>NC_090440.1:457248783-458494653 GCF_031143425.1 Pleurodeles waltl | reverse complement strand
ATTACAAATGACTCCAGGTTCTTTTTCAAAATCTGATTGAAAATTGATGGTGACTCTGAAACCACTTGATTAATTCTGCACCAGCAATAGACTCTGCTCAGGAATTTAAAACAAAACAGATATCTACTCTCCTCATAAAGAGGCACAGAGAAAAATGCTTGGCACAAATCAGTAACTGTAAACCACTCAGCATCACACAGTATCTGAAACATTATTACAGCTGGATTTGGCACAACTAGACAACATTTCACTACAATATAATTTACTTTTCTCAAGTCCTGGACAAGACGAATTATCCCACTTGGCTTTTTCAAACCCATTATTGGTGAATTACACGGGATACTCGTCACTTTCTTCAAAACTCTGTTCCAGAAACTGCTCTATCAAAAGTCTTATTCCTTCAATTGCCTCATTTGTCATCGGATATTGTGCAGTTTGTGGGAACACCACACTTTCTTTCACTGCCACTCTGACTCCTTCAACTCCCTTGATCAAACCAATGTCCTTCCCTGACAAATTCCAAACTTTTGACTTGACCCTCTCCTGTAAGTCAACCGGAAGATCTTTTATTTCAAAAACTGGAAAAAAATCAATTACGTTAATTGAATTGCTGTCTTCATTTGTTTGTTCACTTTTTTTTGTCTGATCATCAAAATTAATCAAAGGAAACGTGAACTCCCTTTCTTTTTCAACAGCAATCATCAAATCCTCCCCTTCACTGTTTGTCTCAATTTCAATTCCTTTAATTGAACATGATATTGAGCAACTTATTTTACACAGCTGATATCTTCCTAGTAACGACACTGGACTAGAATTGCAAACAACAAAACTGTGAAAATCTATAAAAATGCCAATCTTCACAAGCACTGGTTCTGTAAGAGTATTAGTCAAATGCTTGTTCACAACTCCTACAATCTGAACTGTTCTCTCTGAAATCGGTATGTCTGGAACTTCTACAGTTCTTACTGTTGAGCATGTTGCTCCTGTGTCGACCAGAAAATTAACTTCATGACCATGTACTTCACATTTCACATAAGGACCCCTCTGATTCACCTCTAATGATGCTGCCATCACATACTAATCCTCATCTGAACTATCCAATGGTCATTCATCTTTTATTTATCCTCACTGTGTAAAGGAAACCGTTTTTTCACTTTGTTCTTTTTCTGACTTGTAACCACTTGCTTAAGCATTACCTGTTGCTGATCCATGGGACAGCGCATCATTTAGACCTGTCGAGGTATGTGAATTTGCTTTACAGGCACCATCTGCACCTGTGGCTGCTTTTGCTGCATATGTGGCATTTGTACTTGTTGTCCCTGTGGTTATACATTCTCTATCTGCTGCACAGGCTGTAAAGGCTGGAAACCTTGCATGGTATTTACATTATTCTGGAAACTTTGATTTTGACCCCCCATTCTAGGTCCTCTCATGCTGTGATGTGTATTGACACTGTCTGTTGCACAACACTGCCTTGATTAAACATCAGACACTGTCTTTTCCAAAGTCCAATTACCCAGAAATTATGACAAGGTAATACCTTTCTCCTTTGCTGCTCATACTGCATTACCACTGAATTCAGATCCACATTTCTATTGACCACCAGAAGCATCATTCCACCTCGACCTCTGCCTTGATTCTGAAACATACCATTCCTTTGTGGTAGTTGCTGAAAATGTCACTGCAACTCTGTCTGTGCAGCCTTAATCTGCATCACCATTGCTTTCTCTTTCAACTTTTTCTGCTTCAACTCGATCTCATCACTACAGTATTTTGCATACTGCAACACCTCATCAATCAGTTTAGCTTGCCAACAGATTGAATGATGCTTAATCATCTGATTCATTTCTGGTTACAATCCTTCAACAAACCTAAACATCAAATGATTCATGCTCTCTTTCTCGATTTTTTCCACACCACTGAATTGTTTGAATGCTTTCAGCAACCTTTCATAATATGCATGGACTGATTCCTTCCCTTCTTGCCAATCGGCGTTTTTCGGTGAAACTAATTTTCAGGAACTCAATAACTTTATAGTAATATTTCATTACTTCTGGAGATGGTGCACCTGTTTTCAAATCTCTTTGCAGCTCACTTGTCGGCCAATCCACAGTCCTTTTGCTTTCAATCCACAAATCGGCTGGAACAATGTCAAGAAGTGTATTCAGGTCTTCCCACAGACATTTTGCATGCTTCACAAACCTATCTGTCTGTTGATACCGTTCTACTGGCTTTTCTCTCAACCTCGGGTAATCATTTGCTAAACTTACAATATCACCCCTATTCCAAGGTACATGTCAAAAATTTCCTCCTGGCGTTTCTCTCATCCGCAACATTTTTACCGAATCTCCTGCCTGTGTCACGTCTTCTTTCTTTCGTCTTTCTCTTTTCTTGACCCATCTGCCTTCCCATTTGTCTAATGCCCTCCAAATCTGCACTCTCTCAAGAGATGTGTTTTCATCCCTGCAGACCTCATGTGCACAAAATCTTCCTCATCCATGTAACTTCTCTTCAGGCTTTTTATTTTTGTTGGGTCAGTGTCATACTCATCTGCTATCTCCTGTAACTGCTGGTGTACTTTCTCTGCTCCCTTTGTAATTATTTTGCATAGATATCTCAACTGAGCTTCAGTATATGACTCAAGTCTATTCACTTCCATGGTCCCTTCAAGAAGTTCATTTCCTTCCATTGATAACCTCACTCAGTTTATTGTATCTTCCTCTCTGTTTTTCTCTTTAGGGTCTTTGAATTGCTTAAATCTTCTAACCACTTTGTTATCTCTTGTGCAGATAGACCTTTCAAAGAAAATTAATTAGACTGTGCACCCAAATCTTGTTCTCGTGCTGTGCTCACACATTGTTGTGGAGACATTAATCTCTCCCCCTGATTAGTGTAGGATCTGATCCCAGAATTCTCAACAGGAGACAAATGTATTAAATAATTAGTCTCATTCGTGGTCTGTCCTTGTCTAGGAGTTGATCTTTCCAAAACCCCTTTCTGAACCTGAACCAAAGAATTAATTCCACTATTCTTAGCCTGTGCATATAGTGGGGTTAGTGGACCCATCGTAATAGGTACAGAAATTGCATCTGGAGATCCAATTTTCTGTGTTTTCATTGTTCTCATGTTCTTCATTTGTGGAATCTGTATTTGAACAGGCTCCCTTTGAATCATACTCAGCCCCTGTTGAGAACACTAAATTAGTAGTTGTTCTTATAACCTGAGCCTGTGGATGTATTTCAGGATTTTTTACCTCTGCTTGTTGTCTGTTGTTCAATGAACCATTAAAACTACTCTGCATCCAAACTCATTAATTGTTCAGTGTTTTTTGTGATACCTACAATGTGGATGGTGCAGTAGGAGTTGTATTACTAATTCCACTTCCACTCATTCCCCTCTCACTAGTTCTCTGATCTCCTTGACCTGTATTTGATGGTGGATAAGTATCTAAAATTTTAGAAACTATTTCATCCTCACCCAGCTCATTGTCATCATTGAACATGATTCGTTTGAAATCATTTCATTTTTGTTCTTTAGTTACTGAAGAACTCTTTTTCTTTGTCTTTCCATCTTTTGACTCATTCTCATCTTCTTTTGCCCTTGCAGGAAATAATCTAATTCCCTTTAGAGTCGCCATTCTCCACCTCTTCTGCTCTTCATCCCATCTACGTTTTGTTAGTGTCTTTTCTACTCTTCTCATTCTTTTCTCAAATTTTAATGTTTGTTGCTGTCTAGCTGCCAGCTCCCAAATCGCTAAGGCTTCATACTGTGCTGGTTTCGGAGGAGGTTTTAGACCGTACATATTCTGCCTCAAATTCTCCAAAATTCTCAAGTTAAATGTTGAATTCTGTGGAAAAGCTAAACAACCTTCTTTCTTTGCAATCTTGACCCAATGTCTCAACCAAAGGCATGCTCCCTCACCCTTCTCCTCAAACACAATGTATGCCAGAGTATTTTCAGGTGGACAAATGTCTCCTTCGAGTGCCAGAATATATTCCTCACCTCTCAATGCCTTCCTCAAAGCCTTGAAAAACTTTATTTTCAAATCAAATTTTATACATAACCGGTGTCCACAACAAAAGCTATCATTCACAAACAAAATTAAACTAAGCAAAACAAATAACAAAATCTGTTCAAAAACAACCAATCAGAAAAAAGTGACTACGATCCCACAATTCTCTTTGACCCTATCACCTTCCAATCGCGTTACGTTATTATTGGACTGATTGATGAATCAGTGCATGAGCCTTCTCACTAAACCACCTATTCCAGCACGGCACCACTTATGTCACACTAACACACACACATCCCTTCTCAGCGCGATCGCTGAGATGCTGAAAAAACCTTTCGGCCTGACTTCTTCACAACTCACACATCAAATCAATGCAATATTAATTTGTGAGCAAAACCTCAAATTAAATAAGAAAACAAATTTGTCCATTTACTACAGGTAGGGTATTACGGTCACTTCAGGAACCTTCCAAAGTAACCCTCGATGTTCGCATACTCTTTTTCACAGTTCCCTTCATTCGTGAGCAAAATTGGACCTGCAAGTTTCCTTTCTCAACTCATCATTGGACTGTTGTCCTCGTGCACTTCGTAGTCACCAAATCTCAGTAAAATTTCAGTCACACCAAACATCTCACAACCTTGATATACCAACCACGTTGGATCGGCCTACTAAATGGACAAATTACAACATATACCAAGGGCCATATTTATACTTTTTGACGCACAACTGCGCCAACGCAGTTGTGCGTCAAAAATGTTAACGCCGGCTAACGCCATTCCAAAGCGCCATGCGGGCGCCTTATTTATGGAATGACGTTAGCCGGCGGAGCTGACTGGTGTGCGTCAATAAAAATGACCCACACCAGGCAGCGCCGGCGTAGGGGAAAATGGAGCTTGGGCGTCAAAAAATGGGGCAAGTCGGTCTGAGGCAAAAAATCTGCCTCAACCCGATTTGCGCCATTTTTTTTTACTCCCACCCTCCATTGACATGACTCCTGTCTTAGCAAAGACAGGAGTCATGCCCCCTTGCCCAATGGCCATGCCCAGGGGACTTCTGTCCCCTGGGCATGGTCATTGGGCATGGTGGCATGTAGGGGGGCCCAAATCAGGAACCCCTATGCCACAAAAAAAAAAAAAAAAAAAAAATTACCTGAACTTACCTTAAGTTCCCTGGGATGGGTCCCTCCATCCTTGGGCGTCCTCCTGGGGTGGGCAAGGGTGGCAGGGGGTGTCCCTGGGGGCATGGGAGGGCACCTCTGGGCTCCTTCCGAGCCCACAGTTCCCTTAACGCCTGCCCTGACCAGGCGTTAAGAAATGACGCAAAAGCGGCTGGATGTCATTTTTTTTGACCCGCCCACTCCCGTGCGTCATTTTTGCACGGGAGTTTAAATAAGGCGCACATGCCTTGGAGTCATTTTTTAGACAGGAACGCCTACCTTGCATCCCATTAACGCAAGGTAGGTGTCCACGCTAAAAAATGACGCAAACTCCAAGATCTTTGGCGCTAGACGGGTCTAACGCCAAAGTATAAATATGGAGTTAGCTTTGCGTCGGATTTGCGTAAAAAAAAAACAACGCAATTCCGGCTCAAACAGAGTACAAATATGCCCCCAAGTGTCTACACTTGTCAATATACTCCGGAGTCTTAGACCTCTCTCCTAAGGTCCGTCATCAACAACCATGTGGATAATATTTCCTGCATTAAGCGCCACACTCAAATGAAGAACGCCACTCCCCTACTCCCATACCTATTGGAGTACGCCCACTCCCTCTAAATCCATATACACCTCAATCATAGCATAAGCTGTGCAAGCGCAAACCACCTCACTCAACTTAGTCAAAACACCGCTAGAAACATACCCTTCAACGTAGAGAGTCTCCAAGAACTGGGGAAAGTTACTTAAGGCAACAAGCAACTAATTTTATCAGATCCATATAACATTTCAGAAAGAATTAACAAGTCAATATAAAGAAATTAATTTCACAGTTTATATCATTTTCATTATGACATCATCAAACAATGACGTAACTGTAATCTGAATCATTAAGAAAATATTAGAAACTTTTACACTCTTGCAAGGTCCAGTAGTGTCTGAGTTGGTGGGGTAAGAGACCCAGGTTATATACGCAAAATGCCTTTGATGCAAGACTTTAAAGAATGTTTTTTAAGTGCACAAGTTCCCCTTTCAGCCCAGTCCTGTCTGCTAGGGTTCCTTGTGGGGGCTTATTAGTCCATTGTGTGAGTGCAGGCCACTGGCATTTGAAATGTGAGTGTCAGGCCCTCCACACTCCCAGCCCAGGAAGACCCATTCAGTATGTAGATGAATGTAGATGTGACTGAGTGCCCTGTGTTTGTGGGTGTCTGAGTGAAAGCCACAAGGGTGCTGTCAACCAACACAGACCAGATGTTGATTGGAGACAAGCTGTAAGGCACAGACGGTTTTAAGGGCAGAGAAAGGCTCACTTTCTAAAAGTGGCATTTCTAAAATAGTAATATTAAATACAACCTCACTAATAAGCACGATTTTCTATTACCATTCTGGTCATATTAAATAAAACAGTAGTGGAAAACAAATTTAGGAGTTTTTCACTACCAGGACATATAGAACACATATGTACATGTCCTGCCTTTTACCTACATAGCAACCTGCTCTATGGGTTACCTATGGCCTACCTTAGAAGTCACTTATATGTAGAAAAAGGGGAAGTTAAGGCTTGGCAAGTAATTTTAAATGCCAAGTCGAAGTGGCAGAGAAACTGCACACACAGGCCTTGCAACAGCAGGCCCGAGACATGGTTAAGGGGCTACTTATGTGGGTGGCACAATCAGTACTGCAGGCCCACTAGTAGCATTTAATTAACAGGCCTTGGGCACATGTAGTGCACTTTACTAGGGACTTATCAGTAAATCAAAAATGCCAATTGGGGATGAACCACTGTTACCATGTTTAAGGGAGAGAGCACATGAGCTTTGCACTTGTTACCAGTGGTAAAGTGTGCAGAGTCATAAAACCAACAAAAACTGTATCAGAAAAGTAGAGGAAGGTAGGCAAAATATGGGGGATAACCAACATAAGGCTGTCAGGTCTAATATGCATCCCTCCCAGCTGAAAGTGGGGAGAGCTACCCACCCGTGGGAGCTCTCATCATTAAGGCACAAAAATCTGGCGAGACCATCAGCATTAGCATGGTCACTTCCCCGGCGATGCTTCACTGTAAAATCCATTCTCTGTAGGGAGATGGAGCACCTCAAGTGTTTGGATTTTCACCCCTCATATGCATGAGTCATTTGAGGGGCCTATGGTCTGTCTGAACCTAGAAGTGAGTCCCAAACAGGTATGGTCTCAGCTTCTTCAGTGCCTGGATCACAGCAAATGCTTCTCTCTCAATAGCACTTCACTTCTGTCCCTGTGGTAATAGCCTTCTGCTAATAAAGCCTACTGGTTGCTCTAGGCCCTCATCATTCAACTGTGCTGGAACCACCCCTATGCCATGCTCTGAAGGGTCTGTCTGCCTAATGCACTCCTTGGAGTAGTCAGTGGCCCTGAGCACGGGTTTTTGAAGTTTGTTCTATTAAGAAGGCCACCAGGGTGCCATAACCCTTAACAAGCCAACAGTAGTACCCAGTGAGGCCTAAGGAGGCTTTCACCTCTGTTTGGGTTCTAGGTGGTTGCCAGGCCGTGATTGGCTTAATCTTGGCCTAGAGGGGCTACACCTTGCCACCACCTACTAGGTGTCCACAGAACCCTGCCCAATCTGGCACTAACTAGCCTTGATTGTCAGGCCTGCCTGTTGCAGTGCCTGGAGCATTTCTTGGAGGTGGAGCAGGTGTTCCTCCCAGCTGGAACTGTAGATGGCAATGTCATCTAAATAGGCGGTGCAGAATGCATTCTTACCAGCCGGGACCCCGTTAATCAACAATTGGAAGGTAGCGGGCATTTTTCAAACCATAGGGCATCACTCTGAACTGGTAATGTCCTTCAAGAGTTGCAAAAGCAGATCACTCTTTGGCCCCCTCAGTCAAGGTGATCTGCCAGTACCCTCATGTGAAATCAAAAGTACTGAGGAATTCAGCAGCGCCTAGTCTGTCTATGAGCTCATCAGCTCAGGGGATGGGGTGAGCGTCAGTTTTAGTGACTGAATTGAGACCCGGTAATCCACACATAAGTTCTGGATTGGCACTGGGTTGGGCAGCCTTTGGTACCAGCTCCACAGGGCTGGACCAGGGACTGCTGGATTTCTCAATGTCCCCTAGAGCTAGTATTTTGGCACCTTCATCCTTGATATTGGCCTTCACCCTGTCTGACAACCTGTACATTTTATTATTTGCAGGGGTGCTGTCTCCTGTGTCACTATCATGGGCTCACAAGTCCAGGGGTGAGGTAAAACAGGGAGGAGTACTGCTCCGGCAGCTGGTAGCACTCCCCTTGCTGGTACAGGTTCAGGGAGTCAGAGAGATTGACACCATCCACTGATCCATCACCTCCTAGAGCAGAGAGGAGGTTGGGGAGAGGTTCACTCACCTCCTCCATACCTTCATCTGTTACCAGGAGCATTTTGACTTCAGTCTTATCAAAATGAGGATTCAGTCTATTCACATGGAGCACCCTTAAGGGTCCATAGGAGACTGGAGGTCCACTAAGAAAGTGGCATCCCCTTTACACTCCTTTATCTCATATGGGCCAGTCCAGCAGTTCTGGAGAGCTCTAGGCTCTACTGGCTCCATCACCCATTCTTTGTCTCCAGGTTGAAACTCCACCAGGGTAGTCTTCTGGTCATACCAGTGTTTCATAACCTCTTGACTGACCTCAAGGTTGCTGTTGGCCTTCTTCCAGAAGCAATGCATGTGGTTGTGGACCACATCCTGAGGGGGTGCATTGGGAGCTTTCTCCCACCCCTCTTTCACAATGGTTAGAGATCCCCTAAGAGGGTACCCATAGAGAAGTTCAAAGGGACTGAACCCTACTCCCTCTTGGGGTACCCCTCTATAAGCAAAGAGAAAGCATGGCAAGAGGATGTTCCACTTATGCCTCATGGCCTCAGGGAGGCCTGTGATCATGCCCTTCAAGGTCTTGTTGAATCTTTGCGCAAGACCATTGGATTGAGGATGATACAGTGTGGTGAACTTGTAGGTCACCCCACGTGCTTCCCACATGGACTTCATGTATGCAGACATGAAATTTGTGCCTCTGTCAGACACAATTTCCTTTGGGAGTCCAACACAGGTAAGCATCCCCATGAGAGTTCTGGTCACCACCGGTGCAGTCACCGTCCTCAGAGGGATTGCCTCTGGGTAGCAGTGGCATGGTTCACCAAAACTAGAATAAACCTCTTGTTAAGGGCAGTTTTGGGGTCCAAGGGACCAATGACGTTGATGCCCACCCTTTCAAAGGGGGTGCCAACAACTGGGAGTGGGATTAGGGGTTCCTTGAGCAGGTGGGACAGGACCTACAGAATGCATATGAGGCTGTCTGCACTTGGTGGCAAATAAAGTGGGTGACAAGCCTGGCAAAGGTCTTGCCTTGCCCTAAATGTCCTGCCAGGGGTATGTTGTGAGCCAGGCCCAGTAGATAGGCCCCAGCCTCCGGAACCTTAGGCTCACTGCAAAGGAGATCATTCTCCCAATAGATAAGGAGATCCCCAGAGGCTTCATCTGCTGTTCGGGCTGAGGCCTGTTGCCTCAAGCCCACTAGAGTGGGACACTTTCTGTGCCTTGCAGAATTCTTCCCTGGTTGGCCCACCTGCAACTTGCCAGCCAGCAAGCTCAGATAAGTCACCCAGGGCAGCAATTTCCTCCCTGGTTGGCTCAGGGTCCTCCTCCTCAGGGACCCCATCATCCACCGCTGGAACGTCTGGGACCAGTTTCCCACACTCCTTGCCCCTCTCCTTAGCAGCTGCCTGGGCCATTCTTCCAAGCTCCAGACACCCTTGACTTCCCTCCCGGGCAGCCATGGACCTTGTGGTCATGCAGCTCCCCTCTAGCAATCCCTACATCTCCAAGTGAGACCATAGCTCTACCTCCCTCCAAGTAGTGTGCCCAAGGTCATTGCCTAACAAACAATCTACAGGCATGGCAGGACTCACAGCTACTTTCAGAGTACCAGAGACTCCCCACTCAAAGAGAACCAGAGCTATCTGTTGATGGCTCTCACTGTCGCATAGGCTCTCATTATTCTAATGAGACCACTGGATTTGAGGGGCAGAATCACCTGCGATGTGGGGTACTGAGTCTGAACACACTACAGGTGACACCTGTTGGCCTAATCCGGGTTTTGCTCCTGCTAACTAGCAGTGCTTCATCTCTACCCAAGAGCAGGGATGACTGGGCAGCCGACCGCATGACACAATTGCCTCCTCAGGGAAATCGTGGTCACTGATATTGCATCCGTTTCTCTCATTTACGTTAGTCTTACATATACAAGGACAATCAGAGGCAGTAAATGTTTCAACAAGTTTTTAATGTAGCAACTTAGATAATAAAGCATGTACTTCAATAACCAGGACGATGAAGCTTGACAGGATTAAATCTGAGTGAAGCACAAAAATAACACTACCATATTGTTACTAGACTCATCAAAATAATTTCTACCTAGCTTTAGTAGAGCACAGCGTGTTAAACTCTAGTTCTGCCCTTCAGGTTACCCTGGGAAGACATCATCCCTCATACCTGAGCAAGAGGCCTGAAGTCTGCATAAGCAGCTGTAGCAAAGCATTCAGCAATCAGCATGCAGTTGTGGTCATCTGGCTGGAATCTCCCTCTAACGTGTATGGGACAGAGAAGCGTTTATAAAACAGCTGATGTTCTGAGAAAATGTCCCTACATAAGGATGTGTAGGTTTCTATGAACACTAGAGACAAAGAATTACCATGTTTACTGGCAACCTATCTTACTGCAGCCTTGAAAAAGCACAGAGTGAAAGAAATGTCGTGTTTAAGAACGAAGTGCTGACCTAGGCAAAGAAGAGCTAGATAGAGAGAAATAATACGAGACTGCAAATGTGGCTATTGTTAAAATAATCAAACAAAGCTGAATAAAATATATATAGGTTAAAGTGCACAGCTGCAGGCCTCGTTCACTAAAATAGCGTGAATGGAACTATAACTAAAATGGCTACACAACACCCTCCCCCTGCCGATTCAAAGATGGTTCAAAGTCTAATTATATGTAAAAGCTTCTAAAATGCAACCTAAGGCAAAAATGTCAATAATGCCAAGTTAAAAAGACACTTGATCATATATAAAAGGGTCCTTTGAAAATGTCAACTGTGGCATAAAAAAGGCAGAATTTCAAGAGCTAAATTCATTTTGGAAGTTGTCAATCAAATTCAGATAACTGGAGCCCCAGCCAAGCCAGCAGCATTCCGTGGTGTGCCTAACAATATGTTTAGAGCAGTATCCTCCCAGAAGGGCAACTGCTAAGCAGCTTCCCGTAGCAAGTGCACCCTCAAAGCGCATGTCTGGTAATGAGACCTAAGTGAAAACTTTCAGTGCATATTCGAACAAGCACCAGAGGCACCAAAACACGGGCTGCACCCAATGCAAAACCGGTCAGAATGACAGAGACCAGTCACACTCCAATTGCTCCAGGAGTTTTGCACCAAAGTACTGCATCATTCGTTCACTACACAGCTGCACTGGTGGGAGCCCTCTCAGTCCTCTTTGTTGCAGCGGGACAGCCATTGCGTAGAAAAAGTAGCAATAACAAGAGGCTACCTATTATAGCCAAAGTTATAGGAAATCCCCCGAAAATACTGGAGAATATTGAGTGGATGGCTGATGGTATTAAACCAAATAGAGAGAAGTCATGAACAAAACCAGAACCAACAGCCTTAAAGAAACTTGTGATTCCAGTAGTATTGGATACAATAAATATTCGCCAAATGAGTTCACCAAAGTGTCTCAGAAAGTTAGTATTTAAAAGGGACTGTATCTCTGCTGATGACCTTGCCACCTGATATGCGTAGGTCTCGCATACAGATGTGAGCACCAAATATATTTGGACCAATAAAGCCTTGAGTTTGCTTAACTTGTCAAAATTCACATTAGAAGTAGCAATATGGGTCCAAATCTCAGCTATTTCTCTCTGTCTTGTAGGAGGAAAAAGTACGTTCCTGCAGCATGTAAAAATCTTAGAAACTGAAACAACGTAAACTGTCCCAGCTCGCATCCCACAACAGTTTGCACTAACAATATAGCTGACATTGGAAAGCACCTGGAATGCAGGTCTAATCAAGGGGACTAGAACTCCCTTCAGATAACAAGCCAAGTTTGCAGCCGAAGCGTTACATGCCCCATGCAAGGACAGCTGTTTACAAACCATCGAATGGCTGACAGAAGTCTAGCATTCACTACCACTAAGAAAGACCTCTTTCATACCACTGAGACATTTGTACGAGAAGGGCAGCTCCCACACCTCATGGATGTGACTATCTCCTAGCCTTACATATCTGCCTACTGGAATGTGTTTAAGCAGGACGTGTATTGAAGTGTTAAAGTAGGCAAATTGATGACCTTGTGTATTAACCACTCAGCAGAAGGTATTTCAGCCACAGTAAAAGGCAACTTTTCTAACTTTTCAATATTTAACATGACATAATTCGCTTATTTCTTAGCCATTAGCTGTTGTCGTGTTAAATTAAATGTGGAAAATATATCCCTTGTGCTAACGTGTTGCCAGGGAATGCAACCTGCTTTAATGTTTGAAGTGTCCAAACCAACTGAATAATGGACCTTAGTTGACTCTGTCCATGGTGTAAAGAAGACATATCACTTTGTATTATGTCTATTGCAGAAGAAACAATGTTGTTTAAAGTGTATATCCAGTCAAACAGGGTATTATTCCCATTGCCTACAACAGCTAATGCCTTCTATAAGTTTTCCTGATCTATTTGCCTCAAGCAGGCAGAAGCTTCTTGTTGGGAAAGCTTCCAAATGTCATTATTGACTGCATATAAGAAGCGCTCTCTGCGTTGTTTTATGGTGCCTAAAAGGAAATCCTGTAAATCAGTGTTATTACACAGGAGACTGAAGTGTTCTCTAACAGCATCTAGTGAGGAACTCTGCAACCATTGCTGACATAGTTTCCCTACACTGTATGTTGTTACTATATCCGCATGTTCGGATGACACATAGCGAGGGTCTGGCCTACTTGTTCTAAATCCCTCTGTGGAGTTTATAAAACGGTTATGGTACCCATTTGTATGTATTGGCCACAATAACCAACTGCCGGGACGTGACAGTGAATCATTAAAAGTGCCATTCTGGACCCATTCATCGAGCTGATCTTCAGTAGCATTTATATACTCTTGCCATTTGTAAACTTTTGCAGGGGCAGGAATACTGGGTGCATTCAAATCCTTAATTTTTGCTAAGCCTAAAAATATCATTTGAACATTTATCAGGCATGCTCTAAATAAAGCTCCCTTCCCCTTTTTTGCCAAGTTCTTGTTACCCCCCACACTTTTAAGGTCAATCGACTTGAGGCAATATTTATAGCTTTCTGTAGCCAGCCGGGAAACAAAGGAATCAGAATGAATGAATTTCGTATCTGTCAATAATATGTGTACATTTTCCATTGATGGCAATTTAAAAGAATATGACTCAGCATTTTTAACATTGCTCCCAGAAAAATACGCAAACTTTTGAGAATACTGCCTTGTGGTGGAGTTGGACAATGTCCCCATTGTGTGAAATTAAAAATAGTCTTTGTGGTACTTGCTCTGTGAATGAAATCGTGTTCATAATAATGATAGCAAAGCATATCACCATAATTCTCTTTAGACTGGTAAACATCTTCACTTTCCAATACAATGAAATACTACAATTCAGTCATCATAGAATTAACTGTTTTCCCATCCCAGTCATCAGGAACAACTCTTGGTATTATTACATTGTTCATTGGAAGTTTAAACACATATAGTATTTGAATGACCTCTGTGGGGCCATATATATCAAATGTAACTTTATCCCAAACAATCCCATCAGGAATTGGTATAGTGGAAATGTTCACAAAAGACAAAGGGGGTCATTCTGACCCTTGCGGTCACCGACCGCCAGGGCCAACGACCGCGGAAGCACCGCCAACAGGCTGGCGGTGCTTCCTGGGCCATTGTACCGCTGCGGTCAGAAAAGGGGAACCGGCGGTTTCCCGCCGGTTTACCCCTGGCCCAGGGTATCCTCCATGGCGGCGCTGCTTGCAGCGCCCCCATGGGGATTCCGACCCCCTTCCCGCCATCCTGTTCCTGGTGGTTTTTACCGCCAGGAACAGGATGGCGGGAACGGGTGTCGTGGGGCCCCTGGGGGCCCCTGCACTGCCTATGCCACTGGCATGGGCAGTGCAGGGGCCCCCTAACAGGGCCCCACAAAGATTTTCAGTGTCTGCTTTGCAGACACTGAAAATTGAGACGGGTGCCACTGCACCCGTCGCACCCCTGCATATCCGCCGGCTCCATTCGGAGCCGGCTTCCTCTTGGCAGGGGCTTTCCCTCTGGGCCGGCGGGCGATCTTTTGAAGATCGCCCGCCGGCCCAGCGGGAAAGTTAGAATGACCGCCGGGGTCATTTGACCGCGGTGCGTCTTTTGGCGGTCTCCGCCCGGCGGGCACCGCCGCCACCCACCGGGGTCGGAATGACCCCCAAAGTCTCTGAGGACCTTGTGAGAGGAAAAATTGGGTTTTAGGACCTCATCCACCAGTTCAACTGTTGATCTTTCAGGAAGAAAATGACCATGTATTAATAGAAAGAATGATATGACAAAGCTAATCCAAAGGAGGAAAGCTAATTCAGTCAAAGAAAGCCACAGATAGTTCCATGGGAAAATAAAGTAATTTGTTTGAAGCCAGTTTATCACCTTACGTGTATTTGGCAGTTCAGATGTAGAAGAGGTAAATGAGTCCGAGAAAGTGTCTTTGACATCAGCAAAGTATCCAGAATCAGTTCATGCAAAAGCTGGAGCTGTATTTGTGGGATTACAACTGGTAAGGCTCCTGCGGTGGTTCATAGTAAATGATGCCATCAGTCTGCGCTGAAGTTGTGTCCAATCGATCAGTAATTACAGTATTTTGTTTTGTAACAAATGTTGGTGGAACTAATGCAAGATAATTTTCCACCCTCCCCAAGCTTGGAGAGGTCTCAGAGTTGCTGCTCAAAACTTCTAGAAGGACGTCTTGTCCAGTAGTGAGAGGGATTCGGGAACTACCGGCTGCTCCTCTTGGTCTGCTGAGCGAGATTGGCCACATGGTGTAACTTGACTTTGTCAATAGATACAAAGCAATTATCTTTAGCACCAGCCAACGGCGGAAGAATGACAATTCTGGTACTGCGTATTCCCAAGACTGGGACCGGTGCACGATAAGAAGGACCAAACTCCTTTTTAACAGTGACCTTTTCACATACTAGATCCCCAACTTTTGAAATCCATCTGGTAGGTGTTACTGGTACATCCTTAATTCCTGTGGAAGCAACACTGGCAGAAGCGTTTTCATCATGGAACTGTTGTAATTCCTGCAAGACAGTGACACCTTCATTTATGTCAAAAGTTGTTTCTGCCGCCTCCACGCCAGGACCAACAAGATCTGGAACATACACTTGAGTTCCAAACAGGCACTCGTATGAAGTATGACCCCCCCCTGGGGACATGCTAGGCAGATTGTTAAGTGATCTCTGAACTCCATACAGGTGACTAAGCCAACTACAACCTGTACCTAAGACCCTGGCTCCTAAGGACTGCTTTAAATCATGGTTTTGTTGCTCCACAACACTATTTACCTCGGTATGAAATGGAGATGAGTAATGGAGTTGGACCGCTAATGAAGCCATGGTGTCACTGAATGCCCTGGAGGCGAAAACAGGGCCCTGGTCTGAGTGGAAAGCCGCAACTGCATATGTAACGATAAAGACTCACAAATCTTTAATAGCAGTCTGAGCATCAGCCGAGCCTGGTGGCCACATCCATAGAAATCTGGATCAAGAGTCAACAGTGACTAAAATGCATCTGTATGCACTGTCCGTTGTTAGGGGACCACGATGGTCCAAGAACACACATTGTAATAGTTTGTTGGAAATTAGAAGGGGTGTCTGCAGTGGGCGTTTGACGGTGGAGCCCTTAATTTGTTGGCAGATGCCACAACAAAGGACATACTTCTTGGCCTGTTTGTATAGACCTGGCCACCAATAATGTGCTTGCAACAATGATATTGTAGACGCCACACCAGCATGGACAGATGCTACCCCCTCATGCGCTGCTTTAATCAACTCTGATCTTATATCTTTGTTGGGAATTACTTGAACCCCCACGCCTGGCATTTTTACTTCGGCTTCAAAGCAGCCTCCAATTTGGTAAGAATATTTAGCAGGAAATGCTTTTGGATAGGGTATGCCTTCAGCCGCGACTTTCATGACAGCCCATATGTTATCGTACAGTTTTGTTCCAGAATGGGTTACTGCAGCAACAGCAGCCGTAGCCACTGTAGATTTGGTAGCTTCATCAGCCAATGTATTTCCAGCAACATGTATTCCAACATGCTGGTGTCCAAGTGTATGTACAACATGGACGTTTAGTAGCGTTTCTTTCAAATCTGCTACTTTCTCCCGCAGAAGTCTGTGTTTAATGGTGTTGCCTTTGGAATCTCTGAACCCATTCTGGCGCCAGTAATGCAGGTATTCATTGAAGGACTGGACACAATAGTATGAATCACAAACAATCAGTGTTAACTTTGCAGGATCCGTATGTATGTTCCGATGTCATCACCAGAGCCTTTAGCTCTGCTAGTTGTGCTGTGCAATCCCCTAGGGTTTGCGTGAATGTATGCTGGGGAAAAAATGTATTATCCTCCATATAGCAACTTACGACTGCACAAGCAGCGGAGTATTGATGTTTTGTGCCCATTGCAGTTTGTGCCGAGCCATCAGTGTACAAGACTCTTTGATATTGATCAATAGGCAGTGTATTTGCAGGAACTTGGTATTCTAGTTCATATTGCAAAAATTCTTGAATTTGTAATTTTGGGTCAAAAATGTACTCAACATCAGTGGCTGTCAAAGAATCCAACGCGGATGTCATGCTTTAGTATTTGGAACACTGGCTTTGGTAACAGCCTCAAAGGCTGGGATTGGAGTTACGACAATAATGCATTTGCCTTGGGATAGTGGTCTTTCTTTAATGACGGCCATCTGAACAGCAGTGAAAAACATTTCTCAGTGGGAACAAAGAGTTGTTCTGCTGCTGAATACAAATGTGATTTGTAAGCAATCGGGACTGTCTCACCTCATTGAAAGTTACATAGGTGAAACCAATGACACCATCAATTATTCTGATGACTAGGGGGGTGATTCTGACTTTGGAGGAGGTGTTAATCCGTCCCAAAAGTGACGGAAAAGTGACGGATTTACCACCAGCCGTATTTCAAGTCCATTATATTCTATGGAACTCGTAATACGGCTGGTGGTATATCCGTCACTTTGCCGTCACTTTTGGGACGGATTAACACTCCTCCAAAGTCAGAATCACCCCCTAGATGTTTTTTCTTGTCCCTTGTGTGTAAATGTTGTGCTGCAAGCATGTCTGTTTTCAAAGCTCTGAGAATGCGTGTGTTCGACTGTCCAAAATTTACTTGAAAAGTCAGGACGTATTAAGTCATATAATGGTTTCATGCGTGATGCGTAATCTGGAATGTAAATTCTGGCAAAATTTAGAAAACCCAATAGGGATTGGAGTTTTTTTTATTGCATTTGGAGGTAGTAACTGTGCTAATCTTTCCAAGAATTGTGGCACTGGGCTCTTTCATTCACTTGATAGTTCATATCCCAGAAACAGGATGCTAAGGAAGGCTATTTTTTTTTTTTTTTTAAACTGAATTTGTAGCCAAACTCAGCGAATCCTACAACAATGCGGGCTACCCGTCTTAAAGGTTGCAGCAATTCATCATCCATGAGATAAATTTCATCTACATAGGATAATGCTTCAGGGTCAATGTTGTGCAATATTGAAGTCACACGAGCAGCGAACAGTCCTGGACTGTTCTTGTACACCTGGGGTAAATGACAGAATTTTTCTGGGAGCCTAGTGTGCTAAACTTGTTAAGTCTCTACTCTCAAGCGCTATATTTTGGTGGAAGAAACCATTGGATATGTCCGGTGTTGTTTTATATTTGTTTGCACACCATGTTGTTCATGAGTGCTGTGCTATGTGAGTTTTGTATAGCATATGTGCGTGTATGACTGTTTAAGTGTCTGTAATCTAAGACTATTCTGTATGAATGGTCCAGTTTAGCTACTCGGAATAAGGGATTATTCATTAGTGAGACACATGGTTCAATTACTCCCTGGTATTTCAGTTGTATGAGGATTTCCCTCACCGATGCTTTTGCATCACGTTTAATTGAAAATTGGGGTTGTGTTTGATTTTTAATAGGTATTACATGATAGGGGGAATCTTTATCCCACCCTACGTGTTTGTGATATAACACTGGTGCCTGCCCCAATGCCCAATTGATGGCGTAGGACTCTGTGAGCTCTTTGGGAACAAGAGGCAAGAAAGAAGGTTTAATAACATCTTCCCCATATGGACAGGTACCGACAATCCCTTTCGGCCAGTAGAATATCATATATGTTTACGACGTGGTCCCAAAAGATTGCTTCGATTTTGCGTTCAATGTCTTCTTCTTACTGTAAAATTACTTTGTACACCCTACCAGGCTTGGAGTCACTCATGTCTGTGGTCTCTACTCGTAGGAAGTTATCAGTTGCTTTCACCTCCAGATGCTCTAGAAGATTCCGGCAAACTATTGTGATCTCTACCACACTGTCTAATGGCGCTAATGCCCACTTTTTGTTCTTCAATGGAGCCCTCTTTTTGAGTGGCATGTCGAACTGCAACCGCTGCCACTTTTTTCTTTTTGAATTGGGGTTTTTGTTGGGGAAGTTTCTCTTCTTTTTTTAACATAAACTTCTGTTGAGTGTTGAGATTCCTGTCTTGGTTTCACATACTCAGTTCTTCGCTCTGACCGCCCACCTCTCTCACTGCATTTTTCCAGTGAGTCCTGAAAGGAACAAGATTTGCGTGTATCAGTATATTTATATCTGTCAGGCATTTTTATATTATCTCTATTTCTGAGATTATATCTATTTTGGGGGGTCTCCGTATGCGGAGATTCTCCTCTTTCTTTTTTAGATGTTTGTTGTTTTTTGTCCAGCGTTTCTCAGTACCCTCAGGAGCTTGCTTAGTAGAAACTTTATTAGATTTAACCTGGAATTGTAGATTTGTAGGTCTAGACTATCTCGGCCAATACTAGAGTAGGTCTCCACAATAATCTGTAGCAGCTCACATTCTTGATTCTGTGGAATGGGTACCAACAGTGCAACCGCTTCCCTTTTAAGGTTACTTAATATAATTGAGGATACTGTGGCAAAATTGCCCATCGGTTGCACCCCCAAATCCAGGGCCGGGGCAGCCCCATATTCACCTTGGATTTGTTTCAACACTTCAGGTAAATTGGCAAGTGTCAGTGTACTGTGTGAGATAGTATAGAGCGTGGCAAATACTGTGCCCCAGATATTACAGTTATCTCTTGTGGGGACCATCTCAAATGGCAATCACATAGTTAATATTCTGTGTTTATCCTGAGGTCCCATATGGGGAAATACTGCTTCCAGTGCATTTATTTTTTGAGCTAACCAAAACTGAATTTGTTCTCGTTTGGCAAGTACCCATGATCGAATGTACAATCGCAGGATTAATGCCTGCCGTTACTGCATGTGGTTGCGCCGGAGCAGCATGTGCAGGGTTTGTATTTAATGTTTGCATTACAAACTGTACTAATCGTCTATATATTGCCGTCAGCTCAGCAAAGAAGCGACGGACCTCAGCAGCAGTTAAGTTCGCCGCAGCAGGGTGAGGAGTATAATTGGCCAATAAAGGCCAGATAGGACCATCATTACTTAGAGGATCTAACCTAACATACAGGTGGTCATTATAACCCTGGCGGTCAGTGTTAAAGAGGCGGTAAGACCGCCAACAGGCCAGCGGTAAAAAAATTGAATTACGACCGTGGCGGAAACCGCCAACATAGACAGCCACTTTAACACTCCGACCGCCACGGCGGTACAAACAAACACCGTGGCGGTAACCGCCAACAGACAGGCGGGAGACAATGTACCGCCCACAGTATTACAACCCACTAATCTGCCACCTTTTCCGGGGCATATTCACCGCGAACAAAAACACGGCGGAAACAGGACTTCGAAGGGAAAACGCTCACCTCTACACATCCCACGAGGAACCAGGACGCCATGGAACCGGAACTTCAGATACTCCCAGCCTTTATCTTCCTGCTCCTCTACCAGGAGCATGAACGCCGGTGGCGAAGACAACGGTGAGTACTGCACCTACGACACAGGGGAGGGGGGATGGAAAAGAGAGTGACACACGCAACACCCCCACCCTCACCCACTACAACACACACGCTAATACATATTGATACTTTCACAGTTACATCCCCCAACCCTCCCCTGGAAGAATGCAAGGACAAAAGGAAATGAGTTGAATAATTGTGATATATTCAATTACATACATCAAAAATATTTGCAAATATATACATTTATACTATATACAATTATATACACCAAGAACACAAGTCCAAGGGAGTCCACCATCATAGTCCGTGGCTCAGTGGGCCCAAAAGGCATGGGTGAGGCCCACACAAGATACCCGAACAAGACAGAGAGAACACTGCAGGGGCATCAGATAGAAGTAAAACAGGCACCTCAGGGGGTAGGGAAGAGGGGGCACCTCAGCCGGTTGAGTGCACGATGCCAAATCCACAAGGGGGCCCCATGCCCACTGCTATATCCTGGGGAGTGCAAAGCCACAGTCTCTTACGTCTCTACAGTCGGTGGGTTGCCCATTGATATTTCCTGGGGAGTGCAAAGCCACAGTCTCTCAAGTCTCTACAGTGGGTGGGTTGCCCACTGTTCAATCCTGGGGGAGTGCAAAGCCACAGTCTCTCAAGTGGATAACAGTCTCCACTGGTTCTGGAGGGTGCCTTGTGCCCAGAATGCTTCATCCTGCCAAGGACTGAGGTAGTGGATGTCAATCTCCACTGGTTCTGGAGGGGGCCTTGTGCCCAGACTGCTTCATCCTGCCAAGGACTGAGGTAGCAGATGTCAATCTCCACTGGTTCTGGAGGGTGCCTTGTGCCCAGACTGCTTCATCCTGCCAAGGACTGAGGTAGTGGATGTCAATCTCCACTGGTTCTGGAGGGGGCCTTGTGCCCAGAGTGCTTTATCCTGCCAAGGACTGAGGTAGTGGATGTCAATCTCCACTGGTTCTGGAGGGGGCCTTGTGCCCAGAGTACTTCATCCTGCTCAGGTGGCCTCAGTAGCGTCAGAGCTTTTTGCGCTCATGGGCCTGCGGTGCTTGTGGCCGCTGTGTCCTTGGCAGCGGTGCTTGTGGCGGTGGTATCCTTGGCAGCGGTGCTTGTGGCGGCGGTGTCCTTGGCAGCGGTTTAGCTGCTGGTGGTCCTGTCTGGGGCAGTGTGGCTGCTGGCGGTTGCCTCCTGGGCAGCAGGGCTGCTGCTGGCGGTCCTGTCTGGGGCAGTGTGGCTGCTGACGGTCGCCTCCTGGTCAGCGGGGCTGATGGCGGTCTTGTCCGCCATGCTGATCTTCCCAGACTTGCCGGTTTTCTTGTGCCCCTTCCCCACCTTGGATGGTGTCGCAGCTGTCTCCACAATCTCAACTGTACCCCTGGGAGCGGCTTTGGTGGCTGGTGTCTTTCCCCTCTCAAGCCGGGCACTGTCCAACTTTTTATGCTTGACAGGTGGGGGACTGTCCGTGCTGTGGCTCCTTGCCACACTGCCTGTCCTGCTTCCTGGTGCACTCCATAATCCGGTGACTACTGGCACCACTGGTCCCGCCGATGTTGTGGCTGAGGTTCCAGGTTGGGAACTGGAGAGTCGGGCCCTAGGAGACTGACGGGGTGGGGGAGGTGAGGAAAAGAAGTCAAGGCTGGACAGGAAAAGTTTCTTAGGAACACTGGGACGGGTAGCTAGAGGGGGTTTGGGAGTGGAGGAATAGGTTGTGGTCGTAGGAGGTGTACGTTTGCTGACTTTGGGTGAAGGTGCATGGGCTGGAGGCTGTTGTGAGGTGGATGGCTGTTGGGTGGGTGTGTGGCTGCGTTTGTGTACCTTGGGAGGTGGCTTCACAGACACATTGGGAGAGGACACAGGGGACGTGTGAATGGTAGTGGGGGTGGTGACTGCACGTGAGCGTGGTGTGGTGGTGGGTGTGCTGGTGATGGATGTAGTGGCTGAAAATGTAGTGCATGCAGGTGTGAGTGGAGACGAGACAGGGAGGGAGGAGAGAGACGAGGAGGAGGGGGACACATTGGAGGCAGTGGATGTTGGTGTGTCTGCATGTGTGTGCTGCTTGCGTGAGTGCCTGTGGGATGTGTGGTGCTTATGTTTGCCTGAGCTTCCTTTGTGTGTTGAGGTGTGTGCATGCTGGTCTGATGGTGTGCTTGGGATAGGCTGAGGTAGAGGGGTGTGGGTCTGGGTGGAAGAAGTTGGAGGGGGGAAGCTAGAGACAGGGACAATGGCTACCATCAGTGCTGAGGCCAGAGTCTGAAAAGCTTGCTGAAGGGCTGCCTGACCAGAATGAATGCCATCCAGGAACGCATTGGTTTGTTGAAACTGCCTCTCTACACCCTGAATGGCATTCAAAATGGTAGACTGCCCAACAGTGAGGGATCTCAGGAGGTCAATGGCCTCCTCACTGAGGGCAGCAGGGGTGACTGGGGCAGGGGCTGAGGTGCCTGGGGTGAAGGTGATGCCCACCCTCCTGGGTGAGTGGGCACGGGGCAAAGGCTGAGGGACTGCTGGGAGGGCGGTGCTGGTAGGGGGGGGTGGCGGCTGTACCTGTAGATGCGGGGGGCACAGATGGGGCCGCCACCGGAAGGGAGCTCCCATCAGAGGAGGAGTCCGTATCGCTGGTGTCAGCTCCTGTCCCCGCCATGGAGCTCCCCTCGCCCTCCGTCCCACTGGTGAATTTGGAGTCCGTAGTGTCGCCGTCCAGGGCCATGTGGGATGCAGCTCCCTCCTGCTCCGGTGCCACTGCTCCTCCACCTGATGATTGTATTGTATTGTATTGTAATCGTATTTATATAGCGCTTACTACCCCTGACGAGGCGTCGAAGCGCTTTTCGATGAGTAGCACGCTACTCCGGAACCCAACAAGAATTAGTGATGGATTAGTATCATTTAATAATGAGTACAGTTTTAGTATTATTATGAGTTAATTTGAGCCGCGGATATGAGAGTTTGTTAGTTAGATTGACTGGAGTAATGGAGGGGTGGAGGAGGAAAGAAATCCAGAAGTGTTAATTGGGAGTATATCCTTCATTTACTCAATCCAAAGGCTTGGGATGAATAAAGGAGGGTGGAGGGGGGAAGAGTATGTGGAAGGGTTAGGGAGAGCATAGTAGCAGGGTGAGATGAATGCAGGAGAATTTAGTAGGGTTGTGTGGGAGGTCACAGAGGTAGAGTGAGGTTTGGTGAGTTAGATGTGAGGGGGAGGGAAGAGTTTAGGCAGAGATATTTAGGAGATGAAAGTGGTTGAAGGGATTTGGGATGAG
The DNA here is from genome assembly GCF_031143425.1 of Pleurodeles waltl. Taxonomy (NCBI): domain Eukaryota; kingdom Metazoa; phylum Chordata; class Amphibia; order Caudata; family Salamandridae; genus Pleurodeles; species Pleurodeles waltl. The sequence continues at coordinate 458,471,020 of NC_090440.1, read as the reverse complement.
TCAGAGTGAGAATGGAGGATAGTTTGATAGAGACATGACATAAGAGTGATGAAAAATGAGAGCAGAAATTCATAGATATCTAGTATAACAACCCAAAAACCAGGAGCCATGCAATGATCCACAAACATGCCAAGCACAGAAACAACATATACACATACATACACATATATAGATATATATATATTTATGCACACACACATGAATACACACACATATGTACATACAATACATAATTAGAATCATGGGTAAAAAATACTTAGTCAGACAGGTTTAAAAGAGTGTGTGTGTATTTTATTGTTATGACAGTAGCAATACATATTTTCCAAAGAAAACTATAAATAAATAGAAATATACATATAATCTGAAAAAATATTTATCCACATAGGCATATGCAGTTCATAGTTGTTTGAAAAAGGTGGTTATGAAGGAAAGAGCCAACTCTTGAGTAGTTTTCTGAAAACAAGAAAGTTATCTGTGGCTCTTATAGTTGGGGGTAATGAATTCCAAAGTTTGGCTGCTTGGACGGAGAAGGATGTACCACCTAATGCACACAAGTACAGGGAGACTACAAAAAGAGGGGGGGAAGACAGAAGAAAGACATGTTGAGTGCATGCAATACCGCTACTGTTGGCGGACACGACAGACTCAGAAGCCCCCTGCAATACGCCGCGCACTTGGGGTCCACTATTCAATCCCTGGGACATGGCTTACAAGGCTATGGCCAATTTCTGCACACATGGATGTCACAGGAGCCTGACTAGGTGTAGTTGGCACTGTACCCAGGTGGGGTGGGGTGCCACAGGGACTTCCTGACAAAGGGGACTTAACTAGCAAACTCGCCCTGGCCTAGGGGAACCCACAGCCCACCTCCCCCACACAGACACCACCAATGCGCGCTGAATCAGCAGAATGAGAGTGTACTCACCCCCTTGTTGCTGCTGTGATGCCCTCAAGCACCCATCCAACTCCGGGTAAACCACCGCCAGGATCCTGAATATCAGGGGGGTCATGGTGCGACGGGCACCCCTCCCACGTTGGGAGGCCATACCCAGCTGGGCCTCCGCCGTCTTCTTGCTCCAGCGGCGAATGTCCTCCCATATTTTCCGGCAGTGGGTGCTCCGTCTGTGTTAGACCCCCAGGGTCCGGACTTTCTTGGCGATGGCATGCCAAATATCCTTCTTCTGGTTGGCGCTGACCTACTGGAATTGTACAGGGGACAAAGAAAAGTAATTACCAACTGCACCATCACAGTCATTGGCCCACATCCCTACCCTTGCCATGTGGCACATGCACTCACCGTCGTTTCATGCATGCCTCGTTCTCCCCCCCTATCTTTCCTGCACCCCACTCCACACAGGCATTGCCCATACAGCATGGTAACGGTATACTTACCTGTTTGTCTGGAGGACCATAGAGTAGCGTGTACTGGGGGAGGACCCCATCCACGAGTTTCTCCAACTCCTCTGTGCTGAAGGCAGGGGCCCTTTCCCCAGACTCACAAGCCATTGTTTCTTCCAGACTGAGGTCACAGCAGCACTTGCAGTGTAGGTCCCCTCCTGTCGAAGATCAGGTATCGAGTGATTGAACAGTGAGAAAATGGCGGTCACGTCTGCGGCGGTGCGTACCGTCACCGCCGGCGTACATCGTCATTGGCTCCTGGGACCTGTAGGGTCCAATGTTAACCAATGCAGAATTGCGCTGCGGTTTTCGTCCGCCTACTGCGACGGTGTACAACGCCAGCGCAGTTACCTCATATCCCATTTTCCCACTTTACAGGTCATGCAGCCGCCATTTCAGGGGCCCACGTGGCTTTATTTTTGACTGCATCACACATACCTAGGCCTTGGCTAACCACTCATACAGGCAAAATTCGGTTTATGAATAGTTTTCGGAGTAAGCTGTGTTTACGTACCTCAGAGATGGTTGACTCTGTGCTCACTGTTCTCCTCCACAGGCACCATCCGCTGGGGCATGTGAGGAGATGGAGGCATCCTCTGGTGTACAGACCGCTGGTGGACCTGTTGACAATGGAGGAAAGACATGTGATCATCACCTACAGGCTTGATCATGCCACAATCCAGGAACTGTGTGCCCAGTTGGAGCCAGACCTGATGTCAGCTATCCGCCATCCCACAGGAATCCCCCCTCAAGTGCAGGTGCTGTCAGTACTCCATTTCCTAGCAAGTGGGTCATTTCAAACAACAGTGGCCATAGCATCAGGGATGTTCCAGCCTATGTTTTCCAACGTGTTGTCCAGAGTGTTGTCTGCCCTGCTGAAACACATGCGCAGCTACATCGTTTTCCCTCAGGTGGAGGATTTGCCCACAGTGAAAGGTGATTTCTATGCCCTTGGACATATCCCCAACATCATAGGTGCCATTGATGGGACACATGTGGCCTTGGTCCCCCCGCAGGAGTGAACAGGTGTACAGAAACCGGAAGAGTTACCATTCGATGAATGTGCAGATAGTGTGTTTGGCAGACCAGTACATCTCCCATGTTAATGCAAAATTCCTTGGCTCAGTGCATGACGCTTACATCCTGCGGAATAGCAGCATCCCTTATGTGATGGGGCAACTACAGAGGCACCGGGTGTGGCTATTAGTTGAGCACCTGGAACCAAATCAGTGGGAATAGTTGTCTGGGTCTGTGGATGTCCCAAGAGTTAGTGTGTGTCTAACAGTTGTGCCTCGCCATTTGAAGGTGACTCTGGTTACCCCAACCTGTTATGGCTACTGACCCCAGTGAGGAATCCCAGGACAAGGACAGAGGAACACTACAATGAGGCCCATGGGCGAACTAGGAGGATTATAGAGCGGACCTTCGGCCTCCTGAAGGCCAGGTTCCGGTGCCTCCATATGACAGGTGGTTCCCTATTCTACTCACCAAAGAAGGTGTGCCAGATCATCGTGGCCTGCTGTATGCATCACAACTTGTCTTTTCTGCAGGAGCATGGTCCAGATGGATGTGTTGTGGCAGCTGTGGAGCCTGTGGACAGTGAAGACGAGAAAGCAGAAGAAGAGGACATAGACAATAGGAACTCGGTGATCCTGCAACACTTCCAGTGAGACACAGGTAAGAAGACAAACCTGCCTGCTGCATGCACTTTAAAACTACTAACTCTCTACTGTCTGTCCTTTTCACCCAGTGTATAGTCAGTGAGTTATCACTTTCCCTTACGATTTCACAGATGTGGGTCCCACTGTGTGACATCTGCTTTGTTTCCTCATGGACTAGAGCTGTGTGACGTAGGTATGTTGACATTACATTTGAAAGAGTATTTTGTCACTGTAATTGCTAATACACCAATTCAAAATCAGACAGACTCCAGATTGTTTTGAGCTTTAAGGGTGATTATTTAAGTGCTCAATACTGGAGGCGGTTGTAAAATGGTGAGGGGTGATGGTGGAGGAATGTCCATGGCAGCGTCCAAGCTATTAGTCTCACAGGTGCATTGTCCAAAGGGGCTTAGGAAGTGGAGCTGGGGCAGTTTGAGGATGGACAGGATGACAAGGTGGGACAAAAGGATGACAATCAGGGTGGTCTTATTTCTTGGCTGGGTCTTGGCATCGTTCTCTGTCTTTGTCCTGGATCTCAGGGAAATTTGCGGGGTGGTTCTCCATCTGCAGGCGGTGGGGTGCTGGTGTGGTGGTCCTCTGGTGGTGCCTCCTTTCCACTAGCGCCGGCGGAGGTGGTGGGCAGTTCATCGTCCAGGCTAGTGTCAGTGGCCCCTTGTTGTGCCACAGTGTAGCTCCTGGTGTTGAGGACTTCCTTCAGCACCCCTACAATGGTGCACAGGGTAGAATTGATGGATTTGAGTTCCTCCCTGAAGCCCAAATACTGTTCCTTCTGCAGCCGCTGGGTCTCCTGAACCTTGGCCAGTACCGTTGCCATTGTCTCCTGGGAGTGGTGGTAGGCTCCCATGATGTTCGAGAGGGCCTCGTGGAGAGTGGGTTCCCTGGGCCTGTCCTCCCCCTGTCGCACAGCAGCCCTCCCAGTTCCCCTGTTTCCCTGGGTCTCTGTCCCCTGAAAGGTGTGCCCACTACCACTGCCCCCAGGTCCCTGGTGTTGTTGGGGTGGTGGCTTAGCCTGGGTTCCTTGTAGTGGTGGACACACTGCTGACTGATGTGTCCTCGTGACAGAGGTGTGGGCCCACTGGGTGGGTGCTGTGCTGGTGTTTCCAGAGGGAGGAAGCTCTGTGGTGGCCTTTGACTGTGTGAGGGGAACCGACTGTCCTGAGGTCCCAGATGGGCTGGGCTGGTCGTCTAGATCCAGTTGGACAGAGCTGCTGACATCAGTGTGGGCCTCTTCTGTGGGTGGTATGGACATGTCAGGACCCTCCTGTCCGGTGACATTGGGTAGGGGTCCTGCAGGGGTGTAAAAGCATGATTATTGATTCTGTGTGTGACCGGGGGTGCAATGGGTGTTTGACCGTGTACCCCAGTGCTTGCATTCCTGTGTGGGACCGTGTGTGATGATGGTTTAGGGGGGTGTATGGGTATCTGTAGTGGACATGCTTTGGTGATGGGTGTCCATGCTTTGGTGTTGCATGCAGGGCTTGGTGTTGGGATGGGTGGTTTGTGATATTGGGACATGATAGGGGTGAGGGCGTGGGGGGTATGTGATGGCATGCAGGTAGGGTGGGGGATATAGTAGTGAAGATTTGACTTACCAGAGTCCATTCCTCCAGCTACTCCTGCGAGGCCCTCAGGATGCAGAATAGGCAAGTCCTGCTCCTCCCATGTGGTTAGTTGTGGGGGAGGAGGTGGGGGCCCGCCGCCAGTCCGCTGAACCGCAAGGTGGTGTCTTGAGACTACGGAACGCACCTTCCCCCGTAGGTCATTCCACCTCTTCCTGATGTCATCCCTATTTCTTGGGTGCTGTCCCACTGCGTTGACCATGTCCACGATTCTTCGCCATAGCTCCATCTTCCTAGCTATGGAGGTGTGCTGCACCTGTGATCCGAATAGCTGTGGCTCTACCCGTATGATTTCCTCCACCATGACCCTGAGCTCCTTCTCAGAGAACCTGGGGTGTCTTTGCCCTGCCATGGGATGGTGTGGGTGATGTGTGGGTTGGTGTGTGTTGTGATGTGTGGTGTGATGTTTAGTGCTGTGTTGTGTGAGGTGCGTGGATGTTATGTGGGTGATGGTGTTGAGTGCCTGTGGATGCTCGTTTGTAGATGATGGTGTCTCTCTCTGGCCTTCAGTCGCAGTTGTTGTCATAGGGGTTTGTGGGTGATGTGGGTGTGTGTTTTATATTGTATTTGGTGTGTGGGAGTGGTGTGTGTATGTGTATCAGGTGTGTGTATTTAGAATTGTCCAATGTGGATGTGTTTTGTAAGAGTGTGTGCACGGCAGTGTGTACCGCCAATGGAATACCACGGTTGAAAGACCGCCACATGGATTCGTGGGTGGTGATAGTGTGGGCGTATTCCTGTTGGCGTGACGGTGGAGGTTTTGTTTTCGCCAGTTTATCACTGACCTATGGTGTGGCAGACTTGTGTGGGTTTCTAAATTTTGGCGGATTCCGAGCTGTGGGTCATAATGACCGTGGCGGAATTCTGTGGCCGTGGCGGTGTGTTGGCGGTCTTCTGCACGGCGGTAAGCAGCTTTTACCGCCAATATTGTAATGACCCCCATAATATTGTGTAGGGTAGGGTGCTATGAAGCCAATTATTATGTTCTTGATAAGATAGAGATATTTCTAGGTATGCATATGCTCCGTATTATGCAGGTGCGTTTGCAGGTGTATAGTGATGAACTGTTTTTGTGTTCCATCAGAAATGTGAGCGTTCAAGCCTAACTTAAAAGGCAATGTGTAGAGTTTTTGTGTAACAAATCATGCAGTAACACAGTTAAAACGCAATAAAAATACACCACATAGGTTTGGAAATATAGATAACATTTACCTGAATAAAATAAGGTAAAAATGACAAAGATCCAATAAGGATAAGTTGAAATATGGGGCGTGGCCAAGATGGCGACCGGAGCAGCAGCATAAACCGCGGCTCCGCTCCCTTACGTAATAATAAGCCTGTAAACGTCGCTGCCCGGCTGACCACCGTACGAGCCCCGATCTCCACTCTGCTTGGGACCTCACCGGAAGGGTGTGAGAGTTTCTGGCCCGTTGTCTGTAGGTCCGGGAAGTATAAACGCCGAAACCTGCGGCCTGCACTGGAGTTGGGGAGACTGGGCTTCTGACCGTGATGCACACTGCTAGTGGAGTGCGGGACTGATGCCGCCAGTGAAGCGGGTGTGGGGCAGTGTCGGTTCGAACCGCCCTACCTGGAGGAGGTGGAACCTGGGCTCTGCTGCGACTGGGCTTGAGCGCAGCCGCATGGGATCATGAGCGCTGGTGGACCCTGATGTGTGCTGTATCGGCGGCGCGGATCAAGCCGCAGCACACCCAACACAAATTGAATTAGGCACCTGGGTCGGACAGCTTTCTACCTAGCGCACTAGGGTAACACTACCAGGGGGGACAGATGAGTCAGCTGTAAGGCCTCTAGTGGCTACGAGAAGAACACTGGCCCCCCAGATATCCGAGTCGTCTTCAGAATTGTTTGGGACTCCCTGCCTTGATAACTGAAGCGCTCACGTGGAGGAGCAGGGGAACACGGGGTTTACCCCAAGGGCTCCAAAAATTCGGACTATGGGCCAGAAGCGTTCCACCCGCAAAACGTGGTAAGGGGGCGACAAATGCATGGTGAATATGGAGGTGTTGTACTATATCATGTTGCTGTGGGCGTGCTGAATTGAGACCTAGCTTCCGGCCCGACTAGATCCAGGCGTGCATAAGGACACCCACACGAGCTAGCACTCTCTTGGGGGGAGCTTAATCAGCGGCACATGTCGAGCCGTGACAAGTGTATTACAACCTGTGGCGTAATCTGAGTTGTATCGCTCCCCACCCTGAATGCAGTTACGAGATGGCTTGGTGCAGTGTGTGGGGCTGTTTGGGAGCCCGTTCGAGCTCTGAAGACGACTGGGGCACTGCCTGTTCCACAAAAAGACAGCGGAGTATCGCAACCACAACTGGACTCGCATGCAGGCGAGCCTGCTTCCCCTGCCACAGTGCACAGCCGTTATTTGGACTGTCAAGAGCCACGTAACATTACCATAATGATTAAAAGACCCAGCTCCCCTAGAGTTGGGGCCGTCTGGAAAACATGAGACTAGTGCGGTGTAAATCTGCACCCTCAGCATAATAGTTCGGACCAATCAATCTGTGCACAGCAGAACCTCTCTCTCCCTCAGTACTCCGGGAGTCCAGACTTGTATAGGATCTTACTGAACGCTCCACGCCTGCTGATATTTCCTACTGGCACAAGGGACAAATGGGCAAACCTAAGACGCCGAGAGCGCCCACGAAGACCATCAATGCACCGGTTTCCCCTTCAGATGAACAAAGCTCGACCTACCAGGCATTGCAAAAAATTTAAACTACTCTACACAACCATACAACACAATTTGAAAAGGTGCTACAGGCCATTCTTGATACCAAGATCACCCTAGAAGTTAAGATTGGTGCAGTAGTAGCGGACGTTACCCTACTCTGTGCCGATCAACACGCACTGTCGGACCGGATTGGCGAAGTGAAAAAAGAAATGGCTGAGCTACCCCCGGTAGTCAAAGCACTACAGGAAAATATGCTACATCTGACGACAGAAGTGAATGACCTAAAGCGCAAAGCGGAAGACGTGGAAAGGAGGTCGAGACAAAATAATATCCACCTGGTGGGCTTCCCGGAACGAGTTGAAGGTCCTACAGCTGAGCTGTTTCTGGAGAAGTGGCTCACAGATACCTTACTACGTGATAAGATTCAGAAGTTCTTTTTGATTGAACGTGTACACAGAGTACCGGGCACGCCCCCGCCACCAGGAGCACATCCAAGCCCCTTGATACTTAGGGTACTTAACTAATGGGAAAGAGACATCGTTGTGCAGATATTGCGCAAAACGAGCCCTGTGCGATACGAAAATGAAACGATTACAGCCTATCCTGATTTCACCTCTGAGGTCCAAAGTAAACGCAACTCTTTCTACCATGTAAAGGAGCGCCTCCGAGACCATAAAATCAAATATGCACTGCTGTTCCTGGCCAGGCTTCAAGTGCAGGATGACTCTCAAGTGCATATTTTTACCTCACCGGAAGATGCCTGGACCTGGCTGTATACCAAGGGTCTAGCTAGATCCGCAAGTGCAGAAAACACGGAGGACGGCTGGTCTTCTCCAAAGGTAAATCGCAGGCAATGGAAGCGACAGGAGGTTAAACCCACGCCCGAACAACTGTTTGAGGAGCGCTCTAAACTACTACAGGCTGAGTCGAGATTCGTGTCTGATTCTCCGACAGCAGCACCCACCCAGGTAGATATTGAACCAAAACAAGATACCCACTCTGACTTCGTGGCTTCCCCGCTGGGGCCACTCCTCACTCTGCGCTCAGCTGATGATATCTGAACTGTTCCCCCTGTCTTGTCGCACACGGATTCTATAATGTGTTGCGCTCACAGGTCCTATGTCTTGCTCATGTGTTGATGCACTCTCCGAACTAGATGATGGGAGGGACCTTCTGCACAGCTTTTTTCTCCATGACACTCCTGATTGGGGTTTGGGCGGAGGATCGAATGTGGCCATTCGTTGTGCCGGGAGCCTGAACTCTCAGTTTTCACTCACATCATGCACGCCCCCCTCCATATGGACCTGTTCCACCCAATGGCATTCAGCAGATTTTACTCTGCTGGGGCAAATGTAATGTTATAGTTTTATATTGTTATCTGTAGCTTTTTTTCGTTTTTCTTATCTTAATGTTTTTTTTCTAGAGAGTTTATTTAGTTCCATTTTATTAGTGTCATATAAAACACCTTGCCTACAGGGCGACACACAGATGCTTGGTTCACGGGGACAAATATATAATGGGCTTGTGGTGCTGGGTATCTTTTGGGGACAGCTGTGGACCGGGTCTTGCAAGGCTCTGGGTCAGTTAACTTCCACATATCACCATGGCCACACTAGGAAGAAAACACATCACTCGTTATAACGTGCTAACGTGGAATGTAAAGGGGATGGCAACACCATGCGGGCAACAGCGAGTACACGCATATCTTAGGAGACACCAAATACATCTCTCCATGCTTCATGAAACGCATCTATCAGCTGCCACGCTGGAACAACCAAGTGTAAGGTGGAAGGGGCAGTTATATGGGACCACATCCTCATCTTTTGCCCGTGGTGTGGCGATTTGGATAGCTCCGGGGGTACCGTATGTGATTGCCCGTACACAGATTGACCCTGATGGTAGATACGTGGTGACAGAGGGCAACCTAGATGGCTTGCCCCTGTCGCTGGTGGCACTGTATACTCCCAACACTAATCAATGCAGTTTCTCACATACACTGTCTACTGGGATGTTTCGAGACCCAGTAGTTGACAGCATATGGGGAGGTGACTACAACTGTGTTTTAGACATCCACCTGGATCGGTCCTTTCCCCCACTTCCAACCGCCCTGAGAAATCGAATCTCACGTGAATTAGCAACATGGGTAGCCAGGAATGGCTTAAGGTACGTTTGGAGATCAGGACACCCGACTCAATGCAAATATTTTCTTTATTCCCCGGTACATCATCTGCATACCAGAATAGACATGCTCCTTACATCGTCAGCAATGATTCATAAGATACACGCCTCAGACTATCTGGTTCGCACCATATCTGATCACAGCCCGCTGTGATTGACACTGGATTGGGGCCGTCCGCACACACGTATTCCCACATGGTGCCTCCAGACTGAGGCACTTGTGGACCCCTCCCCCCTTTTGCGCTGAACTCATTCAGTGCTTAACTGCTTATTTTTCCTTGAATAACAATACAACGGCTTATCCTGCTACTGAATGGGATGCCCACAAGGTGGTAGTACATGGCCACTTTTTGGCAGCCTCGGTAGGAGTAAGAAGGGCTAAACCTACAGCCCGCGTCAAAACCGGACAGGTCATCTCCGCCGCATTTCCAATAGGTAGAGGCACCAGGTAGGGCTGCCCGTTATCCCCTCTATTATTCGCAATAGCTATAGAGCCACTAGCCATCAAGCTAAGCACGCAAGTGCAAATTTGGGGCATCCCAGAACTCCACACATACCATATTATCTCCCTATATGCTGACGATGCCCTAATATATCTGAGGGACCATGCTACTTCAATGACCGGAGTGATGGTGATGTTGTATACTTTTTCTTCCATTTCTGGCCTCCGAACCAACTGGTCTAAATCATGTATTTACCCTCTCTCCCTCACACCTCTGGAACACCGGGCAGCACTACCAGATTAACAACTGCCATGGTGCCATTCCACCTTCAAGTATTTAGGAGTGCAGATATATCACTCAATGGATAATCACAGGGAAGGCAATATAGACAGGATTCTTAGATCAACCTGTAGTTCCTTGTCATTCTAGGCATCGCTTCCCCTATCACCTATGAGGTGTGTTGCCATAGCCAAAATGCTTATTTTTCTGAGATTTCTATATTATTTTACGGCACTTCCGATAACCCTGCCGCGTTCGTTCTTCAAATCCCTGCACTCGTTGCTGACAGATCTACTTTGGGGAAGAGACAAGTGCAGAGTTGCACTGTCCATAACACAATACCCGCAAAGTGAGGGGAGGTTGGGCATGCTTGATTTAGATTTATACTATGCTGCTGCCTGTTGGACTTTTTGCTTATGGAGGGTCATCCCCAATCTTTTTGCCTCCTGCCTCCTATTTTTTCTGACCTGTTGCTGTTGGCTTTTGAACTCTGAGCACCTTACCACTGCTAACCAGTGCTAAAGTGCATATGCTCTCTGTGTAAATTGTATTGTTGATTGGTTTATCCATGATTGGCATATTTGATTTACTAGTAAGTCCCTAGTAAAGTGCATTGGAGGTGCCAGGGCCTGTAAATCAAATGCTACTAGTGGGCCTGCAGCACTGGTGGTGCCACCCACATAAGTAGCTCTGTAATCATGTCTCAGACCTGCCATTGCAGTGCCTGTGTGTGCAGTTTTAACTGTAAAATCGACTTGGCAAATGTACCCACTTGCCAGGCCTAAACCTCCCCTTTTCTTACCTGTTAGACACCCCTAAGGTAGACCCTGGGTAGCCCCAAGGGCAGGGTGCAGTGTATGGTTAAGGTAGGACATATAGGTGGTCATTACAACATTGGTGGTAAAAGGCGCTTACCGCCGTGCAGAAGACCGCCAATACACCGCCGCGACCGCGGAATTCCGCCACAGCTATTATAACCCACATCTATGAATCCACCGAAATTCAGACACTCACACAAGTCCGCCACAACAAAGGTCAGTGTTAAACTGGCAAAAACAAAAGCTCCACCTCCACGCCAACAAAAACACACCCATGCTATTACGACCCACGAATCCACGCAGCGGTCTTTCAGCCGCGGTATTCCATTGGCGGTACACACTGCTGCGCTCAAAATACACACACATCTCCAAAACACCGCCACATTGGACAATTCAAAATACACACACCTGATACACATACAAACAACACTCCCACACACCCAACACAATATAAAACACACACCCACATCACCCACAAACCCCTACGCTAAAAAAATAGAGACGAAGGCCAGAGAGAGAGCACAGAATAGACAACCCCACCACACAGAGGCACACAACACCATCACCCACACAACATCCACGCACAAAACACCACACACCACTACACATCACCACACTCATCAACACATACACCACCCTACACATCACCTACACCACCCAATGTCACGCCAAATACACCCCCGGTTTTCCGATGAGGAGCTCAGGGTCATGGTAGAGGAAATCCTACAGGTAGAGCCACAGCTATTTGGCTCACAGGTTCAGCACACATCCATAGCCAGGAAGATGGAGCTATGGTGCAGAATCGTGGACAGGGTCAACGCTGTGGACAGCATCCAAGAAATCGGGAGGACATCAGGAAGAGGTGGAACGACCTACGGGGGAAGGTGCGTTCAGCGGTCTCCAGGCACAACATCGCGGTTCAGCATACTGGCGGCGGACCTCCACCTCCTCCCCCACAACTAACAACATGGGAGGAGCAAGTCTTGACCATCATGCATCCAGAGGGCCTCTGAGGAGTCGGTGGAGGAATGGACACTGGTAAGTCAAATCTTAACTATCATATCCCCCACCCTACCTGCATGCTATCACACACCCCCACCCTCACACCCTCCCCTATCACTCCAACTCCTCACTAATGTACTAATAACACAAACCACACATCCCAACACCAAGCCCTGCATGACATAACAAAGCATGGACACCCATCACCAAAGCATGCTCACTGCACATACCCAGGACAGCCCCCCAACCATCATCACACAAGCCCCCCCACAGGAATGCTTACACTGGTGTACACGGTGAGCCACCCATTGCACACCATGACACACACACATGCAATAATCATGCACTTATGCCCCTGCAGGATCACGAAGGACCGTCACCACACTGGAGGGTCCAGACAACTCCACTCCACCCACAGAAGAGGCCCACAGTGACGATAGCAGCTCTGCCCTACTGGATCCGGATGACCAGCCCGGACCATCGTGGGCCTCGGGACAGTCGGTTCCCCTTGCACAGGCACAGCCCAACACTGACCTTCAACCCTCTGGTAACACCAGCACAGCACCCACCAAGCAGGCCCATACCTCCCTACCCAGGACACGTCAATCAGCTGTGTGTCCACCACTACAGGGAACCCAGGATAACCCACCACCCCAACAACAACAGGGACCTGGGGGCAGTGGTAGTGGGCACACGGTCCAGGGGACGGAGGCACAGGAACACAGGGGAACTGGGAAGGCTGCTGTGCGACCGGGGGCGGACAGGCCAAGGGAACCCACTCTCCACGAGGCCCTATCCTCCATCATGGGAGCATACCACCACTCCCAGGAGACGATGGCGACGGTCCTGGCCAAGTTTCAGGACACCCAGCGCCTGCAGGAGGAACAGTATTTGGGGTTCAGGGAGGAGCTCAGGACCATCAGCTCCGCCCTGGGCACCATCGTCGGGGTGCTGAAGGACATACAAAAGACCCTGAGGGACACTGTGGCACTCCAAGGGGCCCCTGACACTAGCATGGACGATGAACTGCCCACCACCTCTGCCGGCGCTAGTGGACAGGACGCCCCACCACAGGACCACCACACCAGCACCCCACCCCCTGCAGACCGACAACCACCACGCAAGCGGTCCCTGAGATCCAGGAACAGGACAGAGCAAGATGGCAAGACCCCCGCCAGGAAATGAGACCACCCTGATTGTCCTCCCATTGTCCCACTTTGTTACCCTGTCCATACTTTAACTGCACCAGCTCCACTTCCTTTGCCCATATGGCCAGTACACCTGTGTGACCAATGGACTGGACTCTGCCATGGACATTCCTCCACCGTCCCCCATCACCATAGTACAACTCCCCTCCATTTTTGAGCACTTCAATAAACACCCTTGAACCACAAAAAAATCTGGAGTCAGTCTGTGATTTGGTAAAATTTATTATCAATGACAGTGTCAAAATGCGTTTCTAGTTGTAAAGCCAACATACCTATGTCACACATCACAAGTCCTTGAAGGATGCAAGCAGATAACACACGTTGGTAACCACACCTGTGAAACCGTAATGGAAAGGTACAACTCAGTTACCAAATAATGCTATGAAATTCCACACAGGATAGAGGGAGACGTGTGACAGTGAATGTAATGGTAAAAATGAAAATGTTCTCACCTGTGTGTCACTGGAAATATTGCTGTATGACTGACTCCCTGTTGTCGTTGTCTTCTTCCTCAGCTTCCTCCTCATCACTGTCCACAGGCTCCACAGCTGCCACAACACCGTCATCTGGACCATCCTCCTGCAGAAAAGGCACCTGGCGTCGCAAAGCAAGATTGTGATGCATCGAGCAGGCGATGATGATCTGGCACCCCTTCTTCGGTGTGCAGAATAGGGAACCACCTGTCATATGGAGGCACCTGAACCTGGCCTTCAGGAGGCCGAAGGTGCGTTCGATCACCCTCCTAGTCCGCCCATGGGCATCATTGTAGCGTTCCTCTGCCCTGGTCCTGGGATTCCTCACTGAGGTCAGTAGCCATGACAGGTTGGGGTAACAGAGTCCCCTAATAGCCACACACGGTGCCTCTGGAATTGACCCATCGTATAAGGGACGCTGCTATTCTGCAGGATGTAGGCGTCATGCACTGAGCCAGGGAACATAGCATTTACCTGGGAGATGTACTGGTCTGCCAAACATACCATCTGTACATTCATGGAATGATAACTCTTTCGGTTCCTGTACACCTGTTCACTCCTGTGGGGGGGGGACCAGAGCTACATGGGTCCCATCAATAGCACCTATGATGTTGGGGATATGTCCAAGGGCATTGAAGTCACCTTTCACTGTAGCCAAATCCTCCACCTCAGGGAAAATGATGTATCTCCTTACGTGTTTCAGCAGGGCAGACAACACGCTGGACAACACGTTGGAAAACATAGGCTGGGACATCCCTTATGCCATGGCCACTGTTGTCTGAAAAGACCCACTTGCAAGGAAATGGTGCACTGACAGCACCTGAACGTCAGGGGGGATTCCAGTGGGATGGCGGATTGGTGACATCAGGTCCACCTGGGTACATAGTTCCTGGATAGTGGCAATGTCAAACCTGTAGGTGATGATTAAATGTCGCTCCTCCATTGTCAATAGGTCCACCAGCAGTCGGTACACCGGAGGATTCCGCCATCTTCTCAATTGTCCCAGCTGACGGTGACTAGGAAGGACAACAGCGACCACAGAGTCAACAAATTTCCAGGTATGTACCCACAGATACACAGAACATGACACCAAACACAAAACCATTCCTGTATGTGTGTTGAGTGTAGGCCTAGCTATGTGTGACGCAGAAGTAAATGAAGCCATGTGGGCCCCTGAAATGGCGGCTGCCTGACCTCTAAACTGGGACAATGGTATTGTGAGGTAACTGCGCTGGCGTTGCACACCGTCACGGTAGGCGGTGGTAGACCGCTGCGCAATGCAGCATTGGTTAACATTGGACCCTATGGGTCCCAGGAGCCAATGAACAAGTGCGCCAGCGTTGATGGTACGCACCACCGCGGACGTCACCGCCGCGGACGTCACCGCCATTTTCTATCTATTCAATCACTCAATACCTGACCTTCGACAGGAGAGGACCTACACTGCAAGTGCTGCTGTGACCTCTGTCTGGAAGCGACGATGGCTGCTGCGTCTGGGGAAAGGGCCCCTGCCTTCACTGCTCAGGAGAAACTAGTAGACGGGGTCCTCCCCCAGAACACGCTACTCTACGGTCCTCCAGACCAACAGGTAAGTACACAGGGAGCACGTTGTATGGGCTAGGCCTGGGTGGAGAGGGCTGGTTGTAAGAGGGAAGGGGGCAGAGTTCAGGGAACATGAATGAATGTGAATGCATGTGCCACATGGCGAGGGAAGGGAGGGGGGAAACTTACATCGACGGTGCAGTTGGTAATGACTTCTCTTCTTCCCTTGTGCATGTCATGTAGGTCAGCGCCCATCAGAAGAAGGACATTTGGAGTGCCATCGCCAAGGAAGTCCGGATCCTGGGGGCCCACCAGAGAAGGAGCACCCACTGCCGGAAAAGATGGGAGGACATTCGCCGCTGTAGCAAGAATACGGCGGAGGCTCAGCTGGGGATGGCCTCCCAACGTGGGAGGGGTGCCCCTCGCACCATGACCCGCCTGATGTTCCGGATCCTGGCGGTGGCCTACCCGGAGCTGGATGGGCGCTTGAGGGCATCACAGCAGACACAAGGGGGTGAGTACACTATCATTCTGGGAACTTTGCGCGCAGTTGAGGGGTCTAGGTGTGGGAGGAGGGCTGTGGGTTTCCCTAGGCCATGGCGACTTCCATAGGCTAGGCCCCTCCGTATGCAGGCCAAGTGGCACTCCACCCCACCGCAGTAGAGTGCCAAGTACAGGTATACATGCCCCTGTGGCATCCATGTGTGCAGATGTCCATCATAGCCATGTAGTCCAGATCCCAGGAATTGCATCTGTAGAGGCCAGGAGCATGGCGTAGTGCAGGGGGCTGCTGTGTCTGTATTGTACGCCAACGGTATCGGTATGCCATGCACTCAACCTGTCTTTCTTCTGTCGCCCCCCCCCCCCTTTTTGTGCTCTCCTTGTTCTTTTGTGCATCAGCATCATCAGGCGGAGGTACAGTGGCACCGGAGCACGAGGGAGCTGCATCCCACATGGCCATGGAGGGCCACACCACAGACTCAGAATGCACCAGTGGGACGGAGGGCGAGGGGAGCTTCACGTCGGCCACCGGATCACCAACCAGCGACACGGACTCGTCCGCCGATGGGAGCTCCCTTGTTGTGGTAGCACCATCTGTGCCCCCCACTTCTACAGGTACAGCCGCCACCTCCCCTACCAGCACCGCCCTCCCAGCAGCTCTCAGCGTTCGCCCCGTACCCGCTCACCCAGGAGGGTGGGCATCACCTTCGCCCCAGGCACCTCAGGCCCTGCCCCAGTCACCCCTGCTGCCCTCAGTGAGGAGGCCATTGACCTCCTCAGGTCACTCACTGTTGGGCAGTCTACCATTGTGAATGCCATCCAGGGTGTAGAAAGGCAGTTGCAACAAGGTAATGCATTCCAGGAGGGCATTCATTCTGGTCAGGCTGCCCTTCAGCGAACCCTGCAATCTCTGGCCTCAGCACTAATGGCAGCCATTGTCCCTGTGTCTAGCCTCCCCCCTCCAACTTCCTCCACCCAGACCCAATCCCCTGTACCCCAGCCCATCCCAAGCACACCATCAGACCAGCATGCACACACCTCAACACACAAAAGTAGCTCAGGCAAACATAGGCACCACACATCCCACAGGCACTCACACAAGCATCACCCACATACAGACACAGCAACACCCTCTGCCTCCACTGTGTCCCCCTCCTCATCATCTCCCTCCTCCCTCCCAGTCTCGTCTACACTCTCACCTGCATGCACTACATCTACAGGCATTAGGACTCGCACCAGAACACCCAGCACCATACCCCGCTCACCTGCACTCACCACCCCCACTCCCATTTACACGTCCCCTCTGTCCTCTCCCAGTGTGTCTGTGATGCCCCCTCCCAAAGTACACAAACGCGGGCACCCACACACCCAACATCCATCCACCTCACGACAGCCTCCAGTACCTGCACCTGCACCCAAAACACCTAAAGTCACACCTCCTACAACCACCTCCTCTTCCTCCTCTCCCAGACCCCCTCCAGCTACCCATCCCAGTGTTTGTCAGAAACTGTACCTCTGCAAAGTTGACCTTTTTGCCCCCACCCCGCCCCTCCAATTCATCAGTCCTGTCGTAGCGCCTCAGCCAAAAAGCCTCCAGTACCAGTGGTGCGTGTTCAAGGTGTGTGGAGTGCACCGGCCACCAGGGCAGGCAGTGTGACACGGAGCCAAGGCACTGACAGTCCACCCCCTGTAAAGGCTCTGAGGTTGGAAAGTGGCCGACGGGACCGGCTGAAGACTCCTGGAGGCAAAACAACTCACAGGGGTCCCAGGGGGATTGCAGAGTCAGCTGTGACTCCTCCAAAGGTGGGGAAGGGCCAGAACAAGTCTGCACAGCCTGGTGTGACCATCACGGCAGAGAAGGGCGGCATCCTTCCCGGCGGCCGGGACGCCACCTCCAGCACCGTCGTCACTGGTCAGGAGACCACCGCCATAGGCATTGACCAGGAGGGCCCAAGTATCGTCACTGGTCAGGAGACCACCGCCAGAGTCATTGTCCAGGAGGGCCCAAGTATCGCCACTGGTCAGGAGACCACCGCCAGAGTCATTGCCCAGGAGGGCCCAAGTATCATTACTGGTCAGGAGGCCACCGCCAGAGTCATTGCCCAGGAGGGCCCAGGTATCGTCACTGGTCAGGAGACCACCGCCATAGGCATTGCCCAGGAGGGCCCCGGCAGCCACAGCCCCGCTGGGCAATGAGGGACCGTCATGCCACACACCAATGCCCAGTCCAGAGCCCGCCATGGCAAAGCACCGCTGAACAGTCCAGAGACCGCTGAACAGGGCAAGCACCGCTGAACAGTCCAGAGCCCGCCATGGCAAAGCACCGCTTAACAGTCCAGAGACCGCCATGGCAAAGCACCGCTGAACAGTCCAGAGACCGCCATGGCAAAGCACCGCTGAACAGTCCAGAGACCGCCATGGCGAATCACCGCTGAACAGGGCATGCACCGCTGAACAGGGCAAGCACCGCTGAACAGGGCATGCACTGCAGAAGAAGGAAAAGACCGCCATATCAAGCATCGTTATCCCATGTGCAGCTGGGACTATGACGGGACAGGAACTGTCACGGGGAGACTAATCAAATCTGGGCACCATTCCCCCTCCAGAACCAGTGGAGAGATCCATCCACTACCTCTGTCCTTCACAGGATGAAGCACTCTGGGCACCAGTCCCCCTCCAGAACCAGTTGGAGGCTGTTATGTACTTGTGAGACTGTGGCTTTGCACTCCCCAGGATGGAACAGTGGGCAAACCACCCACTGTAGAGACTTGTGAGACTGTGGCTTTGCACTCCCCAGGATGTAACAGTGGGCAAACCACCCACTGTAGAGACTTGTGAGACTGTGACTTTGCACTCCCCATGATGGAACAGTGGGCAAACCACCCACTGTAGAGACTTGTGAGACTGTGGCTTTGCACTCCCCAGAATGGAACAGTGGGCAACACACCCACTGTAGAGACTTGTGAGACTGTGGCTTTGCACTCCCCAGGATACATCAATGGGCATGGAGCACCGTCGTGGATGTGGCGTGGTGCTGTACTCAAGCTCAGGTACCCCCCCCTTCCTTTCCCCCTGAGGTGCCTGTTGTTTTTCTCTCTGATGCCCCGGCAGTGTTCTCTCCGTTTGTGGACAGGTATCTTGTGTGGGCCTCGCCCATGCATTTTTGGCCTAGTGGTGCACGGTCATTGGGATGTGCATATCTGCACTACTTCTCGTACTGTTTATACCTTTGTATGAGTTTATATATATCTGTATATAATTGACACATGTATATTGATACATTACAATGTTTGAACTGATTTCGTTTTGTCTTTGCATTCTTCCAGGGGGGTTGGGGGTTGTTACTGTGATGTTTGTAAATGCATTGGTGTGTGTGTTGTAATATGCGAGGGTGGGGGTGGGGTTGTTGCGTGTGTGTGTCCCTGACTTTTGCCTCCCCCCTCCCCTGTGTCGTAGGTGCAGTACTCACCGTTGTCTTCGCCACCGCCGTTGCTTGTGTTCGTAGATGAGTAGGAAGAGAAGGGCAGGTAGGATTTGTAATTCCGACTCCATGGTGTCCTCCTTCCTCGTGGGATGTGTTAAGGTGAGCGTTTTCCCATTGCAGATACTGTTTCCGCCGTGTTTTTATCCACGGTGAATCCGCCCCGGAAAAGGTGGCGGATTGGGGGGTTGTGATACTATGGGCGGTACATTGTCTTCCGCCTGTCTGTTGGCGGTGACCGCCGCGCTGCTTGTCTGTACCGCCGTGGCGTCGGAGTGTTAAAGTGGCTGTCTTTGTTGGCGGTTTCCGCCACGGTCATAATTCCCTTTTTTTGTCTGCCGGCCTGTTTGCGGTATTACCGCGCCTTTGACACCGTCCGCCAGGGTTGTAATGACCCCCATAGTAATGTGTTTTATATGTCCTGACAGTGATATATTGCTAAATGCGTTTTTCACTGTTGCAAGGCCTGTCCCTCTCATAGGTTAACATGGGGGCTACCTTTAAATCTGATTAAAGTGTAGATTCCCTTTGGGAGCAGATGGACATGGAATTTGGGGTATCTGAGCTCACAATTTGAAAATACATCTTTTAGTAAAGTTGATTTTAAGATTGTGTGTTTGAAAATGCCACCTTTAGAAAGTGAGAATGTTCTTGCTTATACCATTTCTGTGACTCTGCCTGTTTGTGGATTCCCTGTCTGGGTCAGTTTGACAGTTCTGCAGGTTGCTAGACTGTGACACAAAGGGAGCTGGGGTGTAGCCTGCATGTCCTGATGAGCCATCAGTGTTAGGAGGGAGGGGAGGAGTGGTCACTCACACCTGAAAGGGCTGTGCCTGCCCTCACACAATGCAGTCTCCAACCCCCTGGTGTGTGTGTCTGGGGCCTGGCCTGGGAAAGGCAGGATTTCACAAACAAGAGAGACTTTTCTTTGAAGTAAGCCTACTTCAAAGTGCAAAATGGGTACAAAAAGGGCACCCAAAACCACAGAATTTAGAACACTGCGAGAAACCAAGAGGATCCTCTGCCTGGAGAAGAGCTGAAGAGCTGAGGAAGAGGAGCTGTCCTGACTGTGACTGTGCTTTGTGGAGCTTCTTGTGAAGAACTCTCCAAGGGCTTGAATTAGAGCTTGCCTCCTGTTGTTTGAAGTCTCAGGGACAGCAAATACTTCTCTCTGCTGAGACTCCAACCCTGCCAAGTGTTGCCCATCCAGTTCCAGGGACCTTAAAAGGAGAAGCTGGCAGAACAAGAGTGAGAAATCCATGCACCGACCGCTGTGCGGGGAAAAGATTGACGCAACTCCGAGACGCGGCTGAAAAATCGATGCACCCCTGGCTTTGTGGCTGAAAATCGACGCTCGCTTGTAGCCCAGCTTGAAGATTTACGCATGCGGCTAGAGAAACAGCGTGCAGCATCACTGACGCAGGCTGGTGAGATCGCATCCCGTGCTGCGTGGTTTTCAGGTCATCATGCAGTAGGATTTCTGATGCAAACATTGCTGGACATGTAAAAATGACACAAGGCCTGCCCAGATCTGAGAGTGCAGTTCATATCAACGCACTGCTCTCCTGCGGAGAGAAGAAACAACGCACGCCGACTCAACCCAAGGAGAAACAACGCACGGTCTCGCTCGTGAGTAAAAACGATGAATCGTAAGCCCTTTTTGACAGACATTCGCCCGCGCAGGGTTATTTTTGACACACTCAGGTACATTTCCATGCTAACAGTGTTAGCGTTGTGTTTAAAATTACATGAAGACTCTTTGGGGTTTTTAATTGATAACTTGATTTGTGTATTGTGGATTTTTGTCGTTTTGGTCTTGTTTTGTTTAGATAAATATTTTCTCCTAAACCTGTGTTGTGTCATTTTGTAGTGTTTTCATTAAGTTACTGTGTGTGTTGGTACAAATACTTTACACCTAGCACTGAATTTAAGCTTGCCTGCTCGTGCCAAGCTACCAAGGGGGTGAGCGGGGTTTAGCTGCGGGTGATTCTCTTTTCCCCTGACTAGAGTGAGGGTCCTTGTTTGGACAGGGGGTAACGTGACTGCCAACCAAAGATCCCATTTCTAACATATATATTTAAACAAATTTGGCCTTTTAGTGCTATGGGCAAAAACGTGATTGCTAGTTTTCCTCAAAATAGGGGGGGGGTAAATGTTTATAAAAGAAACCCAGCAACAAAATCTTTATAGAACTTAACTTTATCATGTCTGCCCTGGATTGAGCTAAAACTTCTCTTGCTATTCAAGGGCTTTGTAAGATTATATTTACACAGTCGCCTGGGAATTGTCTCTCCAGAAACCCAACACCCCCCACACAGTGGACAAATATGATCTTATTGAAAAGGTCCCACTGGCCACTCACTTTTTTATTCAGCCAGTACGCCACCTTATTTTTCAGTGCTGTTGTTGATTCCGATGAACTGGCAGATAAATTAGGGACATTTGCTAGAACAACCACATACAGACTACCAGCGGGGATAGATTGGTTACCAGCACGGGGACTATACTAGTTGGTCTTCTATGTTGGTTGTTCTTATCTTTCACCAGGGATGCCTGGTTTTTACCCTCCTGAGATATAAGCATAGAAACTACCCCAGAAACCTGATCACCTATCTATGAATTGATGACACCTTTTTCCACCACTGCTCTAAAATTAATATAAGGGTTATCTGTGGCTATTGGGGTGGTTTTTTATAATCCTTCTGTGCCCAGGACGTAATGGGTATGTCCTGAGGCACAGTGCTTGTGTGCCCAGGACGTAACCATTACGTCCTGGGCACAGAGCCCAGAGGGAGCGCTACCTCTGAGGGGTTCCCCCCAAACTCCCCAAGGCAGGGATGGAAGGGGAAGCCCTTCCCCTTCCACCCCCGACCTCCCCACCCCCCCATGATGTCAGCAAGCGAACGCGCGCTGATTGTCACAAGGCCTACTCCCATCGCGCTGGAAGCTCAGCTTCCAGTGCGATCGGAAGAGAAATGCTTTGCATTTCTCTCCCGACCACGTGGAGGAGGCCGGAGAGGCTTCAAAGGGAAGGAAAGGAATTTCCTTCCCTTTGAAGTCTCTCTCAGCGTTTTAGCAGCCGGTTTGAAAGCAATCCGGCTGCTAAAACGCCCACTAGACATCAGGGATTTAAACATTTTAAGGAAATTGGCATAACGGAGCGTCCCCTTGGGCAAGGGTCGCTCCCAGGGGGGCATTTTTTTTTAGGGGGGGGCAGAAACCTCTAGGCACCAGGGATAAAAAAATAAATAAATTGTGGTGGGGAGCGACCCCTTAGGCAAGGGTCGCTCCCCTAGGTGGCAAATTATATTTAGGCCATTTCTGCCCCCCTTGGGGGCAGATTGGCATATTTTTATGAGGCCAATCTGCCCCCAAGGGGGACAGAAACCACTAGACACCTGGGAGTCTTTTTTTTCTCGTGAATTTCATGCAAGGGGAGCAACCCCTTAGGCAAGGGTCGCTCCCCTGGGGGGCAAATTGTATTTGGACCTTTTTGGCCCCTCTTGGGGGCAGATCGGTGGATTTTAGGTCAATCTGCCCCCAAGGGGGGCAGAAACAACTGGGCGCCGAGGTTTTTTTTTTTGTGCCAATGTCACGCAAGGGGAGTGACCCCGTAGTCAAGGGTCGCTCCCCAGGGGGGCTTGGGGGGGGCAAATTTATTTTAGGCCATTTCTGCCAGATCGACCTATTGTCATTAGGCCGATCAGCTCCCAGGGGGGGCAGAAACCTCTAGGCGCCAGGGCAATTTTTTGTTTTTGTTTTTGTGTTTTATTTTTGGTTTGTTTTTTTGTTTAGAGATGGGGAGCGACCCATTAGCCTCTTAGCTGCTGGGCCGTTCCCCCCCCCCCAGTGCTGAGCCCTTTTTTGGCTATTTGGGGTAGTTTGCGCTTGGGCCTTCATAACTTTCTGTCCACATAAGCTATCCACGCCAAATTTGCATCGTTTTTTTCCAACATCCTTGGGATTCTAATGGTACCCAGAGTTTGTGGTTTTCCATGGAGGAGACCAAGAAATTAGCCAAAATACAGTGAAAATTTAGTTTTTTTCAAAAAAATGGGAAAAAAGGGATGTCGAAAAAGGCTTGTGGTTTTTTCCCTGAAAACTGCATCAACAAAGGGTTTCTGGTGCTAAAATCACCATCTTCCCACCTTTCAGGAACGGGCAGACTTGAATCAGAAAACCACATTTTTCAACACAAATTTGGCATTTTACTGGGACATACCCCATTTTTACAATTTTTGGTGCTTTCAGCCTCCTTTCAGTTAGTGACAGGAATGGGTGTGAAACCAATGCTGGATCCCGGAAAGCTAAACCTTTCTGAAAATTAGACAAAATTATGAATTCAGCAAGGGGTCATTTGTGTAGATCCTACAAGGTTTTCCTACAGAAAATAACAGCTGAAATAAAAAAAATATTGAAATTGAGCTGAAAACAACAGCCATTTTTCTTGATGTTTTACTCAGTAACTTTTTCCTGCAATGTCAGATTTTTGAAAGCAATATACCGTTATGTCTGCTGGACTCTTCTGGTTGCGGGGTTATATAGGGCTTGTAGTTTCATCAAGAACCCTAGGTGCCTAGCGCCAATAAATGAGCTGCACCCTGCAGTTGGTTTTCATTCTATACGGGGTATACAGCAATTAATTTGCTGAAATATGAAGAGTGAAAAAAAGGTATCAAGAAAACCTTTGCATTTCCAAAATGGGCTCAAGATAAGGTGTTGAGGAGCAGTGGTTATTTGCACATCTCTGAATTCCGGGGAGCCCATACTAGCGTGTGAATTGCAGGGCATTTCTCAAATAGACGTCTTTTTTACACACTCTAATATTAAGAAAAAATGTGGAAAAAAATAAGGGGCAATAACACTTGTTTTGCTATTCTATGTTCCCCCAAGTCTCCCGATAAAAATGGTACCTCACTTGTGTGGGTAGGCCTAGCGCCTGTGACAGGAAATGCCCCAAAACACAACGTGGACACATCACATTTTCCCAAAGAAAACAGAGGTGTTTTTTGCAAAGTGCCTACCTGTATATTGTGGCCTCTAGCTCAGCCGGAACCTAGGGAAACCTACCAAACCTGTGCATTTTTGAAAACTAGAGACCTAGGGGAATCCAAAATGGGGTGACTTGTGGGGCTCTGACCAGGTTCTGTTACCCAGAGTCCTTTGCAAACCTCAAAATGTGGCTAAAAAAACAAGTTTTCCTCACATTTCGGTGACAGAAAGTTCTGGAATCTGAGAGGCGCCACAAATTTCCTTCCACCCAGCGTTCCCCCAAGTCTCCTGATAAAAATAATACCTCACTTGTGTGGGTAGGCATAGCGCCCGCAACAGGAAATGCCCCAAAACACAACGTGGACATATCCCATTTTTTGACTGGATCACACAAGGGTCAATGGTAGTCCTTGCATGAGGGCTACTGTTAACCCTGGAGTGATTCATTCCTGAAGCAGGCACTAGGCGCAGGCACACAAGTGGGATTGTGTTTTTATCAGGACAAGTGGGGAAACACTGGGTGGTAGGAATTTCGAGGATCCCTGCACATTCCCGTAGTTTCTGTGATAAAAAAGAAAGGAAAAATAGTGGTTTTAATCAACGTTTCACTTTTGGAGGGTATTCTGGGTAAGAAAACTTTGTTAAATCCAAACACACCACTGCCTTGGGTGTCTAGTTTTCAGAAATGTCTGCGTTTGATAGGTTTCCCTACATAGCTGCCGAGCCCAGGACCAAATACTTAGGTGACTGTCTTAAAAAACGAGGCTGTTTTGTGGTAGGTAATTTTGATGGCTCCCTGCAGATCCCTGGACTTCTGCTCATTGGAATGCAAGGAAAATGTGTTTTTTAAGCACATTTTGTGATTTCAAGGGGATTCTGGGTGAAGGAAAACTGGTGAGAGCCACGCAAGTCCTGCACCCTTGGACTCCCCTGGTACTAGTTTGTTAAAGTTAACACACCACTCACACTGGTTGGTTTTAGCACCTCCAGAAATTATGGTTTCAAAGCATGAATACTTATCAAAGCATCTGGATATTGAAACCAAGCCTTCTGAAGGTGGGCCATAAAGCCGCGTCCAGGCACCAACCTCTTTATGGTCCATTCACATGCCATTCACGCACAACAAACAACCCTTTCATATTGCCAGCCACGGGCCCAATCCAACCAATCACTGCACTCACATTAACTTACTGCTGCCAGACAAGGGCCCATCACATTCACACCCCACAGAACGGAATACGTTTGACTACATTTTACCACCTGACAAGTAACTGCCTCCTTCTTCCTTAACATTACCAAATGCATGCGTAACGAACCTTTAATAATGACTCCTGTGACAGCCACCTGAGGCGCAGGAAGACATGTTTTTCATGCGCCTTTAACGCACTCTCTGTGCTAAATCCAACTCCTTCCAGTTTGTGGATGCAAGTTGGGGGTGTCCGAGTATGCCGTACAGAGCGATTCCTCGAACTGAGTGAGCATATCTACCTTTGAAACTAAGGGAGACATGCTGGCGATTTCTCATGATGTTACCTAAAGAGAAGGTCATAGGCTAACTGCCTCCTTCTTCCTTAACATTACCAAATGCATGCGTAACAAACCTTTACTAATGACTCCTGTGACAGCCACCTGAGGCTCAGGAAGACATGTTTTTCATGCGCTTTTAACGCACTCTCTGTGCTAATTCCAACTCCTTCCAGTGTGTGGATGCAAGTTGGGGGTGTCCGAGTATGCCGTACAAAGCGATTCCTCGAACTGAGAGAGCATATCTACCTTTGAAACTAAGGGAGACATGCTGGGGATTTCTCATGATGTTCCCTAAAGAGAAGGTCATAGGCTATGAAAATGGGTAGTGTTTGGTACATAGGGGAGTCCATGAGAACGTAGCATATGTCCCAGCCAACATCATGTGCAGTGATGTGACTATAATGCACTTATACAGCAAACTGAACAACTACTAAGTTCTGATGGAGGATGAACATGAAAAGCAGGTCAAACACTGACCTATACAAGTCATTCTCCTTCAGTGCTGGGATGGCACCAATGGGTTTGAATCCATAGGTGTAGATGATGTACATCTGTACTACCTTTACTATGTGCCTTCTACCTGTGCAATAACCCTGTGAAGGCACTCCTACCATAAGCTTTCCTTACCCATTCATGTCTCTGTTCTCATCGGAGTCCTGGCTAATCCTGTATAATTGCCAAGTGAACCTATACTAGTTTGTGGTTGCAAGTTGGAGGTTTCCAAGTATGCCGTACAAAGTGATTCCTCAAACTGAGAGAGCATATTTACCATTGAAAGTAAGGTAGACATGCTGGTGAAGAAAGGGTACTCCGTGACAATGTGGCATATGTTCTGTCCACTAGTATATGCAGTAGGGGGAATATAATGCATGTTAATTAACCAGAACACCGACCACGTTCTGACGGTAGCTTCTAATGAAGCAGTGGCCCATGGACATTCGGTATCCATGCACTGCCACTGAAAGGATTACCCAACGGCAGCTCAACCTCAGTCGATTTCCCAGAACTTTGCTTTAGTATGATACAACGTAAAGCAAGTAGGGATACAGAGGCCTGGTTGTGATGGACACTGGGGACAGTAATACAGACTCTCCTGCCGCTTTCCATGCTTCGAGCACACTTTACAGCGATGACATGGACGATCCTTTTTGGGTGTTTTAGAAATGCAATCAGCAAAGTGTCGCTCCTGCAGCCTTGCCACATCCTCCAGAACATATGAGGTGGAGGCTGCTGCTTATGTAACAGCAGTGAGGCTTTCAATTACAGACAACTGGATGTCAATGAAAGTCATGAGTCTTCCTGTGGATGTCGGACGGTAGACAACACACGCATTATATGTTGCCATCTGAGTCAAGTGGGTAAACAGTTTCTTGTACCAAGTGCGAGTTTTACGACACGCATTGTATGGTTGAAGAACCTGGTCGTTCTTGTCCACTCCGCCCATGTACTTAGTGTAATCAAGTATACAGATGGGCTTGTGGACTTCGGCCATCTGACCCCAAACCGTGATGAGAGAAGTGCTCTCATCATGAATTGTAGTGAGCACGTATACATCACGCCTATCTAGGAACTTGACTGCGAGCAGTTCGTTAGAACGCAATGCAGCACTCTGGGATTTCTGGAGCTTCTTGCAAACAAGCTCCTGCGGGAATCCTTTGCGGTTACAACGAAGTGTACCGCAGGCCACAGTGCCAGCTTTGTAGAGCTCAATGAACAGCTCTACTCCTGCATAGAAATTGTCCACATAAAGGTTATAACCGCTGTGAAGAAATGGCTGGACAAATTCCCATACAATCTTACCTGTGACCCCTAACGCGGGAGGGCAACCTACAGGGTTTACGGTAGAATCCTTCCCTGTATACACTCTCAAGCTGTACACATAGCCAGAAGAGCTCTCACACAGCATATACAGCTTTATGCCATAGCGAGCTCTTTTGCTCGCAATGTACTGTCTGAAAAGCAGCCATCCTTTGTACAGGATCAAGGACTCATTGACTGCTATATTCTTTCCAGGAGTATAGATCTCTGGAAACCTGGCAGACAAATGTTCCACGACAGGCTGAATTTTGAACAACCGGTCATGATCTGGATGGTCCCGGGGCAATGCAGCAGAATTGTCATTGAACTGCAGCATGCGCTGCAGTAGCATAAAACGATCTCTGCTCATGTATGGTGCGAAGATGGGAGTTACCCAAACCGTGCGAGTCGTCCAGTAGGACTGCAAGGTGGGTTTCAGCACTAACCCCATTTTGAGCAGAAGGCCAAACATATCTTCAACTCCGCCAGCGAAGTGGGAGTACACTGGCGTGCCCTAGAACGGGGCACTAGAGTGCCTCCGCACTCCCTCAGAAATTGGTCTGCACGCAAATCTGTTTGCTGCACAATTTTCTGAAGGAAGTCAACATCCAAAAATAGATAGATGTAGTCGACTGGCAAAAAGTTAGCAGTAAAAGGTGGAATTTGGGGCTGAACTAAACAGGGGGGCTGCCAAGAGAGCACTCTCTCTGTGCTTGCGGCCGCAAGCACGTGCTCTCTGGGTTCGGCTAACCCAATGTGGCCCGCTGCCCAGAATGTGCTTGCGAAGGGACAGCATGGATGTCGTCATTGTCTCCTTCAGACTCACTGGAAGAGGTATCGTCGGATGGGACTCCGCTGACTGAAAAATCACTCCCAGATTCTGCCCCATTGTCCTCTCACTCAGATGCTGTCTCAGTGTCTGCTGTCTCAGTCTCTGAGCCTACATCAGAACTGTCCTCCATAACCCGAGTTAGGGCCTGATCAGCAGTCATCCAACAAGACGCCATCTCTGCTACTGGCTAAACTGTCCCTCTAAATTACTAGCCTACGTAGAAGACAGATAGTCACAAAATTGCTTGTGGGTATGTTTGTTGTGTACAATAGGAAATGTTGTCACCTTACCTACGCTTCTTCTCCAATTCTCTGAAAACACTGAAAAAAACAAAAAAAGAATGTATTACTTCACCTTACCACACACCCAGTGCAACAGTCATTTTTGGTGCTCTGCCTCCCATTACCTCCTCTTATAATTCCCTCAGTACTACCCAGCAAAAGTGCCACTCATATCTCCATAGTCCCCCTGGCATAACATTTGTTTTAAAGCGCAGGTAACGCTTGCCTTTACTAATCCACTCAGCTAAATACATATAAATGGATCACTGTCCTCGTGGAGTGCGGTGAAATTGTTTGCCATTATATATATATATATATATATATATATATATATATATATATATATATATATATATATATATCCTCCAACTCTCCTCCAAATCACAGGAGACCCAGGACACCTCCAAGGTGCAAATCAATTTATTTCAGCACACAAATCCAACGCGTTTCGGCAACAGCCTTACTCATGGATACATCATTGTTACAGTGCCCCAAGTTAAAAACCATGCAATCCTAGACATAAAAAGCAGACAAAATCTCAAATCCCCACCAAAAGACACAAAATGTGGCGGCCATCTTAAAGTGCATCTATAAATAAGTTTCACAGTAGTTTGTACCATAGTCCTATCAAAATACAACTCAAATTATTGTTCAAATCCATCAGAATCTTTAAATTAATGTGATATCATATTTCGCACAATAAATAGAGTAAAATTCAATTGCCAACATACAAAAATTGTAAATAGAATAATTCATTGCATTATAAAAGTTTGTTAACTATGAATGTTTTCAAAATTTAAAATTCAATATATCACTTAAATCCTGAACATTATTAACTATGCTTGAATTAATTACATATCATCCTATACCATCCAAATAGACCTGTACACCTACACAAAACTTTTGGGGGATCTCATATTTTTGGGGGATCTCATATTGGTATATGGAGCTTCTCTACCCAAGTGGGTAGACGAACAAATTCTTCTACTGTAGAAACCTTATAGACCCCAACACCTGTACCCTTCTACTAAGAATCAAATAGGATTCAAAAAAGATTTTTTAGAGAGAGAGAAAACAAGACACTCATTTTACATAACTTTCCCCAGGTGCCGGCTGAGCTAGAGGCCAAAATCCACAGGTAGGCACTTTGTAAAAAAACACCTCTGTTTTCTGTGAAAAAATGTGATGTGTCCACATTGTGTTTTGGGCCATTTCCTTTCGTGGGCGCTAGGCCTACCCACACCAGTGAGTTACCATTTTTATCGGGAGATTTGGGGGAACGCTGGGTGGAAGGAAATGTGTGGCTCCTCTTTGATTCCAGAACTTTCTGTCACCGAAATGAGAGGAAAAAGTGTTTTTTGGGTCAAATTTTGAGATTTGCAAAGGATTCTGGGTAACAGAACCTGGTCAGAGCCCCACAAGTCACCCCATCTTGGATTCCTCTAGGTGTCTAGTTTTCAAAAATACACTGGTTTGCTAGGTTTCCGCAGGTACAGGCTGAGCTAGAGGCCAAACTCCACAGGTAGGCACTTTGTAAAAAACACCTCTGTTTTCTGTGAAAAAATGTGATGTGTCCACGTTGTGTTTTGGTCCATTTCCTTTTGTGCGCGCTAAGCCTACCCACACCAGTGAGGTACCATTTTTATTGGGAGACTTGGGGGAACGCTGGGTGGAAGGACATTTGTGGCTCCTCTCAGATTCCAGAACTATCTGTCACCGAAATGAGAGGAAAAAGTGTTTTTTTGGTCAAATTTTGAGGTTTGCAAAGGATTCTGGGTAACAGAACCTGGTCAGAGCTACCCCATCTTGGATTCCCCTAGGTGTCTAGTTTTAAAAAATGCTCTGGTTTGCTAGGTTTCCCCATGTGCCGGCTGAGCTAGAGGCCAAAATCCACAGATAGGCACTTTGCAAAAAACACCTCTGTTTTCTGTGAAAACATGTGATGTGTCCACGTTGTGTTATGAGCCATTTCCTTTCATGGGCGCTAGGCCTACCCAAACAAGTGAGGTACCATTTTTATCGGGAGACTTGGGGGAACACAGAATAGCAAAACAAGTGTTATTGCCCCTTGTCTTTCTCTACATTTTTTTCTTCCAAATGTAAGGCAGTGTGTAAAAAAGACGTCTATTTGAGAAATGCCCTGTAATTCACATGCTAGTATGGGCACCCCAGAATTCAGAGATGTGCAAATAACCCCTGCTTCTCAACACCTTATCTTGTGGCCATTTTGGAAATCAAAGGTTTTCTTGATACCTATTTTTCACTTTTTATATTTCAGCAAATGAATTGCTGTATACCCGGTATCGAATGAAAACCCATTGCAAGGTGCAGCTCATTTATTGGCTCTGGGTACCTAGAGTCCTTGATGAACCTACAAGCCCTATATATCCCCACAACCAGAAGAGTCCAGCTGACGTAACAGTATATTGCTTTCAAAAATCTGACATCACAGGAAAAAGTTACAGAGTAAAACGTGGAGAAAAATTGCTGTTTTTTACCTCAATTTCAATATTTTTGTATTTCAGCTGTTATTTTCTGTAGGAAACACTTGTAGGATGTACACAAATGACCCCTTGCTGAATTCAGAATTTTTTCTACTTTTCAGAAATGTTTGGCTATCTGGGATCCAGCATTGGTTTCTCACCCATTTTGGTCACTAACTTGAAGGAGGCTGAAAGCACAAAAAATAGTAAAAATAATGTATGTCCCAGTAAAATGTCAGAATTGTATAGAAAAATTGGGTTTTCCAATTCAAGTCTGCATGTTCCAGAAAGCTGGGAAGATGGTGATCTTGCCACCGCAAACCCTTTGTGGATGCCATTTTCAGGGAAAAAACCACAAGCTGCCTTCTGCAGCCCTTTTTTCCCATCATTTTGAAAAAAACAAAAGTTTCACTGTATTTTGGCTAATTTCTTGGTCTCCTTCAGGGGAACCCACAAAGTCTGGGTACCTCTAGAATCCCTAGGATGTTGAAAAAAAAGGACACAAATTTGGCGTGGGTAGCTTATGTGAACAAAAAGTTATGAGGGCCTAAGCGCGAACTGCCCCAAATAGCCAAAAAAAGGCTCGGAACAGGAGGGGGAAAAGGCCTGGCAGCGAAGGGGTTAAAGAGCCCGTAAGGTTGGTGCCAGCAGAGGTCATCATGGCACGCCTTACTGGATTTTTTAAGACTTTTTACACTGTCCATGATGGATGAAAGCTGTTCATACACTGGGCCTAATTTTTTATCCAATAATTTATTAAGATGGCCGCTAATGGCGTCCCAGAAATCAGACCCTGATGGTGGCAAAGATAGCCCCGCACACTGGCTTTGTGTCACCTGCACCTAGTTCAAATTACTCAACTTGGGTTTCTGTGTTCTTTTCCTTTGTTTCACTACTGGCTCCGAATGAGGTGAGCAGGCAACAGGTTCAGACCTTCATTTTGAACAGGCCCATCCCAAGTATCTTCCCCTTCCACAAAGGCATCATTACCAGCCCCCTACTTATAAAGTTTGCCCAATGGAAGGACAGACTGATGGCAAAATGGTATGTGCATGAACCTGTGAAGTGAGCCTAGGTGACATGGCAACATGGACGAGGTAAAATGCTTGGCTGTAGGCGAATGCAGCTGTTCTGCCAACCATATTTCATTTGTCAAGCACCCTCACCAAGAAACTGTCGGAGTTGTGTGAGGGTTGATCATTTATGCATGCAGGATGGTCCACAGCAACTGCAGAGTCAACTTTACTTTTCCCCAAGCCTGCTGCAAAACAAAACCCCAAAAAGAAAGATTCTGGATAATGCAAAGTATGTTGTACTTGAGCTGGCAATAGCTGCTGCCTTGAAGCAGAAGACAAGAGGCACAGGCCAAAAGGGTACACCTGGCTGGCCTCTGTCTTGGCCCGCTGTTGGCCTGGGCAGGTGTTTGTAAATTTTCAGTCCCTATCTTGCGTGGGGCCTTGAATGTGTGGTATTAAAGTTTGAGACAGGCATCGCAGCCAGTAAAGATGAGCTAAGCAGGCTAAAACTGGGCTATCTCTGTCCGCCTCACAAATTAGCTTAGCAGCGGCATTCTGAATCTCCTGGAGGCTTACAAATAGATGCCCACATAGAATGCATTTCCATAGTCCAATCTACTCATTATGAGGGCTTCTTCACCAAGCAACCGGTATCTATCTCAAAAGCCTTCTCAAAAGTATAGGGATACCAAAACATTTGCCACAAATTGTGCTGACTTGGCTCTGCATGGAAAGAAAATTATCAATGAAGCCCAAGATGTTATTCTACTTGATTAGGTTCAGGGGCAACTCTAAATATGTGAGTTCCAAATCTGAGGAGTCCCTCCAAAGAGCAAGATCCTCGTTTTGTCAGCATTTAATTTTAGACAATGGTCTGTCATCACTTGCCACTTCAGTGAGACAGTTGATTAATTTGACTCATGTTTCTGTGTGTGTCTCCCTGATTAATATTATCAACTAGGTTTCAGCTGCGTATAAAGTGGTCTCAAAGCCCCATTTCTTTACTATGCTGGAGATGAGACATAGATATTATAATTAGTTGGAACCAATGAAGAGTTCTGAGGTACTCCGCATGTAGAAATATGTGATGATGATCTAAAAGTACTCAACTGAACAGTGTTGGTCCTATTCTTTTGAAAAGAGCCAAACTACTGTAAGGGTTTCGAGTGGAGGCCAGATTCATGGGGTTTTTCAATCATTTGGCTCTGGGAGACAGTATCAAAGGTCGCTGACAGGTCAAATGAAATCAGGGTGGCAGCCTTACCCAGATCAATTGCTGACCTAATATAATCCAATACAGCCAAGAGAGTAGACTTTGTACTATTGTTCGCTCAAAAGCCAGTTTGTGAGGAATCCAACAGTTTATTATCTTCTTAAAGTTTAGTTAACTGGCCATTTACCACATTTCCAGAATTGTTTACATGTATGGTAGCAGAGATATAGACTGGTAATTGGGGAGAACAAAAGCATCAAAACCGGATTTTTTTCGAAAGGTAAAATTAGAGCTTGTTTCCAAATATCTGGGTAAGATGCCTCTGATAAGGATAAATTGAAACAATCGAAAAAATAAGGGACTAATTATAGTGGCTAACCATGAGTAAATGAAGTGAGGGCAGAGATCAAAAGGAGAGCCCGACGTGAACTCTGCCATGAACTTTGCTACCTTTTCACCTGTGATTTTGTCAAAAGAGCCCCAGTGGACAACCCCATCTGGGTGAGGACCCATAGTTTCCCAAAATAACTCTTCCAGAAAAGATTGAGCTTCAAATATATAATAAATGTTCTTAATTTCATCAGTAAAGAAGTGTCTGATAGTCTCACAGTGGGCTGATATAGGAGAAATTGATTGTAAGAGACATGCAGACTGGGCAAGTTTGTTCACAATTCTGAACATTACTTTTGAGGAGCTGTTATTCTTTTCTACTCTCTTGATAAAATAAGCCTTTTTTGCACGCCTCAAGGCCTTATTTTTGTTTTTCAATTCTTCTTAACTGATCTGTTTTATTCTTTCTTTACCTCCACATATGTTCAAGAATTTAACATTTCCTTTTGGCTAATCTTAACTCAGTTGCGTACCTTTATATGGAACACAATTCTCTGGCTCGTTTATTTATTTTCAAAGAAGCACAGCTACTTAGAGACCTGGAAATAGCTGCATTAAGGTTTTCAATGTGATTGGCAAGTGAGTTATCTTGGATAATAGATGGGGGATTGGTTAACATCACTACTTTTGTATGCTGCCAAATGCCCGTAAATATTTCTTCAGTGCTGAGACCCAGAGATGGCTGTTGCCTAAACCACACAAAAGAGGTCCTGTGTGGTCCACATACCTGTTGTCAGGTGTATAGTCTGAAGAGCACTCTGTTTAAGTTTGTCATGATAGAGCCCGGGAACAGTAACTCTGGCAAAATGATTGGGCTGGGAACCTAACATTTCCGACAGATGGCTGCCACATATTGTAAAAATCCCACCCTTTCCACAAAATAAAAAGGAAGGCGGTCCAGAGCTAATATTTAAGTTAGCTTCCTGTTGTACAAACATGCCATCAGGTAGTTGCATTTGCAGGGCCTCTCCTGCCTAAACATGCCCATAATAGTAGATTGATTTTTTTCTATTGTGGTGCCACTGACACAGGTGACTTCTGGAGAGAACCAGGAGGTGGTAGAGTCAGTGTGCACCTTGTGGAAAATCACTGTTTGTTTGGTGCCTGCATCTCAATTTTGTGCCATTTGGAGGTTGCTGATGCGGATGATGCTGGTACACTGCAGAGAACAGGACTGCTTTATGTGATGCTTTATGGGTGATCCTCTTCTTCCCCATGAACATCTTCTATCACTGTGAACAGAGCTGCTTTCACTCTCACCACCAGCACTTATCCTTTTAAGGTGATCCACCCACAGGATTGCATTTTATTTTTTAGATGGGATGTTTGACCTTCAGTACCATAGTGCAAACCTGGCTCACATAGAAGAGCACTCTTGTGGCAAATTGCACTGTTGTCCTTCTGCTTGCTAATTGTAAAGAAATCCCAAATTGGGGAGGATAATGTTTTAGTGTGCCATTGCCAATGACTGAGGAACTGGAGCTAGGTGGTGGTAATATCACATCCCTCTGATCTGGTTGAATAAGAGGAGTCATCTCGATGTCCTCTGATCTGCCCTCCATACTGACAATCACTGACTTATTGTCATCACTGTGACTTTCCATAATTTTGAGGCTTTCAGGAACTTTTCTTTTCCCCTGTCTTTTGGGGTGGGTCTTGCTCTCTGGTGGGCTCCAATTTATGTCCAGAGTATCAAAAGGGGGCTTGGAGAAGATGACTGATTACCCTTTCTCTATCTATCTTTTTCTTGCTGGAGATTGTGAACCCAATGGATGAAGAGCAACACCTTCCTTAACAGGAAGTGCAAACTTCTGATCTGTTGCTGCTGGTTGTGGCTTCTGTTGTCCACTTTCCTGCAATGATTGGGTGCATTTCAAATGAGACATATCCTGTTCAGACTCACTGCTTGTTGCATTAGTGCAGTGGGTATACCACTGAGACATGGGCTTTGGCTTAGCGTCAGGTTGGAGAGGTGCCACTGATGCAGGAGTGCTGCTCGCAGACTTTTGCTTCCTAGAGGAGGGCAAGCTAGGTACACTACATTGCCTGAAAAAGGTGGAAGGTGCATGTCGATGGCGGCAACCACCTTCTTCCCCTCCTCAGTGGACACTTTTTGGGCAGGAATACCCTTCTTTGAGGACATGTTCAAATTCTCACTTAACTTTGTCTGTTGCCACTTAGCTGCACAAGTAAAAGTAGAGGGGGACTCATGTGGTATGTCACTACTGGCCTTCTGTCTAGCAGTTCTATTTGAGATGTTTCTTGTGCACAATAAACACAAAAACATGAAAATAAAAATCAGTGAAACTTGGCAGATGCAGTTTGAATCTACAGAGAGTATACTTTGGGAGGTTATTACTAATAATTAACAATTAATATTGTATCTATTCCAAAGTGTACATAAAAATATGCAAATTGAACCTATGTGTCTCTAAGTCCTATGTACCTCTAAGTCCTATGAGACACCTTTTGCAGGCAGGGGGTGCACGGATAAATTGAATCACTCTTGAAAAAATATTGCCAGTGTGCCCATAAAGACTATGAGACACTTCTGGCAGGCAGATGGCACATGGGAAGACATAATAATTATTACAGAATTATTGTCTGTGTGTGCCTATGACTCATGAGAGTAGATAACAATGTCAGGGGGGAGCAGGGAAAATGGAATAATCCTTGAAAAAATGATTGCTGGTGTGCACCTATGGCCTATCAGATACTGTAATGATATTTGTGTTTTGACCACTGACTCCAAATTTCACTTAGCCTAGGAGCACACCGTCACATTAGTGACCCCCAGCTTCATTGTGCCTATTGACTTTATTTTAGCATTAGCCCCCACCACCACGTTAAAAGCTGCAAGTATTTTTCCATGCCCATGTTATCCAATGTGCTTTTTCCTCATGTTTATATGCTGCGAGTCTGCGTGTTCTTTCTCACCAAGGGCTTAGGCTGATAAGAGTGTGCTAGGATTATGTTTATTGTATGGTAGGAAACAGTTTTGTTTTGAAAGAAGCACTTTGGGATCGTGGCCAATTCCAATGTGTTCCTTTTAAAACTGACCTGACGTAGCCAGAATTTTTTAATAACAAATTGAGGAGCAAGGGGATGTTTTCTAGAAATCTCCTCTCTGGCTTGGTTAAGGTATAAAAGAGACCCAGGATTGATGGTGGGGAGATTCAGAGACCTCATTCAGGACTGAGACGTCAATGCCTGACATTTCCAGTGAGGGTAGATCTCTCTTTCTCTTCAGAAGTTGATCCTGGGGTCTATGACTTGAAGCTACTGAGGAAAAGATGAAGGAGCAATTGTGTCCCATGGTGATTAATTTTTATTAATTATCTGCTTTGCATTGTGCATGGTTTTATATATTTATATATAAATATATATATACAAATGAAACGTTGTCCTGAAAAGCGTGTTTGCGGCGCACTTATTTCTCCGGTGGTGCTGGTTTTAGGCAGGACGTACCATATTGCAGAAAAAGGATTCTCTTTGATTTCAAAAAGAGAAAACCGCACTCCATCGTTGTGCCTTAAATCATTAAATTTTAATTCCATTAGTGAAGTCACAACAGAACAAACAAGCAGGAATCTCCTGGTGCGTTTTGGTCACACCGGACCTTGTTCACAGGAGATTCCTGCTTGTTTGTTCTGTTGTGACTTCACTAATGGAATAAAAATTGAATGATTTATGGCACAACGATGGAGTGCGGTTTTCTCTTTTTGAAATTGAAAGAGAATCCTTTTTCATAAATATATATATATATATATATATATATATATATATGTATGTATATATATATATACATGTGTCTTTGGAAACATATTTGCTGTTTGTAGATTGAAGATTCTTTATACATGTTTTCATTTCACTGTTGCACTTTCAGTTGTACTGACCTTCCTTTACGAGCCTCGCAGAGAGATTTATTACATGTATTTCTTAGACTAAGAGTTGCATTTCAGAGATTCTTTTCAGTGTGTGTGTACTTCAGCTCGGTCAGAAGTGAAGCAAAACACTTTGGCGCAGTCGGCAGTCTAAAGGGAGGTTGGATGTTGAAAGTGTACGATTTAAAAGTGAAAATATGTTTGGCAAGAAGTCAAAGGCAGCACTACAAACCAATTCTGAAAAATGCCTTTTAATGTCTTGGCAAATGTGTTTTCTTGTTTATTGGGACTTTCTGAATTTTGGGACGGGTGCCTGGGTCAAACAGAATTAGTGAATGTTCTTATATGTTTAAAAAAGGTGCTTTTTGAATGGAATGATGACCCTTCTGTTCTTGACAGGAGGGGTTGGATACTCCTCTCTGCTGAAATGCTCTGAATAACAGACCATTAACAAATGCTTAAACTCCCCTGATGTGAATGCTAACCACAGCTTTGCAGATACAACCACATGTGGCCACCAGCACCATCATGTACTGGAAAAAAAAACCTAGAGCTATGGGTCCAGATATATGATACGTTTTTGTATTCGCAAACTGTGCGATTCGCAGAAATCGGGTGTTTGCGAATGCAAAAATGTGTTTTGCGATGTATGAAAGGCATTTGCAGGCCAGAAACAAGAAATCGCAAAAATTGAGATTTTTTGCGAAGCAAAATGGTTTTTCGTGTTGCAATCTGCGTATCGCAATTTGCGACATGAAATACTGAATCGCTATTTGCAGATCGCAAATTGCGAGCCCGAATAGCGACTCACAAATACAGATTCTGTATTTCTTGTCGCAAATTGTGATACGCAGATTGCAACACGCAAAACCATGTTGCAATACGATGCATCAAAAAATCGCAAATTGCAAATAGTCGCAGAATGGCCTTTTGCACATGCAATTTACCACGGATTGAAACCAGGTGGTAACCAGGTGCAACCTATATAAAGGGGCCCAGAATGCCTCAGCCTCTTTTCCACAATGGCTGCACTCTACGTCATGGCGAGGAGAATGAGGATCTTGGCAGGTTTGAGGAGAGGGAGGAGGAGACAGGAGCTCATTTTCAGAGTGCACGTTACCCTCTTTGACCAGACTGAGGAGGAAATTTTTGACAGGTTGAGCTCAGCCATGATACTTGACCTGATAGCTGAGCTTCAACCCATACTGCAGCGCACAATACACAGGAGCAATAGCATACCCACCCATGTGCAGGTATTATGCTCCCTGCACCTACTTTCCTCAGGGAGCTATCAAGGGGTCATAGCAGCAGCTGGAGGGGTATCACAGAGTGCCCTCTCTAGATTTTTCAATGCATTTCTAAATGCCATGCTGAGCAGGATACACCAGTACATCAGATTCCCCCACCCCACAGGAACTACAGCAGACAAAAATACATTTCTACCAGATAGCATAGTTCCCCCAAGTCTTAGGTGCCATAGATGGGACACATGTTGCAATCTATCCACCATCAACCACAGAGTATGTGTACCGCAACAGTAAATACCAATATTCACTGAACATACAGGTGATATGCAATGCCTCCTACATCATAACTGATCTCGTGGCCAGGTACCCAGGGAGCACACATGACTCATACATCTTTTGCCACAGTGGGATTCACACAAGACTGCTAGCTGGGGAATTTGGTGAAGGATATCTACTAGGTAATTTCCAACTTTACAATGGTACATTGATGGCAGTGTGACGTCAGATGGCACAGCTACTCATTATACCCTCTGTTCCTTCCTGGAGACAGTGCCTACGCAGTGCACACCTACATGATGACGCCCTACCTAAATCCTGCAACACCAGCAGAGCGGAGATACAACTCAGCACACAGGGCAACCCGCAATGTTGTGGAGAGCACTTTTGGCCTGCTGAAGAGTCGCTGCCAGTGCATGCACAAAAGTGGAGGGGCACTACAGTACAGCCCGGACATGACCTGTAGAATAGTGGCCACATGTGCGATCTTGCACAATATAGCTACCACCAGGGGCATACCTGTGGAAATATCGGAGCCAGACTCAGATGAGGATGATGATCCCATACCACCCCTACAACTAGCAGACAGGACCAGTGCAGCAGAGGGCAGGCAAAGGAGTGCTGACATCACGCACAACCATTTCAGATGTAAGTAATGACAACACCACCTCACTGACATGTATTCCGGTAGTTAGCACTTTTATTACCTTGACTTCAGGTAACATAGTTGTCACTAGGACAAAGCAATACGCATGAGTCAGACATGAGCCATTAACAGTGTCACACTATTATCACCATAATTTACTGTATTGCTACATAGTCCCCTGTAGCCCTCAATGTCACTTCCTATGACTACGCATTCCACTTGAGTGCGTAGTGGCCTTGCCGGCACCTCTTGTATCAGGCTCACAGGCAGTACTGTGCCTGGCACTACGACGCCTAGGATCCATCACGGGGACTGCAAGACTGCTGAGGCTAGATGACTCCTCAGTATCCCCAACTCCCAGTTCGCTGGGTGTAGTAATGCGTGCTGTCAGCATAGCATCCAGAACGTTGGTTATTTGCACCAATCCCTGGGCAACGTCCCGACTGCTATGTGCTGGCTCCACCTGTGCGGCCACAGCACGCTGTGATATCAGAGCAGTTGATGTAGCAAGACGATTTACAGATCTGCAAAATCCATTGAACATTACCATGAATTGCCGTTCGCGCTTGCGGTGGCTAAAACGCTCATGCCTGATCTCAGTACAGAGTTCCTTAATGGCATTTGTCAGTTCCTTGGTGTTATCCGCAGCTGTTTGCTGTCCCTCATGCAGCTTGCAGGTGTTTGCATTCAGAGACTCCAACTGCTTGTGCAGCCCCCCCATATTGGCATTGTGTGACTGCAACTGCCTGTGCATTGCCCTCATGTTTTTGCATTGCAGGCGCTGCACTTTGAGCATGGATGTTTCAAGGCCACCAAAGAATGATGGGCCCTCACCTTCATCTGTGTGCAGTGTTCCTGCATCGTGAGGCCTCCTGCGGGGAGTTGAGTGACGCTGGGGCAGGGACTGCTGCCTTCCTGTGGATCTAGCTTCTGGGGGTGGTGTTGGCCTTCATCCGGCATTTCATCAGAGTCCTGGTTCAAACCGTGGAGAGGTAACACCCTTGCCCTGCGTCTGATTGGTGCTATACACAATGACTCGCTGGTGTTAGAGTCGGACAGAGGCTGTGTTTCTGCATCCCCCACATTGGCACATTCTGCTGCTGCTGGTCCTGAGCCATCTGCAACAACAATGTGCAGCATGTCATTTATGTATGTATCACCAAATTTGGCACAATGGTAATAAAGGTACACTTACATCTTATCACTATAAACTGTGGGGGTCATTCTGACCTCGGCGGTAAAAGGCGCCTACCGCCGGTCAGAAATCCTCCATAATCCCGCCGCGGTCGCGGAAACCCGCCACGGTCATTCTGACCCGCAGAAGGCAAACCTCCGAAAATCCGACCGCCACAACAGACCGCCAGACCAGCGGTCGGCGGAAAGGTGGAGGTGACCAAACCTCCACCGCCACGCCAACAGAAATACGCCCATCCCATTACGACCCACGAATCCACGCGGCGGTCATTCAAACGCGGTATTCCATTGGCGGGACACACCGGCGCGGTCAGAATACACACAAACGAACAAAACTCAGCCACATTGGACGATTTGAATCCCACACACCTGATACACATACACACACCACTCCCACACACACAATACAATATAAAACACACACCCACATCACCCACAAACCCCTACGCTAAAAAATTCGTCAAGAAGGCAAGAGCGAGACACCAGCATCCAAAAAATAACAGCCACAGCCACTCAACACCATCACCCACACACTATCCACACACAAAACAACACACACCACCACACTCAACTCACTTAAATACACATACTCCACCCCACACATCATACACACCACCCCATGGCACCCCAAAGACAACCCCGCTTCACAGACGAAGAACTCAGGGTCATGGTGGAGGAAATCGTTCGGGTAGAGCCCCAGCTGTTCGGCACACAGATACAATACACCAGCATTGCCCGGAGGACGGAGCTATGGCAGAGGATTGTCGACAGGGTGAACGCAGTGGGACAGCACCCCAGAAATCGGGAAGACATCAGGAAGCGATGGAACGACCTACAGGGGAAGGTGCGTTCCATGGTATCCAGGCACAACATCGCCGTGCAGAAGACTGGCGGAGGACCCCCTACCTCAACCCCCACAATTCACATCATGGGAGGAGGAAGTCTTGAACATCCTGCATCCTGACGGCCTCGCAGGAGTCGGCGGAGGAATGGATACTGGTAAGTTGAAGCTTCAATACTGCTTCCCCCCCACCTGCATGCCAAATCAGACCCCAACCCTCACCCCCATCCTCGAACCCCACCCTCACCCCCACCCCCATCCTCACCCCCACCCTCACCCCCACCACCATCCTCACCCCCACCACCATCCTCACCCCCACCCCCAGCACACCTATTCCCCGCCAATGTCTCACCATCACAACCCACACATCCCAAATCCTAGGCCTGCATGCGTCCACTAAGCATGGACACCCATCACCAAAGCATGCCCAATGCATATACACATCCCCCCCACAAGCCACCCTCACCAAAGCCCCCACACACGAATGCCAGCACTTGGGGACACGAAAACCCACAGATACACCCATATGCCACTCATTGAAACTATAACCATACCTCTATACCCCTGCAGGACCCGACCATCAACACACCGCGGCGGAGGGGCCAGAATTCTCCACACCCCCCACCCAAGAGGCCGTCAGCGATGACAGCAGCTCTGTCGACCTGGACACCGATGACCAGCCCGGACCATCGGGGACCTCTGGACAGTCGGTTCCCCTCACACAGGCACAGGCCACTACAGACCCTAACCCCCCTGGGAACACCAGCACAGCTCCCACCCAGCGGGCCCATGCCTCTGTCTCCAGGGCGCGTCAATCTGCGGTGTGTCTACCACTACAGGGCACCCAGGATAACCCACCACCCCAACAACAACAGGGACCTGGGGGCAGTGGTAGTGGGCACACCGGCCAGGGGGCAGAGGCCCAGGGAAACAGGGGAACTCGGAGGGCAGCTGTGCGACAGGGGGGGAGGAGAGGCCCAGAGAACCCACTCTCCACGAGGTCCTCACCACCATCATGGGAGCATACAACCGCTCCCAGGAGACGATGGCGACGGTACTGGCCCGGTTCCAGGAGATCCAGGCACTGCAGGAGGAACACTATCGGGGGTACAGGGAGGACATCAGAGCCATCAACACCACCCTGGTTACCATGGTAGGGCTGCTGCAGGACCTCGTAAACACCAGGGCGGACACTGAACAACACCCAAGGGCCCCTGCCACTAGCCTGGACCAAGAACAGCCAACCACCTCCGCCGGCGCTAGTGGACAGGAGGCCCCCGCACAGCAGCAGCTCACCAGACCCCCACCTCCTGCAGGAGAAGAACCACCCCGCAAGAGGGCCCTGAGATCTCGCAAGAAGACAGAGTAGGATGTCAAGACCCCCGCCAGCAATGGATACCACCTGATGT
Organism: Pleurodeles waltl; assembly: GCF_031143425.1. Lineage (NCBI taxonomy): Eukaryota > Metazoa > Chordata > Amphibia > Caudata > Salamandridae > Pleurodeles > Pleurodeles waltl. The sequence goes on along the minus strand of NC_090440.1, from coordinate 458,427,667 downwards.
CATCCCACTGTCCCACATTGTCACCCTGTCCATCCTTGAACTGCCCATGCTCCATCTCTCCACAGGCCTCTGGACAATGCACCTGTGTGACTGTTACTCTGGACTCTGCCATGGACATTCCTTCACCATAGCCCCCACCCACTTGAAACCACCCATCCCATTTTGAGCACTTAAATAAACACCTATTTTGCACCAAAATATCAGGAGTCTGGCTGTGATTTCAATAGATTGTAATTGACATGACAGTGCAAATATGTCCTTGTACATGGTGAAGTCAACAAACAGCTGCCACAAAGCTGTAGTCCATGGGGAAACGAAGCACAGGACTCGTAGTGGGGACCCCAGATCTGAAATAGGGAGGGAAAAGCCAAAACTCAGTCATCATACACTGGGGCAAATAGACAGGCAGCAGAGATGCTGGAGAGTAGTTAGCATTTACTAAATTATCTTTGAAATGTTACCTGTGTCCTATTGGAAGTACTGTTCAATGATTCTGTCCCTGTTGTCTGTTTCAGCCCCGTCGTCTTCCTCCTCGTCACTCTCCTCAGGTTCCACCGCTGCCACAACACCACCATCTGGACCATCCTCCTGCAGGAAAGGCACCTGGCGGCGCAAAGCCAGGTTGTGAAGCATGCAGCAGGCCACGATGATGTGACACACCTTCTTAGGTGAGTACATTAGGGATGCACCTGTCATATGCAGGCACCTAAACCTGGCCTTTAGGAGGCCAAAGGTGCGTTCGATCACCCTCCTAGTACGCCCATGGGCCTCATTGTACCGTTCCTCTGCCCTGGTCCGGGGATTCCTTACTGGGGTCAGTAGCCACGACAGGTTGGGGTACCCAGAGTCCCCCACTAGCCATACACGGTGTCTCTGTAGCTGTTCCATCACGTAAGGGACGCTGCTATTCCTGAGGATGTAGGCGTCATGCACTGACCCTGGGAATTTGGCATTTACATGCGAGATGTACTGGTCAGCCAAACACACCACCTGGATGTTCATTGAATGGTAACTTTTTCTGTTCCTGTACACCTGCTCCCTGTCTCTTGGGGGAACCAAAGCCACATGGGTCCCATCAATGGCACCAATAACGTTGGGAATATGTCCAAGGGCGTAGAAATCACCCTTCACTGTAGCCAATTCGCCCACCTCAGGGAAAATGATGTAGTTCCTCACGGATTTCATCAGGGCAGACAACTCTCTGGATAACACCTTCGAAAACATGGGCTGAGACATCCCAGAAGCAATTCCCACGGTTGTCTGAAATGACCCACTTGCCAAGAAATGGAGTACTGACAGGACCTGCACCAGAGGGGGAATCCCTGTGGGTTGGCGGATGGGGGACATCAGGTCGGGCTCCAGCTGGGCACACAGTTCATGGATAGTGGCACGGTTAAGACGGTAGGTCAGGATAATGTGGCGTTCTTCCATTGTCGACAGGTCCACCAGCGGTCGGTACACGGGAGGATTCATCCGTCTCCTCGCCCAACCCAGCGGACGGTGCCTAGGAAGGACAACATGGAGCACACAGTCAAGCAACCCACAGGTACGTACTCACAGCTAGCACAGTATACGATTCTCTATGCAGTGAATGGCGTGTCTGAGTGGCTATGCAAGGCCTAGGCCTGTGTGACGCAGTTGAAATTGAGCCATGTGGGCCCTGGAAATGGCGGCTGCCTGACCTGTGAAGTGTGACAATGGGATGTGAGGTCAATGCGCTGGCGTGGCACACGGCGGCGGGCGGCGGGCGAAGACCCCGGCGCGAAGCCGCATTGGTTAACATTGAAGCCTATGGGTTTCAGGAGCCAATGGCGAAGGGCGCCGGCGGTGGCGGGACGCACCGCCGCGGTACGCACCGCCGCGGACGTGACCGCCATTTTCTATCTACTTATCCACTTGCGACTTGAACTTTCACAGGAGAGGACCTATACTGCAAGTGTTGCTGTGACCTCGGTCTGGAAGGGACAATGGCTGCTGCGACTGGGGAAAGGGCCCCTGCCTTCACTGGAGAGGAGTTGGAGAAACTTGTGGATGGGGTCCTCCCCCAGTATGCGCTACTCTACGGTCCTCCAGACCAACAAGTGAGTTTAATTCAATATGGATTTGGGGCCACTGGCTGGCTCGGTGGCCTGGCGGGGGGCATGGCGGGGGGCCTGGCGGGGATGGGGGGCATGTTGGGCCTGGCGGGGGGCCTGGCGGGGGTGGGGGGCATGTTGGGCCTGGCGGGGGGCATGGCGGGGGGCCTGGCGGGGATGGGGGGCATGTTGGGCCTGGCGGGGGGCATGGCGGGGGGCCTGGCGGGGATGGGGGGCATGTTGGGCCTGGCGGGGGGCCTGGCGGGGGTGGGGGGCATGTTGGGCCTGGCGGGGGGCATGGCGGGGGGCATGGCGGGGATGGGGGGCATGTTGGGCCTGGCGGGGGCATGGCGGGGGGCCTGGCGGGGATGGAGGGCATGTTGGGCCTGGCGGGGGGCCTGGCGGGGGTGGGGGGCATGTTGGGCCTGGCGGGGGGCCTGGCGGGGATGGGGGGCATGTTGGGCATGGCGGGGGGCCTGGTGGGGATGGGGGGCATGTTGGGCATGGCGGGGGGCCTGGCGGGGATGGGGGGCGTTGGGCCACTGGAAAGGAAAATGCTGAGAAACTTGAACGTGGTATTTCTCCCTCCCTGTACGTGTCACATAGGTCCGCGCCCATGAGAAGATCGGGATTTGGCGTGCCATCGCCAAGGAAGTCCGGACCCTGGGGGTCCACCATCGACGGGGCACCCACTGCCGCAAGAGGTGGGAGGACATCCGCCGCGGGACCAAGAAGACCGCCGAGTCTCTGCTGGGGATGGCCTCCCAACGTAGGCGGGGTGCCTGCCGTCAACTGAGCCCCCTGATGTTCCGGATCCTGGCGGTGGCCTACCCTGAATTGGATGGGCGCGTGAGGGCAGCACAGCAGACACAAGGGGGTGAGTACAAGCATTATCTACTCTGTTGTCGCGCAGTGGAGGTGTCTGGGTGGGGGAGGAGGGCTGGGGGTCCCCCTAGGCCAGGGCGATATCTGTAGGCTGGGCACCCCCGTAAGCCCCTGTGTCCCCAGCCACCACCCTCAGTAGTTTGTCAGTACAGCCATCCCTGGGCCGTGTCATCCATGGGTGCAGTTGTCAACTCTAGGCGTGTAGGGCATGTTCCACGGAATGCGTAGCGGACCCCAAGTGCGCAACTTAGTGCAGGGGGCATCTGTGTCTGTCATGTCCGCTAACTGTACCGGAGATCCATGTAATCAATATCCCTTTATTTCTCTCTCCCCTCCCCTTTTTGTTTGTCTTTCTGTGCTTGTGTGCATCAGCATCATCAGGCGGAGGAGAAGTGGCATCGGGGCAGGAGGGAGCTGCATCTCACATGGCCCAGGAGGGCCATGCCACAGAGTCAGACTGGACCAGTGAGACGGAGGGCGAGGGGAGCTCCACGACGGGGACGACTGGACCCTGCAGCGACACGGACACGTCCTCGGAAGGCGGCTCCCTTGCGGGGGTGGCACCATCCGTGCCCCCCGCCATTACAGGTACAGCCGCCACCCAGCGCACCATCTCCGCCCTCCCAGCAGCCCCTCAGCGTTCGCCCCGTGCCCGCTCTGCCAGGAAGCCGGGCATCTCCTTCGCCCCAGGCACCTCAGGCCCTGCCCCTGTTACCCCCGCTGCCCTCAGTGAGGAGGTCATTGACCTCCTCCGAACGCTCATTGTTGGGCAGACTACCCTTTTGAATGCCATCCAGGGGGTGGAGAGGGAGGTTCATCGCAGCAATGCGTACCTGGAGGGCATTCATTCGGGTCAGGCTGCCCATCAGCGATCGTTCCAGGCTCTGGCCTCAGCACTGACGGCAGCCATTGTCCCTGTCTCCTGCCTGCCTCTACTAACTCCCTCCTCCCAGTCTCCTGTTCCTCTGCCTGTCCCACCCACACCATCAGACCAGCCTGCACACACCTCAACACCCAAGAGAAGCTCATCCAAACATAAGCACCACAGATCACGCAGACATTCACACACGCAACATTCCGATGCAGACATGCCAACAGTCACTACCACCTCTGTGACCCCCACCTCCTCGTCTCCCTCCTCCCTCCCTGTGACGTCTACACTCACACCTCCATTCACCTCACCATCAGCCAGTGTTTCCATCACCAGCACACCCTCCACTCCAGTCCGCACACGTGCAGTCACCACCCCCACTGCCATTTACACGTCCCCTGTGTCCTCTCCCACTGTGTCTGTCACCCCCTCTTCCACACCACACAAACGCAGCCACCCACCCACCCAACAGCCATCCACCTCACGACAGCCTATCCCTCCTGCACCTGCACCCAAAGACAGCAAACGTGACTCACCTACAACCACATCCTCTCCCTCCACTCCCATTCCCACTGTACCTACCACTATCCATTGTCCCAAGAAGCTCTTCCTCGCCACTACTAACTTCTTTCCTGACCCTGAGCCCCCGCCTCCTTCTCGTCGGGGTAAGAAGAGCACCTCAGCCACCACCAGCCCTGCAGCCCCCTTGACAAGGGTGCAGGGGTATTGGAGCCCGCCAGCCCGCATGTCTGGATCTTCATCCAGCAGCAAGGGGACAGCCAGCCCACCCCCTGGGAAGAGGAGCAGAAGGCGGAAGGGTCGCCGCAGGAGCCCGCCTTCTACATCCCCCCCGGACACCACCCAGAGACAGTCACCAGCCACAGCTCCAAAGGGAGGAAAGGGCCACAGGCCCACGACTAAGGAGGGCAAGGGCAGCAAGTCAGAGAGGTCAGGCACCAGGCCTGCTGCCCAGGTGGAGCCCACAACCCCCATAGCCGCTGCCCCGGGAGGAACCGGCACAGCTGCCCCGGGAGAGCCCACCACCCCCATAGCCGCTGCCCAGGGAGGACCCAGCCCAGCTGGCCAGGAGGGCCCCACCACCCACAGCCCAGGTGAGCAGTGAAGGAGCACCATCCCCGCTGCCCAGGAGGGCACCACCAGGCAATTAGCAGTTGGCCATAGACCGGCCGCCGTCTCACGCACCGCTCCGCTGGGCCCCGCCGTCTCAAGAACCGCTGAACTGGGCCCTTCAAGGCAAGGAGCGCTGAACTGGGCCCCGCCGTCTCACGCACCGCTCCGCTGGGCCCCGCCGTCTCAAGAACCGCTGAACTGGGCCCTTCAAGGCAAGGAGCGCTGAACTGGGCCCCGCCGTCTCACGCACCGCTCCGCTGGGCCCCGCCGTCTCAAGAACCGCTGAACTGGGCCCTTCAAGGCAAGGAGCGCTGAACTGGGCCCCGCCGTCTCACGCACCGCTCCGCTGGGCCCCGCCGTCTCAAGAACCGCTGAACTGGGCCCTTCAAGGCAAGGAGCGCTGAACTGGGCCCCGCTGTCTCACGCACCGCTCCGCTGGGCCCCGCCGTCTCAAGAACCGCTGAACTGGGCCCTTCAAGGCAAGAACCGCGGAACTGGGCCCTTCAGGGCAAGAACCGCTGGCCCTTTGGCAGACGTGGCAGGGCAGGATCTATCTCGGGCAGGGCTGCAGGATGTCCTCTGGCCAACTTGCCTCCTCCAGTGGCAGTGGGGTCTGTTATGGACTGTATGGACTGTGGCTTTGCTCTCCCCAGGATGGCCCAGTGGGCAGGCCACCCACTGTATGGACTGTATGGACTGTGGCTTTGCTCTCCCCAGGATGGCCCAGTGGGCAGGCCACCCACTGTATGGACTGTATGGACTGTGGCTTTGCTCTCCCCAGGATGGCCCAGTGGGCAGGCCACCCACTGTATGGACTGTATGGACTGTGGCTTTGCACTCCCCAGGATGGCCCAGTGGGCAGGCCACCCACTGTATGGACTGTATGGACTGTGGCTTTGCTCTCCCCAGGATGGGCCAGTGGTCATGGAGTCCCCTCGTGGATCTGGCGTCGTGTACTCAAGTGGCTGAGGTGCCCCCCCTTCCCTTCCCCCTGAGGTGCCTGTCCTATTTTCTTTCTGATGCCCTTGCAGTGTTCTCTCCGTGGAGTTCTTGTCGTGGGACTGGGCCTTGCCCCTTTGCACAGGACCCCTGTGATCCACGGACAGTGGTTGGACTACATTTCGTAGCTGTATATATTTTGTACATAGTTTATTTATTTATTGGGATTACTGGTGTCCATATTTCAATATATCTGCCCGTTTATGATCTCTTCTTTTGGTCTTTGCATTATTTCGGAGGGGGGTGGTTTGTGGGTTGTGACAGTGATCTGTGGGAATGCATTGATGTGTGTGTTGTAGTGGGTGTGGGTGGGTGGGTGTGTGCCGGTAATCTTTTCCCTCCCCTGTGTCGTAGGTGCAGTACTCACCGATGTCTTCCGCGCCGCCGGGCGTGCTCCTGGTATATGAGCAGGAATAGGAGTGCGGGGATGACCTGCAACTCTGGCTCCATACTGCCGGAATCTCGCGTGGAGTGCGTAGAGGTGAGCGTTTTCCCGTTCGTAGTCTGTTTCCGCCGTGTTCTTATCGGCGGTGCTCACGCCCCTGAAAAGGTGGCAGATTGGTGGGTCCTAATAGAGTGGGCGGTACTTTGTCTGCCGCCGGGCTGTTGGCGGGAACCGCTGCGCTGTTTGTTTGTACCGCTGTGGCGGTCGGAGTGTTAAGTTGGCGGGCTGTGTTGGCGGTTCCCGCCAGGGTCAGAATTGCATATTTTAGACCGCCGGCCTGTTGGCGGCTTGGCCGCCGCTTTATCACCGACCGCCAGGGTCAGAATGAGGGCCTGTGTGTTTTGTTCTTCTGTGTATCGGTATACTTAATTGCAATCTATGTGCTATTTTCAGCTCTGGGTTGTGGACTACCACTACCATTAGGCATTGTTGTGCCGCGTGTAAGATGTGGAATGGACTACTTATCACAATGCTTTGCTCTACTTGCTATTTCGTAAGGGGAATTTGTGCATGCACATATGGGGTTACATATCATTATTGGACTTATCTTTACTGGTGCTGGGTGTGCCGGAAGTGTCAATGTCAGTGACCCCACTGACAGCTTCTGGAAGCAGTGTGCACTCCACCAGATCTTCCATGGGGGTGGAGGGTGTCTTGGTGGATGGTCCGCCTCCTGTGCTCCTTGCCTACTTTAGCCTGCTGGCCACCCTCTCCTTGGCACAGGAACACAGGTCGTACCACCTCTTGCGTATCTCTTCCACCGAGCGCTGTGCAACCCCCACTGCACAGATTTTGGTCTGGATGTCAGCCCAAAGTTTCTGCTTCTCACTCTCTGGTACCTGGAGTGAGCTCTTCCCAAAAAGCCGGTCATGGCTCCTGACTACCTCCTCAGTGAGCACCTCCAATTCTTCCTCACTGAATTTCAGCTTCCTCTTCCTCTCTCCCTTTTCCTTCCCATTGCCAGCATTGGCCATGTTGGTGTCAGGTCCTGGCTTGCTCACACACTTGCTCTCTGGGGCTGGTCTGTAACTCTCTGACTGCTCCTGTGGGTTTTGTACCTGGAAACAGCATGAGCTGACTCACTTCCTGCTTGTGATGTCATCAGGCTGTGCCAGGTGACCGTTTTCGCATTTGCGATTTTCAAATACCGAATCGCAATTTTGTTTGCGATTGGGTATTTCGACGTTGCAAATTGCATTAGCGATTTTAAAGAAATCGATATTTCCGACTCGCAATTTTGTTACATCACATTTTGCGTGCTGGTAAGAGCGATTTCTTAAATTTCGCTATTAGAGACTCGCAAAGCAAATTCTTCATACATCTGGCCCCTAGCTCCTTACAGAGTCAGACCAGAATCTGTAGATCTTGACAGACATGCTTACAAAATTGTTCAAATTGTCCTAATTCCAGTGTAGGGAGGATTAGTGAGGAAGTGGACTGCCCCAGTCCTTCCGACAGTACGTGGGGTGGAAGTTTTAGTCAACTTACTAAAACCCTGGTTCAAAGCTTTGGGTGGAATCCCCAAATGGCCCTCCAGAACATGCAGAAATTATAGCCAATGCCCCTAATAATGTTCTGCTGATCATGAAACCAGGAAAGAAAAAATGGGAGCATGTCCCAGCTGACAAATGCTATTTGCGAGAAAGATCAGACTTGTTTCTTTTACATATCGTGCTACAGCTTGCCTCTGACCATGAGTGTGCTGTGTGGTCTCCCTTCGGCGTGTGCGTGTGGGGTCGGGAGGGACCCAACACCCCCAACTTCAACCTGATTGATCGATCACGTTGCGCACCACCCCTGCTGTATCTGAAGAGCAACACATATGGAACCATTTGGTGCATGTTGTGCTTCAAAGATCAAAGTCCTTCATGGGAATAATGCAGGGTACCATGGATGTCCTATCAACTTTTTTGATTGCAATTTTAATAGAACCAACCAATTGGCTTGTTATCACCTGGTGACTGCTGCCAGTCACATTAAGCATGTTTAAGTTGGCAGTTGGCTGACTATTCTCGTATGGGAACCTCACTTTTACCTACATTCCAGCAAACATTACAGATGGACCGTGTACCATGATTAGGACTCATGATGTTTCCATCTAAATCTATACCTACTTGTTATCCCAGAGACCCTATTCAATTAAGTGAAGACTTTGATTCAATAAATATCCCAATCAGGATATATGAGTTTAAGTCTTTCTATTGTAGGTGTGACTGGTTTAGCTGTTCATAATTCCTGAATGATCAATAAGTTAGCATGTCTAATGGTTACATATATTATCCACACTTCTATTGCTTTATAGTGATTGCTCTTGTCATATCATTATGTTGCTGTGTACAATGCATTCCTAATTTGCTTGTAATGTTTTTTTTTTTTTTAAGTTGATTTTGGGACTATAGGTGATATGAGTCATTGGTCAAAAGGGTGGAGTGTAATGATATCTGTGTTTTGACCACTGACTCCAAGTTGCACTTAGCCTAGCAGCACACCGTCATATTAGTGACCACCAGCTTCATTTTGCCTATTGACTTTATTTTAGCATTGACCAGCACCACATTAAAATCTGCAAGTATTTTTCCATGCCCATGTTCTGCAATGTGCCTTTTGCTCATGTTTTTATTCTGGGTGTCTGCATGTTCTTTCTCACCAAGGGCTTAGGCTGCTAAGAGTGTGCTAGGATGATGTTTATGGTATGGCAGGGAACAGTTATGTTTTGAGAGAAACACCTTGGGATCTTGGCCAATTCCTACGCGTTCCTTTCAAAACTGACTTGAAGTAGCTAGCGTTTTTGAATAACAAATTGAGGAGCGAGGGGGGGGTTTCTAAGACTCTCCTCTCTGGTTTGTTTAAGGTATATAAGAGACCCAGGATTGACAGTGGGGGATTCAGAGACCTCAGTCAGGATTCAGACGTCAATGCCTGACATCTCCTGTAAGGGTAGATCTCTCTTTCTCTTCAACAGTGAATCTAGGGGTCTACGAGTTGAAGCTCCTGAGGGAAAGATGAAGGAGCAATTGTGTCCCATGGTGATGACATTTTATTAATTATTTGCTTTGAATTGTGTGTGTGTGTGTATATATATATATAATATATATATTGAAGCAAATTTCTTGTAATCCCAAGAAAGGTCAGGACACTTCCAGTGTAATCAAAATTATTTTACTATCATACAGATTGTTCCTCCCAACGCGTTTCAGCCGTAGCCTTGTTCACAGATGGGGGAGCTTAGCACATTGACACACAAATACCTGAAATCAATAAAACTAAAAATGGACAAGCATAACATACAGATCAAATCCTAATGAAAACGTGGTGGCCATATTGGACTAGTCATTTGTACAGGATATACCTATCTGTACCTAAATACTATTCTTCATCTCCATGTAGCTTAATCTAAATAACAAATATATTCATTCGATTAAGTTGGTTATTCATTCCTTTCCTTTGATGTCTTTCTCAGCATTTCTGCTGCCCGTTCGCTATATGATGGGGCAGTAGAAATGCCCACTAGACACCAGGGAGTTTTTTGTTTTATTGAATAAGGAGAGCGGCCCCTAGGGCAAGGGCTCCTCCCCAGGGGGGTAAATTATCTTTGGACCATTTCAGCCCCCCCGGGGGCAAATCAGCCTATTATAATTAGGCTGATCTGACCCCGGGGGGCAGAAACCGTGAGGCACCAGGAATATATATGTTTGTGTTTATTTTTGTGTTTTTTATATGTGGGGAGCAACCCTTTAGGCAAGGGTGGCTCCCTGGGTGGCAAAAATACTCTTAGGCCATTTCTGCACCCTTTGGGGCAGATCAGCCTATTTGTAGTAGGCCAATCTGCCCCCAAGGGGGGCAGAAACCACTAGACACCAGGATTTTTTTAAAATTCTTATTGAATAAGGGGAGCAGCCCCTTGGGCAAGGGGTGCTCCCCAGGGGGGTAAAATATTTTTTGGCCTTTAAACCCCGAGCGACCAGGGATATTTATTTTTTTGTTTACTTTATTATTTTATATACGGGGAGCGACCCCTTAGGTAAGGGTCACTCTCCATGGAGGCACATTACTGTTGGCCGGGCAGATCGGCCTATTTTTGGAAGGCCCATCTGCTCCCAAGGTGGTCAGAAAGCCCCCCAGAGACCAGGGAAGATTTTTTATTTCAAAATAAGAGGGTGCAAAACTTGTTCTTCCCAACAGTGGGCAGATGGGGCAATTACCCCCGATCTACACCCTAGGGGGCTGAAAGTCTACTAGATGCCAAGAAAAGAAAAAAAATATATAGTGTGGTGGTGGCAACCAACCAGTGTGGGCATGGTTATGCCCCCACCCCAACTGAAGGGGGTAACAGTCAGCTCTCCCCTGCACACTAAAACATCTTTTCCCATGGCAAGCAAGAGGACATTTGATTATTTTGGGTTTTGGTTTTACATTTGGGCTATGAGAGCTTGGCTAACACTCAAAATCGTCCCACTTGGAATGGTGAGGGCTGCACTTTTTGGACTTTGGGACGCATCCATGTAGAAAAATCCACAAGATCTTGACACATCTGAAAACAAAACATCTGGGTGAGTCCAGGATGGTGCGCTTCACATGCATCCCGCACCATTTTCTTACCCTCAATGCCCTGCAAACCTCCAACTTTGCTGGAAATCACACATTTTCCCACATTCTGTGTGATGGAACCTCCAGGAATCTGCAGGAATCAACAAAGTTCCTACCATCCAGCATTGTCTCATCTATACCGATAACAATTATGTCCTGCTTGTCAGCCTAAAAATGTTTTTTCCAAACTGCCCTTTTGGACCAGCATTGGTTCCCTCTCTATTTTGACATGTTTTTGGCTCTTCCCTGTCACAGGCACTTGGCTCACCTACACAAGTGAGGTATTATTTTTACCAGGAGGCTGAGGGTAATGTTGGGTAGTAGGACATTTTTGCCAGTGTGGTAATTCCACACAGAAATGTGGGAAAAATGAGATTTTCCAGCTAAAATTGAGGTTTGCTGAGGATTCTGGGTAAGAAAACACTGGGGGCTCCACGCAAGTCACACCTCCCTGGACTCCCTTGGGTGTCTAGTTTTCAGAAATGTCTGGGTTTGGTAGGTTTTCTTAGATGGCTGCTGAGCCCAGGACCAAAAACCCAGGTGATAATTTTGATGTGTCCAGATAGTGTTTTGGGGCATTTCCTTTTGCGGGCACTATGCCTACCTAGACAAGTGAGGTACCATTTTTATCGGGAGACTTGGGGAAACGCTGGGTGGAAGCAAATTTGTAGCTCCACTCTAATTCCAGAACTTTCGGTCAATGAAATGTGAGGAAAAATAGTTTTTTGGGACAAATTTTGAGGTGTGAAAAGGATTCTGGGGAACCTGGCGAGAGCCCCACAAGTCACCCCATCTTGGATTCCCCTAGGTATCTAATTATCAAAAATGCACAGGTTTGGTAGGTTTCCCTAGGTGCCGGCTGAGCTGGAGGCCAAAATCCACAGCTTGGCACTTTGCAAAAAACAGCTCTTTTTTCTTTGGGAAAATGTGATGTGTCCATGTTGAGTTTTGGGGCACTTCCTGTGGCGAGTACTAGGCCTACCCACACAAGTGAGGTACCATTTTTATCGGGAGACTTGGAGGAACGCCGAGTGGAAGAAAATTTGTGGCTCCTCTCACATTCCAGAACTTTCTGTCACCGAAATATGAGGAAAAAGTGTTTTTTTGTGGCCAAATTTTGATGTTTGCAAAGGATTCTGGGTAACAGAACCTGGTGAGAGCCCCACAAGTCACCCCATATTGGATTCCCCTAGGTATCTAGTTTTTAAAAAGGCACAGGTTTGGTAGGTTTCCTTAGGTGCCGGCTGAGCTAGAGGCCAAAATCCACAGCTAGGCCCTTTCCAAAAAATAGCTGTTTTCTCTGGGAAAATGTGATGTGTCCACGTTGTGTTTTGGGGCATTTCCTGTCGCGACACTAGGCCTACCCACACAAGTGAGGTACCATTTTTATTGGGAGACTTGGGGCAATTCTGGATGGAAGGAAATGTGTGGCTCCTCTCAGATTCCAGAACTTTCTGTCACCACAATGTGAGGGAAAAGTGTTGTTTTGGCCACATTTTGAGTTTTGCAAACAATTCTGGGTAACAGAACCTGGTGAGAGCCCCACAAGTCACCCCTAGGTGTCTAGTTTAAACAAATGCACAGGTTTGGTAAGTTTGTTTCCCTAAAAGACTTTGCAAAAAACACGTCAGTTTTCAATGTAAAACTGTGACGTGTCCATGTTGCATTTCCTGTCGCAAGAATTAGGCCTACCCACGCAAGTGAGGTACCATTTTTATTGTGAGACTTGGGGGAACATAGAATAGCAAAACAAGTGTTATTTCCCATTGTCTTTCTCTACATTTGTTCCTTCCAAATGTAAAAAAGATGTCTATTTGAGAAATGCCCTGTAATTCACATGCTAGTATGGGCATCCCTGAATTCAGAGATGTGCAAATAACCACTGCTTCTCGACACGGTATTGTGTGCCAATTTTGGAAATACAAAGGTTTTCTTGACACCTATTTTTCACTCTTTATATTTCAGCAAATTTATTGCTGTATTCCCGGTTTAGAATGAAAACCCATTGAAAGGTGCAGCTCATTTATTGGCTCTAGGTATCTAGGGTTCTTGATGAACCTACAAGCCCTATACATCCCTGCAGCCAGACGAGTCCAGCAGATGTAAAGGTATATTGCTGTTAAAAATCTGACATTGCAGGAAAAAGCTACAGAGTAAAACGTGGAGAAAAATGGCTGTCTTTTCACCTCAATTTCAATAATCTTTTTTCAGCTGTTATTTTCTGTAGGAAATCCTTGTAGGATCTACACAAATTACCCCTTGCTGAATTCAGAATGTTGTCTACTTTCTAGAAATATTTAGCTGTCTGGGATCCAGCATTGGTTTCACACCCATTTCTGTCACTAACTGGAGGATGAAAGCACAACATTTTTTAAAATGGGGCATGTTCCATTAAAATGCCAAAATTTGTTGAAAAATGCGTTTTTCTGATTCAAGTCTGCCTGTTCCTGAAAGCTGGGCAGATGGTGATTTTAGCACCGAAAACCCTTTGTTGATGCCATTTTCAGGGAAAAAAAAACACAAGCCTTCTTCTGCAGCCCTTTGTTCCCATTTTTTTGGAAAAAACTAAATTGTTGATGTATTTTGGCTAATTTCTTGGTATCCTTCAGGGGAACCCACAAACTCTGGGTACCTCTAGAAGCATTTGAATGTTTTGAAAAAAGAACGCAAGTTTGGTGTGGGTAGCTTATGTGGACAAAAAGTTTTGAGGGCCTAAGCGCAAATTGCTCAAATACACAAAAAAAGGCCTGGCATCTGAGGGGAAAAGTCATGGCAGCGACAGGGGTTAAGTACTGTGAAGGTGTAGTGGCATTAAATATCTATACATTTGTAACTACATTCCTCAAAAAACAGGGTTAGAATAAATGACATAAAACACACTTTCTGGATCACGGACCAGAGTAATGCAAAATGTTGTGTAAATCCTTTCAGCTGTTTTGACTGTAGCTGTGTCTAAAGTTCCTATGGGAAACTGCATGGTGAAAACACATTTTGGGATACCCTTTTTTGTCAGCCACTCTTGACAGAAAACCCTAAAACTTTCTAGAATGGAGCTGAGGTGGATAAATGTATTTTAAAAAAATGTTCATTAAGATTTGTCAAACAGCACAAAAGTCATGTGCAAACCACCAAAACCATATCTTATGGACACACGGTCCAAAATATAACTACACAATGCAGCCACCACTGTGTAGATATAGATGGGGAAAAGGGTTTTATAGAAAATATAGTGGTTCCAATTGACTGCTGGCCAGTAGTGCACAAAATTCTCCTAACCTCTTGTGCGCTACATTTTTGTCTGCTAGCTTGAAATTTAAAAACTGCCACGCAAGTGACTCCTTCACTGGGCTTGAATCTTGTGGTGCTGCAGACGTGCTTGTGAGAACACTGATATTATCATCTTCAGATCAAGTGCTTTGCTTTATTTTGGTGGGTGATGGAAGTGTTGTCTGCCGGTCTCCAGTTTTGTGTTAGTCCATGATAGCTTTCTTGACAACTGTCTCCCTGTTAAACAACAACCAGAGGGCAGAGATTGTATTACCTCACTTACAAACTACTTCTCAAAAAGGCCTATCCCCTTGGTTCTCAGCTTCCTTAAACAAAGAAAAAAGTCTCTGTAAAACATTGGGGGGGAAATGGTGAAAAGCTTACAATGATGATGAAAAAGCTATTTACAAAACTGCCTAAAGCAAATCCCTTAACTCAATACATACAGCACAAAGCAAAATTATTTTGGCCCAAGTTTCATCAGCATCTATTATGCTCTATGAACTTTAAAAAAATGATTTCTTCCTTTCTATTCCCAAGGCCCCGGTAATTATAATATCTCCTTCAGCTAGAATATGCGATGACCTCTCTGATTTGTTCTGTGAGAAAATTCTGACCAGAGTGTGCTCAGAGGTGAAAGTGTCCTCTTTAGTTCTAATGCTTTAAATCCCCCACTAAACTGTTAGTAAATATGGGTTCCCTCCTGATCCATGACCATCTTATATTCTAAGTCTTGCATCTACTTCCATCAATCACTGCTGAACCATTTTATGATCAATTTGCTGTAGACTGATATGGACCCTAGTAATTGGAAACAGTCTCTAATGCTTCCCTTATTGAAGAAGCCAAAAACCCACCCTACTATTCAAAATAGCTTCCAACCAATTTCACTTCCTCCAGATGTCTCTAAGATTCTGAAGAAATTAGTTAACACACAATTAAATTACTTCCTAGAATCCATACCTTTCACATGATTCTTAATTCAGATATTGACTAGGCTTTAGTACTGTATCTGTCCTGTTAGATGTTACTTAATTCATTAAAGACAACTTAGATAAGGGATGTTTGACTATGGTGTTCTACTCAATCTTTCACCCTTATTTGATACAGTATCACATCTGATTCTTCTAGATAGGGTAAGAAAAATTGGGGTACAAGGAAAAGCTTTAGCCTGGCTAAAATCCTTCCTGGATGCTAGGACTCAGGCTGTTTATCTTCCACCTTTTTCATTTGGTGCAAAACCTCTTTTCTATGGGGTCCCACAAGACTCTGCATTGCTTTGCTATGGGGTCCCACAGGGTTCGGTATTGAGCCGTACCATAAATAGATATCTGGAGCCACTGGCTAAGCTTTTTGAATGCTGTGGTACACAAGTAATTTCGAATGCAGATAACACTCAGCTTATCCTGTCCTTTCAGGAGAACAGGGAGGAGGCTCTGTAGGAGGTTCATGAAGGATTATGGCACCATAGTGTCCCGTCTTCAAAGAACTTACCTCAGAAAAGATGCCCAAAAAAGTAGACAGAGAGTTGTCAAAAGGCTTTTGACACTCTAAAGAATGCAATGTGCTCTGCCCCAGTCCCGAAAGATCCAGACTACTCCAAGCAATTTATTTACCAAACAGGTACCTCTGAGCATGGGATACGTGCAGTCCCAGCCCAGACAAATGGTGAGGGACATGACCAGCTGGTTGCTTTTATAAGCAGAAGACTAATCCCCAGAGAATAAAAATGGAGTGCCATCAAGAGGGACGCCTTTGCTGTGGTCTGGGCTTTGAAAAAACTGAGGCCATACCTGTTTGGCTCTCACTTCATAGTTCAAACAGATCACAGGCCTCTCAGATGGTTGCAAAAAATGAAAGGTGAAAATTCTAAACTGCTTAGGTGGTCTATTACCCTACAGGGAATGGACTTTCAAGTGGAGCACAGACCTGGGACTGCCCATGCCAAAGCAGATGGACTTTCTAGGTTCTGGCTCTGACTTCTTTTAAGCACTAACTAAGAAGTAGCTTAATGGATGGACAACAACTATCTCAAATTTAACTCAGATAAAATTACTTCCAGATCCTAACAGATGGTGGCCAATTGAGCTAGTGTCATTCACTCACCTTGCTCTAACCGCAGATACAATGTTGGACCTATTATCGCTTTAGAGGCTGATAATGATCTAGGAATCAAAACAAGAAATCACAAACTACCCCCCAGGCAGAGGGGCATTGGAACAAAATAAGAAAATATAGAGTTGCTGCACCGATTAAGCTCTGCTGCCTTGTAACACTGCGTAACAGGATCTGCACTCCCTGGACCTTTGTGTTAGTGAGGATGCAGTGGACTGGAAACAACAAAAAGGAATATTTTACCAACAGTTCTCACCATACAGTGATTTAGTAACTATTAACAATAATATACTCTTACAGCCTTTATCACAAATACTTCATGAAAGCAGGCACAAATCAAGATTAAGGCTGGAGTTTCTGGCACTATTAAGAACCACTTAACATACAGTTTTCATTTCATGTTTGTATACTGATATCATGCGCTCTTATATGTCTTCACTTGCTACAACAAATTGTCAAAAAATATCAGTGTGAGGTTTTCAGTTCTGATGTAATTATAGTTTGAAGCATCCACTTGGCAAATTTGTCCAGACACTTAATAATTGAAACACAAAAAAATAATGTCCAATATCCGGAATACGTGTTTTTTCTTTCAAAGAACTCACTCTTGAGTCTTTAGTCTTTTGATTTTTTTTATTAGAGCACACTAGCCTGTGATCAAGTGCTTAGCCTTGTCTCTCATTCTTAAACTGGAATCCATAAGAAGTCTTATAGCTGTTGGGCAGGGAGCCAAAGTGAAGAGGAATCGCTGAGCAGGAAAGGGAAATGATGGAGACACTGATGGTGCTAGGATCACAGTAACAGCAGGTAGGCCTAAGTTGAGGAAGAATCTAGCGCAGGAGGATTCCGTCTAACTCAGCAGGTGAGTGAATGGATGATGCTTGCTCCGGACCAGAATGACGCCAAGCACTGACTCGAGTTTCGGGTGTGGTTTAAATACTATGTTGTAGGAGGCTGTCTCACTATATAGTGTATGAAAATGATGAGCAGTGTGTGGAGAATCAAAGCAATCCCACTTTGCTCACACACTCAGAAGAATAACTTAGATACTATAGATTTCTATAAAATTAAGACCAAGATCATCATTCAACAGTAAGTATTTCTTTAGTTATGATTTTTCAAAGTTTAGAAAATGTACTGCTTATGTGCTTAATTACGCACCATAGGAATCAAGTGTAACCTTCTATTTTTAGGTTGAGATTGTGGACAGGTCCAATGGCCCAGCAGGAGAAGTTTGGGGGGTTCCCAGTTCAAGTGGGAACAGTGGTGAAATGTCTTTGAACTGGTGCAATAGGGAGAAGGGAGACACTTGGAAACACACTGCACAGAGGGACTTAAAGGTAAAACTGCTGGGTCCACTTGGATGGGGGAGGTCGCAAAGGCTTGGTGATCCAAATAGCACAGCTAATTGATTGTGGCAGGGGCCAGGGAGTCCAGTTTCAGCGTATATAGGTCAGCCAGGTGTCATACATCTTGGAGTCCTCGCTGTCATGGGCAGTCAGATTTGAGGGTAGATTACAGGTCTGCCGGGCCACTCAGGGGGTCGATCTCAGGTGTTCTGAGGTTCCTTGACTGTTGCTTCCTCGTGGGCTTTTGGAAGTACAGAGTAGACTCTGCTTCTGGATATCCGATGTTGGGGGGCTGAAACCACAAGTACTGGTCAGCTCGAGCCCCAAAAAGCCCTAGTGCCATCAAACTTGGCACGGTGGCAGGTCTAGACCTCTGGAATTGTGGCAGGTTTTTGGTTGGGCTGCTGAGTTTGAGTCGTTGGTCAGCAGCAGGTCAGAACACCAGATTTCAAGGGAGCCTTGCAGGGTATAGAAGCGTGATACCTTTACTCTGAGGGAGATCCTCGGGAATTTTTAGAAGGCTGGAGGTGCTCTGGGGTTTTGTATAGTCCTTCAGGTTTCCAGGTGACACCTCAGCAGCGATGGTCCAGTCCTTGCAGCAGCAGACAGGGTTTGGCATCTTTTTCTTTGTGCAGCAGGACTTCAGTTCTCATGTCTTCGGTCGTCTTTGTCCTGGTCTTGTTTGTGTCCATCGGATCTGAAAATCTTACTCAGGGTAATACTGCATTTAGGGTTTTTTAGGGGGGAGTACCTGGTAGGGGCCACTGGGCCACCTACCTTAGGTGGCTACACCTACTTAGCGACCACTTCCTGTAGGGAGGGTCACATACCTGACCTTGATTGGCTATTTTTCCTACTTCCAAGATGGAGGAAAATGAAATGGAGTGGTCACCTTGCCTACCACAACTGACGGGTGGTGCTGGCCTAGGGTGGCCACTCCTACGGTTTTTGCTTAGTTTCCTGCTGATTTGTCCATTTAAACCATTGGGGTACCTTCTTCCGCTAGCAGCAGAGGTGGGAGTGAGATTTTAAAAGCAGCGAGGCCTTTGAAGCGGACCACTGGAGTAGGGTGTCTGCCTGGGGAGGGAGGTGTAACACCTCCACCCAGGAAAGGCTAGGCTTTGTCTTCTGGCTCCTGAGAGCAACGGTTCTCACCCCATGAGTCCACAATTGTGACTAGTGGTGGCAGTCTGGCTAGGATCAGTCAGCAACCATGCCAGGGCCCTTAGGTTTTGCAGGGGGAACTTGCAAGGTACCCTCTAGGTACATGTTCATAATAAATTCCACACTGGCATCAGTGTGGGTTTATTATTCTGAGTTGCAGGATACCAAACAACCCAGAGCTCAGACAGGACATCATGAGGCGGGGAAACTCATAGTGACCAGTGTCCAGCACATGCATTTTCTATTGCTTCCCTGTCCACTTGCTATGTCTAAGAATTAACAAGGACATAGTAGGGGCATATTTGTTCATGCACATATGCCTTCACATGCATCATAGTGCACCCTGCATCAGGGCTGTAAGCCCTGCTAGAGGGGTGACTTATCTATATTGCATGCACTGTTAGTGGACATAGAACCCATGGTGAGTGCCATGCTGGGTTTTCAACTTTGGGTACACCTTGTCATGCACTTGCAATGGCAGTTGCATGAGGCTGGTGTGTGGCCTTTTCAGAGTGGCACAATTGGTGCTGCAGCTCTGGGGGGGCCCTCTTCAGTACCCATGCCCTAGGTACCAGGTGTACCATTTACTAGGGACTTACAAGGATGGCTGAAGTGCCAATCACAGTACAGTTTTAATGAAAGAGATCTGGCACTGGGAAATTGTTTAGCAGGGTCCCAGGGCACTTATAGTTCAAAACCACCTCATGTTCCAGGTAAAACGTGGGGGGCTAACAATGTCAATAGAGACACTTTCTCACACGTCTCTGGGGTCCAATAGGCTTGGCTGATTCCTGAGAGGCACGTGGTGCATGTAGGAGACAGGAAGAATCATAATGGGCCCTGGTAAGGGTTTAGATGTAAGGAATGCCCTTGGTAATCTAGGAAAAGTATTGAAAAGGCTTAGTTGGGTTCAATTTTATTTTTTCAAAGTTAAGTGTTTTTTCTTTAACAGCTTATGAGTCAGATATTAAGGTAAAGAAAAACAAAACATTTTCAAGGTTACATCAAGATGAGTCTTTCCTCAGATAAATGTATGAGTCCTTCTTCTTTGTAGGTTCTCACCACTTCAGACTGGCGTGCAAATATCTGCAGTTGTGTATTTATTCCACACTACACTACACTACACTCTCTCTTGTGTGCAAATAGAGGGCTTGAAAAGCCTTCACTTTGAGAGTGAGTTAAATGAATCCTAAGCTGCTGGGCTGTTTACACACCTCATGCTTTATGTCTCAAAGAAAAGAAACACATAGTGCAAACAAAAGTCTCATTGCCCACACAGACCAACAACAGAGAAAAACCTGTTGGTGATAGAAAAGTGTTAGCCTGACATCCTTGGCGTGATGCACCTCCAAACATGTTGCTTGCACCCCTCCTGTTTTGAGAGTTTGTTTTTCTTTGGCATTTAACTCTGTGCACTTCACCACAGCTACCGAGTAGTAAAGTGTTTGTGCCCTCTTCCTCAACCATGGTAAAAGTGGCATACACGTAATTGTCATATTTAATTTATTTGTAAGTCCACTAAATGCTACAACATGTACCCAAGGCCTGCATCCTGTAGTGCAGTTTTAAACTGCCATTCTGACCTGCAAAATAAACCTTTTTTTCAGAAAGACCAATTGTTCTTTTTTTCGAATACTTACAAGTAGGAATTCCGTTCCGCCGGCGGAGTTTGTTGAGTTTTCCCCACTCTGCTTGGAGTTCTGAAAAGCATCACGTTGGTGAGAGCAAGTGAGAGAAATCACTAAGCTGGCAAGATTTCTGAATGCAGGTTGTCACGGCAGGTCCCTTATCACTCACTTTGAGAAAGCTACTGCTCTTGTTGAGGAAGCTGCTGCTTGAATAGAAAATCTACTTGAGTGACAGAAGAAGTTAGTGCACTCTTGTTCGCCACATAATGCTGTTCATGTTAATTTTAAAGCGGAACTCTGTATAGCACGGCTGAGTTTTTCCAGCACTTTGCAGAGTTTCGCATAGCAGAACTCTGTTAACTTCATCCAGGCCTACTTATTAGTCACCCTTAAATTAGACCTTAAAGGATCAGAGGGTAGAGTGCTTTGTATTTAAAAAGTAGGACATGTGGGTTTAGCTTTTACATGTTCTGGTAGTGAAAAAATCCTAAATTCAATTTTCACTACTATAAGGCCTTTGTCTCCCACTGACTAACATGGGGCTACCTTTTTACAAATATTAAGTGATACCTTTAGAATGGGAGAAGATATAGATATGTTGTGACACTCAAATGCTTTGTAATGCATAATCCTCTTTAATGGTAAAGTAGAATTTCAAGTCTCAATTTGGTGACTGTGATAACTGTGCTCTTGGAGTTTGTGTATTTCTCCAATACAGTGAGTCAAAGGAGGCTAATTGTGGGCAGAATGGGCCATTCTGTCAGGAGGGTTAGGGACAGAGCCAGCCCCACATACATTTCAAAGGGTTTGCCTGTAGCACACACAAAGAAAGAAACCTGACACTACTTTTTTGTAACCCCAGACTATTGGAGTTTTGACAGGGGAAGAACTTACCAGATCTAGATGTGGGGTTAATATACCACTTGGTATAAATATTGGACCTCCAGAGCCACTCTTCAGTACACTCCTGGACCTGTGGAAACTACAAGAGGAAATCAGGCCTTGTTCCCAAGAGGACTGCCATTCTGCTTGAGGCCTGCCTTGTTACCCAGAGGCCTGCCCTGCTGTGTGAGGCCTGCATTGTCATCCAGGGGCTGTCCTTCTGCTTAAGCCTACCTTGATTTGTGAGATGGAAGTCTGGACCTGCTCCCTTCATCTCTGGCTACCTGAGTGACTCCAAGAGTCAGTTATCTGACCTTCCATTCTGAACTACAGGGACACAACTGCCCAGCTGATCTGCTCCACTGGACCTGCCTGAGCCAGCTGGCTTCTGCAAGACTGAACTGTCCATCACTTGTTCTTTTTGCATTTGTCGCCCCAAGTGGGAAGGGTATGCCCAGACGTGGGTCCCATTCTTCCCATGCCACTGGATTCAAGCTAGCCTGGCTGAGGAGGGGTGATACCCTGAAACCGGTCCTAGGATGCTTGTTTCCAGTCCAGGAAAGACCTGGCCTGGCAGTTCGGGCTGGAATGTTCTCATGGGAAACAGGGTCAAAACTGATTTGCATATGGCTGGGTCCAAACTGGAATGGCATTAGCAGCAAAAAAACAATGGATTAGGCCCAGATCTCTGTACTGGGGTGAATGCTTGACATTGTTCAGGATTCCGTCCATCACTTGTTCTTTTTGCATTTGTTGTCCCAAGTGGGAAGGGTATGCCCAGATTTGAGTCCTGTGCTTCCCCATGCCACTGGATTCAAGCTAGCCTGGCTGAGGAGAGGTGATAACCCGAAACCGTTCCCAGGATGCTGGTTTCCAGTCCAGGGAGGACTTGACCTGGCAGTTCGGGCTCGACTGTTCCCGTGGGGAACAGGGTCAGGACTGGAATGGCATGGGCAGCAAAAATTGTCACCCCAAGTGGGAAGGATATGCCCAGACATGGGTCCGTGCTTCCCATGCCACTGGATTCATGCTAGCCTGGCTGAGGAGGGGTGATACCCCAAAACCGGTCCCAGGATGCTTGTTTCCAGTCCAGGGAAGACCTGGCCTGGCAGTTCAGGCTGGACTGTTCTCATGGGGATCAGGGTCAAGACTGCTTTGCATATGGCTGGGTCCAAACTGGAATGGCATGGGCAGCAGAAAAATGATGGATTTAGGCCCAGATCCCTGTACTGGGGGTGAATGTTTGACATTGTTCAGCATTCTGTCCATCACTTGTTCTTTTTGCATTTGTCACCCCAAGTGGGAAGGATATGCCCAGACGTGGGTCCGTGCTTCCCATGCCACAGGATTCAAGCTAGCCTGGCTGAAGAGGGGTGATACCCTGAAACCGGTCCCAGGATGCTTGTTTCCAGTCCAGGAAAGACCTGGACTGGGATTTCGGGCTGGACTGTTCTCATGGGGAACAGGGTCAAAACTGATTTGCATATGGCTGGGTCCAAACTGGAATGGCATGGGCAGCAAAAAAACAATGGATTCAGGCCCAGATCTCTGTACGGGGGTGGATGTTTGACATTGTTCAGAATTCCATCCATCACTTGTTCTTTTTGCATTTGTCGCCCCAAGTGGGAAGGGTATGCCCAGACATGGTTCCCGTGCTTCCCATACCACTTGATTCAAGCTAGCCTGGCTGAGGAGTGGTGATACCCTAAAACCGGTCCCAGAATGCTTGTTTCCAGTCCAGGGAAGACCTGGCCTGGCAGTTCAGGCTGGACTATTCCCATGGGGAACAGGGTCAAGACTGATTTGCATATGGCTGGGTCCAAACTGGAATTTCATGGGCAGCAAAAAAGCGATGGATTTAGGCCCAGATCTCTGTACTGGGGGTGAATGTTTGACATTGCTCTGCATTCCGTCCATCACTTGTTCTTTTTCTAATCAAGAAAATAACACATGCGCTTGCTCAAGAGATTAACTCTAAGAGCACAAACAAAAGAGCACTAGGTCTCAAAAGTGGGAAAAGGATACCCACCTCTAAAAGTTGACAGCAGTAAGTCTAACTGACTAAAAGCAGTTATAAATAAAACATGAAATTCAATGAAAAGATACTATGCACTGTTCTCACAGAGAAGGAACCAATCAAAGCTAAACATTCTCAAAGCGCTTGGCATCGCCCCTCTACTCATGACTCATTCAATAGGAATTTGAGGTCTATGACCTTCACAGATATTGACAAAAGGAGTTCTTCTTCTTCACTGACTACTCTCAATCACAGGGCACAAGATTTACTGTCCCGCTTATTATAAAGATACCATGGATGGCCTTCACACAAAATTTAACAATAACAATTTAACAAGTACCCGATTGAAACTTGCATCCTGAAATGAGAATAAGATTGTGCACAGAATGCTGAAACACATCATTTCAAATTGGGACCTACACTGACTATGGCTAACTTAAATTGAACACATGCTAGCTGTGATTTTCAGTTAATGTAAAAGGTACACATTATGGTAAATTTTACTACAAAATTACAAATGAAAATACGTAAGCCAAGACTATCCAAGTTATGCATTAGCATGTCAGTAAACACAAATTAATAATAGTGACACTGCATCACTAGTTTCCCCCCCTCTGGTGGCTGGCAAAGCCCTCACACAAAGCATTCACAATTTCCCTTCAGTTTCAGATACCAGCTGTTAACGTGTTGCTTACATCTAGACTCCTCTAGTTTCTCACTATCTGTCCTCCAAGTCTAATTCCTTTTGTTTTTTTTATCCCTAAACCCTTCTTCCCTTTTATCAGTTTGAATCCTTTTACCATCAAGAGAAAACCAATTTTTTTTTAAAAACTGCAATAATCAATATAGGACTAACTATAGTGCCTAGAAGACAACTACCAATGGCATTAAGCTATTTACCTACAGCAGGAAAGCATTTCCCAAGTGCTTCCCGGACACTGGTGTCTTTCTACTCACAGTCTTTAGATAGACTTGTGATATTCTTTAGGGAAGTGTTGATCTCTTGGTTCTTATCTGCCATAAATGTACAACATTGTTTGATATGTGGCATTTTACATACCCAGCCTTCTTTAAAGAGCAAAATGTCTAAAGCAAGCCTAGACTGAAAAACCTTAGCTCTAACAGCTACAAATTCTTTATTAATGGCTAAATATGAAATATCTGTATTGGTTAAAAGCCTATTGAGTGATGCAAACATCTATCTAATCTTCAGATCATTTTGAACTACACCTACAGATGGGATTATAGCCCCCAAAATGCCACCTGCTATTTTTGAAGCACTACGCAGAGCTCTTCCGTGAAACCCAGTTCCCTGGTCACATAATCTATCTACATGATTCACCTTGGGGATCACTGAAGCCAAATGAAAGCTTACAACCCAATTTGCAGGATGCTTAAGATATGCAACTGTATGGATGACAGTACTGTTTCCAGCAAATATCTATTGAGTGTATTCTGAAACCTCAAATCTGTGGTGGCATTCACTCCAGCCATCATCTGAGAATTTTAAACATTTTCCTTTCTTTTAGCGAACCATAATTTCCCTTACTGTTCTATATCTAAACTCAATTTTGGTTGTAATATGGTTAATCTATACTTATCCTCTTGCCTTCCCCATACACCCTCCGATTTATCCTTTACATTCCCTGCCTTTAGTGCAAGTTCTTCCCTTCTATTCTCCAGATCATCAATAAAATATTTATCAACCTTTTTGAACCTTACTCAATTTACAGGGAAAATTCTGTTTATGTGCTTATGTAGTATCAAGCTTGTCTTGTGACCTAAAGAAGCGCCAGACAGTATCCATATCTTTAGCATTAGAGTAGGGATTCAAATGTTTGCACATAGGCACCTTAGACAAGACCAAATCATAATTTGAAGGAAATAGTAAAAATTATATAAAGGACTCAAAATTATTTTAAAAGACAAACCACAAGTAGGGGGGGTATGGTGGTAGGTCATACACTCAGCTGCAGATTTGATCAAATGGGTGCAGACTTAGCAGCCCTTTGCATGTATTAAGCAGAATTAGTCATGCAAAGCATTGAAAAAGATTTTAGACTTACAATGTCCCTCTATGAAATAATTTCAGTGAAAATCTCGGCTGCACTTCCACATGAGTCATCTTAGGTTTAGATTTAGGAGGGGTCACTTGCACTGTAGGGGAACTCAGGCAAGTTATTAAGCAATTCATAAGAATGATAGAACTGATTGATGCTATTGTCCGTATTGTCAACATAGCTTCTTAAGAATCGGAAAGAAAAAATGTAAGACTTAAAAATAACATAAAAAACAATTCTACTATTGATTTATTCATGGGGAATATCAAATTCAGTTGCTTCAAAGTCAATCCCTAAGATTATGTCAATCTTCTAAAAGGATACCCTTACTTTTCTACTGGAGCCTTGGCACTAAGGGGGTCATTAGAACCCTGGCGGTTGGTGTGAAAGCGCCAACAAAGACAGCCACTTTAACACACCGCCCGCCACGGCGGTACAGACAAGCAGCGCGGCGGTCACCGGCAACAGACAGGCGGAAGACAATGTACCGCCCATAGTATCACAACCCGCCAATCCGCCACCTTTTCCAGGGCGGATTCACCGTGGATAAAAACACGGCGGAAACCGTTTCTGCAATGTGAAAACGCTCACCTGAACACATCCCACGAGGAAGGAGGAAACCATGGAGCCGGAATTACAAATCCTACCTGCCCTTCTCTTCCTACTCATCTACGAAGACCAATGCCGGCGCCGGCGAAGACAACGGTGAGTACTGCACCTATGACATAGGGGAGGGGGGAGGCAAAAGTCTGGGGGACACACACGCAACACCCCCACCCCCACCCTCGCATATTACAACACACACACCAATGCATGTAGAAACATCACAGTAACAACCCACAACCCCCCCGGAAGAATGCAAAGACAAAACAAAATCAGTTCAAACATTGTAATGTATCAATATACATGTCTCAAATATATACAGATATATTATAAAATCATTCAAAAGTAAATACATTATGAGAAGTAGTGCAGATATGCACATATCAATGTCCGTGCACCACTAGTCCAGAAATGCATGGGCGAGGCCCACACAAGATACCTGTCCACAAACGGAGAGAACACTGCCAGGGCATCAGAGAGAAATACAACAGGCACCTCAGGGGGAAGGGAAGGGGGGCACCTCAGCCGGATGAGTGCAAAGCCAGATCCACGACGGGGCTCCATGCCTATTGATGTATCCTGAGGAGTGCAAAGCCACAGTCTCTCAAGTCTCTACAGTGGGTGGGTTGCCCACTGGCCCATCCTGGGGAGTGCAAAGCCACAGTCTCTCAAGTCTCTACAGTGGGTGGGTTGCCCACTGGACCATCCTGGGGAGTGCAAAGCCACAGTCTCTCAAGTCTCTACAGTGGGTGGGTTGCCCACTGGACCTTCCTGGGGAGTGCAAAGCCACAGTCTCTCAAGTGGATAACAGTCTCCACTGGTTCTGGAGGGGGAATGGTGCCCAGACTGGATTAGTCTCCCTGTGACAGTTCCTGTCCCGTCACTGTCCCAGCTGCACATGGGATAACGATGCTTGATGTGGCGGTCTTTTCCTTCTTTAGCGGTGCATGCCCTGTTCAGCGGTGCTTGCCCTGTTCAGCAGTGCATGCCCTGTTCAGCGGTGCTTGCCCTGTTCAGCGGTGCTTTGCCATGGCGGTCTCTGGACTGTTCAGCGGTGCTTTGCCATGGCGGTCTCTGGACTGTTCAGCAGTGCTTTGTCATGGCGGTCTCTGGACTGTTCAGTGGTGCATTGCCATGGCGGTCTCTGGACTGTTCAGCAGTGTTTTGCCATGGCGGTTCTGGACTGTTCAGCGTTGCTTTGCCATGGCTGTCTCTGGACTGTTCAGCGGTGCTTTGCCATTGCGGTCTCTGGACTGTTCAGCGGTTCATTGCCATGGCGGTTCTGGACTGTTCAGCGGTGCTTCGCCATGGCGGTCTCTGGACTGTTCAGCGGTGCTTTGCCATGGCGGTCTCTGGACTGGGCATTGGTGTGTGGCATGATGATCTCTGGACTGGGAATTGGTGTGTGGCATGACGTTCTCTGTACTGGGCATTGGTGTGTGGCATGACGGTCCCTCATTGCCCAGCGGGGCTGTGGCTGCCGGGGCCCTCCTGGGTAATGACTCTGGCGGTGGTCTCCTGACCAGTGACAATACTTGGACCCTCCTGGGCAATGACTCTGGCAGTGGCCTCCTGACCAGTGACGATACTCGTGCCCTCCTGGACAATGACTCTGGCGGTGGTCTCCTGACCAGTGACGATACTCGTACCCTCCTGGGCAATGACTCTGGCGGTGGTCTCCTGACCAGTGACGATACTCAGGCCCTCCTGGGCAATGACTCTGGAGGTGGTCTCCTGACCAGTGACGATACTTAGGCCCTCCTGGGCAATGACTCCTGGGGTTGGCGGTGGTCTCCTGACCAGTGACGATACTTGGGTCCTCCTGGGCAATGACTCCGGCGGTGGCGGTGGTCTCCTGAACAGCGACGATACTTGGGCCCTCCTGGGCAATGACTCTGGCGGTGGTCTCCTGACCAGTGAAGATACTTGGGCCCTCCTGGGCAATGACTCTGGCGGTGGTTTCCTGACCAGTGACGATTCTTGGGCACTCCTGGGCAATGACTCCGGCGGTGGCGGTGGTCTCCTGACCAGTGACGATACTTGGGCCCTCCTGGGCAATGACTCTGGCGGTGGTCTCCTGACCAGTGACGACGGTGCTGGTGGTGGCGTCCCGGCCGCCGGGAAGGATGCCGCCCTTCTCCGCCGTGATGCTCACACCAGGCTGTGCAGACTTCTTCTGGCCCTTCCCCACCTTTGGAGGAGTCACAGCTGACTCTGCAATCCCCCTGGGACCCCTGTGAGTTGTTTTGCCTCCAGGAGGCTTCACACGGTCCCGTCGGCCACTTTCCAACTTCAGAGCCTTTACAGGGGGTGGACTGGCAGTGCCTTGGCTCTGTGTCACACTGCCTGCCCTGGTGGCCGGTGCACTCCACACACCTTGAACATGCACCACTGGTACTGGAGGCTTTTTGGCTGAGGCGCTACCACGGGACTGATGAATTGGAGGGGGGGTGGGGGCAAAAAGGTCAACTTTGCAGAGGGACAGTTTCTGATGAACACTGGGATGGGTAGCTGGAGGGGGTCTGGGAGTGGAGGAAGAGGAGGTGGTTGTAGGAGGTGTCACTTTAGGTGTTTTGGGTGCAGGTGCAGGTAGTGGAGGCTGTCGTGAGGTGGATGGATGTTGGGTGTGTGGGTGCCCGCGTTTGTGTACTTTGGGAGGGGGCGTCACAGACACACTGGGAGAGGACACAGGGGACGTGTAAATTGGAGTGGAGGTGGTGATTGCAGGTGAGCGGGGTGTGGTGCTGGGTGTTCTGGTGCGAGTCCTGGTGCCTGTAGATGTAGTGCATGCAGGTGAGAGTGTAGACGAGACTGGGAGGGAGGAGGGAGACGATGAGGATGGGGGACACAGTGGAGGAAGTGGATGTTGCTGTGTCCGTATGTGTGTGATGCTTGTGTGAGTGCCTGTGGGATGTGTGGTGTCTATGTTTGCCTGAGCTACTTTTGTTTGTTGAGATGTGTGCATGCTGGTCTGATGGTGTGCTTGGGATTGGCTGGGGTACAGGGGATTGGGTCTGGGTGGAGGAGGTTGGAGGGGGGAGGCTAGACACAGGGACAATGGCTGCCATCAGTGCTGAGGCCAGAGATTGCAGGGTTTGCTGAAGGACAGCCTGACCAGAATGAATGCCCTCCAGGAGTGCATTACTGTGTTGCAACTCCCTTTCTACACCCTGGATGGCATTCACAATGGTAGACTGCCCAACAGTGAGTGACCTGAGGAGGTCAATGGCCCCCTCACTGAGGGCAGCAGGGGTGACTGGGGCAGGGCCTGAGGTGCCTGGGGCGAAGGTGATGCCTACCCTCCTGGGTGAGCGGGCACGGGGTGAACGCTGAGGGGCTGCGGGGACGGCGGTGCTGGTAGGGGAGGTGGCGGCTGTACCTGTAGAAGTGGGGTGCACAGATGGTGCCGCCACCACAAGGGAGCTCCCATCGGCGGACGAGACCGTGTCGCTGGTTGGTGATCCGGTGGGCGACGTGAAGCTCCCCTCGCCCTCTGTCCCACTGGTGCATTTTGAGTCGGTGGTGTGGCCCTCCATGGCCATGTGGGATGCAGCTCCCTCGTGCTCCGGTGCCACTGTACCTCCGCCTGATGATGCTGATGCACAAAAGAACAGGGAGAGCACAAAAAGGGGAGGGAAGACTGAAGAAAGACAGGTTGAGTGCATGGCATACCGCTACCGTTGGCAGACAATACAGACACAGCAGCCCCCTGCACTACGCCGTGCTCCTAGCCTCTACAGATGCAATTTCTGGGATCTGGCCTACATGGCTATGGTGGACATCTGCACACATGGATGCCACAGGGGCATGTGTACCTGTACTTGGCATTCTACTGCGGTGGGGAAGAGTGCCACATGGGCTGCATTACGGAGGGGCCTAGCTTACGTATTTCTGCCTAGCCTAGGTACACCCACAGCCCTCCTCCCTCAGCCAGCCCCTCCACTGCACGCCAAGTACCCAGAATGAGGTTGTACTCACCCCCTTGTGTCTGCTGTGATGCCCTCAAGCGCCCATCCAGCTCCGGGTAGGCCACTGCCAGGATCCGGAACATCAGGGAGGTCATGGTGCGACGGGCACCCCTCCCACGTTGGGAGGCCATGCCCAGCTGAGCCTCCGCCGTCTTCTTGATCCAGCGGCGAATGTCCTCCCATCTTTTCCGGCAGTGGGTGCTCCGTCTGTGGTAGACCCCCAGGGTCCAGACGTCCTTGGCGATGGCACGACAAATATCCTTCTTCTTGTCGGCGCTGACCTACATGAAATGTACAGGGGAAGAAGAGAAGTCATTACCAACTGCACCGTCAAAGTGAGTGGCCCCCATCTCTACCCTTGCCTTGTGGCACATGCATCCACCGTCTTTCATGCACGCAGAACTCTGTCCCCTTCCTTCTTACATCCAGCCCTCTCCACCCAGGCATAGCCCATACAACATGCTCCCTGTGTACTTACCTGTTTGTCTTGAGGACCGTAGAGTAGCGTATACTGGGGGAGGACCCCATCAACAAGCTTCTCCAACTCCTCCGATATGAAGGCAGGGGCCCTTTCCCCCAGACGCACGAGCCATTGTCTCTTCCTGACTGAGGTCACAGCAGCACTTGCAGTGTAGGTCATCTCCTGTTGATGATCAGGTATCGAGTGATTCAACAGATAGAAAATGGCGGTCATGTCCGCGGCGGTGCGTACCATCACCACCGGCGTGCATCGTCATTGGCTCGTGTGACCCATAGGGTCCAAAGTTAACCAATGCAGCATGGCGCCGCGGTCTCCGACCGCCTACCGCGAGGTGTACAACGCCAGTGCAGTTACCTCACATCCCATTGTCCCACTTTAGAGGTCAGACAGCCGCCATTTCATGGGCACACCTGGCCTAATTTCCAACTGCGTCACACATACCTCGGCCTATTCTCAACACACATACAGGCCACCTTTTGTGTATGATTGGTGTTCTGTGTAAACTGTGGGTACGTACCTCTGAGTTGTTTGACTCTGTGGTTGCTGTTGTCCTTCATAGGCACCGTCCGCTGGGACATTTGAGGAGATGGCGGCATCCTCCGGTGTACCGACCGCTGATGGACCTGTCGACAATGGAGGAAAGACATTTGATAATCACCTACAGGTTTGACCGTGCCACAATCCAGGAACTGTGTACCCAGTTGGAGCCAGACCTGATGTCAGCAATCCGCCATCCCACAGGAATCCCCCCTCAAGTGCAGGTGCTATCAGTGCTCCATTTCCTTGCAAGTGGGTCATTTCAAACAACTGTGGCCATGGCATCAGGGATGTCCCAGACTATGTTTTCCAACGTATTGTCCAGAGTGTTGTCTGCCCTGCTGAAACACATGCAGAGCTACATCGTTTTCCCTCAGGTGGAGGATTTGCCTACAGTGAAAGGTGACTTCTATGCCCTTGGACATATCCACAACATCATAGGTGCCCTTGATGGGACCCATGTGGCTTTGGTCCCCCCCCACAGGAGTGAACAGGTGTACAGAAACCGGAAGAGTTATCATTCCATGAATGTACAGATGGTATGTTTGGCCGACCAGTACATCTCCCATGTGAATGCCATGTTCCCTGGCTCAGTGCATGACGCCTACATCCTGTGGAATAGCAGCATCCTTTATGTGATGGAGCAACTCCAGAGGCACCGTGTGTGGCTATTAGGTGAGCCCCTGGAAGCAAGACAGTGGAAATGGTTGTCTGGGGTTATCCCTACAGGTTAGTGTGTGTCTAACAGTTGTCCCTCGCCATTTGCAGGTGACTCTGGGTACCCCAACCTGTCATGGCTACTGACCCCAGTGAGGAATCCCAGGACCAGGGCAGAGGAACTCTACAATGAGGCTCATGGGTGAACTAGGAGGGTGATCGAGCGGACCTTCGGCCTCCTTAAGGCCAGGTTCAGGTGCCTCCACATGACAGGTGGATCCCTATTCTACTCACCAAAGAAGGTGTGCCAGATCATCGTGGCCTGCTGTATGCTTCACAACTTGGCTTTGCAACGACAGGTGCCTTTTCTGCAGGAGGATGGTCCAGATGGCAGCTGTGGAGCCTGTGGACAGTGATGAGAATGAAGCAGAGGAAGAAGACATGCAGAACAGGGACTTAGTGATCCAGGAATATTTCCAGTGAAACACAGGTGAGAATACAATCCTGCCTACTACATGTACTTTTACACTACTACCTCTCTACTGTCTGTCGTTTTCACCCAGTGTATGGTCACTGAGTTGTCACTTTCCCTTACGGTTTCACAGATGTGGGTCCCAACGTGAGTCATCTGCTTAGATTCCTCATGGACTAGAGCTGTGTGACATAGGTATGTTGACATTACTATTTCAAGAACATTTGGTCACTGTAATTGCAAATACACTATTTCAAAATCACAGACAGACTCCAGATCATTTTGTGCTTTAGGTGTGTTTATTTAAATGCAAAATATTGGAGGGGGAAGTTAAATGGTGAGGGGTGATGGCGGAGGAGTGTCCATGGCAGAGTCCAGTCTATTAGTCTCACAGGTGCATTGCTCATATGGGCATAGGAAGTGGAGCTGGGGCAGTTTAATTATGGACAGGGTGACAAAGTGGGACAGTGGGATGACAATCAGGGTGGTCTCATTTCTTGGCGGGGGTCTTGGCATCGTGCTCTGTCTTGTTCGTGGATCTCAGGGACCGTTTGTGGGGTGGTTCTCCCTCTGCAGGTGGTGGGGTGCTAGTGTGGTGGTCCTGTGGCGGGCGTCCTGTCCACTAGTGCCGGCAGAGGTTGTGGGCAGTTCAGCGTCCATGCTAGTGTCAGGGGCCACAGTGACCCTCCTGGTGTTAAGTAGTTCCTACAGCACCCCTACGATGGTGCCCAGGGTGGAGCTGATGGTTCTGAGTTCCTCCCTGAAGCCCATATACTGTTCCTCCTGCATGCGGTGGGTCTCCTGAAACTTGGCAGGTACCGTTGCCATTGTCTCCTGGGAGTGGTGGTATGCTCCCATGATGGAGGAGAGGGCCTCGTGGAGAGTGGGTTCCCTTGGCCTGTCTGCCCCCTGTCGCACGGCAGCCATCGCAGTTCCCCTGTGTTCCTGGGCCTCTGTCCCCTGGACCGTGTGCCCACTGCCACTGCCCTCAGGTCCCTGTTGTTGTTGGGTGGTGGGTTATCCTGGGTTCTCTCTAGTGGTGGACACACAGCTGATTGACGTGTCCTGGGGATGGAGGTATGGGCCCGCTGGGTGGGTGCTGTGCTGGTGTTTCCAGAGGGGGGAAGGTCTGTGGTGGCCTGTGCCTGTGTGAGGGGAACCGACTGTCCCGAGGACCCCGATGGTCTGGGCTGGTCATCTAGATCCAGTTGGACAGAGGTGCTTTCATCACTGTGGGCCTTTTCTATGGGTGGAGTGGACATGTCTGGACCCTCCTGTCTGGTGACGTTGGGTAGGGATCCTGCAGGGGTGGAAAGGCATGATTATTGCATCTGTGTGTGGCATGCTGTGCAATGGGTGACTGACTGTGTACCCCAGTGCTGGCATTCCTGTGTGGGAGCTTGTGTGATGATGGTTTAGGGGGGTGTATGGCTATGTGCAGTGTGCATGCTTTGGTGATGGGTGTCCATGCTTTGTTGTTGCATGCAGGGCTTGGTGTTGGGATGTGTGGTTTGTGATATTGGTACATTTGTGAGGAGTTGGAGTGATAGGGGTGGGGGCGAGGGTGGGGGTATGTGATAAAATGCAGGTAGGGTGGGGGATGTAATAGTTAAGATTTGACTTACTAGAGTCCATTCCTCCACCTACTCCTGCGAGGCCCTCAGGATGCAGAATCGCCAAGACCTGCTCCTCCCATGTTGTTAGTTGTGGGTGAGGAGGTGGGGGTCCTCCGCCAGTCCGCTGAACCGCCAGGTGGTGTCTTGAGACCACGGAAAGCACCTTCCCCCGTAGGTCGTTCCACCTTTTCCTGATGTCCTCCCGATTTCTTGGGTGCTGTCCCACTGTGTTGACCCTGTCCACTATTCTTCGCCATAGCTCCATCTTCCTTGCAATTGAGGTGTGCTGCACCTGTGCTCCAAATAGCTGTGGCTCTACCCGGAGGATTTCCTCCACCATGACCCTGAGCTCCTCCTCTGAGAACCTGGGGTGTATTTGCCGTGCCATGAGGTGGTGTAGGTGATGTGTGGGGTGGTGTGTGTGGTGATAAGTGTGGTGATATGTAGTGGTGTGTTGAGTGAGGTGCGTGGAAGTTGTGTGGGCAATGGTGTTATGTGCATGTGGATGCTGTTGTACTTGCTGGTTGTGTCTCTCTCTGTGCTTCGTTCTCAATTTTTGTCATAGGGGCTTGTGGGTGATGTGGGTGTGTGCTTTATATTGTATTGGGTGTGTGGGAGTGGTGTGTGTATGTGTATCAGGTGTGTGTATTTTGAATTGTCCAATGTGGCTGTGTTTTGTAAGAGTGTGTGTATTTTGAGCGCAGCGGTGTGTACCGCCAAAGGAATCCCGCGTTTGAAAGACCACCGCGTGGATTTGTGTGTTGTGATAGTGTGGGTGTATTTCTGTTGGCCTGACGGTGGAGGTTTTGTTTTCGCCAGTTTATTACTGACCTTTGGTGTGGCGGACTTGTGTGGGTGTCTGAATTTTGGCGGGTTCCGAGATGTGGGTCATAATAGCTGTGGCGGTATTCCGCAGCCGCAGCAGTGTGTTGGCGGTCTTCTGCACGGCGGTAACCGGCTTTTACCGCCAATATTGTAATGACTGCCATAGTGTTAGTATTGCACTTTATACCTGTATATCGTTCTTTGACTATTTTCGCTTTAGGTTCGACACTTGGGGTGAAAGGCTAAATTGCCCTGTGCTAATTGACTCTTTTGTGCCTCAGATTACCTGTATTGTGATTGATTTGAGCATGCTTTTGATATCCCTATAACTGTTCTACTAATGTATAGGACAATGTAGAACTAGTATTGAAGACATGTGTCTATATTTTGATTTTATGAGAACTAAATTGTGCCCACTATCAGTGTGCTGCCCTTTACTGAGTGTACTGATTGATTTGTACCTGTCTTGATATTGCTTAGTTTGGTTGCCTGCACTTAGTCCAGTATCAAACCAAAATTTAAATGTGTGTATTTGAGACACACAATTGTGTATTTTCAGAAGTCATAAACTGATGTTTGAAGAAAAGCTGTTAAATTTCCATTATATTTTTAAGCTGCTATTTAAGTGATAAATGATGTGGCAGAAATGAGCCGTATTGCTAATATTATAATTCCCTTAGTGCCATGAGCTAACACTATGGCTGTTATGTAAAGACTTTCCGAAGTGACAAAGCCTTTTGTTCATTTTTGCTGGCAACCCTGCCTAATGCACTGAAGAGCTGCTGGTAATCTTGCTTAGGCTGGCCACTAACATAATCTTGTTTGATGTGGCCACTGTTAAAACACTAAAGAAATGAATAGCTCCAGATTATATTTTTTGAATTTAGGCAGCTCTTATTACAGAAAAGGTTGGAAACCCCTAATGCACAGTCATTCAAAAATGTCAGGTGATATCAGACCAGTCAGAATCAAAAATCATTTGAATTCTAATTGTGACAGCTTTAATCATGGAGGTTTTTCAAAAGCAGTTTGTTGAATCTCAGTCTCACTTTCAGCAATGTATGTTGATTCAAGAGCCTTCAGTAAGGCACCTATGTTCATGTTGATCTCCTGACTACTTAATGTTCAGTGTCGATGTCAATTTACTCACATGTCTTTGTCTCTTTGTTGATGGTGTCCAGGATATGTTCTTCAGACATGGAGATTTTCTGTCTTTTACCCTGCCCTGGACAATTTTTCTTTCTTGGAGTCCTGCTGATCAAATTGCATGGCTTTTTTTCAGGATCAGTCTGTGCCTATAGCTTTTTCAGCTTAGTTCACTGTGGTTCCTTTTGTTTAATTCACTACACCCTGCACTTGTCTCTGGCTGACTTTGGGACACTTGTGTGCCCTCCTTTTCTCCTCCCTATAAGCTCTTTGACTTTGCTGGATTCTGTCTCTGTGAATCGGTAGTGGTTGTCAACACTTCTTTTCCAGCTTGTTACACTCTCCGCTTGAGTGAGGTATGAATCCAGTTTGGAAATCCTCCAAAATTAACAGCAGTATTCATGACTAAGATTACTAGAGATGGGCTATGCCTTCAGGGATCCAGACACAACTTCCTCTCATTTTTCCTCACCAAAACCCAGTCTTCGGGACTATGGTCATCACACAGTTCTTGCCTTGAAAGGGGCAGAATGTAACAGATCAGCTAGACTTTTGCAGTTGGCAAGAACCATATCATCTATAATATTTACAAATACAACGGAACTACTCATTGTTCCGTCAATGAGATTTCAACTAAGGCAATCCTGTCCTCCGATCCAGAGTGCTTCTCAGGCTTATCTGCACCAGTGGAAGGGCATCAGGCCAATATTAAGATGTGGATACACACATTTTAGCCAAGCGAAATTTCAGCGTGCCATTTACAGCTTCACCATGTCTGAAGCCTCAGGTCTTTAAATACAGTGCACCTCAGATCTACTTACAGAGATGCACACAAAAGTTTCATCAACTTGTTCTTTAAGTGGCTGCCTCAGTATGATTCCAGAGAAACCGGGATCCCAAAATATCTCAGTGTGCGTCTGTAGGAGGCTGGCCTGGCTTCTAGTGGGTACTTTGTGGTACTTACACCTTGTGCCAGGTCCAGTTATCCCTTATTAGTAGATTAGTAGTGTTCTAGCAGCTTAGTCTGATAGAGGTAGCTATAGCAGAGCAGCTTAGGCTGAACTAGGAGACATGCAAAGCTCCTTATATACCACTTATATCATATAGCACTATATCATAAGGAACACAATACTCAGAGTTACTAAAAATAAAGGTATTTTATTTTAGTGACAATATGCCAAAAGTATCTCAAAGGATATACTCCCTTAGGAGGTAAGTAAAATACACAAAATATACACCAAAATCAGGTAAGTAAACAGTTAGAAAAGTAGTGCAGACACTGTAGAACACAATAGAATGCAATGGGAGATAATAATGTTAGGGGCAACACAAACCATATACTCCAAAAGTGGAATGCGAACTACAAATGGACCTCAGGCCTAGTGTAGTGTGTAGAGGGTCACTGGGAGTGTAAGAAAACACTAAAGTTGTCGAAGATACCCTACCCCAAGACCCTGAAAAGTAGGAGTAAAGTTACCCTACCGCCCAGAAAGACAGTAAAGTCGAGATAGGGGATTTTGCAAAGACCAGAACTGACTGCAAAGCACTGAAGATGGATTCCTGGACCTGAGGACCTGCAAAGGAAGGGGACCAAGTCCCAGAGTCACGCAAGTGTTTTCAAACCACTGGTGCCCTGGTTGTCGGGATATCACAGCCCTCATTCTCTGCCTTCCTACCCAAGGTACTGGATGCCATCATCTCCCTCACACCCCACCACATCAGCTTCCCCGACACACAGCAGAAGCAGCAGGAGACCATACACAACTTCTATCAAATCAATGGCTTCCCACACGTGCTTGGTGACATTGACTGCACACATGTACGGATTGTGCCACCTGCTGCAACCGAGCATCTATACCGCAACAGGAAGCACACACACTCCATCAATGTGCAGGCCATTGTGGATCACCGGGAATTGATCACCAACATTGTGGCAAAGTATCCTGGGTGTGTACATGATTCATTCATCTTCCGCCACAGCACCATCACTCAACACTTCCAGGATGGACGATATGGCAATGGCCTACTTGTTTTTAAGTACAGAAACCTAGTTCTATGCACACAGCACAGCAACCCTGTAGGACACACAACACATACACCACTACATTAACACGTGGCCAGGAATACACTGAGGTTGTGACACTGCTAGTCATGTTTGATATCTTGAGCCAATGGGATACACACCTATGGACAAATTACAAATGCAAATAACAACAAATGACACTCCAGAGCCACAAGGGACCAATTTAGAACCACACAGTGACAATGACATGGCCTTAACTGGCAGTACAACTTGGAAGATGAATCTTCCATTATCACGTATGAATCTTCCAATATCACGTCAATAACACTCAATCACACACCCTTCCAAGCAATATGTACTGTGTAAGGGGTGTGTAATGTGTTTCGCTGCAGGTCAAACAGCATGAGACACATTGCATGATGATACTGACTCTAAGGAAGGAGACATAGAATCATTGAGGCAGTACCAACATCTCACAGCACTCCTGGGGTGACATTGCCCGCTACCAATTAGGAAGTGGACTGTGCTAAGAACACATATTGATGTGACAATATTGCAAAGTGCACACTGCTACACATACGGATTGAGACACACATATACATAACAGATGTACAGTCACATGGACCTTCTGACACTTAAACCTTCACCCCCACAACCAAGTTAGCCAGCTTACCTGGAGCAGGTTCAGTAGTGTAGTTACACATTTGCACATGAGCCAACTCGGTGAGTGCACAAAAATAGGTTTGCTTACAACTTGTCATGCATGGGATATTTGTGAATTGTCAATTGTGAACACTTCAGTGCTGCCAACTTTTGGAGATGTGTTGTACGTTGTCACCTAGCCAAAGCAAAGGTCCTCACTGTTGTTTTTCACATGCTATTACATATGTTGAATTGGATGGGATGTTCAGGCCATACAGTGCAACCGTGTTACCACCACAGTGGAATCTATTGTGTGTGTGTAAGTATCATGTCACCTCCAGTGAAGGCACATGGATACTTCTTTCACATGACATAATGCATGGGAGATACACAATGAGCTGCAAGTTTACAAATATACCACTTATATGAGGTCAATCAGCCAAACACCAGTTTTGATCATTAAAAAACCCAATGCTGAAAGAACATCCACATCCTAGAAGCCTAGGATCCCACGCAATAACACAAACACAGATGAGTCACAGACGACACAAGATAACAACTGCCATGCAAAGTGATAATCAAGGTGCAACCATCATCCAAATATTTACACTCATTTTCTCTTTCAGCTGATCAAGGTTATGGGATCCGGCCATAGATCATGACCCATTTGCCAACCCAAGCACAGCATCAGAGCGTGCCTATAATGAGGCGCATTGGAGGACACGCACCATAGTAGAGAGGACTTTTGGCATCCTGTAGTCCAGATTCCAGTGCCTCAACATCACTGGAGGCAGCCTCCTATATTCACCTGAAATGGTCTGCAAGATCATTTTGCCTTTCGCCATCCTGCACAAAATTTGTGTAAGGAGGAACATTCCCTTCTATGAATCAGACCCAAATTTGCCTGAAGAGGAGGATGCTGTTCGTGAACATGAGGGGGACCATCCAAACACTGCAGCAGGATTGCGTCAGAGACAATACATTGTCCAAAAATACTTCTGACTATAGTCACCATCACCACTTTGTTAGCATATGTCATTAAACACCTATCTTCATCACTCAAACTCTGTGGAATGTTTGCATCCCATGATCCCTAGGAATCATAATCAGAGTTTAGCCTCATGGAGCATTTCAGAAATACAGATTAGGACACTGAAAAAGCCATATTACATTTGATGGGTATGAATGTACAGCCAGCATCACACACAGTGTAAATGACATATGTCCTGTTTATTTCACATGTGAAGTGCAATATTAGAGGACCACAGCTATAACACACATCCATGTTGCCAACATGGTTCATTGCAGCACATGACACACAACTAAGACACCATCAATCATAAGGTAAAAAAGTGTTTCATACATGGGGCAGTGGATGTGCTATTGCATTGGTAACAGGAATGTAAGATCAGACCCTTGACAGCAGTAAGTGTGACATCAGCTATCTTTGCAAGGAGCTGTGTAACAAGGAGTCAATCTAAGCTGAAAATGGATAGCACGAGTGCCCCAGGTATGACAAGCATTGCTCACAAGACATGCCCTGTGCAGTCCATCCCAAGTAATAAGTCCTGCCACTGCCATGTTTTCAGTCTTTGCCCACCCTCCTCTCGAAGGCCCTGTAAATGGACTATCTGTACCCCGATAGCCTTCATCTACACACACCCAGACTCCCATTGCCATAGTCATAGTTCATTAGTCTGCATGGATTTCAGGTCCGATAATGCACTGCCTGGCAGTCTGTAGGACATGTAATCGGCTGTCCATTGCTTCCCATGTGAAAATACCAGTGGGCCCATTGATCTTGATTCTCAACTCCGGAACTTGTGAGAGACTGAAGCTGCACACACCTGTGAGCACTTCCATGCAGACCAGCCATTTGAACCTTCCCTGCAATTGCTGCTGCATGGGACTGCTTAGAAGCTGCCATTTTCAGAATCTCCTTGCTGTGCATTGGTGTACAAATCACTTGTGTAACAGAGCCCTTGAGGGATTGTGTAACATTGCAGACCACAGCACAAATACAGTTTTAAGTTCCCACAGTGTTGTTCCAGCTTTTCCCAGTCAGAGTCTGCTCACTGTGTATTTGCCTTGTTCATGTTTGTTCCTGACAGAGCCTGCATCCTGTTAGCCTGACTGGTTCCTGTCTTTGCATTAAACTTAGAGGTTCCCTGTGGCTCCATTTGTCTCATAGATGCTTTCCATGTCCTCTCTTTCCTCATGGGGTATTGTGCCTGGTAGATCTAAGATGAATCCTCAAATTTATAGTCTAGTTTAATCCGTTTCCTTATAGTATTTTGTTCTGGGACATGTATTCATATAGTCTAATCTAGCCCCCATCCATTGTCTGGTTTTGCATGTATTCATTAGTGCTAAACAGTGATAGTGTGCTATGGCTGTATGCATAGATTCGGTACAATGCCTCCAGCACAACAACAAGGCTTGCCAATGTGTATGTAAGGATAAAACATGTTTGTGCCCTGACGGTCCACACACAGATTCACTTCTGCCACCATCTTTTGATGGGGCTTGTGTGATGACTAGCTGTGACATTAATCAGCACAGAGGCACTGATGTTCCCTTTTGCAGTGGGAATTTTAGAGGCCACCCTGTGTACAAATGTTGTGATGAAACCTGCCTGTTTCTTATTACTGATCCAAAACGTTTTTAAGCACACCAAGGTTGCCCTGTCGTCTGCCTTATTAAAGGTCTGCAGTGCCATAGCTGGACTATCCCCATGTGTGTTGTTAGTTGTTCTTTGGCTTTAGGTCAAATCTGCATTGAAGGATACTCTGTTAATGCAAGGAATGGCTTCACAGACTCATGACTAGACCTGCATGTAACTGTGACAACATGGAGGCCAATACTGACACAGGGTACACATGGCCACACACTTGAACTGGACACCTTAGTGCACTGCACTGAACCACTGGAAATATGTAAAAACATGCAGCATGGCCTGCTGGTCCTCCACAGCCACAGGAGAAACATAGGTCATTTACATGACTCAAACTGTGGCGTACCATAACATTTTTGGATTGGAGTTGGGACTCTGTGTTACAAACAGTGTACCTACCTAGCATATTCAAATGCCTGACTCCAGGGTAGTATACACACAAGTGACCATGAAGTGGTATCCAACATTCCAGTACATGTGATGGCTTACCTTTATAACCCCTTCTGTGCCCAGGACGTAATGGTTACGTCCTGAGGCACAGTGCTGCTGTGCCCAGGACGTAACCATTACGTCCTGGGCACACAGCCCAGAGGGAGCACTAGCTGTGGGGTAAGGCAGGGATGGAAGGGGAAGCACTTACCTTTCCACCCCGACCCTCCCCCACCCCTGTGACGTCAGCGCGCGATCGCACCCTGTTTGTCACAGGGCCTCCTCCCGCATTTCTCTTCCGATCACGTGGGGGAGGCCCAGAGAGGCTTCAAAGGGAAGGAAAGTTATTTCCTTCTCTTTGAAGTCTCTCTCTGCGTTTTGGCAGCCGGATTGAAAGCAATCCGGCTGTCAAAATGCCCACTAGACACCAGGGATTTTATTTAAAAAAGGAAATTGGCATAAGGGAGTGACCCCTTGGGCAAGGGTCGCTCCGGGGGGGGGGCGACTTTTTAAGGCCTTTTCTGCCGTATTATTAGGCCGATCTGCCCCCAAGGGGGGCAGAAACCTCTAGGCACCAGGGATAAATTTTTTTTTTTTTAGTTTTTAGTTTTAGAGGTGGGGAGCGACCCCTTAGGCAAGGGTCTCTCCCATAGGGGGCACATTATATTTCAGCAAATGAATTGCTGTATACCCGGTATAGAATGAAAACCCACTGCAGGGTGCAGGTCATTTACTGGCTCTGGGTACCTAGAGTTCTTGATGAACCTGCAAACCCTATATATCCCCGCAACCAGAAGAGGCCAGCAGACGTAACGGTATATTGCTTTAAAAAATCTGACATTGCAGGAAAAAGTTACAGAGTAAAATGTAGAGAAAAATTGCATTTTTTTACCTCAATTTCAATATAATTTTTTTCAGTTGTTATTTTCTGTAGGAAACCATTTGTAGGATCTACACAAATTACCCCTTGCTGAATTTAGAATTTTGTCTACTTTTCAGAAATGTTTCGGTTTCTTGGATCCAGCATTGGTTTCATGCCCATTTCTGTCACTGACAGGAAGGAGGCAGAAAGCACAAAAAATCGTAAAAATGGGGTATGTCCCAATAAAATGCCAATATTGTGTTGGAAAATTGGGTTTTCTGATTCATGTCTGCCTGTTCCTGAAAGCTGGGAAGCTGGTGATTTTAGCACCGCAAACCCTTCGTTGATGCCATTTTCAGGGAAAAAACCACAAACCTTCTTCTGCAGCCCCTTTTTCCCATGTTTTTGAAAAAAATGAAATTTTCACTGTATTTTGGTTAATTTCTTGGCCTCCTTCTGAGGAACCCACAAAGTCTGGGTACCTCTAGAATCCCTAGGATGTTGGGAAAAAAGGACGCAAATTTGGCGTGGGTAGCTTATGTGAACAAAACGTTATGAGGGCCTAAGCGCGAACTGCCCCAAATAGCCAAAAAAAGGCTCGGCACAGGAGGTGAAAAAGGCCTGGCAGCGAAGGAGATAACATTGCCATTATCAACCGTCCTCTATCTGTCCTGTGTATAGTTTGTCATGGGAGATGTTTTGTGTCCAAAGTCAAGGAAGTTCACACAGCATAAGACGCTACGGGTATGACAAACACATATCCTAACAGATGTACCTCAATGAATGGCTTCTGATGGTTATCCACAATTACAACACATGCATGCAAGCACATTATGCAAAACACGTCTTGTGACGTTCACACAGAGCCACAACAACAGTTGAAATAGCCAATTCACAGACATAAACACACAGTCCATGAGTGAATTCTTTAAGTTGCGTAGCCTTGCTATCCTCAGTTGATGCACCACTTGTTCAAATTAGGGAATACCAATTTTAATTCCAAATGTTTGGGTTGCTGTTGCATCAGTTAAGAGTGCTAATCCGGCACAACAACATGAGTATTATGGTCCACAGTAGTGTGGTCTGCTACATGTGCCCATGCACTGGAACACACACTGCAGGCCCTAACAGCCTATCTTTGTATAGTTATAGCTTTCATGTACAATAAAAATGAGAAAAATGACACAAACACAGTTAAAGACAGATATTTTGATGCAAACGCGTAAAAAAAGACGCATATGCATCAAAATATGCTGCATGTGCGTTAAAAAATGATGCTCACAGCCATTATACATCGATTGGTCCCTAGCGTTAATTCCAACACTGCAACCCATTAAATTGGTTATCTATGAAAAATATATGGATCTTTGAATGCGGGGTAATTTTTAAGCATATGCGTCAATAGATACTGATACTGACACAAAGCCCGTAAGCGACATAAAATTTCACGCATCATAATAAAAACGCACCGCATTTGAGACAGGAAGTGATGTAATAGGATATCCTGTTTACTGAAATGGTACAGTGGATGTATTTTCAATTTCACTTTGCAGTCTGCGATTCTTCTAAACTGTGTGTCTGTGCTGAGAGTTGTGTCTATCCAAATTGTGCTTTTGTCTCCTGTGTGCCATTCCAATTGTCATCTGTTGTTTTTGTAATTGTCTCAGTAATTCAGTGTAAGTGTGTTTTTGTCGTTTTTTGTGTCTAATTTTGTCTTTGTACTGTTGGGAGTGTGTAGTGGGTTTTCTTAGTTGGGGAACTGTTGGGCTGTTTGTGGATTCTTTAAGTTTAATTTTCCTACCTCCTTTCCCTGTATTTCCCTCTTTTCCCTTTCCTATCCCTATTATTTTTTGTGATGTTGGGCAGGCCACTTCTGGGGAGAATGGGTGAGGAGGAGCTGGGGGCTTTCATTTGGCTGGTGTGCCACTTCCTCCCCCTGATGTTAGAGGGTGGTGGCAGGGTGATACAGGGGTATCACAACAAGGCGAGGAGGCTCAGGTGGTCCAAGGTGCTGTTCCACCTAA
This sequence comes from Pleurodeles waltl, assembly GCF_031143425.1. Classification (NCBI taxonomy): domain Eukaryota; kingdom Metazoa; phylum Chordata; class Amphibia; order Caudata; family Salamandridae; genus Pleurodeles; species Pleurodeles waltl. The sequence continues at coordinate 458,383,233 of NC_090440.1, read as the reverse complement.
AGAGAGCATTCAACAGCCAGCACAACAACCACCAACTCAAACATTGTTGGGCTGACCTTGTGACCAGAGAGCAAGACCTGCTGGACCATCTGGGTGTGGTGATTGGTGGCCCTGTTGGTGAGTTCAAATCAGACTAATGTGTACAGTAAAATGCTCTGTAGTGACAGTAGCAGATTTGGTGTCATGCTGCATGCAATGTTTGTGGACATGTGGAATGCAAGTTGGACAAACAGTGGCCCTGATTTATACAATATTTGCTACGCATTACCGTTATTTGTTGACGCAAAAGCTGCACAAACTTACAAAACACTACTTGATTATGTAAATTAGTGCTGCTTTGACGTCAATAGATGATGGTAATGCAGCACAAACAAATGTTTTATTCATGGTCTGTGAGTGTACCAGGAATGAGATCTATTTCACATGCTAAAGCAAGGAATGAATGTAGTCCCCAATTATTTGTAATACATGTCTGAGCTGTATTCATGGCCATACGTACAAAGATCTTCCTAACCTCTGGTAATATCTTAGGCTGATATTTTGACTTGGTTTGTGCAGCATTTAAATTAATTATGGATGCCAAAGTAATGCACACTGGATAATATCTAAATGTGTGGTGCTACTTTCCATAGCTGTAGCGTAAAAACATGAAGCAAATGCTACACAGAAAACAAATAAAGAAATCTGGCCCTATGTTCATTGTTCCTGTGTGTTTTAATTTGCCTTGGGCACAATTGCTGGTACAGAGCTGATGCATTTGCCATCTGTATCACTTTATAGCCAAGCAAGTTTCGTAAGTTAATGGGTCATCATAGAATCTCTGAACTTTGTGAATGCATGGTCACAAATTATTTATTTGCATGATGTTATGCAAGGGACCCCTGACTGCTTCCATCATACATTTAAAGTGACAAAATAGTTTGTTAGTTTGCGTTTGGTACACCCCTGCTGACCTAGTGCAGCATATGCACAATTGTTAACTTCTCATTATGAAGGCTATCACAGACATGGGTGTATGCTGAGATCAGCATACCAACATTCCTGTGACTGCTGCCATTCCCAAGGTGCATACAAATTGAGACCTACCTCATCAAGATTGCCACAGTAGTACATTTGCTAAACCATGTTTCAATTAGGGGACAGTGTCAGTTTGTTGTATAACCACATATCACCCAACTTGGCAAATGTATGATGATGAATGTGGCTAACTGTGATCAACCATACCTGATATAGGTACACGGGGCCCTGAGTAACACATTTCAGGTGCAATGACTACACCTGTGCCCATGCATTCTGTCACAGATGATCAAATTAGACACTGTCAGCATATATTTGTTTGTTGTTTTGATTTAGATAAATGGCCAATCCATGTCTAGCGTAACATTGTCATCAAGTAGCACACAGAATCCGTGCCATCATGGTGTCATAGGGGTCATATACGGCTCTGGATACACTGGCAATTTTGCATATGTAACCTACAGACAACACAGGCCCACATATGATTGACCATAGAAAGCATGATAATTCCTGAACTAAACTCAACCCACATGAGCATCATAGAGTAACTGATTGTCCCTTGATGCACAAGCCACAATACCTGAGTGACTGGTATTGCAGTGCACCAGGAATGTGGTTTTGAATGTCTCTCATAACAACAAATGAAGAAATGGAGTACCCTCTAGAAAGAATTCTGCACACAATTGAGTAATCATGTTTGTCACCACATGATTGTAAGGGCTAGTGCATGTGTGCATATGTGTGTCTATCACTCACTGGAATGACAGAGTCTATACATGTTTGCAGTGCTATGTCTGTTGGGGTGTCTATATGCCTGAGGTGCTTCTCTGTCATCTAAAATGTCACACACAGTGATTTTATGTGCCAAGTTTTGTACAGTGAGCAGACATTGAGCACATTTCACCCTTCCATGTTTTACAGGTGGACCAGCCCCCCCACAATTGGAGAAGTGGCTCGATTTGCGGACCCAGACATATCCAGTAAGTGTTGATATGTTAGTTCTGTGTTGTGTTTGCAGCTGTTGTGTGATTGACTCCTGTGTGCTGGACACACTGCAAGGTATGATGTGCTGGCACATGATCTGATATGTGACTTGCTTGGAGTTTGACATTTTGTTCCATGTTTGAGTTGGACAATCAGTGGCAGAGAGTCATATTTTGGGATTCTAGTGCTGCGCTATAGGCATGGGCAGGCGAACAGGGTGATATTTGTTGCTACATTTATGCCAATGATAAATTTGGAGGTGGCCATGTTCATGATTTAGTCAGCAAGTCATACCCTGATTCACACAGACCAGTGATGCCGAAGTATTACCCACAGACTTGAGCCTCCCTGTTAACTAATGAACATGTAGGACTGTATGTTTGACTTCCTTGTAGCATCTGGCTCCACATGTTGTGCAACGTTTATGTGGCACCTGAGTAGAATGTCATAGGTGTGCATGCAGCTCAAGCCCAGATGGCTGCTTGCATCTATGTGCTTGTTTTTGGAAAGGTATTAGTGAGATCAAATGATGTTGACAATTGTCAGCAATTAGGAACATAAATGTGGATGTTATTGTCCAATGTTTGAGTCAATCCTAGTTGCCAGCCCTCCTTACCTGTGGTGGACTGACTAAACCCATGGACAGCTGTCCAAAGCTTCCTGGCTGTCCTTGATGTTTGAAAGTATGAGTTGCATGTCCATCACCCCCTGAGGGACGGGCTTAGGGTTATGAAATATGTGTAGCTAGGTGTGAGGATCCCAGTGTAGAAGACAGACATGTAATTCCAACATTCATTTGTTCCAACCTAGGATACCCTCTCATGATTAGCAACTGCATACCGTCCAGGCAATTCCATTTACAAATCACAGATCTTGTGGGCCTTGATTGTCAGCCAGAAGATAGTCATTAGTTGGCTTGTCACATGTGGAGTACTTGCAGCATTTGTTATGTGACTAATGGCAGAAAAATGATGCACGGATCATTTAAGTATGTACACACCTTTTTGAACATTGCTGTGCTGTTAGACAGGAGATGTGGAGGCTGCGTTGGCATCTCATTCCTCAGGACAGTCTATGATCTCTACTGTGATTTGGACTGTTTAAGCTAAGTTTGAGGAAGTGTTAGAATATCATCTGTAGATGTATCACACAATAATGTCACTAATGTTTGGCTTTCTCTATTATTACAGCTGCCAACATAAATGCCCATCAGATCAGGGAATTCAGAGGCAGGCGATGAGTTACCGCCACATACTAGATGTGGAGTCTTGGTTCTGCAATATGGCACGGCATTATCGCCATGAGAGAGCCACAGGGGTCTGGAGGGCATTTGGCCAAGGGCGGCCATCCTTGCCCACAACCGCCACCACCACCATCACAACCACTCCGACCATAGTCGCACAAAGGATGACAGCCACTGTTGCAGGTCCCTCTACCTTATCAGCTCCAGGCCCACAGACAGCAGCTCCTGCATCTCCCCCTCCAAGCACGGCACCAGCACTACCATCCACTAGTGGCACACAGGCAACCCCAGCTATAGTGACAGACAATGCAGAACTCCAAGCAATGAGACGTGACATGCAATGGATGTTGCACAGGATGTACAAGCTGCAGCAGAAGCTGTCCCGCAATAGCAGGAGACTGTGGGGAATAAAGAAGGTCCTGCGGAGGGCAAATTTGTGACTTTATGACCATCAGCCATGATTCCCTCCCTCCTCTTTCCTGGTTCTTATATTTAGTGGGTATAGGGGGCTTAGTGTTAGGTTAGAATAGGCTGTTAGTTTAGTTAGTATAAGTGGGTGGGGGGCGGAGGAGGTTATATTATTTCATGTGTTTTTTTGGTGAGTGGGTGGGTGGGAGATGATGTTGGGGTTTATGTGTCTGAAAAATAAAAACAATTAATTAAAAAAAAAAAAAAAAAAAACATACCAAAAAAATATATATATTTGTTTAGAATAAGACAGTATGGTGGTCATTACAACCCTAGCGGTCGGTGTTAAAGCGGCGGTAAAACCGCCAACAGGCCAGCGGAAAAAAATGGAATTACGACTGTGGCAGAAACCGCCAACATAGACAGCCACTTTAACACCCCGACCGCCAAGGCGGTACAAACAAACACCGCGGCGGTAACCGCCAACAGACAGGCGGAGGACAATGTACCGCTCACAGAATTACAACAATCCAATCCGCCACCTTTTCCGGGGCTGATTCACCGCAAACAAAAACACAGCGGAAACAGAACTTGGAAGGGGAAACGCTCACCTCTACACACCCCACGAGGAACAAGGGCACCATGGAACCCGAGCTCCAGATTCTTCCAGCCTTTAGCTTCCTGCTCCTCTACCAGGAGCACGAACGCCGACGGCAAAGACCACTGTGCACCTACGACACAGGGGAGGGGAGAGGGAAAAACAGTGACACACACACGCAACTCGCAAAACCCCCACCCTCACCCACGACAACACACACACTAATACATCATGATACATTACAGTTACACCCTCCAAACCTCCCGGAAGAATGCAAGGACAAAAGGAAATAAGTTGAATGATTGTAATATATTCAAATACAGTAATCAAAAATATATACATATATAAAGATATGTACACTATAAACAAATATATAAACCAAGAATACAAGTCCAAGGTATTCCACTATCATAGTCCGTGGACCACTGGGCCCAAAAGGCCTGGGCGAGGCCCACACAAGATACCCGAACAAGGCGGCGAGAACACTGCTGGGGCATCAGATAGAAAACAAACTGGCACCTCAGGGGAAGAGAAGAGGGGCACCTCAGCCGGATGAGTGCACGACGCCAGATCCACGAGGGGGCTCCATGCCCACTGTTCAATCCTGGAGAGTGCAAAGCCACAGTCTCTCAAGTCTCTACAGTGGGTTGTTTGCCCACTGTTCAATCTTGGGGAGTGCAAAGCCACAGTCTCTCAAGTCTCTACAGTGGGTGGTTTGCCCACTGTTCAATCCTGGGGAGTGCAAAGCCACAGTCTCTCAAGTCTCTACTGTGGGTGGTTTGCCCACTGTTCAATCCTGGGGAGTGCAAAGCCAAAGTCTCTCAAGTCTCTACAGTGGGTGGTTTGCCCACTGCTTAATCCTGGGGAGTGCAAAGCCACAGTCTCTCAAGTGGATAACATTCTCCACTGGTTCTGGAAGGGGCTTTGTTCCCAGAGTGTTTCATCCTGCCAAGGACAGAGGTAGTGGATGCCCTTCTCCGCTGGTTCTGGAGGGGGCTTTGTGCCCAGAGTGCTTCATCCTGCCAAGGATAGAGGTAGTGGATGCCTTTCTCCACTGGATCTGGAGTGGGCTTTGTGCCAGGAGTGCTTCATCCTGCCAAGGACTGAGGTAGTGGATGCCTTTCTCCACTGGTTCTGGAGGGGGCTTTGTCCCCAGAGTGCTTCATCCTTCCAAGGACAGAGGTAGTTGATGCCTTTCTCCACTGGTTCTGGAGGGGGCTTTGTGCCCAGAGTGCTTCATCCTGCTAGTGGCGGCCTCAGTAGCGTCGGAATCTTTGGCGCTCACTGGCCTGCAGTGCTTATTGCGGCGGTGTCCTGGGCAGCGGTGCTTGTTGCGGCGGTGTCCTGGGCAGCGGTGCTGGTGGCGGCGGTGTCCTGTGGCAGCGGTGTTCTGGGCAGCAGGGCTGGTGGCGGCGGTGTTCTGGGCAGGGGGGCTGGTGGCGGTCTTGTCCACCGTGCAGATTTCCCCAGACTTGCTGGTTTTACTGTGCCCCTTCCCCACCTTGGATGGTGGCGCTGCTGTCTCCACACTCCTAACTGTACCCCTGGGAGCGGCTTTGGTGGCTGATTTCTTTCCTCTCTCCCGCCGGCCACTGGCCAACTTTTTGTGCTTTACAGGTGGGGACTGTCCGTGCTCTGGCTCCTTGCCACACTGGCTGCCCTGCTGCCTAATGCACTCCAGAAGCCGGTTACTACTGGCACCACTGGTCCCGCAGATTTTGTGGCTGAGGTGCTGGGTTGGGACCTGGAGAGGGCGGCCCTAGGAGACTGAAGGGGTGGGGGAGGTGAGGGGAAGAGGTGAAGGTTGGACAGGAAAAGTTTTTGGGAACACTAGGACGGGTAGATGGAGGGGGTTTGGGAGTGGAGGATGAGGTAGTGGTTGTAGGAGGTGTACGTTTGGTGACTTTGGGTGAAGGTGCATGGGCTGGAGGCTGTCGTGAGGTGGATGGCTGTTGGGTGGGTGTGTGGCTGTGTTTGTGTACCTTGGGAGGAAGGCTCACAGACACAATGATAGAGGACACAGGGGATGTGTGAATGGTAGTGGGGGTGGTGTCTGCACGTGAGCGGGGTGTGGTGGTGGGTGTGCTGCTGATGGATGTAGTGGCTGAGGATGTAGTGCATGCAGATGTGAGTGGAGACAAGACAGGGAGGGAGGAGGGGGATGAGGAGAGGGACACAGTGGAGGCAGTGGATGATGGTGTGCTGCATGTGTATGATGCTTGCGTGAGTGCCTGTGGGATATGTGGTGCTTATGTTTGCCAGAGCTTCCCTTGTGTGTTGAGGTGTGTGCATGCTGGTCTGATGGTGTGCTTGGGATAGGCTGAGGTACAGGGGTTTGGGTCTGGGTGGAGGAAGTTGGAGGCAGGAGGCTAGAGACAGGGACGATGGCTGCCAACAGTGCTGAGGTCAGAGTCTGAAAAGCTCACTGATGGGCTGCCTGACCAGAATGAATGCCCTCCAGGTATGCATTGGTTTGTTGCAACTGCCTCTTTCCACCCTGGATGGCATTCAAAATGGTAGACTGCCCAACAGTGAGGGACCTGAGGAGGTCAATGGCCTCCTCACTGAAGTCAGCAGGGGTGACAGGGGCAGGGGCTGAGGTGCCTGGGGTGAAGGAGATGCCCACCCTCCTGGGTGAGCGGGCACAGGACACATGCTGAGGGGCTGCTGGGAGGGCAGTGCTGGCAGGGGGGGTGGCGGCTGTACCTGTAGATGCGGGGGCACAGATGGGCCCGCCACCGCAAGGGAGCTCCCATCAGAGGAGGAGTCTGTATCGCTGGTCTCAGCTCCTGTCCCCGCCTTGGAGCTCCCCTCGCCCTCCGTCCTACTGGTGAATTCAGACTCCGTAGTGTCGCCCTCCAGGGCCATGTGCGATGCAGCTCCCTCCTGCTCTGGTGCCACTGCTCCTCCACCTGATGATGCTAATGCACACAAGAACAGGGAGACCACAAAAAGGGGGGGAAGACAGAAGAAAGACATGTTCAGTGCATGCAATACCGCTACAGTTGGAGGACACTATGGACACAGAAGACCCCTGCACTACGCCGTGCACTTGGAGTTCCCTAATCAATCCCAGGGACATGGGTTACAAGGATATGCCAGATTGCTGCACACATGGATGTCACAGGAGCCTGACTAGGTGTAGTTGGCACTGTAGCTACAAATTGACCAGGCACTCAGAGGAGTACAGTCCAGTAAGATCGATGGGAGAATGTATCCCTAGGTAATGTGGATCCAGAAGCGGAGAAGAAAACACTGATTTCAAGTTGGTGTTGCTCAAAGTCTTTAATCCTTTAGACAGCGTTTGTCATAGGTGAGTTTTTCGTTTTTGCAGGGAAACAGCCAACACGTGTTTCGTCACACAAGTGACTTTATCAAGGCTAGGCCAGTCCGGCCAGGGAAAATACGACCGTGGTTGGTATGTAGGTAGGTTAGAGAGAAAGTGCTGGATCAGGCAAGCTGAGTATAATTCCTCCAGTAGTCGAAGAAAGAGGCGAGGAAGCCCTGATAAGCCTCCAAACGAATTCCTTATTGGCAGTGCTCGGTTCGTCTGTTGTGCGAAAAACTCGTTGGCACTGTACACAGGTGGGGTGGCGTGCCACAGGGCCTGCCTTAAGAAGGGACCTTGCCTACTAAACTCGCCCTGGCCTAGGGGAACCCACAGCCCACCTCCCCCACCCAGACACCTCCAATGTGCGCTGAATCAGCAGAATGAGAGCGTACTAACCCCCTTGTGGCTGCTGTGATGCTCTCAAGCGCCCATCCAACTCCGGGTACGCCACCGCCAGGATCCTGAACATCAGGGGGGTCATGGTGTGACGGGCACCCCTCCCACGTTGGGAGGCCATCCCCAGCTGGACCTCTGCCGTCTTCTTGCTCCAGCGGCGAATGTCTTCCCATCTTTTCCGGCAGTGGGTGCTCCGTCTGTGGTAGACTCCCAGGGTCCGGACTTCCTTGGCGATGGCACGCCAAATGACCTTCTTCTGGTGGGCGCTGACCTACAGGAATAGTACAGGGGAAAAGGAGAAGATATTACCGTCCGCACCATCAGTCATTGACCCGCATCCCTGCCCTTGCCATGACGCACATGCACTCACCGTCGTTTCATGCACGCTTCATTCTCACCCCCCCATCTTTCATCCACACCACTCCACACAGGCATTACCCATACAGCATGCTTACAGTGTACTTACCTGTTTGTCTGGAGGACCGTAGAGTAGCGTGCACTGGGGAGGACCCCATCCACTAGTTTCTCCAACTCCTCCGTGCTTAAGGCAGGGGCCCTTTCCCCAGACACACGAGCCATTGTCTCTTCCAGACTGAGGTCACAGCAGCACTTGCAGTGTATGTCCTCTCCTGTCGAAGATCAGGTATCAAGTGATTGAACAGAGAGAAAATGCCGGTCACGTTTGCGGCGGTGCTTACCGTCACTGCTGGCGTACATCGTCATTGGCTCCTGGGACCCATAGGGTCCAATGCAGGATAGCGCCATGTCTTCGACCGCCTACCGCGATGGTGTACAACGCCAGCGCAGTTACCTCATATCCCCTTGTCCCACTTTACAGGTCAGGCAGCCGCCATTTCATGGGCCCACATGGCATTATTTTGGACTGCATCACACAGCCTTGCTTAAACACTATTACAGGCATATGTCGATTTGCTAATATTTTCAGAATAAACTGTGTTTACGTACCTCAGAGTTGGTTGACTCTCTGCTCGCTTTTCTCCTCCATAGGCACCGTCCGCTGGGGCATGTGAGGAGATGGTGGCATTCTCTGGTCTACAGACCGCTGGTGGACCTGTCGACAATGGAGGAGAAAGATGTGATCATCACCTACAGACTTGATCTTACCACAATCCTGGAACTGTGTGCCAAGTTGGAGCCAGACTGATGTCAGCTTTCCGCCATCCCACAGGAATCCCCCCTCAAGTACAGGTGCTGTCACTACTCCATTTCCTAGCAAGTGGGTCTTTTCAAACTAAAGTGGCCATAGCATCAGGGATGTCCCAGCCTATTTTTTCCAACGTGTTGTCCAGAGTGTTGTCTGCCCTGCTGAAGCACATGCGGAGCTACATCGTTTTCCCTCAGGTGGAGGATTTGCCTACAGTGAAAGGTGATTTCTTTGCCCTGGGACATATCCCCAACATCATAGGTGCCATTGATGGAACACATGTGGCCTTGGTCCCCCCCGCAGGAGTGAACAGGTGTACAGAAACCGGAAGAGTTACCATTCGATGAATGTGCAGATGGTGTGTTTGGCAGACCAGTACATCTCCCATGTGAATGCCAAGTTTCCTGGCTCAGTGCATTACACTTATATTCTACGGAATAGCAGCATCCCTTATGTGATGGGGCAACTCCAGAGGCACCGTGTATGGCTATTAGGTGAGGACATGGACCCAATACAGTATGACTAGGTGTCTGGGTCTGGGGATATCCCTATGAGTTAGTGTGTGTCTAACAGTTGTCCCACAACATTTGCAGGTGACTCTGGTTACCCCAACCTGTCATGGCTACTGACCCCAGTGAGGAATCCCAGGACAATGGCAGAGGAACGCTACAATGAGGCCCATGGGCGAACTAGGAGGATTATAGAGCGGACCTTCGGCCTCCTGAAGGCCAGGTTCCAGTGCCTCCATATGACAGGTGGTTCCCTATTCTACTCACCAAAGATGGTGCCTTTTCTTCAGGAGGATGTCCAGATGGGGGTGTTGTGGCAGCTGTGGAGCCTGTGGACAGTGAAGACGAGGAAGCAGAAGAAGAGGACATGAACAACAGGAACACAGTGATCCTGCAATACTTCCAGTGAGACACAGGTAAGAAGACAACACTGCCTGCTACATCTGATTTAATTGTACTACCTCTCATCTGTCTGTCATTTTCACCCAGTGTATGGTCACTGAGTTGTCACTTTCCCTTACGATTTCACAGATGTGGGTCCCACTGTGTGACATCTGTTTTGTTTCCGCATGGACTAGAGCTGTGTGACATAGGTATGTTGACATTACATTTGATATAGCATTTTGCCACTGTTATTGCTGATACACATTTTCGAAAGCACAGACAGACTCCTGATTGTTTTGGGATTTAAGGGTGTTTATTTAAATGCTCAATAGTGGAGGGGGTTGTAAAATGGTCAGGGGTGATGGTGGAGGAATGTCCATGGCAGAGTCCAGTCTATTAGTCTCACAGGTGCATTGTCCAAAGGGGCATAGGAAGTGGAGCTAGGGCAGTTTAAGGATGGACAGGGTGACAAAGTGGGACAGAAGGATGACAATCAGGGTGGTCTCATTTCTTGGCAGGGGTCTTGGTATTATTCTCTGTCTTTGTCCTGGATCTCAGGGACCGCTTGTGGGTGGTTCTCCATCTGCAGGGGGTGGGGTGCTCGTCCTGTGGCGGTGCCTCCTGTCCACTAGCGCCGGCGGAGGTGGTGGGCAGTTCATCGTCCAGGCTAGTGTCAGAGGCCCCTTGTTGTGCCACAGTGTCCCTCCTGGTGTTCACAAGTTCTTTCAACACCTCTACAATGGTGCCCAGGGTGGAATTGATGTATTTGAGTACCTCTCTGAAGCCCAAATACTGTTCCTCCTGCAACCGCCGGGTCTCCTGAAACTTGGCCAGTACCGTTGCCATCGTCTCCTGGGAATGGTGGTAGGCTCCCATGATGTTGGAGAGGGCCTCGTGGAGAGTGGGTTCCCTGGGCCTGTCCTCCCCCTGTCGCACAGCAGCCCTCCGAGTTCCCCTGTGTTCCTGTGCCTCTGTCCCCTGAACCGTGTGCCCACTACCACTGCCCCCAGGTCCCTGGTGTTGTTTGGGTGGTGGGTTAGCCTGGGTTCTCTGTAGTGGTGGACACACTGCTCCTGGGGACAGAGGTATGGGCCCACTGGGTGCGTGTGTGCTGGTGTTTCCAGAGGGGGGAAGCTCTGTAGTGGCCTGTGCCAGTGTGAGGGGAACCGACTGTCCCGAGGTCCCAGATGGGCCAGGCTGGTCATCTCGATCCAGTTGGACAGAGCTGCTGTAATCACTGTGGGCCTCTACTGTGGGTGGAGTGGACATATCTGGCCCCTACTGTCCGATGATGTTGAGTAGGGGTCCTGCAGGGGTGTAAAGGCATGTTTATTACATCAGTGTGTGCCATGATGTGCAATGGGTGGGTGACCCTGTACCTCAGTGCTTGCATTCCTGTGTAGGACCTTGTGTGATAATGGTTTCGGGAGGTGTATGGGTATGTGCGGTGGCCATGCTTTGGTGATGGGTGTCCATGCTTTGGTGGTACATGCAGGGCTTGGGTTTGGGATGTGTGGTTTGTGATATTGGGGCATACGTCAGGAGTTGGAGTGATGGTGGTGAGGGCGAGGGTGGGGGTATGTGATAGCATGCAGATGGGTGGGGGATGAAGTAGTTAAAGGTTTGACTTACCAGAGTCCATTCCTCCTGCTACTCCTGCGAGACCCTCAGGATGCAGTATAGCCAAGACCTGCTCCTCCCATGCAGTGAGTTCTGGGGGAGGAGGTGGGGGTCCGCCGCCAGTCCTCTGAACTGCAAGGTGGTGTCTTGAGACCACGGAACGTACCTTCCCCCATAGGTCGTTCCACCTTTTCCTGATGTCATCCTGTGTTCTTGGGTGCTGTCCCACTGTGTTGACCCTGTCCACGATTCTTCACCATAGCTCGATCTTCCTAGCTATGATGGTGTGCTGCACCTGTGATCCGAATAGCTGTGGTTCTACCCGAATGATTTCCTCCACCATGACCCTGAGCTCCTCCTCAGAGAACCTGGGGTGTCTTTGCGGGGCCATGGGGTGGTGTGGGTGATGTGTGGGATGGTGTGTGTTGTGATGTGTTGGGTGATATTTAGAGGTGTGTTGTGTGAGGTGCTTGGATGTTGTGTGAGTGATGGTGTTGAGTGCCTGTGGATGCTAGTTTGTAGATGGTGGTGTCTCCCTCTGGCCTCCAGTCGCAATTGTTGATGTAAGGAGTTGTGGGTGATGTGAGTGGGTGTTTTATATTGTATTGGGTATGTGGGAGTGATGTGTGTATGTGTATCAGGTGTGTGTGTTTGGAATTGTCCAATATGGTAGTGTTTTGTAAATGTGTGTGTATTTTGAGCGCGGTTGTGTGTACTGCCAATGGAATACTGCGGTTGAAAGACCGCCGTGTGGATTCGTGGGGCGTGATAGTGTGGGCGTATTCCTGTTTGCGTGATGGTGGAGGTTTTCACTGACCTTTGGTGTGGCGGACTTGTGTGGGTGTCTGGATTTTGGTGGATTCTGAGTTGTGGGTCATAATGACTGTGGTGGAATTCTGCGGCCGCGGCGATGTGTTGGCGGTCTTCTGCACGGTGGTAAGCGGCGTTTACTGCCAATGTTGTAATTACCCCCTATGTGTTTAGGTTAGTATATGTTGTTCTACATGTGTCTCGTCATATAAGGGGGATGGGTGGTTCATGTGTAGAGTGTTTAGTTAAATGTGATAGGTAAGTTTAGCTTAGGGTAGTTAGGGCCAGTTGTGGGTAAGGTGTAGTTACGATAGGTTAGGTTAGTTAAGGCGTTTCTCCTAGTTTTATTGTCCTTTTTTTTTGCTGTTAAATTCATATTTAGGTACTCCTTTACTGTATGTGTCATATGCTTGGGGATCAGGGCCTTTGCATGGGTGAACAGTGTCAATTTAGTATTTGCATTTGTGTACCATCCTGCATCCGAATCCCATTATTGACTTGGTTATTCACAATTCCTAATGTGCAGTCACATTGGCAGCTACATCACAGCTACTTCTCAATGCATCTGCCATCCATTGCATCCACCACTCAAGTTTACTATGGTTCCCAATGTGTTGGGAAGTTTGGATGTTTGTCTTAAATCTGTCATCGTTTGAGACCTGACTTGGAATCTTGGCCACTGTGGTACGTCTGCCTGCAGCCTGATGTTCATGTGAACCCTGAAAAGCTGAATGATGTTATAATCTTATGTAGTATTGCATACATAACTCACACCTATCATTTCTTACATTGTACTCCCAGGTTACACACATGTCTATACACTCGTACACATCCATTCCTGCTGTATGGTGTGTGTGTGTGATGAAAGTTTATAGTCAGATGTCACATACATAAAGATTGTCTTGAAGGGAAGGGAATTTTGAACACATGGATTTTCAGCTTAAACATACATTGAAGCAGACTTTCAGTCCAACACAGCATTGTACTGTTAGTTTTCAATTTACTTCAGAAATAAGCCTCAGGAAGTGCAGATGAAGATACAATCCAGACCCCAGTGCATTGCTATCAGCCCACAATCTTTCAACGCAGTGGTAATGACATTCTATGGCCATTGACATGTAACATACATCACTAATCTCCTACACAGTTGATTTGTCACATTACACAGAGACAAAGTGGTTGTGTAAGTGCTATTTATGTGAAAGTGCTGCAGTGCAATATTTACATAGTCCAGATTTTTTGGTCCATTAGTGTGACGCCTTCTATTGTGATGCTACACAAGTGCAATGGGCCATGTCACTGGACATGGTGGGCTGAAGTGTCCTACAGTGCAGAGGAACATGAATTGCCAATGAGGTAGTGAGAGACAATCACAGAGCATAGTGTCAAGGTAAACAGTGTGCTGGAGTACAGTGCATGTGAGCAGCTGCTGCAAGACTGGCATGTTAACTAGCACAGTGTCCATGTGGCATGGGCTTGTGCTACTTGGTACTCCTACGGGTGAAGGTTATCTGTTCCACATATTCATCTTCTGATGTGTGTGTCATCTCCTCTGCTCTTGGTGGTGGTGGGTTTGAAGGGGCAACACACACTTCAGTGTTTGAAGACGTGGAGTCAGAAATCCCGGTAGCTGCCAACTGTGGGGCTATTAAGGGCTTTATTAGTATAGCAGGTACATCACTGTGGTAGGCAGACAGGTCTGCCCTGAGGGGGTCATGATTGCATTTGTGCATGTAGTGAAAGTTTGGGGTGCCAGGTGTTGTGGCAACTGCCTTACTGCAGTGGTGAGTTCCCTTAAACTTTGTTGTAGTCCTTGCAGGATGGATGTTAGCGCTTGCATGGCTGCTGCCTGTTCTGCAGATGACACCATGCACGAATGCATCCCCTCAAGGCTGGCTGCCATATTTTGCATCCCCACCCACACCTCCTTGGCCAGCTCCTGCTGTACTCCAACTACAGTCCTCTCAAATGTAGTACCAGTGTCCTCAGAGTCCTCAGCTGGGTTGGAGCTGGCAGGTCATACTATTGGGGTGGTGGGTGGGTCCTCTGTGATGGCTGCTACTTCTGTGCTCCTCCTTCCAACTGAAGATGGGGTCTGGAGGGTTCCACCGACATCTTGGAGGGTCTGCTGGCTAATGTTTGTCAGCTCGTCATCGATCTCATCAGGGAAGTCCAGGACAGGCATATCCCAAGGACAGCCATCATCCTCTGCAATGAGATATTGTAAAATTAGTGTGTCTGTGTTGTGGCATTTGGAATGTGACATTCCTGACTTCCTATTAGTTGCACATTGTGATCTTAGTTCCTGTTCATTGTTCCTGTCATTAAGATTAGCAGTCTCTCAGGCCTATGCCCCACCTGCTTGTCACATGTAGTATGGACAGTTTGGTGAATTGTCTGCGTCACATCTTCTAGGTGTAGGTTCTGTCCAAATTGTATGTTGCCACCTTCTTGTACTACTCAACCCTCCATCTACTTCCATTATCATTGTGTGGCCTTGCATTGGTTGTGGGTGTTCTGATGGCATTTGCACCACACTTAACAATCTGGAACTGACCCAGTCTCAGATATTTAACATCCACCTATATGTTGCTGAGATCTAGCATATACTATGTATAGCATTGGCATGGCACGATAAAGGTGTCAGCATTTGTAGCGTGTACTGCTGATGTTGGGGAATGTGTGCTACATTGGATTGCAGTGATGGTCCTGGCAGTGTTCCATTTCCTCTTATGACTGTGTGGGTGTGTTTTACTAGCTAGACACATATGTCCTCCCCCTCAAAGCTGTTGTTTTAGCACTATGACACTTAGATGTTACCTGGTGACATTGCAGCTATTGTAACACAGGCACAGGGTAAAACCAGAAATGTGCAGCATGGGTATGACATTACTGCTGTGTACCTCATAAAGTTACTAACAATAGCTGATGTTTATAGCGCCTATAGACATGAGCATTTGACATGATTGGCACATTATTAGGGATTACAGGGGATTGATAACATCGTCATCCTGGACCCTCTATTTTGGCTGTGTTTGATCCATGGGCACATAACTGCCATTGGCTACCTGACCAGCACACACAGCACAGGTGATAATGGCAAGTGTTGTCAATGGTAAATACCACTTGCGGATATGGCCTGACACTGGAAAATGAGTCCTAGTATGTAGCAACAATACCAGCTGTTGTGTGACAGCAGGCCAGACTGTCTTTGCCTTTCCAACAGCCTTGGCATGTCTGAGTACCCCCATGCAAAGGTTGTTGGTGTAGTGTTGTGCTGTGCCCCAGGTTTCCCCTGCACAGCCCATGCACCCGTGCCGTGCCCCTTTACCCTTTCCACTACGGATTATCATGGCTGACATGCATTGTGTAGTAGGTATGTCCCCCCTGTTTACAGTTAACATTTAGGCATTTTTGTCTGCCATGCAACTTACCCTGCATCTGTGTTGTTTCCTGGTAGTCTTCGCTGTCCTGTCCTTGAATCCCTGTGACGATCTCCTCAGGGATGACGGCTGCCACAATCTCCTCCATGTGGTCCAGGGCCTCCTGCGGTGCTGGACTCCTACCTCCAGTCTGCAGGGCTGCATTCCTGTTCCTTGCCATATTTTCCTTGGTCCTGCGCTTGCAGTCATGCCAGTGTTTCTTGCACTCAGTGACTGTTCTCTGTACTTCTGCCACACTGTTGATCTTATCGACAATTTGTTGCCAAATTGGCTCTCTCCTCCCAATTGGCAATTCAGAGGTGACAAAAAGTTGATGCTGGTGTTCCGTCACCTCCTTTTTCTTCCTCTCCCTTTCCTGGGTCTTGTCTGTGTCCTCCTGGCAGGTTCCTGGTCAGTTGTAGTCTTCCTGGGGTCTCTCATGGCTTCTGGAATCCATTTT
This sequence comes from Pleurodeles waltl, assembly GCF_031143425.1. Classification (NCBI taxonomy): domain Eukaryota; kingdom Metazoa; phylum Chordata; class Amphibia; order Caudata; family Salamandridae; genus Pleurodeles; species Pleurodeles waltl. Next base: position 458,366,886 of record NC_090440.1, on the reverse strand, counting down.
GGGGCTCCTTTGCACATTTTGCTGTGTTTGTGCCGCTTTTTGACGCTATTGCAGCAGAAAAAGGCGCATATCCGGTTCTTGACGTCATAAACCAGATTAAAGTCATTTTCACATTGTTAACGTCATTTTTCTTTATCACGTTTGTTGGAAAATGGTTTATTGGTAAGGGCAGGTAGGTACCTACACTTAGCCATAGGCGACTAACCTCCATTTAGGTCCATTTAGGTCTCAGTAAATGAAACCCAGCTCAACCCTTGGTAGCTTGGCAACGAGCGACAAGACTTAACTTAGGAGTGTAAAGCATTCACATATCACAAAACAGTAATGAAATAAAACACGTGAAACAGTTTAAAAATCCAAAACCAATTTATAAAAATAGATTATATTTGTATCTTTAAAATGACACAAAACAAATAAAATCGTATAAGGGGAACCGGAGATATGAATTTTTCAAGAATTATTGTTTTCTAGCACCTAGAAACAAAAAAGCGCCAATCTGGTCATCTGGTCGAACCTCGACGGGGCAAAGTCAAAGTTTAAGGCCGACCGCGATGGAGCCCTGCTCGGCTACAGCCCACGGGAGGCCTCGGTCAAAAGTTTACCTTCGGACTTAGGGGGTCATTCAGACCCCGGCGGGCGGCGGGAGCCGCCCGCCTGGAGGGAACCGCCATATGGCCGCTCCGCGGTCAAAAGACCGCGGAGGCCATTCTGGCTTTCCCGCTGGGCTGGCGGGCGACCGCCAGCAGGCCGCCCGCCAGCCCAGCGGGAAACCCCTTCCCACGAGGAAGCCGGCTCCGAATGGAGCCGGCGGAGTGGGAAGGTGCGACGGGTGCAGTTGCACCCGTCGCGAATTCCAGTGTCTGCTGAGCAGACACTGGAATTCAAAGTGGGGCCCTCTTACGGCGGCCCCTGCAGTGCCATTGGCATGGGCACTGCAGGGGCCCCCAGGGGCCCCACGACAACCCTCACCGCCATCCTGTTCCTGGCTGTCGGAACCGCCAGGAACAGGATGGCGGTGAGGGGGTCGGAATCCCCCATGGCGGCGCAGCAAGCTGCGCCGCCATGGGGGATTCCCAGGGCAGCGAAAAACCGGCGGGAGACCGCCGGTTTTCCTGGTCTGACCGCGGCCAAACTGCCGCGGTCAGAATGCCCTGCGGGGCACCGCCAGCCTGTTGGCGGTGCTCCCACATCCCCGGCCCCGGCGGTCCTTGACCGCCGGGGTCGGAATGAGCCCCTTAGTCTCTTTTCTGAAGATTTTCTTCAGCGGGACGAACCTGCCATTCCAATCTGACCTCCTGGAACTCTTCTCTGGATACGCGTCGCGGGAGCCCTCGGTGGAGATTTTTACCTTCAGACTTAGTCGTTTTTTCGAGGTGAAAATCCTTTGACCGGGGCAAAGCCGGATCTTGATCCGACGTACCTGGAGCCCTCCTCGGATACGCTGGCTGGGATGTCCCGGTCAACTTCCTACGTTCGGACTTAGTCTCTTTTTTGGAGATTTTCTTCACCGGCATGAACCTGCAAATCAGGCTGGGTCGCGGTTGAGGCAAGCCGACTAGAGTTTCCATGGCGGGTCGGTCCCTCTATGGAGCTTTTTTTCAAAAGTTCTCCAAACTTATCCAAACTTCTGGATCTTCTCCCAGATGTTCTTTTAAGGTTCTTTTGGGGTCCACAGCTCACCCCAAGGTTCCAGAAGCTCTGAGATGATCCTTGGGGTGTGGACTACAACTCCCAGAATGCACCTGGAGCAAACTCCTTTTTGGCCACTGGACAGTGGTCAGTTTGTTGGTTTCTTCAGGAGTTGGTGCAGGGGACTCTGGTTAGCAATTTTTCACCTGTAGCAAACAGGGAGTCCCTCCTTGAACCAGTTGAAGCCAGGCAAAGCCCTTCTTGTGGTGAAGCCCTAGTGTGCAGCTGGTGCAGTCCTTCAGAGTGCAGGGTCCAGGTGCAGGCCAGGGGTCCAGCAGGCCAGTCCTTCTTCTTTTGTGGTTCTTCCTTGTTGGAATCTGATGGGGATCTGAGGTGTGGGAGCAGGTCTGCCAGTTTTATCCTTGCTCCTGGGTGAAAAACAGGAGGGTCCTGGTTCTCCAATCAGGTGCAGGGTCCTTCCCCCTGTGATGACCACTTCCTGGGAAGTGTGGCAAAAATCAGTCCCAAGAGGCAACATTCCTCAAAAATCCATCATGGCTGAAAATGATTTTTGGAGGTTACTTCTGGCTGAGCCCACCCACTGATGTGGCTAAAAATCATAAACACACCCCTCTCCTGCCCTCTCCTAATTTAATTAAGGTGGCACCTAGTTGTCTGGGTTTTGCAGGTGGTCGGGGTGTTGCTGGTTTGCTCCAAATGTCCTTCTCTGCCTTTGAAGACCAGTTTGGCAGCCCTCCCCTTCCTGCCTCACCATCTGCTGAGGGGACATCTCCGCCCACAGGCACAACTCTTTGTGTGAAGCCAGGCCACTTCACACCTCATCAAGGCAGCCTGGCCAGGCTGCCAGAGGCTGGCCAATCAGAGCACAGCAGCAAAAACAACGCAGGGCTGAAGTTGGCAACTTTTCAGGTAAAGTTTAAAACTCTTTACCTGAACAAGTTATATTAAATCCAACAACTGGAAGTTGTGGGATTTTTTTCTAACAAATAATTTGATAACAAACTGTTTGTATCTGTCACTTAAGTGGACTTTTAAAAATTAAAATAAAGTCTCCCCATTCTCACCTATGGAGACCATTCACTACAATGAGGGAAAACGTATTTGGCTCTTTTTACCTCACCAAAGCTTATAAAACTATTTTTATAAGGTCCCTGCTTATAGTTACATGGCACCCAGCCCTAGGGACACATGGGGCATACCTTAGGGGTGACTTATGTGTAAAAATAAGGTAGTTTAAGACTTTGGAACTACCTTTAATTCTGAAGTCGAATTTGCAAATAACTTTAATTTAAAAGCAGCCAGCAAGGCAGGCCTTCCTTTAAAATGACACTGGGCACCTCAGCAGTGCACCGATGGGTGCACTACCCATGCTGGGGTCTCTAAACCTACATGCCCTACCATATACTAGGGACTTATAGGTAGGTTGACTTAGCCAATTATAATTAGCCTAATTTGCATACTGATTTTACACAGAGCACAGGCCTTGGGACTGGTTAGCAGTACCCAGGACACCATCAGAGTCAGGAAAACTCAAGCAAAAAGTGGAAAATGGTGGCAAAAAGTTAGGGGCCTCTGCAATCAGCCCTGTTCTGTCCCAACGTTGCACAATGGTTTGAGTAAAAAAAAATGACTCAAACCACAGTGCGTCAAAGTATAAATTTGACTCCCAGGTGGTACTAAGAGAAGGCGTTAGCTGGCGTTAAACATTTTGTAGCAAAACTGCGTTGTCGCAGTTTTGCGTCAAAAAGTATAAATATGCCCCATTGTGACTTCATTCTGCATCTTGTGAGGGCTAATTTGCAATATGGCAGAGATTCTCTCTTGAGACACCTTTCTTCCATCCTTCTTAATATGGCATCCTAGATGCAAGGATTCATTCTGACAGTAATGTTACTTAGTTGGAGACGCTTTGGAGCAGATTTACCAAGGGCTTGCAACCCCCCACAGTCACGCAAGGTGACACAAGGCAACGCAAGCTTTTATGTTGGCAGGGGTGATAAACTCCGCTCACTGAGTTTTCAAAATTTGGGCAATCCGCGTTTAATGGAGTAGCACGGAGCAAATTCATTCATCTTGTGCGAAGCTTTATTCTTTTCATTCACATGCACGAGATTTGTTTTTGCTGCTCGCTCGTGAGCACCATGATATTCTCAGGTTGCTAGAGATTTTGTGACCTCTGATGCAGATTCCAGCTGTGATTTCCTTTGTAGTTCTGCTTATAAGCATGCCTCAAGTAGATTCTTTACTCGAAAAGCAGCTAAATCTACTCTAAAAAACATTTTCAAGTGTATTGTCTTCTCCAAATGACTGTTCAAGTTGTTTTTAGTGCAAGATGCCTTTTTTTACTTTTTACCAACAGGAAGGAAGTGCCACAGAGACTCTAACTTCCTGTCCCTCTCCAGAAGACTCTTCCCAGTGCTTTGTCCATCTCCTAGTCCCTTTTCACTTGGATTGCATGGTGAAAGGATCACTCTCTTCATCTGCTGGATATATACGTTTGGATTTAAGGACTTTGTTTTTGTGATATCATCACCACACAAGTATGTTCAACAACTATTAAGGATGTTGTTTGTTTGATAAGGCATGCACCAAATTTCATTGTGGTGGGAGGCATGGAGTTTAAGTAGGGACCTAGTTACTTGTTTAACTCAATTGTTCACCTTTTGTAAAGGAAAACATGTTGCACAGTTCAGCACCTTTTTTTCCATGTTTGTTGTACTTGCAATGTTCATTTATTTTACCATTTGGCCTAGTCTTCCAACAGGCATTCCAGCCTGTCGGCCAAGTACCAGTCATCAATGCATGAAAGAAATGTTTCTGTGGTATATGTTTTTTTCAACATTATTCAGGGCTGTAATGGCATTGTATTAAATTACAAATATTGGCTATTGTTTGTATTTCATGTTTTTTCTGCAAAAAGTGTATAAATGGGGTAATATTTGATGGGATAGGATGCTGAGCTAATTTTAATTGCTGAATTAATAGTATTGTTTTCTTCAGTGTTACCATGCTTCCCGTGTCAGGCCAGTGTTATTTTGACTGTGTTACCATTGGCCACCATTTGCCTTTCTTCTCCATGGCATGTAGCCAGAGGCCAGTTTGTGTAGTCGGTACCCATAGGCCTGAATGTATTCTTTGTTCTCCTTGCTTGTTATTGTTGTTTGACAATGTGGCTGGTGGGCATTTTGTGTATCCAGCCAGTGTGCTTTTGACACAGGCTTGCGTTATGTTCTTTGTTCTCCTTGTTCGCAGTTGTTGTTTGAACGTGTGACTGGCAGCCATTTTGTGCATCTAGCCAGTGCACTTTCCCAGAGGCCTGCATGTGTTCTTTAGTCTCCATGCCTCCTTGTTTGTTGTTTTGTTTCACCATGTGGCTGGTGGCCATTTTGTGCATCCAGCTGGTGTGATTTTGCCATAGGCTTGAATGTGGTCTTTGTTCTCCATGTCTCCTTGCTCTCTGTTATTTGACCATGTGGCTGGTGGCTATTCTGTGCATCCATCCAGTGTGCTTTTGCCATAAACTTGCATGTGTTCTTTGTTCCCCATGCCTCCTTGCTCGCTGTTCTTGTTTGACCATGTGGGTGGTGGCCATTTTGAGCATTCAGTCAGTGTGCTTTTTACATAGGCTTCAATGGATGTGATATCAGTTTAATAATATGATTGAGCATCATTTTAGTGTATGTATATAATGATTCTGATTATGATGAGCAGTGCTTTATATTACATGCATTTGTTTGCAGTTTTCATCTGCACTTCCTTGACTCACAATAGGTTTCTCATACTCTGATGCATCAGAAATTCATTATCATTTTTTTAAATGTAAATTGATTTTAATTTTTTGTTTTAATTTTATTGTATTGTAATTTTTTTAATATTGTTCTTTAGAAGTTTTTTTATTTTTCAATTGTCTTTAATTCAAATTTCAGAAATTATTAAAATTTTTGTTTTATTTACATTCTTCCTTTTTTGCATTTTGGCCTGATCCATCCACCATAGGCCAACAGCCACAAAACAGCATTGATTTATTTCAGGTATAATTCTGTTTCCTCCAGGACACCCTACCTGCAGCCAAGGTGCATTGAATACACAAGAGCAATCAGTAGCATTCATTTTTTTTTTATTATTCCATTTTCCCCGAACCGCCTTGGCTGCCATAGGCACAAACTAACCTTACATTTTTCAAGTATAATGCCATTTTATCCATGCACCTCCTTGACTGCTACAGGTGTCTCTTTAAGAATAGATGCACATAAAGCAAAGAGCTATATCTGGATGTTGTGTTACAATTATCCTGGTTGGAAATCAAATTTGATAGGATGGTAGTGTGGTTTGACTTTAAAATGGTTAGATACATTGTTGTTAATTATTACCTAAGTCACAACTCAGACTAAATTATATTGCCTTTCTCTGTCCTAACTCAAATGCAACAATGCCACATTTCACCAAATGTTCTTCTTCCTTGTTTGCTTTTTGTTTCACAAGAGAAGAAGAGACATCACTCACAATACTACCAAACAGAAGGCCTGTATGAAAAACATGCAACTTCAGCCCTCCAATCTCTTCCACTGGTGCAATTTAGTGTCACTGCCAACTGAGAGCTTTAAAATGGCCCCAAAGAAAGGTGCTGCCAAGAAAGTGGCCAGTGAGAAGAAGCAGCTTTCCACCACTGGTGTGCCTGCCACAACCTTTTTTGGAAGAAGTATGCCTGCCGCATTGGCCTCCAGGGAGGAACCCAGGAGCAGCACTCCTGCATCAACAGCACCATCCCAACCTAAGCCCAAGCTCATGTCTATCAGAGAGGCAGCCACTAAAGTCATTCCAATGCAGATGACCAGTGACATTGAATTGGATTTGTCCAGTTTGCAAAGTAATACACAATTGTTTCAGGAAACAAAGCAAGGTGGATGGCAACCGTAGCCAGCAATAGCAGATCCTCCTAAAATTGGGGCAGAACAAGAGGTTGAGCTTCCTGCTGATCAAGAACCTCCTCTTTTAGAATCATTGGCTCCCGGATCTCCAGAAAGAAAAAGGAAGGTTACTCTACCATTTTCTTCAAGCATCACTTCTGATAATGATGATGTGGATTTGGAGTGGACCCCGGCAGAGTACGGAAGATGGTAGGAGAGTTAAGGGAAAAGAAAGGTCCATGAAAACTTTAGGATTGTGGAAGGGAATGAGGAGGAAGAGGGCAATGATGAGCCAGTCATTGTGGAAGCTGGCACAGAGGAGTACAACATTACTCCTCCTATTCAACCTGCTCCAAGGGAGGCGGCGCAGGTTGCACCACCAGCTCCCATATATGTAAAGCCCCAGTTGAGATCTGCACCACCCCCTACTTCAGTAGAAGTATGCATTGCAGAGAGTACATCAACAACACACCCATCTACCTCCAGTTCTTTTTCAGAAATTGGCACTGGCCCACTATGAAAGTGCTCCGCCCCAGTTAGGTATTTTTTAGGGTTAGCAAACATAAGGAGAACAATTCAATATGCTCCATTTGCAATGTGAGTGTTCGTGAGGTATGGCTGGTTCACATTATGGCACTGAAGGCAAAACCACCCATATAGAAAAACATCACACTATCCGGTGGGAAGAAGACCTTAAGAAATTGCCTAACATGGTTGTGGTCAAGGTGAGGAGAGTTGGGAAACATCAGCTACAAGTCCAATCACAGTGGTAGGTCATGAAAAATCCCTAACCCCAGCAGTTCGCAAGAATCACCTGCCTTAGCAACCTCAAAATGGCACAAGACTGAGAGTCATATGGAGACACCACGGCATACAGTGACTGCCCCAAGATGCACATTGAGTATACGACCACCTACATATCGAATGTCACCTGTGTCCGTAGTCCAAGAAAAGAAGAAAATCCAGGCTACTATTAAAAGCACGCTTAGGCATGAGGGGCCCTATGACCTCAACCACCAGGTGGCACATTGGTACAATTGAAAGCTGGCAAAAATGTTAGAGCAGGACCTCCTCCCTTTTTTCTTTTATGGAAGGAGTAGGATTGTTAGAATTTGTGGTGGCCATTTGCCCAAAATGGAAGGTTCAAAGCTGGATCTTCTTTGCCAGAGTTTCCGTTCCAGGGCTACATCATGAAGTGCTCCAGTTGGTTGGACAAGCTCTGCAGCAAAGTGCAGTTCACACTATCCACGACAAACACATGGACCAATTTTCATGTGAATGATTAAAGGTGCATTACTGCACACTGGATCTCTTTTTCTGGGGTAAGGCAATAGTTATCTAATTCTCTCAGACATGGAGAATGTTATAAGAGCATTCGGTGGCATGCAACAGTGGCCATGTTCGCCATGGAGAAAGTACATACAGCTGAAAACATCTTGGATGAATTTAGCAGCAAAGTGTCTAGTTGGATATGACCGCAAGGTCTCTGAATTGGATTTGTTGTCACAGACAATGGCAGTAATATAGTCAAAGGCGTGACAGACGGTGGATATTTTATGGTCCTATGCTATGCACATTGGATCAACCTGGTTGTTCAAGAGTTTCTTAAAAAAGAAGACAGAGTCAGCAACATACTGATCACCTGCTGAATAATCTACCCTCATTTTAGCCATTTTGTTAAAGCCCAGAAGTAGTTGAAGATTATTCCGCATGCTAATAAAATACAAGTTTAAGCCATAATACAGGAGGTGCCAACATGGAATTCGACTTATTATATGTTGCAACATCTGTTTGAGCAGTAAAGACAGACCAATTACTATGTCATTCAAAGAGGAGGGGATGCAATTGGGAATGCTATGAGTATGGATGTGGACAAATGGGGCCTAGTCAAATTCCTGGCACAGCGGCTAGTCCTTTTTGAGATTGTAATAAGAGAAGTTAGCAAATAGAACAGTACGATGGGCCAAGCTATGCTTTTGGTGTATCTGTTACAAGACCAGCTAAAGAAGGTGTCTGATAGAGTCACATTCATAGGTGTGAGCAAAAACCCAGAAGTACATGCCTTGGATGAGAGCATAATCCTTTACGTGGCTTGTAATGCAAGGCTGGAAAATGACATCATGTTGTCCAAAGAGTACATCTGTGCTGCACTACTTGATCTAAGGTACAAATAAATTCTACCCACTGTTTCAAAGAGGTGGGTTGTTGAGCAAGCCCTAGACCTGAAAGAAGAAGGGCTGGTAAAGAGAGTCCCACTCTGAGCTTCAACGTCCAGAGCGTCTCACAGCAGCCGATAGCAGCAACAAGAAGACCAGTAACAATCAGAACAAAAGAATTGCCCTGTTCTCTGCATTGGTTTGGTTTTAAGTGGTAGGTCTTAAGTCAATCAATCAATCAGAGTTTGTAAAGCGTGGCTACCTCACCTGTGAGGGTCTCAAAGTGCCGGGGAGGGGTCCTCATCTAAAGAGCCACGCCTTGAGGTTCTTCCTGAGTATGGTGAACGAAGGGCTTTGTCTGAGCTGCAGGGCGAGGTTGTTCCAGCTCTTCGCTGCAATATAGGTAAAAAATTGTCCTCCGGCGGTGGTTTTGCAGATGTGAAGGACGGTGGCCAGGGCCAACTGGGCGGAGTGGGAGGATCTGGCACGGGTGTGGAAGGAGACGCAGTGGTTCAGGTAGGCTGGTTCTGCGTTGTGTATGGCCTTGTACATGTGGGTGAGAAGCTTGAAGCTGATTCACTTCTCAAGGGTAGCCAGTGGAGGGTCCTCAGGTGTTGGGAGATCAGTTCTCTGCGAGGGAGGTTCAGAATGAGTCTGGCGGCGGCATTCTGGATGAGTTGACATTGCTAAGTGAGGTACCGGCATAGTGGGCGTTGCCATAGTCGAGCTTGCTCGTAACTAAGGCGTGGATGACTGTCCTGCGAAAGTCTGCTGGGATCCATCTGAGATCTTCCAGAGTTTTCAGAGGGTGTGCCAGCAGGATGAGGCGGCAGAGTTTACCTGGCAGGTCATGGATAGGAAGGAGTCGAGTATGATAAGTTGCTGGCATGCTTGGACAGTGCAGAGTGGGATGCTAAGGGATTTGGTCCACCAGGAGTGTGAGAAAGTAGCCTCTTTCTAGCATGGTTGCCCCCACTTTTGGTCTGTTTGTGAGTGTGTGTCAGTGTGTTTTTACTGTGTCACTGGGATCCTGCTAGCCAGGACCTCAGTGCTCATAGATATAAACGTATATGTCAGTATGTTTTGCCTGTCTCACTGGGATCCTGCTAGCCATTGCTCATAGCTTATGGCCTAATGTGTGTGCCTGTGTAGGACCTAACTGTGTCACTGAGGCTCTGCTAACCAGAACCTCAGTGCTTATGCTCTCTCTGCTTTAAAATTTGTCACTGTAGGCCAGTGACTTTATTTATCAATTTATATTGGCATATTCCTAGTATATGGTACCTATGGTACCCAGGGCATTGGGGTTCCAGGAGATCCATATGGGCTGCAACATTTCTTTTGTCACCCATAGGGAACTCAGACTAACCCTTACACAGGACTGCCATTGCAGCCTGCGTGAAATAGTGCACAAACTATTTCACAGCCATTTACACTGCACTTAAGTAACTTATAAGTGACCTATATGTATAACCTCACTTGCTGAAGGTTAGGTGCAAAGTTACTAAGTGTTAGGGCACCCTTACACTGGCAATAGTGCCCCACATAGTTCAGGGTCATTTCCCCGGACTTTGTGAGTGCGGGGACACCATTAAACGTGTGCACTACATATGGGTCACTACCTATATGTAGCTTCACAATGGTAACTCCGAATATGGCCATGCAACATGTCTAAGATCATGGAATTGTCCCCCCATTCCAAATCTGGTACTGGGGAGCCTATTCCATTCATCCTGGGGGCTCCACCATGGACCCCCGGGTACTGCCAAACCAGCTATCTGAGGCTTGCACTGCAGCTACAACTGCTGCAACCTCGCAGACAGGGTTCTGCCCTCCTGGGTTCTGGGCAGCCCAGTCCCAACAAGGCAAAACAAAGCATTTCCTCTGAGAGCAGGGTGTTACACCCTCTCCCTTTGGAAATAGATGTTACAGGCTGGAAAGGGGTAGCCTCCCCCAGCCTCTGGAAATACTTTGAACGGCACAAATGGTGCTCTCCTTGCATAAACTGGTCTACACCGGTCCTGGGACCCCTTCTCCCCTGCTCTGGCGGTAAACTGGACAAAGGAAAGTGGAGTGACCACTCCCCTGTCCATCAACACCCTAGGGGTGGTGCCCAGAGCTCCTCCAGTGTGTCCCAGACTTCAGACATCTTGCTTTGCAAGGTGTGGGGGCACTCTGGAGGGCTCTGAGTGGCCAGTGTCAGCAGGTGAGATCAGAGACCCCTCCTGATACGTCGATATCTGATAAGGTAGCCAATCCCCCTTGCAGGGCTATTTAGGGTCTCTCCGGTGGGTTCTCTTCAGATTCTGCTTGCAAGTTTCCTTCAGACTCTTCTGACCTCAGATCAACTGCAGCCTGCTCAAGAAACACTGTAATTGCAACAAAGTGTCTACAAGAGAAACGTTTCTTCAGCAACCTCAGCTCCAAGTCAGCAACTGCAACAGTTTCTACCGTGTGCAAGCTCTGGGGACACCCTGTCTTCATCCTGCACCAGAAGGACCAAAGAAATCTCCCGTGGAGTGACGGAGTCACTCCCCTGCTCCAAGCAGGCACATTCCAAGATGACGACTGGTACCCTGCGACTCCTCTCACAATGACGAGTGTGCTCCTAAGGACACAGAGGGATGCAATTTGGAGGAGGCAAGACCTTGCCTTCCCCAAAAACGATGGTACCCCTGTGTACTGTGTCTTCTTCACCTCCTGAGGCCTCTGTGCACTCTTTGCAAAATCCCTTCATGCACAGCCTGACCCAGTTGCCCAGCACTCCACCCTGTGACGCTCAACTCGCTGAGCTGTTCTCCGGCGGCGTGGGACCTTCTTTTGTTGTGATGCATCAACTGTCTTTTGCACCTCCTTTGAACTCAGATCCTGCAGCTTCTGGAGGTGCTGGCTGGCATCCTGAGGGCTCTCTAAATTGCTGAGAGCCCCTCTCCCTCCTCATACAGGGTTGAGGCCCCCAGCTCCCTCCTGGGACCATCCAGCGTCATTTTGATAAACAACACCCCTTTGCCAAAGCCAAGGCTTGTTGGCGCCTTCCAAAACGAAATCTCATCTGCAACAATCTTCACACCATGGGACATCTTTTGAATCATGCAGAAACCCGCTGGCATCTTCCTAGGGTGCATTTCTGCAGTCTTCGACTGACCAGGGAGTCTTCTTTTGCACCCTTTGCTGGGTTGGCAGGGGCTCCTGTCCTTCCTGGAACTTCTTTCGACTTCTGGACTTGGTCCTCTTCCTTTGCTGGTCTTCAGGTCTGATAATCCAGCAGTTGTTCTTTTCAGACTTGGTTGGCTGCTGCAAAATCCCAAAAACGAGGTGCAGTGTATCCTAAGGAAACTTACAGTACTTTACTCCTGCTTTTCTGGGCTCTGGGGTGGGGTAGTTTACTTACCTTTACTGTATTCTTATTCTCCTAGCGATTCTGCACACACTACACTTGTCTAGGGGGAATTCGCGATTCACATTCCACTTTTTTAGTATATGGTTTGTGTTGCCCCAGACCTATTTTCTCCCTTTGCATTCTATAGGATTTCCTACAGTTTGCATCGTTCTATGACTATTTACTTGTCTAATTTTGGTGTCTAGTGTATATATTGTGTATAATACTTACGTCTGGAAGGAGTATTGTCTCTAAGATATTTTTGGTACTGTGTCACCCAAATAAATACCTTTATTTTTGGTAACACTGAGTATTGTCTTTACTTGTGTATAAGTACTGTGTAACTATAAGTGGTGTTGCATGAGCTTTGCATGTCTCCTAGTTCAGCCTAAGTGCTTTGCTACAGCTCCCTCTATCAGCCTAAGCTGCTAGAATACTACTACATTTTACTAGGAAGGGATAACTGGACCTGGTATAAGGTGTAAGTACCCAAGGTACCCAGTACAAACCAGGCCAGCCTCCTACAAGAAGTCATCCCAAGCTGAGGTGGCGTTTCCAAAGATGGTGAGCTCCGTCTTGCCGGAGTGGAGCTTGAGGCAGCTTTCTCTCATCCAGGTGGCGAGGTCCTCCGTTCCTGCGTGAAAGTTCCTTTTGGGCATGTCCAGGTCTTCGGTGAAGGAAATGATGAGTTGTGTGTCATCGGCATATGATATGATGCTCATACCTCGGCTTCTGACGATGGCAGCAAGAGGGGCCATGTATACGTTGAACAGTGTGGGACTCAGTGAGGATCCTTGGGGGACTCTGCAGTTGACTCCTGTTGGTCTGGAGGTGTAGGGCAGGAGTCTGACCATCTGTGTCCTTCTGGAGAGGAAGGAGTGGATCCATTCCAAGGCTCTTCCGCAGATTCCTATGTCGTGGAGGCTGGTGCGCAGCTCTCTGGAAGACCTTTTCGAAGGCTACTGAGAGGTCAAGGAGTATGAGTGTAGTGGTGTGGCACCGGTCTAGGAGTAATCGGATGTCATCGGTGGCGGTCAGGGGAGGTTTCTCTGTGCAGTGATTGCTGCAGAAGCCAGACTGGGAGCTGTCCAGGGAGTTGTTGGCCTCGATTAAATTCCGTAGGTGTGCGTTGATTGCTGTGTCTGGGGTAGGGTAGCAGAGACATGGGCTGGAAATTCTTCAGTTCTGATGAGTCCGCCAAAGGTTTTTTCAAGAGAGGGCATATTTCGGTATGTTTCCAGTCCTCAGGGAAGATGCCCATGCTGATTGAGCAGTTGATTGTGTTACGAAGCTCGGGCGATGGATTCGCTTGCTCTGATGTACATGTGGTGCGGGCAGGAGTCCGAGGGGGCTCCGAAGTGGGTGCTGTTCATGTTGACTGTTTCCTCTGTGGGGAGCGTGAACCAGTTGTGGATGGTCTGGGTGGGTTCTGGGGGGGTGGGTTTGTCGCAGGTTCCGGTACCAGGTGACAGGAAGCTGTTGTAGATGTCCTGGATCTTGTGGTAGAAAAAGGAGGCAAGCTTGTTGCAGAGGTCCTGTGATGGGGGATGCTGGTGGCTTTGGATGGGAGATTTGTGAACTTGTTGAGGACTGAGAAGAGTTCCTGTGAGTTGGATGCGGAGGAGTTGATGCACTCTTGGAGTGCGTCCTTCCTTGTGTTCTTGATTTTTCATCGGTGGGCAGCAGTTGCTGCTCTGAATGAAGTAGGGTCTTTGCTGGATTGGCTGTTCCTCCATTTTTCGCTAAACGTCTGTGGGTACGCTTTCATTATTTGAGTTCGGTGGTGAACCAGCTGGCCTTCTTAGGTACGCATTTGGCTGATGTCAGCCAGAGAGGGGCTAGAGTGTCAATGCATTTGGTTATCCATGTGTTGAGATTGTGCGCTGCTGTGTTGGAATGTCAGAAGGGAGAGGGAGGGATATGGTGATTGATGAGGTGAGTTGCTCATTGGTGATTTTGTTCCATTTCTTGAGGGAGTTCCTGGAGTTGCATGTGCGGCTGCTGGGTGTAGAAATTGTGAAGTGTATGCAGCAGTGGTCGGTCCAGCCTGGGGTGGAGATGGTCTTGATGGTGAGCCAATCGCTTGAGGTGAAGATGGGGTCCAGTGTGTGTCCTGCGATGTGTGTGGGTGAGGAGACCAGCTGTCTGAGGCTGAGGGTTGTGAGGTTGTAGAGTAGAGCGATGGTGTTTGGGTCGGTTTGGTCCTCGAGGTGGAAGTTCAGGTCGCCGAGGAGGAGGTAGTTGACTGATGCCAGGGCCTGGGAGGTAGCGATGTCTGCAAAGTTGTCTATGAAAGCTGGGTGGAGGCCAGGTGGCCTGTACACCAGGGTGCCACAGATGGAGGAGTTGTGCTTAGAGTGGACCAGGAAGTGAAGGTGTTCCATAGTGGTGCTGTGATCTTCTTGGACGGCCTTGACATCTAGTGAGGAGTTGTGTACAATGGTGAGTCCTCCACCTTGGGGAGGGCCGGTCCCTCCTTAGGATGCTGTAACCATTGGTAATGGCAATGGTGATGTCTGGATCCGAGATGGGGTTGGTCCAGAGCTCAGTGAGGAAGGAGATGTCCGGTCGGGTGGTGTCAATCAGGTCATAGAGTTCGGTGGCGTGTTGTGAAGGGAGCGATGTTCAGGAGCAGGCAGTTGATGGCTGGTGCTGAAGTTGCAGTTCCTGCAGGTGAAAGGTCCGTGGGTGTCCTTGGGGGAGATGGTGCAGCAGTTGTTGAGGCGTCCGGTGTTGAGGAGGAAGAGGGTCTCGGAGTCATAAAGGAGGCAGTTCCTGGCGCTGGGTGCGGTCCAGGCACGGACGGAGCAGACGAGCTTGCCTTTGGCGTGCCAGTGGCCCGCCCGCTGAGTGAGGCTGCCATTAAGAAGGCGAGTGGGCAGGGGAGCAGTCAGCTGGGAGGCAGGAGGGTGGGAAAGGTTCTTCACAGCGGGTGGGGGCAGAGGAAGAAGGGAGAAAGTAAAAAGCACTAGGGAAAAATGAGGGATGATAGGAGAAAAAGGCAGAAAATGAAAGAGTGACAGAGAGAAGAAAAGAAAAGGAAAATACTTACTTGTGATGGCCACTAGACCACTAGCGTTGAGGCACAGGGACGAGCCTGCTGGTGGAGGAGGGCCTCGGACTGAGAGTCAGGAGACTCTCAATTCATCCCAGGCAAGAGGCAGAGGCAGCAGCAGCCAGAGGAGCTGGGGAGGGCAGCAGACGCTGACCAGGAGGTCAATGCAGAGGCGAAAGCAAAAGAGGATGAGCAAGTGGCAGCAGCACAGACTATTCAGAGGATGTTCCAGGAGTATCTGGATGAGCCAACAGAGATCTACATGGATCAAAACCCATTGGTGTAGTAATATGGGAAGATGTGCCAATGGCCAGAGTCCTACAGGATGTCTATAAAGTACCTAACTTGTCCTGAACCAGAGTGTCTGCAGAGTGTGTGTTCAGTGCAGCTGGCACAGTTGTCACAGTGAGAAGGACCTCAAAATGTGGAGAGATTGACCATAGTCAAAATGAACCAACATTTTATACCACACGATTACATTGTTGCTGAGACAGCATAGGAGGAGGAGGATGATTGGTCATAATCAAGTGTGTTAGCTAACCAACGTCTGGGTGAACGATCTGAGTTTGAGGATGAACTCTATTTCCCTCACTGAGTGTGCCAGTGCCACAATGGCACTTTTTAGTTATTTATCGTTTAACTTCTTTCTTTGCACAAAAAGGTAGAACATTGCTTGTGTCTGATTTGTGCTTTTTCACCATTTTCTAGTCACATGTATGGTCCAGATAGGAGTTGGACCACTGTGCAGTGAAGAAGCCTCCACAATTATTCAAGACATTGGAGACAATACCTGCCTGCCTATTTTTGTTTTGCATCACTTAGCAGGACTGCCCCAGAAGATCACTTATTTACAAAACTGCCATTACAAAATCACAATGTGTTGCTTATTTCAAATATACGATTGTCTACCTATCACCATGATTGGACTGTAAGAGGTAACTAAAAGTAGTGATGATGTATTATTGATGATTGATGATTTATATGGTGGCAGACTGTTAGGGAGGGTGCTCAATGAATAACTCGATTTCGATTAATTGCAATGTTTGGTGCCTGATGGGTGATACTTTTTCTTGAATATGAATCACCCATTCAACCTTAGCAAACATTTACCAGCAGGATCCGCTCCTTTTTTCTAGTTCTTCAGAGACAACAAGTTACTTTAGTTACATACCGCAAAATACTGCAAGTTTGTTTCTCTACTTGTTTTTGAACAGCAGTGCACTTCAGGTCTATCTTGCTCTGGTCGGGACTGGGACAGAGTTACTTGGAGTCAGAAGGAGAATGGAAGGACTCAGAGTGGGACTACCTCAACAGCTAGAAGAAGTAAGGTATGGACTTCAAAGGGAAACCATGATGATGAGGACTCTGAGGCATAGTACTCATGAATGTGGAATGGAAAGAGGTGTGTTTTTTGGGGAAATGCTGCTGAGTGTGTGTGCTGCACTGCTGGCAAACGTGAAAGTCCTCTTATTTTTGCTCTGACTCTTTGTCTTTTTGGTATACTGCTCATGAATAATATCTTTCCTCTGTCCCTCTTCTTGACTCTAAAATGCAGACTGTGTTTTACCATCCACTGGCCTCCTCCTCTCCTGCATGAACGAAGGGCGAAAGCTGAGCCTAACACTCCTGTTTCCCTACAGGACCGGTTCAGACAGGAACCGAACAATGACAGACATTCCCAAGGAGAATGCAGATGCAGTGCTCACTTTGGCAATACAGTATCATTTTTCTTTTAACAATCATATTTTTTTTAGAACTGGCTGGGTTCAATTCACTCCTCCTTAATTTGCTTTTTTCAAACCTAGATGGCAGAACATCTAGATGTCTCGTAACGTGGGCCTCTGGGGCATAAGGAAAATTTGGAAAGTGTTTCATTGATCTGTGTCGTACTCATTCCTTTGTTTCCTTCTACAACAGATTGATGATGATGTCCTTGTGATTACCCTGATGAATATTGTTCTTGTGTGGTCTTTATCACACCTTTCCCAAAATCCCTTTTCCCATCCATTCATCAAACCCCTAAAACTCTTCCCCCAGGCTCTGTGATCTATTGAGGTGTGACTTAATTTATACCAAATGGATCACACACTTGGTGGGGACGATGTGTTTAAATAAGACACCACCTCACTGCAGGATCTTTTATTAACTGAGCACTAACTCACACCAGTCCCCCTAACCCAACCATGCATAAGAGCGTACTTCCCCAATGCCAATATCACCATTCAGGCCATTGGTATTCGTAAACTCTTAACCATGTCCATTCCAGAGTACAGACTTTGAGTACACCTTTCCTGACCTGAGGATTTTGTAACTTTTTTTATTTTTTATTTCCATGCTCACCATTGCTTTTAATAATTTACTATTGCTAGTTTTACTATAATATGTGGTATTCTTTGATGTGCCATGGTGGTAGTAGTCTGTCCTTGGTCTTTCTAAGGCTATAGTATAAATGTACATCTATAACCCACTAACTCTGTGCATTTCTTTCAATTTAGTTGCCTTAGATGAGTGGTTCCCAAACTTTTTCGATCCCCGGCTCCTTTGACCTATTGGCCGTGTTGGCCACGGCTCCCCATTATGTTACTTTTTTTTGGCGGGTGGGGGAACGTAATCCCAGCCTGTACCTGTACCTACACTATTTACAGTTTGACTTCTTTATTCTCTCGTTCAGGTTCCTGAAAACCATTTATTTTAAACTATTTCTTTTCTTTTGTCATAGGGATATTATTAATGGTACTCTGGCGCCCTCCGCTGGTCACAATAATTAATGCAGGGCGTTTTGTTTCCAAAACCACGGTGAAAAGCTACCGATTAAAAGCACCTCCGAGTGGTTTCCAGACTGTGTGCGGCGCCCCTGGCTAATTTTGACGGCGCACCAAGGAGCCGCGGCGCACAGTTTGGGAACCACTGCCTTAGATGGAAAATCTTTTTGATTAATCCTACAGTTGGAGATCTACTAGATGGGGGTAGACCCTCACTTGTTGTGATGCTTTCCCTGTTTGTGCAGTATCACTACCATAAAGAAGACACCTTGGGAAACCCTCTAGTGAGGTGCTGGAAGATTGACAGAGGGAGCAGCCACTGGCAATCACTTCATCTTTTTCAGGTAAGAGAATTATGGGGAGAATTAGTTTAGTTACTACATAGGTAACTTCTACTGCAGATGCAATAAGTAATTGTTTATCTAGGTTTTTGTAGGCAATAAAGGGAATTCCAGCATACCCTTCTAATGGTGAATATCATTACAAAGGATAGTAGGACAAGGGAACACACTTGGCCTACTTGGCACACTTGGCCTACTTGGCACACTTGGCCTTGTAACTGGCCTACACTTTGAGAGCAGATTAAAAAAGACAGGCTACATGAAAAGGCATCAGTGAAATGTTAAAGTTAAACACAAATATAATTCCTCAGACATAAAGTAAAATAGAAAGTTTTTTTCCCTTTACCAAGAAACAAAATCAAAAACTAAAGCCGCCCTCTCTACCCAAAACAGGCTCATCCCCTCACTCAACAATATCTTTCCCAATTCCCAAACAATGTCCAACATAAATTAAAAATGCCAAAGATGAAGGAAAGAATGCCCTGATCAAATTCCCACCCTCTCCACCCACAGCGACTCTCTCCCACCAAAACAAATGTTTTTAAAAAGGGCTTTAGAAGAGGGTATTCTCAATGAGGGTCCACAGGTGTTGCATCTGGGCCTTGAGGCGTGCAATCCTACGGTACAAGTGTACCAGCTCGTGCCTCACTTGGTGATGGAGTAGCCCATCTGAAGGGAGGGCACCAATTCTGTTACAGGGATGGGCATCTCCATACTGCTGGAGTTGCTGGCATAGCTAGGAGGCTGGAGGCACAGATCCTTGGCTGGCAGAAATGGGGCCCGGACTAGGGGCATGTGGCATGTGCCTCACCTTGCTTCTTCACTAGCAGTTGTTACCTGGCCTTGGTGACCTACAACATCTGCAGCCAGGGCTGGCCCGCTATCTTCTGCCGGGTTGGGTTAGGTAGTAGTTATATCAAGTAAGAAAAAACATAAAAAAGACAAATTCTTAAAAAAGCTCTGTGCAAGTACTTGTTTAAAATTATATAGCAGCACCTGGTCCGCTAGGGTCATTGGAATTTTTGATGTGATTAGGAAAGACACAGGGACATCATTTGCACTGACTGACTGAAAGGAGGAAGCATCACATTAAAAAGTTATTTTTTTTCTTCTAAATGATTTCCTACAAAAAAGTAAACCATAAAGACACTTTGGCCCCATTATGAGTTTGTCAGACGGAAAACTCCGTCCGCCAAACTCTTGCAGGGTGGTGGCCGCCTATGTGGCCACTTACCCACCGAAGCTAATATGGGTTTCCTGAAAGGTCAGTGGTCCGAAACCTACGTTTCTGCCCACTGGCCTAGCGGGAAACAGACTACAGCATTGTCTCCAGGTTGTAATTGAGCCAACGGCAATGTTGTTGCCTGCAGGATGCATCAGCTCCCTTGCAATGTTCACTGTCTGCAAAGCAGACAGTGAACATTATGAATGCTGGCCAAGGGGGCCCCTGCACTTCCCATGCCACGTGCATGGGCAGTGCAGGGGCTCCCCTGCGGCCCCCTGCATCCGTTCTCCACCAGCCTTTTCTTGGCGGTGCTACCGTCATGAAACTGCTGGCAGAGAGGGTCTGAATTAGGACCTCCATGATCCTCCAGACCGCCAGTATCTGATGTCCTGGTGAAGCTGGCAGTTCCCTGACAGTCTGACCATGAGGGTTGTAATGTGGCAGACTACCACTGCAAGTCTCTAGACCTCCACACTAGTAATAAGGCCCTTTGTGTGGAAAAAAGAAAAATAACATCCACTATGAAGTACAACTATTCTATTTTTGTGCTAAATGACTGGATGCATACTAGCTAGTGTATCAGGTACAAATTTACTATTCTCTGCAGTCTGCAGCCGAGGCAGCTGCAAAGGACAAAAAACGTTTTTTGATTCCGATGGCCCTGCTCTTTTCCAAATGCATTTTAATTTTACCCTGACTCCAAAGAGGCAGATGAATAATACCTCAGACACATCATACATAAAATTCAGATAACAGATATCCTCTCCGCCATAAGAAGATGGTGGGAAAATCAATGCACTGCAGTACAGGGAATGAAACTGAATATAGATTTTATTGGAGATGCTTGTCACAGAATATCTCATCTGCAAAACACACAATCACAGACACGTAATTCCACTTTACTTCCAAGCCTTGCCCTCAAATGTAAATGATTTCAATGGTATAGGTTCTGCTATAGAATAGTGGGGATGGAGGTCACTGATGATGTGGCTAAGCATAGGCTGAGTCGGTCACAGTAGTTGAAACTGAATGTTGATGAATGTCAGAAGAGAAAAATATGAACTGGCGTACATCTATTATGGAAACTGTATGAACCACTTGTCCCATAAAATGTAGCATATGGAAAAAATGTTTTAAAGGAGTGCTGTACTAGGAGGTGAGTGATTGGACACTGGGTAGGAAGGGAAAGGCACTTTGTTTTTGTTTCCATTTGCAATCCATTGAAAGCTTTGCAAATGCTGCATTAACAGAAGCAGACACACATTGCACAGCTAACATTGCAGTGCCAAATTGAACAATATTGCAGTTAGGTGGGGTCATGATCCATGGGTTGCAAAATGCCATGGGCAGGGAGGTCATGGAGGATGATGGGTGGGATCTGCCTTGCTTAACAAATACAGTGGGCATACTAGTAATTATCAATAGCAAAGCAGTGTGACTTACCACCACCTGTCCCTGACACCACAGAGACTCCTCCTTTTAGCTGCAGCCAGGTCATCTGGTGCACTGGCGCTGGCCCCAGCACTGATGGTCCCTGCGGCTAGAAAACATTACACATTTTAGATGCCAGATACACTACCTCAGTTTTATTTTCTTTCATAAAATACAACCTCAATATATGACTACAGTTCAGTTCACAGTATCTTCTCTCCCACCTAAAATATCACTTTGGGCATTTTGTTGGTTGAGAATGTTAAAAAAACAGTAGTCAAGCCAAATGTAATGGAGGAGCAGAGACATGATGATGACGAGAGTCCCTTGAAGACCAATGAAGGGGTAGAATAAATTGGTCAATGAAGGACATATGGTTTTGGTTGGCAAATACAATAGGACTGTCCTCACACTACTTTCCTGCCATGCTGCACTGTCATTGAACCTGCTGGGATACTGAATAATACATACAACACAACATTGGGGGATTCACCATAACCATGGCACTTTTCTCGTCATTTGAGAATGAGCAAGACATAGAAAGCCTTCTCAGCAAAACACACGTAGAATAGCTTGCTTGGGTCTTCAAGCTCTGTAATCTTCACAGCAGAGTACCTCATCTATTGTCTAAGTCTTACAGTACCAGTCCACAGGATATATAAGTTAGGGGAAAGGGAAACCTTAACAACCAAGCAAAAGAAAGCTACAGATTAGTACAGACAGGAGCAAGTCAGCTACAGAAATAAAAATTATATAGAAGAAAGGATATTGCAGTGAGGGATAACAAGAATTAACAAACATTAAATAGAACAAAGAGGATTTTTTTTTTAAAAAGTCACAATACACAGGGAAATTTATTCTAATGGGGAGATGAGAAAGTCAGAGAAATAAATAATATTATTAAGAACTTAATCGGGCCAGCAGAGCCATCAGCTGCGGCACTGGTGATGGCAGTGGTACTCCCACCCACCATTGTATTGTTGGTGTTAGCCTCCTCAGAACAACTCTCCGATGCCCTGTTCTTTCCCTTGGGTGCTGATGTTAGAAATAAAAAAATAACAAAAATACATAAGTGTTACAGTTAATCTCCTAGAAAATATTTTGACAGGCAAAGGCAGTAACATATTAGTATTGTACGTTTCTGAATAAGATCACCTATATTATGGTGTTGACATATTTCTAATTTACGAAACCTTACTAAGCTTTATTCCAAATTACCTAAACTACATTTGGAAATACTAATGTTTTCAATGAATGCTCTTTGCTTCACAACCCAATTTGATGGGCCAACTCAATCAGTATTCCTTTTAAGTACATAGCTGCATATTACACATCACTGGGAAACTGCTTGTAACTGTACGAGCTACATAAAAAGAAAGACACAGAGTATGCAAACTCACTGATAATACTACTACAGTACCAATATCTTAGTGACAGGAGGGCAGAGGAGCCTGCATGACTTCTTAAAGAATCAGCCCAAGTGAGCCCATACAGCAACAAGCAGAACTAGGTAGCACCGAGCACCTGGCTCACTTAAATTGGATCAGATAATGGTCCATATTTATACCTTTGGGCGCAAACCTGCGCTAATACAGGTTTGCGTCAAAAAGTATAGCGCTAGATAGCGCCATTTCTAGACGCTGGCCGGGTGCCAAATTTATTTAATGGTGCTAGCTGGCGCTAAGGCCCTGTTAGTGTCCTTGTAAAGGACGCTAACAGGGCCGGGGAGGCATAGGGGAAACCGGGGCTTGTGCTCCAAATTGTGGCGCAACACTTTAGCACAGGGGATAAATATGGCTCAAAGGCCATTCAAAGGTAGGTTTTCCGCTCCAGAAAATGACGTAAACTCAATAACTTTGGCACTAGATGTGACTAGCACCAAAGTATAAATATAGATTTAGGTTTGCGCTGAATTAGCGTGAAAAACAAATGACGCTAATTCAGCGCAAACCAAGTATACATTTTGCCCAATATTCAGAACGTTAGTTGAACTTAAATTACCTCTAGATGTGAGCAGCATGCTATTCGGAAAAAAAATGAACAGTGTAGGGCAGGACAAAATTAGTAATTACTACTACTCACCAAGTCCTGCAACCTGGAAGCCCAGCATGTCAAGCAGGTTTTGCTCCTGGTTGAGGAACTGCTGCTGGGTGCCAAGGACTCCAGTACACCTGTGCATGCAACAGTGCACCCTTCCCCACAACAGCCGACAAACCTGCAGGCCATACCCACTCCCAGGCCTGCCACTTGCTTCCAGCATGTAGGGGAAATGGTTCTGCACAAAAAAAGACATTGGTCCACTTCCTCCTTGCTGAAAATGGGACAGGGCTGCACCCACTGGAGGTGCACGGGCTCCAAAATCATTTTCAGTATCTGATTGATGATCGAGGGGCAGTGCTTAATTTGTAAATAAAAAGGAGCTGGTGCTAAAATCCTCTTAAACACGCGGCTGCTTCATTCAAAAGTGCGAGCACATCATACTGAGGCAGTGTAATCCTAAAGCCATCTCGGGCCTCTTCAATCCATTAACAGCCACTCCCTGCCCCTTCAGCTCACTCTTGCATCTTCCTGTTTTCCCCCTTTCTAACGCTTCTTCTTTTTTCTCTTCCTCCAGAAACAAACAGTTGAAGTAAATATATAGTGAAAATGAGAATTTAAAAAATGCCCATTTTTAATAGTTGTATCATTTTGTAACAATGTCCGATTTACAAGAGCAATATACCAATATGTCTGCTAGACCCTTTTGGGTATGGTAATATATAAGGTTCGTAGGTTTTTCTAAGAACTCAAGGTACCCACAGTCAACAACTGAGCTGCACTGTGTAATGTTTTTCTTTGTGTACAAAATATCAATCAAATCATATGGTAGAATATGTAGAGTGAAAAATGGGTATCAAGTAAGCCTTTGTATTTGATGAAGCGGTCCGACCACCACATTACAACCCTGGTGGTCGGACCACCAGCCCCGCCAGGATCTCAGATCCTGGCGGTCTGGAGGATGGTGGTGGTCCTAATACAAGCAGCGCTGCTCTGGGGATTACAACCTTGTTCTCCACCAGCGGTTTCATGGCGGTACCACCGCCATGAAAAGGCTGTTGGA
Organism: Pleurodeles waltl; assembly: GCF_031143425.1. NCBI lineage: Eukaryota > Metazoa > Chordata > Amphibia > Caudata > Salamandridae > Pleurodeles > Pleurodeles waltl. Next base: position 458,342,880 of record NC_090440.1, on the reverse strand, counting down.
GAACACGTACAAGGGGCCCAAGGGGTCCCCCACAACTTAGCTTTTTCTTGTAGAATAATACCATACATACAAATACAACTAAGCCTTCACTATTTCACCTGCACCGCATTACTCATGTTCTGAGATTCTAGCTAAATATTTACTAATCCTACCTAATTATGGGTGTTAGTCCTGCTTTTGGGAGCTACTCAGAATGTGTTCCAGTACGAGTATGGTAGAAAATATACTGATTTCTCAAAACAGTTCGCAGTGCCCACATGTGCTACACTGTACAGCACCATCAATTGTGTGAAAAGTTCTCGAATTTGTTTAGGCATAGGATTTGGTACTAGACGAACTCAAGGAAGTCAGTTTCTGCACCTGTGCAAGGGCCGAGAGCAGCAGCCGGCCATATTTAGTAAGTATGGCTCTAAGGTGCTTTCTCCCCCTTCCCAGCGCAGAACAGCGACTTTGGTGGCTGTGCTAAGTTGTATTAAAAGTTGGTAAATCTTCCCCCAAATCTCTAAATACTACCAAAACCTGTATGAGCCCCCTCTAGAATGCAATCACTCCAGCCCTTACCAGCTTCCAGCTAGAATCTCTTTCCCCTGACATCAGAGCATGTACCTTCCAAATGAAAGCAACTAAAAGCCACCATGTTGCCGGACAGCTACCCAATGCAAATATGTGCACATATGTGTGAATTCTTTATTGACGTTCTAGACTTGTGAAATGTGTTCCCTTGTTGTCCACTGACAAATAGAGCTTTATTAATTCACACTCATCCCCTTACTCACAACCTAGTTTATACACAACGACGTGCTTATGTACAGTACAGTCTTGACCTTAGGCTCGGCAAGTAGATTACCTGTTATAGGACAGCAGTGATCCATTTCGTTCTATGAAAGAAGGTTTGAATCTTTGTCGAGATTAAATGCACCGTAGCAACGCTGATCATTGCAAATAACACAAACATTAACTTGTGAAGTACATAGGTGTTCGTCTTAACAGTACTAACTGGGTCCAAATGATCATGAAAATTCCAATTTTGGCCTGAGTTATAAATGAGCCCATCAACTGTAAAACACAAAACTGAACCATGCAAGGAGAATTTTGTAATGGGAGCATGCTATCATTGAGATATATTGGATTAAAACTGATTTATTTACGGCTCCCATCATAGTTTGAGTGCTGCAGTACATCATTTAGGATCAAGCATATAGGACTACTGCTCTAAATACCGCCTCTCTCTCTATATATCACAGCACTACCGCCCAAATATGCCTCCTAATCCCTCTTTCTGCTGTAAAGGTCTACAATAGCAGAAGTCCCCATTCAAGCATGCAGGAAAAAAGAATTTCATAAATTTATCACGAAAATGTGCCTTTTCCTCCTCTATCTAGCGATAGTTTCAATATCACGTCTCATATAATAGTAATTACATCCAGTGCTCTGTAGCGTACTCTCAATAAACACTCCAATGATTAATTAAATGCCCTGATTCTATTCAGTGCCTACTCAGCCGTAACCATTCTTTAGTGCTTCGTATCTCGCAGTATATTTCTTTTACTGAGAAAGATGAAAATATTAACCCACTCCTGCCACCTCAAAGGATTTTCGTTTATAGTTCTACAATAGAATAAGCTTTGTGCGTTTTCTGCCCCCCACTCTTCAGTCGTAGACAAACATGGTTATTTGCTGTAATTGTATAAATGATCATAATGTTAATAACTTCTTTTGTTTTCTCATCATTCAAAAATTCTGCTGAAGAACTATAGTATTATAGATGGGTAACAGTGAATTACAATAATGTTTTTCGCCGTGGAGCCATCAAATACACCAAATAGACAACAAGAGTGACGCTGGGGTTGTCTATGATGTGATTCAGAACTAGGAGGTGACATTATTTCTATAATTCACTGTTACTCATCTGTAATTTTATGTTATGTATGTCCTCCAAGATCATCCGCCCCTGTTTCAACTGCTATGAGATGGCAGAGGAGTAATGCAGGTGCCATATTTAACATGGCCTCCCCTCACTTTCACAAATTAGAAAAAAAACATGGCCCATCACTGTTTCAACCTTCCCTTCCCACCCATCTAGAAGTTGTGCTCCTGGCTTTCCAGCATTGCTTTGAGAGGCTCTCAGATTTAGCCAGAGCAGCCTAGAATCCATCTATGTTATAGCAGCAAAATACTGAATTTAAAACCCATTCATTTGAGTTAATGATTCACTGTGAAGCCCATGCATAACATATAGAACTATAGATGTGTGTGAGAAACTGGGGCTGATTGCAGAGGCCCCATAACTTTTTGCCCCCATTTTCCACTTTATGCTGGTGTTTTCCTGACTCTGATGGTGCCCTGGGTACTGCTAACCAGTCCCAGGGCCTGTGCTCTGTGTAAAATGGATATGCAAATTAGGCTAATTATAATTGGCTAAGTTAACCTACCTATAAGTCCCTAGTATATGGTAGGGCATGTAGGTTTAGGGACCACAGCATAGGTGGTGCACACCTAGGTGCATTGCTGAGGTGCCCAGTGTCATTTTAAAAGCAAGCCTGCCTTGCTGCCTGCTTTTAAATTAAAGTTATATGCAAATTCGACTTTGGAATTAAAGGTACTTCCAAAGTCTTAAACTACCTTATTTTTACATATAAGTCACCCCTAAGGTGTGCCCTATGTGCCCCTAGGGCTGGGTGCCATGTAACTATAAGCAGGGACTTTATAAAAATAGATTTATAAGCCCTGGTGAGGTAAAAACAGCCAAATTCGTTTTTCCCTCATTGAAGTAAATGGCCTTCATAGGCTAGAATGGGCAGACTTTATTTTAAATTTTAAAGTCTCCTTAAATGTTACATACCAAGAATTTGGTATCAAATTGATTGTTATAATAAATCCCACAACTTCCAGTTGTTGGATTTAATATAACTAGTGCAGGTAAAAAGTTTAGACTTTACCTAAAAAGTTGCCAATTTCAGCTCTGCATTGTTTTTGCTGCTGTGCTCTGATTGGCCAGCCTGCAGCAACTTCTGCCAGGCTACTCTAATGAGGTGTGAAGTGGCCTGACTTTACACAAAGGAATGTGCTTGGGGGAGAGAATCTCCCCTCAGCAGATGGGGAAGCAGGAAGGGGGAGGGCTGCCAAACTGGTCTTCAAAGGCAGAGAAGGACATCTGGAGCACCCAGCAACACCCCCACATCCTGCAACCCCAGACAGCTAGGTGCCCCCTTGATTAGATTAGGAGAGGGCAGGAGAGGGGTGTGTTTCTGATTTTTAGCCACACCAGTGGGTGGGTTCAGCCAGATCTCTCCTCCAAAAATCAGATTCATCCATTTTGGATTTTTAGAGACTATTGCCTTCTGGGATGGATTTTTGCCACACTTCCCAGGAAGTGGTCATCACAGGGGGACGACCCTGTCCCTGATTGGAGGACCAGGGCCCCCCTGCTTTTCACCCAGGAGCAAGGATAAAACTGGCAGACCTGCACCCACGCCTCAGATCCCCACCAAATTTCAAGAAGAAAGAACTACAAGGAGAAGAAGGACTGCCCTGCTGGACCCCTGGCCTGCACCTGGACCCTGCACTCAGAAAGACTGCACCAGCTGCACACTTGGGCTTCACCACAAGAAGGACTTTGCCTGGCTTCCACTGGTTCAAGGAGGGACTCCCTGTTTGCTACAGGTGAAAAATTGCTAACCAGAGTCCCCTGCACCAACTCCTGAAAAAGTGACCAGCTGACCACTGCCCAGTGGCCAAAAAGGAGTTTGCGCCAGGTGCACTCTGGGAGTTGAAGTCCGCACTTCCCAAGGACCATCACAGAACTTCTGGACCCTTGGGGTGAGCTGTGGACCCCAAAAGAACCTTAAAAGAACATCTGGGTGAAGCCCCAGAAGTTTGGAAAAGATTGGAGAAATTTTAGAAAAAAGCTCCATAAAGTGACCGACTCGACGCGGAAATTCTAGCCGGCTTGCCTCAACCGCGACCCGGCCTGACTTCGTGGTTCGTCCCGGTCAAGAAAAACATCCGAAAAAAAGACTAAGTCCGAACGTAAAAAGTTGACCGGGACCTTCCAGCCATCGTATCCGAGAAGGGCTCCACGGACGTCGGATCAAGATCCAGGTTTACCCCGGTCGAAGGATTTTCATCTCGAAAAAACGACTAAGTCCGAAGGTAGAAATCACCACCGAGGAAACCGACTTCGCGTATCCGGACAAGGGCTCCAGGAGGTCGGATCCAACTGGCAGGTTCGTCCCGGTGAAGAAAAACTTCAAAATAAAGACTAAGTCAGAAGGTAACTTTTTAACCGAGGCTTCCCGCGACCTGTATCCGAGCAGGGCTCCATCGCGGTCGGCCTGAAAGTTTGACTTTGTCCCGGTCCTGGTGCAACCAGATGACCCGATTGGCGCTTTTTGTTTCTATGCGCTAGAAAATAATAATACTTTAAAAATTCATATCTCCGGTTCCCCTGAACCGATTTTAATCGTTTTTGTGTCATTTTAAAGATAAAAATATAAGCTATTTTTATAAATTGGTTTTGGATTTTTAAACTGTTTCCTGTGTTTTATTTAATTACTGTTTTGTGATATTTGAATGCTTTACACTTTGTCTCCTAAGTTAAGCCTTGACGCTCGATGCCAAGCTACCAAGGGTAGAGCTGGGATTAATTTACTGAGACCTAACTGTACTTTTGTGGAGGTTTGTGGCTTGTTGCTAGGTGTAGGTACCTACCTGCCCTACCAATAACCCATTTTCCAACATAATTGGAAGCAGCGACGGGATCCTGTACTTGTGTTCAATATCACGTTACAGTTTTAGATAAAACAAATTAAAAATCCTTTAAATTGTCCTAGTGCAAAAATTGTTTTTAATTTTTAATTTTAATTTTTTTTTTAAATTAATTTGGATTAATTTCAATTATTGAATTTTTGTAATTTTTCTAAATTCCTGTTACCAATTTTTGCAAAAAGTTTTTGTTGACACAAAACTAGGGAACCATGGAGCTTGATCTGGCTAGCCTACCCACACTGACAGTAGTCCAGCTTAGGGGGTTGTGTATTGAGAGGGGGTTGCCTGCAACCCCTGATCTCAGGAAGCAAATCCTGATTAAATCCCTGACAGCATGGGCTGAGGCCCAAGAGGTAGAGACAGAGGAAGCTCCAGAGGAGGAAGAAAAAGAGGAAGATGCTAACTCTAACCACTCAGGGGAGGGAAGGCATCAGACCCCAAGTGAGGAAGAGGAGGAACGGTCCTCAGTAAATACAGTCACTAGGGGCAGACCCAAAGCTAGTGGTAGGAAGGAGGTCCTTTCAGGAGGAGAGAACCCATCCATCAGGGAGAGAGAGCTGGAAGCCCAGCTAGCCTACATAGCTTTGGAGGCAGATAAGCTTGCCCTAGAAAAAAAGAAGTGGGCAAGCAAAGAAAAAAAAGATGGAAGCAGCGATAAAGAAGCTGAGGTGTCCATGGGTGGGGGAGTTTGCCCCAGATTACCCAAGGGGGTGGTTCCTGCTTATGTAGAGGGGGATGACATAGATAAGTGGCTAGGGGCCTTTGAGAGGGCACTCCAAATGAGAAGGGTTAGGCCTCAATACTGGGGTTCCCTTTTGTGGGAGTTGGTCCCCAACTCAGGGAGGGATAGGCTTCTGACCTTAAGGGGGGAGGAGGCAGATTCATACCCTAGTATGAAGAGGTGCTTAGTCAAGAAGTTTGGTCTGACCCCAGAGCAATATAGAATGAAGTTCAGGGACACCCAGAAGGTCAGTACCCAGTCTTGGGTTGACTTTGTGGACACCTCACTAAAGGCACTAGAGGGCTGGATTATTGGCAACAAAGTAAATACTTATGAGGGGTTATACAATCTGATCATGAGAGAGCACATCTTGACCAATTGTATCCAAGAAAGGTTACGCCAGCATCTAGTGGACTCTAAGCTGACCAACCCTAGAGAGCTAGGGGAGGCAGCTGATGAGTGGTTGAGAACCAGGGTGGTTGTCAAGTCCCAGGGGGGAGACTCCAAGAAGGGGGGGACAGGTCCCCAAAAACCTAAGGAGGGAGGTGGTAAGCCCACCACAGAGACTCCCTCTGTACCCCAGAACCCTAAGAAGGAGGAGAGTAAATCCCACTCCCAATCTGACATGCAGAGACAGGGAGACCCAGGGTTAAAAAAGCTCTTGGACAGTAGGGCTTGCTTTGACTGTCAGCAGACAGGTCACTTCAGAGGAGATGCAGCCTGTCCAAAGAAAGTGGTTAGCACTGGGCTGTCCAGTGTAGCCATAGAGGAGGATTCCTCAGATGATGAAGTCCTCCTAGCATTGTGCTGGGAGACAGGACCAGATGGTAAGCTGGTGATCCCTGAGGGTGGGAGTAGGCACTTCCACCACATTCAAGTGAATGGGATCCCTACCACTGGCCTGAGAGACACCTGTGCCAGTCACACTATAGTGAGTGACCGGTTAGTGACCCCAGACATGTATGTCCCAGGAAAGACAAAGAAAGTCAGGATAGCCACAGGGGAGGTCACCTCCAAACCTGTAGCCATAGTGCCCCTAGAGAGGGAGGGTATCCTTGACTGGATTAGGGTGGTAGTCAGTGCTGACCTTCCCCTAGATTGTATCCTGGGCAATGACCTCCCAGAGGTGAGTCTGGTCACAGATGGGGTGGTCGCCCAGGGCGCCCCCCCAACCCAAAGTCCTGGGGAGTCAGTCCCTACAGTTAGGAGACAGGGGTCCCCAAGAAAAGGAAAGAAGAAAAGGAAGGGTAGGCCACTCTTAAAGAGAGTTCCAGGGAGCCAAAGGCCTTCTGCCCCAGTAGGGGGGGAGCCCAGAGTTGGCACTGGTGAGGCCTCACCTGACCCCAAGGAAGTCCTGAGTAGTCAGGCAGCTGTCCAGATGCAAGGTGTTGCCCCTGCACTGACAGAAGGGAGAGTGGAAGGAGGGTGTCTGCCACAGGAGGTGGTAGCCCCCCACTCTAGACAGCAAGAGGGGTGCCAGGACCCCAAAGATCCCCCTAAAGCAGCTCAGCCACCTGTCAGTGGAGAGCTTAGGGTGTGGTTCTGGGTACTGACAGCTGTCAGTAGCCTCTGCTGGGTGCTAGCCTTCCTGGCAGCACTGTACTTGGCCTGGGAGGCAGACCCCAAGGCCAATAGCAAAGTAGGCCCCCTGACCCTGTTGGTCATGGTGGGGTTGCTCAAGTGTTGGGTGACCTCTTTGGGTAAGCTAGGTGTTGCCATAGCAAAGTTAAGAGTAGGGGAGGTGGGCACCTCACTACCCAAGTTGGCAGAGAGAGAGGAGGAAAACCCCCCTAGAGGGAAGTTTCAGTTTGAGATGGGTCCTTTCATTGTTGAGGTGGGATCACTACCCAGAGGGAGTGACCCTGACAGGAGGATATAAGGCAGAGTAGGCCCTGCAAAGGGACAGCCAGTTTTCTTCACTGTCTTCCTCGCCTAACAAGCCAGGAAGACTCTCCCAGGGTTGGGCTGAGTCTCCTGGGCGTGTGGGCTGGGGGGGGGTTGTGTGAGAAACTGGGGCTGATTGCAGAGGCCCCATAACTTTTTGCCCCCATTTTCCACTTTATGCTGGTGTTTTCCTGACTCTGATGGTGCCCTGGGTACTGCTAACCAGTCCCAGGGCCTGTGCTCTGTGTAAAATGGATATGCAAATTAGGCTAATTATAATTGGCTAAGTTAACCTACCTATAAGTCCCTAGTATATGGTAGGGCATGTAGGTTTAGGGACCACAGCATAGGTGGTGCACACCTAGGTGCATTGCTGAGGTGCCCAGTGTCATTTTAAAAGCAAGCCTGCCTTGCTGCCTGCTTTTAAATTAAAGTTATATGCAAATTCGACTTTGGAATTAAAGGTACTTCCAAAGTCTTAAACTACCTTATTTTTACATATAAGTCACCCCTAAGGTGTGCCCTATGTGCCCCTAGGGCTGGGTGCCATGTAACTATAAGCAGGGACTTTATAAAAATAGATTTATAAGCCCTGGTGAGGTAAAAACAGCCAAATTCGTTTTTCCCTCATTGAAGTAAATGGCCTTCATAGGCTAGAATGGGCAGACTTTATTTTAAATTTTAAAGTCTCCTTAAATGTTACATACCAAGAATTTGGTATCAAATTGATTGTTATAATAAATCCCACAACTTCCAGTTGTTGGATTTAATATAACTAGTGCAGGTAAAAAGTTTAGACTTTACCTAAAAAGTTGCCAATTTCAGCTCTGCATTGTTTTTGCTGCTGTGCTCTGATTGGCCAGCCTGCAGCAACTTCTGCCAGGCTACTCTAATGAGGTGTGAAGTGGCCTGACTTTACACAAAGGAATGTGCTTGGGGGAGAGAATCTCCCCTCAGCAGATGGGGAAGCAGGAAGGGGGAGGGCTGCCAAACTGGTCTTCAAAGGCAGAGAAGGACATCTGGAGCACCCAGCAACACCCCCACATCCTGCAACCCCAGACAGCTAGGTGCCCCCTTGATTAGATTAGGAGAGGGCAGGAGAGGGGTGTGTTTCTGATTTTTAGCCACACCAGTGGGTGGGTTCAGCCAGATCTCTCCTCCAAAAATCAGATTCATCCATTTTGGATTTTTAGAGACTATTGCCTTCTGGGATGGATTTTTGCCACACTTCCCAGGAAGTGGTCATCACAGGGGGACGACCCTGTCCCTGATTGGAGGACCAGGGCCCCCCTGCTTTTCACCCAGGAGCAAGGATAAAACTGGCAGACCTGCACCCACGCCTCAGATCCCCACCAAATTTCAAGAAGAAAGAACTACAAGGAGAAGAAGGACTGCCCTGCTGGACCCCTGGCCTGCACCTGGACCCTGCACTCAGAAAGACTGCACCAGCTGCACACTTGGGCTTCACCACAAGAAGGACTTTGCCTGGCTTCCACTGGTTCAAGGAGGGACTCCCTGTTTGCTACAGGTGAAAAATTGCTAACCAGAGTCCCCTGCACCAACTCCTGAAAAAGTGACCAGCTGACCACTGCCCAGTGGCCAAAAAGGAGTTTGCGCCAGGTGCACTCTGGGAGTTGAAGTCCGCACTTCCCAAGGACCATCACAGAACTTCTGGACCCTTGGGGTGAGCTGTGGACCCCAAAAGAACCTTAAAAGAACATCTGGGTGAAGCCCCAGAAGTTTGGAAAAGATTGGAGAAATTTTAGAAAAAAGCTCCATAAAGTGACCGACTCGACGCGGAAATTCTAGCCGGCTTGCCTCAACCGCGACCCGGCCTGACTTCGTGGTTCGTCCCGGTCAAGAAAAACATCCGAAAAAAAGACTAAGTCCGAACGTAAAAAGTTGACCGGGACCTTCCAGCCATCGTATCCGAGAAGGGCTCCACGGACGTCGGATCAAGATCCAGGTTTACCCCGGTCGAAGGATTTTCATCTCGAAAAAACGACTAAGTCCGAAGGTAGAAATCACCACCGAGGAAACCGACTTCGCGTATCCGGACAAGGGCTCCAGGAGGTCGGATCCAACTGGCAGGTTCGTCCCGGTGAAGAAAAACTTCAAAATAAAGACTAAGTCAGAAGGTAACTTTTTAACCGAGGCTTCCCGCGACCTGTATCCGAGCAGGGCTCCATCGCGGTCGGCCTGAAAGTTTGACTTTGTCCCGGTCCTGGTGCAACCAGATGACCCGATTGGCGCTTTTTGTTTCTATGCGCTAGAAAATAATAATACTTTAAAAATTCATATCTCCGGTTCCCCTGAACCGATTTTAATCGTTTTTGTGTCATTTTAAAGATAAAAATATAAGCTATTTTTATAAATTGGTTTTGGATTTTTAAACTGTTTCCTGTGTTTTATTTAATTACTGTTTTGTGATATTTGAATGCTTTACACTTTGTCTCCTAAGTTAAGCCTTGACGCTCGATGCCAAGCTACCAAGGGTAGAGCTGGGATTAATTTACTGAGACCTAACTGTACTTTTGTGGAGGTTTGTGGCTTGTTGCTAGGTGTAGGTACCTACCTGCCCTACCAATAACCCATTTTCCAACATGATGTGTAACAGTGAATTACAGGGATGTTGTTCACCAAATTGTTCTGAGGGACATCAGCTAGGCAACGAATGTCAAGTTGTATACAATGTTACTCAGAAACCTGAGGTGAAAAACATACATGTAATTTACTTTTTTACTTAAATATAATTCTAAATTATGCGTGACCGCCCCACCAAATCATATGCCCCCTGCTTTATATTGCTAAGCTGAGGCTGAGGAGTAATGGGGAGCCACACATATCTTGGATGTTCCTTCCTGTCCCAAATATAAAAAGAAAATACCTTACCAGCCATTCTTAACCAATTGCCACCATCTTAGCCTTCCTTCCCTCTTCTGCAGCTGTGCATTTTGATTTCAGTCAAAGCAGACAAGTGGTGCTGTATCAACAGGCAACTCCACCGTACCTTACTTCACTCTACACCACTCCACGCTACTCCATGCAACTTTACACCACACTACCCAATTTATGTCACATATTTCTACTCTAAGTCACTCTACTCTATGCCATTCTCCTCCAAGGCATTCCAGCCTACTCTACTCTAAACCACTCCAGTCAATTCCACTTTACTTCACCCTACTCTACACCACTTGTGGGTGTGTGGATTATTAGTTATGGTTTGGTGTGACCTACTGGTAATGTTTGTAGGCAATGGAATTGGTGCAAAGAAGTGGTAGGTGGGCAGTGTATTACAATCAGGAGGGTGGTACTAGGGATGGTTGCTAAGAGTGTGGATTGGGGTTGTGTGTATTTCAATGGTGAAATCTGGAGTGCAGCAAGCAGACTTCACAATGACGTTAAGTATGTAGCTCGTCAAGGTTAGGAGAATTAATGGAATGCTGACTATATATAAGTACATTATGAAGAGAAGGGTTGGCATATATGTTGGTGTTGTGCATGAAGGCGAGATGTGATTGAACAGTGGAACATATATCCATCAAAACAGCAATGTAGAGGGGGTGGATTCGGATAAACACCTCTGAATTAATCAGTACTCTAGAATTAGGGTGAGGGTTGTTCTCGTGGAAAAGATTGCTCTTCAGAGACCTTGTCACTGTAAGCATCAGGGTACTTTGGAGTGACTGGTAATCGATGTTGTGCAGTTATATAGTATTGGTGCAGCTATTTTACTAGTGAGGTTGGCGTCTCTATGGGTTTGTAATAGTTTAACTAGGTGAATGATAAATGGCAATTCTCAGAGCTCTGTCAAATCACAGATGATAATTGCAGCTGTTCCATGTTAATCTATATCATCAGAACCCAGTCGTTCGTGTATTACTTTTCACAGTTTATGAAGAAAAGTATGCCGAAAATAATCCTGCTTTTAGACCTTATGATATAATGGCATAAAAACCCTAATGGAGAAAGTTGGTGATTTTCATGAAAAATTACGGAAATAAATAAAAAGAACACACATATTTTATGCACAATTAGCAGACTAGCAGTAAAGTATTCATATTAATACATGGATGAATTAAATAACGATTTGCAGTAAATACTCTCAGCGAACTGTAAAAACGGAATACTGAGTTTAATTACTCACCCTACTGTCCTTTTATATTACGAACCATAGAGGATAATTCAGACCATGTGAATCTTTACTTTTATAATAATAAAGTTGACTCCATTCGTACTTAGGTGGTCATTTACATGCAAGAGGATCTGAAATTGTTCATGAAGTCGGGGATGAATGGTAACTTTTTAACATGGGCAGGCCATTTCAACAGCAGTACATGCCCCCGTCCATCCAAAGAGGTATGTGGCATGGTGGGCATGCAGGGTGAAGAACAACCACTTCCAACGTAATTTATATGGTGAAGCTTTGAACAATTTGTTGTTTGAATCTAATTTGACCCTGCTAGAGGTTCCAACTAGTACTAGAACATTTGTTATTGATGAATTTTTACTAATGAAATTTCATGTATTCCGAGTGTTGAATCTGCATGGAAAATGAGTTAACATAGAAAAATAATACACACATTTGAAAATATGCCTATTTGAGTGAGCATCAATAATCACAAAGTGTACTTATTAACAGCTTATTAATGTAAAATATTGAGTTTATGTTTGGATAAATGTAGTATTATGTCATATTAAATATTATGTATGGGCTAGTTGCATGGTCTTATGTCAAGATGCATTGCTTCAATGATTTATGAAATGGCTGCTTAGAGAATTAAATTGTGATTTTCCACTGAGTTAACCAAATGCTAGTAGCTGAAATTCTTTACCATGAGAACAGCTTGCTAGAAAATGCTGTACTAGCTAGGGATACATTGTAGAACTTAGTGTGTGTAAAGATGACCTTCCCCGTAGCAGACAGTGGATGCACTGAGTGGAGTATAAGCTGATACAAATTTGTTACCTGACAAGCCCATCGACGGGAACGGGAGAAGAGGAGCCACTCATCAACATGTGAACAGTGGACTAATAAATTCTTAAATTTGGGGTTCTACTTTCATTGGACTAAACGTAAACATATGATTCTTTGACCAATAGCAACGTCGGAATTAGTTTTAGGAAATCTAACTTAGCCAGACTGCACCAAGAAAAGATACACCATTAGCTAATTTCTTCAGAACGGTCCCAAGATGCTATTAGCTATTATTCTTTCTGAACTGTATGAAGAGACTTTGCTTTCCTGAACTTTAATGCTGAAGTCCAATGCCTTGCTGACCGAACTGATGTCCAGTTGACCAAGACTGCTGCAGCTTGCGGAACCATACTGAGGGAAGGTATAAGACGATGTTACTGCTTGTTATGTATATTTGCTTTTGTCCCTAGGTACCAACCGCTTATTTTAATAGAGCCATAGCTAGATGTTTTCCAAATTTGTGTTGATTAAATTGTTTTGCATGAAGCCCAACATGCTATTCTAATCTGAAGGTTAGTTAGGATACTCACTGATGATGCTCGCTACATGTTGATCTCTTTTCTTTGCTTTGCTGAATCTAAATGTTTGCCATTTCTTTTGCACAGTTATTCTTGCTGTTGATTTGTACTGTAACCTTAGAATGTGTAGTGGGCCAAGCCTTCATTAAATTGCGATTTTTTAAGAGATTTGGGTAGCCAGTATTGTTTCTATATGCTTAACATTTGCTTTTGGCTCTAAGTTACGTGATATTAGAATTGTTAATATAAGGAAATAAACATTCTAGCTTTTGCGTAAAGGTGTGGTTATTCATGGCTGAAAGGTCAATGGTGGGTGGAAATCATTGACTCCTGTGATTGTTGATGTTATTGATTGTCATTGCTATTGATCTGCATTGGTACAGAGTCTCATGGTGGGATCTACTCTAAGCGCAGTCAAAAAGTTCATCGACCTACAAGTGCGTCCCCTTATAAATTAATGTCAATTAACCAAATAAGGTCAGATGCGCTAACAGAGTATGATGGTTAGTCCCCATAGGAGCTCATCATAGAGGTCCCATACACGAGTGGCCCCTGAAGAGAAAATTAGCAGAAAGTACTTAGAATGACTTTCCCAGAACCTTTGAGCTTGCCAATGATTGTTTAAGGATGTTCCTGGCATTCTAGTGACAGTGTGAATGAATTAGGTTTTGCGCTTGCACGGCTCATGCAAATCGTGGATGAACCGTGATATTTGTGAGGGTTTAGGGAGTTTGAGTACTCCAAATGAAGTTGTAGAAGGAGGGTGCGTACTCCGAAGTGTGAGGGTATGGAAGTCGTCGAACTTCACATGTGTGTGGCTCTTTGTGCTAAACAATTGTCCACGTGGTTGTTGGTATACAGACCCTACGTGGTCTAAGACTTTGAAATACATTGAAAAATGTATAAGGCACTTGGTTTTTGTTGTAAGTTGTCTGTTTTAATAGGTCAATTGGGCCTGGTCGGCAAGTCAGAGTGTGAGTCAAGGTGAGTGAAATAACTTTTTGACTGAAGTCTGGCGAGTCCTATGTGCACCAGGACAGACCCACTGATCAGTTGAGAGTGATGTTTGTGGGTCGAATTTGCTTGTGAATCAGGGAAACTGAGAAAGAAGGAGTAGCTACTAGAGCGAAATGCTGTCAGTGAACAATCCATAAGGTTTCTGAAGCGATTGTGTCATCCTATCTGTAGTAAATAGACAAATTGGGTTTTGATTTTGTTTAGTGCTCACAATACACTGGGATAGGTTGGTTAGTGAGAAGGGTCGCACACGGATTGGCGGACAACCGTGAAGTGCAATTGGTTGAGAAGGTTGGTGAAGAGAATTCTGTGATTAAAAGTCACTTCCTGATTTGATTTAGAATAACATAAAGGTCTAGAAATTACCTTTTTCAAAGCTTTAAAGAGTGCTTTAAGGGGCGATACGTACATCGCAAACAGTATAGGGGATATTGCACAACCAGAAGGTACACCAACTTCCATTGTGATGAAACAAAAGGATGCTGTGCCATGTCTTTGGCTGAAACAGTGGTGCAAAGTGACAGAGGAATATGGGAGCTTAGCGTTTCCTGCCCATGGAACATTCCATTTGAGGAGCTCCTAGGGGAGAGGAGTTCTTGAACTATACAACACTAGCGTTTGAAGCGGGTGAGCTTATTGAAGGAACTATGGGTGTGAACAGACTGGAATACTACACTGAAGCAGAATGGAGATAACTGAGCCCGAAAACTATGAGGGAAGCAAGCAATGTACATCAAAAGCTAGGAGACTTAGCAGAGAAGTATGGCATAGAAATAGAGAAAAAAACACTTGAAGAGGAGTTAAAGGTTAGATTTCGACACAAAAGATTTTGAACACATGAGATCCAACGGAATGAAAGCACACCTTAGGGAGTTACTCGAAAGTGTCCAGACATGGAGAACATTAGACAATTGGGAAAGCAGATGGGTAAAGAAGAGCGATAAAAGGGAAAGGGATTTCACAAGTCTTACTGCAAATGTGCAGCAGGGTGAGGATCTGTTAAAAATTTTACCAATGAGAGAGATTCCAGGAGATCATTTTGTTCATGTCTCTTGGCACAGAAGTGAAATTCCGTTCTTTACAAATGTCTATCCTAGGTTGAGAAAGAAACCAGTAGAATTTTACCACCAGATAGACAGGTTCGTGAAACTTGCAAAATGCCTGTTGGAGGACTTGAACACTCTATTAGAGATAGTAGTCCCAGCTGATTTATGAATGAAATGCAATAGGATTATAGATTGGCTGATAAAATAACCAGAGAGAGACCCGATTATAGGTGTACCATCTCCTGAGGTAATGAAATACTACTATAAAGTGACTGAATTTTTGAAAGCGAGAATTTCACCCAAAAACATTGACTGGCAGAGAATAGACAGGACAGCTCAAGCAGCGAAAGAGTCAATGCATGCTTATTATGAGAGATTGTTGCAAGTATTATAGTGGTACAGAAGCGATCGAGCCGAAAGACATGATTCACTTTATTTTTAGATTTGTGGAAGGATTGAGACCTGAAATTAGCCAGATGATTAAGAGTCATTTGATTTGCTGGCAAGCAAAGCCAATTGGTGAGGTATTGCAAAATGCAAAGTACTGTAGTGATGATATTGAGTTGAAGCAGAGGAAGCTGAAAGAAAAGGCGAAGGTGATGCAGATAAGAGTGGCACAAACATGAATGCAGGGAAATCTTCTGCTACAGCAACAGCAGCAGCAGGGAAATGTGGTATTTCAAAATCAGTTGAGGGGGAGAGGTCGCAGAGGAATAGGAAATGGAACCCATAGTCCTGATTTTGGTGCTGTAGCTGTTCAGAATGATGTACAGGGAATGAAGAGATTGTTGCCTTGTCACACTTGCAGATAGATGGGGCATCGGAAGCAGGAGTGTCCAATGATTGTACAGGAAGGTGTTGTTCAGCAAACAAGTGACATTAATTTGTTCCATAATATGAGAGGACCTAGAATGAGAGGTTATAATCAAAATGTGAATCAGATGCAAACATTTTCAACCTGTGCAGCAGGTGAAAATACCACATTTGCATATGACACAGTTGCAGCCAGTTCAACAGCAGGTTGAAATGGTCCAGTGACAGCAAATCCAAATACCTCAAGCCCCAATGGAACAGCATCAGATGATGCTTCCTCAACAGGTCACAGGTCAGACGTTTAACCAGAGTAATAACACAGTTCACCAATTTCTATTACACAGTGAGAATGGAAACACGATGATTGGGTGAGCGAGATTTCTCGTGAAGAGGATTGTGTGCTTGCAGGTTACTTGGAAGTATATCAGAAACGTCCATATGTGAAGGGTAAAGTAATGGGTTGTAAAGTTTCCTTCTTGGTGGGACAGGAGGTACACGCCCTACAGTGAGATCTGCAGAAGTTCCGAAACCTGCCCCTTTCAGAAAAAACAGTCCAGATTGTAGGAGTACTGAATCAATATCTGACTAATCCAATCGCAGAACCGGTTCAGGTTAAAATTGGAATTTTAAAAGATTACATACATTCATAGTCTGTGACTCAAGTCCAGTACCCCTACTGGGAAGACACTTGTTGTGTAAAATAAGGTGCTTGATCACTTGCTCAAATGATGGAATTGAGATACAGACGAACAGTGATGATGAGGATGACCCGGCTCCAGAGACAGAGTGTGAAATAATAAATGAGGAGTACCCCTGATTAGTTTCTTTCCAGTTTTTACAAGGAAGGATCTTCCTTCTGGCTTGCAAGAAACAGTGTAGGATTTGACAGGGAAAGACAGTGGCCTGATAAAGGGAGCTGAGCTAGTTAAAGTTCCAGTGAAGCCAAACTCAATTTTTCCCCAGATTCCCCAGTACCACATGCCACAGGACATCATTGAGAAGGTTGCTCCCATAATTGCAGAATTTGTAAACCAAGGGGTCTTGAAAGAAGTGTTGAGCAGCCTATGTAATTCTTGGGATTGTGAAAGCTCTGTGGGAAGGTTCGAATTGTCCAGGATTTGAAAAAAAAAATATTTGTAATCAAATCTTGTCCCAAGGTGCCAAATCCAGCTGTGATTTGGGGTTTCAGATTCAATGTGATGCTGAATGGTTTACTGTCATAGACTTGTCACAAGCCTTCTTTTCTGTGCCTCTTCATGAGGATAGTCAATTTCTCTTTTGTTTCCAATTTTTAGATTGAGTTTATTCTTGTTGTAGAATTCCTCAACGGATTTCAGAGTCACCTTCCATATTCAACCAGATCTTGAAAAAGAACCTAGACTAATTGGAAATGCCTTTCCAATCGACAATTGCCTTATTGAACCATTTGGGAAAGAATGGTCATAAAGCGTCTCCACTTAAATTGCAATACTGTCAGAACAAAAGTGAATTATTTCGGTCACCAGATTGAGAAGGGAATAAGGAAAATATCCAGAGAAAGGGTCACAGCCATATTACAGATGAATCCCCCAGCCACACAGAGAAATGTCAGAATGTTTTTGGAAATTGGTAGGCTATTGTCGCCAATGAATTCTCAACTTTTCAGTCATTTCAAAGCCATTGCAGAAACTGATCCTCAAAGAAGTCACTGATTCCCTAGTGTTACATCAGGCTTGTATGAAAGCATTTTCTGAATTGAGAGAGAGTTTGTGCATAGCTCAGTTTTTAGGAACGCCTGACTACACTAAGCCTGTCACCTTGTTTTGTCATGAACATGATGCATGATATTTGTCTGTCTTGACTCAAGTCCATGGAGGTGTAAACCACCCAGTAGCATATTTTTCAGCTACTTTGGACCCAGTCGCAGCAGCTTTATCAGGCTGCTTGCGTGCAGTTGCAGTGGTTGGACAGAGCCTCGCACAGTGTGAAGGTATTGTGATGGGACATCCCCAGACTATTATGGCCCCTCACTCCATTGAAGTTTTACTTACAAGGTCCAAAATACAATGCCTGACAGGCGCTAGAACGACTCGCTATGAGAGAAGCATGTTGGCGTCACCTAGTGTGTCATTGAAAAGATGTCCAGTGCTTAACCCTGAATCCTTACTTCCAAATGAAAATGTTGAAATTTAACAATTGGAAGATATTGAGCATGATTGTCTTGAAGTAACTGATCTGGGCAAAAAAAAGGGAGACCTGATATTAGAGACACCCTATTGGAAGAAAATGACCAAATTGTCTTTGTTGATGGTTCTTGTCTAAGGGACAACACAGGTATACTGAAAGCAGAATATGAAGTGTGCACACTTTTTGGTATACTTGAAGTGTCCCTGCTTCGAGAAGTTCTGCACAAGTATTCTGCACAAGTAGCAGAACTGGTAGCCCTTACTAGAGCGTGCCAAGTTGTTGCTCAATTTAAAGTTATCATCTATATGGATAGCCATTATGGATTTTGAATAGTGCATGAATTTGGCCAGTTATGGTCTTAGAGAGGTTTCCTGACCTCTTCTGGTTCACCAGTAAGAAATGGTGAGAGTATTCAAGAGCTGTTGCAAGCTATCCAAATGCCTGAAAAGATTGCCGTGGTGAAATGCAGTACACATCTGAAATCGCAAGATTTTGTATCAATGGGAAATGGATATGTGGATCAGGTTGCATGGTTTTGCGCATTGAACTGTATATCGTACAAGGATAAGTATGAAATGTTATCTGAAGAAGATGAGACATGTCTAAGTTATGCATTACATAAGATAGATACCTTGGAAGAATTGAGAACCTTGCAGAATAATGTTGGTAGGGAGGGAAAACAGTCATGGGGCAAAATGAAGTGTGTACAGCAACAAGATGAATTGTGGGATTCACAAGAGGGTCAATTGGTTTTGCTGAACAGTTTGTTGACTCAAATGGCTAGATAATATCATGATAAAGCGCACGTTGGCAGGGATGCCATGATTCGACTATTCAGGCAGAATTGGTTCAATCTGAAATTTATACAAGTTGCTGAAGCAGTTTGCCATTGTTGCGTCATTTGTCAACAATTGAATGCAGGTAAAGGGACTGTGGTCAATTTTAGCCACATTGGAAGAACAGGAGGTCCTTTCAGCAGAATGCAGATGGTTTTATTGAAATGCCTGTGTGTGGAGGATTAAGATATGTGTTGGTAATTGCATCTTTAGTCATTGGATTGAAGCTTATCGTACACAAAGAAATGACAGTCTCACAGTAGCAAAATTACTGCTTAGGGAACTGATACCACATTTTGGGTTTCTGATCTCTTTAGAATCAGATAGAGGAAGTCACTTCAACACAATGAAGTAATTAAATTACTATGTGCAGCCTTAAACATTGAGCTGAAACTGCATTGTAGATACCGCCCTGAAGCATCAGGACTTGTTAAACAGATGATGGTACCTTGAAGTCAAGAATGGTGAAATTGTGTGCATCCACAAATCTGAAATGACCAGACGCACTACCATTAGTTCTGATGACAATGAGAAACACACCTGACAGGAAGACAGGATTATCACCTCATGGGATCGTCATGGGCAGAGCAATGAGGTTGCCAGCGGTTCCTGAAAATAACAGAACATAACAGATGGATATGGTGTTGGACTACTGCAAGGGTCTGGCTGATGTGGTTTGCTCTTTCTCTCATCAGGTAGAAGCCACCACACTGCAACCGTTTCAAGATCAAGGACACAACCTGAGAGCTAGTGACTGGGTTGTGATCAGAAAACATGTGAGGAAGACGTATTTGGAGCCTCAGTGGAAAGGCCTTTCTCAGATAGTTCTGATCACTACCACAGCTGTGAAGTGCGCTGGAGTTTCAAACTGGATCCACGCAAGCCATACAAGAAAAGTGACATGTTCTCTGGACAGTAAAGAAGAGTTGTTGAGAGTACCAACAATGACCAGACAAACCTCAGAGCCGGAAAGAGAAGAAAGAGGAACTGAGACCAGATCTGAACACATTGACAACTGTTCAGTCACTCCTGTGAGAGACGAAAGAGAAGACCTACAGGAGAGAAACACCAAACCAATCTAAATTGAAGCAGCAGGAGAGTATATTCAGAGGAGGGCTCTTTCAGAAGCAGATGATTTTGAGAGACAAACAGAGCAAACAACAGACCCTGAGGGGGAAGGAGTCGAGAGCGGATCAAAGCCAATGTGGTCTGACTGCTCCTGAACCAGTCAGAGGTCTGTCAAGAGAAAATCCTGCAGGGCAAAAAGAAGTCTCAAGTTTAACACTGAAAAGAGCATTTGCAAAGGGTCCATTGAAAGGAGATAAGTGTCCGGAGTCACAAGCAAAGAGAAAGGAAGCAATTGGTGTGACAACAATTGAGGAAGAAATAGACACGACAAGAAGAGAAGACCCGAGTGAAGGAGAATTGAATAGAGATCGAAAGTTGAAAAGAAAGAGATTAGCAAATTGAAGCTGCGCTGGTTCTGAATGGGCGTATGCAACAACAAGTGAATGACAAAGAACATTTTTGTCTTTTTGTTTTGATCGAGACATTCCAGGTCATTTTGTTTGCACTTGAAGGAAATCAATGACCTGAACTGTTAAAACTACAAATTGAGAAAGTACAAAGAAACAAGACTGTTAAAAGTAACCAGGAAAGACTTTTGAAAAACTGATTTGACAACCTGCTAAACCGATTTTTGACAATCTTACTGATTTTGACAAAGGGTCCTGGAAGTGAGAATGAAAGCTGTAAAAAATCGCTGAAAGAAGATTGAAAATTATGTTTTTGATTTTTGCTGCATAGTTACTATTTTTCTCTTCTACTTTCTGATTCTTTAGAGATCATGAGTAATCTTAGCCAACAGGGTAGGAAGAATAGGTGCTGTAAATACATGAGTATTGGTTTGGCAATTGTGTGTGTGGTATTGTGCTTGATACTGGTTGTGGGGATGATTGTTCTTGACAAAAGTAAAGCCGACCATACTTGAGCTTTGGTGACAATTACTGCGTTAACAGAAATAGAGAATTTCAGGTTAGATGAAAAGTATCTGCATGTAGACAATGCACAAGGAGAACTTTCTTCTAATGTCTCCTATCGCTTATTGAGTGAGTATGTTGAGACAATGGATGCAAGAGATTGTTATGTATGCACCCAGATTCCTTCATCAGTCAAAGAAGGAGTTACCTATCATAGTTTGCCCCTCACTTACAGGATAAGTTGTAGTCTGCTACTACCAAGATTCTATAACCAGGAGTACATTCAGTATTTCTATTCTAACCATGACGTTGTGTTTTCATTTGTCCCTATAATTAAGTACCTGAGTAGAGTAGCTAAGCAGAACAATGTAGAATTAGTTAGAGGATTATTTGAGCCTTCATTAACTTTTGGCAGAGCATATGCTCACAAGAATAACTTGACATGCTTGCTTACACAACTAGAAAAGAGCTTCTCACATTAGACAGATGACAGGAGAAAGGCATTAAAGAAGAAGTTAGAAAAGGGTTTAGAGAAAAGTACTTTAAAAATGATAACGCATTTAGTGGGATAAAAACACAAAGGAGTTTAGCTTTAGATCCGCAACACATAGGGAAGCTTTATATGTATATGCCTAGCTCTAGTACTGATACTTTGTGTGAATGAGCGACTGTAAACGTGTTTTTGTTTCAGAGTAAATGGACGGTTATGTTGAATGAACAGGATCCAGCGATGTGGGCCAAATGCTTATTACCAACTTTCAAGAGGACGGTATGGCACATGTTACCTGGGGATAGTTTTCCCAAGGATATTCCAACTTGAGGACTTGAAACGATTACCAAAAATGACTGAGTTACATCACATTAAACAAAAGAGAGAGTCTCCTTCTGGTATAGTGCGAGATATATTTGGAGCAATGATTCCTTCAGCAGGAGTTGTTCAGAATCCTATAAAGATTTGAAATTTGTCTACTATTGTGAATAACATGTCGACAAATTTTCCAGGAGCTATGATCCTAATGGATACAGAAATGGCTTAGGTAAGATCTATGACTATTCAGAACTGCCTTGCGTTAGACATTCTTTTAGCAAAGGATGGCAGTGTTTGCAAATTGCTTAATTCGAAGCACTGCTGCTCGTATATTCCTTATAATAGCAAATAAATTAGAAGCTTACTTACTTATCTGACTGATGAAAGTGCTGATTTGAAAGAATTGAAAGAACCAGGTGTTTGGGAGAAAGTCGGCAAAGGATTTCCTTCAGACGAAAATTGGCTCAGCAACATTGGGAAAGGGATAATAGTGGAAACAATACATGGGATATTGATTATTGTGATCTGCCTAATTGGAGCATGGGGAATATGTAAATTGTGTTGCATGATCAAATTAGGGAAAATAAAGAATGATAAGTGGAGAGAAGAAATGACCAGAGAAAAATTGTATAGGGAAAATTCAAAGAGAGAACAAAGATTAAGAGGGATAAAGTGTCAGAGTCACCAGATCCTCGGGGTCTATGCACGTTCCCAACACTTCCACCACAAGACAGCTCCAATACTCTGATTAGATTTATCACAGAGTCTAAGAGAGTCCAAGTGGGGAAAAGGGGATTAGGACGGGAACAGCTGGGAAGGAGACCTGTAGGAAGCAAAAGGTTAAAACACAACATCAAAATTACATCTCATGAATTCAGTACCATGCTACAACTCTAAGCCTCGTCTTTTCCAAAAATCATGAACAACCCTAGAATAGTCCTAAAACTGACTAGGCTTTAGATGACCGAATAGCTGAGGAGGAAACAGGAAAAGTTAAATAGGACTTTCAGATTCAAGTACTTTCTTTAGCATGAGAATCAGGAAACACTGAGCAATTTCTAAACAACCATATGAATCTCCTTTTAAGAATACATATCAGGAACACACAGCATTACATCTAGAATTCTGGTATTGTTGTGTTCATCTCAGAAAAGCAAAAACAACAAGTGATGGACAGAATGCTGCACATTGTCAAACATTCACCCCCAGTACAGTGATCTGGGCCTAAATCCATCGTTTTTTTGCTGCCCATGCCATTCCAGTTTGGACCCAGCCATATGCAAATCAGTCTTGATCCTGTTCCCCATGGGAACGGTCCAGCCCAAACTGCTAGGCCAGGTCTTCCCTGGACTGGAAACAAGCATCCTGGGACCGGTTTCGGGGTTTCACCCCTCATCAGCCAGGCTAGGTTGAATCCAGTGGCATGGGAAGCACGGGACCCACGTCTGGGCATACTCTTCCCACTTAGGGCGACAAAGCAAAAACAACAAGTGATGGACGGAATGCTGAACATTGTCAAACATTCACCCCCAGTACAGTGATCTGGGCCTAAATCCATCATTTTTTTGCTGCCCATGCCATTCCAGTTTGGACCCATGAGGGAACATGAGGAACAGGGTCAAGACTGATTTGCATATGGCTGGGTCCAAACTGGGGTGGCATGGTGAGCAAAAGAACGATGGATTAAACCCAGATCTGTGACGGGGGTGAGTGTTTGACAATGTTCAGCAATCTGTTATTCATTTAAGAATTAAAATCAAGAATATGAAAATTCTCAATTACGGTGTTGGGAAATGTCCAAACACTGTCTTACCGCCTTGTAACAGTGATCACCAATGAGAGATGAGTGCAGAGGACTGGAAATCCCAAATAGGCCGCCGGGACAGGAGCTCAGGAAGAAGCTGCTGCTCTGCACCGGGACCTCTGAATAGTGAGCACTGGGATTTGGGCTGACTCTCTTTTATAGAGTCTTGGCCCCGCCTAGAACCACGCCCAGGCATGTTGCAGGGAAAGTCTCTGAAAGGCCCTGGAAAGGGACCACACCCTGCCACACCCTAACTCACTCTGAATGTCTGCAGCAATACATTGCAAATGTACAGTATTTATAAGCACCTTAAAAATGAATCTTTTGGATGGAATTCTGCAATGCAAAAGGTTAAACAATAACATATCATCACAATGCATAAATTACATTATCTTGCGAGTGTTGGGTTTTTGCATTCTAGATGCCCGTAGAGCGCGCACTGTCCTGGTGTTGACATAAAGATGACAAATTTTAGCTGAAGCAGAACATTTGTGTGGAAAGCTGTAGAAGTGATGACATATTTAGTCATCAGAGGAGGGATTGTTAACGCTGAATTTTTACTAATGAATATTCATGTATTTTGAGTGTTGAATCTGCATAGAAAATGAGTTAACATAGAAAAATAATACACACATTTGAAAATGTCCCTATTTGAATGACAATCAAGAATCACAAAGTGTACTTATTAACAGCTTATTAGTGTAAAATGTTAAGCTTATGCTTGGATTAATGTAGTAGTATGTCAAAATAAAAGTCATGTATTATGTACTTGCTTTATTAATCATATGTCTTAATGCAGGGAGGTCTTGGGCCTAGTTGCATGGCCTCATGTCAAGATGCATTG
This sequence comes from Pleurodeles waltl, assembly GCF_031143425.1. Classification (NCBI taxonomy): domain Eukaryota; kingdom Metazoa; phylum Chordata; class Amphibia; order Caudata; family Salamandridae; genus Pleurodeles; species Pleurodeles waltl. The sequence goes on along the minus strand of NC_090440.1, from coordinate 458,318,699 downwards.
CTTAGGCGATTCATGAAATGGCTGCTTAGAGAATTTAATTGTGATTTTCTACTGTGTTGACCAAATGCTAGTAGCTGAAATTCTTTCCCATGAGAACTGCTTCCTAGAAAATGCTGTACTAGCTAGGGATACATTGTATAACTTAGTGTATGTAAATATGACCTTTCCAGGAGCAGACAATGGATGCACTGACTGGAGTATAATCTGATACAAATTTGTTACCTGCCAAGCCCAATGATGGGAATGGGAGGAGAGAAGAAAATTATCAACAGGTGAACAGTGGACCAGTAAATTCTTAGATGTGGTTTTCTACTTTCATTGGACTAAATGTAAACATACAGATTCTTTGATCGATAACAATGTGGGAAGTAGTTTTAGAAAATCAAACTTAGCTAGGCTGTACCAAGAGGAGATACCCCATTACTAATTTCTTCCTAACTGCCCCAAGATTAGCTATTATTATTTTTGGACTGCATGAAGAGACTTTTCTTTCCTGAACTTTAATGCTGAATTCCAATGCCTTGCTGATGAACTGATGTCCAATTGACCAAAACTGTTGCAGCTTGCTGAACCATACTGAGGCAAGGTATAAGACGATGTTACTGATTGTTATGTATATTTGCTTTTGTTCCTAGGTATCAACCGCTTATTTTGATAGAGCCATAGCTAGATGATTTTTAAAATTTGTGTTGACTAAATTGTATTGCATGAAGTCCAACATGCTATTCTAATCTGAAGGTTAGTTAGGGTGCTCACTACATGTAATAACATTTGATGTATTTTCTTTGCTGAATCTAAATGTATGCCATTTCTTTTGCGCAGTTACTCTTGCTATTGATTTGTGGTGTAACCTTAGAATGTGTAGTGGTCCAAGCCTTGATTAAATTGCTTAGGAGATTTGGACAGCCAGTATTGTTTCTATATGTTTACTATTTAATTTTGAGTCTAAGTTACGTGATGTTAGCATTGTTAATATAGGGAAATAAACATTCTAACTTTTACATAAAGGTGTGGTTATTCATGGTCGAGAGGTCATGGTGCGCAGAAATCATTCACTCCTATGATTGCTGATGTTATTGATTGTGATTGCTATTTATTTGCATTGGTACGGAGTCTCAAGGTGGGAACTACTCTAAGCGCTTTCAAAACATTCATTGACCTACAAATGCGTCCCCTTATAAATTAATTTCAATTAACCAAATAAGGTCAGACTGGCTAACACATCCGTACTACCAATGTGTATTAGAAGGGCTGTAACTACTACAATCGATCACATAATGGGGTCAACGGATCTCTAGTTAATCTCTCAAATTTTGTTCTAACATCAAATGCTGTCTGCGATTAGAACCCACTGGTACTAACTCTTCATTCATATACACAACAACAATCCAAGATTTTCAAAGCAGAAAATGTAGACATAAAAAGAACGAGTGATGTTAGACTAAATTGGTCCAGAGTGGATCCAAACAAGTTTATTTAAACTTTATACAGACAACAGACAAGACCTTTTGCTATTCACAGATGATACTACAGAGCGTAGGCATATTAAACAGTCCTATGAGAATACTTTTAAATCAAATAGCTCCTTATAGACAAGGACGACAAGGTGTAATAAACAGAGACAAAAAGGCTGCTTTGACGATCTATATACTGAAGCCTGTAAAAAGCTAAAAGAATCCCTCCATGCAAACTAAGGGATAGGGACTTAAGTTAGCAACTAAGATGTAACTACTAATATGTCTTAGTATATAGGAGATGAGAGATATGAGAACCGGACTGGAAACGTTTGGTAGAAGCAGTTGAGACAAATGAGAGCTCCCTTTGTTGGAGGGTCATTAATATGCCCTTTTTCGGCACAGTTCACTCCCTCAAATGCATTCATTGGCCTCTGCTCATAATTGGGCTGATTACTTCTCCCTGATTTTTTATTCCACAAATGGGAGTCCTGATCTAGCCGACAGTGAGATACTGCTATTAACCACTATGGTGGATAGTGTTGCAGTTGCCTTGAATGAGGTCATTTCTGCCATTGAGAAAAAAGTGCTAAAGGAAAACCCACAAGACCAGATGATGTGTGCATAGATGTATATAAGTATTTAAGTACTCTTTGTGTGCCAGTTTTAACCCTAGTTTTAAATGCAGCAGGGAAGTGGAGCCTTCCCACAGCTTTGTCATAGACAATAATCGTCCTGATAGTCAAAAAGGCAGCATGAGTGACCCCGAATCCATATCCCTACTTGACTTGTTGGCAAAGCATATGAGTAAGGTCATCTCAGAGAGGGTGGAGTTGTGGGTATAAGAAAACTGCATACTCACAGACTTTCAGTACGGGTTCAGGAGGTGTATGAAGATGGCAAAGCAGTGCGCAAACTTGAATCTTTTAATAGAAAAGGATAGTAGGGCCAAGGTGGGGCACCTACATCTTTGTTTTAGGGACTTGAAAAGCACATTTGATGTGTTAACCACCATAAACTATGGGTACACTTGAAGGCACAGTATTGTTCCTGGCTTGAATGTATGGAAACTTAAATGCCACGTGCACTATGGACCCAACAAGTAGTTTACCCCTGCTCTTTAAGGTGACCAGAGGGGTAAGGCAGGCATGTGTCCCTGAATCAGTCCTTTTTTCTATATATTAATTATGTGAATACAGAGCTTCAAATGCTATGTGCATGTTCTCTAAGAGTAGGTACTGTCTCGTGCATATTCTACACAGTGTTGTTGCTCCAGACTTGTCTCAGACCGCAAATAGGCTACAACATCTTAGTGACCATACTTAGGAAGTACGATTATGTTTTGCAGTGACAAAGACATGAACAGGTTTATCAATAACTGCGATAAAACATTTTGAAAGAAAAAAACAGGTACCTAGGAAGAACATAGAAAATCTACAAACACTACAAATCCAGAGACACAATGGATCATGTATAAGCCATAATGGACTGTGTCATAAAAAGGGTTTTGTCCCGGGGGTCACAAACCCTTTATTATTGGGTTAAAGTTCTGGTATTTATGATTAGCCTCAATAAATTGGAGAAACTAAAGCACAAGTATCACCGGAGAACTAGAGGTCAAGTAGGGCTTATAAGTATCCCTAGTCCTGTTCTGCTTAGAGACTCATAGATCTGCTTTATTTAAATAAATAAGGGTTGCTGGTTCATACATTGAACCAGGTTTCAGGAGGAGCACAACAGCCAACTCGTCCTTTGCTACTTCCTGGCAAGGAGGCCAGGGTTTTTTCAAGGCAGCTAAATAGGTTAATATTATCAGAGAGGTATGGGAGTCACAGATTATAACCTGTGTGCAGCCCAAATAGTATTCCTTGCCCTCCCTGCAAAATCAAATTATGTGCAGTCTCAGTCGGCGAAGATTCTTCAAGAATAGATCATTCCCACTGCCTATTGTACACAGTCTTGTTGCCTCAGACAGCCAATGGGAAACAACATCTAACAGACAATAAGGTTTTTTTTACGCAAATTCCATATTTTTATTTTGACACCTGACACGTCTAGCATCAAAATATAGGAGTTAGCAACATTTTCTGGATGCGTGCACCTACCTATCTCAATGAGATGCAAGTTAGGCGTTCCCATCTAAACAATTGTACTAACCCCATAGCCCCATATTTATCCCTCCATACTAAAATAATGCACAAGTGGGAGGAGGGGCTAAATAATGGTGCAAAGCTTTCTTTGCAGCATAATTAACGCCTGGGTCAAACCAGGTGTTTGGAGACCTGTGGACCCATTTCCATGGTGAAACACCATGGAATGGGCCCACAGGTGCCCACCCCAGCCCCAGGAACACCCCCACCCACACTAGAGGAGCACCTAAGGATGAGGGATGCCATTCCAGGTCAGTAGGATAAGTATAGGTAACTATTGTAAACAAAATGTAAGTGCCATTGGGGGCCATGACACGGGCCCCCCTGCATGGCACTGGGTGCAATGGCCATGCGCAGGGGACCCTAGTCCTCTGTGCTGGCCATTGGGGTGGTGGGCATGACTTCTGACTATTATAAGACAGGAGTCATGTGGTATGAATTGTTTTGCGTCAGGAAATGACACTAGTCTGGTTAACAATTTTTTTTGCCTCTAACCAGCCTATTGTAATTTTTGGAGGCAAAACCCCCTTCACTCGTACCCCCACCCCCACCCAGCTAATGTCATTTTTTCTGACGCTAGCCCAACCTGAGCGCCGGCTTGCGGCATTCCATAAATTAGGCGCCCGGCTGGCGCTTTGGAATGACGCAAGCCGGCGCTATACTTTTCGTATAGAAAGTATAAATATGGGCCTTAGTCTCTAGTTATGACAAGAAATTTTGAAAAAAAAGCTAGGTACCCAGGAAGCCAAGCATAGAAAATCTGCAAACGCTACAAATCCAGAGACACAAAAAATACTGCCTAAGCCATAATCAATATCTATAACTTTGCTATTTTCACAATGTACCTCTAAGCCCAGATAATACATTATTACTTTAATTACTAATCAGTGCATACATTTGGAAGCACTTTCAATCAGTGGAGAGGATACTGGACTGATCATGGAAGGAGTCAATGCAATATTTACATTTTGCAAGCAAGCACTTTCTGAGTGGACAGCTTATGAACAATTTTGTTTGCTTCGGACAGAGGGGGAACTGACACCTAAATGTCTCTTTAATAATCAAACATAAACTAATAAACATAAACTAATCTCTGCCAATAATGCATGGCTTTTAGTTAAAAAATCCTCTATCACCTATGCATTACTGGCTGTACACGCCCATTGCATTTAAGCAACACCAGATTTCAAACTACACTTCTATATGGCTCATACCCATGGCTTCCTCATTGAATGGAAGAGTGCTGATGTCAGCACTGTTGACACAACCACTTCACCCTCTGGAGCAAGATGAAGCATCTTTGAGAGTCCATTGACCCAGTTGTATGAAAATTGCTCTTGAGCCATATAGAAATCTAATTCAAAATCTGGTGCTGCTCATCTCCCCTGATCATCAGACGAGACACACAGAGAACATATTTATCTGGGTAGTTTCCTATCCAAAGACAACTTAATCATTAGGTTTTTAGTGTGCTAAGGTACATGCAGGTAGAAACTATTGGAAGGTTCAAAAGTAGAAGGCTAATCTATTTCTTGGTAGATACGTATGGAGCATCAAAAATTGATGGCGTAGCTGTCCACCCGCCATATTTAGATGCTGGTATGAAGGACGGATCTCTGTCAAATCTTCTCCATCTCTATCACCTTCTAACTCCTCTGTCAATAGAGTATTGGCCTATATGTGGCTGACAGAGGCATTTATGGTAGAAATCCACCCACTAAAGTACAACTTTGCTTACGGTCAATATATCCATGGTGCTTAAACCTCCACACCTGGCCTTGGTGGTCTTGTACAAACATAACCCTCTTACACTTTTTCACTCACTCTTTCACCATGAATCTCATGCTGCTTGGCTACAATGAACTGCTACTCGATATGGAAGACCAGACACAACATCAACAACAGAATCTCAGGTTTGTTATTATATTATTTAATCAAAAATGTCTTGTACTTGTCTCATGCGGAGAACACTGTCAAGCTGGGAATACATCTTTCGAGCAGGTAGGCCTTGGTGCCGCTCTGGTCCTCAGTATGTTTTTTCTTTCCAAGAACCAGGCTGGGTAGTACACTTAAATACCACACCAAGGCTCCAGGACCTAGGGGACATCTTTTTGTGGGCTAAGACTCTTTTCAGAGGCCAAAGAGGAGCCCAGTATAGGTCCAGTTAAGACTGGTCAGCTGAGCAGGTTGCAGGACAGGTTCAAAATAGGCAGAGTAGTGGAAAAGGTCAGAATAATGTTGTAGGAGGCTGGCCCTCTATCTAGTGGGCAAAGCTTGGCACACTGTGCAGGGGGTCCAGACAACCGCATATTGTTTTACAGAGGTAAAATCTAGACACCACACATAATGTTCTAATTTTTATGTAGCTTGGTCCAGCAGTTAGGCTAATCTTGGAGAAGTGCAAACCATTTGTACTCACAATATTCATGAAGAAAAAAATCACTTGAAAGAATAACTTGAGACCAATTTACAAAAATACTTCAGGTTTTTTTTTTTTTTAGACCAAGATCATAACATTGGGTAAGTAGTTTTTAAGTTATTAATTTTTAAAATTTTACTAAAGTTAGTCTTTTTGTGCGTAATTACGCACCATAGGAATCAATGGAGAAATACTTTGAAAATTCACCGTAAATCAGGCAATGCGTTTGCCAATGTCTCCTTTTGTAGATAGATCGAGGTCATCGATGGGTACCCTGGACCAGCTGGAGAAGTTTGGATGACTTCCAGTTCCTGCAGCTGCAGAAAGTCAGTGGAGCTAGTGCCAGGCCACTGTGGGGGACCACTTGGAAAAGCACTGCACAGGCAGACTTAAAGGTAAGTCCAGTGGGTCCCCTTGGGGTGTTGAGGTCGCAAGAGGCATGGGACTCTTAGGGCACAGCTCGATCTTCAGTGCAGGTTGCAGGATGGCTGGGTGCAGAGCACACTAGTGAACCAGTACCTGTGTGCAATGGTGCCCTTGAAAGCAGGACGTAAGTCAACTTGAGGGTCACTTACAGGTAAGCAGGGCCACTCAGTGGGTGGTTCAGCTGGTTCTTGAAGTGCCTTGGGTCTTCCTCCTGGTCCTTTTTCAGTCCAGAATGGACTGTTCTTCTTGGTGTCTGGCGTGAGGTGACCAGTACCTGGTGCTATTGCATGGTCTAGCGATTGGAGGCTGCAGTGCCACCAAACTTGGCACACTGGTATGTTTTATACTCACGTTCTGATGGGTGAAGTTTGGTCTGTCTGCAATGTCTGGTTCCTTGGTCAGGAGCCAGTCAGTGAAGTTGCATTCACTTGGTCTTTGGTTCCTTGGGGTGGAAGAGTGACGCCTTCACTCTGGAGAAACATCTGTGGTGTTTTTGAAGAGTGGAGGTCCTTTGGGGGTTTGTAGAGTCTGTCTGATGTCCAAGCAGCCACTCAGCTGTGATTGTCGAGTCCTGGGTGCAGCAGGTAGGGTTTGGTGTCTTTTCATGTTGCAGCATGACTTCAGTCCCTCAAGCTTTGGGTCTTCTTTCTTACTGGCCTTCTTTTGTCAATGGAATCTGATTTCTTTGTCTAGGGATGACCACTAAACACTGTATTTAGTGTGCTTTTTAGGGGGGAATCTAGTAGTGATCAATGGGTCATTTACCTTAGGGTGGCTACACCTACTGAGTGACGACTTCCTGTGGGCTGAGGTCACTTCCCTACACCTGATTGGCTTTTTTTCTTCCATGCAAGATAGAGGAAAATGAAATTGAGAGGTCACCTTGCATGCAACGGCATAGAGATGGTGCAAGCCAAGACTGGCCACTCATTCCGTCCCACCGTTGCTCCCACCAAAAGTGAGGATTTGCAATGGGAGTGGCTATCTGCTGTTAGCAGCAGGCTTGGGGACTGAGTTTTCAGGGCAGTAAGCCCTTTGAAGCCGGCTAGCAGGGCAGTGCATATTCCTGAGGGAGGGGGTGTTAACACGCAGGAAGGGCTTTGTTCTCACCCCTGGGGTTCAGACTCTTGCCTGGTGGTGGCAGGCTGGTTGTGACCAGCCAGCAACCATGCAAGGTTAGTTAGCTTTTGCAGGGGGCACCCCTAACATGACCCTTGGGTACATTTTGCAATAAATCCGATGCTTGTACCAATTTGGATTTATCATTCTGAGTTGTTTTGTACCAAACAACCAAGGGTTCAGAGTGGCAATCACATACCTGTAAAACTTGTATTGACCTGTGTCCAGCACATGCACTTAAAATGGCTGCTCTGTTCACTCACTATGATCCAGGTTTGGGAAGGGAACAGTGGGGTCATACTGCTCATGCATCTTTGACCAGATAGTGTACCCTGCCTTAGGGCTGAAAGGCCTGCCAGAGGGGTGGCTTACCTTTAGGGCATGAAGTGTATGGTGGGCATGGCACACAAGCTGTGTGCCATGTTGAGTTTGTCTTTTGGGTTTGCAACAGGACCCTTAGCCTGCACTGGCAGTGCTGGGTGCAACTGAATGCATGGCCTTAGGGGGTGGAACAATCAGTGCTGCTGTCCACAGGGGTCTGCCCTTAGTACCCCATGCCCTGGATACCTAAGTACCATTTAGCAGGGACTTGTAGAGGCAGCTAAATATGTCTCCAATTCTGCCAATGCATCACAATGGTTTTGGAGAAAGATATCTGGCCTAGGGAACCTGGTTAGCACGGGCCCTCTGCACTAACAACTTTGAGGTTACATCATTTACTAGGCAAAATGTGGGGGGCTAACTATGATAAAAGAGGCCTTTTCTTACAAATGTTGCTCAATTTGTAGAGGCTTTGTCTCTGGAATCTTCTTGTGTCCCTGTAGCAACTCTGTTGATAAAATCTATAGGTGTAGGTTGGGGTTCAAAGTTCCTGTATATGGTTGCAATGTTGTGAAGGGAATCAGCAAGACTGTTGCATAGCTCCTGTGAGGGTGTGATGTTTTCCTTAGCTGCTGGATTGGAGAAATCCTTAACCATGCTGAAAAGTACCTTGGTGTTGTTGTTGATGGTTTTGATGTGCGTAGCTAGTGCAGCCTTCTTTGTTGCTCTCAGCAGTCAGTGGTAGAGGTTGGGGGAGGTCTTGAAAGCCATCCTTCTGGAGGTGTCTGTGCTGGCACACCACTTCCTCTCCAGCTATTTGCTGTCTTGTTTATCTGTTCTGAGTTCAGGGGTGCCAGATGGCCCTTTTGGAGGGTTTTCTCTGGCTGCTGCTTTTGACAGGGATGATACTGTCAGTGCAGTTGGTGATTCAGGTGTTGAAGTTCTTTACTCCTTGTTTGAGGTCAGTGGTGGGGCTGGTGGTGTTGAGGGCATCAGTCCAGTTAGTTTCTGAAACGTTACTCCATGCTTGGTGGAGGGTACTGAATTTCTTGGGGCTGTGGGTTCTGGGAATGGAGATATTGAAGTGGATGACAGAGCGGTCAGTGCATAAGAGGTTGGTAACATGGCTGTACACAACACAGCTGCCGGAGGAAAAGATGAGGTCCAGTGTGTGCTCTGCAGTGTGCATAGGGTAGTGAACGATAATGGTTAATTTGAGGCAGCTCATACTGTTGAGGAGGCATGTGATGCTGTTAATGTTTGGCCGTGCGGTGTTGTTAGTGTTTGGGTCATTGATGTGGAAGTTTGGGTCACCAAGGAAGATGTAGTCCTTGGATTCTAAGGCTAGGTGCATGATGAAGTCTGTGATGGTGTTGCAGGAGCTGCAGTGCAGGCCTGGGGGTCAGTATGCTAAGGTCCCTCTGATGGTAGCCTTGTCATCTGTGCAGAGCTTAAAGTTGAGGTACTCCATGGGGGAGGTAGTGTTGTCGGTGGAGGTGGTGCATTATATGGTTTCTTTATGGACAATGGCAGTACCTCCACCTGGCTTGCTGGTTCAGTCTTTGTGAGTGATTTATATCTCTTAGGGATTGATGTGGCAATGTCTTGGGCACACGTATTTGTGAGCTTGGTTTTAGTGAGGAAGAAGTTGTTGGGTGTGAGGGTAGTGAGGAGGTTCCGTAATTTGGTGGAGTGGTTGCACATTGAGCGTGTGTTGGGAAGTAGGCAATGGAGTTGGTGTGTTGCTTCTGGCATGTTGTGGTGAGTTCAGCATGGTGCTGTGCGATGTGACTGCGGTCTTCCAGGAAAAGGTGCATCTGGAGCAGGAGAATGGTCCTACTGTTGAGTATGGTGTGGCATGGCAGCAGCATTCACTGGGGCATGGGGGTTGCACTGTTGTAAAGTAGGTGGGGCGGATACCAGGGGTCCTGGCACTGGGCACGATCCACGCATCCACGGGTGCAGATGGGTTAGCCTTTGGCGCATCCGCTCCATGGCCACGCTGTGGCCTCCATTAAATAGGTCCTGGGAGGAGTGAGGCAGGCTGGGAGGTGGTTGGCGGGGCCAGCGGGAGGAAGGAAATAACAAGCAGCAGGCTGGAGTGGCAATGATGGAAAAAACAAGGAAAAAGCAGTGAAAACGAGGGAAAAGCAAGGAGAAGGCACAGAAAAAACAAGGGGAAAAAGCAAGGTGAATGCTGTGAAAACACAGGAAAAGCCAGGAAAAGGCACACAAAAATGGGATAAAGCAAGGAGAAAGCAGTGAAAATGAGGGCATAGCAAGGAGAAGGCACACAAAAAATGAGAGGAACAGCAAGGAGAAGGCAATGAACTTGAGAGAAGAGCAAGGAGAAGGGACACAACAAATGGGGGAAAGAGCAATGAGAAGACAAGAGCAAAAGTGATCCAACAGCATGGGGAGAGCTGGGCCTGTGAGACTATCAATGGAAGGAGGACATATCTTTACAAGAAAATACATATCCTACTTCTAAACTCCCACACACCCTGCTCTTTGAGGTGTTAGGGCCTACTGAAGGGGTCACTTATAAATAGTGAAAAGGTATATTTAGGATTGGCAAGTAGCATGATGTGCCAGGTCTAAATGGCATTTTAAAACTGCACTGCAACCTGCAAATAACAGATTTGAGATGTGTTTAGGGCTGAGATAGTGGGTGACACAGTGCTCAGCCAACTAGTGGCATTTAATTTTCCAGGAACTTGGTACACACAGTACTATCTATTAGGGACTTATAAGTAAATGTACAAGTCAAGTATAAACAAATTCTACCATGTTTATGAGCAAGGACACATGCACTTTATCGCCGATTAGCAGGGGAAAAGTGCCTAGAGACCTAATGGCATCAAAAACAGTTTCAACAAAAGGTGGCCAAGAAGTCAGAGATCAACAAATATGATCACTATAGGATCTGTGTAAACCAGAAGGACACTCCATCTGTCTGACTCAAGGACCGACCCCAGCAGTATTTTCAGATGTCACTAGATTGACCTCCTGTGTCTGCTACAAGAACACCAAAAGTCTACACTGTCATTATTAGACCTGGCCTTCCTGCAGGCTCAACCTTATAGCTGTCCTTTCCATTAACAACCTTGCTTTTGTTGGCATAACAACTCGGTGCACCTTTTTCCTGCTCTCTCATGCAAGTACTTGTGCTCTTCCCCTAGGACATGGTACCATTGTCATACTCCTAATTGGCACTTTTAGCTCACAGGTAATTCCCTAGTACATCATACTACATGTACACAGAGCCTGTAAATTAAATGCTACTAAAATGCTTCAGCACTAACTTGTTGGACATGTGAGATTAATTCTTACATATCCTGACAGCAAAAGAATTCTAATTTTGTTTTTAACTGTTGTAAGGCTATTTCTTCCATTAACTAGCACTACCATATTACTTCTTTGACTGTTTTGAATTGCAATTTTAAATCCTTTTTATGGTAAGTAGTATTTTAATTAACATTTTTTTAAATTCCACTTCGACATGGTTTACATTTCTGTGCCTAAACATACAGTGCCTTTCTGCTAGGAAACAGGGTCACACAAATATCTGTTCTGTGATTGGATGGTGGTTCATTCCATATATGGGGACAAATGAGACTTGATGTGTGAAGGGATGGGCCATCCTGGCAGGATGGATTGGGGGAAGTAGTACCAAAACATCTTGCCTGCTGCACTCACAAAGGAACCAGACATTAGCCTCTTGTCACATTAGACTTTTATGGTCCAAACCCAGGAAGATCAGGGAACTGGTCAGAACTAGTTTGGGAGAGGGACAGGGTTGTGTTCCACATAAAGGCTGGCCCGGTAATAAAAGGTGGCCTTCTCAGACTACAAATCATATCACTTCTGCACCTTTGAAAGACAATGAAGAAGGGCCATACTGCTGGCCTACTTCTGGAAGAACTGGTCTGCAGCCCAGCTGCTGGAAGGATTGCCTTGTTGCAGTACTGCCTTAGAAAGTAAGACTGGACCTGATCCTTAAGCTTCCATAATAACTCTGAGTCTTAGCTACCTGGCATCCTGTGTGAGGTATAGGGCACAACAAGCTCCAGATGTCCTACAACTTACCTGTCCATTGTTGCCAGTGCATCCTAGAGAGAGTCCCTGCCAGGGACTCTCACTGGCTAGACCCTTGAATCCTTGGACTGATCCCAAAGTTTACTCCTCCTACCAAACTTTAAAAATACAAATGCTCTGAGAACTGACTTAAGACCAGGACCTACCTGCGTGCCAATCCAATGAAGGTGAGGGACCGGTTAGGTTGATCTTCTCCTGCATTCTTCTCCCATAGCCGTGTTCCGCTTCAGCCTGCTGCCTTGCCCAGCTGGATTATCTACCATTTCTTTGTACCATATTTTTTTAAGTCTGACGGCAACTGCAAACCTGGTAACTTTATCCGGATGCACTCCATCGCGGTCGGCCTCAACCTGTGACTTTATCTCGGTGTCAAGCAACTTAGGCCCTCATTATGACATTAGCAGTAAATCCCACTTACCGCTGCGGTGACGGCTGCCAACATACCAAGGCGAAAGCAAACATCCATTTGCCATATTAAGACACACACAGTAAACTGACATAATACTGCCACAACACACATATCTGTCAGACCAAAGGTCAGTGTTAAAGTGTTGGTATGAACACCCATACCATTACACCCACAAACTACCACAGCGGACATTCAACGGCGGTAAACCATTGGTGTACACACCGGCGGGGTCAGAATGGCCACCCAAATACAAAACAACACAACATTGGCCAAAACTAAAATCACACACCTGACACTCATACACAGACCACACCCACCAACAACACTATAAAACACACACCCACATTACACACAACCCTTTACAAACATGAACAAACTGCAATAGCTATCCACGCAAGTCACAGAGACAACTTCACACATACCACAAACACCCATTCATCCCACACCCCACCACATTACTCAACACCCTCTGCACAACACGCACCACACAACACCCATGTTCCCACTAAGGCACCCCCGTTTCACAGATGAGGCGTTGCAGGTGTGGTGGAGGAAATAGTCAGGGTAAAGCCACAGCTGTTTAGAGCACAGGTACTGCAAATATCCATTGGCAGGAAGATGGAGCTATGGCAGAGAATTGTGGACAGAGTGAATGCCATGGGACAGCATCCAAGAACAAGGGACGACATCAGGAAGAGGTGGAACGACCTACTGGGGAAGGTACATTCTGTGGCACAAGGCACCAGCTCGCCATCCAGATGATTGGTGGTGGACCCCACCTCCTCCCCCACAGCTGACAGCATGTGAGGAGCAAGTCTTGGCAGTCCTGCATCCTGAGGGACTCACTGGAGTAGCCGGAGGAATGGACACTGGTGAGTTAATATTTGCTCCTTATCACCCCCCATACCTGCATTCAATCTCAGCCACTCACCCTGACTCCCATCACTCCATTCCATCCCACACAGTGCACCTACACATGTGACTAACCCCAATGCCAAGCCCTGCATGTCATACCAATGCATGTACAGCCCTCCCAGCTCTGCATGGACACCCATCCCCAAAGCATGCACAGCATAGAGAACTAACAAACCCACAATGCATCAACATACACAAACAAAGGTGGCAGGGCAACAGCAATGGTATAGGGGAAGCTAGGGATGTACAATATGTCACAGACATGAAGCATAGTACATCACTTACATCCCCACAGGTGCCCAGCCAATACCAGCGGCGAGGAGGTGTCACAACTACCCAGCCCCCCAACAAAAGATGTCCCCAATGATGATAGTAACTCTGGACTTCTGGATCTGGATGAACTATCTGGCCCATTAGGGACCACTGGTCAGTCGGCCACCCCAGCCCACCCCAAGTCCACCACAGAGCCTCCCCCTCAGTATCCAACACCACAGCACTCACCCAGCGTCCCCATACCTCTGTCCCCAGGACACATCAATCAGCAGTGTGCCTACCTGTACAGGGACCCTAGTCCACACCTCACAGCCAAGACAATTGGCGTCCCGGGGACAGTGGCAGTGGGCACACCGTTCAGGGGACACAGGCACAGGGGGACAGGGACACACAGAGGACAGCTGTGCACCAGGGGGAGGACAGGCCCAGGGAAGCAACTCTACAGGAGGAACTCACTAATGTCCTGGGGGCTTTCCAACAATCCCAGGACAAGATGGGCCAGATCCTTAAAATCATGCAGGAGAACAAGAGGATGCAGAAGGTACACCATCAAGAGATCAGAGAAGATGTGCAGACCCTCAACACCACAATGGTCTCCATAGCAGGGGGCTGGCTGATATGGCCAACATCATGAGGGAATGGACAGCACACCAGAGGGCCCCTTCCACTAGCCAGTCAACAGAATAGCCCACCACATTTGCTGCATCTAGTGGACAGGAGCCCCTGCCACAGGACCCACAGACCACCAGCACCCATCCCCATGCAGAAGGTGAACCATCCCGCAAACGTTTCCCTATGACCCAGACATAAGCCAGAGATACTAGCCAAGACCAAGACCACCACCAGCAAATTGGACCCTACTGAATGTCCCCCTTGTGTCCCACCCTGTCCACTTTGAACTGCATTTGTACCCCTTCCTATGCCCCCTTGGACCCTGGACCTGTGCAACAAACAGACTGGACCAAAACCATGGACGTACCCCTACCATCACCCCGTTCCATTGCACTTTTCTGTCTATAAATTCCACTACAACAAACACCCTTGAACACAACTTGAGTGACAGTGTTTTATGTGATGAAAATGTGTAAATATGGAAACAGTCACATTTTGTGCAAATGATCTGAACACTGTGATAGCATACAAATAATGACCTGTAGCTGTCTGTAGACATTACATCAGTACACTGTTGTTACAACACCAACATCTGCAAAATGAGAAGTCATAGGTGACAGTCATTTGAGATGCAAAGGAAGTGATTGTCATTCTGCTACATCCACAATTAAAACATAATTAATCAGAGGAATGGTCAGTTCCACTGTCTCACCTGTGTGTCATTAGAAATATTGATGTATAACTGATGTTCTGTTGTTCACATCCTCATCCTCTGCCTCCTCGTCCTCACTGCCCTCAGGGTCCACTCCTGCAGATAAGACACAGGTTGTCTGAGGGCCAGTTTGTGCAACATGCAGCATGTTAATACTATCTGGCATACCTTCTCAGGGTAGTAGCACAGGGATCCACCTCTCAGATGGAGGCATCTGAACCTGGCCTTTAGGTGGCCGAAGGTACATTCAATGATCCGCCTGGTTCACCCATGTGCATCATTATACTGATTCTCACCCCTTCGACTGGCATTCCCTCCAGTGGTCAGGAGCCACGATAGGTTTGGGTAGCCAGAGTCACCTGCAAGTATTGAGAAACAAACATTAACCATACACAATGGTATGGGGCTAACTCCTGAAGGCATACCCTGACATACATTGGGTGGGGACTTTGACTCACCTATTAGCCACACCCTGTGCCTCTGTAGCTGTGCCATCACATTTAGGATGTTGCTATTCCTCAGGACGAAGGCGTCGTGCACTGACGCAGGATACTTGCCAGTGACGTGGGAGTTGTACTGGCCCATCAGGCACACCATTTGCACATTGAATGAGTGGAAACTCTTTAGATTCCTGAACACCTGTTCATCGTGCCGTGGAGCGGGAGGAGGGAGACAAGCACAATATGTGTTCCATCAATTCCCTCAATAATATTTGGTATATGTCCCATTGCATAGAATCCTGCCTTAACAGTGGCCAAATCTTCCACTTGGGGGAACGCGATGTAGCTGCACATGTGTTTCACCAAGGCAGACAAAACCCGTGCCAGCACGATTGAGAACATTGGCTGTGACTTTCCTGCTCTCAAGCCCACCGTCACTTGGAATGAACCAGTTTCCAGGAAATAGAGCAGTGATGGAACTTGCACAAGAGGGGAGATCCCAGTGGGATGACGGATAGCTGATATTAGATCAGGCTCCAGTTGTGCACACAACTCTGTGATTGTGGCCCTGTCCAGTCTATAGATGAGTATTATGTGCCTGTCCTCCAGTGTAGCCAAGTCCACAAGGGGTCTGTACATGGGGTCTTGTCTCCTCCTCCTATACCTCCTCAGTGGTAGGTATCTAAGGGACACAAGAGTGAGGAGGGTGTCACAGATTGAACAATGGAAACACCACCTCAGTGTACATAGAGCATTTATTTGATAGGACAAATGTGAATGGCAATGTATGTGCAATTTACAGCAATGACACACTTGATAGTTTTCAAAATGTTGTACACCACCATAAAATGGCAACTGCCTGTCCTGGATGTAGGAATAGGTGAAAGTGAGGTAACTTCGCTGGCGTTGGGCGTCATGGCAGAAGGCGGTCTTGCACTGCTGTGTTATTCCTCATTGGCTAAATTGGGGCTCTATGGAGTACAGTGGCCAATGGGGATCACCGGCGGCAGTGACGGTGTACATCACCACGGACATCACCACCATTTTCCGTCTAAAACCTCCCTTGATTCCTGACTTTCCACAGGATGACACCTCCACTGTGTGTGCTGCTGTGACCTGTGTCTGGAACCTGCCATGGCCAGTGTGACCAGGGAAAGGGCCCCTGCCTTCACTTCAGAGGAGTTGGAGTGCTTGTTGGATGGGGTCCTACCCCTGTAAGGATAGCTGTATGGGCCTCCAGACCAACAGGTGAGTACACCATGGGCACGATGCATGTGACAAGGTTGAATGGAGATGTGTGTGCTAGCAGCGTGTCATTTGGGGGGATGTCTGGTGGTAGTGTACATGGTGGGCGCCGGGTGGTGTGTGTGCCAAAGGAGATGGAAATGGTGTCATATGTGTGACAGGCTGGATTGTCTGTTTAATGGTGTCCTCCAGCCTGTATTACATCTGCAGGTCAGTGCCCATCAGAAGAAGGGATTGTGGTGTGCTATCTCCAAGGACATGCAGACCCTCTGTAGGAAAAGGTGGGAGGACCTGTGATGCTGGGCCCGGAAGACGAGGTGGGGCCGGCGGTGGTTGGCTCTCATTTTGCTGTGGTACCTAGACAATGGTATGCCAGTGCGATGCATAGTGCTCAATCCTCATCCCTGTGTGTGATGGTAATGTGTATGCCATCTGTGGTGTTTGCAGTGAAATTGACCAAGCGCTCCCTTTCTCTCTCTCTCCAATATTTTCTTCTGTCATCCTGTCCATGTGTGCATTAGCATCATCTGGCGGAGGAGCAGGGGCACTGGCAACTGAGGGAGATGCATCCCACAGGACCCAGGAGGCAGAGTCTACCGACGCTGAGTGGACCAGTGGGATGGAGGGTGATGGGAGCACCACAGCAGAGACAGGAGGTGACAATACTGACTCTGATGGTAGCTCCCTGGTGGTGCAGGACACCCCTGGAACCACCCTAGCTACAGGTACAGCTACCACCCCAGTGCCAGGACCTCCCTCCCAGTAGCCCCACACTGAGTTGCCCTTGCCCGCTCACCCAGGAGGGTGGACATTTCCTTTACTCCAGGCACCTCAGGCCCTGCCCCAGTGAGCCCTGCTGCCCTCAGTGAGGAGGCTATTGACCTCCTGAGATCCATTTCTGTAAGGCAGTCAACCATAGAGGATGCCATCCAGGGGCTATCATCCCAGATGCAGCAGTGCAATGCATACCTGGAGGGCATCCACAGTGGGTTGGTGGCCCTACAGAGATAGTTTCAGGCTCTGGCTTCCTCTCTTATGGCAGTCAGTGTCCCTGTTCCTACAGTCCCCCCTCCAACTACCACTTCCCAGTCCCAGTCTCCTCAACCCCAACCCATCCCATGCACACATACAGACAAGCATGCACACAAAACATCAGACAAGAGTAGCACAGTCACATACAGGCAACACACTTCAGGCCACAAGCCCTCTCACAAACAACAGACAGTTGCACACACAACAACATCCACTGCCTCCACTGTCTCCCTCTCCTTCTCCTCCTTCTCCCTTACAGTCACATCCGCACTCACACCTGCATGCTGCGCATCAATAGCCACCATCATCACATCAAGCAGCACACACACTTCACTTGCAGACACCTTCACAACATCCATCATCACATCCCCATTGTCATCTCCCACCCTCTCTGCCCCCTCCTAAGATACACAAACGCACACATTCAGACTCCCAACATCCATCCACCTCACACATGCACACTGCCCATGCATCAGCACCCAAGTCCAGCAGACGTACACTCCGTTAAACTTCACTCCCATTCCTCCTCCCATATCCCACCCCAACGTCCCTAAGAAGTTTTTCCTTGGCCATCCTGACCTGTCCCCCCCTTTCACCCACCCATCCAGCCAGTAAGAGCAGGGTCCCAACAACCAAGCACAGCACCTCAGCTGAACAGTCTGCCACTGTTCCCATCAAATCCTCAGCTGCTGGCATAAAGGGGCCCCAGAGTGTGATGGTTGCAACTCCTAATGTGAGCACACCTCTGCTTCAGAAAGGGAGGACTAGGGTGGTGAAAAACAAGGGACAAGAGTCAGGGACAGTAGTGGCACTTCCTACTTGTGGAGGCAAGAAAGGGAAGGTTCCCACTCCACTACCAAATAAAGGGAAGTATCCCACTCCACCACCCAAGAAAGAGAAGGATCACACTCCACCAACCAAGAAAGGCAAGAGGCCCCCTCCACCTCCTCTTGCCTTTCTTGGTTGGTGGAGTGGGATCCTTCTTTTTCTTGGGTGGTGGAGTGGGATGCTTCCCTTTATTTGGTAGTGGAGTGGGAGCCTTCCCTTTCTTGCCTCCACCAGCAGTGGGCAAGGAGCCTTCACCTCCAGCAGAGGCAGCCAGGGTAACACCTTTACCAGCAGTGAGCAAGAAGCCCTCACTTCCAGCAGAGGCAGCCAGGTTAACACCTCCACCAGCAGTGGTCAAGGAGCCCTCACCTCCAGCAGAGCGCATGTAGGCCACTCACCAGGGACAAGTGGGTAAAGAGCCCTCTCGAGAACCAGTGGGCATGATACCCACTCCAGAGACTGTGGCCTAAGACTCCCCACCAGAGACAATTGGGCAAGGAGCCCCCTCCAGAACCAGTTGGCATGTTACCTACTTCAGCTGAGGTGCCCCCCCCCACACTCACCCCATTTCCCCTGGGGTGCCTGCCCATTTCCAACATGATGCCCCTGCACAGTGGAGTCCGGATAATGTCAGGAAACAAGTTGAAGCTTGGACTGTGCCCTGTGGCCATGTGGTCCTTTAGTACTTTGGACTGGCCATTGGCCCTTTCTAGACATTAATGCCTGTTTTTGTTATCGCATGGACAATATGGTGACGGTTGGCATCATATTACAGTATCAGTTAACCTCAATGTTGTCCTTGTTTTAATTAGACGTGGGACCGGTGACATTGGTTTGACTCTGCAGCTGGTTGTGTGTATGGTGTGTGTGAGAATGGTGTGTGTTGTGCATATGCGTGTGTGTCACTATCCTTTTCCTCCCTCCCTCCCTTGTTTGCTAGGCAGCTGTACTCACTGTTGTTGTCTTCGTTGGTGTTCCCGGTGGACCATGGCGTAGAAGAGCATCAGGAAGACTTGAAGATCCGGTTCCATGGCAGTGGAATTCTTCTCTGTGACTCTGATGGTAAGTCTTTTGTTTTCTGTGTTGTTTCCGAAAGGCTTTTGATGGAGTTGGTACCGCCCCAGAAATCGTGCCGGTTTACTTGGTCATAATATGGTGGGCGGTACCTTGTCTTCCATCTGGCTGTTGATGGCTACCGCCGTGGTCAGTGGTGTTAACGCCCTGGCGGTTGGTATGGTACATTGGCTGTATATGGGAGTTATCACCCCGTGGTCATAATTTGGCTGTAATTACCGCCAGCCTGTTGGCGGTATTACCTCCACTTTAACAGTCACCACCAATGTCATAATGACCACCTTAGTTCTTTTGGTGCTATTTTTCACTACAAGCATTAAAAATTCATAACGTATAAAGATGTTTGTGTGACATTTAAAGTAGTTAAATGTGTTCTGTTTATCTCAATTATTGTGAGATATTTCAAGTGCTGTGCTCTTACTTTATTACTGTTTGAGCAGTGCATATGTTGTTTATACATTGGCTCTAAATTAAGCCTCACTGCTTTTGTGCCAAGCTACCAGAGAGTTAAACACAGGATAATTTACCGACATTTTGTAGTTCACCCTGGTAAAGGCTGTAGTTGTTATTTGAGTGGGGCTTACAGCCCCTCTCAACTAACAAACCAGTTTCTTACAGGCATTAATGAATTTGAATATTTTTCTAATGTTAGGCTACTTTTTATAATACAAGCCTGTCCTGCTGCGAGAACAACAGAGCAGTTTTAAGTGGACACACATAGGAGTGTTCTCTTTCCTCTGGTGAACTACGTAGTAGGCCCCCAAGAGTTCCCACCCAGGTCCAGTACACCAGTTGTGGGACTCAATATACCTACTTGAGCCAACATAGAAAATTATGGCGGTCATTACAACATTGGTGGTAAAAGCCGCTTACCACCGTGCAGAAGACCGCCAACACACCGCCGTTGCCGCAGAATTCTGCCACAGCTATCATGACCCACATTTCGGAATCTGCCAAAATACAGACACCCACACAAGTCCACCACACCAAAGGTCAGTGATAAACTGGCGATAACAAATCCTCTACCGTCACACCAACAGAAATACACCCACACTATCACGACACACAAATCCATGCGGCGGTCTTTCAACCGCGGTATTCCATTGGCGGTACACAACGCTGCGCTCAAAATACACACACTCTTACAAAACACGACCGCATTGGACAATTCGAAATACACACACCTGATACACACACCACTCCCACACACCCATTACAATATAAAACACACACCCACATCACCCACAAACCCCCAAGACCACAAATTCTGCAAGAAGGCCAGAGAGAGACACCACCAGCAAGAACAACAGCATCCACAGGCACACAACACCATCACCCACAGAACGTCCACGCACCTCACACAACACACCACTACATATCAGCACACTTATCACCACACACATCACCTACACCACCCCATGGAATGGCAAAGAAACCCCAGGTTCTCGGAGGAGGAGCTCAGTGTCATGGTGGAGGAAATCGTCCTGGTAGAGCCACAGCTATTCAGAGCACAGGTGCAGCACACCTCAATTGCAAGGAAGATGGAGATATGTCGAAGAATAGTGGACATGGTCAATGCAGTGGGACAGCACCCAAGAAAACAGGAGGACATCAGGAAGAGGTGGAACGACCTATGGGGGAAGGTGCGTTCCGTGGTCTCAAGACACCACTAGGCGGTTCAGTGGACTGGCGGAGGACCCCCACCTCCTCCCCCACAACTAACAACATGGGAGGAGCAGGTCTTGGCGATTCTGTATCCTGAGGGCCTCGTAGGAGTAACTGGAGGAATGGACTCTGGCAAGACACATCTTAATTATTACATCCCCCACCCTACCTGCATGCTATCACATACCCCCACCCTCACCCTCACCCCCAGCACCCCAACTCCTCACATATGTCCCAACATCACAAACCACCCATCCCAACACCAAGGCCTGCATGCAACAACAAAGCATGGACACCCATCACTAAAGCATGCCCATTGCACATACCCATACAACCTCCTAAACCATCATCACACAAGGTCCCACACAGGAATGCAAGCACTGGGGTACACGGTCACCCACCCATTGCCCACCATGACACACACAGATGTAATAACCATCCTTTTATACCCCTTCAGGACCCCTACCCAACATCACCGGACAGGAGGGTCCACACATGTCCACACCACCAACAGAAGAGGCCCACAGTGATGACAGCACCTCTGTCCAACTGGATCTAGATGACCAGCCCGGCCCATCGGGGGCCTTGGGACAGTCGGTTCCCCTCACACAGGCACAGGCCACCACAGACCTTCCCCCCTCTAGAAATACCAGCACAGCACCCACCCAGCGGGCCCATACCTCCGTCCCCAGGACACGTCAATCAGCTGTGTGTCCACCACTACAGGGAACCCAGGATAACCCACCACCCCAACAACAACAGGGACCTGGGGGCAGTGGTAGTGGGCACACAGTCCAGGGGACAGAGGCCCAGGAACACAGGGGAACTGGGAGGGCTGCTGTGCGACAGGGAGCGGACAGGCCAAGGGAACCCACTCTCCACGAGGCCCTCTCCTCCATCATGGAAGCCTACCACCAATACCAGGAGATGATGGCAACGGTACTGGCCAAGTTTCAGGAGACCCAGCGCCTGCAGGAGGAACAGTATTTGGGCTTCAGGGAGGAACTCAGAACCATCAGCTCCACCCTGGGCACCATCGTAGGGTGGCTGAAGGAAGTACTCAACACCAGGAGGGACACTGTGGCACTACAAAGGGCCCCTGACACTAGCATGGACGATTAACTGCCCACCACCTCCGCCGGCGCTAGTGGACAGGACGCCCGCCACAGGACCACCACACCAGCACCCCACCCCCTGCAGAGGGAGAACCACCCCGCAAACGGTCCCTGAGATCCAGGACAAAGACAGAGCACAATGCCAATACCCCCGCCAAGAAATTAGACCACCCTGATTGCCATCCTACTGTCCCACTTTGTCACCCTGTCCATCCTTAAACTCCCCCAGCTTGCACCTGTGAGACTAATAGACTGGACTCTGCCATGGACATTCCTCCGCCATCACCCCTCACCATTTCACTACCCCCTCCAATATTGAGCATTAAAATAAACACACTTAAAGCACAAAACAATCTGGAGTCTGTCTGTGATTTCAAAATAGTGTATTATCAATTGCCGTGACAAAATGTTCTTTCAATTATTATGTCAACATACCTATGTCACACAGCTCTAGTCCATGAGGAATCTAAGCAGATGTCACACAGTGGGACCCACATCTGTGAAATCGTAAGGGAAAGTGACAACTCAGTGACCATACACTGGGTGAAAACGACAGACAGTAGAGAGGTAGTAGTGTTAAAGTACATGTAGTAGGCATGTCTGTACTCTTACCTGTGTTTCACTGGAAATATTGCTGGATCACTGAGTCCCTGTTGTTCATGTCTTCTTCCTCTGCTTCCTCGTCTTCACTGTCCACAGGCTCCACAGCTGCAACAACACCGCCATATGGATCTTCCTCCTGCAGAAAAGGCACCTGTCGTCGCAAAGCCAAGTTGTGAAGCATACAGCAGGCCACGATGATCTGGCACACCTTCTTTGGTGAGTAGAATAGGGATCCACCTGTCATGTGGAGGCACCTGAACATGGCCTTCAGGAGGCAGAAGGTCCGCTCGATCACCCTCCTAGTTCGCCCATGGGCCTCATTGTAGCGTTCCTCTGCCCTTGTCCTGGGATTCCTCACTGGGGTCAGTAGCCATGACAGGTTGGGGTAACCAGAGTCACCTGCAAATGGTGAGGGACAACTGTTAGACACGCACTAACCTGGAGGGATATCCCCCGACAACCATTCCCACTGACTTGCCTCCAGGTGCTCACCTAATAGCCACACACGGTGCCTCTGGAGTTGACCCATCACATAAGGGATGCTGCTATTCCGCAGGATGTAGGCGTCATGCACTGATCCAGGGAACTTGGCATTCACATGGGAGATGTACTGGTCTGCCAAACACACCATCTGTACATTCATAGAATGATAACTCTTCCAGTTTCTGTACACCTGTTCACTCCTGTGGGGGGGGGACCAAAGCCACATGGGTCCCATCAATGGCACCTAAGATGTTGGGGATGTGTCCCAAGGCATAGAAATCACCTTTCACTGTAGGCAAATCCTCCACCTATGCTATGGCCACTGTTGTTTGAAATGACCCACTTACAAGGAAATGGAGCACTGACAGCACCTGCATTTGAGGGGGGATTCCTGTGGGATGGTGGATTGCTGACAACAGGTCTGGCTCCAACTGGGTACACAGTTCCTGGATTGTGGCACGGTCAAGCCTGTATGTGATAATCACATGTCGCTCCTCCATTGTCGACAGGTCCACCAACGGTGGGTACACCGGAGGATGCCACCATCTCCTCACATGTCCCAGTGGACGGTGCCTATGAAGGACAACAGCGAGCACAGAGTCAAACAACTCAGAGGTACGTACCCACAGTTTACCCAGAACACCAATCACACACAAAAGGTGGCCTGTATGTGTGTTGAGTCTAGGCCTAGGTATGTGTGACACAGTTGGAAATGAAGCCATGTGGGCCCCTGAAATGGCGGCTGCCTGACCTGTAAAGTGGGACAATGGGATGTGAGGTAACTGCGCTGGTGTTCTACACCGTCGTAGTAGGCGGTCGAAGACCGCAGCGCAATGCTGCATTGGTTAACATCGGACCCTATTGGTCCCAGGAGCAAATGATGATGTACGCTGGCGGTGACGGTACGCACCGCTGCGGACGTGACCGCCATTTTCTATCTGTTCAATCACTGGATACCTGATCTTCGACAGGAGAGGACCTACACTGCAAGTGCTGCTGTGACCTCGGTCTGGAAGAGATAATGGCTCGAGTGTCTGGGGAAAGGGCCCCTGCCTTCACATCGGAGGAGTTGGAGAAGCTTGTGGATGGGGTCCTCTCCCAGTACACGCTACTCTACGGTCCTCCAGACAAACAGGTAAGTACACAGGGAGCATGTTGTATGGGCTATGCCTGTGTGGAGAGGGCTGGATGTAAGAAGGAAGGGGGAGAGTGCTGCGTGCATGAAAGACGGTGAATGCGTGTGCCACATGGCAAGGGTGGGGATGGGGGCCAATCACTTTGATGGTGCAGCTGGTAATAACTTCTCTTTTTTCCCTGTACATTTCATTAAGGTCAGTGCCCACCAGAAAAAATATATTTGGCGTGCCATCGCCAAGGACGTCCGGACCCACTGCCGGAAAAGATGGGAGGACATTCACCGCTGGAGCAAGAAGATGGCGGAGGCTCAGCTGGGGATGGCTTCCCAACGTGGGAGGGGTGCCCGTCGCACCATGATCCCCCTGATGTTCAGGATGCTGGCGGTGGCCTACCCGGAGTTGGATGGGCTCTTGAGGGCATAACAGCAGCCACAAGGGGGTGAGTTTACTCTCATTCTGGTGACTTTGCACGCAGTGGAGGTGTCTGGGTGGGGAGGTGGGCTGTGGTTTTCCCTAGGCCAGGGCGAGTTCCGTAGGCAAGGCCCCTCCGTAAGGCAGGCCATGTGGCACCCCACCCCACCTCTGTAGAGTGCCAAGTACAACTAGTCATGCCCCTGTGTCATCTATGTGTGCAGATGTCGTCCATAGCCTTGTAGGCCATTTCCCAGGAATTGAACAGTGGAGCCCAAGAGCGCGGCGTAGTGCACGGGGCTTCTGTGTCTGTTGTGTCCACCAGCGGTTGCGGTAATGCATGCACTCAACATGTCTTTCTTCTGTCTTCCCCCCCCATTTTTGTTGTCTCCCTGTTCTTGTGTGCATTAGCATCATCAGGCGGAGGAGCAGTGGTACCTGAGCACGAGGGAGCTGCATCCCACATGGCCCTGGAGGGCGAGACTACGGACTCAGAGTGCACCAGTGGGACGGAGGGCGAGCGACACGGACCCGTCCTCTCATGGGAGCTCCCTTGTGGTGGCGGCAACATCTGTGCCCCCGCATCTACAGGTACAGCCGCCACCGCCCTCCCAGCAGCCCCTCAGCCTTTGCCCTGTACCCGCTCACCCAGGAGGGTGGGCATCACCTTCGCCCCAGGCACCTCAGGCCCTGCCCCAGTCACCCCTGCTGCCCTCAGTGAGGAGGCCATTGACCTCCTCAGGTCCCTCACTGTTGGGCAGGCTACCATTTTGAATACCATCCAGGGTGTAGAGAGGCAGTTACAACAAACCAATGCATTCCTAGAGGGCATTCATTCTGGTCAGGCGGCCCTTCAGCGAGCTTTTCAGACTCTGGCCTCAGCACTGATGGCAGCCATTGTCCCTGTCTCTAGCCTCTCCCCTCCAACTTCCTCCACCCCGACCCAATCCCCTGTACCTCAGCCTATCCCAAGCACACCTACAGACCAACATGCACAGACGTCAACACACAAGGGAAGATCAGGCAAACATAAGCACCACACATCCCACAG
Source organism: Pleurodeles waltl (assembly GCF_031143425.1). NCBI lineage: Eukaryota > Metazoa > Chordata > Amphibia > Caudata > Salamandridae > Pleurodeles > Pleurodeles waltl. The sequence goes on along the minus strand of NC_090440.1, from coordinate 458,292,708 downwards.
GCACTCATGCAAACATCACACACATGCAGACACAACAACATCCACTGCCTCTACTGTGTCCCCCTCCTCCTCGCCTCCCTCCTCCCTCCCAGTTTCGTCTACACTCACACCTGCATGCACTACCTCTACAGCCACTACGCCCCTCTCCAGCACACCCACCACCACACCCCGCTCACGTGCAGTCACCACCCCCACTACCATTCACACGTCCCCTGTGTCCTCTCCCAGTGTGTCTGTGATGTCCCCTCCCAAGATACACAAATGTAGGCACACTCCCACCCAACAGCCATCCACCTCACGACAGCCTACAGCGCATGCACCTTCACCCATAGTCACCAAACGTACACCTCCTACAACCACCACCTCTTCCTCCACTCCCAAACCTCCTCCAGCTACCCATCCCAGTGTGTCCCAAAAACTTTTCCTGTCCAACCTTGACCTCTTTCCCACACCTCCCCCACCCCGTCCGTCTCATAGGTCCCGAACTAGCACCTCAGCCACAACATCTCCGGGACCAGTGGTGCCTGTAGTCACCAGAATCTGGAGTGCACCGGCCACCAGGGCAGCCAGTGTGGCACAGAGCCACAGCACAGACAGTCCCCCACCTGTGAAGCATCAGAAGTTAGCCAGTGCCCGGTGGGAGAGGGGGAAGACTCCAGCCACCAAAGCTGCTCCCAGGGGTCCCGGTGGGAGTGTGGAGTCAGCTATGACACCTTCCAAGGTGGGGAAGGGCCACAAGAAACCCGGCAAGTCTGGGAAGAGCAGCACGGCGGAGAAGACCGCCATCATCCCCGATGCCCAGGAGCCCACCTCCAGCAAAATCCCAGCTGCCCAGGACAGGACCACCAGCACTAGCCCAGCTTCCCAGGAGGCCACCGCCAGCACCAGGCCAGCTTCCCAGGAAGCCACCGCCAGCACCAACCCACCTGCCCAGGAGGCCACCGCCAGCACTAGCACAGCTGCACAGGAGGCCACCGCCAGCACCAGCCCAGCTGCCCAGGGGGACACAGCCAGCACCAGCCCAGCTGCCCAGGAGGCCCCCGCAGGCACCAGCTCAACTGCCCAGGAGGCCACCGCCAGCACCAGCCCAGCTGCCCAGGAGGCCCCCGCCAGCACCAGCCCAGCTGCCCAGGAGGCCACCGCCAGCACCAGTTCACCTGCCCAGGAGGCCCCCGCCAGCACTAGCCCCGCTGGGCCTTGAAGTAACGCCAGCAAAAGCCCCGCTGGGCCATGAAGGACTGCCAGCAAAAGCCCCGAAGGGCCATGAAGGACCGCCAGCAAAAGCCCTGCTGAGCCATGAAGGACCGCCAGCAAAAGCCCCGCTGGGCCATGAAGGTCCGCCAGGAGCTGAGACCCTGCAATGGAGACTGCCATCTCAAGCACCGCTGAACAGGGCACCGCCATCTCAAGCACCGCTGAACAGGGCACCGCCGTCTCAAGCACCGCTGAACAGGGCACCACCATCTCAAGCACCTCTGCACAGGGCACCGCCGTCTCAAGCACCGCTTCCAAAGGGCACCGCCATCTCAAGCACCACTGAACACGGCACCGCCATCTCTTAACCGCTGCACAGGGCACCGCCATCTCAAGTACCGCTGAACAGGGCACCGCCGTCTTAAGCACCGCTGAACAGGGCACCGCCATCTCAAGCACCGCTGAACAGGGCACCGCCGTCTCAAGCACCGCAGAACAGGGCACCGCCATCTCAAGCACAGCTGCACAGGGCACCGCCGTCTCAAGCACCGCTGCACAGGGCACCGCCAACTCAAGCACCGCTGAACAGGGCACCGCCGTCTCAAGCACCGCTGGCCCATGAGCGGCAAGGGCACTGACGCAACTGAGTCCGTCACGGGGTGAATGATGCACTCTGGGCACCAAGCCCCCTCCAGAACCAGTGGAGAAAAGCATCCACTACCCCAGTCCTTTGCAGGATGAAGCACTCTGGGCACCAAGCCCCCTCCAGAACCAGTGGAGAAAAGCATCCACTACCCCAATCCTTGGCAGGCTGAAGCAATCTGGGCACCATGCCCCCTCCAGAACCAGTGGAGAAAAGCATCCACTACCCCAATCCTTTGCAGGATGAAGCACTCAGGGCACCATGCCCCCTCCAGAACCAGTGGAGAAAAGCATCCACTACCCCAATTCTTGGCAGGATGAAGCACTCTGGGCACCAAGCCCCCTCCAGAACCAGTGGAGAAAAGCATCCACTACCCCAAGCCTTGGCAGGATGAAGCACTCTGGGCACCATTCCCCCTCCAGAACCAGTGGAGAAAAGCATCCACTACCCCAATCCTTGGCATGCTGAAGCACTCTGGGCACCATGCCCCCTCCAGAACCAGTGGAGAAAAGCATCCACTACCCCAATCCTTGGTAGGATGAAGCACTCTGGGCACCATGCCCCCTCCAGACCCAGTGGAGACTGTCATCCACTTGTGAGACTGTGGCTTTGCACTCCCCAGGAAATGGCACTGGGCAAACCACCCACTGTAGAGACTTGAGAGACTGTGGCTTTGCACTCCCCAGGATATGGCAGTGGGCAAACCACCCACTGTAGAGACTTGAGAGACTGTGGCTTTGCACTCCCCAGGATATGGCAGTGGGCAAACCACTCACTGTAGAGACTTGAGAGACTGTGGCTTTGCACTCCCCAGGATAAAGCAGTGGGCAAACCACCCACTGTAGAGACTTGAGAGACTGCGGCTTTGCACTCCCCAGGATAAGGCAGTGGGCAAACCACCCACTGTAGAGACTTGAGAGACTGTGGCTTTGCACTCCCCAGGATATGGCAGTGGGCAACTCACCCACTGTAGAGACTTGAGAGACTGTGGCTTTGCACTCCCCAGGATAAAGCAGTGGGCAAACCACCCACTGTAGAGACTTGAGAGACTGTGGCTTTGCACTCCCCAGGATAAGGCAGTGGGCAAACCACCCACTGTAGAGACTTGAGAGACTGTGGCTTTGCACTCCCCAGGATATGGCAGTGGGCAACCCACCCACTGTAGAGACTTGAGAGACTGTGGCTTTGCACTCCCCAGGATATGGCAGAGGGCAACCCACCCAGTGTAGAGACTTGAGAGACTGTGGCTTTGCACTCCCCAGGATTGAACAGTGGGCATGTGGCCCCCTTGTGGATTTGGCGTCGTGCACTCAAGCGGCTGAGGTGCCTCCCCTTTCCCTCCCCCTGAGGTGCCTGTTTGGTTGCTCTCTGATGCCCCTGCAGTGTTCTCTCCATCATGGTCGGGGATCTTGTGTGGGCCTCGCCCATACCGTGTGGTCCCAGTGTTCCATGGACTTTCTTAGTGCACTACCTGGACTACTATGCTCAGTATATATTATGTACATAGTGTATATATATATATTTCTGCCTACTTGCTTTTAATATATTACAATGGTTACACTCATTTTCTATTGTCTTTGCATTCTTCCTGGGAGTTTGGGGGGTGTAACTGTGATGTATTGATATGCATTAGTGTGTGTGTTGTAGTGGGTGGGGGTGTTGCGTGTGTGGTCCCTGTTTTTTGCCTCCCCCCTCCCCTGTGCCGTAGGTGCAATACTCACTGTGGTCTTCGCCGCTGGCATTCGTGCTCCTGGTACGAGGAGCAGGAAGCCTATTGCAGGGAGGATTTGAAGTTCCGGGTCCATGGCGTCCTCGTTCCTCATGGGGTGTGTAGAGGTGAGCGTTTTTCCTTCAGGATTCCTGTTTCCGCCGTGTTTTTATCAGTGGTGGAACCGCCCCAGAAAAGGTGGCGGATTGGCCTGTCATAATAGTGTGGGCGGTAAATGGTCTCCCGCCTGTCTGTTGGCGGTGACCGCCGTGCTGTTTGTTTGTACCACCGTGTGTAGAGGTGAGCGTTTTCCCTTCAGGATTCCTGTTTCCGCCGTGTTTTTATCAGTGGTGGAACCGCCCCAGAAAAGGTGGCGGATTGGCCTGTCATAATAGTGTGGGCGGTACATGGTCTCCTGCCTGTCTGTTGGCGGTGACCGCCGTGCTGTTTGTTTGTACCACCGTGGCGGTCGGAGTGTTAAAGTGGATGTCTTTGCTGGCGGTTTCCGCCACAGTTGTAATTGCTAAATTTTTACCGCCGGCCTGTTGGCGGTCTTACCGCTGATTTAACACCGACCGCCAGGGTTGTAATGACCACCTATGTGTTTAAAGATTTCACACAAAAAATGTCCATGAGAATCAACATGGACCGACCTAATTGTTTTAAAAATGTGACTTTTCAAATTTACCAATTTGATGTTACTTTAACATAAATAACAAGTGCAAACCAACAAACAATATCCATATACTTTAGAAGAAGTGCAAGAGCCACTTCTGTTTTTGCACAATGGTGCATGAGATGGTAAATATATTTGCCTGTACATAAATCTTCATTCACATTTCAGAAATGGGTTTTAAAATGCTACACTTCTCATTGTTAAAGTATTGTCTTCAGTATTAACAGTGTGACATATTTTTAAACATGAAAAAATGTTGTTAAATGCCATAGACAATTGGTTTTTAGAATATACTTACTGCCTTGTTGATGTCCCTAGCCTTCAGCTCCCTATCTAGTTCTACGTAGGCCACTGCCAATGCGCTGGCAATTAAAGGGGAAAGGTGTGCTGCATTCATTTCCTCTCTTTGGAGGAATTTCCAAGCTAGACCTGATATTTCCAGTGCTTGCAGCAGCGCGGGCTACATCTCTTATAAGCTCTCAGGGACATAAGCTTCCTTGCAATGGTCTGCCAGATTGTCTATTTATGATGAGGGCTTAAATGTAAAAATAGCACAACAACAAAAGAGAAAAAAAGGATGAATATAACATTTCAGTTTTTCCATTGTTCATTATAATTTAATTTTTCAAATCCATAATGACATTTATTAACTGGTTTCGAGCGGAGGATGGCTCCAGACCATCCTCCACACCAGTCTTCATGCCCTGAGGATCTCTTCAGGATGTCCTCACAACCTAGGCCGGAAACTTTACACCAGAGAAATTTCCTTTCATTCATTTTAGCCTTGGGGGCTGTGTAAGGGTTTCTTCTGCTTCTGGGGCTAATTCATTTTTTCTCTCAATTGCCAATATGCAAGCATGGTGCGCTCAGTTCCTTTCAAAGAAAGTGAAAGTGAACTGAGTCGATTTCTCATTTCACTTTTATTGCTTCAGCGCTTCGGGCATATCTTAGTTTAGTTTTAAAAAATATGCAGGATTAGTAGGTTTCCCTAGGTGCCGACCTGGCTAGGGTCCAAAATCTACAGCTACTTACTTCAACTTCAACTTTCGTTGTGAGTACTAGACCTACACACACAAGCCAGGTAACATTTGCATCTGACGACTTAGGGGAATGCTGACTGAAAATAAGTTTGTGGCTTTTCCAGACTTTTTCATCACAGAAATGTGAGGAAAATTTATTTTTTAGTCAAAGTTTCATGTTTGAAAGCGATTCTGGGTAAAACATCCTGGGGAAAGCCATGTAACTCACATCATCCTGGATTCTCGTAAGTCTGAGTTTGCAAAATTGTACAGGTTTTCTAGGTTTTCCTAGGTGCCGGCTGAGCTAGGGCCCAAAATCCACAGCTACCCACTTTGCAGAAAATTAGCCAATTGTGAGTGGAAAAATGTGATACATCCCTTTTGCGCTTTGGGATGTTTCTTGTCAAAGGCAATAGGCCTATCAACACAGGTGAGATACAATTTTTATCATAAGGTATGTTGTAATGTTATCTGTATTTGACCGCCGACTCCATCCTGACCACTGGCTCTATTTTATGCTTAGCTGAAGGTGCCATCACAGTGGCGGCGCAGGGTTTATCTACACCAATCTTATTTTCCACACAGAACGTGTTTGTGCTTTTCTCACCAGCCCAGTGTTACACCGTGTTAGAACCTAACATGGGGGATGTGGACAGTAGATGTGATAAGAGAGTCTCAGCCTGGGAGGGTTTTCATCAAGAAACAGTACAGCTCCTCTGTCTCTAGAATGCACATTGGGTCAGGCCCCATTCCTTTGTATATTTTCAATGCAGACCGAGTACAGCCAGAGCTTGAACTTTATAACCGAAGGAAGGGGGAGATTGGTTGAATCTTCCTCTTGAGTTTGCTTAAGGTATTTAAGTTTAAAGTTTAAAGTGGACGCATTGTTCAGGGAAAAAAAATCCCATGCTCCGAAGACCTGCTGACTCAGCTGTCTAGGGTTCCTTGGCTTGATGCTGGCAAGGATGAAGAATTCAACTACAATGGTGATGCATTTTAATTCTTAATTATCTATATATATGTATATATATTGATAATATCTATATATTTTTTGTTTTTCACTGCATCTACACGTTTTATACTGCATTCAAGTTAATTGCTCATGTTCATTTTTTTGTGTGCTTTTATTTGATGTCCTGGATGTGCCTTAATAGATTCATTGCTAAGACTAAGGGCCATATTTATACTTTTTGACGCAAAACTGCGCTAACGCAGTTTTGCGTCAAAAAAATTAGCGCCGGCTAACGCCATTCTGAAGCGCCATGCGGGCGCCGTATTTAATCAATGACGTTAGCCGGCGTTAGCCGGCGTTAGCCGCCGGCGCTGCCTGGTGTGCGTGGAAAAAAACGACGTACACCAGGCAGCGCCGGCGTAGGGGGATATGGAGCTTGGGCGCCACAAAATGGGGCAAGTCAGGCTGAGGCAAATTTTTTGCCTCAACCCGATTTGCGCCATTTTTTCCGACTCCCAACCCCCATAGAAATGACTCCTGTCTTAGCAAAGACAGGAGTCATGCCCCCTTGCCCAATGGCCATGCCCAGGGGACTTCTGTCCCCTGGGCATGGTCATTGGGCATAGTGGCATGTAGGGGGGCACAAATCAGGCCCCCCTATGCCACAAAAAAAATAATAATAATACTTACCGGAACTTACCTTAATGTCCCTGGGATGGGTCCCTCCAGCCTTGGGTGTCCTCCTGGGGTGGGCAAGGGTGGCAGGGGGTGTCCCTGGGGGCATGGGAGGGCACCTCTGGGCTCCTTCCGAGCCCACAGGTCCCTTAACGCCTGCCCTGACCAGGCGCTAAAAAACGGCGCAAAAGAGGCCGTACGTCATTTTTTTTGACCCGCCCACTCCCGGGCGTGAATTTTGCCCGGGAGTGTTAATACGGCACACATGCCTCGGAGTCACTTTTTTAGACGGGAACGCCTACCTTGCATATCATTAACGCAAAGTAGGTGTCCACGCAAAAAAATGACGCAAACTCCATGGACTTTGGTGCTAGACGCGTCTAACGGCAAAGTATAAATATGGAGTTAGTTTTGCGTCGGAATTGCGTAAAAAAAAACGACGCAATTCCGGCACAAACAGAGTATAAATATGCCCCTAAGAGTGCTGCATTCTTTGGCATTGTTTCCTTTTAGTTCAAAGTAGAGCAACACACATGTGGGAACATAGAGCAGTATGATATTTATCATTACCAAGTTTATTTCACTACATTTGTGCCTTCCAAATGTAAGCCAATATGTAAGGTAGAAAACATATGAAACATGTGAATAATGTTGTAAAACTGAAAACTTTGATTTAAAATTTCAAAATGTACATTACCTGCTTCCCGTTAATGATGCCTCACCTCATGTAGTTAATAAATATATAAATTGTAGCTATGCTGTCAGTTTTATTTATTTATGATTAGTAACTCAAAACGAGGTCCACATAAAAAAGATAAGAAAATATATCCAAAAACAAACACAGACTTTACCCATTCATACTTAAAAAACATAGGGGGTCATTACAACATTGGAGGTAAAAGCCGCCTACTGCCGTGCAGAAGACGCCAACACACCGCCGCGGAATTCCGCCACGGCCATTATGACCCACAGCTCAGAATCCGCCAAAATCCAGACACCCACACAAGTCCGCCACACCAAAGGTCAGCGATAAACTGGCGATAACAAAACCTCCACTGTCACACCAACATGAATATGCCTACACTATCACGACCCATGAATTTTATAATACAACCCTGTCCTGCTGCGAGAACAACAGAGCAGTTTTAAGTGGACACACATAGGAGTGTTCTCTTTCCTCTGGTGAACTACGTAGTAGGCCCCCAAGAGTTCCCACCCAGGTCCAGTACACCAGTTGTAGGACTCAATATACCTACTTGAGCCAAAATAGAAAATTATGGCGGTCATTACAACATTGGTGGTAAAAGCCGCTTACCACCGTGCAGAAGACCGCCAACACACCGCCGTTGCCGCAGAATTCTGCCACAGCTATCATGACCCACATTTCGGAATCTGCCAAAATACAGACACCCACACAAGTCCACCACACCAAAGGTCAGTGATAAACTGGTGATAACAAATCCTCTACCGTCACACCAACAGAAATACACCCACACTATCACGACACACAAATCCATGCGGCGATCTTTCAACCGCGGTATTCCATTGGCGGTACACACCGCCGCTCTCAAAATACACACACATTTACAAAACACTACCACATTGGACAATTCCAAAATACACACACCTGAGACACATACACACACCACTCCCACACACCCATTACAATATAAAACACACACCCACATCACCCACAAACCCTTACGACCACAATTGCGACAGAAGGCCAGAGAGAGACACCACCTGAAAGAACAATAGCATCCACAGGCACCCTACACCATCACTCACACAACATCCACGCACCTCACACAAAACACCTCTAAATATCACCCCACACATCACAACACACACCACCTCACACATCACCCACACCACCCAATGGCCCCGCAAAGACACCCCAGGTTCTCTGAGGAGGAGCTCAGGGTCATGGTGGAGGAAATCATCCGTGTAGAGCCACAGCTATCCGGATCACAGGTGCAGCACACCACCATAGCTAGGAAGATGGAGCTATGGTGCAGAATTGTGGACAGGGTCAACGCAGTGGGACAGCACCCAAGAACTAGGGATGACATCAGGAAGAGGTGGAATGACCTACGGGGGAAGGTGCGTTCTGTGTTCTCAAGACACCACATCGCGGTACGGAGGACTGGCGGGGGACCCCCACCTCCTCCCCCACAACTAACAACATGGAAGGGGCAGGTCTTGGCTATTCTGCATCCTGAGGGCCTCACAGGAGTAGCTGGAGGAATGGACTCTGGTAAGGCAAATCTTTCATTACTTCATTCCCCACCCACCTGCATGCTATCACATACCCCCACCCTCGCCCTCACCCCATCACTCCAACTCCTCACGTATGTCCCAATATCACAAACCACACATCCCAAACCCAAGCCCTGCATGTAACACCAAGGCATGGACACCCATCACCAAAGCATGGCCACTACACATACCCATACTCCCCCCTAAACCATTATCACACAAGGTCCTACACAGGGATGCAAGCACTGGGGTACAGGGTCACCCACCCATTGCACACCATGGCACACACCGATGCAATAATTATGCCTTTACACCCCTGCAGGACCCCTACCCAATGTCACCGGAGAGGAGGGTCCAGACATGTCCACTCCACCCACAGAAGAGGCCCACAGTGATGACAGCAGCTCTGTCCAACTGGATCCAGATGACCAGCCCAGCCCATCTGGGACCTCGGGACAGTCGGTTCCCCTCACACTGGCACAGGCCACCACAGAGCCTCCACCCTCTGGAAACACCAGCACAGCACCCATCCAGCAGGCCCATTCCTCTGTCCCCAGGACACGTCAATCAGCAGTGTGTCCACCACTACAGGGAACTCAGGCTAACCCACCACCCCAACAACACCAGGGACCTGGGGGCAGTAGCAGTAAACACACGGTTCAGGGGACAGAGGCCCAGTTAAACAGGGGAACTGGGAGGGCTGCTGTGCGAAAGGGGGAGGACAGGCCCAGGGAACCCACTCTCCACGAGGCCCTCTCCAACATCATGGGAGCCTGCCACCATTCCCAGGAGTCGCTGGCAACGGTACTGGCCAAGTTTCAGGAGACCCAGAGGCTGCAGGAGGAACAGTATTTGTGATTCAGAGAGGAACTCATATCCATCAATTCCACCCTGGGCTCCATTGTAGGGGTGCTGAAGGAACTCGTCAACACCAGGAGGGACACTGTGGCACAACAAGGGGCCCCTGAAACTAGCCTGGATGATGAACTGCCCACCACCTCCGCTGGTGCTAGTGGATAGGAGGCACCGCCACAGGACCACCACACCAGCACCCCACCCCCTGCAGATGGAGAACCACCACGCAAGCGGTCCCTGAGATCCAGGACAAAGACAGAGATCAATGCCAAGACCCCCGCCAAGAAATGAGACCACCCTGATTGTCATCCTTCTGTCCCACTTTGTCACCCTGTCCATCCTTAAACTGCCCCAGCTCCACTTCCTATGCCCCTTTGGACAATGCACCTGTGAGACTAATAGACTGGACTCTGCCATGGACATTCCTCCACCATCACCCCTGATCATTTTACAATCCCCTCCACTATTTAGTACTTAAATAAACACCCTTAAATCACAAAATTATCTAGAGTCAGTCTGTGCTTTCGAAAATGTGTATTTGCAATAACTGTGGAAAAATGCTATATCCATTGTGTTGTCAACATACCTATGTCACACAGCTCTAGTCCATGAGGAAACAAAGCAGATGTCACACAGTGGGACCCACATCTGTGAAATCGAAAGAGAAAGTGACATCTCAGTGTCCATACCCTGTGCGAAAATGACAGACAGATGAGAGGTAGAAGGATCAAACAAATGTAGCAGGCAGTGTTGTCTTCTTACCTGTTTCTCACTGGAAGTTTTCTAGGATCACTGTGTTCCTGTTGTCTATGTCCTCTTCTTCTGCTTCCTCGTCTTCACTGTCCACAGGCTCCACAGCTGCCACAACACCTCCATCTGGACCATCCTCGTGCAGAAAAGGCACCTGTTGTCGCAAAGCCAAGTTGTGAAGCATACAGCAGGCCACAATGATCTGGCACACCTTCTTTGGTGAGTAGAATAGGGAACCACCTGTCATATGAAGGCACCTGAACCTGGCCTTCAGGAGGCTGAAGGTCGTCTCTATAATCCTCCTAGTTCGACCATGTGCCTCATTGTAGCATTCCTCTGCACTTGTCCTGGGATTCCTCACTGGGGTCAGTAGCCATGACAGGTTGAGGTAACCAGAGTCACCTACAAATGGCGAGGGACAACTGTTAGACACACACTAACTCTTAGGGACATCCCCAGACCAATACACCTAGTCACACTGTATTGGGTCCATGTCCTCACCTACTAGCCACACACGGTGCCTCTGGAGTTGCCCCATCACATAAGGGATGCTGCTATTCAGCAGAATGTAAGCGTCATGCACTGAGCCAGGAAATTTGGCATTCACATGGGAGATGTACTGGTCTGCCAAACACACCGTCTGCACATTCATCGAATGGTAACTCTTCCAGGTTCTGTACACCTGTTTACTCCTGCATGAGAGGACCAAGGCCACATGTGTCCCATCAATGGCACCTCTGATGTTGGGGCTATGTCCCAGGGCATAGAAGTCACCTTTCACTGTAGGCAAATCCTCCACCTAAGGGAAAACGATGTAGCTCCGCATGTGTTTCAGCAGGGCAGACAACACTCTGGACAACACGTTGGAAAACATAGGCTGGGGCATTCCTGATGCTATGGCCACTTTAGTTTGAAAAGACCCACTTGCCAGGAAATGGAGTACTGACAGCACCTGCACTTGAGGGGGGATTCCTGTGGGATGGCGGATAGCTGACATCAGGTCTGGCTCCAACTGGGCACACAGTTCCTGGATTGTGGCACGATCAAGTCTGTAGGTGATGATCACATGTCGCTCCTCCATTGTCGACAGGTCCAACAGCGGTCTGTACACCGGAGGATGCCGCCATATCCTCACCTGCCCCAGCGGACGTGCTCTATGGAGTAGAACAGCGAGCAGAAAGTCAACCAACACTGAGGTACGTAAACACAACTTTATATGAAAAATATTCAAAATCGACATATAGCTGTCTTAGTGTATAATCAAGGCCTATATGTGTATGACGCATTTAAAATTAATGCCATGTGGCTCCCTGAAATGACGGCTTCCTGACCTGTAAGGTGGGACAAGGGGATATGAGGTAATTGCGCTGGCATTGTACACCGTCGCGGTAGGCGGTCGAAGACCGCGGCGCAAACCTGCATTGGTTAACTTTGGACCCTATGGGTCCCAGGAGCCAATGACGATGTACGCCGGCGGTGACGGTACGCATCGCCGTGGACGTGACCGCCATTTTCTCTCTGTTCAATCACTTGATACCTGATCTTCGACAGGAGTGGACCTACACCGCAAGTGCAGCTGTGACCTCAGTCTGGAAGAGACAATGACTCGTGTGTCTGGGGAAAGGGCCACTGCCTTCAGCACGGAGGAGTTGGAGAAACTAGTGGATGGGGTCATTCCCCAGTACACGGTACTCTACGGTCCTCCAGACAAAAAGGTGAGTACACTCTGAGCATGCTGTATGGGAAATGGCTGCTTGGAGTGGTGTGGATGAAAAATGGGGGGGGAGAATGTGGCATGCTTGAAACGACGGTGAGTGCATGTGAGACATGGCAAGGGTAGGGATGCGGGCCAATGACTGTGACGGTGCAGGCGCTTATATCTTCTCCTTTTCCCCTGTACTATTCATGTAGGTCAGCGCCCACGAGAAGAAGGATATTTGGCGTGCCATCGCCAAGGAAGTCCGGACTCTGGGGGTCTACCACAGACGGAGCATCCACTGCCGGAAAAGATGGGAGGACATTCGCCGCTGGAGCAAGAAGACGGCGGAGGCCCAGCTGGGGATGGCCTCTCAGCGTGGGAGGGGTGCCCGTCACACCATGACCCACCTGATGTTCCGATTCCTGGCGGTGGCGTACCCAGAGTTGGATGGGCGCTTGAGGGCATCACAGCAGCCACAAGGGGGTGAGTACACTCTCATTCAGCTGATTCAGCGCGCAGTCGAGGTGTCTGGGTGGGGGAGGTGGGCTGTGGGTTCCCCTAGGCCAGGGCGTGTTTATTTGGCAGGGTCCCTTCTTAAGGCAGGTCCTCTGGCACCCCACCCCACCTGTGTACAGAGCCAACTACACCTAGTCAGGCTCCTGTGACATCCATGTGTGCAGCAATCAGGCATAGCCTTGTAAACCATGTCCCTGGGATTGATTAGGGAACTCCAAGTGCACGGCGTAGTGCAGGGGGCTTCTGTGTCTGTAGTGTCCGACAACGGTAGTGGTATTGCATGCACTCAACATGTCTTTCTTCTGCTCCCCCCCTTTTTGTGGTCTCCCTGTGCTTATGTGCATTAGCATCATCAGGCGGAGGAGCAGTGGCACCGAAGCAGGAGGGAGCTGCATTCCACATGGCCCAGAAGCCACCAGTGGGACGTAGGGCGAGGGGAGCTCCACGGTGGGGACAAGAGCTGAGACCAGTGATACGGACTCCTCCTCTGATGGGAGCTCCCTTGCAGTGGCGGGCCCCTCTGTGCCCCTGCATCTACAGGTACAGTCGCCACCCCCCCTACCAGCACCGCCCTCCCAGCAGCCCCTCAGCATTTGCCCCGTGGCTGTTCACCCAGGAGGGTGGCCATCTCCTTCGCCCCTGGCACCTCAGCCCCTGCCCCTGTCACCCCTGCTGTCCTCAGTGAGGAAGCCATTGACATCCTAAGGTCCCTCACTGTTGGGCAGTCTACCATTTTGAATGCCATCCAGGGTGTAGAGAGGCAGTTGCAACAAACCAATGCATACCTGGAGGGCATTCATTCTGGTCAGGCAGCCCATCAGCGAGCTTTTCAGACTCTGGCCTCTGCAATGATGGCAGCCATTGTCCCTGTCTCTAGCCTCCCCCCTCCAACTTTCTCCACCCAGACCCAAACCCCTGTACCTCAGCCTATCCCAAGCACACCCTCAGACCAGCATGCACACACCTCAACACACAAGGGAAGCACAGGCAAACATAAGCACCACACATCCCACAGGCACTCACGCAAGCATCATACACATGCAGACATACCAACAGCCACTGCATCCACTGTGTCCCCCTCCTCCTCGTCTCCCTCCTCCCTCCCAGTCTCGTCTCCACTCACACCTGCATGCATTACATCGGCAGCCACTACCTCCATCACCAGCACACCCACCACCACACCCCGCTCATGTGCAGTCACCACCCCACTACCATTCACACATTCCCTGTGTCCTCTCCCAGCGTGTCTGTGAGCCCACCTCCCAAGGTACACAAACGCAGCCACACACCCACCCAACAGCCATCCACCTCACGACAGCCTCCAGCCTGTGCACCTTCACCCAAAGTCACCAAACGTACACCTCCTGCAACCACTACCTCTTCCTCCACTCCCAAACCCCCTTCATCTACCCATCCCAGTGTGTCCAAAAAACTTTACCTGCCCAACCTTGACCTCTTCCCTTCACCTCCCCCACCCCTCCAGTCTCCTAGGGCCCGCCTATCCAGGTCCCAACCCAGCGCCTCAGTCACATCATCAGAGGGAGCAGTGCTGCCCGTAGTGACTGGCTTCTGGAGTGCGCCAGGCAGCAGGGCAGCCAGTGTGCCAAGGAGCCAGAGCATGGACAGTCCCCCACCTCAAAAACACCAAAGGTTGGCCAGTGCCCGGCGGGAGAGAGGAAAAAATCTTCCAACAAAGCCGCTCCCAGGGGTACAAGTGGGGTAAAACTGGCAAGTCTGGGAAAACCTGCATGGCAGACAAGACTGCCACAAGCACCGCTGCCAAGGACACCGCCGCCACCAACACCGCTGCCATGGACACTGCCGCCACCAGCACCGCTGATCAGGACACCGCGCCACCAGCACCACTGAACAGGACCCTGCTGCCACCAGCACCGCTGCCAAGGACACCGCCGCCACCAGTTACACTGCCAAGGACACCGCCGCCACCAGCACCGCTGAACAGGACACCGCCGCCACCAGCACCGCAGACCACTGAGTGCCAAAGATTCCGACACTACTGAAGCCGCCACAAGCAGGATGAAGCACTCTGGGCACCAAGCCCCCTCCAGACCCAGTGGAGAATGACATCCACTACCTCTTTCCTTGGCAGGATGAAGCACTCTGGACACAAAGCCCCCTCCAGAACCAGTGGAGAATGACATCCACTACCTCTGTCCTTGGCAGGATGAAGCACTCTGGGCACAAAGCCCCTTCCAGAACCAGTGGAGAATGACATCCACTACCTCTGTCCTTGGCAGGATGAAGCACTATGGTCACCTAGCCCCCTCCAGAACCAGTGGAGACTTTTATCCACTTGAGAAACTGTGGCTTTACACTCCCCAGGATAAAGCAGTGGGCAACCCACCCACTGTAGAGAATTGAGAGACTGTGGCTTTGCACTCCCCAGGATGCAGCAGTGGGCAAACCACCCACTGTAGAGACTTGAGAGACTGTGGCTTTGCACTCCCCAGGATGCAGCAGTGGGCAAACCACCCACAGTAGAGACTTGAGAGAGTGTGGCTATGCACTCCCCAGGATAAAGCTGTGGGCAACCCACCCACTGTAGAGACTTGAGAGACTGTGGCTTTGTATCCACATGATACATCAATGGGCACGGAGCCACCTTGTGGATCTGGCTTGTGCACTCATCCGGCTGAGGTGGCCCCCCTTCCCTTCCCCCTGAGGTGCCTGTTTTATTTCTATCTGATGCCCCAGCAGTGTTCTCTCCGTCTTGTTCGGGTATCTTGTGTGGGCCTCGTCCATGCATTTTGGGCCCAGTGGTCCACGGACTATGATGGTGGAATCCCTTGGACTTGTATTCTTGGTGTATATATTTGTTTATAGTGTGAATATCTTTATATATGTATATATTTTTGATTCATGTCTATGAATATATTACAATCATTCAACTCATTTCCTTTTGTCCTTGCATTCTCCCAGGGGTTGTGAGGGGGGTGTAATGTATCATGATGTATTAGTGTGTGTGTTGTAGTGGGTGAGGGTGGGAGTGTGGGTGTTACGTGTTGCATATGAGTGTCACTTTCTTTTCCCTCCCCCCTCCGCTGTGTCGTAGGTGCAGTCCTCACCGTGATCTTCGCCGCCGGCGTTCGTGCTCCTGGTAGAGGAGCAGGAAGACAAAGGCAGGTAGAATCTGAAGTTCCGGTTCCATGGCGTCCTGGTTCCTCATGGGGTGTGTAGAGGTGAGCGTTTTCCCTTCCAAGTCCTGTTTCCGCGTGTTTTTGTTTGCGGTGAATCCACCCCGGAAAAGGTGGCGGATTGGACTGTTGTAATTCTGTGGGCAGTACATAGTCCTCCGCCTGTCTGTTGGCGGTTACCGCCGCGGTGTTTGTTTGTACCGCCTTGGCGGTCGGAGTGTTAAAGTGGCTGTCTATTCCGCCACAGTCGTGATTCCAAATTTTTGCCGCCTTCCTGTTGCCGGTTTTACCGCCGCTTTAACACCGACCGGCTGGGTTGTAATGACCACCATAGTATCAACTATATATAAAAGCACTCCCATACCAACCCCTCCACTCCATAAAATGCATTGTATTAAAGTGCATCAAAGCGAGATCCACATAAAAAAGAGAACAGGGCTAAACTTAAACATAAGCAGTCAAGTGCTTTACACATCTGCCCATAAAAGCATAGGATTAAAAATATAAAAACGCACTCACATATCTTTGCCCGTCCGCCCATAAAGTGGAAATATAATAAAGTGCATCATTGTAAAAAGACTACCCACCTTTTCTCAAGAGACGATACATCATTGTAATAAAGAACATCAGAGTGAGATCCACATATAAAAAAAAAAAAGGCTAAATGTAAACATAAGAAGTAAACTATTCTACACATCTGCCCATTAAGGTATAGAATTGAAGATATAAAAAGCACTCACAAATTGTTGTTCGTTTGCCAAAAAAGTGCAATCATTGTAAAGTCTATCATTATAAAGACCACCCCCATTTTCTTAGAATAACACATCATCTTTAAGTACCTATCTTTAGAATAATTTTAAAAAACATTTGAAAAAAATAATTCTAAAACAGAACACTTCATTTGTAGGGTCATACAAAGCTTGAAGAAACTTGAGTACTGACAACAAAGAGAGTTGAAGACAGATATGTTTTAACCATTTATACCGATGTAGGGCAAGGGATGGATAAACAAATAAAACATGGTTTAAGTCTTTGGTTTTGGCAAGGCAAAGATTAGACTCTTTAGCTGAACCTTGCCATTTCGCCAGAAGCACATTCGAAGGTAACAATCCTTGGCAAGGCAGCACCCAAAAATGCCTCACACCATGTGGTATATTCCATGTAATATATATTGCTGTACTTCTTTTTACTACTATGGAATTTGCTAAATTTGAAAAGGATCTCTTTTTTGTACAAGTCTCTGAGTCCAACCGAAAGCTTAAGGACCACGTTGCCTGTTTTAGACAAGTTTTCAATTGCAATGGGGATGGAGCCAAGACCTGATTAAGATCTAAATACAGCCTTTCTAGTGCATAAGAAAGGTTCTTGCAAAAGGAATACCTGATATTATTATTCACACAAATGTCTTTCCTTAACAAATCCCTTAGAGTATTATCCTTGCACCTTGTGAGGGGGATGGGCCAATGTATAACCCCAGCTAATCCCTGGACAAACACACTTCTTAGGCCCAATTCCAACCTTAAGGCCGCCATCAGAGCAGCTGTATTAACAGACAAAAGCTTTCTGATTAACTTACCTTCCAACTCATTCAGAAACCCCCATTTAGAGGAGTCAATGAATTCCAAGCCGTAAAGATGGCTTAGTAGAACTCTGAGAGATATGCAAAATGCCTTTTTTTCCGGGGCCATATACAGAGCCCGTAATCCTCTTGCTTGACAACCGGCTTTAGATTGATTAGAAGTAATATGGGCTGTGTCATTAAGATTTCTGCAGACTACTTTTCCTAAAAAGGTATACGAGTTCACGATTTCCAATTTTTGATTACATAATGACCAATGGAAATTAGGGAATTTAATTTTTCTGTTACTATGGAAACATAGAATCTTGCTTTTCGGGCATTAACCTTTAAAAAATGGGACTCACAGTACTTTGACAAAGACTGGAGATGGTTCTGTAAGCCTTTTGGGGTTAAGTCAAAGATAATTAGGTCATTGGCATACAATAGACAACAGAGTATCCGCCTATTTGCAGGGAGAAACCCTTACTCTGAGAGAGAAAAGAGGGAAAATCTGAGATGTATAAGGAAAAAAAGCAAGGGAGCCAAAATACATCCCTGCTTTAATCCATTCAAAATGGATATCTCTTGTGAAAATCCTTTATCTCCCACTAGAAGAACTTTACTCCAAGAAAAGCATTGGAGAGCCATCACTTACTGACAAAGGATAGTAGGTATACCCACATTAGTCAGTTATTCCACAACAAATCTCTATCTACTTTGTCATACGTCATTGAAAAGTCAATGAAAGCGGTGTGTACCATTCAACCTCATAGTTTCACATACTTTTCAGTAATAACTTGTAACACTACAATATTATCCAAAGTGCTATGATTATGTCTAAACCCAGTTTGCTTCAGGAGAATCATATTGTTCTCCTCTGCCCAGTCGGTAAGTCTGGAAAACAGACATTTAGTAAAGATTTTCCCAACTGCATCCAGAAGGGCAATCTGTCGATAGTTGGCAGGACATTTGCAGTCGCCCTTCTTAAACAAAGGCACAATAATTCTGCCAACCCAAGAGGGAGAAATGCTTCTGGTGAGGAAGCACCTTCTGAAGATCACAAATAATATCTTACTCCAGGAACAGATATCTTGTTTCATTACGGAGATGGGAACTTTGTCTGGACCCATTGCGGTAGAGAGACGCATAGAGCGAATGGCAAGTTCTATCTCTTTTACTGATGGGTAGGTGATGGAATGCATGTCATTGCTTTCTGAAAGAATTCTACCCCATTTTAGGCGTACAGGGAAGCGATAAATTCAGACCACTGAGCTTCAGTTATGGCAACGGGGGACGATCGAACTCTAGACTTGAAGCCTTCCCCCACCAATGCCCAAATGTGTCCAGCCAGACCCTTTACCTTTGCTTCCCTAAGGACGTCTTTTTTATCAAAGATTGGGATTGACCCACCCAAATCCCCAAACCCCGTCATTGACAAGTTCATTTCTAAGGTGAAGAAGAGTGAGTTATGGTCACTACGAGAATTATTTTACATTTTTAAATCATCTAACAGAAAGTAGGCAGAGTACCCTAGCACCAAATAATCTAATATTGCCTTTCCCCCTGGAGAAAGAATCAGATAGGGCCCTTCCATTCACAATAATACAATCATTCGCTAAGAAGATTAAGTAGTAATTTTCCTCTTTTATTTGTTCTTATCGAGGGGGGGAACGCAAGCTGGAATTTGCAAGGCTGACTCTCTTTCAGCCTTGCGAAGTTGCAACAAGGTATGTTTGGCTATCTTACAATTTAGATCACCTACCAATACTATAAAAGGGAGGGAACTCATTATCTAGAGCATTTTTTATATAAGCGAAGACCTTCTGTAACAAGGCACCGTAAATCTATTCAGGAGGAATATATACATTAACCAGTAGAACCCCAAGAACTATTATGCATCTGAAAGGATAAGGCCATAAAGAGGTTTCCAGGGTCTTTATAGCACTCATAATTCCACTTGTTTAGTTGACTACAAACAAGCAACTCCCTCCTTGGCAAGCCCCCTTCCAGAGGGGGTGGCCTTACAGTTTATAACATAATAGTCGTCACACAATTGATCCCTATCGGACCAAGTCTCCTGAAGACAAATTAAATCAGGATTTAAAGGTCTAAAAGAGGATACTTTTTCCCCTACTATATTTCACCCCTGCTACATTCCATAAAATAATGTTTAGGCCTACACTAGTTAAAGGGGTGGGCCGGGAATCTGGACCCCGCACCTGGTTTAGGATACTTTGGAGCCAACCCAACCAATCCAAATCATTAATGCTCCCTTTTGTGAGCCCTTACAGACTGCCTAGAGGATACACCAATTGAACCAGGTATAGACTGTGGCACCAAGGTAGGATAAGAAGTCAAATTTGGAGACTCCGGACATAATTGTGTAGAATTTGTCACCTCAGCAAAATGTACTTTTCTTCTGCCTTTTTTATTGATCCTTCGAGTTGGTCTTTTCGATCTTTTCATACTTTTCGATTTTTTCCTCTTATATTTCTTATTTTTTTCCTCTACTGTTAGCAGGGGGAGCAAGCAACTCCATGGGGCCAGTCTTTTGATTAGACGAGATGTTAACAATTGGGAATACCTCCTGTGCAGGCTGATGAAACTTTGCCAATTGATTACATTTGGCCGGAGGGGTTTCAAAGATAAATCAAATAAAATCCATTAGGCTGTCTAGCGGTGTCCTTTTAGCACAGATCGTCCATGTCCCCGCAGTTCCTAGAATCAGATTCCTGTTTTTATTATCTTTGATCAATTCCTCTATAATAGCGGTAACAGAGTCAAGAATACAGTCAGATCCTCCTACAAATTTCTCCAGAAGTTTTAAATTGATGAAAGTAAAATTTCAAAGCTGTTCAGAGAGGCAGAGTGCCTGACTTCCTTATCTGGGGGTTGACTACGCAGGTTATGACTTACTTCTTGGACTTGAGTCATAGATCAGTGGGATTACATGGAATCTTGTAAAGATAGGGTACTATTAAACAAGTGGAGGTCTGTGGGAGGAAGCAAAGACATGGATTCCCCAGGGGTTGGAAAATAATCATTAGCCTGATACCCATATCTAGTACAAAGATCTAGATCCAAATCAGGCAAGGTAAAGACTTGGAGGTCGATGACCGGTATCTCTGTAACCCTCATATGGACACAGGATTCTTGAGACGTTTTGGCCATCTTAAGTTGGCATTCAATAGACTCTCCTGGCAGAGGAGAGTTAACTAACATGTGGGGTTAGGAGGTAGAAGGGTGTAGAGGCTCTGTCCTGGATAGACACTGAATAATCTAGGTAGTCTGATTATTCTCTATGTTTTCTTGAGGAGATTCCAGAAAAGCTAATCCATCTACTTCCCCCCCAGACTTTTTTCTGCAAAGTGCGCTACGTTTGAGACCCCTTTGGAAAAGGTTCCACTTAGCTTCATGCCATTCATCATAAGAGATTTTTCCTATTTCCTAAAAAGAGAATATTTGAATCTAGCCTTTCAACTGAAAGGCTGGATTGACCTTATTCCAAAGAGGGTTAGATTTCGTTTTTACATATGGCCTTCCTGGCAGCAAATGCCCTGAACGTAATTTCTTTAAGGTCATAATTTCTCCTTCGACAAACCACTGGAACTAGATTAAAGGACAATAATTCCGACAGAGGCTTAAGGAACCTGTACTCCCGGTTATTTTATTATTTATTCATTACCAAGGACAACCACAGACAATATACTTTCAGGGTGCTTCTAGGGCACTTCCAAAGTGCTCCACTGCTGCAGTTATGATCGCTGAGGTCCTGGTTGAGCCGAGCAGGGCAGCCAAGCGTGGCCTAATGCCAGATGCTTCTGCTCCTAACAGGCTGCCGGCTGCCTAGTCATCCCGCTCACTATAGGCGTGCTGAACACCAAGCTGTAGGCTCCAAGGGTACAAGGCGCCTTGCTATTCAGTTGGAACCTTCAACAAGGGCCATTGTATCTATCGTCATTGGATCGCCACAAACCTTAGAAACTCCTTTAGACCTCCTCCTTTAACTAGTCACTAGTAACGTGAGCTGTGTGCCAATGGGAACTCTTAATCTTGGAAGCTATAAACTAAGAGGACAGGAGAGATGTAAGGAGTCCTAGATTCCAGGAGCCAGGTTTTACTTCACACTTTATAAGGCACGATGAATGGCCAAAGGTGGATGAGGCGAGGACTCCACGAAAGGTGAAAAACTCAGCTTCCAACGACAAAACAAACTGAGCAGAGCATAGCATAGAATGGAAAATGGAGGATTGAACATCTGGCCGCGTTAGAAGGAGTAACAGGCACGCGGGTTGATAGACAGGCTGATAAGTAAGTAGGCAGGCCAGTTGATGGTGTAGGCAGGTAGGCAAGGAAGCTGATAGAAAAACAGGCTGATAGTTAAAATAGAGAGAGCGGTAAAGTAAAATAGACATCTGGGCAGTGAAATTGAGACCCTGCTGGGGCCAGGGCTTGGAAGCCCACCTTCTCCCCCTACCATTCTCCTTGTCCTTGCATACCTCTGTGTTCCCTTCCCAGGATCCTGGCTTCCTGGACTTCGGGAGAGTCTCTGTGTGGCAATGACTAAGCTCGCTTGTTCTTCGCCTCTCTCCTGCACCTCCATAGCCCCACCTCCACGGCTGCAGCCAAGCCGAGACGCAGCACCACACCACAGCAACTGACAGGCTGTCGCTGCCACTGCCCGCTAGCTTTCCATGCGGCTCAATGGCTCCACTTCCTTGCTTCCTTGCCACACCACAGGCATGCCTTGGGCAAATAAACGGTCAGTAACTGCCCACCGCCACTGTCCCTGGCTTTTTCAGCAGTTTTTAGGTCTGCTTTTCAGCGGTGGTGGCTCTGTTCTGCTGCCTCAGCTCGCCTGCTTCGCTCGTTGCTGGCTCCGCTCCTCCCACGAACTCTGGTGCTGTCTCTGCCACAGCTGACTGACATGCAATGCTGGAAAGGGCTCACCGACGCAGCCAGCAGGGTCATCCCTGCCAAGTTTTCTATGCTGTCTAATTTTTCAATTATGTTTAATGACATATGTAACAAATGTAAGTGTTAATATGGTGAGGAAGATAACATTGAAAATAATTTTATTTTTACTAGTATTATTTAATGTGATATTTTGGATTGATTCCTTGTAATGCATATTGTGTAAGATTCTCAAAATATGTAACCTACATTTATTTTCTTTCAATTGGAACCATCTCACTGCCATCTTATGGATCGCTAACAAATAATTGGGGTATGTTTCAATGTGGGAGCACAAACACTAGAGATGTACATGTCACAAAGGTAAGATGTCTATATTTTGATGCAATCCTGTGTATTTAGCTTTCAAGTCACATTTATATGAGTCATGCAGTGGTTGGATGGTGAGTGTGTTTCATCCAATAACACTGACAAATATGGTTATTGTTAAATCACTTCTTGTAATCTCTGGGTACCTCACTTTTTTATTGCTTTAACGGATACATTTTAAATGACCATGAGGTGACGCCAAATAAATGTACGACATTAATATTTTTACCAATTAAGAATAGAAATGTAAATTCATGTTTTATGTTTTAGAATGGCTTACTATTAAATATTTAATTCAGACATCTAATGTTTCTGAGGCCCGGCTCTGAGTTTGAAAAGGCCCCAAATGATTGATTTGCTCTTCCACTAGGAACGTGGATTATGTCCAGGCAGGGCACCATGACATATGGGTGTGTAAATTTGTGGCCTATTGTGCCAGGATGGGAGTATGTAGCACTTCGATAGCCCAGGTTTCTAACGACCATGCTGCATCCACACACAAAAGGAACTTGATACCAGGCTTGGCCTTGTTTTTTGGTACCTGGTCATTCTTGACATCTCTATATATTGAAGAAATGAGATACTGCTTGACTCATTTTTTATAGGAAATACTAGCTGTCCACCACGCAGAGGTTGACACTGACATTAAGAGCAGCACTCTCAGAGACTTGAAATCAGACCAGTCATGTACATGGCAAGATCAAAAGTAGAACAGATATGTTTTGAGAAACCTTGGAGGAAGACTGAACCTGCTCTCCTTTTCACAAGAAGCACAGAAGTGACTTTGAGTGCCTGGTGAGTGGCTTCCCCAATTCAATCTAAATTTTACATCTTTTTATGCTACTTAGGCAAATCTTTGACAGTCTTGACAAATGCCCAGAAGACAATTCCACACTGGACACACAATGTAACCTTTGTTGAACTATGCTGAAGTGATTATTAACCATTAGTGTCCAGCAGTTCCTTTGATGTGGGTGTGGTGCTAAAGTATACTCCTTAAGCTGATTTATAAACATTTGTCTATAGAATTTCTTACAGGAAAATTCACTTGGAAAATCAGAGTGGGAATAAGACTTTCCTGCTCTATCCACCGAGGGTGCATCAGCATTTCGCCTGCCTTTGCAGCACAGTCTACTGTAGGAATCTAATTTTTAAAACAAAGAACAATTCAGAAGGTACATTTTTCAGCAGGACTAACCTAGCCCTTCTATCTGACCTGCGCTCCATCATGGTTGTACTTAACTTTAAGTTTGCCCCATTCCAACAAAATGTTAATCTTTGGCTTTTGTGATTTTACTTACTAATCAGATTAAAAGTGTTTGAAAAGTTAGAATTTAAGTTCTACTACTTGAACCATTGAAATGTTTAAGTAATTTTATGTAATACAATAATCATTTTTTTCCACAATATTTTTGGATTTACTGATTTCATATTTGAACTTTGAATGTATGAGTGTTAGATAATTGCTGTATACATTGCCTTTTAGTGTAGCCTGAATGATTGAACTGAAACTACCAGAAGTGGTGCATTTTTTTTTTCAGACATTTTTGACACTCTGACAAGGATTTGTGTCTTCCACCCTCAATAATTTTCTAAAAAGAGGCATATGATTATTAAAATAAAGTGTTTTGATGGTGGCAATAAAAACAACATAAAAACAAAATGTTTTAACAAAATTACTGTTGTAAGTATCAAATACATGCTGTAATTACCCAAAAACAAAATTGATGAAAATTCCAATATTGAAACTCAAAATTCAATATGGATAATCCAAAGATAAAAATTGAAAATACCTTCCTAGGGTCCTGGGCGACCCTTGACCCTGCTTTCAGGCAGGTCGATCCCCTGCACCTTGTGCTGGTTGCCACTGCTCCAGACTTCCTTCTTTCATTTTCCAGGCTTCCTCTCTTTTTTTTCTCCTCATTATCCACACCGCGGTGTCCCTGCAGCCCCGACCCCTCCCTCTTCCTCGATTTCCTTTCCTGCCGCTGCATCCCTGTGGCCCTGCCTCCCACTCACCCATTTGCTGACCCGCTCCCACCTCCCTGCTGCCCCTCCCTCCGTCCTCCCCTTATATGGCAGCCACTGCGTGGTCAAGGGAGCAACCCTTGACCCTGCTTTCAGGCAGGTTGCTCCACTGCACCTTGTGCTGGTTGCCGCTGCTCCAGGCTTCCTCTTTTCTTTTTCCAGGTTTCCTCTCTTTTTTATTTTCCTCATTATCCCTGCGGCTGCGTCCCTGCGGCCCGCACCCCACTCGCCCATTTGCTCACCCACTCCCAGCTGCCCCTCCCTTATACCTCCCCTTATTTGGCAGCCGCTGCGTGGTGAAGGGAGCCACCCTTGACCCTGCTTTCAGGCAGGTTGCTCCCCTGCAACTTGTGCTGGTTGCCGCTGCTCCAGGCTTCCTCCTTTCATTTTCCAGGCTTCCTCTCTTTTTTATTTTACTCATTATCCCTGCGGCCCCGCCCCCCCCCTCTTCCTCGATTACCTTTCCTGCTGCTGCGTCCCTGTGGCCCCGCCCCCCCACTCACCCATTAGCTGCCCCTCTCCCACCTCCCCTTACATGGCAGCCGCTGCATGGCCGCACAGCGAACGCGTGCTGCGGGCACGCCAAAGGCGTGCCTAAGGAAGGCCGGTCTGCGCCCGTCCATGTCTGGACCGTGCCCAGCACCAGGACCCCTGTTCCGTAAGACCACCATGGCAACCAACACCACTACACCGCCAGCACCCTCCTCGCACTCAACACCGAACGAGAACACGCCTGTTTCCTGGGCTCCCCAAAGCACACCCAGGGACCCTTCACCTGCCAGGACTGCAGCTTCACCAGCCTCCAAATCGCCAAACCACCTGCCCAGACAGACTGCAACTACCTCCGATGCATCCTACTAAACACCCGTTCAGCACGCAAACACGCCGTCGAACTCTGGGACCTGCTAGACACCTCCACCCCGGATGTCGCCTTCCTGATGGAGACCTGGATGAACGCCTCCTCGGCCCTAGACATCGCCATAGCCATTCCGGATGGCTACAAGATCACCCACAGGGATCACACCAACGGAGTCAGAGGTGGGATCACCATCGTCCACAAGAACACCATCAGGGTCACGACCTGCACCAACGACACCCTCAGCACCGCCGAACACCTGAACTTCCAGATCCACACCAATCCCAACACCACCCTCAGAGGAACTCTCATGTACAGACTCCCTGGACCACGTCCTCAGTTCTGCGACTCCATTGCCGACCTCGTCAGAAGGCACGCCCTAGCCTCCGTTGACTACATCCTCCTCGGCGACCTGAACTTTCACCTGGAGAATAACAATGACCCCAACTCCACCACCCTAAACAACAACCTTGTCACCCTCGGACTCAGACAACTCGTCACTACTCCAACACACTCCGCTGGCCACACACTGGACCCTGTCTTCTCTGCTAGCCCCCACTTCACCTTCAGCCACACCACCGAACTCCCATGGACCGACCACTGCTGCATCCACTTCACCTTCCGGAAACCCACTGTACACCACCTCACCCAACAGATCCCGCACCGCAACTGGAGCAAAGTCTGCCAAGACCAGCTGAACACCAGCCTCGCCCAAAAATCACCCACCAAGCCCACCAATCCTGACCTTGCAGCCTGCATCCTCTGGTGCTGGATCGACGACTGCACCAACACTCTCACCCGCTCAATAAACCTTACAACAGAGGCACCAACAAGAGAGCCAGCTGGTTCACCTCGGACCTTCGAGCCTCCAAGTAAACTTGCCGGTAACTGGAAAGAAAGGGGCTCCTCGAACAGCCACTGGACAACCATGCTGCCTTCAAGAACACTATCCGCAAACACCATCACCTCATCAGATCTGCCAAGAAAACATCCTTCAAAGACCGCCTTGACAACAATGCCCACAACAGCAAGGAGCTCTTCAACATTGTGTAGGAACTCTCCAACCCCAGCTCCAGCACAAACAACATCCCACCATCATAAGACCTGTGCAACTCCCTTGCCACCTTCTTCCACCACAAGATCACAGACATCCATGACAGCCTCAACAGCCAGACCACCCCACCAACCACTGACTCCTCAGACTCTCCACCCACCCTCAACTATGACGCCCTACTCATCTAGGCCAACGTGAACAAAGACGACACAATCAAAACCATGAGCACTATCCACTCTGGATCTCCATCAGACCCATGTCCGCACCACCTCTTTAACAAAGCAAGCACCACCATCGCACCCCACCTCTGCAAAGTCACCAACATCTCCTTCAAGACCACGATATACCCCGAGAGCTGGAAGCATGCTGAGATCAATCCCCTACTCAAGATACCCATGGTGGACCGAGAGACCTCAAGAATTTCTGTCCCATTTTCCTGCTTCCATTCCCGGCCAAGGTCATCGAGAAGATCGTCAACAGACAACTGAACCACTACTTCGAAGAAAACAACATCCTGGACCCATCCCAGTCAGGGTTCTGCAGCAATCACAGTACTTAAACTGCCCTCATCGTCGCCACCGACGACATCAGGGCCATGCTTGACAATGGCAAAACACGGCCCTCATCCTCGTGGACCTCTCTGCCGCTTTCAACACTGTCTGCCACTGCACCCTACGCACACGCCTCCACAACTTAGGGATCCTGGACAAAGCTCTGGAGTGGACCACCTCCTTCCTCTCCGGCAGAACCCAGAGCGTCCGCCTCCCCCCTTTCAGATCCAAAGCCTCCAAGATCATCAGCGGCGTCCCCCAAGGATCATCCCTCAGCCCTACACTATTCAACCTCTACATGGCCCTGCTCACCCGTGTCGTCCGGCTACACAACCTCAACATCATCACCGACGACACCCAACTGGTCCTCTCCCTCACCAAGGACCCCCTCACTGCCAAATCCAACCTCCATGAAGGTATGAAGGCTGTCGCTGAATGGATGAGGAACAGCAAACTGCAGTTGAATCAGATAAGACGGAGGTCCTCATCCTCGGTGCCAACCCCTTAGCCTGGGATGACTCCTGGTGGCCGACCGCTCTGGGAGCAGCCCCGGCACCCACCGACCACGCATGCAACCTGGGTGTCATCCTCGACTCAACACTCTCCATAACCAAGCAAGTCAGTGCTGTCTCCTCATCTTGCTTCAACACCCTCTGCATGCTCCTCAAGATCTACAGATGGATCCCCACAGATACAAGACGAACAGTCACCCAGGCACTCATCAGCAGCAAACTTGACTATGGAAACACCCTCTACACAGGAGCCCCGGCCAAACTCCTCAAACGACTGCAACGCATGCAAAGCGCCTCCGCGCGCCTGATCCTCGATGCCCCCCGCCACAGCCATATCACTCCTCGTCTGAGAGACCTACACTGGCTCCCCATCAACAAAAGGATAACCATCAAGCTTCTCACCCAAGCACACAAGGCGCTCCACAACACCGGTCCAGCCTACCTCAACAGACTCGTCCCGCCAACTCCACTCAGCCAACCTCTCTCTCGCCACCCCCGCATCTGAAGAATGACCATCAGAGGCAGATACTTCTCCCACCTCGCTGCCAAGACCTGGAACACCCTTCCTTTGCCCCTACAACAAACTGAAGACCTGCTGACCTTCAGGAAGCACCTCAAAATCTGGCTATTCGAGCACTAGCAGCACCCCCACTCCCCTCAGTGCCTTGAGACCATTACGGGTGGGTAGTGCGCTCTACAAATATATTGATTGATTGATTGATTGAGTGTCAGAATAACACAGTGTGACAGTTGGCGGTAACAAGTACTTGTCCATGTTCATATGTTGCAAATGTGGTTTAGAATGTCCCTACAAGTGAATGTTTTTGGCCCACATGAGAACTTCAAAGCTTACACTGCTTGGCTGTGGTCTTCTTAGGCTCTCCTTCTAATGATCCATCTGACTTATCCATCCTCAGGGGAACTGATGTCTCTAGAGTTCCATGCTCCGAGGTGACATCAGGTGTTGTACTGGATTTCATGTCCACCCTTTCTGTGGTGGGCCCTTGTTGAGGGGTAGATGAAGTTGACTGGCCACAGAAAGACAAAAAGTGTTTTTCAGATTGCATTTCAAATGTCCTGGGCCCCATTCTGCAGTACCCCAGTAAAGGTGCAAATGACTTCAATAGTCCACGCTACACAGCCATTACTGGCCATCTGCTGATCATTGTGCTGCCTCTACTAAATGCAGTTGATGCCTTAAGTGCAACAGTTATGCCAATATGTGAGGCCCATGCTCACTGTATCACTGGAATCAAGCCAAATCTGGCTGATAAGCTCCTATTACAGTGCAGTTGATCTTAGTTTGCTTCTATTCTAGTTCGGAAGGACTTGGGTTAACAGTTCCAAGTGGAATATTACCATTGGAGCACAGACTGATTTGCATATGGTTTGATCCAAACTGAGGTGGGCAAAAAATGATGGCATGGATTGAAGCCAGAGAGATTGCCAGTGGGTGAGATTAATTGATGCATTCCATTCATCGCCTTGTTCCTTGTTGTTTCTTTAGTAACTGAATACCTGTGGAAATAGCATAATATTTATTACATGTGGGTGCATTAAAATACATACTTTATGTCATGCATGTTGTCACATGTATATATATATATTTATATATATATATATATATATATATATATATACATATATATAAAGTATGTATTTTGTATATTATATATATAATACGTTTAATAAGACAATGCCCCTTGAACCAGTTATTAACAATTTATTGAAACACAATATTATAACCTTAGAAAAAATGACAGAAAGTTCACATATCATAAGAACAAGTACATAATTATAAAACACATCTTCCGGACACACAGTAAATTAAAATCATTAAAAATATAGCCAGAGCAGAAATTAAGGGCCTCATTACGAGTGTGGCAGTCTTCAGACCGCCACAATCGCGGTGGCGGTCAGGACAGCCGCAATAACACCGTGACGGTCAGACCTCTAGGAAACTGCCAGCATCACCTTGATCCATGACCCCGGCGGCCTGACGGTGGCAGAGATCATAAAATGCCAGGGTAGCGCTGCATGCGACACTGCCCTGCAGATTACGACCTTGTTCTCCGTCAGACTTTTCATGGTAGCACCGCCATGAAAAGGCTGGTGGAGAACAGATGCATGGGGTCACATGCATGGGCAGTGCAGTGCCCCCCTGCCCAGCACAGTCACAACATTCACTGACTTCCTTGTAAATAGTGAACATTGCAAGGGTGCAGGTGAACCCTGTGGGCTAAAGCATTGCTGCTGGCTCAATTACGTGCTGGAGACAATTCTATAGCCTGTTTCCTGCTAGGCTGGTCACACCCACCTAGCGGGAAACTCTTAATAACACCAGCAGGGTGATCAGCATGAAGGCAGTGGCCATCAGGCCGGGAGATTCTCAGATGGGCTTTCCCAGCCGCCAAACTCTTAATTAGGCCCTTAATCAATTTAATCACTTATGAAACAAGAGTTGTCTCACTGCTAATGTCACTTTTATACTTTACAAATATGAATGTATAGGACACATTTAGGATTTGAGGCACTCCAATACCATATGTACAATTGTTATTTGTGTATTTAGCCCACAACTACATAAAGCCTTCGAGTTCTTACTGAAAATTATACCAGTTGGATGAGAATGTAATGGATAAAGACCAATTTTAAACCTTAAAATTGCACTATGCATTGCATGGCTAGCCAAGCAAGCAAATACTGGAACGGGATATTGGATTCCCAGGAATCAAATAGATCAATTAATTAAAGTTTTTTGTCTTTTAAACAGCATATCATTTTTTCTACCATCTTACATGTGCCCACTTTATAAGTTCATTCTTCAAAAGATCAGTGGGCAATGTAACATTATAAATGTATATTTTAAGAGGTTTTGCCATGCCTTGCAATCATTTCTTAAACCTGTTAGCCCATGTAAGATCACTTTTTATTATTTTGCCTCTGAAATGGGTTGCTACTTTTGGTTGGTCAGACAAATTTAATTTGTTCCAAAAGCTCATGGTGTGGAGGAGAGCAGTCGCTGTCAATGTTTTCAGGCCAGTTTCCATCCTTATATTTAGAATCATTGCACATTATGGAATAGAAAGTGAATTCTTTAGACACTGCCATTCCATCTTGGCCCACTCTCGATACCTACTGAAAACTAGGACATTAACCCCATACAAAAACTGTAAAGGGGCCATTGCACTGTACGTAGCAAAAACTGGCTGAAAGGAAGGGCCACTATAATTACATTTTCACCCTCGTGGTTGAGAGTGCATTAGCTTTTAGAATATCTTTGTGCCAGCCCAGGTGAGAGATGTATTAAAGATCACCCCTAGGTAGTTATATTCCGTTTGACCCTCAACCAGGGAATTCCTAATGGACCATCCATACCCCACTTGCTTTTTGCCAAATATCATAATTTTGATATTACCACTACATCACCAATTCCACAATGCTTCTTAAATTCTGCTAATTTCTTTTTGTGACCACTGGACATTCTATCCAATATTATTAAATCAGCCACATAGAGATGGCAAGGGATAAGTTGCCCCCACCCCTTTTATGTGAAAATGAGTGTGCCGCCAGTAAGATTTTATGTAAATCACCAAACTACAATTCAAAGCGTGCTGGGGACAACACACACCCCTACTATAAACCATTCTCCATATTTAATTTCCTTGAGAGGCTCCCCCTTTATTCACTATTACTCTGGCACAATTATCTATGTGGAGGTCTCCCAAGATTCCCAAAACACCTTCACGAATTTTCATGGTTTTTAATTTTTACCACAAGTTCTTGTGATTTACCAAGTTAAATACAGACTTAAAATCCATTGAACAAGTATAGAGTGCCTCCCCCCATTGATTTATGAGCAATCACTCAAAGACTAAAACAATGATCTATTGTGGAATGCCCTTCTTTAAAACCACCCCGTTCTATTGAACTCATATTTCCCTCTTCAACTCATATTTTAAGACTATGGAAAAATATTTTCGCTTAACACTTAGCTCCCATATCCATAAGACTAATAACTCATTCATTTTTGGGAGCCTCCTAATCACACTGTTTATTGCTTATATTGCTTATTGTATCACTATTGCTAGCAGATCTTCGAGCCCTGCTGCTTCAGTGAGTCTGATTTAGGTCAATATGTATTTTATTGATGAACCAGAAAAGAGAGCTACAACCTCCTTTCAAGTAGGGCTAGAAACCTGTGGAGCAGCGTCACGCTTTCCCTTATGAAGAGTGCTTACAAATTCTACCCTTTATTCCTTTTGGCACCATACAATCTTCACTCTTAACATCACATTTAGGGGGTCATTATGAACACGGCGGGAATCCCCGACGTGTTCATGCTGGCTGTCTTATCACAGATGGACAGGCCCCTTGAGACCCCGGCGCCCGAATTGGGAACATTGTGCTGGGCCGGGACATTGCCGACGGCTCCACGTGGAGCCGTCGTCAATGCTGCTGTGCAGCAGGTGCAGCAGCACCCGTCACGCAGATGCGCAATGGGGCACTGCACGGGGGCCCCTGAGCACCCCTTCTGCCAGCCTTTCCTTGGCAGGTGAACCCACCAGGGAATGGCTGGCGGAACAAGGGTTCTTTATCCGCAGAGAAAACGCTGCTTACAACGCTGCCCTGTTAGCTGAAGAATTACGCCATCGTCAGGCTGCCTGTCGGCGGGAGCCTGGCGGTGGTGGAAGGCTGCCTGTGGCGATCCCCACTGTTTTCATTATGTGGCGGTTGAGACCGCAATGCCAATGGTGGAAATGTCCGCCTCCACCGGCATGGAGGTCTCGACTGCCATGTTTATAATGAAGGCCTTAGTGCCAAATCTTACAAGCCTCCAAAATGTTTGAACAACGTTTGCTAAAATTAAAGATATCATTTCCTCCCAGTTTTCTTTTTAAAAAGTGCCTTATTGAGCTTAACTCTTTCTTTATAGCTCTTGACAGATCGCAATAAACAAACTATTTGTTACCTGCTTTATTATATTACATGTTCAGTTTCAAACCAGATATTTCTTGTCTCGTTTGTGTTCAGAGGTTTTAATCCCATACATTTCTTCCAGCAATCCTAAAACAAACAAACAACCACATATATAATTATTTGATCGTATTCTCATACGTATTTACTGGATTCTCGGCATGTGATTGCAGCGAGCACGAGTCAATATTATTTTGTAAGTCAATTAGTGCCTGTATAAGTTGCGAACTTATCCGAATAGTAAGGCGCCTTGGAAATTCAATATCCAGTGGTAACACTACATCTCCTTGTGTCATTTTTAATAAAAGTTTGCACTGAAAGGAAAAATGTCGCTCATTCGATATAAAGAACATTAAAATCCTCATACAAGGGGAAATACCAAGTTTGGGTAAAGATATAATCTAACTGCCCTTCTATATTCCCTTAACTAAAAGTCCGATGGGCCGGTATGTCCACAATGCCACCGTTAGGGCAGGCAAAACTCCAGCTCTGCAGTTGCAATTAAGGGATAACTCAAACTTTTGGCATCGGGGAAAAAAACTTTCAGTAGGTACCAAATATTCACATCTTCTTGGTGTCGTTTTCAACGCACATTAAAAGCTCCCAAAATTATTATCAAGCTGTTTTGATACAGTGCTAGAGTTTTACCTGGATCACATCATACCAATGCTTATTTGACCGAATTATTTTCGCATCAATTTACAAATACGTTTACTATTTTCATATTACCCATTGATTCAGTGAGATTAAATAGATCTTTCTTAGCAGCACGCAGCAACTCGCTTCTCAGAGGTACCTACGTTACCCTTTTGGCTATTTGCGTGGAGATCAGAGTGATTAATTCACCTGAGTTGCCCTGAAACATTGGCGTAGCTTCGTAATAAGTCTAAATAAACTCCCGAAAAAAAGGTTTTGACCCCTGACAGCCAAGTCTCTTGAAACCATAAGGTTCTATATTCTTCCACAATTGTTTCCATTTGATATAGCCAAGAATGCTCCTCAGTCCATTCACATTTTATACCAGCAATGTCTCAGCATTGAGATATCCCTGCCAAAACGACTCATCTGGTTAATCGGGTCAAACCTATCGTACCTATTC
The DNA here is from genome assembly GCF_031143425.1 of Pleurodeles waltl. Classification (NCBI taxonomy): domain Eukaryota; kingdom Metazoa; phylum Chordata; class Amphibia; order Caudata; family Salamandridae; genus Pleurodeles; species Pleurodeles waltl. The sequence goes on along the minus strand of NC_090440.1, from coordinate 458,258,689 downwards.
ACGGCTAGAGTCATTCATACATTATCTCTATTGTCCCCTGCTCTTCTTTTGAGTTCTCTGTTGATGCGTTCTTGTTTAGTTTAGAAAATAATGTGACCATTGTGATACCTCGCTTAAGTTCCACTTGTTAGAGGTCATTAGAGGTTATGTCCTTTAACCCTGGACATGCAATGAAAACCTATAGTAACTTTGACCTATTTAAGGGACTCATCTTGCCAGCTTCTTTCCTACCTTAATGACATAAAGTACGAAAGGGCATATTTGCAAGAAAGTGGCGCCGGCTCCGATGCACCACTTTTCTGTCACCCCTGCCCCACCTGACATCATGGTTGCACCATATTTACAATACAGTGTACCATGGCAGAAGTTAGGACAACAGGGTTACAATTTTTGATGCTACTGTGGCACTTTGCTGCAGTAGCATCAAAAACGTTGACACTAGTGCAGCACAACACAGATAGGCCCACCGATTTTAATGGGTGTGTTATTTTGACGCCTGCTCTAAGCAGGTGGAAAAAAAGGTGGGAAAAATGGCGCAGTGAAATGTAAATTTCACTGCGCATTTTATAGGGTCTCTCTGTGTTGGGACACCTCCCTTGCATACATTATGCGTGGCACAGGCATAATGTGGTGCATGGGTTTACACAATGGCGCAGTGCAAGCATTGTGCCACTTTGTAAATATGGCACTGGAGAAAGGCCTCCTTAACCCTTTCGCTGCCAGGCCTTTTCCCCTCCTGTGCCAGCCTTGTTTTGGCTATTTGGGGAAGTTCATGCTTAGGCCCTCATCACTTTTTCTCTACATAAGCTACCCATGCCAAATTTGCGTCCTTGTTTTCCAGCATCCTAGGGATTCTAGAGGTACTCAGACTTTGTGGGCTCCCCTGAAGGAGACCAAGAAATTAGCCAAAATACAGCAAACATTTTTTCTTTCTAAATGGGAAAAAAGGGCTGCAGAAGAAGGCTTGTGGTTTTTCCCCTGAAAATGGCATCAACAAAGGGTTTGCTGTGGTAAAATCACCATCTTCCCAGCTTTCAGGAACAGGCAGACATGAATTAAAAAACCCCATTTCTCAACAAAATTTTGACATTTTCTGGTATATACCCCATTTTTACTATTTTTTGTGCTTTCAGCCTCCTTCCAGTTAGTGACAGAAATGGGTAAGAAACCAATGCTGGATCCCAGAAAGCTAAACATTTCTGAAAAGTAGACAACATTTTAAATTCAGCAAGGGGTCATTTGTGTAGATCCTACAAGTGTTTCCTACAGAACACAACAACTGAAATAAAAGAATAATGAAATTGAGGTGTAAAAAAACAGCAATTTGTCTCTACGTTTTACTCTGTAACTTTTTCCTGCGATGTCAGATTTTTGAAAGCAATATACCGTTACGTCAGCTGGACTCTTCTGGTTGCAGAGATATATAGGGCTTGTAGGTTCATCAAGAACCCTAGGGACCCAGAGCCAATAAATGAGCTGCACATTGCAATGGGTTTTCATTCTATACCGGGTATACAGCAATTCATTTGCTGAAATATAAAAAGTGAAAAATAGGTATCAAGAAAACCTTTGTATTTCCAAAATGGCCACAAGATAAGGTGTTGGGAAGCAGTGGTTATTTGTACATCTCTGCATTCCGGGGTGCCCATACTAGCATGTGAATTACAGGGCATTTTTCAAATAGACGTCTTTTTTACACACTGCCTTACATTTGGAAGGAAAATATTTAGAGAAAGACAAGGGGCAATAAAACTTGTTTTTCTATTCTGTGTTTCCCCAAGTCTCCCGATAAAAATGGTACCTCACTTGCATGGGTAGGCTTAATGCTTGCGACAGGAAACACAAAATGGACACATCACATTTTTACATTGAAATTTGACATGTTCTTTGCAAAGTGCCTAGCTGTAGATTTTGGCCTCTAGCTCAGCCGGCACCTAGGGAAACCTTGCAAACCTGCACAGTTTTGAGAACTAGATACCTAGGGGAATCCAAGATGGGGTGACTTGTGGGGGTCTGACTAGGTTATGATACCCAGAATCCTTTGCAAACCTCAAAATGTGGCCAAAAAAACACTTTTTCATCTCATTTCAGTGACAGAAAGTTCTGGAATATGAAAGGAGCCACAAATTACTTTCCACTCAGCGTTCCCCCAAGTCTCCTGATAAAAATGTTACCTCACTTGTGTGGGTAGGCCGAATGCCCGTGAAAGGAAATGCCCCAAAACACTATCTGGACACATCAAAATTATCAAATGAAAAGCTAACTGTTTTGCAGGGGGGGCACCTGCGTTTTTGGTCCTGGGCTCAGCAGCCATCTAGGGAAACCTCCCAAACCCAGACATTTCTGAAAAGTAGACACCCGAGGGAGTCCAGGGAGGTGTGACTTGTGTGGATCTCCCAATGTTTTCTTACCCAGAATCCTCAGCAAACCTCAAATTTAGCTAAAAAATCAAATTTGATACCACCCAACGTTCCTCTCAGTCTCCCGGTAAAAATGATACCTCATTTGTGTAGGTGGACCAAGTGCTTGTGACAGGGAATAGCCAAAAACATGTCGAAATTGAGGGGGAACCAAAGTGGGTCCAAAAGGGCAGTTTGAAAAAAAACACTTTTAGGCTGACAAGTGCAGCAGAATTATTATTGGTATAGATGAGACAATGCTGGGTGGTAGGAATTTTGTGGATTCCTGCAGATTCCGGAAGGTTCCATCACAAAAATATGGGGAAAATGTGTGATTTCCAGCAAAGTTGGAGGTTTGCAAGGCATTGTGGTTAAGAAAATGGTGTGCGATGCATGTGAAACACACCACCCTGGAATCATTCAGATGTTTATTTTACAGATGTGTCTAGGTCTTGTGGATTTTTCTACATGGCAGCGTCCCAGAGTCCATAAAGTGCAGCCCTCACCATTCCAAGTGGGATGCTTTTGAGAGTTAGAAAAGCTCTCATTGCCCAAATGTAAAACCAAAACCCAAAATAATCAAACGACCTTTTGCTTGCCATGGGATAAGATGTTTTAGTGTGCGGGAGAGAGCTGAAAGACTGTTACCCCCTTCAGTTGGGGTTGGGGCATAACCAGGCCCATACTGGTTGGTAGCCACCACCCCACATTTTTTTTTTAAATCCCTGGCATCTAGTAGACTTTCTGACCTCGGGGTGTGGATCAGGGGTAATTGCCCCATCTTCCCACTGGTGGGCAGAACAACTTTGGCCCCATTTATTTGGGGTGGGGGTATGGTCATACCCCCACCATCTTATTTTAGAAAAAAATAACAATAGGCTGATCTGCCCCCAGGGGTGGCAGAAATGGCCTAAAATAAATCTACCCCCACCCGGGGAGCGACCCTTGCCTAAGGGGTCGCTCCCCTTGCGTGAAATTTGCACACAAAAAAAATCCCTCGTGCCTAGTGGTTTCTGCCCCCCTTGGGGGCAGATTGGCCTAACAAAAATCGTCCGATTTGACCCCAATGGGGGCAGAAATGGTCTAAATACAATTTGCCCCCACAGGGGAGCGACCCTTCTATAAGTGGTCGCTCTCCACCTCTAAAAAACAAAAAAACAAAAAAAAAATGATCCCTGGCGCCTAGTGGTTTCTGCCTCCCCAAGGGCAGATCGGCCTAATAACAATAGGCCAATCTGCCCCAGGGGGCAGAAATGCCTAAAATAAATCACCCCCCCCCCCCCCAGGGGAGCGACCCTTGCCTAAGGGGTCGCTCCCCTTGCTTGAAATTAGCACACAAAAAAAATCCCCGGTGCCTAGTAATTTCTGCCCCCTTGGGGGCCGATTGGCCTAACAAAAATCGGCTGATCTGCCCCCAAGGGGGGAAAAAAGGTCTAAATACAATTTGCTCCGCAGGGGAGCAACCCTTGCCTAAGGAGTTGCTCCCCACCTCTAAAAAACAAAACAAAACAACAAAAATGATCCCTGGCACCTAGAGGTTTCTGACCCTCTGGGGGCCGATCGGCCTAATAACAATTGGCTGATCTGCCCCTGGGGGGGCAGAAATGTCCTAAAATAAATTTGCCCCCAAGGGGAGCACCCCTTACCAAAGGGGTCTCTCCCCACCTCTGAAAAAAAAAAAAAAAAAAAGATCCCTGGTGCCTAGAGATTTCTGACCCTCTGGGGGCTGATCGGCCTAATAACAATAGACCGATCTGCCCCTGAGGGGCAGAAAAGGCCTTGAAAGAAATTGCCCCCCTGGGGAGCGACCCTTGCCCAATTTTCTTTTTAAAATAAATACCTGGTGTCTAGTGGGCATTTCAGAAGCCGGATTGCTTCACAATCCAGCTTCTAAAATGCTCTGAGAGATGCTCTTAGAGACTTCAAAGGGAAGGAAATTCCTTTCCTTCCCTTTGAAGCCTCTCAGGCCCCCATCACATGATTGGAAGAGAAATGCTTTGCGAATGCTCACTGACGTGCCCTGTAAACATGGCTCAGACCTGCCACTGCAGTGTCTGGGTGTGCAGACCTTAACTGCCAATTTAGCTTGGCAAATGTAACCCACTCGCCAGGCCTAAACCTTTCCTTTTCTTACATGTAAGACACCCCTAAGGTAGGCCCTACGTAGCCCAAGGGCAGGGTGCAGTGTATGGTTAAGGTAGGACATATAGGAGGTCATTACGACCTCAGCGGTCTTGCAAAAAGACCGCTGAGGCCGTGGGAGACAGAATACCGCCATTGCCGGCGGTATTCCTGGCTCCCTATTATGACATTGCCGCTGGGCCAGCGGACGGTAACAGTGTTACCGTCCGCTGGCCCAGCGGCAATGTCACATCAACATTACTGCCGGCTCGTAATAGAGCCGGCGGCAATGCTGATGTGCAGCGGGTGCAGCAGCACCCGTCGCGCATTTCACTGCCCGAAATTTCAGGCAGTGAAATGCGTGACGGGGGTATGCCTGGGGGCCCCTGCACTGCCCATGCCAAGTGCATGGGCAGTGCAGGGGCCCCCAGGGGCACCCCAAGTCCCCTTACCGCCAGCCTTTCAATGGCGGTGTTTACCGCCACGGACAGGCTGGCGGTCGGGTACTCATAATCCCCAGGGCAGCGGTGCTTGCACCGCTGCCCAGGGGATTATGACCGCCAAGCGGAATCCTGGCGGTATATTGGAGGGGCCAGCGGTATGGGCGTGGCAATTCCACCACAGTCAAAATTGCTGGCGGAGCACCGCCAGCCTGTTGGCGATATTACCGCCAACTTACCGCCGGCCGCCAGGGTCGTAATGACCCTCCATAGTAATGTATTTTATATGTCCTGACAGTGAAATATTGCTAAATTCATTTTTCACTGTTGCAAGTCCCGTCCCTCTCATAGGTTAACATGGGCGCTACCTTTAAATCTGATTAAAGTATAGATTCCCTTTGGGAGCGGATGGACATGTAGAGTTTGGGGTCTCTGAGCTCATTATTTAAAAATACATCTTTTAGTAAAGTTGATTTTAAGATTGTGTGTTCAAAAATGCCACTTTTAGAAAGTGGGCATTTTCTTGCTTATACCATTTCTGTGACTCTGCCTCTTTGTGGATTCCCTGTCTGGGTCAGTTTGACAGTTGGGCTGGTTGCACCTCACGCTAGACAGTGACACAAAGGGAGCTGGGGTGTAGTCTGCATTTCCTGGTGAGCCATCTGTGCTAGGAGGGAGGGGAGGAGTGGTCACTTACACCTGAAGGGGCTGTGCCTGTCATCACACAATGCAGTCTCCGACCCCCTGGTGAGTGTCTGGGGCCTGGCCTGGGCAAGGCAGGATTTCACATTTAAAAGAGACTTTACTTTGGAATAGGCCTACTTCAAATTAGAAATTGGGTATAAGAAGGGCATCCAAAACCACAGACTTTAGATCACTTCTGGACATCAAGAGGAACCTTTGCCTGGAGAAGAGCCGAGGAGAAGTGCTGCCCTTCCTGTGACTGTGCTTTGTGGAGCTATCCTGCAGTTGCTGCTTCTGCCAGAGTAAGAGGGTAAAGACTGCACTTTGTGTGCCTTCCATCTTGTGAAGAAATCTCCAAGGGCTTGATTTAGAACTTCTTTCTGACAGCCCCTGGAGTCTCTGGAGAGACTCCTGCTCTGACAAGTGGTGCCCTATCAAGTCACTGGGCCCTTGAAAGGAAAGCTGGTGGAAATCCAAGGAAATCGACTTTGGATGACTTCTGACTGACGCCGCTGCTGAATCCGGTGACGCCACCTGCAACCAACTCTGTGATCTTCGCTAGAACGCGACGACCCTCGCAGGCCTGACGCCGCTGCAGCCCCGTGGAAGTCGCTGCACCACGTTGTGACCGACGCCGCTCGAAGTGCATGGATTCTACATTTCGGCCAGACGCCGCGATCCCCGACTTCGTGCATCAGCTTGTTTTCACTCTTCACCAAAGGTACTGTTCTTGAGGGTCTACACGACTCCGTGTGTGGCGGCGCTGGTGTCGGCTTGTTGGGAACGACTCCGTCACAAAGCCGTGTTAACACCTCATCAAAGCATTTTGTGTTTCTAAGTGCTATTTTTGAGTTTAATCTTTAAAAATTCATAACTTAACTTGTGTATGTCGCTTTTTGTCGTTTTGGTCTTGTTTTGTTTAGATAAATATTTCCTATTTTTCTAAACTGGTGTTGTGTCATTTTGTAGTATTTTCCTTAAGTTACTGTGGTGGTCATTCCAACCTTGGCGGTAAAATGCACTTACCGCCGTTCAGAAGACCGCCAAAACACCCCCGCCGCTGCGGTAAACCGCCACGGTCATTCCACAACAGGCAAACCGCCAAAATACAGACATCCACAAAAGTCCGCCACACCAAAGGCCAGCGGGAAACTGGCGATGACCAAACCTCCACTGTCACGCCAACAGAAATACGCCCACACTATCACGACACACAAATCCACGCGGCGGTCTTTCAACCGCAGTATTCCATTGGCGGTACACACCGCTGCGGTCAAAATACACACACACTTACAAAATACAACCACATTGGACAATTCAAAATGCACACACCTGAGACACATACACACACCACTCCCACACACCCAATTAAATATAAAACACACACCCACATCACCCACAAACCTCAACTCCTAGAGATTCGTGAACACGCACAGAGAAAAGACATCCGAGCACCCAGACGCCCAATTCACTGTCACCCAGCAATATTTGCACGCACTTCACACAACACAACAATACACATCACCACACTTAGCAGCACACAATCCACCCCACACATCACCCACACCACCCCATGGCACCGCAAAGACACCCCAGGTTCTCTGATGATGAACTCAGGGTCATGGTGGAGGAAATTGTACGAGTAGAGCCACAGCTGTTCGGGGCACAGGTGCAGCACACCACCATTGCCAGGAAGATGGAGCTATGGAGCAGAATAGTGGACAGGGTCAACGCTGTGGGACAGCACCCAAGAAATCGGGACGACATCAGGAAGAGGTGGAACGACCTACGGGGGAAGGTGCGTTCCATGGTATCCAGGCACTACATCGCAGTGCAGAAGACTGGCGGCAGACCCCCACCTCCTCCCCCAGAATTTACAACATGGGAGGAGCAAGTCTTGAACATCCTGCATCCTGAGGGCCTCGCAGGAGTAGGCGGAGGAATGGACTCTGGTAAGGCAAATCTTAACTACTTCTCCCCCCCACCCCACCTGCATGCCAACTCATACCCCCACCCTCACCCTCACCCCCATCACATCCTACTCCTTGCAACTTTCTCACCATCACAACCCACCCATCCCAACACCTAGCGCTGCATGCGTCCACAAAGCATGGACACCCATCACCTAAGCATGCCCACTGCACATACACATACAAACCCCCCCCAAACCACCGTCACAACAGCCCCCACAAAGGAATGCCAGCACTGGGGTACACGGGCACCCACCCATTGCACGCTATGACACACACAGAAGCAATAACCATGCTTTAATACCCCTGCAGGACCCGAACGCCACGTCACCGCGCAGGAGGGTCCACAAATGTCCCCTCCACCCCCAGAAGAGGCCCACAGTGAGGACAGCAGCTCTGTCTCCCTGGATCTAGGTGTCCAGCCCGGCCCATCGGGGACCTCGGGACAGTCGGTTCCCCTCACACAGCCACAGGCCACAGTAGACCTTCCCCCCTCTGGGAACACCAGCACAGCACCCACCCAGCGGGCCCATACCTCTGTCCCCAGGACACGTCAATCAGCGGTGTGTCCACCACTACAGGGAACCCAGGCTAACCCACCACCCCAACAACAACAGGGACCTGGGGGCAGTGGTAGTGGGCACACGGTCCAGGGGACAGAGGCCCAGGGAAACGGGAACTGGGAGGGCTGCTGTGCGACGGGGGGGACAGGCCCAGGGAACCCACTCTCCACGAGACCCTCTCCTCCATCATGGGAGCATACCACCGCTCCCAGGAGACGATGGTGACGGTCCTGGCTAGGTTTCAGGAGATCCAGCTTCTGCAGGAGGAACAGTATATGGGGTTCAGGGAGGAACTAAGAAACATCAGTTCCGCCATGGGTACCATCGTAGTGGCCCTGAATGAGGTAGTCACGGCATTGCGGAACACTGTGGCACCTCAAAGGGCCCCTGACACTAGCATGCACCAAGAACTGCATACAACCTCCGCCGGCGCTAGTGGACAGGAGGCCCAGACACAAGACCAACAGGCCACCAGTACCCCACCCCCTGCAGAAGGAGAACCACCCCGCAAGCGGGCCCTGAGATCCAGGAAGAAGACAGAGTAAGATGTCAAGACCCCCGCCAGCAAAGGATACCGCCCTGATTGTCATCCCACTGTCCCACATTTTCACCCTGTCCAACCTTAAACTGCCCCTGCTCCACTTCCCACAGGCATTTGGACAATGCACCTGTGAAACTGATAGTCTGGACTCTGCCATGGACAATCCTCCACCATCACCCCTCACCGATTTGCAACCACCCATCCAATGTAGAGAACTTGAATAAAAACACTTATTGCACAAAACAATCTGGAGTCTGGCTGTGATTTTGAACGAATGTATTAGACATGACCGTGCCAAAATGTTCATTCACATTGTGATGGTAACAAACCGCTGTCACACAGCTGTAGTCCATGGGGAAACAAAGCAGATGTCACGCAGTGGGGCCCACAGCTCTGAAAACGGAAGGGAAAGTCACAACACAGTTACCATACACTGGGGGAAAAAGTCAGACAGAAGAGAGGTAGGAGTCATTAAGTAAATGTAATATGCCGGTGTCTACTCTTACCTGTGTGTCACTGAAAATACTGCTGTATTACTGTGTTCCTGTTCTCTATGTCGTCCTCTTCGGCTTCCTCCTCTTCACTCTCCACAGGCTCCACAGCTGCTACAACACCACCATCTGGACCATCCTCCTGCAGAAAAGGCACCTGGCGGCGCAAACCCAGGTTGTGAAGCATACAGCAGGCCACGATGATCTGGCACACCTTCTTTGGTGAGTACATTAGGGATCCACCTGTCTTATGGAAGCACCTGAACCTGGCCTTCAGGAGGCCAAAGGTTCGCTCGATCACCCTCCTAGTCCGCCCATGGGCCTCATTGTACCGTTCCTCTGCCCTTGTCCTGGGATTCCTCACTGGGGTCAGTAGCCAGGACAGGTTAGGGTAACCAGAGTCCCCTAATAGCCACACCCGGTGCCTCTGGAGTTGACCCATCACATACGGGATGCTGCTATTCCGCAGGATGTAGGCGTCATGCACTGACCCAGGGAACTTGGCATTAACATGGGAGATGTACTGGTCAGCCAAACACACCATCTGTACATTCATCGAATGATAACTCTTCCGGTTCCTGTACACCTGTTCACTCCTGCTGGGGGGGGACCAAAGCAACATGTGTCCCATCAATGGCACCTATGATGTTTGGGATATGTCCAAGGGCATAGAAGTCACCCTTCACTGTAGGCAAATCCCCCACCTCAGGGAAAACGATGTAGCTCTGCATGTGTTTCAGCAGGGCAGACAACACTCTGGACAACACCTTGGAAAACATAGGCTGGGACATCCCTGATGATATGGCCACTGTTGTTTGAAATGACCCACTTGCTAAGAAATGGAGTACTGACAGCACCTGCACTAGAGGGGGTATCCCTGTGGGTTGGTGGATGGGTGACATCAGGTCTGGCTCCAGCTGGGCACACAGTTCCTGTATAGTGGCTCGGTCAAGCCTGTATGTCAGTATGACATGTCGTTCCTCCATTGTCGCCAGGTCCACCAGCGGTCTGTACACAGGAAGATTCCTCCATCTCCTCGCATGTCCCAGCGGACGGTGCCTATGAAGGACAACAGCGAGAACAGAGTCAAGCAACCCACAGGTACGTAACCACAGCTTGCACATAGCACGATTCCCAATGCATTGAATGGCTTGTATGAGTGTTGGCGCATGGCCTAGGTATGTGTGACGCAGTTGGTAAATAGGCCATGTGGGCCCTTGAAATGGCGGCTGCCTGACCTGTGAAGTGCGACAGTGGGATGTGAGGTCAATGCGCTGGCGTGGCACACCGCGGCGGTAGGCGGTCGAAGACCGCAGCGCTAAGCCGCATTGGTTAACATAGAACCCTATGGGTTTCAGGAGCCAATGACGATGAGCGCCTGCGGTCGCGGTACGCACCGCCGCGGTACGCACCACCGCGGGCGTGACCGCCATTTTCTGTCTGCTTAATCACTCGATACCTGATCTTCGACAGGAGAGGACCTACACTGTAAGTGCTGCTGTGACCTTAGTCTGGAAGAGACAATGGCTCATGCATCTGGGGAAAGGGCCCCTGCCTTCACTGCGGAGGAGTTGGAGAAACTTGTGGATGGGGTCCTCCCCCAGTATGCGCAACTCTACGGTCCTCCAGACCAACAGGTAAGTACACTGGGACCATGCTTAGTGGGCAATGCCTGGGTTGAGTCCGGTGGATGAAAGATGGTGGGGAGGGGAGCGATTGAGGCATGCATCAAACGACAGATGAGAGCATGTGCCACATGGCAAGGGTGGGGATGGGGGCCCACTCACATCGAGCATGCAGAAGGTGATGACAATTTTTCTCTCCCTGTACATGTCACATAGGTCAGCGCCCATCGCCAAGGACGTCCGGACCCTGGGGGTCCACAACAGATGGGGCACCCACTGCCGGAAGAGGTGGGAGGACATCCGACGCGGGAGCAGGAAGACGGCGGAGGCTATGCTGGGGATGGCCTCCCAATGTAGGAGGGGTGCCAGTCGTCAATTGACCCCCCTGATGTCCCGGATCCTGGCGGTGGCCTACCCCGATTTGGATGGCCGTGTGAGGACATCACAGCAGACACAAGGGGGTGAGTACAAATACATTCTGCTGACTTTGCAGTGGAGGTGTCTGGGTGGGGGAGGAGGGCTGTGGGTATCCCTAGGGCAGGGTGATTTCTGTAGGCTAGGTCCCTCCGTAAGGCATGGCCCTGTGCCCCCGCCCCCCACATCTGTAGAGTGCCAAGTACAGGTATCCATGGCCCTGTGTCATCTATGTGTGCAGTTGTCGTCCATAGGCTTGTAGGCCATGTCCCACGGATTGCGTAGTGGACCCCAAGTGCATGGCGTAGTGCAGGGGGCTTCTGTGTCTGTCTTGTCCGCCAACGGTAGCGGTAATCCATGCACTCAACATGTCTTTATTTCTCCTCACGCCCTTTTTTGTGGTATTCCTGTTCATGTGTGCATTAGCATCATCAGGCGGAGGAGAAGTGGCATCGGAGCACGAGGGAGCTGCATCTCACATGGCCATGGCGGGCCATGCAACTGACTCAGATTTCACCAGTGAGACGGAGGGCGAGGGGAGCTCCACAGCGGGGACTCGTGCTGATGTCAGTGACAGCGACTCGTCCTCTGAAGGGAGCTCCCTTGTGGTCGCGTCAACATCCGTGCCCCCCGCAACAACAGGTACAGCCGCCACCCAGCGCACCAGCACCGCCCTCCCAGCAGCCCCTCAGCGTTTGCCCCCTGCCCGCTCACCCAGGAAGGTGGGCATCTCCTTCGCCCCAGGCACCTCAGGCCCTGCCCCTGTCACCCCTGCTGCCCTCAGTGAGGAGGTCATTGACCTCCTAAGGACCATCATTGTTGGACAGTCTACCCTTTTGAATGCCATCCAGGGTGTACAAAGAGAGGTGCACCAGAGTAATGCATACCTGGAGGGCATTCATTCGGGTCAGGCTGCCCATCAGCGATCGTTCAACGCTCTGGCCTCAGCACTGACGGCAGCAATTGTCCCTGTCTCTAGCCTCCCCCCTCCAACTTCCTCCAACCAGACCCAATCCCCTGTACCTCTGCCTATCCCAGACACACCATCAGACCAGCCTGCACACACCTCAACACCCAAGGGAAGCTCATCCAGACATAAGCACCACACATCACACAAGCATTCACACAAGCAACATCCACATGCAGACATACCAACACCCACTGCCACCTCTGTGTCCCCCTCCTCCTCGTCTCCCCCCTCCCTGTGACGTCTCCACTCACACTTGCATGCACTACGTCCATCACCAGCACACCCACCAGAACACTCCGCACATGTGCAGTCACCACCCCCACTACCATTTACACGTCCCCTGTGTCCTCTCCAAGTGTGTCTGTTACCCCCTCCTCCAAACTACACAAACGCAGGCAGCCACCCACCCAACAGCCATCCACCTCACGACAGCCTCCAGCCCAAGCACCTGCACCCAAAGACACCAGACTTCACACTCCTACAACCACATCCTCTTCCTCCACTCCCATACCCACTACACCTACCCGTCCCTCTCTTTCCAAATTGATTTTCCTTTCCAAACTTGACCTCTTTCCTACAACTCCCCCACCCCGTCCGTCTCATAAGACTCCAATCAGCACCTCAGCCACCACAAAACCGGGACCAGTGAAGACTGTTGTCCATGGACTGTGGAGTCCCCCACCCTCAAGGGCATCCAGTTCAGCTAGGAGCCAAGGCACGGCCAGCCCACCACCGGAAAAGCATCCTAAGATTGCCAGTGCCCGGCGCGAGCGACCAAAGACCCCAGGGACCAAAATCCCTACATTGGCACCATCAGGAAGTGAGGTGCCACCTGGCACACCGCCAAAGGTGGGAAAGGGCCACAAGCGTGCAGGGAAGGGTGGGAAGGGCAGCACGCCCGACAAGTCCGGCAGCAGGCCAGCTGGCCAGGAGGGCCCCACCAGCCCCATCCCAGGTGTGCAGGAGGACACACACAGGCCCGGTACTGCAGCCCAGGAGGGCCCCGCCAGCCACAGCCCAGCTGGGCAAAGAAGGACCGCCAGCCACAGCCCAGCTGGGCAATGAAGGAACACCAGCCACAGCCCAGCTGGGCAATGAAGGACCGCCAACTCAAGCACCGCTGAACATGGCAAGGACTGCCAAGGCAAACACCGCTAAACAGGGCAAGGACCGCCAAGGCAAGCACCGCTGAACAGGGCAAGGACCGCCAAGGCAAGCACCGCTGAACAGGGCAAGGACCGCTGAACAGGGCAAGGACCGCTGAACAGTGCAAGGACCGCAAAGGCAAGCACCTCTGAACAGGGCAAGGACCGCCAAGGCAAGCACCGCTGAACAGGGCAAGGACCGCTGAACAGGGCAAGGACCGCCAAGGCAAGCACCGCTGAACAGGGCAAGGACTGCCAAGGCAAGCACCGCTGAACAGGGCAAGGACCGCTGAACAGGGCAAGGACCGCAAAGGCAAGCACCGCTGAACAGGGCAAGGACCGCCAAGGCAAGCACCGCTGAACAGGGCAAGGACCGCCAAGGCAAGCACCGCTGAACAGGGCAAGGACCGCCAAGGCAAGCACCGCTGAACAGGGCAAGGACCTCTGAACAGGGCAAGGACCGCTGAACAGGGCAAGGACCGCCAAGGCAAGCACCGCTGAACAGGGCAAGCACCGCTGAACAGGGCAAGGACCGCTGAACTGGGCCCTTCATCTCAAGCACCGCTCCGCTGGGCCCTTCATCTCAAGCACCGCTGAACTGGGCCCTTCATCTCAAGCACCGCTGAACTGGGCCCTTCATCTCAAGCACCGCTGAACTGGGCCCTTCATCTCAAGCACCGCTCCGCTGGGCACCGCCGTCTCAAGCACCGCTGCACTGGGCCCTTCATCTCAAGCACTGCTCCGCTGGGCACCGCCGTCTCAAGAACCGCTGCACTGGGCCCTTCATGTCAAGCACCACTCCGCTGGGCACCGCCGTCTCAAGCACCGCTGAACTGGGCCCTTCATCTCAAGCACCGCTGGCCCATTGGCGGAAGGGGCAGGCCCGCATCTGTATCGGGCAGGGCTGCACGAAGCACTCTGGGCACTAGTCCTCCTCCAGTACCAGTGGAGACTGTTATCCACTTGAGAGACTGTGGCTTTGCACTCCCCAGGATTAAACAGTGGGCAAACCACCCACTGTAGAGACTTGAGAGACTGTGGCTTTGTACTCCCCAGGATGGCACAGTGGGCAAGCCACCCACTGTAGAGACTTGAGAGACTGTGGCTTTGCACTCCCCAGGATATGGCAGTGGGCAAGCCACCCACTGTAGAGACTTGAGAGACTGTGGCTTTGCACTCCCCAGGATATGGCAGTGGGCAAGCCACCCACTGTAGAGACTTGAGAGACTGTGGCTTTGCACTCCCCAGGATGGCACAGTGGGCAACCCACCCACTGTAGAGACTTGAGAGACTGTGGCTTTGCACTCCCCAGGATATGGCAGTGGGCAAGCCACCCACTGTAGAGACTTGAGAGACTGTGGCTTTGCACTCCCCAGGATGGCACAGTGGCCATGGAGGCCCCTCGTGGATCTGGCGTCGTGGACTCATCAGGCTGAGGTGCCCCCCCCTTCCCTTCCCCCTGAGGTGCCTGTAGTTTTCCTATCTGATGCCCCTGCAGTGTTCTCTCCGTTGGAGGCAGGTATCCTGTGTGGGCTTTGCCCATGTGTTTTGGCCCAGTGGCCCACGAACAATGGCTGATGGACATATTGGACTGGACAATTTATGTATATGAAGTTATAGATGTGTGATATATTTTATACTCAGTCTTACAATATAATTCTATATTTATAATCATTTCCTTTTGCCTTTGCATTCTTCCGGGGCGTTTGGGGGTGTAACTGTGATGTGTTGCTATGCATTGATGTGTGTGATGTAGTGGTTGAGGGTGAGGGTGGGTGTGTCACATATGTGTGTCCCCGTAATATTTTGACTCCCCCTCCCCTGTGTCGTAGGTGCAGTACTCACCGTTGTCTTCTGCGCCGGCGTTCATGCTCCTGGTAGAGGAGCAGGAAGACAATGGCTGGTAGGATGTGTAGTTCGGGTTCCATGCTGTCCAGATTCCTCGTGGGGTGTATGGAGGTGAGCGTTTTCCGTTTGAAATGTCTGTTTCCGCCGTGTTTTTATCGGCGGGGCTTCCGCCCCGGAAAAGGTGGCGGATTGGTGGGTTGTTATAGGGTGGGCGGTACATTGTCTCCCGCCTGTCTGTTGGCGGTGACCGCCGCGCTGTTTGTTTGTCCCGCCGTGGCGGGCGGTGTGTTAAAGTGGCGGTCTCTGTTGGCGGTTTCCGCTAGGGTCGGAATTGCATTTTTTTTACCACCAGCCTGTTGGCGGTTTGACCGCCGCTTTAACACCGACCGCCAGGGTTGGAATGACCCCCTGTGTGTGTTGGTACAAATACTTTACACCTAGCACTCTGACGTTAAGCCTGCTGGTCTGCCAAGCTACCATGGGGGTAAGCAGGAGTTAGCTGAGGATGATTCTCTTTTACCCTGACTAGATTGAGGGTCCTTGCTTGAACAGGGGGTAACCTGACTGTCAACCAAAGATCCCATTTCTAACATTGGTGATCAGCGGTTGGAATTTGGACTTGTATTTGTACTTGACATACAGTGATTAAGTGCACATTACTGTTTGAGTTCAGACCACTACGTGACCACATACTTCTTGTTTGTTGATCTTAGATTTTTTGATTTTTTCTCTTTCGGACTGTTTTTATTCTGCTTCCTTGATTTTGCTTATCCCTTGACTGATTCTTTTTACTTCATTGGGAACTTATTTTCTGCCTTTGGAACTTTGCACTGTGACCATCATGTCTCAATCTGGAGATGCAACAGCTGAAGCTGTGTTTGAAATAGAGAAACTAAAGGAGTACTCAGTTGCTCAATTGAAACTGTTCTTTAAAGATGCTCTGGTCCCACTGAAAGCACCACCAGGGAGGGGGAGCTGAAAAAGGCAAAGAGGGCCTGGGTGACAGTCAAGGAGGCTGGAGGGCATACAGAGGAGGAGAATGTGGGTGAGTAAGTGCAGAGGATACACTGTGGTGTAGTGGATACCTGTTACGCCTGGCGGGTCGGTCCCCAGCAGGGGTAGCAGGGTGTCATCCAAGGGTCTGACTCCTGAAGAGTTACAGGACAGACAGACAGAGAGGGCTCGCCAGTTAAAGTTCAAGGAGTTGAGGATGCAAAGGGAGAAGGAGTTGGAGGAAAGGAGGAGGGACTTAGAGATCAAAAAAGGGATTTGGGCTTATGAGCTCAAAATGTAGAAGCTGGAAGTCATAAGGGCTGAGTCCAGCTGGAATGATGGCAGTAACAATTTTATATCCAGTGCTGCTGAAGAAGTGCACATGCCCAAAGATCTGGTGCCCTACTTGAAGGAGGGATTTAACACATGCCAGGAGGTTCAGGGGTATGAGGTAGTTCCAGTGATGCACAGGGTCCCTGAGGTGGGATGGGGAACTGGCATGGGGAATCGTATTTCTACTAGTGGGAGGGACACTCTACTGACTGTAGGTGAGAGTGACAGGGAGAGGGGTTCCCCCCAGGCAGAAGTCCTGGTTATGGAATGTGAAGACATCCCAGAAGAGTGTGGGTTCAGTGTCAGGGACAGTCAGGTACTGTCTCACCAGTCTCAGGAGGGTGATGTGGGGTGCTTTTTCAAAGCAGAGTCACTGGGTGGTTGGGTGAAGGGTACTTTGGTTAATTCATGTAAGGGGATGAGTGATGTAATTGCTGGAGAGCATATGTCTAGTCCTTATTTTTCAGAGCTACACCAATACCAGGTGGAGTGTGAGTTATCTGACCCCAGGGAACTTATACTGGAGGCAGACCTCTGGGTCAGTACCAGAGAGTCTGAAGAGGCATTTGGGGGTGCTCCTGAGAGGAGTGGTCTAGGTATTTCCCAACCAGGTGAGGTAGGGAAGGATTGTAGTGTCCCAGGTAGGTCCCAGTGTAGTGGGATGGGTGAGGGACCCCATGTCCAGTCTCAGAGGAGAGGGAAGGGGGATGGACTGAGGCCCAAGGTGCCCAAGATCCGGTCCCAGGTCCTGGAGGGTTCCATGAGGGAACACCAGGAGGGGAGCCTAGCCTGTACCCTAGGGCCATCTGTTGAGGGAAACCCCACAGTGTCAGGGGATCTTGGGGGGCGGTGGTAGCCAGCGTCCCACCAGTTCTGGTGTCTGGCAGTACCACTCCTAGTGAGGGTGTACAGAAGTCCAGACAGAGGGTTGAGAGGGGGTTGTGGTCCCCAGTGGAGAACGTGGAGGGTCAGGGGTCAGCTCTGAGAGCAGAGCACCTAGGAATGACCTTGGTGAGACCATTTCTGGGTTGGGGGGAATCCAGGCTCTGTCAGATGGGCAGAGGTCAGGAGACCTGCGCCAGCCAGACTCTTGCGTGGCCCTTGGGGATGGTGTGTCCCTTGAGGGGGGTAGGTGTGCCCCCCTGGAAGTCCTGGTGCACCAGGCAATGGTTCAACTGCAGAGTGTTGACTCTGGATTGAATGGTCAGGTTCAGGGGTAAACTCTGACCCGATGGGGGTAGGTGTGCTCCAAAGGAAGACCTGGTGCACCAGGCAGTGGATTAACCACAGGGTGGTGACTCTGGGTTGGATGACCAGGTTCAGAGGGTAAACTCTGACCTGGTGGGGGGTAGGTATGCCCCCCAGGAAGTCCTGGGTTGCCAGGCGGTGGTCCAGTCTGTGGGTACAGACCCTGGATTGGAAGGTCAGGTTCAGGGTATCCCCCCTGACCTGGAGGAAAGGGCTACTGCTAACAGTGCCCTACCATGTTGTCTTCTGGGGAGACCACTCCTAGTTGGGGGGTGCAGGACCCCAAAAGGGAGGGGAGAGGGTGGGTAGCCTCACCCCTGGTGCTAGTCCAACCTGAAGGTACAGATCCCAGGTTGGAAGATCAGTTGCAGGTTAACATCCCTGCCCTGGTGGAAGAATTGTGCAGGACTGCTTCTACAAGCACCCTGACAATTTCGGACTCTGGGGGTGCTGCTCCTGCAGGGAGGGTACAGAGCCCCAGAGTGGAGGACCAGGGTCATGTTTTCATCCCTGACCTGGTGGAAGAGAGAGTGGTCAAAGGGTGCCAGGCAACTGGGGATACCGCCCCCCACTCTCTCCAGTCCCAGTGGTTGGAGAGGCCTGAGGTTGGGCTTTCATCCCTGACAGTTACCAGGGGTCACTGTGACTTGCTGTCCTGGTGGACAGAGTTGGCCCAGGGGGGGCGGGAGTCACACCCTGGGAGTGGAGTGGGCAACACCACTGTGTTGGCCCTGGTGGTGATATCTGCCCATTGGGATACATATGTGAGCAAAGTAAAGTTAGGTGCTGCACAGATGGTATATGCGGATGTGGAGAAGGTTTCCCCATGGGTTAGCTTAGTGGACAGAGGGATCCAACTGGAGTCAGGAAGGCGTAGAACTGGAACATGCCCCTGCTGTTGTTGGCCTGGGTCCTTGTTCCAGTAGCTTCCAGTATCACTGATGTCATCAATGATATCATCACTGATGTCTTTTGCCATGTCATGAGTGATTAAATATGTGAGGTCAGAAGCAGTCCATGATAAGGGACAATTCATAGTTAGCTCACTGAACTAGAACTGGTGAACTTTTGTTTTTTACACATTAGTTTATAACTCATTTCAACAATAACTCCAATGTTAATTTAGTCTTTTTTTTATCAGTGAAGTTCAATATTTCTTTCAGTCATATTTTAGAGTTGAGCATACCTCCAACCCTCTCAGGCAACGTGCAGCTTACCACCTGCTGTGTGTGGTCTTTGTCTGAGAGCAGTGGAAGGTTGGCCAAAGGACCTGGACTCTGGACAGGCCTTGTGCACAACTACCTTTGGGCCCCCAACTCCCTGTTGGTGGCCAAATTTCAGTCCTGTGCTCCTTCTCTGCAGGTGTTTACAGTGCTGCTAATGAGGGTAGCACAGCCAGTGCTGCAGGCCCACTAGTAGCATTTGATTTACAGGCCCTGGGCACCTCTAGTGCTGGCCATGTGTACTTACACGTGCATTGCTTAATCTTTGAGACAAGCATATGCTACTGGGATGATCAACAAGGTAATCCTACCAGTAGCATATGCTTGTCTCAAAGATTAAGCTGTACACACGGCCGGAATTGAAAATTTGATATTTGACAAGGATTTGTTGGTCTGAATAAACATTTCAGTTGTCTGGAGTGCCAGCGTTTGAACTTTGTTTGGTGGAATATATATGTATATATATATATATATTGACAAAACATTTCCTTGTGATGCAAGAAAAGGTCAGGGCACTTCCGTAGCAAGTGATCAAGGCTATGGGCAAAACATGTTGGGAGGAACTTTTTTTGACTGTCTGGAAGTGTCCTGACCTTTTCTTGCATCACGAGGAAATGTTTTGTCAATAATATGGAAATTCCCGAATCCTTTGCTGTACTGCCGCATTTATGAGCCTCAGTATCTCGGGAACTGTTGTATTTATCTTATTATTATTATATATATATATAATTATTTTTTTCTCCAAAGGCCCCTGTCTGGGCACGCTACATTAAGTCGGTGCTTGTGTCAGGGACGGGCCAACCCTGTAACCAAATGACACAAAGTCATACATGGCAGTCACAGGAATCCTTTTGTTTAATTTTAATTATTTCATCAGAAAACGAGTAACCCAACCACGGTGGACAAATGATCCGTTTGCACATAATTTATAGTTTCTCCTATTACATGCCATTATGGGGCATTATGGGATATGTAGTCACACCAAATTTAAAATTATACCACTATATAGTGAAAGCAACTTAAGCTTGTTGTAAACCCCACTAACCACATAAGTAAAACAAAACTAAATATATATAAAAAAAATATTTATAAAACAATTCTTTGACCTTCTCTCATTTGCAAATACCAAATTCGAATTTTGAAAGTCCCACGCACCATTAGTTAGAAAGAAAGGGGGATGCGGGGAAAAGAGGGGAAGGGGGGAAGGGGGGAAGGGAGAGGAAGGGGGAAGGAGGGGGAGGGATCAGTACCTTTATACCACTTTAAAGCTGTTACAATTGTGCAGTTCAAATACTGTTCTAGCAATCTAGTACTTTCACAAGGATTTCTCTTTGCAGGACTATTCCTTCTTTGCTACCTGAGCTCTCTCCACATTTCATATGGTATTCATCATTTCTCTCAAGGTAATAATCCCACATGATTCAATATGTATCAGAAGCCGAATCAAAATAACCAGAAACCAAATAGAAATATTAGGAGGCCAAGATTTGAAATTTTCTGATGAAATAATTAAAATCAAATACAAGGATTCTTGTGAGTGCCATGTATGACGTTGTGTCATTTGGTGGAGAATATATATATATATATATATATATATATATATATATATATATATATATATATATATATATATATATATATATATATATATATATATATATATATATATGTGTGAAGAGAGAGAGAGTTGCCACTAGGTAGTTATAGCTAGGACCTAGTTTCTATATAAAAAGTGTTTTTTACTTGCCTATATATGTGGCGCCACTTCATGAAACTTCACACAACTTTTCAAGCAAATTTGCATGTTTTTAACAAAGATACCACCAAAACTAATGGACAGAATTGCATCAAGTTTGCCAGAAAGGTAGGTCTTGGTCCAGAAAGTGACCTTTATTTTTTTGGTGTAAATCCGTTTAATAGTTTTAGTGAAATTAAAGAAAATCCAAACTTGTATATATACACAATACTTCAGCAAGGAAGCCTTGAAGTGGTGTCAGCCATCTTTGGACCCAGTTGCAGTGGAGACCCTGAAAAAAACAATAAAATATAGAAAAGGGGCCAGGGTACGAACACTCTAACTCTGGTTCTGGGGATCCCCACGGCTAAAAAGAATGTAAAAAAAGCGTTGAATGCGGAATTGCGACTGGGTCACAAATTGGCAGTAAAAAGTTCTTAGAAAACAAGCATGGGCTCCTGCACTTGTTTTTAAAAAAGCCCCCAGGTGGGCCAGGTCCCGGGGACACTCTATTCTTTTTAATGGTGTTTGGGGATCCTGGCCCACAGCCCCAGGAACCACTAACTTTCTGGGGTGAATATTAAAATAAATTACAAATAAATATACCACAACCCCACTGGGGCAAAAATGCTTTTATCATGTGGAGACGCCCAATGGCCTTCCCTGCAGCCCTGGAGACCACCACTTCCCTGCGGCTATAATGAATTATGAGTGTGGCGTCTAATTGAAATGAAACTTCACCTCTCATTATCATTGACACAGTTGTAAGAGGGTTTAGAGAGTAAATCACCCTGGCACAAAGGCACCGCCTCTGAGAGGACAGGGTGTATGAACGGGTTGACAAACAGCAAGATATTTACTGATACCTCAGAAGAGAGCAAAGGGTTAGTGTAGAAGATTTCACACAAGCACTAGGTCACTTGCTACCATATTACAGGCTACTCTTTGCTTATGGTACTGTTTCATGAAAAGGTAACTTCCTCTTGTGCAAATCTATACAGAGTGAATGATTTACATTTATAACAGCGCATCATCTTTCCTGGCAGCCTTGTACAGGTTGGACAGGTGGGTGTGAAAGGGTTTAGTAATAGACCCATGTGTCTTCACAGATAGTTTTAGAGTAAAAAGACTATTTGGTTTAGATCAGAAATGATCTGTGTACTGACACATCTCAAGAAGATAAGGAATAGGTGTAATAGGATCATTACAAACACTAGCCCTCTTACCATACTTTAAAATCCACAGATTCTCTATGGTCCAGTTTTAGGAGAGAAGAGTTATTTTTCTCATAAGTGTGCACAGAATAAATGCTTCTTATTTTTTGTGACAACTTAGCTTCTCTGTTGAGACATCTGTTCACAGTGAGGACTGTCCATGAAAAGCTTTACTGAGAAAGTCATCCCTTTTTAGAGATGCACTGTCTGTTTGAATAGGGTATTTAGCTTAGTACAGTTACACAACCCCCTCCAGTAAATCCTCTGAGCAAAATAAACAGTGTCTGTAGAAGCAATGAAGAAGAAGAAGGCCACATGCACTATATTTCAGCATGCTATACATTTTGCATAGTGCAGATTGATGAAACAAAGAACCTATCTGTTACAACCCTGTAACAGCATCTTCTCTAAGTGTGAGCTCTACAGAGGGCTAATGTTTTGTTTTCAAGACCTTTGAGAGCTAGTTCCTCCTGTGTTTAGAAACACAGCCTGTGTGGCTTTAGAAACAGCAAGCTATGTACTGATATTTGTGAACAGAGTAAACAGTGTCTGTAAAAGGCCTTAGATAAACAGTGCCTCTGTACTAAAACATTGTTATCAGAGGGGAAATAAGGGATATTGAACTTTGATTTAAAATGAAAGTTTTTTTTAATACAGTTGTATATAAAGTGAATGGCTCACTTTTCTAGGAATATAAGAGGAAAAGTAAACTATTTGTTGAATATAATACATCCTCATTCTTGTATTCTTCACAGAAGAAATTTATTTATTTTACAATACATGTACTAAATGTACCATAATTCCATGTCATAGCCTATGTAGCCTTGTATTTTCCCTTCATAATTCATCTTGGCTACCTGTGCTTAACGTCTAGTGCTTTGTGACAGTTGTAACCAGTTAATGGCAGTGGTACAGAGGTAATGCAAATCCAATTTGTGAGACTCTTGCAAAATTGAAAGAAACATTGTGTGTCAGGGTTATGTGGTCATGTTCCATGCAACTCGCACAACTGTCTTGTAGGATTGCACAAGGACACCCTTTTCAAGCTTCACCTGCTGAAGCTTGTTAATAACTCTTGTGAGACTCTCCTAGGATCATAATAAAAGTTGGAACTCAGCCAATAGAAAAGCTCATGATATTTATCAAGTAACTGTGCACCAAGCAGCAGTTAGACACTACCCAATATATACTCATATATATATATATATATATATACAACTAAGTGAGCAACACAGTAAGACAGCAATCCAGTTTTTGGATGTTGAAGTGAGTATTGACAAGGATCGTGTGCGAACTAAACTATATCGAAAAGCAACAGCTGGCAACAGCTTTTTAAATGTAAATAGTGGTCATCCACCTAATTTAATCAGGAGCATTCCATATGGCGAACTATTACGGGCCAAAAGAATTTGCAGTACCAATGATAGTTACCAACAGGAATGTAGTGTGATGTGCCAATGACTTGCAGAAATAGAGTATAGTGATAAAATTATTAGGACAGCAGTGGAGAAGGTGGAGTGTAGAACTAGATGGGATCTTCTCTATCCTTCATATCAAACAAATGATAATGAACAAAGAATGAGATTTATCACGACCTTCTCAAGCCAAGCATTTAAGTTGGGACAAATTCTAAGTAAGAGTTGCCATATTTTGCAGACAGACCCTCATTTGATGAAGTTTGTTCATGATTGGCCATCTATCACCTTCCGTAGAGGGAGATCCATACGTGATAATTTAAGTCACAATATGGTAGTCAGCTCCAATAATGATATGCAGACTGGTTCTTCTATCACAGGATTCTATTGTTGCCAACAGTGCACAGCTTGTACATACATTGTTAATTGCTCAGATGTTATTTGGGGCAATGGACACAACAAGTACAGGATTCTAGGTCATTACAACTGCAATACTGAGTTCTGTGTGTATTGTCTGAGATGTCCATGTAATAAGCTATATGTGGGAAGCACTATACATAAGGCCAAGAAGAGAATCCTTGAACATATAAGAGCCATCCAAAATAATGACCGTAATTACCCAGTAGCAAGACATTTTCAAGAAGAGCACCACGGTAATGAGAAACTATTAAGTTATTTGGTGTGTGATCATGTTAAGCCTAACATTCGGGGTGGTGATAGACAAAAAATCTTACGAACCTTGGAATCCAAATATATTATTAGATTTATGACTCTCTCCCCTGGGGGTTTAAACTCCAGTGAGGAGATGAGTAGTCATCTTGGATAGAAATTTCTGGGTATTAGTTGTGAGTGTTTTTGTTAATATGATTGTGTATTTAATGATATAACTATTATTGTGATTTTTCCACAGGGTTTTTGATTATGCATTGTGGGGTTTTAATGGGCACACATAACTATAGACTCTAATGCAGTGGAATATATTATGGGCTTGAGTATATTTATGTTATATGTTAACAATAAGATGTTAGAGCAAGGTAATGATATGTCATAGTAATTAAGTATGTTATATACGCAGATTAATAGGCACAGTATGATTTTGGGTGATATTGACTCCGTTTTATTGTTGACATTCCTTTTGGAGGAAGCACCGCCAACAGGCTGGCTGTGCTTCACAGGGAATTATGACTGCGGCGGAAGCACCTCGGTCGCACCCGCCAGAGTGGTCCTGACGGTTTTAATCCGCCAGGGCAGAGCTGGTTGCAACGCTGCCCAGGGGATTACGAGTCCCCCTACCGCCAGCTTTTTCATGGCGGTTTGAACCGCGAAGAAAAGGCTGGCGGTAAGGGGAGTTGCGGGCCCCTGGTGGCCCCTGCACTGCCCATGCCACTGGCATGGGCAGTGCAGGGGCCCCCTGCTACGGCCCTTGCAGCTTTTCACTGTCTGCATAGCAGACAGTGAAAAGCGCGATGGGTGCAACTGCACCCGTCGCACAGCCGCAACACCGCCTGCTCCATTTGGAGCCGGCTCCTGTGTTGCTCCCGTGAACCCCACTGGGCCGGCGGGGATCTCAAATTGACCGCGGCAGGAGTGCGGCCACATTGGCGGCCGCCCGACGGTCCAACCGTGGCGGGCGGCTTCAGCTGCCCGCCAAGGTTGTAATGAGGGCCATAATCATGTTTCAATAAAAGCAGTAACTATACAAACAAATTATTTAACAGATTTGATAGTTCGATATGTTATGTAGATTAAGTTCAAGATAGATTATATACTATATACTAGTCCAATATGGCCGCCGCTTTTGTAGAGTAATTTGTTCTATTTGTCTGTCTTTAGTTTTGTTGGATTTTGGTATTTAAATGGTAATGTGCTCACTTCCACCATCTGTGAACAAGGCTACGGCTGAAACGCGTTGGGAGGAAGAATCTGTGTGATAATAAAACTTTTGTACATTTGACTGGAACTGTCCTGACCTTTCTTGTGGTTACAAGAATATGCTTTGATATATATATATATATATATATATATATATATATATATATATGAGTTATACTCATATAACTCTATATTGTTCCTGAAACATACTCATTTTACTGAACACTTCTCTTAGGAATCAGATTTCCATACTGCACCATGGTTCACCCCTGGATTTTGGGACACAGCTTTAGCCACTGGGCTAGATAATATGCCATTAATTAGGTTATTGACAAGAATCTTGGATTTCCAAACTTGGACGTAACGTGGATTGGCTATAGAGGTATGAAGTGGCATCAATTGTTGCCAATGGTTGAGACCATTTTGGGTTGTGAGATCCCAGACCTGATGATACTGTTCTGTGGTGGCAATGACCTAGGCACTATCACAAATGCTGCACCTAAAAGTCCTGGAAACATGAAAATGAAACAGTTTTCTTTGTGACCATGTCACAACAGCATCTGATTTGACATTTCAGGTGTCCATAAGAGAGATGGAGTGCACTAGCACTACAGAAGGGAACAGGACCTTCCTCAATAACATCAAGGAATGCATTCAGTACTATGTATAGCTCTACACTCCACACTGTAAACAGGATGGCTCTTGTCATAGCCACCTTATTCTTACATAATGAGATACTTAATAATATACTTTCATGTTCCAACTCATTCTTCTTTTGAAATAATGATACTACGAGAGTCTTGCATGAGAGAAGCAACCAAAAGTCTTCTTCCACTCATTTCATTTACCTAACTCTCACAAGAGGCTTGCAAGCTCAAATAGTTAACATATGTTTCTTGGATAATGGCTGCACATAATACAGCATCAGTACTACACACATACAAGGCTCTGCAGTGAAACCTCTTTCTAGGGACACTTGTATTTGTATTTTCTTTATACAATACTGCGAGACACTCACGAGTGTGGGAGCATCCAAACACCTGGTAGCAACCATGAAATTCTCTACATATTGTCAGTGTCTCATGAGCTCAAACTATAATAAATATATATATATATATATATATATATATATATATATATATATATATAAACACACACACACACACACACACATATATATATATATATATATATATATATATATATTTATACAGGGACATTATGGTAAGGAAATTAAAACATAGAAATTCATTTAAAAATGCCCAATGGTTACATGGACGTCATTGTTAGACTCACATTTTAAATGTACAAACCCATAGAAAGAAATTCACTAATTATAGTTAGCGTTACCTCAAGTAACTATAACTTGTGCCCTAAGGTAACTATAATATGTGCCCCCGACATGCACAGGTATTTGATCAATAATTTCACTGCAAATGTTAGATTGATATTATCAATGATGTTATCAGAGATGTCATGCATGCCGTAATTTGTGGGGTAATTAGCAGTGCAAGGCGAAGGCATGAGTTATAGTTACCAAAACAAACCATGTATTTTTTTACAGATAGCCCCAGGGAGGTGTTTTCTGCTGAGAATTCACATTGATGTCACTGTTTTGCAGTACAAATAAAAAAAATGCTTTTTAGCTCTGCCATCAGAGCTAAAGGGTCATGGTGACTCTACCCTGGGCCCTTGTCTTTTTTTTTTTTTTTTACACTTTTCAGCCAATCAGAACTGTGCATTTTCCGTACACAAGGTACTCATCTTCTCAAAGTCATCGTGACATCAGATATACACCTTTGTTTTCCATTAAAATCTTAGAAGCTACTTTACGGATTTAAACAAATAAGGAAATAATCATAAACACAATCTGCTTACCAAAAGCTAGCTTTCAGCCAAGATGGGTGTAATTCCATTCAGTGGTTCGGGCTGTAGACTTGTTCAGATGTCCTATTGGAATTAACATGGTAAAAACACCTTTTCTCGTCCTTGCTTACTGGATCACCCTGAAAGTTTCTGTGGGCAACTGAAATCACCAGGATACTTCTTTTTGGAAAATATTGTGAAGATCCATCAAACAGTGCCAATGATATATGCAAATGAAAAAAGACATTTTCTATGGATACATGGTCCTAATTGTAACTAGGTAATTAATAAAAAAAAAATATATATATATATATATATATATATACATATATAGATCTGTATTTATATTTACTAATAAAACAGAGGTTACAGGGATGTTATATTTAGGATCACATTTTAAACATACAAAGCCATAGAAATTCACCATGAGTTATCTCAAGTAACCTTAACTCACACCCTAAGATAACTATAACACACACCCTAGCCATGCACTGATTTTTCATCAGAAATGTTACTCATATATTACATTGATATTATCAATGATGTTATCTAAGATATCATGAGTGCTGTAATTTGTGGGGTAATTAGCAGTGCATGGCGAGCATGTGAGTTATAGTTACCTTAGGGCATAAATTATAGTTACTTGAGATAACCCTAACATGTATTTTCTTGGGAACTTTCGTACAAATTCATCAAACAGCTCCAAAGTTATTAGCAAAACTATTTTTTTTAATCTATACATATGATATTCAATATGTGGTTATTACCTGCAGAGAAAATAGGCTACCCTCTTGAAATACCAATGAGTTCCACCTGAGTTCTATTATTATACACAGTGTGACAGCAGTGTTTGAAACAATGACTCATATGTCTTCTCAATATCTCCCAGTCTTTCTCTGGTTTTAGTAGCTCACACAAAATACCAGCAATAGATTTATTTTCCTGTTACAATGCAATGCACCCATTTTGCTCGGTATTCAGCGACACTATAAAGTGTTTTTTAATTTGTTAAACTTCTGGATATTATTAGTAACTTTTCCACATTTCAACAAGTCTAGGAACTATAAAGACAAATGCTTTCAACAGCACCCAATTCATGTTGTCAGTCACAGAAATGTAAATGCAAACTAAACACCTGGTTACTTTACCAAATATCTCTCTAGCGGGTTTGCTCCCAACGTGAGGAATGAAGTCCTCCTACCTGCATCAGGCGCACATAAACATTAAAGTCAGCGTACATTATTTGTAAAGCAGATTCCGATGCAAGAACCCATTCTCTGAACTTCGACTCTCTAATAATCTGCGAGTGACTGATGGGTGTGTCTGCATATATAGCAGTTGCGGCACAAGATGGCTGCCACGAAGGGGGCACTGCAACTGAAAAATGACAATGTTATGCAAAGCAAGAGACTGAGCACTAAAACCAAAAAAAGGACAAAGATATTCAGGAGAGACTGAACAACATAAGATTGTGAATATGAACTGTGGCATACTATCTAATACACTCTGGGCCTGATTTATACTTTTTTAGCACCGCATTTGCATCATTTTTAAATGCGAAAGCGGCGCAAACTTTCAAATTATAATTGAATTTTGTAAGTTTGCTCCGCCTTTGCATCAAAACATTATGCAAATGCAGCGCTAAAAAGTATAAATCAGGCCCTCAGTGTCATCAGATATTTAATCTCTTAAGTATAGCAGTCTAACCAGTGCTATTCATTCATGTGAAGTGTTCAAATACCTTTCACCATTAGTCTTGTATGTATAGCATTGCATCATTAATACTTGTGTCACTACTTTCTGGCATAAAAAGGTGTGATCGCAAATATTGAGATTCCTCATCGGTCCTTATACCTGAACCCCAGAGGATCATGACAAGAAGAAAAACAAAACAAAACAACAGTACTATAAAGAACATTAAGCAAATGCATAAAAAGAAAGTGATAGTAAAGGAAAATTCAATTCAAGAAAGAGTATCAAATGTTTTTTTGAAAAAGATTAATAGCATCATGTAAACTTTCTTCTACAGGTGTGAGCAAAATATAGCATGTCTACATAAAAAAAACATAATTCATAACAAAAAATAATGTCACAAAAAAGAGCCCAAAAAGATAGGGTTATGAAAAAGAAATGTAAAGAGCTTTGTCGAAAGTTCTTTCGTAGAACAATTGTATTTCATAATATGAGAAGAATGAAAACAATAAAAAGCAAAAGAGCTTTGCAAAACAGGAGAAATGTTTTGGGTGTCTAGATGACAAGGCTTTTGGTTTAGAAAGAATGCTATTTAATCTATCTTGGAAGAGAATGAGATCTTTAGATAAACTGATTAAATTACCGAAGAAAAAATGTAATCAGAAAGTTCAAGTGAGTAAAGCAAACCTCTGCAGTATTTTTCTACCACCACCAGTATTTAGGCAATTTTTAATGAGAGGAGTTATTTACATCAAACCTGAGTTAGGGCCTGGGTATGATCTCAGTGGCAACGCCAATATGGCGGGGGTGAGGCTGCATTCAAGCCTGTTCCTCACCCTTTCTAATTACTATGTTTCCACCATGGTGACTAATGGAAATGTTGTATTACAATGTTTCCACCGGTCAGCTAGGTGGAAACAGTGTGGCGGCATTGGCCTCGGCTCCTTAAGAGAGCTGAGACCAATGCCGTCACACACCAGCACCCTTGAAATGAGCACTTTCTGCAGTGAAGACAGTGCGCATCCTGAGGGTGCTGTCAGATAGGCCCCTGCACTGCCCAGGGCATAGTCGTGGGCAGTGCAGGTGGCTCCCTGTCACCCCCAGCAGTGCATCTCCATCAGTCTTTTCATAACTGTCATGGAAAGGCTGGCAGAAAGGGGAGTCATGATCAGCATGACTGTGCCAAATTCAGCACCAATATGGCTGATCATGACTCAGACCGCTGCCAACCAATCGGGATCCCTGATCCTGCCCGAAGCGTCTGTCTTCTGGTTGCCTAACTGCCAGGATCATAATCTGGCACTTGGACCACCGGGAGTGCAGTGGTCTGACTGTCACTGTGAGTTTGATGGTCCTCAGGCCGCCAAACTCATAATAAGGCCTACGTGTTTGTAACTGACACAAATCAATGAAGGTACACCTATTGAAAATGAAAAATTAATGCCTAGAAATGCAGAAGAGGTAATTCATATTTGAGTATTATCTTAACTTCCTCAAAATCCTATTTTTGGTTGGAAACATGGAGATGTATGCAACATAAGACAACAGAGTAATGACAAACTTACACTCTTAAACAAATACAGCAAATGAACTATAAAACAGAAAATGAAACTCCCTCAAATATTTGATCCTTGTGTTGTAAGGAAACTTACAAACCTTCAAGGACATATATTGGCTTGCTTATCACAGCAGATTTGAAACAATACTTTCAGTCACATACGGATGCTGGTATGAAAAATGTATGTTGTAAAAAGTCCAGGTCTGCAGCTTCAGGAAGTAAATGAGAATCTATTGACAGGTATTTATTCTCAAGTCAGTTCTGTAATAGATGAGATTCAGATTCAGTACATTGGTCCTGAAAGGCCAAGTGAAGAAACTGAAAAGAAAGCTGAAAATTCTATTACTATCACAGTGTTAGATAACTTAAAAAAAATAAAAACTGGATGCATTTGCACAAAAAAATGCAGAAATTCCAAACATGCAATATATTTGTCCAGGTGAAGTCACTACAAATCACAAGTAAACAAAATATATACTGTATTTGGGGGAAAAAACTGAAGACAGCTATCTAGTACAGTGGTTTCAACATACTATTTATGTGTAAGTCCTTTTGTCTGTAAATACCATATTCAGAAACTGGATGATGACAGACTGCCTGCTAGAAGAATTCATAACAAAATTTAAGTTTTTCCAATTCTACCTCATATTGAAAATCTGAATGTATATGATGCTTTTCTCATACACACAGTTCATCATTTCCAATCCATTTTTAGGATTGAAACAAAAAATTAAAAAAAATCCTTTATCTGAACTAAAAAAAGGTTTAAAGGTTAATGTTATGTAATTGCCTTTAAATATGAAGGAAAATACGGAAACTATAGGGGTAGATCGAGATGATGAAGTCCCACTAGTGGTTCTACAAAATGGAGTCCCCAACAAAGAGAAAAATAATTTGCAGGAACTGGTTAGCATTGATAAGACTAAGAGAGCTTCACAATATCTTACATTATTGTAAGAAAATGTATTTTACAAAGATATTGATGTAGAGGAACATGTTAGGTTTGTTATATCTGAAAAGTCAGTTCCATCTGCTCATTTTGAAAGAGATGATTTATGTGAAGCAGAAACATTGTGAGCATCACAATATCCACCTTCTACATTCCAGAGATCTGATGACAGATACTTTAGAATTGTACCAAATGAAGCAAGCGAAAGGAGAACATATAAGTGTATGTGGATAGAGTTTAGAAGCACAAGGATTTCCAGTGCTGTTTCCTACATGGTATACCTAGCATCCTTGGAGTGGTCACTCCTGTCTTTTTGTCTCTGCTTCCCAGATTTTGACTGTGTGTTGTACTCTGTTTTTGCTGTTTCTGGTACTCTGGGCGCTTTACCACTGCTGACCAATGCTAAAGTGCAAGTGTCCACTGTGTCAAATGTATGTGTGATTGATTTATCCATGATTAGCATATTTGATTTACTAGTAAGTCCCTAGTAAAGTGCATTAGAGGTGCCCAGGGCCTGTAAATCAAATGCTACTAGTGGGCCCGCTGCACTGAGTGTGCCACCCACATGAGCAGCCCAATAAAAATGGCCCAGACTTGGCACTGCAGTGTCTGTGTGTGCTGTTTTAAACTGCCAATTTGACCTGGCAATTGTACCTTGGGGGAATTTAGGTCAGCAGACTAGCTGCTGACCTGGGATCACGTGGGAACTGAGCCGTAGCTCTTATTCAGGGGGCGATGCGGCTGCGCAGTAGTAACAGTGCGAGAGTATTTCTTTTAACCGTTGTATGTTATTACTATTGCACACATTTAAATAATGATACAGTTGTACTCTATACGTTTATAGGCTATTCTGTCTAAGGCCTTGTTTGGACTATTTTAGCGAGTTCTTGCTTTTTGCTAATCTCTTTGGGGGGAATTATCATTTTTTTCTACTGGGCGCCTCCTGCTCTCTGATATTCACTACGTATTTTATCTCTCAGGAGAGGGGGGGCCTGTTAGAGCCCTCCCCTTAAGAATTTGCATATGGCCCATCTTGGGGGAATTTAGGTCAGCAGACTAGCTGCTGACCTGGGATCATTCGGAAGCTGAGCCGTATCTCTTATTCAGAGGGCAATGCGGGCGTGCAGTGGATGCGTGCAGCAGATGCGCACAGCAGGCACGCCTAAGGCAATCCCATCTGCACCCATCCTCAACAGACCAGGACCAGGGGGCCAGAGGTTATGCCCGTTCTCGGTCAGTTTTGGCCCATACTTCTTACTCTTCTCATGCCCTCTGCTTATTAGCAGGAGGACAGGGATGTGAGCATGTGCTTAGGGTCGCCCCAGAGAATCTAAAAGGGTGGAGTTGTGAATACTGTAATAGGTAACCCAGGACATCATATGGCATCACTTTCCCTCACACTACATTACAGGTGGTGCGGGTAAGCGCCAAAAACGTAGTGGTTGTTAATTCTAATTCTCTGATTTGTGCACTAATTAAAGCACACTCTTTGGTTAAACATAAACCCGAAATAGAAGACTTTTGGCCCTCATTACAACCCTGGCG
Source organism: Pleurodeles waltl (assembly GCF_031143425.1). Taxonomy (NCBI): domain Eukaryota; kingdom Metazoa; phylum Chordata; class Amphibia; order Caudata; family Salamandridae; genus Pleurodeles; species Pleurodeles waltl. Next base: position 458,225,835 of record NC_090440.1, on the reverse strand, counting down.
TTCAGGGATAAAGCAGCTTAATACCACCAACAGGCCAGCGAGAAAATACCGCCAAATTATGGCCACTTTACCACACCAACCGCCAGGGAGGAATCGACAGGCACCACGGCGGTAGCTGGCAACAGCCAGATGGAAGATAATATTCCACCCACTGTATTATGACAGGCCAATCCTCCACCTTTTCTGGGGCGGTACCAACGACATCAAAAACTTGGCGGAAACACTGCACAGAAGGGAAACAACTCACCATTGGAGACACAGGGAAGTACCACACCGCCATGGAGCCTGAACTGCAGATCTTCCCAATGATCTTCTACATCCTGCTCCACCACGAACACCAATGATGGCGAAGACGGCCACGGAAGGTACAGCCGCCTAGCAGACAGGGGAGGCGGGGAGGAAAAAGAGGGTGACACACATGCAAAACACCCCCCCCAACACCATACACATATACAGCCCAGTAAGACAACATATTGACCCCGTACCCCTCAAGAATAATGCAAGGACCACAGGAATACATGAAAATGAGTGTAAAAATATTAGTATAGAAGAAATAAGAAAATTCTATCTAAAAGTATATACATATGTACAAAGGAAACTGCCCAGTCCTCAATCTGTGTGGGCCACAGGGTCTCATTACAAAGTCCAAGGCCCCACTTGGCTCCTGCAACAGCACGGAGAGAACACTGCTGTGGCATCAGTTCAAAAATAGGCAGGCACCTCAGGGGGACAGGAAACAGGGGGGCACCTCAGCCGGCAGATGGTACACACCACTGGTCCTGGAGAGGGCAACATGCCCTGTGCTTGTTCCTGGGGAGTGCAAGGCCACAGTCTCTCAAGTGGGTGATTTGTCCACTGGCTCTCGAGGGGGCAACGTGCCCATTGCACTGACCTGGGGAGTGCAAGGCAACAGTCTCTCAAGTGGGTGCAATACCCACTGGTTCTTGAGGGGGTATTGTGCCCTGTGATCTTCATCCTGGAGAGGATTGGGTGAGTGGGAGTGGGTGTAGGAAAGTACCATCTTGCCTGGCATGTTACCCCCATTTTTCACTGTATGTATGTTGTTTTAGTTGTATGTGTCACTGGGACCCTGGTAACCCAGGGCCCCAGTGCTCATAAGTGTGCCTGAATGTGTTACCTGTGTAGTGACTAACTGTCTCACTGAGGCTCTGCTAATCAGAACCTCAGTGGTTATGCTCTCTCATTTCTTTCCAAATTGTCACTAACAGGCTAGTGACCATTTTTACCAATTTACATTGGCTTACTGGAACACCCTTATAATTCCCTAGTATATGGTACTGAGGTACCCAGGGTATTGGGGTTCCAGGAGATCCTTTTGGGCTGCAGCATTTCTTTTGCCACCCATAGGGAGCTCTGACAATTCTTACACAGGCCTGCCCCTGCAGCCTGAGTGAAATAACGTCCACGTTATTTCACAGCCATTTTACACTGCACTTAAGTAACTTATAAGTCACCTATATGTCTAACCTTTACCTGGTAAAGGTTAGGTGCAAAGTTACTTAGTGTGAGGGCACCCTGGCACTAGCCAAGGTGCCCCCACATTGTTCAGAGCCAATTCCCTGAACTTTGTGAGTGCGGGGACACCATTACACGCGTGCACTACATATAGGTCACTACCTATATGTAGCTTCACCATGGTAACTCCGAATATGGCCATGTAACATGTCTATGATCATGGAATTGCCCCCTCTATACCATCCTTGCATAGTTGGCACAATCCCATGATCCCATTGGTCTGTAGCACAGACCCTGGTACTGCCAAACTGCCCTTCCTGGGGTTTCACTGCAGCTGCTGCTGCTGCCAACCCCTCAGACAGGCAGCTGCCCTCCTGGGGTCCAGCCAGGCCTGGCCCAGGATGGCAGAACAAAGAACTTCCTCTGAGAGAGGGTGTGACACCCTCTCCCTTTGGAAAATGGTGTGAAGGCAGGGGAGGAGTAGCCTCCCCCAGCCTCTGGAAATGCTTTGTTGGGCACAGATGTGCCCAATTCTGCATAAGCCAGTGTACACCGGTTCAGGGACCCCTTAGCCCCTGCTCTGGCACGAAACTGGACAAAGGAAAGGGGAGTGACCACTCCCCTGACCTGCACCTCCCCTGGGAGGTGTCCAGAGCTCCTCCAGTGTGCTCCAGACCTCTGCCATCTTGGAAACAGAGGTGCTGCTGGCACACTGGACTGCTCTGAGTGGCCAGTGCCACCAGGTGACGTCAGAGACTCCTGCTGATAGGCTCCTTCAGGTGTTAGTAGCCTTTCCTCTCTCCTAGGTAGCCAAACCCTCTTTTCTGGCTATTTAGGGTCTCTGTCTCTGGGGAAACTTTAGATAACGAATGCAAGAGCTCATCCGAGTTCCTCTGCATCTCTCTCTTCACCTTCTGATAAGGAAACGACCGCTGACCGCACTGGAAGCCTGCAAACCTGCAACATAGTAGCAAAGACGACTACTGCAACTCTGTAACGCTGATCCTGCCGCCTTCTCGACTGTTTTCCTGCTTGTGCATGCTGTGGGGGTAGCCTGCCTCCTCTCTGCACCAGAAGCTCTGAAGAAATCTCCCGTGGGTCGACGGAATCTTCCCCCTGCAACCGCAGGCACCAAAAAGCTGCATCACCGGTCCCTTGGGTCTCCTCTCAGCACGACGAGCGAGGTCCCTTGAATCCAGCGACTCTGTCCAAGTGACCCCCACAGTCCAGTGACTCTCCAGCCCAAATTTGGTGGAGGTAAGTCCTTGCCTCACCTCGCTGGGCTGCATTGCTGGGAACCGCGACTTTGCAGCTACTCCGGCCCCTGTACACTTCCGGCGGAAATCCTTTGTGCACAGCCAAGCCTGGGTCCACGGCACTCTAACCTGCATTGCACGACTTTCTAAGTTGGTCTCCGGCGACGTGGGACTCCTTTGTGCAACTTCGGTGAGCACCGTTTCACACATCCTCGTAGTGCCTGTTTCTGGCACTTCTCCGGGTGCTACTAGCTTCAGTGAGGGCTCTTTGTTTTGCTCGATGTCCCCTCTCTCTTCAGGTCCAATTTGCGACCTCCTGGTCCCTTCTGGGCTCCAGCAGCGTCCAAAAACGCCAAACGCACGATTTGCGTGTAGCAAGGATTGTTGGCGTCCTTCCGGCGGGAAAACACTTCTGCACGACTCGCCAAGGTGATAGGGATCCGTCCACCAAAGAGGAAGTCTCTAGCCCTTTTCGTTCCTGCAGAAACCTCAGCTTCTTCTGTCCAGTCAAAGCTTCTTTGCACCCGCAGCTGGCATTTCCTGGGCATCTGCCCATCTCCGACTTGCTTGTGACTTTTGGACTTGGTCCCCTTGTTCCCCAGGTACTCTAGATTGGAAATCCACAGTTGTTGCATTGCTGGTTTGTGTCTTTCCTGCATTATTCCTCTAACACGACTCTTTTGTCCTTAGGGGAACTTTAGTGCACTTTGCACTCACTTTTCAGGGTCTTGGGGAGGGTTATTTTGCTAACTCTCACTATTTTCTAATAGTCCCAGCGACCCTCTACAAGGTCACATAGGTTTGGGGTCCATTCGTGGTTCGCATTCCACTTCTGGAGTATATGGTTTGTGTTGCCCCTATCCCTATGTTTCCTCATTGCATCCTATTGTAACTATACATTGTTTGCACTGTTTTCTAAGACTATACTGCATATTTTTGCTATTGTGTATATATATCTTGTGTATATTTCCTATCCTCTCACTGAGGGTACACTCTAAGATACTTTGGCATATTGTCATAAAAATAAAGTACCTTTATTTTTAGTATAACTGTGTATTGTGTTTTCTTATGATATTGTGCATATGACACTAGGTGGTACTGTAGTAGCTTCACACGTCTCCTAGTTCAGCCTAAGCTGCTCTGCTAAGCTACCATTATCTATCAGCCTAAACTGCTAGACACCCTATACACTAATAAGGGATAACTGGGCCTGGTGCAAGGTGCAAGTACCCCTTGGTACTCACTACAAGCCAGTCCAGCCTCCTACATTGGTTGTGCAGTGGTGGGATAAGTGCTTGAGACTACTTACCACTCTTGTCATTGTACTTTTCATAAGAGAAAAATATACAAAACAAGGTCAGTGTATATACACATAGCCAAAAAGTTTTGCATTTCCTCTTTTCACTCTTTTCTAAGTGCTGAAAAGTACTCCTAAAACTTTCAAAAAGTTCTTAAAAGTTTAAAAAGTTTTTTTTCTGTCTTTCCAAAAAGTTCTGAAAACTTTTGTCTCTTTCTCTATCACTTTAACTCTCTCTAAAAAATGTCTAGCACAGGCCAAAGTGTTGATCTGTCCAAACTTGCATATGACAACCTTAGCTGGAAAAGAGCAAGGAGTCTCTGTATAGAGAGAGGTTTGAGTGTAGGGAAGAATCCTGCCTTGGAACTGTTAATTAACATGCTTAGAGAACAGGATAAGGCCAGAGGTGGCCCATCTGTTGAAAAAGTACCTAATAGTTCCCAATCTGATTCAGGGACTCCCCCAGGAAAAGATTCAGGAAAGAAACTTCCTAGCCTGCCCATTATTAGACAATCTAGCATAGATGGTAATGATGATGAGCCACACCAAAGAAATAGTGTTGTCTCACATCATAGCAAAAGCATTTATTCTCACCATACTGGTAGTAATGTTTCTGTAAACCAAGCTGTTAAGTTGGCTTCTGTGAGGGACAGGATTCCCATCATAGCTCTGTTTCTAGAAATGTCCCTCCCACCAACCCTGATGACAGAATGTTAGAGGGGGAACTCAATAAGTTGAGGGTGGAACAAACCAGACTGAAGCTTAAAAAGCAACAGCTGGATTTGGATAGACAGTCTTTTGAATTAGAGAAGGAAAGACAGAAGTTGGGTTTAGATACCCATGGTGGCAGCAGCAGTATTCCCCATAGTCATCCTGCAAAAGAGCATGATTCCAGGAATCTGCACAAGATAGTTCCCCCTTATAAGGAGGGGGATGACATTAACAAGTGGTTTGCTGCACTTGAGAGGGCCTGTGTTGTACAGGATGTCCCTCAAAGGCAGTGGGCTGCTATCCTATGGCTATCATTTAGTGGAAAAGGTAGGGATAGGCTCCTTACTGTGAAAGAAAATGATGCCAATAATTTCCAAGTTCTTCAGAATGCACTCCTGGATGGTTATGGCTTCACCACTGAACAGTACAGGATAAAGTTCAGAGAGACCAAAAAGGAGTCTTCACAAGACTGGGTTGATTTCATTGACCATTCAGTGAAGGCCTTGGAGGGGTGGTTACATGGCAGTAAAGTTACTGATTATGACAGCCTGTATAACTTGATCCTGAGAGAGCATATTCTTAATAATTGTGTGTCTGATTTGTTGCACCAGTACTTGGTGGACTCTGATCTGACCTCTCCCCAAGAATTGGGAAAGAAGGCAGACAAATGGGTCAGAACAAGAGTGAACAGAAAAGTTCATACAGGGGGTGACAAAGATGGCAACAAAAAGAAGGATGGTAAGTCTTCAGACAAGGGTGGGGACAAATCTAAAAATGAGTCTTCATCAGGCCCACAAAAACACTCTGGTGGGGGTGGTGGGCCCAAATCCTCCTTTAATCAGAACAAGGAAAAGAAACCATGGTGCTATTTATGTAAAATAAAAGGCCATTGGACAACAGATCCCAGTTGTCCAAAGAAAGGCACCACAGCTCCTACCACTACAACCCCTACTGCTACACCTAGTGTCCCTACTAATAGCAGTGGTGGTGGGAGCAAACCTACTAATAGCCAATCCAAGGGAGTAGCTGGGCTCACTTTTGGTAATTTAGTTGGGGTTGGTCTGATTAGGGAGACCACAGAGGCTACTTTAGTCTCTGAAGGGGCTATTGATTTAGCCACTTTGGTTGCTTGCCCCCATAACTTGGAGAAGTACAAGCAACTAACCCTAATAAATGGTGTTGAGGTCCAGGCCTACGGGGACACAGGTGCCAGTGTCACAATGGTGATTGAGAAACTGGTGCACCCTGAACAACACATACTTGGACACCAGTACCAAGTAACCGATGCTCACAACATAACACAAAGCCACCCCATGGCTGTTGTAAATCTCAACTGGGGGGGGGTAACTGGTCCAAAGAAAGTTGTGGTAGCTTCAGATTTACCTGTAGACTGTCTATTAGGGAATGATTTGGAGACATCAGCTTGGTCAGATGTGGAGTTGGAGGCCCATGCAGCAATGCTGGGCATCCCAGGGCATATTTTTGCTTTGACAAGGGCTCAGGCCAAAAAGCAAAAAGGACAGGGAAGCTTGGATCCTGGAACAATGGACCAAGTGCTCCCTAAAGCTAGGGCTAGTAGAAGCAAACCACTTCCTACTATCCCTCCCTCTACTGTGGATTCAACTTCTGAGGAAGAAGAATTCCCTCCCTGTGCAGAACCTACACCAGAGGAGCTGGAAGCAGACACTGCTGAGCTTTTGGGTGAATGGGGGCCTGCCAGGGAGGAGCTGAGTGTGGCACAGCAAACCTGTCCCACATTAGAGGGTCTCAGACAGCAAGCTGTCAAACAGGCTAATGGGGATGTCAGTGACTCTCACAGAGTTTACTGGGAGGACAACCTCTTGTACACTGAGCATAGGGATCCTAAACCTGGAGCTGCCAGGAGATTAGTGATTCCTCAGGAGTACAGAAAGTTCCTCCTAACACTGGCACATGACATTCCCCTAGCTGGGCACCTGGGTCAAATGAAAACTTGGGACAGATTGGTTCCATTGTTTCATTGGCCTAGGATGTCTGAGGACACAAAGGAATTTTGTAAGTCCTGTGAAACCTGTCAAGCCAGTGGCAAGACAGGTGGCACTCCAAAGGCACCCCTTATCCCACTGCCTGTGGTTGGGGTTCCCTTTGAAAGGGTAGGGGTTGACATAGTTGGCCCCCTTGACCCTCCTACTGCTTCAGGCAATAGGTTTATCTTGGTGGTAGTGGACCATGCCACAAGATATCCTGAAGCAATTCCTTTAAGGACCACTACAGCTCCTGCAGTGGCAAAGGCCCTCCTGGGAATATTTTCCAGGGTGGGCTTCCCAAAGGAAGTAGTATCAGACAGAGGAAGCAATTTCATGTCTGCATACTTAAAGGCCATGTGGAAGGAGTGTGGTGTAACGTACAAGTTCACAACACCCTATCATCCACAAACAAATGGACTGGTGGAGAGATTTAATAAAACTCTCAAAGGCATGATTATGGGCTTCCCTGAAAAACTCCGCAGGAGATGGGATATCCTTCTACCATGCCTCCTTTTTGCCTACAGGGAGGTACCCCAGAAAGGAGTGGGCTTCAGCCCCTTTGAACTTCTTTTTGGACACCCTGTTAGGGGTCCACTCACACTTGTAAAGGAGGGTTGGGAACAACCTTTAAAAGCTCCTAAGCAGGATATTGTGGACTATGTACTTGGCCTCAGATCAAGGATGGCTGAGTACATGAAAAAGGCCAGTAAAAACCTTCAGGCCAGCCAAGAGCTCCAGAAGCAATGGCATGATCAGAAGGCTGTTTTGGTTCAGTACCAACCAGGGCAGAAAGTGTGGGTCTTGGAGCCTGTGGCCCCAAGAGCACTCCAAGATAAATGGAGTGGACCCCACACAATTGTTGAAAAGAAAGGTGAAGTCACCTACTTGGTTGACTTAGGCACTGCCAGGAGTCCCCTTAGGGTGCTCCATGTCAACCGCCTGAAACCCTACTATGACAGGGCTGATCTCACCCTGCTCATGGCAACTGATGAGGGACAGGAAGAAGACAGTGATCCTCTACCTGATCTCTTCTCTTCCACAGAACAAGATGCTCTTGTGGAAGGTGTAGTTTTGGCTGATTGTCTTACTGCTGAGCAGAAAGATAATTGCATAAATCTCCTAGGACAATTTTCAGAACTCTTCTCTACTGTGCCAGGCACCACTTCTTGGTGTGAGCACACTATAGACACTGGAGACAGTTTACCTGTCAAAAGTAAGATCTATAGGTAGCCTGACCATGTCAGGGACTGCATAAAGCAAGAAGTTCAGAAAATGTTGGAACTAGGAGTGGTTGAGCACTCTGACAGTCCATGGGCTTCTCCTGTGGTACTGATACCAAAACCCAATTCTAAAGATGGAAAGAAGGAAATGAGGTTTTGTGTAGACTATAGAGGTCTCAACTTGGTAACCAAAACTGATGCTCACCCTATACCCAGGGCAGATGAGCTCATAGATACACTGGCATCTGCCAAGTATCTAAGCACTTTTGATTTGACTGCAGGGTATTGGCAGATCAAATTGTCAGAAGATGCTAAACCTAAGACTGCATTTTCTACCATTGGAGGACATTACCAGTTTACTGTAATGCCTTTTGGTTTGAAAAATGCACCTGCCACTTTTCAGAGGTTGGTGAACACAGTCCTGCAAGGGCTGGAAGCTTTCAGTGCAGCATATTTGGACGATATAGCTGTCTTTAGCTCCAGCTGGGATGATCACCTAGTCCACCTATGGAAAGTTTTGGAGGCTCTGCAAAAGGCAGGCCTCACTATCAAGGCTTCAAAGTGCCAGATAGGGCAGGGTAAGGTGGTTTATCTGGGACACCTTGTTGGTGGGGAACAGATTGCACCACTTCAGGGGAAAATCCAAACTATTATTGATTGGGTTCCCCCTACCACTCAGACTCAGGTGAGAGCCTTCCTAGGCCTCACTGGGTATTACAGGAGTGTTACTATGTCCAAACTGATGCATCTGAATTAGGAGTAGGGGCAGTCCTATCACAACTTAATTCTGAGGGCCAGGATCAACCTGTTGCTTTTATTAGTAGAAGGTTGACCCCTAGAGAAAAGCGTTGGTCTGCCATTGAGAGGGAGGCCTTTGCTGTGGTCTGGGCTCTGAAGAAGTTGAGGCCATACCTGTTTGGCACTCACTTCATTGTTCAGACAGACCACAAACCTCTACTTTGGCTAAAACAAATGAAAGGTGAAAATCCTAAATTGTTGAGGTGGTCCATATCCCTACAGGGAATGGACTATACAGTGGAACATAGACCCGGGAGTAGCCACTCCAATGCAGATGGACTCTCCAGATATTTCCACTTAGACAATGAAGACTCATCAGGTCATGGCTAGTCTTATTGTCCTTCATTTGGGGGGGGGGTTGTGTAGGAAAGTACCATCTTGCCTGGCATGTTACCCCCATTTTTCACTGTATATATGTTGTTTTAGTTGTATGTGTCACTGGGACCCTGGTAACCCAGGGCCCCAGTGCTCATAAGTGTGCCTGAATGTGTTACCTGTGTAGTGACTAACTGTCTCACTGAGGCTCTGCTAATCAGAACCTCAGTGGTTATGCTCTCTCATTTCTTTCCAAATTGTCACTAACAGGCTAGTGACCATTTTTAACAATTTACATTGGCTTACTGGAACACCCTTATAATTCCCTAGTATATGGTACTGAGGTACCCAGGGTATTGGGGTTCCAGGAGATCCCTATGGGCTGCAGCATTTCTTTTGCCACCCATAGGGAGCTCTGACAATTCTTACACAGGCCTGCCCCTGCAGCCTGAGTGAAATAACGTCCACGTTATTTCACAGCCATTTTACACTGCACTTAAGTAACTTATAAGTCACCTATATGTCTAACCTTTACCTGGTAAAGGTTAGGTGCAAAGTTACTTAGTGTGAGGGCACCCTGGCACTAGCCAAGGTGCCCCCACATTGTTTAGAGCCAATTCCCTGAACTTTGTGAGTGCGGGGACACCATTACACGCGTGCACTACATATAGGTCACTACCTATATGTAGCTTCACCATGGTAACTCCGAATATGGCCATGTAACATGTCTATGATCATGGAATTGCCCCCTCTATACCATCCTGGCATAGTTGGCACAATCCCATGATCCCAGTGGTCTGTAGCACAGACCCTGGTACTGCCAAACTGCCCTTCCTGGGGTTTCACTGCAGCTGCTGCTGCTGCCAACCCCTCAGACAGGCAGCTGCCCTCCTGGGGTCCAGCCAGGCCTGGCCCAGGATGGCAGAACAAAGAACTTCCTCTGAGAGAGGGTGTGACACCCTCTCCCTTTGGAAAATGGTGTGAAGGCAGGGGAGGAGTAGCCTCCCCCAGCCTCTGGAAATGCTTTGTTGGGCACAGATGTGCCCAATTCTGCATAAGCCAGTCTACACCGGTTCAGGGACCCCTTAGCCCCTGCTCTGGTGCGAAACTGGACAAAGGAAAGGTGAGTGACCACTCCCCTGACCTGCACCTCCCCTGGGAGGTGTCCAGAGCTCCTCCAGTGTGCTCCAGACCTCTGCCATCTTGGAAACAGAGGTGCTGCTGGCACACTGGACTGCTCTGAGTGGCCAGTGCCACCAGGTGACGTCAGAGACTCCTGCTGATAGGCTCCTTCAGGTGTTAGTAGCCTTTCCTCTCTCCTAGGTAGCCAAACCCTCTTTTCTGGCTATTTAGGGTCTCTGTCTCTGGGGAAACTTTAGATAACGAATGCAAGAGCTCATCCGAGTTCCTCTGCATCTCTCTCTTCACCTTCTGATAAGGAAACGACCGCTGACCGCGCTGGAAGCCTGCAAACCTGCAACATAGTAGCAAAGACGACTACTGCAACTCTGTAACGCTGATCCTGCCGCCTTCTCGACTGTTTTCCTGCTTGTGCATGCTGTGGGGGTAGCCTGCCTCCTCTCTGCACCAGAAGCTCCGAAGAAATCTCCCGTGGGTCGACGGAATCTTCCCCCTGCAACCGCAGGCACCAAAAAGCTGCATCACCGGTCCCTTGGGTCTCCTCTCAGCACAACGAGCGAGGTCCCTCGAATCCAGCGACTCTGTCCAAGTGACCCCCACAGTCCAGTGACTCTCCAGCCCAAGTTTGGTGGAGGTAAGTCCTTGCCTCACCTCGCTGGGCTGCATTGCTGGGAACCGCGACTTTGCAGCTACTCCGGCCCCTGTGCACTTCCGGTGGAAATCCTTTGTGCACAGCCAAGCCTGGGTCCACGGCACTCTAACCTGCATTGCACGACTTTCTAAGTTGGTCTCCGGCGACGTGGGACTCCTTTGTGCAACTTCGGCGAGCACCGTTTCACGCATCCTCGTAGTGCCTGTTTCTGGCACTTTTCCGGGTGCTACCTGCTTCAGTGAGGGCTCTTTGTCTTGCTCGACGTCCCCTCTCTCTTCAGGTCCAATTTGCGACCTCCTGGTCCCTCCTGGGCCCCAGCAGTGTCCAAAAACGCCAAACGCAGGATTTGCGTGTAGCAAGGCTTGTTGGCGTCCTTCCGGCGGGAAAACACTTCTGCACAACTCACCAAGGCGAGAGGGATCCGTCCACCAAAGGGGAAGTCTCTAGCCCTTTTCGTTCCTGCAGAAACCTCAGCTTCTTCTGTCCAGTCGAAGCTTCTTTGCACCCGCAGCTGGCATTTCCTGGGCATCTGCCCATCTCCGACTTGCTTGTGACTTTTGGACTTGGTCCCCTTGTTCCACAGGTACCCTAGATTGGAAATCCACAGTTGTTGCATTGCTGGTTTGTGTCTTTCCTGCATTATTCCTCTAACACGACTCTTTTGTCCTTAGGGGAACTTTAGTGCACTTTGCACTCACTTTTCAGGGTCTTGGGGAGGGTTATTTTTCTAACTCTCACTATTTTCTAATAGTCCCAGCGACCCTCTACAAGGTCACATAGGTTTGGGGTCCATTCGTGGTTCGCATTCCACTTCTGGAGTATATGGTTTGTGTTGCCCCTATCCCTATGTTTCCTCATTGCATCCTATTGTAACTATACATTGTTTGCACTGTTTTCTAAGACTATACTGCATATTTTTGCTATTGTGTATATATATCTTGTGTATATTTCCTATCCTCTCACTGAGGGTACACTCTAAGATACTTTGGCATATTGTCATAAAAATAAAGTACCTTTATTTTTAGTATAACTGTGTATTGTGTTTTCTTATGATATTGTGCATATGACACTAGGTGGTACTGTAGTAGCTTCACACGTCTCCTAGTTCAGCCTAAGCTGCTCTGCTAAGCTACCATTATCTATCAGCCTAAGCTGCTAGACACCCTATACACTAATAAGGGATAACTGGGCCTGGTGCAAGGTGCAAGTACCCCTTGGTACTCACTACAAGCCAGTCCAGCCTCCTACAGTGGGTGCCATACCCACTGGTTCTGGAGGGGGCATTGTGCCCTGTGCTTCTGATTCTAGGGAGTGCAAGGTCACAGTCTCTCAGCTGGGTGTCATACCCACAGGATTTGCATGGGGCAGGCCACAAAACAGCCCGTTGAGGCAGGACTACAGACTGCCAGTCGGAGGTGACGGCTGCTCAGTGTTGCTGCTGCTGCTGGTGGTGGTGGGGGGGAGGCTCCAGCCCATCCCCTGCAGCCTCGGAGGCTGCCCACTGCTGGTGGTGGTACTGCCACTGCTGGTGGGGAGAGGCTCTAGTCCATCCCCTGCAGCCTCGGATAGCTGCCCACTGGTGCTGCTGATGCTGCTGATGCTGGAAGGGAGAGGCTCCAGCCCATCCCCTGCAGCCTCGGATGACTGCCCACTCCTGGTGGTGGTGCTGCTGCTGGTGGTGGTAGGGGGAGGGCTCCAGCCCATCCCCTGCAACCTCAGACGGCTGCTCACTGGTGCTGCTGATGCTGCTGATGGTGGTGGGGGGAGGCTCCAGCCCATCCCCAGCAACCTCAGACGGCTGTCCACTGCTGGTGGTGGTGCTGCTGCTTGTGGTGGTGGTGTGGGGAGGCTCCAGCCCATCCCCTGCAGCCTCAGTCGGCTGCACCACTATGGTTGGTGGTGGGGGCTCTGACTGAGTCCCAGCACCAGGCCTCTTGTCCTTTCTGCCTGCTGGTTCAGGCCTCTTGCCCTTCCTGGCAGCAGCTTGGGATTCCTCCTTCCCTTTCCTGGACACAGATTGGGGTTCCTCCATCCCCTTCCTGGCAGCAGCAGGAGGCAGAACCTTGCCCTTCTGGGGGAGGCACCTTGACCTTCCTGGCAGCATTTGGGGTGGGCACCCTTTCCGTGTGGCTGGCTGGTGGCCTGTATTCTTTACCACCACGATTTGCTGTGTACACTACTAGGCCTGTGGACTGGGTGGCTGAGGTGCTTGCCTGGGTTTTACACACCCTGGCCAGACATGAAGAATCGGGCGAGGGGTAGGGAAGAGGTCAATGGTGGAGAGGAAAAACTTCTTAGGGACATTGGGGCGCAAGATGGAGAAAGTTTAGGAGTGAAAGAAGAGGGAGTGATTGTAGGAGGTGTCTGTCTGCTGTGTTTGGGTGCAGGTACATGGCCTGAATGCTGTTGTGAGGGGGCTGGCTATTGGATGTCTGAGTGCTTGCAATTGTTTACCTTGGGAGAAGGGGGCACAGACCCAGAGGGAGAGGAAACAATGGACGTGTGCATGAATGTTGGGGTGGTGACTGCCATTAAGGTGTGTTCTGATAGAAGTGCTGGTGATGGAGGTAGTGGATGAGGATGTTGGGCATGCAGATGTGAGTGTAGACGCAACTGGGAGGGAGGTGGAGGACAAGGAGGAGGGGGCCACAGTGGAGGCAGTGGATATTGGTATGTCTGCATCTGGATGTTGTTTGTGTTAGTGCCTGTGGGATGATGTGTGGTGCTTGTGTTTTCCATGTCCACTCTTGTATGTTGACCTGTGTGCATACTTGTCTGTCTGTGTGGTTGGGATAGGTTGGGGTGGGGAGGGTGGAAACACGGACAATGGCTGCCATCAGAGAGGAGGCCAGAGCCTGGATTGATCTCTGTTGGGCCACCAAGCCTGTGTGAATGCCCTCCAGAAATGCATTGGTCTGTTGCATTTGGGCTGCTAGCCCTCTGGATGGCATTCACAATGGTTGACTTCCCAACAGAGATGGATCTCAGGAGGTCAATAACCTCCTCACTCAGGGCAGTGGGGCTCACTGGGGCAGGGCCTGAGGTGCCTGGGGTGAAGAAGCTGCCCACCCTCCTGGGTGAGTGGACACGGGCAACTCACTGAGGGGCTGCTGGGAGGGCGGTGCTGGTACAGGGATGGTGGTTGTACCTGTTGCTGGGGTGGGCACAGAGGTGTCGGCCACCACCAGAGAGCTTCCATCGGAGAAGGTATCCGTGTCTGAACTATTCCCTTGAGTCCCCGCCGTGGTGCTCCCCTCTCCCTCCGTCCCACTGGTGTCCTCACCGTTGGTGGACTCTGCCTCATGGGTCCTGTGAGATGCAGCTCCCTCCGTCGCCAGAGCCTCTGCTCCTCCGCCAGATTACACTAATGCACATAAGGACAGGATGACAAAACAAAAAGTGGGGGAGACAAATGATACACTTGGTCAATGGCTGCACCAACTCCACCGTTGGCATACATACCACCCTCACAGACAGGGAACAGCCCTATGCACTATGCAATTCACTACCAGTAACAATGCTAGTCACCAGGGCATGGGGAAGGACACATACCGCCAACTGCAGCATACCTGGGACCACATAGCCCTGCCCAGTAGTGGATGCCTACTAGCTAGGTTGGAGGATTTTCCCCTCAGAACCCTGGCCAACATGGGACCGACTCTGCTATGCCAGGCCTGGTCTAGGGGCACTCACAGACACACATCCCCCACCTGGATACCACCCCACCATGGGTAAGTTGTAATGATGGGCACTGTGCTCACCCCCTTGTGGCTGCTGTGATGCCCTCAAGCGCCCATCCAGCCCCAGATTTGCCACCGCCAGAAAGTGGGCCGTCAGGGGGGTCAAGGTTCGACGGGCACCCCTTCCTCACTGGGAGGCCAACCTCAACCTCCGCCATCTTTCGTGCCCAGCGTCTCAGATCCTCCACCTTTTCCGACAATGGGTGCTCCGCCTGCCGTAGACCCCCAGGGTCAACACGTCCTTGGCGATGGCACACCATATATGATTCTTTTGATGGGCGCGGACCTGCAGATGAAACATACACAGGGAAGGGTATTAGATAGACCGTACTGTCTGTTACACTCATGGCCCATCATAGCCCTTCCCATCTCCTTTCGCACAGACATGGCCTAGCATACATGCTGCATGCTGCCCAGGGCCCATCCACCAACACCTCCCTGCATGAGGTCTTCACACACAGCTCTCCATGCATTCATGCCCCATGCATCGTGCTCACAGTGTACTCACTTGTTGGTCTGGAGGCCCATACAACAGTCTGTACTGGAGTAGGACCCCATCCACTAGTCTCTCCAACACTGCTGAAGTGAAGGCAGGGGCCCTTTCCCTAGTCACACGGGCCATGGTAGGTTCCAGACAGAGGTCACAGCAGCACATGCAGTGTAGGACCTCTCCTGTTGAAGGTCAGGTACCAAGTGAGTGAACAGACATAAAATGGCAGTGACGTCCGCGGCGGTGCATACCGTCACCACCAGCGTACATCACCATTGGCCACTGTAACCCATAGGGTCCAATTATAGGCAATGAGGAGTTGCACGGCGGTTCACGACTGCCTCCCGCAATGGCGCACAACGTCAGTGGCCTGTCCCTCCATACATCTGTTCTCCTGCACGTTGTCCAGGATCTGGCCCACCATCTCCTGTGAATGTTGGTATGCTCCTAGGATCTCGGTGGGTGCCTACTGGAGAGTTAGTTCCCTGGGCCTGTCCTCCCCCTGGCGCACAGCAGTCCTCCCAGCTTCCCTGTTGTCCTGTGCCTCTGTACGCTGAATCGTGTGCCCACTGCCACTGTCCTAGGTCCCTGATTGTCTTGGGTTTGGGGTATGCCCTGGGGTCCCGATAGTGGTGCACACACTGCTGATTGACGTGTCCTGGGGACAGAGCTATGGGCGCGCTGGGTGGGTGCTGTGGTGGTGTCTCCTGAGGGGGAGGCTCTGTGGTGGTATGTGACTGTGGCTGGATAACCGACTGTCCGGAGGTCCCTGATGGGCCAGGTTGGACATCCAGATCCAGGCAAACAGAGTCACTGTCATCACTGCGGGCCTCTTCTGTGGGGGGAATGGATGCTGCTGGTACCTCTTCCCCGGGACATTAGCTGGGATACCTGTGAGGATGTAAATGCAGTGTTATTGTTTCTGTGTGTGACATATTGTGCATGGATGGGTTACCGTCTATGGTTGTTTTTGCCCTGGCATCTTTCACTTGTGTACATTGGTGTATGGTGGGATAGATGATTCTCTCTAGTGTGCATGCTTTAGTGATAGGTGTCTGTTAGACCTGACAGCCTTAGGGTAGTCACCCCTAACTTTTTGCCTGCCTCCCTCCTCGTTTTGGATACTGTTTTGCTGGTTTTTAGACTCTGCGCACTTTACCACTGCTAACCAGTGATAAAGTGTATATGCTCTCTCTCTGTAAACATGGTAACTTTGGATCATACCTGATTGAACTATTTAATCTACTTATAAGTCCCCAGTCATGTGCACTCCAGGTGCCTAGGGCATATAGATTAAATGCTACTAGTGGACCTGCAGCACGGATTGTGCCACCCACTTAAGTAGCCCCTTTTCCTTGTCTCAGGCCTACCATTGCTAGGCCTGGGTGTGCAGTTTCACTGCCACCTCGACTTGGCATTTAAAAGTACTTGCCAAGCCTAGAACTCCCCTTTTTCTGCATATAAGTCACCCTTAATGTGTGCCCTGGGTATCCCCTAGAGCAGGGTGCTGTGGAGGTAAAAGGCAGGACATGTACCTGTGTAGTTATATGTCCTGGTAGTGTAAAACTCCTAAATTCGTTTTTGCACTACTGGAAGACCTGCTCCCTTCATAGGCTAACATTGGGGCTGCCCTCATACACTGTTGAAGTGGCAGCTGCTGATCTGAAAGGAGCAAGGAGGTCATATTTAGTATGGCCAGAATGGTAGTACAAAATCCTACTGACTGGTGAAGTCGGATTTAATATTACTATTCTAGAAATGCCACTTTTAGAAAGTGAGCATTTCTTTGCACTTAAATCCTTCTGTGCCTTACAATCCACGTCTGGCTAGGTTTAGTTGACAGCTCCTTGTGCATTCACTCAGACACACCCCAAACACAGGGTACTCAGCCTCACTTGCATACATCTGCATTTTGAATGGGTCTTCCTGGGCTGGGAGGGTGGAGGGCCTGCCCTCACACAAAGGACTGCCACACCCCCTACTGGGACCCTGGCAGACAGGATTGAACTGAAAGGGGACCTGGTGCACTTCTTAGCCTCTCTTTGAAGTCTCCCCCACTTCAAAGGCACATTTGGGTATAAAACAGGGCCTCTGCCCTACCTCATCAGACACTTGCTGGAGAAGAAACCGGAACCAGAAACTACATCCTTTGAGCAGCCAGGCAGTTCTTCTTGGCAGGATGTAGTTTCTGGTTCCGGTTTCTTCTCCAGCAAGTGTCTGATGAGGTAGGGCAGAGGCCCTGTTTTATACCCAAATGTGCCTTTGAAGTGGGGGAGACTTCAAAGAGAGGCTAAGAAGTGCACCAGGTCCCCTTTCAGTTCAATCCTGTCTGCCAGGGTCCCAGTAGGGGGTGTGGCAGTCCTTTGTGTGAGGGCAGGCCCTCCACCCTCCCAGCCCAGGAAGACCCATTCAAAATGCAGATGTATGCAAGTGAGGCTGAGTACCCTGTGTTTGGGGTGTGTCTGAGTGAATGCACAAGGAGCTGTCAACTAAACCTAGCCAGACGTGGATTGTAAGGCACAGAAGGATTTAAGTGCAAAGAAATGCTCACTTTCTAAAAGTGGCATTTCTAGAATAGTAATATTAAATCCGACTTCACCAGTCAGTAGGATTTTGTACTACCATTCTGGCCATACTAAATATGACCTCCCTGCTCCTTTCAGATCAGCAGCTGCCACTTCAACAGTGTATGAGGGCAGCCCCAATGTTAGCCAAGAAGGGAGCAGGTCTTCCAGTAGTGCAAAAACGAATTTAGGAGTTTTACACTACCAGGACATATAACTACACAGGTACATGTCCTGCCTTTTACCTCCACAGCACCCTGCTCTAGGGGATACCCAGGGCACACATTAAGGGTGACTTATATGCAGAAAAAGGGGAGTTCTAGGCTTGGCAAGTACTTTTAAATGCCAAGTCGAGGTGGCAGTGAAACTGCACACCCAGGCCTAGCAATGGTAGGCCTGAGACAAGGAAAAGGGGCTACTTAAGTGGGTGGCACAATCCGTGCTGCAGGTCCACTAGTAGCATTTAATCTATATGCCCTAGGCACCTGGAGTGCACATGACTGGGGACTTATAAGTAGATTAAATAGTTCAATCAGGTATGATCCAAAGTTACCATGTTTACAGAGAGAGAGCATATACACTTTATCACTGGTTAGCAGTGGTAAAGTGCGCAGAGTCTAAAAACCAGCAAAACAGTATCCAAAACGAGGAGGGAGGCAGGCAAAAAGTTAGGGGTGACTACCCTAAGGCTGTCAGGTCTAACATGTGTCCCCCCCAGCTGAAAGTGGGGAGAGCTACCCGACCTCCTGGGAGCTCTCATCGCTAAGGCGGAAGTACCTGAAGAGACCATCAGCATTGGCGTGGTCAACCCCTGGGCGATGTTCCACCGTAAAGTCCATCCCCTGTAGGGAAATGGACCACCTCAGAAGTTTTGGATTCTCACCCCTCATCTGCATGAGCCATCTGAGGGGTCTGTGGTCTGTCTGAACTAGGAAGTGAGTCCCAAACAGGTAGGGCCTCAGCTTCTTCAGGGCCCAGACCACAGCAAAAGCTTCTCTTTCAATAGCACTCCACCTCTGTTCCCGTGGTAATAGCCTTCTGCTAATAAAGACTACCGGTTGATCTTGGCCCTCCTCATTTAGCTGTGCTAGGACTGCCCCTATGCCATGCTCTGAAGCGTCTGTCTGCACGATAAATTCCTGGGAGTAGTCAGGGGCCTTGAGCACGGGGGCCGTGCACATGGCTTCCTTTAGGGCGTCAAAGGCTTTCTGACAAGCCTCTGTCCAATTCACCAACCTAGGTTGCTTCTTGGACGTGAGTTCGGTCAAGGGGGACACAATGGTACCATAGCCCTTGACAAACCTGCGGTAGTATCCGGTGAGGCCTAAAAAGGCTCTCACCTCAGTCTGGGTTGGAGGTGGTTGCCAGGCCTTGATAGTTTCGATCTTGGCCTGGAGTGGCTGCACCTTGCCACCACCTACTAGGTGTCCCAAGTACACCACGGAACCCTGCCCAATCTGGCACTTACTAGCCTTGATGGTCAGGCCTGCCTGTTGCAGGGCCTGAAGCACCTCCTTGAGGTGGAGCAGGTGTTCCTCCCAGCTGGAACTGTAGACAGCTATGTCATCCAGGTAGGCTGCACAGAAGGCATCCTTGCCAGCCAGGACCCCGTTAACCAACCGTTGGAAGGTAGCCGGGGCATTTTTTAATCCAAACGGCATCACTCGGAACTGGTAATGGCCGTCAGGGGTGGAAAAGGCGGACCTTTCCTTAGCCCTCTCAGTCAGGGCGATCTGCCAGTACCCTGAAGTAAGATCAAACGTACTCAGGAACTTGGCAGCGCCTAGCCTGTCCACGAGCTCATCAGCTCGGGGGATGGGGTGAGCATCAGTCCGGGTGACTGAGTTGAGACCCCGGTAGTCCACACAGAACCGGAGTTCTGGCTTCGCACCTGGGGCAGTAGCCTTAGGGACCAATACCACTGGGCTGGCCCAGGGACTACTGGATTTCTCAATGACCCCTAGAGTCAACATCTTGGAGACATCCTCCTTGATGCTGGCCTTCACCTTATCCGACAACCTGTAAATTTTGTTTTTCACAGGGAGACTGTCACCGGTGTCAATATCATGAACACAGAGGTGGGTCAGCCCAGGAGTAAGGGAGAACAGGGGGGAGAACTGCTCCAACAGCTCATAACAGTCTCCTTTCTGATTTAGAGTCAGGGTGCCAGACAGAATGACCCCGCTTACTGACCCATCACCTTCTTGGGCAGAGAGGAGGTCGGGGAGAGGTTCACTCTCCTCTTCCGTTCCTTCATCTGTGACCAGAAGCATGTTGATCTCCGACCTCTCACAATGAGCTTTTAGTCGGTTCACATGGAGCACCCTTAGGGGATTCCTAGGGGTTTTGAGGTCCACTAGGTAAGTGGCCTCCCCTTTCCGCTCCTTTATTTCAAATGGGCCAGACCAGCGGTCCTGGAGAGCTCTGGGCTCTACTGGCTCCATTACCCACACTTTGTCTCCAGGTTGAAACTCTACCAGGGTGGCCTTCTGGTCATACCATTGTTTCATCACCTCTTGACTGGCCTCAAGGTTATCTTGGGCTTCTTTCCAGAAGCGGGTCATCTGGTTGCGGAGGGCCAACATATAGCTGACCACATCCTGAGGGGGTGCCTTTGGAGCTTTCTCCAATCCCTCCTGGACAATGCTTAAGGGTCCCCTGACAGGGTACCCATAGAGAAGTTCAAAGGGACTGAACCCTACCCCTCTCTGGGGGACCTCTCTGTAAGCAAAGAGAAGGCATGGTAAGAGGACTTCCCACTTACGCCTCATGGCCTCAGGAAGGCCACCAATCATGCCTTTCAGGGTCTTGTTGAATCTCTCCACAAGACCGTTCGTCTGGGGGTGATAGGGTGTGGTGAACTTGTAAGTTACACCACACGCATCCCACAGCGACTTCATGTATGCGGACATGAAGTTAGTGCCTCTGTCAGACACTATTTCCTTGGGGAACCCCACACGGGTAAATATCCCCATCAGGGTTCTGGCCACCACCGGTGCAGTTACTGTCCTTAGAGGGATTGCCTCTGGGTAACGGGTGGCATGGTCCACCAAAACCAGGATGAACCTGTTGCCTAAGGCAGTTTTGGGGTCCAAGGGGCCAACAATGTCGATGCCCACCCTTTCAAAGGGGGTGCCAACGACAGGAAGTGGAATCAGGGGGGTTTTAACCCTTTTTCCTGCTTTACCACTGGCCTGGCAGGTAGGACAGGATCTGCAGAACTTGTCTGAGTGTGTCCTCATTTTGGGCCAATAAAAGTGGGTGTCAAGCCTGTTAAAGGTCTTGCCCTGCCCCAAATGTCCTGCCAGGGGAATGTCGTGAGCCAGACCCAGTAGGAAGGTTCGGTAACATTGGGGGACCACCAGCACACGTGCTGCCCCAAAGCCCGGAACCTTAGGCTCACTGTAAAGGAGATCATTCTCCCAATATAGGTGGTGATTGCCAGAGGCGTCGCCGGCTGCCTGGTTTGAGGCTTGTTTCCTCAAACCTTCTAGAGTGGGACATTCTTTCTGCGCCTTGCAGAAGTCCTCCCTGGTGGGTCCACCCTCAACTTGCCAACCAGCAAGCTCAGGTAAGTCACCTAGGGCGGCGATGTCTTCCCCAGTTGGCTCGGAAGCCTCCTCCTCAGGAGCCCCGTCAGCCACTGTGGGAACAGCGGGGGCCGGTTTCCCGCACCCCTGGTCCCCCCTCCTGGCAGCTCTCTGGGCCATCGTTCCAGGCTCCAGATGCCCTTGACTTCCCTCTCGGTCAGCCATGGACCGTGTGGTCATGCAGACCCACTCAGGTAACCCTAACATCTCCAGGTGAGACCTGAGCTCTACTTCTTTCCAAGCAGTGTGCTCAAGGTCATTGCCTAACAGACAATCTACAGGCATGGCAGGACTCACAGCTACTTTCAGAGTACCAGAGACCCCCCCCCACTCAAAGGGAACCAGAGCCACCGGTAGGTGACTCTCGCGATTGTCAGCTACTCTGACCTGGTGGAATGTATTAGGCATTATCTGCTCTGCTGACACCAGCTGACTCTTGATAGTAGTCATACTGGCTCCTGTGTCACGTAGAGCCTCCACCCTCTGCCCATCAATGGTGACCCACTGCCGGTACTTGGAAGTATTTCTAGGCATGTGGGCTTTGGGCACCATTTCTCCTTCTCCCAGGGACACTAGGGAAATCTCTACCTGTTCCCCAAAGCTAGTTGGGTCCATCTCCCCCCCGAGTGCTACACTAGTCAACCCAGGTGCCTGTCCAGTAGTGGACGGTGCCCTCTTGGGGCACTGAGGATCGCCTTTGTAGTGACCATATTGGTAACATTCCATGCATTTGGGGCTAGATTTTCCTGACCTGTCAAATGTCCCTGGCTTTCTCCCAAATTTGGAAAAGGAAGGGTTGCCACCCCCTCCCTGGGAATTCTTTTGGGGGCCTTTAGAGAGTTCCTTATCTGTAAGTTTATCTCCCCCCTCTTTCTTCTGTTGGGAACCCTGACCACCTTTGTGGGAGTCCCCCCCAGGTACCTTTTTGGACACTCTGGTGCTAACCCAGAGGTCCGCCTCCTCAGCAAGCTTCCTGGGATCAGTCAGCTTACTATCCACTAGGTGCTGGCGCAAATCTGTATAAGTAACATTAAGCATATGCTCTCTCAGGATCAAATCATATAAACTTTTATAATCTGCTACTTTGTTGCCCCGCACCCATCCATTCAGTGCCTTACTAGAGAAATCAAAGAAATCTACCCATGTTTGTGTGGTTTGTTTGGTGCTGTCCCTGAACCTCTGACGGTATCCCTCAGGGGTCAGCCCAAACTTGGCAAGTAAAGTGGCTTTCTGGAGTGGGTATGTGTTTTGATCCGGTGGATCCAATGTGAGAAGTGTGTCCCTCCCCAATGGCGGCACATAGCCCCACATAGCTACCCCCCATTGCCCTTCAGGAACCTCATGAGCCCTTAGTGCAACTTCATAAGCAGCTAACCATTTATCTATGTCATCTCCCACCACAAAACTGGGCACCACATTTTTGGGTATACGAACCTTCTTTTCTCCAGCAGGTCCTGTCTGTATGCTGCCACCATTATTGCTGGATTCAGACTGTCTTGCCTTGATCTCCAGCTCCTTGAGACTCAGTTCATGAGCCAACAATAGTTTCTTTTCAGCCAAAGCTCTTTCAGCTTCCACTTGTTTGGCTGCTCTTTCAGCTTCTGCTTGTTTGGCTGCCCTTTCAGCTTCTGCTTGAATCTGTTTGGCTGTCCTTTCAGCTTCAATCTGTTTGGCTGCTCTTTCAGCCTCAGCTTGTTTGGCTTCTCTTTCTGCCCTCCTCTCCTCCTGTTGCGCCTCAATTTTCATTTTTGCCATTTGCAATTGGAACTCCCTTTCCTCTCTCCTTTCCTCTGCGGTCAGGCTTTGCATGGAGACACTGCTCCCTGGTCTGGAAGGGTGCACAATTGCAGTGGTAACACCATCCATAGATAGTGAAAATCCTTCTGAGGGGCCATTTTCTGGCTCCCCTTCCTCATCATCCTCTAAATGGGCTTCTGCCCAGGCCCTCAGCGCCACTTGAAAGTCCTCCTTTCTGGAGGCCCCTTGGGTGGGTACCCTCAATGCCCTGCAGAATCCTCTTAGTTGTTTGACCGTGTATGTATCCAACTGGACTAGGTCAAAGTCCCCTGTCTGAGACCCAGTCAGAGACATGTTGAGTGAGGATTTAGTTTTTGAAAATTGTCAGGAAAAAACGGATTTTCAAAAAGAGATCACAACCAAGTTGACCTTCAACTGTGGGTAGGTAGTGAGATACTTAGCTACTGTATGTCACTGCACAAATACAAGTCCTATCCTCACCGCTGATCACCAATGTTAGAAATGGGGTTTTTGGTTGGCAGTCAGGTTACCTCCTGTCCAAGCAAAAGCCCTCACTCTAGTCAGGGTAAGTCACACACTATCCAAGATTATCCTGTGCCCACCCTCTGGTAGCTTGGCACGAGCAGTCAGGCTTAACTTAGAAGGCAATGTGTAAAGTATTTGTGCAATAAATCATACAATACCACCATATAGCACCACAAAACTACACCACAGTGTTTAGAAAAATATATAATAATTATCAGGATAATTGTAGGTCAAAAAGAATAAAGTTGCAATGGAAAATTGTAGAAATATCACAGGGAAGTGATATAGAGTGTCTTAAGTCTTTAGAATGCAATACAGTGTCTTTCAAGCACAAAGTACCTGGTTTCTGGTGGAAAATCTCCTCAGAGGGCCACAGGAGAAGAGATGCGTGGAAAAAGGGGTGTGTGCGTCGATTTCTCCTCAGCACACACAGACTTGCGTCGGTCTTTTCCACGCGGGGAAGTCGGGCGTCGTTTTCCGGCGCGCAGACAGTCTCTTTTTGTGGATCGCGGGGATTACCAGATGTCCCGGGTCTGTGCGTGGATTCTCCCGCTTGTTTTCCGGCTGCGCGTCGTTCTGCGGGGCTGCGCGTCGAAGTTTCGATCTCACGGTAGGCGTCGCGTCGATTCCTCCTTGGAAGTCGGGCGGCGTTGTCCTTGCGAGGCCGTGCGTCGAAAGTTTGGTCTCACGGCAGGCGTCGCGTCGATTTCTCCTTGGAAGTCGGGCGGCGTTGTCCTTGCGAGGCCGTGCGTCAAAGTTTCGCACTCACGGTGGGCGTCGCGTCGATTTCTCCTGGAAAGTCGAGCGGCTTTGTCCTTGCGAGGTTGTGCGTCGAAGTCTCGATCGTCCCGAGGGCGTCGCGTCGATCAGCGTCGGTGTGCGGCGTTTTTCTCGCCGCGAAACAAGCTGTGCGTCGAAATTTTCGGCGCACGGAGCGTCCAAGTGAAAGGAAGAAGTCTTTTTGGTCCTGAGACTTCAAGGAACAGGAGGCAAGCTCTATCCAAGCCCTTGGAGAGCACTTTCACAGCCAGACAAGAGTTCAGCAAGGCAGCAGGGCAACAGCAAGACAGCAGTCCTTTGTAGAAAGCAGACAGGTGAGTCCTTTGAGCAGCCAGGCAGTTCTTCTTGGCAGGATGTAGTTTCTGGTTCCGGTTTCTTCTCCAGCAAGTGTCTGATGAGGTAGGGCAGAGGCCCTGTTTTATACCCAAATGTGCCTTTGAAGTGGGGGAGACTTCAAAGAGAGGCTAAGAAGTGCACCAGGTCCCCTTTCAGTTCAATCCTGTCTGCCAGGGTCCCAGTAGGGGGTGTGGCAGTCCTTTGTGTGAGGGCAGGCCCTCCACCCTCCCAGCCCAGGAAGACCCATTCAAAATGCAGATGTATGCAAGTGAGGCTGAGTACCCTGTGTTTGGGGTGTGTCTGAGTGAATGCACAAGGAGCTGTCAACTAAACCTAGCCAGACGTGGATTGTAAGGCACAGAAGGATTTAAGTGCAAAGAAATGCTCACTTTCTAAAAGTGGCATTTCTAGAATAGTAATATTAAATCCGACTTCACCAGTCAGTAGGATTTTGTACTACCATTCTGGCCATACTAAATATGACCTCCCTGCTCCTTTCAGATCAGCAGCTGCCACTTCAACAGTGTATGAGGGCAGCCCCAATGTTAGCCTATGAAGGGAGCAGGTCTTCCAGTAGTGCAAAATCCTACTGACTGGTGAAGTCGGATTTAATATTACTATTCTAGAAATGCCACTTTTAGAAAGTGAGCATTTCTTTGCA
This sequence comes from Pleurodeles waltl, assembly GCF_031143425.1. Lineage (NCBI taxonomy): Eukaryota > Metazoa > Chordata > Amphibia > Caudata > Salamandridae > Pleurodeles > Pleurodeles waltl. The sequence continues at coordinate 458,200,520 of NC_090440.1, read as the reverse complement.
CTTAAATCCTTCTGTGCCTTACAATCCACGTCTGGCTAGGTTTAGTTGACAGCTCCTTGTGCATTCACTCAGACACACCCCAAACACAGGGTACTCAGCCTCACTTGCATACATCTGCATTTTGAATGGGTCTTCCTGGGCTGGGAGGGTGGAGGGCCTGCCCTCACACAAAGGACTGCCACACCCCCTACTGGGACCCTGGCAGACAGGATTGAACTGAAAGGGGACCTGGTGCACTTCTTAGCCTCTCTTTGAAGTCTCCCCCACTTCAAAGGCACATTTGGGTATAAAACAGGGCCTCTGCCCTACCTCATCAGACACTTGCTGGAGAAGAAACCGGAACCAGAAACTACATCCTGCCAAGAAGAACTGCCTGGCTGCTCAAAGGACTCACCTGTCTGCTTTCTACAAAGGACTGCTGTCTTGCTGTTGCCCTGCTGCCTTGCTGAACTCTTGTCTGGCTGTGAAAGTGCTCTCCAAGGGCTTGGATAGAGCTTGCCTCCTGTTCCTTGAAGTCTCAGGACCAAAAAGACTTCTTCCTTTCACTTGGACGCTCCGTGCGCCGAAAATTTCGACGCACAGCTTGTTTCGCGGCGAGAAAAACGCCGCACACCGACGCTGATCGACGCGACGCCCTCGGGACGATCGAGACTTCGACGCACAACCTCGCAAGGACAAAGCCGCTCGACTTTCCAGGAGAAATCGACGCGACGCCCACCGTGAGTGCGAAACTTTGACGCACGGCCTCGCAAGGACAACGCCGCCCGACTTCCAAGGAGAAATCGACGCGACGCCTGCCGTGAGACCAAACTTTCGACGCACGGCCTCGCAAGGACAACGCCGCCCGACTTCCAAGGAGGAATCGACGCGACGCCTACCGTGAGATCGAAACTTCGACGCGCAGCCCCGCAGAACGACGCGCAGCCGGAAAACAAGCGGGAGAATCCACGCACAGACCCGGGACATCTGGTAATCCCCGCGATCCACAAAAAGAGACTGTCTGCGCGCCGGAAAACGACGCCCGACTTCCCCGCGTGGAAAAGACCGACGCAAGTCTGTGTGTGCTGAGGAGAAATCGACGCACACACCCCTTTTTCCACGCATCTCTTCTCCTGTGGCCCTCTGAGGAGATTTTCCACCAGAAACCAGGTACTTTGTGCTTGAAAGACACTGTATTGCATTCTAAAGACTTAAGACACTCTATATCACTTCCCTGTGATATTTCTACAATTTTCCATTGCAACTTTATTCTTTTTGACCTACAATTATCCTGATAAATATTATATATTTTTCTAAACACTGTGTGGTGTAGTTTTGTGGTGCTATATGGTGGTATTGTATGATTTATTGCACAAATACTTTACACATTGCCTTCTAAGTTAAGCCTGACTGCTCGTGCCAAGCTACCAGAGGGTGGGCACAGGATAATCTTGGATAGTGTGTGACTTACCCTGACTAGAGTGAGGGCTTTTGCTTGGACAGGAGGTAACCTGACTGCCAACCAAAAACCCCATTTCTAACAGTGTCCATGCAGGTCTATGAGTGGTGTCCATGCGTTGGTGGTACATGCAGGGCTTGGCACAGGGATAAGTGAGATGTGATGGTGGGGTGTGTGGGTAGTGGTGGAGTGGTAGGAGTGAGGGTGGGGGTATATGTTGGCATGCAGGTAGGGGGGTAGTAGTAGTATAGAGTTGACTTACCAGAGTCCAGTACTCCTGCTACACCTGCCAGGCACTCAGGATGCATGATTGACAAGACTTTCTCCTCCCATGTTGTTAGTTGCGGGGGAGAAAGTGGGGGTCCACCACCAGTCCTCTGTACAGCGAGTTGGTGTCTTGCTGCAATGGAACGTACCTTCCCCCGTAGTTTGTTCCACCTCTTCCTGATGTCATCCCTAGTTTTGGGGTACTGTCCCACGGCATTGACCCTGTCCACGATCCTCCAACATAGCTCCATCTTCCTAGCAATGGATATTTGCTGCACCTGTGCTCCAAATAGCTGTGGCTCTACCCGGATGATTTCCTCCACCATGACCCTCAGCTCCTCCTCAGAGAATCTGGTGTGTTGTTGTGGTGCAATGGGTGTTTTGTGAGTATTATGGGTGAGGGTGTGTAGTGTGAATTGTTGGGGTGTGTGTTGTGAGGTGCTTGGGTAGTGTATCGGTGATGGTGGTATATGGCTCTGGTTTTGTAAGTGGTCTTGCTGTCTCTCTCTGGTGCCAATGTATTCGTAAAGGGTTGTGGGTACTGTGGGTGGGTGTTTTATAGTGGTGTGGGTGTGTGGGTGTGGTGTGTGTATGGGTGTCAGGTGTGTGTTGTTTGAATTGTCCAATGTGGTGTTGTTTTGTTTGTGTGTGTGTATTTTGAGCACAGCGGTATGTACCGCCAATGGTTTACCGTCATTGAATGGCCCCCATGGTGATTTGTGGGTCATAATGTGGTGGGCGTTGTTCTGCTGGCGTAACTGTGTGGGTTTTGATACCACCAGTTTATCACTGACCTTTGGTGTGGGGGAGTTGTGTCTGTGGCTGTAAAGTGACGGTTTGGTGTGTGTGTGTCATAATATGGTGAACAGATATCTGCCGCAATGGCAGTATGTTGGAGGCAGTCAGCATGGCGGTAAGTGGGATTTACCACCAATGTCATAATGAGGGCCTTAATTGTCCATCAAAATTTAGACTGCATTTTTATTACAGAAACTTGGGCTAAAGAAGTTTCTAGCCCTAATTTCATAACAGCCACTCCACTAGGATATTCATTTTGTAGACTGGATAGAATTTCAAGTAGAATAGGAGGTCTGGCTATTATCTTTAAGTCTATTTTCTCCTGTCATTGGGAAGCCATAAATGTCACATCAGAGATTTGCAAAGGTATCTGCTTTAAGAATCGTCAGAAAAATACTGTGTTAATTGAGGGACTATTGGTGTACGGACGTCTGGGTCCCTACTCGAGTTTCCTGCAGCATTGGTCAGACATAATTGAGCCATTAACTATGTCTACCAAATGTATTGTATTGGGGGACATCAATTTTCCCTTTGATGATAGTCAGGACCCTAACACCAATGAGTTCCTGAATTTTATGGCAGATTTTGATTGGAAATTAAGAGTTCTGACAGCCAAACATAGGGCAGGTCACCTTCTGGACTGGATATGTGCCCGTCATGATGACTTGGTTTTGTTGAAGAATAGGCAGCTTGATTGGACTGACCACCATCTTTTTATTTTTAGTTTGACTAATGCTCTATGCCCTCAGCATGTTAGCCCTACCTTGAAACCATTTACACACTGGAACTGTATTAAGAGTCAACAATTACAACTGGCATTGGTTTCAGGGTGGGAAGCAGCAATGAATCTTCCATTGTCGGCAATGGACAGATTTAATCTGGGGGTCAATTTTGCAATTGATCAACTGGCCCTACTTAGAACTTCTCTCTCTTTAAAGAAGAAAAAAGTTAGTTGCCCCTGGTTTACGATTTCAAGAGCCTGCAGAGAAAACATCGCCAAAAAGAACAGAGATTGAAATTAGATCTCAACACTGAGGAGAAAGAGAAGCTTAGATCTGTCTTTAGTGCCTACAAAGATGCAAGAAATAAAGCTAAAACCGAGTATTATACTCGGAAAATTAAGGAGGCCCTTAGAGAACTCATTAAAATGGTATGCTCCCGTATGGTCTCATCTACAACTCCAGAGTTGGAGAATTCTCAAGAATTCTGCAATAAGGTGAGTACTTTTTTTTTTAAATAAAGTTTTACAAACTCAAGCAAGTTTTATTCATTCTGTGGGGATATCAGACCCATACGATTATTTAAACAGCACTTTAGACGAGGACTGCCCCATGATGACTAATTTTCAGCCATTACGACCGGAAAGGATCAAAGAGATCATGATGGGCATTAAGTCAGGTTCCCCCAGTGACCCATATTCTACAGCTTGTCCCTGATTTAGTATCTACAGCTCTTGCTCCAGTACTTCAGGAGGTTCTGACTATGGGAGTTTTTCCACCATCGTGGAAGGAAGCGACAGTGGTTTCCCTGAAAAAAAAAACAGATGGAGCAGCACATGATCTCAAGAATCTGCGGCCCATTGCCCTGCTGCCTATTTCAGGCTAAAAAATTTGAAAAACACGTTAATGCAGAACTAGCTAAATTTCTTCAAGATTCGGGTAGCCTAGATTCTACTCAACATGGCTTTAGAAAAGCCCATAGTACGGATTCCACCCTCATTACCACTTCAGACACTATCTGCAGATTAGTGGATGAGGGGCAAGGAGCCATCTCAGTACTATTAGACCTATCAGCTGCTTTCGATACCATTTCATCTGATATTATGGCATTTCATCTCTATCAGACGGGGGTTAGAGGTACAGCACTGAATATTTAGAAATCATTTTTAGAAGAGAGATCTACCACAGTAAGTTGTGGGGATTTTAGAGCACCCGCATATCAACTACCATGCAGTGTCCCTCAAGGCTCTTCACTTAGCCCCACACTACTTTATCTGTATGTAGCACCATTGGCCAGACTTATTCGATCATTGGTTTTATGCCCACTTCCTATGTTGACGACACACAACTAATCTTTCCTGTTCCTAAGAATTGGGAGGAAGTTGCGGATCGCTTCCATCACTGTATGAGTGGGGATAACAGTTGGATGGGCTTGAATTGGCTTAAGATGAATGGCGATAAAACTGAGATTTTACTGTTTGCCTCCAGTAAGGAATTGTGGAGCTCATGTTGGTGGCCATCAGTGTGTGGTGATTTTCATGCCCCCATTACTTCCACCAGAAATCTGGGAGTTATATTTGGCAAAAGCCTATCTTTTAAATGTCAAGTTAACTCCATCATTAAATCCAGTTTTTGGACTCTCAAAATTCTGAAGAAAATGTTTCCATATTTACAAAAGGAGCTTAGAATCACAGTGGCCTGGGCACTAATAATGTCTAGATCATATTACTTTAATACTCTAATGCTTAACATTGACAATACCTTGCTTAGGAAACTTAAATTGATTCAAAATACTGCTGCCCATTTAATATTAGATCTTTCCCGCTCAGCTTCGACCAGCGGATGTTTGAAACAATTGCATAGGTTACCTGCTATGAAGTGCATTATTTTTAAAACTTTGTGTTTGACTCACAATTCTTTGCATATGCGTTGCTCTGAATATCTCTCCTCAAGGCTATGTTGGTATATGCCGAGCTGTCAGCTCAGATCAGCAGGATCCCATCTGGTCCTTGTTCCTCGCACTCGCATGGCCAGATGGGGGATAAAGCATTTATTGTGACTGCTGCTAAACAGTGGAATATGCTCCCCTTGATGATTAGGAAGGAATATAATTTTTCGCCTTTAAGAAGCAGCTAAAGCCTTGGCTCTTCCCTCAGTAGTTTTATTTTCTCTTTTCCTGTTTTCTTTTTTAGATACTCTACCCTCTATTGCTCAGAGCTTCGATGCTATGTCCGGAATGCACTTTATAAACACAAAAATGCAAAATACAATACAAATACCCACTTGCCAAGCCCAAACCTTCACTTTTTATACATTTAAGGCATACACCTGCCAGGCACCCAGGATGCATGGACAGGCTGCAGTGTATGTTAAAGGTGGGACGTGTACTGATGTGTTTTACATGTCCTAACAGTGAAATACTGCCACAATTGTTTTTCACTGTTGCAAGGCCTTTCTCTCTCATACGTTAACATGAGGTCTGCCTTTAAATAACTTTAAAGTGCAGATTTCCTTTGAGCAGATAGAAATATGGAGTTTTGTGTCTCTAAACTCATAATTTAAAAACACATCTTTTAGTGAAGTTGTTTTTTAGATAGTTAGTTTGAAAATGCCACTTTTAGAAAGGGGGCATTTTCTTGAATAAACCATTCTCTGACTCTGCCTGCTTGTGGATTTCCTGTCTGGGTCAGACTGATAGTTGAGCTGTTTGTGAATCCCCTCTAGACAGTGAGACAAAGGGAACTGGGGTGTAGCCTGAATATCCTGATGGGCCATCTGAGCTAGAGTGGAGTAAGGTGTGGTCACTTACGCGTGAATGGGCTGTGTCTGCCCTCATACAATGCAGTCTCCAATCCCCTGGTGTGTGTCGGGGGTCAGGCCTGGGTAAGGCAGGATCCTGTGAACAACAGAGACTTTCCTTTGAGGTTTGACAACTTAAAAGGCAGAAAGGGATGTAAGTAGTGCACCCAAAATTCCAGATTTTCATATTACTTCTGGGATCAAGAGGAACTTCTGCCAAGGAGAAGAGCTGAAGAGCTGAGGAGAAGTGCTGCCCCTGCCTGTGACTGTGCTTTATTGGGCTATCTGCAGTAGCTGTCTCTGCCTGTGAAAGGGGACATAGATTGGACTTTGTTGTGCATTCCTGTTTGAGAAGAATCTCCAAGGGCTTGAACTGAGCTTGCCTCCTATTTTGAAGTCTCAGGGCCATCAAAGACTTCCTCTGCCAGCACCTGGACTATCTGCTGAGACACCTACCCTCCCAAGTGGTGCCTCATCCAGTCCCTGACCCATTGAGAGGTGAACCTGGCGGAGCAAGGACTGACATCCATGCACATAATACCGTGTGGGGAAATTTCCGAGGCACCACCTGCAACACAGCTGAAAAACAACATGTCACCCACTTCACTGCAACAATCGATGCTCCACCTGCATAGCGGCTGGGAGATCGATGCATCACAGTTGGAGAAACAAAAGAACACCTGCTTGCGGTTGCTGATAATGACACAAACCGACAGAGTGTGGGTTTTCTAACACTGTGCGACTGGATTTCTCACGCATCATCCTTGGGAAACAAAGTCATCCCGACCCTGGGTGGATCAGAGGTGCCCCGTCCGGAAATTAAAGCATCGTTCTTTTGCGAGGGAGAAAAATGATGCATCGCTGACGCGACTGGAGAAGAAATGACACACGGCCTCACTTGCGAGGAAGGAATTGGCACACTGCTGACTTTTCTGATGCAAGCTCGCCCATGCAGCTTTATTTTTGACCCAAACCAGGTACTTTGTGTAAAATCAATGTTTCCATTGTTTTCTGAGGAGTAAGACTCCTGTTCTTTTGAAAATTCACATCTTGACTTGTGTATGTTGGATTCTGGTTGTTTTGGTCTTGTTCAATTTAGATAAATGTTACCTATTTTTCTAAACTGTCCATCTTGTAGTGTTTTCACTGTATTACTGTGTGTGTTGGTAAAAATAATTGATAAATTGTTTCTGTGATAAGCCTTCCTGCTTGTGCCAAGATACCAAGGGGGTGAGTGGGGGTTAACCAGGTGTATTATGCCTTTGTCCTGACTAGAGTGAGTGTCCTTGCTTGGACATGGGGTAACCTGACTGCCACCCAAATATCTTTATGACATCCTCAGCCCAGTTAATGCAAAGATTTCAGGGACTGAATTCAAGTCTACAGGTAAATTATGTTCTATTGATCCTGCAAATGTTTGTAGATACTTCAAATAAGAATTTGAACTCATGCTTCATTTCATCTACAGTAAACATAATTCACCACTAGGTGAGGTTGTAGACTTCTTTTAGCGAAAAGAACACCAAGTTAGAGGAGCACCACATATACATCTGTTATTGTGGGTGAAGGATGCACCAAAATATGGCCAAGATACTGATGGCTCAGTATTGTCATTCATTGAGCAATATGTAACTTGTGACATTACAGAAGAGTCTCAGAACAGAATTCTTAGGCAGCAATTCTTGCAATTCCAGTCTCATAAATGTGGCAAATATTGATGACGGAGATACAAAGCAAAAGGGAAATTCTAAACTAGTGGCCTGATTTAGAGTTTGGTGGAGGGGTTATTCCATCACAGCATTGAAGAATATCCCCTCTGCTGAAAAAGAAATCCCATTATATCCTATAGCATTTATACTTTGGTGAACGGCCCTTCTGACAAGGCAACCCCTCCACCAAGTCTAAATCAGGTCCTAAGTGTCCTTTTGGATTCCCTAGTTTGTTAATCTTGAAAGGAAATGTAAACATGTTTATGTTTGCAGTCAGACACAAGGTTACTAGAAAATCTCCTTAAAACACTTATAATCTGAAAATAAGTTATGCTTCAAAACTTATCAATAAATTACAATTGAGTAATCCTTTCCATATGACATGCCAACATGGTCATTCAGTCTGTAGCAGACAATTCTTTTGATGTAGTTTGTATGTCACTTCATATATAGCAAAGTTGTAAAAGACAGAGATGAAGGACGTATTGGAAGAGATAGTAGCAGAGGAGTCTTCAAGTAAAATGCTTTACAGTTTCAGTTTAAACATGCTCTCACACAGGGAAATTGGTTCCCATGAAAGTTGTAACAGACTTAGGTTCCAACCTATACTTGTTGACGCAAAACTGCGCTACAGTAGTTTTGTGTCAAATTCCTTGGCGCCTACAAGCGCCATTCCATAGCAGCAGCTTTGCCCAATATCTATGGATTGCACACGCTAACGCTAAGGAATGGCTGGCGTCAAAACAAAAGACACTAGCCAGGGGGGATGGCAGTAGGGACAAAGGTGCTACTGGGTTAGAAATTACGCTAGGCTGGTTAGCAGCAACAAATATGCAGCTAACCAGCCTAGCATCATTTTCTGACACACTACCATCCAAATATGAGTCCTGTCTCAGTAAAGACAGGAGTCAGGCCCACCACCCCAGTGACCAGCACAGGGGTCCAGTGCCCTCTGGGAAAGGCCATAAGACCAAGTGCCAGGCAGGGGGACCCATGTCAGGGGCCCCCAATGACACACCAAACAAAAAGAATACTTACTTATACTTAATCAGGATGGGTTCCCCCATCCTGTGGTGTCCCTCTTTTGTAAGTGGAGGTGCTGCTGCTGGTTGGGGTGGGCATCTGTGGACCCATTCCAGGGTGTTTGGTCATGGAAATGGGTCCACAGGTACTCTAATACCTGGTTTGACCCTGGTGGTAAATAATAGCGCTAAGCAGGCTTAGCACCATTTTTGGGGTCCGCCTCCTCCATGCACCTTGTTTCTGTGCCAGAGGATAGATATGGCGTTAGGGGGTTAGCGTCATGTTGTGGACGCTAACTCCAATATTTTAATGGTATATGGGTCTATCGTCAAAATATTGATATGGAGTTAGGTCAGCACCATTTTAACATCATCATAAATGACACTAGAACGGTGCAACCCAAATATAAATATGCACCTTAGTTCTTCCAGCTGCTATGGGAAGACCAAAGCAATCATTTGTGCTAGTTTAGCCATGACATCAACACAAAACAGTGTGTTGAGAGATTTTCCTGAAACTGACTGTCTTGCTTAGTTTGACCCTGAAAGTACTGATCTTGTTAATACAAATATGATGGACACTTAGGCCCATATTTATATTTGTTTTGCGCTGCATTTTGTAGGAGGCTGGCCTGGTTTGTAGTGGGTACCTAAGGTATCTGCACCTTATAAAAGGTCCAGCTATCCGTTATTAGTAAAATTCAGTAAGTGTCTAAAAGCCAGGCTGTCAAAAGGTAGCTGTAGGCAGAGCAACCAAGGTTGAACAAGGAGATATGCAAAGCTCTTGCAAATTCCACTGTAGTCACAACGTACTTACACACAAGAAAGACAATACTCAGTGTTAACAAAAATAAAGGTACTATATTTTAGTGCTACAATGCTAAAAATATCTTAGAGGCTATACTCCCTTAGGAGGTAAGTATTATACATAAAATATACACTAGTAACCAAAATCAAGTAAGTAAACAGTCATAAAATAGTGCAGATAGTGAAAATCACCATAAATTACAATGGGCCTAGGGGGAACACAAACCTTATACTAAAGTAGTTGAATGCGAATGTCGGAAGTATAAGAAAACACCAAAGGTAAGTAAAGTACCCCACCCAAAGCCCAGGAAAACAGGAGTAAAGTACAGCACGTTTCCTCAGAATACACTAGAATTTGTGATAAAGAATTATTAAAAAACCAAGCAAGACTGCAAGATACCACCGATGGATTCCTGGACCTGAATACCTGTTGAGAGAGGAGACCAAGTCCAAGAACAGCTGAAGGGTTCAGGAAGAACAGGAGCCTCTGCTAACCTGGATGAAGGTGAAAAGGAGGATTCTCCAGTTAGAAGAAAAAGTCAGAAATGCATCAAAGAAGACAGCTGTGGGTTTCTGCTTGGTGCAAGAGATGTCCTACGTCAAGTAGATGTACGCAGGCTGATTTTTGTCACTGGATTCCACCAACAAGCCTTGACTCCTGCAAAAGACGTGTTTGTCAGGAAAAGGCGCTACCTGGTCCCAGGAGGGACCTGGGGGTCTAAACGTGGACTGAGGAGACAGAGGGGGCTCTCAGCACTTCAGAGAGTCCTCAGAAGACCAGGCAGCACCCATAGGAGGCTCAGGACATGGGGACAAAAGAGATGCAAATTGCGGTCATTGCAGCACTAAACAAAGGGATCCCACACTGCCGGAGAACAACTCACGGAGCTGAGCATCACAGGATAAAGTGCCTTGGACCGGGGCTGGCCGGCGCAAGAAGGATTCCTTGAAGAAATGCAGAGAAGCCCTAAGAGCTGCAATACATGTAGTGCACATGGGTACTGTCTGGCACGTGGAGGCAAGCTCTTACCTCCACCAAATTTGGAAAGTTGGACCTTTGGACAGTTAGGGTCACTTTTGTCTATCACCTGTGTCCTTAGGAGCACTCTCGCTGTGGGAGGAGTCCAAGCGTACCGCTCGTCGTCTTAGAAGGTGCCTAGTGGAGCAGGGGAGTGACTCCGTCACCCCACGGGAGATTTCTTCAGTCCTTCTGGTGCAGGGTGAAGACAGGGAGTCCTCAGAGCATGCACACCATGGAAACCATGTTGCAGTTGCTAGCTGAAGTTGCAGAGGAAAGTATTCCCTTGTGGATACTTTGTTACTGTTACAGCGGTTCCTGGAGCAGGCTGCAGTTGATCCAAGGTCAGAGGATGATGAAGTAGTTGCAAAGGATTCCTGTTGGAGTCTTGCAATCCAAATCTGAGGAAACACTCAGGGGAGAGACCCTAAACAGCCCTGAGAGGGGGACATGGTCACCTAACCAGGTAAGCACCTATCAGGAGGGGTCTCTGACATCACCTGCTTGTACTGGCCACACAGATGCTCCAAGAGTTCCCAGACCATCCGGAAAACAAAATGGCAGAACCCAGGGACACTCTGGAGGAGCTCTGAGCACCACAATTGGGGTGGTGATGGACAGGGGAAGGGTCACTCCCCTTTCCTTTGTCCAGTTATGCATCATAGCAGGGACTGGGGGTCCCTGAACCAGTATAGACTGGATTATGCAAGGAGGGCACCATGTGTGCCCTTCAAAGCATTTCCAGAGGCTCTGGGAGGATGCACCCCCATGCCTGTAATACCTATTTCCAAAGAGGAGGTGTAACACCCCTCTCCTAAAGGAAATGCATTGTTATGCTTTCCTGAGATTGAGCTGCTCAAGCCCCAGGAGGGCATATGCCTGTCTGTGAGGTGGCATCAGCTGGGGCTGCAGTGGAAACCTCAGAGAGCTGGTTTGGCAACACTGGGGGTCCATCATGGGGCTGTATGAAACTGTATGGGGGTACAATTTCCAGTTCTTACACACTTTACATGGCCATATTCGGGGTTAGCATTGTGAAGCTACATATATGTATTGACCTATATGTACTGCACACATATAATGACGTCCACGCACTCACGAAGCCGGGAAAATGGGCCTGGACAATGTGGGCACTGGTGCAGGGGAGCCCTCACACACAGGTACTATGCACCTAGCCTTCAGGGTCTAAAGGTTAGATATATAGGTGACTTATAAGTGACTTGGTGTAGTGAAAATGGCTGGGAAATAGTGCTTACACTATTTCACTCAGGCTGCAATAGCAGCCCTGACAAAGTGTTTGTGTGAGTTCCTTATTCGTGGCAAAAGAAATGCTGCAGTGCATAAGGATCCCCTGGAATCCCAATGCCCTGGGTACCTAGGTACCATATTCTATGTACTTATAAGGGGGGTCCAATATGCCAATTTTGAGTGGAATACTGGGTTACCTGTATGTAAGTACAAATCTGGAACCAGAGAGAGCTGTGGGGTCTGAATATAGTAATTTAACCCAAAGGATATATTCTGGGGGTAATCTGAAGGCCTCCAGTGTCGCTAGCACATAGTCCCAATTCAGGGTATCGAATGCCTGTCATATATTTACAGGCAGGCAGTCGGCATGGGGATAATGGTGTTTTGTCTCACCCATTAGCTGGAACAGCCAGCATATGTTCAACAGCATACTACGATGCAGAATAAATTCACTTAAATCTGTGTACAACAGTTGAAAAAGATGTCGCAGGAGGTGATGCACTAGCACCTTACCAAGGAGTTTGTATTCAGTATTCAAGATAGACAGAGGTTTATAGGAGGACAAATCTGCGGGGGTCTGTTAGGTTTCCGAAGCGAGGTCAAGGCTTCCCAAGTCAAAGGGGGAAGCATTCCCTTCACTAATGAATTGTTATACAGTCTCTCAAGGCGAGGGACCACTTGCTCGGCATATGTGGGATAACACTCCACTGGCATAACATCAGAATCTGGAGTTTTATTATGAGCCAACTCTTTAATCACTTCCCGGAACTCGGTCACTGAAATCGGGGCCTTCAGCGATTTCCTCTCAGCTGCAGCCATCTGAGGGAGTGTGCTTTGATGTAGAAATGAGACTATGGTTGCCGGAGCAGAAGGCGGCGGTGCTGCATATAGGTCGGTATAATAGTGACAGAAGATTTTTTTAGGGCCACTTTGTGTATCAAGAATGCCCAGGTGCAGGGACTGTATGGATAGAATAGGGGTTGGTGATTGTTGTGGCTTAATTAGTCTGGCAAGAAGGGCATCGGGTTTGCCTGCATTCACATGATGTTTTTTATGTAGGGCCTACATTCAAGGACCCAGAGGCATACAAGGAGCTCTGCGAGATGAACTGGAGCATTTTGTAGTTGAGTGTCATCTATTTTGTCATGTCTAGCCGCTTGTTCCAGAGCAACCAGGTTGTTTTCTAATTGTGTAAGTTCCTTCAGTGATTCCCCCAGTACACGTGCGAATGTGGAGATAGAAGCCCCTTGTAATACCACCTTGAAGGCCTTCCACTTGACCAGTGGGGAGGAAGCATTATCTGTGTTTTTTGAGAAATAGGCATTAATATTGGTGGCCAGATTCTCCTGGAATACTGTGTCCTCCAATAACGTGGTTTGGATGCCCCATGTAGGTATCGGCGCAGACACTCAACCCCACAAGAGCATGATTTCTAGTGGATTTTGGTCTGATAATGTTTTATCTAAATGTATTGCATGAGTAATATGAGGTTCCAGTCTAGAGGTACACATAAACCGGTCTAGGCAGGAGTGGAGCTTGCCAGGGGGAATAAAATAAATATTATCCAAACATTCTCTGCAGTTGTGGTTTCGCCAAAAGTCTTATAAGTCCCAACGCATAGCCCATTGTTGCAGTGCCTTGGCCTGGTGAACCAGAGCAGTGTTTGTTGGGGAGGGGTTGAATGGTCCATATTAATATCAAGAATAGCATAGGAACCCGCACCCAACACCCTAGGGAGGTGGGTCCATTCTGATAACACTGTGGAGAGGAGGGGGAGGAATACTTCTCTCAGTTTGGCACGTAAAGACATCCCAGCACCACTTGCTAACCATTACGCAGGCCCCATAGTAACAAAGATAGAGTCTAAATTTTTGTATCTTGAGCCAGGAAAAGGAATCCTGCCTGTATGCAGATGTCTGCCCTCAGGCATAAAGGAGAGTAAGAGGTATGAAAGAGTTGCATTCTCCATTTCTGCTGAAACTTAAGGGCCTCCGGTGTGGTAAGATGTATTTTCTGTATGAAGGCCATGTGTGCCCGATGCCTTTGTAACTGTGCTAGGTCCCTACAACATTTATAGACCAATCCCAGCCGCTTAACTTTCCAGGTAGTTATATTGTAAGATTTTGGGATTGTAGCCATCACAACAAATGTACAATAGGCGAGTTAGCGCCTCTATCAGCTGACATTGTGTACCCCACTGGTACCCCATCAATGACAGAAGCATAACAACAAACATAATTTCCCAGTACGTTGTCCGGTGCAAAAACTTTGCTCAGCCAGTTAACTAAACAGAACAAAGTTAAACAGAGGGATAGAGATTCCAAGGCTCATGCTAATGGGCTCATGGGGTGTCCCTTGAGCTGTAAAGCACAGTGCCAGGGTACTGAAATTGTTCCCTCACTTTTGGAGCTTCAGACCCAGGCCCTATCAATAGTGGAATGGTCACTTACCAGTCCCATATACAAAGGTGGGAGACATACAGGTTCCACATGTGAGTATTAAGTAGCATACTTTAGGGTAGTTAGAAGTGTGCAGATCATTACACATTGTAGGAGGCTGGCCTGGTTTGTAGTGGGTACCTGGGGTACTTACACCCAATACCAGGTCCAGTTATCCCTTATTAGTGAAGTAGTAGTGTTCTAGCAGCTTAGGCTGATAGAAGTAGCTATAGCAGAGCAGCATAGGCTGAACTAGGAGACATGCAAAGCTCATGCAATACCACTTATAGTTACACAGTACTTATACACAAGTAAAGACAATACTCAGTGTTACCAAAATAAAGGTATTTATTTGGGTGACACAGTACCAAAAATAGCTTAGAGACAATACTCCTTCTGGAGCTAAGTATTATACACAATATTTACACTAGGCACCAAAAGTAGACAAGTCAGTAGTCATAGAACAATGCAAACAATAGGAAATGCTGTAGAACGCAATGGGAGAAAATAGGTCTAGGGGGCAACACCAACCATTTACTAAGAAAGTGGAATGTGAATCATGAATTCCCTTCTAGACAAGTGTAGCATGTGCAGAATCACTGGGAGAGTAATAATACAGTAAAGGTAAGTAAATTACCCCACCCAGAGCCCAGAAAAGCAGGAGAAAAGTACTGCAAGTTTCCTTAGGACACACCACACCTCGTGATTGGGATATTGCATTAACCAATCAAGTCTGCAGACAACAACTGCTGGATTCCTGGACCTGAAGACCTGCAAAAAAAGAGGACCAAGTCCAGAAGTTGAAAGAAGTTCCAGGAAGGACAGGAGCCCCTGCCAACCCAGAATAGAGTGCAAATGAAGAGTCTCTGGTTAGTCAAAGACTGCAGAAATGCACCCTAGGAAGATGCCAGTGGGTTCCTGAATAATGCAAAAGATGTACCACGAGGTGAAGATGGATGCAGATGTGATTTCGTATTGGAAGTCACCAACAAGCCTTAGTTACGACAAAAGTTCATTTAGCATCACATTGGTGCTGGCTGGACCCAGGAGGGACCTGGGAGCCTCAACTCTGTGTGAGGAGGAAGAGGGGGCTCTCAGAACTTCAGAGAGCCCTCAGGACACCAGGCAGCACCCACGGGAGTCCCGGGACACGGGGACAAAGGAGTTGCAAAATGCAGTTGGTGCAGCACAACAAAGGAAGGTCCCACGCCACCTGAGAACAACTCAGTGAGTTGAGCATCACAGGATGGAGTGCTGGGGACCTGGGCCAGGCGGTGCACGAAGGAATTTTCCAAATTGTGCAAAGAGGCCTCAGGAGGTTAAGAAGACGCAGTAAACAGGGGTACCATCATTCTCAGGGAAGGCAAGGTCTTACCTTCTCCAAATTGCATCAGCAGGACCTCAGGACAGTCTATGCCCATGGAGTCCAACCTCTGTGTCCTGAGGTTCATGCTCATCGCAGTAAGAGGTGTCCAAGGGTACAGGCCGTCATCTTAGAAGGTGCCTGCTGGAGCAGGGGAGTGACTCCGTCACCCTACGGGAGATTTCTTCAGTCCTTCTGTTGCAGGGTAAAGACAGGGAGTCCTCAGAGCATGAACACCATGGAAACTGTTGCAGTTGCTGGCTGGAGCTGAAGTTGCAGAGGAAAGGTTTCCCTTGTGGATACTTTGTTGCTATTACAGCGGTTCCTAGAGCAGGCTGCGGTTAATCAGAGGTCAGAGGATGATGAAGTAGTTGCAGAGGAAACTTGCAAGCAGAATCTGAAGAAAACCCACAGGAGAGACCCTAAATAGCCCTGAGAGGGGGATTGGCTACCTTATCAGGTATGGACCTATCAGGAGGGGTCTCTGATGTCACCTGATGGCACTGGCCACTCAGAGCCCTCCATAGTGCTCCCACACTTTGCAAAACAAGAATGCTGAAGTCTGGGACACAGTGGAGGAGCTCTGGGCACCACCCCTAGGGTGGTGATGGACAGGGGAGTGGTCACTCCCCTTTCTTTTGTCCAGTTTCACACCAGAGCAGGGGACAAGGGGTCCCTGAACCGGTATAGACTGGCTTATGCAAGTAGGGCACCATCTGTGCCCTTCAAAGCAGTTCCAGAGGCTGGGGGAGGCTACCTCTCCCCATCCTGTAACACCTATTTCCAAAAGGAGCGGTTGCAACACCCTGATCTCATAGGAAATGCTTTGTTCTGCCTTCCTGGGACTGGGCTGCCAATACCCCAGGAGGGCAGAACACTGTCTGTGAGGTGGCAGCAGCTCTAGCTGCAGTGCAAGCCTCAAAGAGCTGGTTTGGCAGTACTGTGGGTCCATGGTGGAGCCCCTAGGTGGGCATGCAATTTGCTCCCCAATACCATATTTGGAATGGGGGGACAATTCCATGATCTTAGGCATGTTACATGGTCATATTCAGAGTTACCATTGTGAAGCTACATATAGGTATTGACCTGTATGTAGTGCACCCGTGTAATGGCGCCCCCGCACTCACAAAGTCCCGGGAAATGGCCCTGAACGATGTGGGGGCACCTTTGCTAGTGTAAGGGTGTCCTCACACTTAGTAACTTTGCACCTAACCTTCAGCAAGTGAAGGTTAGACATAGAGGTGGCTTATAAGTTACTTAAGTGCAGTGAAAATGGCTGTGAAATAACTTGTGCGTTATTTCATGCAGGCTGCAATGGCAGGCCTGTGCAAGTGTTTGTCTGAGCTCCCTATGGGTGGCAAAAGAAATGCTGCAACCCATATGGCTATCCTGGAACCCCAATGCCCTGGGTACCTAGGTACCATATACTAGGGACTTATAAGGGGGGTCCAGTGTGCCAATTGAAATTGGTAAATGAAGTCACTAGCCTATATTGACAAATTTAAAAGCAGAGAGAGAGCATAAGCACTGATGTTCTGATTAGCAGAGCCTCAGTGCCACAGTCAAGCACTATACAGACACACACATTAGGCCGTAAACTATGAGCACTGGGGTCTTGACCAGCAGGATCCTAGTGAGACAGGGTAGGAGACTGGCCTAGCTTATAGTGGGCGCAAATGGTACTTACACCTTGTACAGGTCCAGTTATCCCTTATTAGTAGAGTGTAGTAGTGTTATAGCAGATTAGGCTGACAGAGGTAGCTATAGCAGGGCAGCCAAGACTGAACTAGGAGACATGCAAAGCTCATGCAATAACCCTTATATCATATAGGTACTATATCATAAGAAAGACAATACTCATAATTACTAAAAATAAAGGCACTTTCTTTTAGTGACAATGTGCCAAAAATATCTCAGAGGTTATACTCCCTTAGGAGGTAAGTAACATACACAAAATATACACAACAAACCAAATCAGGTAAGTAAAACAGTCAGAAAGTAGTGCAAACACCATAGAATACAATAGGATGCAATATGCCTAGGGGCTACACAAACCATATACTAAGAAAGTGGAATGCGAACCACAAATTGAACCCTAGGCTAGTTGTCAACACCAGGACAGTGCGCGCTCTACGGGCAACCAGAATGCAAAAACCCAACACTCTCAAGATTATGTAATTAATGCATTGTGATGATTTGTTATTGTTTAACCTTTTGCATTACAGAATTCAATCCTGAAGAATAATTTTTTTAGGTGCTTATAAATACTGTCCATTTGCAATGTATTGCTGCAAGCTTTCAGAGTGAGTCAGGGTGTGGTCCCTTTCCAGGGCCTTCGAGAAGCTTTCCCTGCAGCATGCCCGGGTGTGGTTGTGGGCTGGGCCAAGACTCTATAAAAGGGAGCCAGCCCAGCTCCACGTGCTCACTTTTCAGAGGTCCCGGTGCATAGCAGCAGCAACTACCTGAGCTCCTGATCCGCTGGCCTACTTTGATTTTCCAGGCCCTCGCCCTTTCACTCGTTGGGTGATTCTTGATCAGGGCGGTAAGACGGAGATTGGGCGGGGCCCCGCACCCGTATCAATTACGCTCAAACTCTTGGGCCTAATTTTTCTTGCTAAAATAATTTGCTCTTGCGTGTGTGAATGTGCGTTTGGACTTTTCCAATACATTTGCATGCTGGCATTCGAATCGGCAAGATGTGCGATTCTTTTCTTGTGTTTTTAATTCATGATATACATTCTGCGCTACCATTTCTTGGCAGTTATATGGTGGCACTCGAATCGGCAAGATGCGCAATTGTTTTCTTGTGTACTAATTCATGATATACATTGTGCGCTACCATTCCTTGGCAGTTTCATGGTGGCATTCGAATCGGTAAGATGCGCAATTCTTTTCTTGTGTACTAATTCATGATATACATTGTGCGCTACCATTCCTTGGCAGTTTCATGGTGGCATTCGAAACGGCAAGACGCGCGATTCTTTTCCTGGTGTTCTAATTCATGATATTCATTGTGCGCTACCATTTCTTGGCAGTTACATGGTGGCACTCGAATCGACAAGACGTGCAATTATTTTCCTTGTGTTCTAATTCATGATATTCATTGTGCGCTACCATTCCTTGGCAGTTACATGGTGGCACTCGAATCGGCAAGATGCGCTATTCTTTCCTCATGCTTAATTCATGTTGTTCATTGTACGCTACCATTCCTTGACAGTTACATGGTGGTTTTCGAATCAGCAAGACGCGCAATTCTTTCCTCGTGCTTAATTCATGTTGTTCATTGTATGCTACCATTCCTTGACAGTTACATGGTGGGTTTTGAATCGGCAAAAACGTGCGATTCTTTCCTCGTGCTTAATTCATATTATTCATTGTGCACTACCATTCCTTGACAGTTACAAGGTGGCTTACGAATCGGCAAGACGTGGGATTCTTTTCTCGTGCTCAATTCATGTTTCAACATTTAGAGAGAACAAAGAAGTCCAGAGTTCTAGATGAAATGTCGTGTGTTCATAATATGTATTCTTAAAATAAAAATTATACGAAGGTTCAGAATTTACTCAGATAGTTTTCCTGATATTCATGCTAAAGAAAGTATTTGAATCTGAAAGCTATATTTAACTCCTCTTGTTTTCTCCCACAGGTATTCAGTCAGCAAAAAAAAAGTCTAGTCTTTAAAAGATTCATTCTTAAGGTTATTCATATATTCAGAATGATGATGCTTAGAGTCATAGCATAGTACTGTTTTCATGAGAGATTATTTTTATGCTTGTGTGTTTTAACCTTTTGCTTCCTACAGGTCTCCTTCCCAGCTGTTCCCTTCCTAATCCCCTTTTCCCCACTTGGACTCTCTTAGACTCTGTGACAAATCTAATCAGAGTATTGGAGGTGTCTTGTGGAGAAAGTGTTGGGAGCGTGCACAGACCCCGAGGATCTGGTGACTCTGACACTAGTGCAGTGATTAGAGGGTCGCTGGGAGTGTAAGAAAACACTAATGGTGTAAAAGATACCCCACCCCAAGACCCTGTAAAGTAGGGGTAAAGTACTACTATTTCCCCTAGAAATACACCAAAGTCGTGATAAAGGATTTTGCAAGGACCACAACAGACTGAAGATGGATTCCTGGACCTGAAGACCTGCGAAGGAAGGGGACCAAGTCCAAGAGTCGCTAAAGTGTCCGGGGTGGGCAGGAGCCCACTAAACTCCAGATGAAGGTGCGAAATGGCTGCCTCCGGTTGGAAGAAGCTGCATGTTTTGTAAAAATGGAAGGAGGTAGGAAATTCTTCTTTGTGCAGAAGATGTCCCAAGGCGTGCTGGAGGATGCAGAGTTGTTTCCTTGGTAAAATACCGCAAACAAGCCTTGCTAGCTGCAAGAGTCGCAGTTGGAGAAAAAGGGTGCTGCCTGGGCCCTGGGAGGACCAGGATATCGCCACTTGGGAGAGGAGACAGAGGGGACCCTCAGCAATGTGGAGAGCCCATGTACAAGAAGGAAGCACCTGCAGAAGTCCTTGAACATGGGTCCAAGAAGACTGAACATGGCAGTCAACTCAACACTGCAAAGAGAGGTCCCAAGACACCAGAGATCAACTCGGAGCTGAGCATCGCAGGACAGAGTGCTGGGGACCTAGGCTCAGCTGTGCATGCAGGATTTCTTGGAAATGTACATAGAAGCCCTTGTAGCAGCAGATCATGCTGTGCACAGGATTACTGTCTGGAGAGGGGAGGCAAGGACTTACCTCCTCCAAATTTGGACTGTTGGACCACTAGACAGACTGGGTCACTTGGGTCCACCAGCTGTGCTCCAGGGGCCACACTCGTCAGGATGAGAGGGGACCCAGAGTACTGGTGAAGCTGACGTTTAGTGCCTGCTGGAGCAAGGGGAAGATTCCATTGACCCACAGGAGATTTCTTCATGGCTTCCAGTGCAGGGTGAAGGCAGGCAGCCCTCAGAGCATGCACCACCAGGAAACAGTTGAGAAAGCCGTCAGGATTAGTTGCTACAATTTCGCTGGTAATCTTCTGCCTACTTTGTTGCAGTTTTGCAGGCGTCCTGTAGCAGTCAGTGGTCGATCATTGGCAGAAGACAAAAAGAGAAGTGCAGAGGAGTCCTGGTGGAGTCTTGCAAGTCGTTATCTGAGGAAAAGCCCACTGGAGAGACCCTAAATAGCCCTCAGAGGAGGATTGGCCACCTAGCAAGGTAAGCACCTATCAGGAGGGGTCTCTGACATCACCTGCTGGCACTGGCCACTCAGAGGCCTCCAAAGTGCCCTCACACCTCTGAAAACAAGATGGCAGAGGTCTGGGACACACTGGAGGAGCTCTGGGAACCACCCCTGGGGTGGTGATGGACAGGGAAGTGGTCACTCCCCTTTCCTTTGTCACGTTTCACGACTGAGGGTTCCCTAAACTGGTGTAGACTGGCCTATGCAAGGAGGGCACCACCTATGCATTTCCAGAGGCTGGGAGAGGCTACCCCTCCCCAGCCTTTAACACCTATTTCCATAGAGAGAGAGTGTAACGCCCTGCTCTCAGAGGAAATGCTCTGTTCTGCCTTCCTGGGACTGGGCTGCCCAGACCCCAGGAGGGCAGAAACCTGTCTGTGGGATGACAGCAGCTGTAGCTGCAGAGAAAACCCCAGAGAGCTGGTTTGGCAGTGCTGGTGGTCCATAGTGGAGCCCCCAGGGATGCATGGAATTGGCTCCCCAATAACAAATTTGGAATGGAGGGACAATTCCATGATCTTAGAAATGTAACATGGCCATATTCGGAGTTACCATTGTGAAGCTACATATAAGTATTTACCTATATGAAGTGCACATGTGTAATGGTGTCCCCCCACTCACAAAGTCCGGGGAAATGGCTCTGAACTATGTGGGGGCACCTTTGCTAGTGCAAGGGTGCCCTCACACTTAGTAACTTTGCACCTGACCTTCAGCAAGTGACGGTTAGACAAATAGGTGACTTGTAAGTTACTTAAGTGCAGTGAAATGGCTGTGAAATAATGTGTGTGTTATTTCACTCAGGCTGCAATGGCAGTCCTGTGTAAAGGTTTGTCTGAGCTCCCTATGGGGGGCAAAAGAAATGCTGCAGCCCATAGGGATATCCTGGGACCCCAATACCCTGGGTACCTAGGTATCATACACTAGGGAATTATAATGGTGTTCCAGTATGCCAATTGAAATTGGTAAAAATGGTCACTCAACTATAGTGACAAATTTAAAGGCAGAGAGAGCATGAGCACTGAGGTTCTGATTAGCAGAGCCTCAGTGACACAGTTAGACAGTACACAGGTATTGACATTCAGGCCACAAACTATGAGTACTGGGGTCCTGGCTAGCAGGATCCCAGTGAGACAGGCAAAAACATACTGACATACATGTAACATTGGGGGTAACATGCCAAGAAAGATGGTCCTTTCGTACAGACAGACAAAAAAATACTGACATACAGATTAAAATGGGGGTAACATGCCAAGGAAGAAGGTACTTTCCTACACACATCACTCAATACAACAGCGTATGTTATGGTAAGGGTAGAACCCAACTTCCCCACAGAGTTCGTAGGCATCAAGACTGTGTATGAAACATTCAGTTGGGTGCCTCCAAGGTCAGTGCCCTCATAAGTCTATTGCTGTCTGTGGCATTACCACTGGCAATAAGACTATGCTACCATCAGAGTCAGTGTCTGAGTCACCAGTCAGAGATGATACAGTGCTGGAACCTCGCTCTGGATTACACAGGGCTGTTGCCAGTTGAATTGCCTCAAGGTGACTCTCACAGGCCTATTATGGGGATGGTGTTGCTCTTGGGTCTGTCCTGGCACTAGCTTTGTGGCACAGACCCTGAACCCGCTGGTGAGCTGACTGAGGTGGAGCCACAGTGGATGTCCACCCTGCGATCCCTGGAAATTCTGACATAGCCAATCTCCGGCCACGCAGATTAATTAAAAAAGTGTGAGCACCGATCATGGATGATTTTAAGATGAACGGGCAGTATGGTTCTGAGCTGAAGTTTCACTTTCTCAAAGGAGTTCCTCTGTCACTGCACTGCTAATGTGTAATCCGGGTATATGGACATTCTCGCTCCCACAACAGAGAGTGACACAGCCCCAGGCTGCAAGCAGTAGCATGTCTCTGAAAGTTGCTGCAATCGACCATGGAGGGGCTCCTGGGGTGGGCTTCCTGGTGGGCACCCGATGTGCCTGCTCCACAGTGAAAATGGCAGATTGACCCTCTGGAGCAACTTCAGCAGCCTTCAGTAACTTCTGGCATACCCATTGTGTGGATATTTATGAGGAGCACTCTGCCCTCTGCATCCTCTGTGGGGTCCTGAAGTTGTTCCACTTGTTTACATAGCTGAATGATCAATGATCTCTGTTCCGCTGGTCCCAGGGTCAAAGTTGCCAGTGACTGTTCTGTCAATTTGACTCTGTCTGCAAGTTTATGGTGATCGCCCTTAAGCAGACTGATATCTGTGGAAAGAATACCAAGTTTGTGCCCCATGGCTGCCCTGGAGTCGCATGTTTACTGCAGTATAATGTCCTACTTATCCACTGGGCATGCTACCATCATGAAGGAATGCAGTCTGCTGGAGTCGAGGCAATAGAGTCCTCAGAGGGTGGAGAGCAAATGCAGACATTCTTCCAGCTTTGGAGGCCAGGTCTTGGTGTGCCCCATACTGGAGTCGAAGGGGGCAATCAGAGGAAGAAAGCAATGCAGCTTAGTCATTCACCATGGGAGGGACTCTCTCCATCACTGTCCCCACAGCGGTGTCACAGTCTGAATGCTGTGGTGGCACTATATAGCAACCGGTCCATGGCTGTAGTGCACAAGGAGCACAAGAAGCTTGGCCAACACTGTAGGGGTGCCTCACCTCAGAAATCCCCAGAGGTTACCATCTGCTGGTCCGTACTCCAGAGCCTATAGGGGATCTACACTCAGTAGCCCTATGCCCTCCTCATAAATCCTGGGGCTGCAGAGCATCTGCACTCCATCAAATTATTTCATGTTAGGAGGTCAGGCCCCCAGACCTTTGGCAGGCAACTTCAGACTCTCCTCAACTACCAAGCTCACCCGTTCCCGTGCCCACCATAGCTCCACCAGTCTGCACACACATCTAACTGTACTGTGCCCTGTCAAACTAAAGATCAGGATGCCAGGTTATCCAGGCCCTTCTCCAGTCCCCAGCCAGTTCTTACGAATGCCTAGGTATCAGAGTCATCAGGTTTGTCCTAGCCGGTACACAGGGCAGCCCGCCGGGTCTGCAAGCTCCTCACGGTCTCCCAATCTGGCACAACACATGAGGCTGGACCGGCACTCACCATCAGGGCCGACACTGGTAGTGCAGTAATATAGTGGCCCCCAGGGTCTGTGCAAGGCAGCAGGCCTGGCGTAGCGGGCTGCACGTCCATGCAAAATTCCAGCTTCCAAGGAGTGCCACCTGGTCCTCCACAACCACAGCCAGGCTGACGCTCCCTCTACTCCCTTTCAACACAGGATTGCGGCCTGGCCCACTCCTCACCTAGCTGCTCAACCGGACTGCCTCATAGCCAGTGACCACCCTGATGGGGGCTAATCAAGTTCATAGGGCACCCCAGCACAACAGGACGGGGGGACAGCAATAGGCTGCAGTGCATGGCGGTGCAGCCCACCTCTGCCTCGCTCTCACTGCAGGCACTGGATTGCATCCACACGGCTACAGCACAGTTGCACATAAAGCTGTACAGAACAACTCCTAGACTGCACATCAGCAATGTTGTCTACATTGGTTGTAAGACACTGTTCAAAATATCCCATTGTCATGCTACAAAGCTGCAGAGCTGATGGTAGCAAAAGCAATACTGATAACACCAACTTTAAAGCTGGTCATCTATCAATTTATAAGAAAACATACACTACTGTGCCTATTGTTTTCCATTCTCGAAACTCAAGAACGCCAGTTTCTACACAGTCTATTTAAAAAATTCATCTGGCTGAACTGAATGTGATAATGCTTCTCCTACAGTAAAGCAGAGATTATCCTGGAAACTTCAAAATTCCTATATTATATTTCTTCAACCAAAGTTCTAGAATAAACAATATTTACAAACATGTATGTAACTATAAATAGACAGAAAAATATTAAAGTTCATTTTCATTGTCATTATGTGGCTTACACAGGAGAGGGACTATATAATGATTGAACATTTCCTAATAGTAATAAATGGACTTAAAACAAACAAATGACTATCAGTGTGTGTAATGTTCTCACGCTGGTCTCATCCACATAAAGGGCCACATGTGACTCAATGCTAATTGCTATTTTTGACCCGCAAAACGGGATGTAAGAAAAAATCGCAAATCAATTTTGAGATTCAGTGACGAGTCGCATCACAATTTGTGAAATTGCAAATTGCGATTTCCTAAATTGCAAATGGGTGTTTAACAGAATCGCAAATTGCGACCCAGTCTTAATTAGCAAATGGGTGCAAAAAAAAATTGAAATTAAACTTTCTGGTGCGGGATGATGACCTCAGAACCAGGAAGTAGCTCCCATGGAAGTGGGAGGAGTCTAGCCAGGACAGACAGCAGAGGCACACCCAGCTTAGAGGAGCAACTGCAGCCATGGCAAGCCAAACAAAGGAGGCAACCACTTCAGGGAGGAAGAGAAAGCTGAAATTCTCAGACAAAGAGTTGGATGTCCTCACTGAGGAGTGCTGCCTACACCCCAAGGTCCTGTTTGGAAAGGCAGCAATGAGTGTCCCACACACATAAAAAAAGAAGATTTGGGTGGACATACAAAGCAAGATAAATGCCATTGGAGTCAGTCATCTCTTCATCTAGGAGGTGCGCAAAAGATGGCATGACCTCAGGTCAAGAACCAAGGAAAGGGTTGCAGAGCGGTTGAAGGAGGTGCAAGGAAAAGGTGGGGGACCATCCACAGTACCACCAACTACAGCAATAGTGAGCATGGTGCCCACCTCAAGTTCAGTGCATTATGGGTAATGTAGTACAGGAGTCTAAAGTGTGAGGAATATTTATTATTTTGGTAAGCCACACATCGGAGAGGCACTGACAGTGTATCCCCTGTGTGCCACAGGTCTCCCTCAAGTATCCACTGATGACCCTAGTGTGGAGGGAGCTGATGATGCCACCATGACAGCAGACGAGGCAGTCAGCATTTCTGCAGGGGAGTGCAGTACCACACCGACTGTCCATCATGCACGTGAGACCACAGAGGAGACAGATGTAGATAATGAGGCAGTAAAACTTATAACGGGGCCACAGATGGGTGAGAGTAGGCCACTGCAAACAGCTGGGTCTGGGCGTAGAAGGCGTCATCTGACAAATGTTGCAGGTGAGGAGGATGTCACAACAGAACAATTCCTTGGACTGGAGACATCCCTACTGAGGAGTCACCGCCTGCAAAACAAACGCATTCGGATGATGAACCGGAACCTGCACCGGATGCAACAGACCCTCAAACAGGAATTTGGAAATGTTGAAAACCAATTATCCAACATGGTCAACCTCAACACTACCATCAATGACCTATGTAGGGAAATGGTGGTGGATTGGGTCCATGCAAGGCGCAGAGAGCGCAACACAGCTGCACATTTGGACCGGCTCAGTCAGTCCATTGGCTGCCTAGCTACCACAACTACCTGCCTGTCCAGACGCAGTGTCACGCTCCAGGTTGAACTAGGGCATTTTTCTGGAGATGTGGCAAGGGGACTAGGGAGCATTAATACTGCTGTTGACCTCATTCATACCTCCCAGGCAGCAAGAGGTACTCGTGACACCCCTCAGGACAGTGAGGACATATCAAGCACAAGCAGCGTTTCTGCCTCAGAGGCCCACATCCTGCGTAGTAGCAGTGCCCGCCAGACATCTCTGGACCAACCAGGCACAGGCCATGGTGGTCGTAGCTGTAGGAGGGTGTGATGTTTTTCACTAGATTTAGCCTAAGGTTGAATGTGTTAGGCTTTGTTACTTTATACTTCTTTACTGCTGGCTATACGCCACCATTTACATTATGCACTCCTGACATTAAAGGATATTTTTGTTTTGCACAAACTGGCTATGTGTGTCTTACATTTGTGAGTGCTGTTACGGTTGGCACTTACCTGCCAAAGTAATGATTTTCTATGTGATCCCATCTCTGTCTGCCCTCAATTGCGATGCTACCATCCCCAGGCTGTCGTTGTGGTGGTTCCTCGTCTGTTACTATGTTGTGTAGTATGGCACATGTCACCACAATCTTGCATGCAGTCTCTGGGGCATAATAGAGTGCACCTCCACTTTTGTGCAGGCATCTAAAACGTGACTTCAACATGCCAAAGGTCCTGTCAATGACGGTTCTGGTTCACCAATGTCCAATGTTGTAGTGAGTCTCATTCTGATTGGCGGGTGTTAGGTATGGGGTGAGCATCCATGGCCTTAGAGCATATGCACTATCACCTGTGTGACAAAACAGCAGATATGAGCATGGTATAACATGGTATGCATTGAAATGTATTTCTGACATTGGTGTGTACTACACAGTACCTAATAAATATCCATCATCAAACTCCCCACGTTCTAGGCATTGGTGTATCCCATACTGGTGTATGTACGCACCATGTATGTTCCCTGGAAATTTTGCTACTATATCAGTTATGACATAATGGGCATCACATACCACCTGGCTGTTGAGTGAGTGAGTTCATTTCCCTATTGCGGAACACATATTCCAGATTTGCAGGAGGACATATGGGTATATGTGTCCCGCCCACACACCCTATTACATGGGGAAAGTTTGCAATTCTGTAGAAGTCCAAGTTGGTGTTGTGTATTTCCTCTGCATTCCTGGGAAGGTAAATGTATCTGGACATGTGTGCGAGTATGGCATCTAAGCACCGTCTAAAGAATCATGACAGGCCACTTTGGGACACCCCACCAGCAACAGCAATCATCCCCTGATAACTACCCGAGGCCAAGAGGTGCAGTGAGCACAGCACTTGCACATGTGTGGGGATGGAGCAGCTGCGCAGGGTTTGGCTTTCTAGCTGAGGTTTCAGCAGTTCATTAATCTCTTAGATGACTGTGCTGCTCAATCTATATTTCTCATATATTTCCTCCTCAGTTTGTTGGAATATGGTCTGCCTGGTTCTGTATATCCTCTCCTCTCTCCGCCTCCTCCTCCTCTGCTGGACAGCCTGGATTCACCTCCTCCATGCAGTCACGTAGAGTGCAGCCATTTTGAAAAACCCAGAATCCTTCTGGGTCAGCTTTTATACTCTGGTTCCGGTTACCACCTGTTTGGAATCAGTGCGTTTCTGGGTGTGCAAAATGGCCTATTTGCGACTATTCGCAATTTGCGACTGCCTTGTACATTCAGTTTGTGAGTCGCAACTTTTGATTTGTTAATTGCAAGTGGCAAACTCGAGTTGCAAATGTTTGCGATTTGGTAATTGGTTGCATTGCTATTTGGGACTCTGAAATGGCATTTGTACACACCATTTTGCATTTTGCACGGTGGCAAATAACGCTGCAACCAATTCGCGTGTCGCAAAACATACGTACATGTGGCCCCAACCTCCTGGGGTTTTTCATTAAACTAGAAGTTTTGATTTCCCCACAATTATATAGTTGTTTACATGTCATTAAACTAAACACACTTTTATTATTCTGGTTTATATAAACTATACCTCCTACATCAGGCTGTAGTCAGTGTAAAGGCATATTCCTCGATAAAAAGTGCTATCTCGCGGGAGGCTCATGAAACCAAACCAGAAAGCACTGCTCCCTCAGACTGCATGTAAGGAATTTGTCTCCTTGGCTCTTGCGAGTGGTTGCAAACTCTCGCAAGAGGGTTGAGAGAACCGCCAATTATTGGTGGTGGTTTTCTGGTTCTTGCAAGAGTCTCACAAGTAATTTCAGACCAAAAAAATGGGAAACAGAACAAAATAATATACATTATAGAACCAGAGAGTACCTCTGAAAAGACATGTTTTTGTTTAAAAATTAAAGGCTCTTGTGTGAATCATGGCATCTTAAACATAGATTGCTGGTATCTGGTATTTATATGAAAGTTTGAAGAACTGTGCAAATACATATTTACTACTGAAATATTGAATATTTATCTGTTTAATACTCCCACATATTTTACAAACATTATGTAAAGCATAAACCATGCCCTGTTATGTTACAACAAACAACAACCTTTTTAAAAAAGAATTAGGGTTTACATATATTACATAATCATTCTATCATACATAGACACATATACATAATTGGTTTACTTAAAAAAAATAGAAAACCATAGAAATTCAGCTGTTATTGTGAGAGTTCTATTAACTAACTATAACTCGCACCCTATGGTAACTGTAACTCGTACCCTTGACATGCACAGATTTCTTATCAATAATTTTATTGCAAATGTTGCATTGATAATATCAAAGATGCCATACAAGATCTCATCAATTATATAATATGTGGAGTAATTAGCTGGGCATGGCAAAGGCATGAGTTATAGTTAACTTAAGGCATGAGTTATAGTTACTTAAAAGAACTATAACTACAACTGCTGAATTTCTAGGGTTTCGTACAAGTAAATTCAGAACCTATAACGTCCCTGTAACTTTTGATTTTTTTTTCCGTGAAACTCTATCTTTTTTTTTTACGTAAAGCAATTTTAATTACTATATGTTATTCAACATTTACAGTGTGCGGTCTTCTGCCGTAGGCAGCGGGGATTGGTCGAATACCCTGGCCTGCAGCCAGGCCTCGCAGCCAAGACCTTATACCCACCCAACCTTGTGCCACACACGTCCTTTAATAGTGGGCAGCGCAGGTTGGCCACAGGGCCTGTCTCTGTGAGTGGGTGCATGAGTGTGAGTGGGTCTGAATGTGGGTGTATGAGTCTGAGTGGTGCGAATGGGTGCATTAGTGTCTGAGTGGGTGTGTGAGTGGCAGCATTAGTCTCTGAGTGCATGTATGAGTGAATGAATTAATGTATGAAGGAGTCTGTGGTTTTTCTTTCAAAATTTTCCATGTTCGCAAATTATTCGTGAAAATTCATGGAGTTATGTGAATATTGTGCCTGGTGACACAAACGTATTTTACACCCATCATTTGCCTCTAAAACACACATATATCACACCCCTGGCGTCAGGGTACCTTCACCCTGACCCCGTGCCACTTTCAATTTGGATTTTCCCCTCTGGGGACCGTGTCTCATGAATTAAAATGGCAGCTGCAACTTTCTACTCAGGTTGTGGTCAGTCAATTGTAATGCTTTTTTTTTTGCACACATAGGGGGTCATTCTAACTTTGGCGGGCGCCCGCCGCCCGCCAAAGTAACCCTGTCGAAAGACCGCAATGCGGTCAAAAGATCGCGGGGGTCATTTCGACTTTCCCGCTGGGCCGGCGGGCGACCGCCAAAAGGGCGTCCGCCGGCCCAGCGGGAAAGACCCTGCAACAATGAAGCCGGCTCCGAATGGAGCCGGCGGAGTTGCAGGGGTGCGACGGGTGCAGTAGCACCCGTCGCGATTTTCACTGTCTGCAAAGCAGACAGTGAAAATCTTAATGGGCCCTGTTAGGGGGCCCCTGCACTGCCCATGCCAGTGGCATGGGCAGTGCAGGGGCCCCCAGGGGCCCCACGACACCCGTTCCCGCCATCCTGGTTCTGGTGGTGTAAACCGCCAGAAACAGGCTGGCGGGAAGGGGGTCGGAATCCCCATGGCGGCACTGCATGCAGCGCCGCCATGGAGGATTCTCCGGGCCAGGGGAAATCCGGCGGGAAACCGCCGGATCCCCTTTTCTGACCGCGGCTTTACCTCCGCGGTCAGAATGGCCCTGGAAGCACCGCCAGCCTGTTGGCGGTGCTTCCGTTGCCCTCCACCCTGGCGGTCATAGACCGCCAGGGTTGGAATGAGGGCCATATTCATGAAAAATTCATGAATTTAGCAAATTATTCACTAAATATTTGCGAAGTGATCACAACCAGAGATACACAAATGTAGATTTCCTTAAATTTTCCAAAACTACTGAACAGATTTACAACGAATAAACAAAAGCATAATCTCCGTACTGAGAGCTACCTTTCTGCCAGGTGCAATTCCGTCCAGCAGTCTGTAGTTGAGTTCAAAGATCCTATGGGAATTAACATGAGAAGTGCAACTTTTTTGACGCACGCCCCTTTTCCACAGCCCCTGCTTCACTGACCATACACAACCTTTCCATGTGCAACAAGAATCACAGGGGCACTTTTTTTGGGAAAATGTTGTGAAGATTTGTCAAATGGTGCAAAAGATATAGGGAGATCCAAAAACACTTTTTCTATTGAAACATGGCCCTAACTATAACTACCTCCAACAAATTTCTCTGCAAAGAGCCCAATCATCAACAGGGCGGCCTCGGTGCGTGGAGACAGAGCACCCTCGATGAACATCCAAACCAACTTCTCCTACAAAAGGAGTACCCCGTAAGCCTTTGGTTTACGGCAAAGTAATGCACTTTATTTTCAAATTCAGACTGCAGAAACAAAATCCTTATACTGCTCAGCGGTCGGACCATATCTTGCAAGTAGGATGTCCAACATTATGGTATAGGTGAGTCCCTGAGGAGTCCCTAAAGATGTCAGGGTGTCCCTCCCTCTACCTTAAAGTACCTCCACTGACCCGCCCCCAGTGTGACTCAGGGACTGGGTTCATATGGAGAGCAGGCTCATACCCTTTGAACCACAAGTATATGTCATCCTCCCTCTTGCTCCCACCATCCCTACTGGACTGGCTCCTATGATCCAGCTCCCTCAAACTGAGCTCATGAGCCAGCAGTAACTTTTTCTCTTCTATGGCCATCCTGTTCTCCTCCATTTCCCTCATCCTATGCTTTTCCAACTCCAACTGGTGAACCCTCTATGCCTGTCTGTCCTGCAACTCTTAAGGAGTCAGACCCTTGGATGACACACTACTACCTGCCCTGGAGACCCTCCCCAAACAGGACGATCCACTACCACATTATGGACACTCTGCACCTCCTCATACTCCACCCCTGTGTACCCCCCAGCCTCCTTGGCTATCACCCAAGCTCTCAGTGCTGTTTGTAGCTCCTCCTTCCTGGTGGAGCTCCTAACGGGACAGGCAAGATCCTTCTTGAACTGTTTCATGTGAGAAACTGTAGAACTCTCAAGCTTCTCCAGCTTCTCCAACTCAAAAACAGCTCCAACTGGTGCATCTCCAGATTGAGACATGATGGCAAACAAGTGCAAAATTTCAAGGCAGAAAAAGTTTCCAAAGAGAAGTTCAAGTGTCAATAAAAAGATCAACAAAAATATGGAAGAAGAGCAAAAGAAAAACAAACTGTATATGGTCACGTAATGGTCTGTACTGGAAACAGTAGTGTACACTTAATCACTATGACCCTCATTATGACATTGGCAGTAAATCCCACTTACTGCCATGCTGACTGCCGCCAACAGTCCGCAGCAGTGGCGGATATCGTTTATCATTTTATAACACACACAAACCAATCCGTCACTATTCAGCCACAGACACAAGTCCACCATACCATAGGTCAGTGATAAACTGGTAGTATCAAAACCCACACCGTTATGCCAACAGAACAATGACCATCACATTATGAGCCATGAATCACCACAGCGGACATTCAACCGTGGCAAACCATTGGTGATACATACCACTGCACTCAAAATACACACACATATACAAAATAACATTACATTGGTCAATTTGAATAACACACACCTGACACTCATACACACACCATACCCACACACCCACGCCACTATAAAACACACACCCACATTATCCACAACCCTTTATGAATACAAATAATTGACACCAGAGAGAGACAGCAAGACCACTCACACAACCAGGGCCACATGACACTCACAGCTATACACCACTCACGCACCCCACATCACACACCCTAAAACATTACCCTATACACCCTCACCTACACACCTTCCACTACAACTATGGCACCACAAAGACACCCCCGATTCTCAGAGGAGGAGCTAAGGGTCATGGTGGAGGAAATCATCAGGGTAGAGCCTCAGCTATTTGAAGCACAGGTGCAGCAGATATCTATAACTAAGAAGATGGAGCTATGGCGGAGAATCATGGACAGGGTCAACGCCATGGGACAGAACCCAAGAACTAGGGATGACGTCAGGAAGAGGTGGAACAACCTACAGTGGAAGATACGTTCCATTGCAGCAAGACACCAGCTCACAATCCAGAGGACTGGCTGTGGACCCCACCTCCTCCCCCACAACTAACAACATGGGAGGAGCAAGTCTTGGCAATCATGCATCCTGATGGCCTGGCCGGAGTAGGAGGAGGACTGGACTCTGGTAAATCAACTCTATACTACTACTATCCCTCTACCTGCATGCCATCACAAACCCTCACCCTCAGGATAGTCGGTTCCCCAGGGCCAGTCACACACCACCACAGAGCCTCCCCCATCTGGAAACACCACCAGAGCACCTACCCAGCTTACCCACACCTCTGCCCCAGGACACATCAATCAGCAGTGTGTCTACCTCTACAGGGACCCCAGGGCACACCTCACACCCAAGACAATCAGGGACCTGGTGTCAGTGGCAGTGAGCACACAGTTCAGGGGACAGAGGCACAGGACAACAGGGAAGCTAGGAGGAGTGCTGTGCACCAGGGAGAGGACAGGTCCAAGGAACCGACTCTCCAGGAGGCACTCACCGAGATCCTGGGAGCATATCAACATTCCGAGGACACAACAGGCCAGATCCTGGACAACGTGCAGGAGAGCAGGTGGTTGAAGGAGGGAGAGTACCAGGGAATCAGGGAGGACTTGCAGGCCATCAACAGCACCCTGGTCTCCATTGCAGGGGTGCTTTCGGACATGGCCAACATTATGAGGGAGGCAGTGTCACAACAGTGGGCCCCTGCCACTAGCCAGACATCTAAACTGCCTTCCACCTCTGTTGTTGTTAATAGACAGGAGGCCCCAACACAGGAATCACCGGCCACCAGCACTCCTGCCCCTGCAGAAGGAGAACCACCCCGCAAACGTTCCCTGTGATCCAGGTAGAAGCAAGAGACTATTGCCAAGACCCCCACCAGGAAAAGAGACTCTCCTGATTGGCACCCTTGTGTCCCACTCTGTCACCCTCTGCATCTTGAACTGCCATTCCTCTCCTTCCTATGTCCCCTTGGACAATGCACCTGTGCTACAAACAGACTGGAACTTTCACCCATCATCACCCCATCCCCTTGCGCTTACCCATCTTCTTCTTAGCACTTTAATAAACACCCTTGGAAAGTAAAAACAATTATGGAGTATGTTACATTTTTAAAGTATGTATTCGCTTATTTTTTTTAATTTTTTTTATTTAATGCGTTTTTTATATAACGCGGACTTTACCCGAAGGTGTCAGAGCGCTTCACAATAGGCAAAGTAAAGATACAAGAGGAGAAGAATTACAAGTGAGCCTGTTACAAAAGCAAACGTTACATTACATGAGGCAATAGTGATAATTGTGCAAGTATCAAAAAATACAGGTTCAAACATTGCAATTCAACTGTACAGTAATTGTGCACATAGGAAAGACCTGCATTTGGCTGCAGTGATCACACCAGGAGCGATAGTGGGACACCAACATCTGTAAAATGAATTGCCAAAGGGTACAGTAAGTGGGCATAGAAGTGGTAAATAACAGCAGGCCAGTACCAAAGATATACAAAATATTGACTATGAAATCTGAAGTAACACTGTCTTATCTGTGTGTCATTGGAAGTATTGTTGTATCACTGCTGTTCTGTCGTGCTCATCCTCATCTTCTGCCTCCTCATCCTCACTGTCCACAGGGTAAACTGCTGCCACATGGCCATCTCCAGCCTCCTCCTCCTGCTGAATAGGCACATGGCGTCTCATGGCAAAGTTCTGCAACATGCAGCATGCCACAATTATCTGGCAGACTTTCTTGGGTGAATAGCACAGGGATCCACCTGTTAGATGGAGGCAACAAAACCTAGCCTTGAGGAGGCCAAAGGTTCTTTCGATAATCCTTCTTGTTGGCCCATGTGCCTCACTGTAACGTTCTTCTGCCCTTGTCCTGGCATTCCTCACAGGGGTCAGTAGCCATGAAAGGTTGGGGTAACCAGAGTCACCTGCAGATATCGAGGGACAACATTTAACCACACACTATCCCATATGGCCCACACCATCCCCACACACCAACATCTACTGGGTGGGAACCAGGGCTCACCTATTAGCCACACCCTGTGCCTCTGCAGTTGGGCCATCACATTTGGGATGCTGCTATTCCTCAGGATAAAGGCATCATGCACCGCCAAGCACACCATCTGTACATTCATGGAGTGGAAACTCTTATGATTTCTGAAGAACACCTGTTCATTTTGACGGGGGGACAAATGCAATATGAGTTCCATCAATGACCCCAATTATGTTAGGGATATGTCCCATTGCATAGAAGTCAGCCTTCACTGTGGCCAAATCCTCCGCCTGGGGGAAAACAATGTAGCTGCACATGTGTTTAATCAGGGCAGACAACATTCTTGGCAGCACTATTGAGAACATTGGCTGTCACATTCCTGCTGCCAAGCCCACTGTCACTTGGAAAGAACCAGTTGGCAGGAAATTGAGCACTGAAAGAACTTGCACAGAAGGGGGGATACCAGTGGGGTGATAGCAGATATCAGGTCAGGCTCCAATTGGGCACACAGCAACGTGATTGTGGCCCTGTCAAGCCTAAATGTGAGGATAATGTGCTGTCCTCCAGTGTTGCCACGTCCACCAGGGGTCTGTACACGGAGTATGTCTCCATCTCCGATTCATCCACAGCGGTAGCAATCTCAGGGAGAATGGAGTGAGGAGCGGGTCACAAACTGAACATTGGAGCCACAACAGAACAATGCATTATGTCAATTTGTAATGGGTAAGTGGGATTTGTCCTGTATGTCTGAATTTTAACTGTGACACAGTTATTATCCAGAGCCTGCCCCCCGCCCCTGAAATTGCGTCCGAGGGACAGGTGGAAGTGAGGTAATTTTGCTGGCATTGTGCGCCATTACGGGAGGCGGTCGGAACTGCCATGTAACTCATCATTGGTTAACATTGGGCCCTATGGGGTACAGTGACCAATGGTGATCTACACCGGCAGTGACGGTATGCACCGCCGCGGACATGACCACCATTTTCTATCTGATCACTCACTTGCCACCTGACATTCAACAGGAGAGGAACTACACTGCATGTGCTGCTGTGACCTGTGTCTGGAACCTACTGTGGCCCATGTGACTGGGGAAAGGGCCCCTGCCTTCACCTCAGCAGAGTTGCAGCAACTGGTGGATGGGGTCCTATCCCAGTACAGACTGCTGTATGGGCCTCCAGGCCAACAGGTGGGTACACTGTGAGCATGATGCATTCATTCCGCCATCAATTGTTCTTTTTGCATTTGTCGCCCTAAGTGGGAAGGGTATGCCCAGATGTGGGTCCCTTGCTTCCCATGCCACTGGGTTCAAGCTAGCCTGGCTGATGAAAGGTGATACCATGAAACCAGTCCCAGGATGCTTGTTTCTAGTTCAGGGAGGACCTGGCTTGGCGATTCGGTCTGGACTGTTACCGTGGGAAACAGGGTCAAGACTGGTTTGCATATGGCTGGGTCCAAACTGGAATGGCATGGGTAGCAAACAAAGGATGTATTTATGCCCAGTTGTTTGTACTGGGGTGAATGTTTGACATTGTTCAGCATGCCGTCCATCACTTGCTTTTTTTACTTTTAGAAAGTGGGCATTTTCTTAAACCATTCTGTGCCCCTTCCTGCTTGTGTATTCCAAGTCTGGGTCAGACTGACAGTTGGGCTGTTGTGAATTTCCCCCAGACAGTGACACAAAGGGAGCTCGGGTGTAGCCTGCATATCCTGATGGGCCATCTGGGCTAGAGTGGAGGGAGGAATGGTCACTTACACCTGAAAGGGCTGTGCCTGCCCTCACACAATGCAGACTTTCCTTTGAAGTATGCCTACTTAAAAGGCAGAAAGGGGTATAAGTAGTGGACCCAAAACCTCATTTAGAATCTTTCTGGATCAAAAGGAACCTCTGCCAAGGAGAAGAGCTGAAGAGCTGGAGGAGGAATACTGCCCTTTTACTGTGTTGCTTTGATGGGTTGACCTGCAGTTCTGGCTTCTGCCTTAAAAGAGAGCAAAGGGTGAACTTTGCTGTGTATCCCACTTGAGAGAGTTCTCCAAGGACTTGGAGTAGAGCTTGCCCCTTTGTGGAAGTCTCAGGGATACCAAGGACTCTAGTTTCATCTGCCTACAGCACTGGGAACCTGTGTGTTTTGTGCTGTTCAGGAAGAAAAACCACCAATGACACTGCTGGCCTGCATTGTGACCTGCCAACACCGCACACAGCCATACTGCCCCGCTTTAAATCGCAACCCTGGTCTTACGAACAGTGCCATCTGACACCACCACGATCCGCAGCTTGCACCTCAACCTGTGGGTCCTGCACTCCGGCATTACCTTCACCGCAGCCTGGGCATCCCCGATGATGCTGCTCCTGCTGACACCGATGCTGCTGCCTGCATTGTGGCCACTGCTCGTGAGGTACACAAAGCACCATCCCACACCGCAGTCCTGGTCCACCGACACCAGCACCATTGACTCTAGTGTCGTCACCAGCCGTCTCTGCCTGTACCGTGACCTATGGATGTCGCAAGGAGCTCATCCTGCACCGCGGACTTGGGCCTACTGAAGGCAGTGTTTCAGCAACAACTATGCCGCTGCCTGCACCGTGAACCAGTGACAATGCATGTTGCACCGCCCTGCTTCACACTGCAGCCCTGGTCTCACTGACACCAAGGGACACCATCAATGAGCCACTGCCTGCACCGTGACCTGTGGTCACTGCACATTGCATCGTCCTACTTCTGACTGCAGCCCCGATGTCATCCATGCTAGCGCCCCTGATTTCAGCCCAGAGTTCGATCCGCAACACGTGTGACTTCAGGGGCGTGACGACCCCCGCAGCGACATCTGGAACCGACACTGCAACACCAGCAACACCGTTCTCCCGATCTCATTGCGAGGATCACAATGCCCTGCAATTCCAAATGTACTGTTTGAGGATTTTCCCAACATCGTAGCTGGCCTGCATCGCCGTAACTGGCCTGAACTGTTGGTTTTGTTAATCACGAAGCCGTGATAGCCCCAGGTGGAGCTATTGACTTCAAGGAATTATGGGCCAGATGTAACGAAAAAGGCATTTGCGATTCAGAAATAGCGATTTTTAAGAAATCGCTATTTCTGATTCGCAAAATGCAATGTATCATATTTGCGATTCGGTAATAGTGATTTCTTAAAAATCGCGAATGCTATTACCGAATCGCAAATTGTGATCCCGGCCCCATTCGCACCTATGGGCCTGTAGGCCCATATTTGCGAATATTTTGCATTTCCCAAATTGCAAATTTCTAACTGGAATTCGCAAATTTGGGAAATGCAAACCCCAGTTTGCGATTCTCTAAACAGGCTGGCAAATTTAAGGAATCGCTATTTTAACGCAAAAAGGCTTGATACATCTGGCCCTATATTTTTAAGTAATTCTTGCTAAATTCACATCTGTATTACTGTATGTTGGATTTTTCTCGCTTTGGTCTTGTTTTATGCAGATAAATATTGGCTATTTTTCTAAGGTGTGGTGTGCCTTTGTAGTGTTTCCACTGTATTACTGTGTGTTTTGCGCTAATGCTTTACACATTGCTTCTGAGATAAGGCTGACTGCTTGTGCCAAGCTACCAAGGGGGTGAGCAGGGGTTATCTGAGAGGCTATCTTCCTTATCCTGACTAGAGTGAGGGTCCCTACTTGGAGAGGCAGTAAACCGACTGCCAACTATAGAATCCATTTCTAACAGATACAATTCTAGATAGGAAGTGAAGGTGGGCCTTGACCTGATGTGGTCGGAATGTTGGCCAGTGTTTACGTGTCCAGATATCCAACCTGAGGTATGCGTGGTCACTGCTGTGTCCTGTTTGACTAAGTTTACCTAACTACACGTGGCATCTAACTTTGTGGTGTTTTGGGAATACACGTATCCTTCTGGCTATGTGTGCTTTATTGGGGCTATTTTCCGATACCATGGTAGTGTTGCTGCGTATCTGTGGGAAACTGATCTAAGTTTTCTTATTTCTGTGTTTGGCTGCTGGCTAAGTTTTAACCTCTACCTGTGAGCTGTCAGTCATTGACCTTCAGAGACCTGGGTCTCGGAGCCTGCCTGACTATGTTCCTATGTGCTGGGATTGACAAAGAGTTCACAACAGGGGAATCTAACAATGGTGATGCAACTTTGTTTGGGTATGAACATGTTGCATTTGTGTATAAAAATATCTTCTTGTTGTGCACATCATCACTGATCAATCCAATTTCAAATTATCCCCTCTTGTTGAATTTTCATCTACACCATCAAACCTGCACACCATGACAGTCACATTGTTGGTACCTTGTTTTCCCACCTCCCTTGCTACTTGTACTATACTCAATTTGGGGACTACGTTTTCACAGCAGGAACCCACCAACTACAGGAATCATGCAAGAACAGTAACATGATGAAAAAAAAGACAACAATGACCTGAACTGACCGGTCAGCCACTGGGGGAGCCAGGAGAACCAGACTGTAAAAGACTCCTGCTCAGGGGCACCTCCCTCTTCATGCATGTCTTTCTGT
The DNA here is from genome assembly GCF_031143425.1 of Pleurodeles waltl. Lineage (NCBI taxonomy): Eukaryota > Metazoa > Chordata > Amphibia > Caudata > Salamandridae > Pleurodeles > Pleurodeles waltl. Next base: position 458,161,181 of record NC_090440.1, on the reverse strand, counting down.
AGTTGGTGCAATGCTTCAATGGTAAGTGTCAGAGTTGTATTGTCCATGTCACTGTCAGGTATGAAAGTGCAGCAGGATGCAACGACCTTGGCACACACTCCCCCCTCCACTGTGGTCATCATGTCCATGACATACCGATGTTGCATCACCATGAGACAGATGACTCTCAGCTCTTCCTTAATTGTGTTAAGGCCGAGTTCAGTACTGTTCATCCTTTTGAGAATTTCCCACTGAGTTCATTGCAACCAATGGGCATTTTCTTTCCTCTGCAAGGCGAAGAAGGGTATGGACCCTCCCGGTGATACTTGAGCATTGGTGAATAGTATAAATTTCTCAGGTTTATCCTTGAACTGAGCGCAGCCAAATACTGAGCAGCTCTTCTCCTACAAGCCTGATGCAACAGTGTTGTTTCCTTCCTCAGCGGGTGTCAGTACAGTTCAGACAGATCTTCTCCAAGGATGACCAGGGTTTGTGTGTGTATAGTGACGAGGGAGCAGAGGTTATGCCACCCAGGGATTGGCTAGGTGTAAGCAAACTCACCACAATTCCAGTTGGTGTCCATCAGCGTTGAGGTGCACCATTCCATGTCCGGAATGTGCAGTATTGTTCCACAGTTCTTGTTCGTGCCCAGCAAAATGGTTCCTTTGCCTCTGAATCTTGAGGAATACAGCGTGAGTTTCTGTACAATTAGGGGTTGCCCCTTCCCTTCTATTCATTTCTACCTGTCTAGCTCAGTGTCCCAGCTTTCTTGACACAGAGGATCTATGCTGTTATTTAATCCCCCCTGCAAGGCCCATTTCCCTTCATATCACCAAGGTGGATGACCCTGCACTGAAAATCCATGTCTGGGGTCCATTTGTTATTAATGAAGACAGCCCCAGACACGCTAAGGGCCACCCTGGGACCACAGATGGAAGCAGTAGTAGATGAGTTTATGCACTGGCTGGCTGGTTTGGCTACCTCCAAGAATGTCTTCTCAAGAAAATATCAAGGCAAACCAGTGTCCTCCCCTTGTCGTGTAGGCTCTCATTATTCTAATGAGACTACTGGATTTGGAGCAGCAAGATAGTCCACGGTGTGGGAGACTGAGTCTCACCCACTGTGGGTGACACCTGTCGCTCTAAATCCAGGTTTTGTTCCGGCTAACTAGCTGTGCCTCATCTCTCCCAAGAGATAGAGATAATTAGGGCAGCCGAGCGCATTACATATTATACTTCTCAGGGAAGTCGTGGTCACTCAGGTCGCATCCGCTTCTCTCATTCACAATTCTGTCTCATATATAAATGACAATAAGAAGCAGTATGAGTTTTAATCAATCAATTTGTAAAGCGTGCTACATACCTGTGAGGGTTTCAAGGCACTGGGGGGGGGGGGCGCTGCTACTGCTCGAAGAGCCAAGTCTTGAGTAGTTTTCCGAAGGAAAGAAGATCCTGGATCTGTCGTAGATCCGGCGGGAGGGTGTTCCAGGTCTTGGCGGCGAGGTATGAGAATGATCTGCCGCCGTAAGATTTGCGTTGGATGTGGAGGACGGAGGTGAGGGCGAGGTTAGCGGAGCGGAGATGCCCGGTGGGGGTGTAGAAGCTGAGTCTGTTGTTCAGGTATGATGGTCCGGTGTTGTGGAGTGCCTTGTGTGCGTGGGTGAGGAGCTTGAAGGTGATCCTCATGTTGACGGGGAGCCAGTGAAGGTCTCTTAGGTGGAGGGTAATGTGGCAGTGGCGAGGGATGTTGAGGATGAGTCGGGCGGAGGCGTTTTGGATGCGTTGGAGGCATTGGAGGAGTTTGGATGAGATACTGGTATAGAGGATGTTGCCGTAGTCGAGTCTGCTGCTGACAAGGGCCTGGGTTCCTGTTTTTCTTGTTTCTATTGGGATCCATTTGTAAACTCTGCGAAGCATGCAGAGGGTGTTGTAGCAGGAGGAGGAGATGGCACTGACCTGCTTTGACATGGAGAGTGAGGAGTCGAGGGTGAAGCCGAGGTTTCGTGCGCTGTCGGTGGGTGTCGGTGGGGGACCCAGCGTGGACGGCCACCATGAGTTGTCCCAGGCGGAGGGGGTGAGCCCAAGGATGAGGACCTCTGTTTTGTCCGAGTTCAGTTTTAGCCTGCTTTCTCTCATCCAGTCGCCAATGGCTTTTAGTCCCTCGTGGAGGTTGGTTTTGGCGGTGTGGGGGTCCTTGGTGAGGAAGAGGATGAGTTGGGTGTCGTCAGCATAGGACATGACGTTTAGGTTGTGCTGACGGGCCACTTGTGCGAGGGGGGCCATGTAGATGTTTAACTGCATCGGGCTGAGGGATGAGCCTTGGGGTACGCCGCAGATGATGTTGAAGGCTTTGGATTGGTACGGGGGAGGCAGACTCTTTGGGTTCTGCCGGCAAGGAAGGATGCAGTCTATTCTGCTGCGTGGAGGTGGGATTTTAGAGTGTGGTGACATACGGTGTCAAAGGCGGCTGATAGGTCTAGGAGGATGAGGGCTGATGTTTCTCCATTGTCGAGGTGGCTTCTGATGTTGTCTGTGGCGGCAAGGAGGGCGGTTTCGGTGCTGTGGTTGCGCTGAAGCCAGACTGGGAGGGGTCGAGGATGTTGTAGTTTTTGAGGTACAGAGTGAGCGGAGTGGTGACGATTTTCTCGATGACCTTCGCCGGGAAAGGGAGCAGAGAGTTGGGCCGGATGTTTTTCAGGTCCTTGGGGTCTGCCTTTGGTTTCTTGAGAAGGGTGTTGATTTTGGCATGTTTCCAGCTGTCCAGGAATCTTGCAATTTCGAAGGAGATGTTGATGGCTTTCCGTAGGTGTGGTGTGATGGCCGTGTCTGCTTTGTTGAAGATGTGGTGTGGGCAGGGGTCTGATGGTGATCCGGAGTGGATGGAGTTCATGGTCTTGCGGGTTTCATCGTCGCTGATGTTGGTCCAGGAGGTCAGTCGGCTGGAGCGGGTGGAGTTCGTGGTGGGTCGGGTAGGTGCGTCCTGAGTGTGAGGGGAATTGAAGCTGTTGTGGATGTCTGTGATTTTTTGGTGGAAGGCAGTTGCTAGGGCGTTGCATAGTTCTTGGGAGGGGGTGATGTCGTTGATGGTGGCATTTGGGTTGGAGAGTTCTTTTACAGTGCTGAAAAGTTCTTTGCAGTCGTGGGTGTTGTTTTCTAGGTGGGTTTTGAAGGAGGATCTTTTTGCTAGCCTGATGAGTCGGTGGTATTTGCGTGTGGCATCCTTGAGTGCCGTGTGGTTGTCTGGAGTGCGTTTGAGTAGCCATATTTGCTTGAGTTTTCGGCAGTGGCGTTTGGAGGCTAGGAGGTCGTTGGTGAACCAGGTGGCTTTTTTGTTGATGTGGTTGTTAGAGGGTTTTCTGAGTGGAGCAAGGCAGTCGGCGCAGTTGGTGATCCATAGCTTGAGGTTGTGTGCCGCGTTGGTTAGTTGAAGTTCGGTGACTTTGCCCCATCCGCGGCGTGGTGTTTGTTCGGTGAGGTGGTGTTCTGTCTGTTTCTTGAAGGTGAAGTGGATGCAGTGGTGGTCGGTCCAGTAGAGTTCGGTGGTATGGTTGAAGGTGACGTGGTTGCTTGTGGAGAAGATGGGGTCAAGGGTGTGACCGGCTGTGTGGGCGGGTGTGTTGACAAGCTGTGTGAAGCCGAGGTTGGCGAGGTTTTTGGTCAGGGTGGTGGCGTTGGTGTCATTGTTGTTTTTGAGGTGAAAGTTCAGGTCCCCGAGGAGGATGTAGTCCGTGGAGGCGAGTGCGTGGGTGCTGGCCAGGTCGGTGATGGCGATGCTGAAAGGTGCCCTGGAGGTCTATAGATGAGTGTTCCTCTGAGCGTGGTGTTGAGGTCGGTGCGGACTTGGAAGTGAAGGAGTTCGGTGGCGCTGAAGGAGTCGTCCAGGGTGGTTTTGACTTCAAGGGTGGCTTTGTGGACGATGGCTATGCCTCCTCCGGTTATGTTGGTGCAGTCTCGGTGAGCGACTTTGTATCCGTTCGGGATGGCTATGGCGATGTCATGTGCTGAGGAGTCGTTCCACCCTGTTTCGGTTAGAAAGGCCACGTCCGGGGAGGTGGAGTCGAGCAGGTCCCAGACTTCGATGGCGTGCTTGCGTGCTGAGAGGGTGTTGAGGAGTATGCAACAGAGGTGGTTGGTCTTGTTCCTGGGAGGTTTGTGGTTTCTGTTGCAGGTGAAGGGTCCGTGCATGCTCTTTGGAGAGGCCTGGAAGCAGGTGGTGTCTCGGCTGGTGTTGAGAGCGCAGACGGTGTCGTCGTTATAGTGAATGCTGATGGGGTGGCTGTTGCCGGGGCCGGGGCCAGGGGTTCTGGTGCCGGGCGCGGTCCAGGCGCGGGCGGACGCAGATGGGCTTGCCTTTGGCGCGTCTTTGGCGTGCCAGCGGCGCGCCCGCTGCACGCATCCGATGCACGGCCGCGCCACGGCTGCCATAAGAGGAGGGGAAGGTGGGAGTGGCAGCTGGGAGGCGGGAGGGCTAGTCGAATGGGAAGGCTGAGGGGGAGGGGCCACAGGGGACGCAGCAGCGGGAAAGAAGGCAAGGGAAAAAGGCAATCTAAAATGGGGGGGAGGCGGAAGGGGCCGCAGGGGACGCAGCAGCGGGAAACGAGGCAAGGAAAAAAGGCAAGGAAAAAAGGCAAGGAAAAAAAGCAATCTAAAACGGGGGGAGGCAGGAGGGGCCGCAGGGGACACAGCGGCGGGGAAAGGGAGAAATAAAAGAGTGGACGTGGCCCGGATGGCGGAGCAGGGAGCGACCTGCCTGAAAAAAAGACTGGTTTAATAAAAACAACTGCATTTTAGATAGCAAAGCGTGAGCTACAATAACCAGGACGACACAACATGACAATATTAAAATGGTGACGAGGAGAGTGAAGTATAAGAATAATGCTATCATATTGTCACTAGAATCTATGGACTATTTCCTATCTAAGTCATAATCTGAGCACATCATGTTAAGCTCTAATTCTGCCTTTCAGGTTCTCCCGGGAGGATATCAAGCCTCATACCTGAGCAAAGGCCTGTAGTCTGCGTTAGCATCTGCAGCGAAGCATTCAGCAATCAGCATACAGCCGTGGTTCCCTGGCTGGAATCTCCCTCTTAACGTTTAATGGGACTAAGAAGTGTTTTTATAATAACACAGCTGATGTTTTAAGAAAATGTCCCTACGCAATGATGTGTATTTTGTCTGAATGTTGGAGACAAAGGGCCAAATGTAGCAAAGTTTTGCGAGTCGCTAATGGCCCAATTCGCTATTTGCGACATCGCAAAATCCGAAATGGGATGCATATATCCCATTTCCGAAATGCAAATAGCGATACGACCCACTACCAACTCGCAAAAATTGTGACCTGATTTTGAGACCCGCAAATAGGAAGTCGCAAATTGCGAGTCGCAAGCCATATGCAAAAGCCAGTCGCAAATTGCGACTAGTCGCAAAAAGCCCATTTTACACATCCAGATTACCACTGATTCAGAGCAGGTGGTAACCAGAACCAAAGTATAAAAGGAGAGCCAGAAGGCATCTGGGTGACTCAAAATGGCTGAACTGTACGTGATAGCATGGAGGAGGAGAGTCCAGGCCGCCCAGCAGAGGAGGAGGAGGCAGAGACAGGAGAGGATATACCGAGCCAGGCAGAAACTATTTCAACAAACTGAGGAGGAGATTTATGACAAATATAGACTGAGCAGTGCTGCAATCTTAGAATTAATTGAACTACTGAATCCTCAGCTTGAACGACAGACAATGCGTGGCAGCACCATCCCTACAAATGTGCAAGTGCTATGCTCACTGCACCTCTTGGCCTCGGGTAGCTATCAGGGGGTTATTGCTGTGGCAGGTGGGGTATCCCAAAGTGCACTCTCATGATTCTTCAGATCTTTCCTAGATGCCATACTCACACACATGTCCAGATATATATACCCTCCCAGGAATGAGGCAAAAATTAACAGTACCAAGTTGGACTTCTACAGAATTGCCAACTTCCCCCATGTAATAGGGTGTGTGGACGGGACACATATACAAATGTGCCCTCCTGCAAATCTGGAATATGTGTTCCGCAACAGGAAACACACTCACTAAACATCCAGGTGCTATGTGACGCCCATAATGTCATTACTGACATTGTAGCTAAATATCCAGGGAGTACACATGACTCATACATAGTCAGGCACAGTGGGACACACCAACGCCTAGCACATGGGGAGTTTGGAGACGGATATCTATTAGGTATTGCTGACTACACCCTGAAGCCATACATACAGGTCACTGTGTAAACCATTCATGCCCTGCTAAATGTGGCTTTTTTGTCAAACAGGTGACAGTGCATATGCCCTGAGACCATGGATACTCACCCCGTACCTAACACCTGGCAATCAGAAAGATAGGTGATTTAACAGTGCACATTGGGGGACCAGAACTGTTGTAGAGAGGACCTTTGGCTTGTTAAAGGCAAGATTCAGATGCCTCCACAAAAGTGGAGGTGCACTCCAGTACGCCCCAGAAACAGCATGCAAGATCGTTGCCGCCTGTGCCATCCTACACAACATTGCCACCAGACGTGGGCTACATCTCACCCCTGAAGACACAGACATGGAGGATGAGGAGCAAGAGCTACCACACCATCAGCCTGGGGATAGAAGCATCGCAAATGAGGGCAGACAGAGACGGAACCATATTGCAACCCAATGCTTTGGCAGGTATGTGACAACCGTCACCACACTCAATAATGTCAGACACACATAGGCCAATTATGTAGTGAAACAAACAAAACCTTTTTATTACTAAACTATGTGAAAGAAAGAATATTGCTGTATGTCACAGTATGGAATTGTCCATTTGCATTTAAGACACATTAAAATCATGCGCCTTATATCGAGTGCAGTCTGGTGGCTCACACCCTCCTCCTAGTGCGGCCACCATGGCTCATCCCTGGTGGGTCCCCTGACCCCTGCCGTGCACTGCTACTCTGTAGCACACGGGACTCGCTGGCAGACACACTACTAATGGTCGACCCCTCCTCGCTGTCCTGGGGGGTCTCCCCTGCACCCCTTGCAGCCTGCCTGCTCTTTATAAAGTCCACTGCATGGCTGATGCGGCCAAGTCCTTGTGCCACATCGTCTGCGAAGGGCCCAAGTTCCACCTGGAGGCTGACTGTACGCCTTGACAGGCATGTTGTATTTGTGGCAAGACACCCAATAGATGCTGCCAGTCAGTCAAAGTGTGCGGCAATGTGGCGCTCCCTGTGCCTTGCATGTGCTCTGTCTACCACAAGTTCAGTCACCAAATGTTGAATGGCCTGTGTTAAGTCCCCCAGATGTTGATTCATGCGGTTGAACTGACTGTCCACATTTGCCATCCCATGTGTCTGCAGTCTATTGAGGGTTCTGGTGATGGACCTTAATTGTCTGTTTTGCAGGCGCTGACCCTGAATGAGCGATGCCTCAAAGCCCGCAAACTGTGCTTCTCCTACATCCTCCTGGGACACCGACTGAACTCTGTGCCAGCTTCTGCGCACTGGTCCTGCTGCTGGCTCTGTGCGCCACTCTGTGGGGCTGGGCCCTGGTGTTATTTCTGCTGCCCTCATGCCCTGCGTTTGATCTTCAATGGACCCTGGTGGTGTTCTGCTGGGCCCTGCAATGTCACTGGCAGCCTCCTGCAGTGGGTCTGGCCCATGTTCCTCTTTATGCCTTATGTCGCTGCTGGGGGTGTCTTGTGGGAGAACTGTGGAACATAGGGGATACACTGTCAGTCTTGCACATCTGTTTTATGCCTCATAATAAACATTTGCCTATATTTGGACTACTGTACTACATTGCCCATAATGCACTTTTCTAGAGGTTGCTATACTGGATTGGAGCTAGTCTGGTGGTGTCTGCTGCTGTGTACTGGGATAGTGTGTATACTGTATTTGTGGGTGTCAAAGCATATCTCATGGTACTCACTTTTTGATGTCCCAGGCGCTGAGCTGTCCAGTTCTCCAATGCCCAGTATGACCTCTGGCTCCAGTGTCTGCTCCACCATGCTTTCCAGGGCTGTGGGTGGTGGGACGGTGGATGGGCCTCCTCCGGTGCCCGCCGTCTCCCTCATGCGCTCCGCAATCCTCTCCTTGGTCCTGGAACGCAGGTCATACCACCTTTTGCGGATTTCCTCAAGGGTGCGGTGGCTCAACCCTATGTCATTGATTTTCTCCTGTATCTGCTGCCATAATCTTTTCTTCTGAGTGTCTGGGACACTCGTTGATGCCTTTCCAAAAAGTTCATCATGGTGCAGGCAGAATTCTTCTCTAAGCACCTCCAACTTCTTGTCAGAAAATTTCATTTTCCCTCCTTCTGCCAGCACTGCCTGTCTCCTCCATGGTTGGTACAGCTCCTCTCCCCTGGGTGTGGCTCAGCAGTTTGAAATGGGTGTGGTCCTCCCTCCTCTCAGGTCTATTTGATGACTTCCTGGATCTGATGTCATCACCAAGAGCCAGGAAGTGGGTTTCCCTACTGTTGTGCTGCACCTGCAGGCAATTTGTGAGTCAGTCCCAATTTGCGACACCCTTCTCGCAAACTGCAACCTTTGCTTTTAGCGAGGTCGGAATTTGCGACCTCGCTAAAAGCGAAGGTCGCAAATTGCGGTGCAACACCTCTGCAACTCGCAAATTCGTATCGCGAGTCTTTCTTGCATTTGATTTTGCGAGTCAGAAATAGCGATTTGCATGGAGTCGATATTTCCGATTCGCAAAATTTTTACTACCTACATCTGGCCCAAAACTTCTACCACGTTCACTGGCAATGTGCCAAACTATAGCCTTGACTGAAGCTCAAAATGATCAAGAATGTCTTGTTTGAGAACACAGTGCTGGGCTAAGCAAAAACAGTTAGATAGATAAAAATTAAACAAGGCTGTAAAACTGGTTATTGTAAAAATAACAATGCAAAGTCTAATAAAATATATCTAGGTCAAAGTGCACAGCGGCCTAGTATGTTAAACTAACGTGCATGGAGCTATAACAGAAATGGCTACACAACACCATTGCCGTGGAGAGAACACTGCTGGGGCATCAGATCGAAAATAAACAGGCATCTCAGGGTGAGGGGAAGGGGGGCACCTCAGCCAGATGAACGCACGACGCCACTGCTGCACAAGGGGGCTCCATGCCCATTGATGTATCCTGGAGAGTGCAAAGCCACAGTCTCTCCAGTGGGTGGTTTGCAAACTGCTTTATCCTGGGGAGTGCAAAGCCACAGTCTCTCAAGTGGATAACAGTCTCCACTGGTTCTGAAGGGGGCTTTTTGCCCAGAGTGCTTCATCCTGCCAAGGACTGAGGTAGTGGATGCCTTTCTCCACTGGTTCTGGAGGGGGCTTTGTGCCCAGAGTGCTTTATCCTGCCAAGGACTGAGGTAGTGGATGTGATACTCCACTGGTTCTGGAGGGGGCTTTGTGCCAAGAGTGTTTCATCCTGCCAAGGACTGAGGTAGTGGATGCCTTTCTCCACTGGTTCTGGAGGGTGCTTGGTACCCAGAGTGCTTCATCCTGCCAAGGACTGAGGTACTGGATGTGATACTCCACTGGTCCTGGAGGGGGCTTGGTGCCCAGAGTGCTTCATCCTGCCAAGGACTAAGGTAGTGGATGCCTTTCTCCACTGGTTCTGGAGGGGGCTTGGTGCCCAGAGTGCTTCATCCAGTCAAGGACTGAGGTAGTGGATGCCTTTCTCCACTTGTTCTGGAGGGGGCTTGGTGCCCAGAGTGTTCCAGGTGCAGTGTGGCCGGTACAATTCCCTCACCTGGGTGTGCGTGCCCTGAGATTTGCGAGGTTCAGGTAGCATGATACGCCATGGAGGCAGCGACATCCCCCACACTGCTGTGGCTGCACCTTCCACCTGCAGGTGCAAACAGTGATGGAAGAAATGCCTCATGGAAGCTGCCCAGGGTCCAAGAACTCTACTCCAGCCTCAGACGACTGATCACTGGGGATTGTAGCCATGTCAGCAGTGGTGCCTGTGTCCGAGGACGCCACAGGGCCGGTGGCGGTGCTTGCAGCGGTGTCTGTTGCGGCGGTGCTGGCGGCGGTGCATGGTTCAGCACCTGCTGAGGGACACAGCAGGACGTCTCCTGCAGCCTCGGATGGCTGCCCACTGGGGAAGAGGCTGGGGACTGTCGTTGAGGCTGTAGACATGCAGGTGGCGATGCGGTGTAGGTGGCGGTTGTGGTGGCGGGGCAACTAGCGGTGTTCGCCGCCGTAAAGGTTGGCGTGGTTGTGGACAGAAAGTGTGACACTGGTCCCTCAGTAGGGGCCGCCATGCCCTCTCCTGACCTGCTCTTCATCTTTTGGCCAGCTTTGATGGTGCCGCAGTTGTCTTGCCACTATCCCTTTTGTTTTTGGCTGAGCCCTTGGTGGCTGGTACTTTCGGCTTCTCCCTCCTGGATGTGAGCACCTTTTTCACCTTGGCAGGTGGTGGAATGTCCTTGCCCTCGCTACATGACACACTGGCAGCCCTGATGGGTGGTGCACTCGATGACCCTGCAGTTGCTGGCACCACTGTGCCTGGGGATTTGGTGGCTGAGGTGCTGGGCTGGGACCTCGAAAGCCTGGCCCTAGGGAAAGGACGGGGGGAGGTGAAGGGACGAGGTCAAGGTTTGCCAGGAAAAGTTTTTTTGACACACTGGGACGGGAAGATGGAGGGTGTTTGGGAGTGGAGGTAGAGGTAGAGGTAGTGGTTGTATGAGGTGTGCATCTGCTGAATTTGGGTGAAGGTGCTGTTGGGTGGGTGTGTGCGGGCGTTTGTGTACTTTGGGAAGAGGGCTCACTGACAAACTGGGAGAGGACACTGGGGATGTGTGAATGGTAGTGGGGGTGGTGAGTGCACGGGAGCGCTGTGTGGTGATGGACGTGCTGGTGATGGAGCCAGTGGCTGAGGATGTAGAGCATGCAGGTGTGAGTGGAGACAAGACAGGGAGGGAGGAGGAAGTCATGGAGAAGGGGGACACAGTGGAGGCAGTGGATGTTGCTGTGACTGCATGGGGATGGTACTTGTGTGAGTGCCTGTGGGATGTGTGGTGTTTATGTTTGCCTGAGCCGCTCTTGTGTGTTGATGAGTGTGCATGCTGGTCTGATGGTGTGCTTGGGATAGGCTGAGGTACAGGGGATTGGGTCTGGGTGGAGGAAGTTGGAGGGGGGAGGCTGGACACAGGGACAATGGCTGCCATCAGTGCTGAGGCCAGAGCCTGAAATGCTTCTGTTGGGCCGCCTGCCCAGAATGAATGCCCTCCAGGTTTGCATTTGTTTGTTGCAAATGCCTCTCAACACCCTGGATGGCATTCACAATGGTAGATTGCCCAACAGTGAGGGATCTCAGGAGGTCAATAGCCTCCTCACTGAGGGCAGCAGGGCTGACTGGGGCAGGGCCTGAGGTGTCTGGGGTGAAGGAGATGCCCACCCTCTTGGGTGAACGGGCACTGGACACACACTAAGAAGCTGCTGGGAGGGCTGTGCTGGTAGGGGGTGGCGGCTATACCTGTGGGTGTGGTGGGCACAGAGGGAGCTCCCATCAGAGGAGGAGTCGTTGGCACTGCTGTCTGCTCCTTTCCCCGCCGTGGAGCTCCCCTCGCCCTCAGACTCTGTTGTTTCGCCCTCCAGGGCCAAGTGGGTTGCAGCTTCCTCCTGCTCCGGTGCCAATGCCCCTCCGCCTGATGATGCTATTGCACAGAAGAACAGGGAGACCACAAAAAGGGGGGGGAAGACAGAAGAAAGACATGTTCAGTGCATGCAACACCACTACAGTTGGCGGACACAATACACAGGGAGCAGCTGTCTGCACGACGCCATGTACTGACAGTTCCTAGAAATTTCAGCTGACCATGGGGTACGAGGCCTACACCAATTGCTGCACACCTGGAAGTCACAGGGGCCTGACTGGGTGTTGATGGCTATTACCACTGGTGGGTTTTCGGGTGCCACATGGCCTGCCTCACAAGGGACCTTGCCTACTAAGTTCGCCCTGGCCTAGGGGAACCCACTGCCCACCTCCCCCACCGAGACACCTCGTAATGTGAATGAGAGTGTACTCACCCCCTTGTGACTGGTGTGATGCCCTCAAGCGCCCATCCAACTCCGGATACGCCACCGCCAGGATCCGGAACCTCAGGTGGGTCATGGTGCGATGGGCACTCCTCCCACGTTGGGAGGCCATCCCCAGTTGGGCCTCCGCCGTCTTCTTGCTCCAGCGGCGCAGGTCCTCCCATCTTTTACGGCAGTGGGTGCTCTGTCTGTGGTAGACCCCCAGGGTCCGAGCGTCCTTGGCGATGGCACGCCAAATACTCTTCTTCTAGTGGGTGCTGACCTAGAGGAATGGTATGGGGGGAAGGAAATTACTTACCCGTCCGAAGCCGTCATACTCATTGCCCCCCAGTTCCCACCCTTGCCCTGAAGCACATACACTCCCCATCCGCACACGCAGGCCTCAGCCCCCCCTTATGTATCTTCCATCCTCACCACTCCAAACAGGCATTGCCCATGCAGCATGCTCACAGTGTACTCACCTGTTTGTCTGGAGGACCGTGCAGTTGAATGTGCTGGCGGAGGACCCCATCCACTAGTTTCTCCAACTCCTCCGAAGTGAAGGCAAGGGCCCTTTCGACATATACATTAGCCATCGTTGCTTCCAGACACACGTCACAGCAGCACTTGCAATGTAGGTCCTCTCCTGTTGAAGGTCAGGTATCAAGTGAGGGAACAGACAGAAAATGGCGGTCACATCGGCGGCGGTGCATACCGTCACCACCGGCGTACATCGTCATTGGCTCCTGGGACCCATAGGACCCAATGTTAACCAATGCAGAATTGCACCGCGGTCTTCGACTACCCAACGCAACGGTGTAGAACGTCAGCGCAGTTACCTCACATCCCCTTGTCCCGCCTTAGAGGTCAGGCATCCGCCATTTCAGGAGGCCATATGGGATGGATGTTAACTGCGTCACACCTATCTAGGCCGGGAATATGGACAGATACCAGCACATTGCGGATTAATAACGTTTCTTCAAATAACAGATTGTGATACCTCACAGTTGGATGACTCTCTGCTCGCTGTTCTCCTCCATAGGGAACGTCCGCTGGGGCAGGTGATGAGATGGCGGCATCCTCAGGTGTACAGACCCCAGGTGGACCTGTCAACAATGGAAGAGAGACACATCCTAGTCACCAACAGACTTGATTGTGCATCAATCCTGGAACTGTGCCCAGTTGGAGCCGGACCTGATGTCAGCTAACCGCCATCACACACAGGAATCCCCCCTCTAGTGCAGGTCCTGTCTGTACTCCATTTCCTGGATATTGGGTCTTTTAAAAAAACAGTGGCCATGGCATTAGAGATGTCCCAGCCAATGTTCTCTAATGTGTTGTCAAGAGTGTTGTCTGCCCTGCTGAAACACATGTGCAGCTACATCGCGTTCCCTCATGTGGAGGATTTGCCCACAGTGAAAGGTGACTTTTATGCCCTGGGACATATCCCCAACATCATTGGTGCCAATGATGGTACACATGTGGCATTTATACCCCTCCGCAGGAATGAACAGGTGTACAGAAACTGGAAGAGCTACCATTCTATGAATGTGCAGATGGTGTGTTTGGCAGACCAATACATCTCCCATGTCAATGCCAAGTATCCTGGCTCAGTCCATGACACTTACATTTTGAGAAATAGAAGCATCCCTTATGTGATGGGGCAACTCCAGAGGCACTGTGTGTGGCTAATAGGTGAGCCTAAAGTCCCCACCGTTTCATTTGCTGTCTGGGTATGGGGCTGTCCCTAAGGGTTAGTGTTTGTCTAACAGTTGTCCCTCGACATTTGCAGGTAACTCTGGTTACCCCAAACTGTCATGGCTACTGACCCCAGTGAGGAATCCGAGGACAAGGGCAGAGGAAAGCTACAATGAGGCACATGGTCGAACTAGGAGGGTGATCGAACACACCTTCGGCCTCGTGAAGGCCAGGTTCCGGTGCCTCCATCTGATAGGTGGCTCCCTATACTACTCACCGAACAACGTGTGCCAGATAATCGTGGCCTGCTGTATGCTGCACAATCTGGCTTTGTGACGCCAGGTACTTTTTCTGCAGGAGGATGGGCCAGATGGTGGTCTTGTGGCAGCTGTGGAGCCTGTGGACAGTGAAGAAGAGGAGGCAGAGGAAGAGGATATTGACAACCAAAACAACATCATCATGCAATACTTCCAGTGAGACACAGGTAAGAAGATGCCACTGCTTCCCACATCTCATTCTATTGTTGGCACTAGCATAAGTCTGTCATTTTCATTTAGTGTATGGACCATGACTTGTCACTTTGACTTTCCATTTCACAGATCTGGGTCCCACTTTGTTCCCTCTGCTATGTTTACTGCTGGCCTACAGCTGTGTTACCTTGGGTTGTGAACAAGTAAATTGACATTGCTATATTCCATAGTTATTGAAATTACACATTTGTGAAAGCACAGATTGACTCCAGATTGTTTTGTGATTGAAGTGTGTTTATTCCTGTGCTAATAAGTGGAGGGTGTTGTAAAATGGGCTGGGGTGATGGTGGAGGAATGTCCATGGCAGAGTCATTTGTTTCACAGGTGCATTGTCCAAAGGGGCATAGGAAGTGGAGCAAGGGCAGATCAAGGATGGACAGGGTGATATAGTGGGAGAGAAGGGCGACATTCAGAGGCGTCTCATTTCCTGGCGGGGGTATTGGCAATGTTCTCTGTCTTGTTTCTGGATCTCAGGGACCGTTCACAGGGTGGTTCTCCATCTGCAGGGGGTGGGTTCTGGTGGCATGTTGTTCCTGTGGCGATGCCTCATGTCCACTAGCTGTTTATCGTCCAGGCTAGTGTCAAGGACCCCTTGTTGTACCACTGTGTCCCTCATGGTGTTGAGAAGGTATGCCAGCACCCTTGCAATGGTGACCAGGGTGGTGTTAATGGACTTCAAGTCCTCCCTGATCCCAAGGTAGTGTTCCTCCTGCAGCTGCTGGGTCTCCTGAAACTTGTCCAGTACCGTTGCCATCGTCTCCTGGAATGATGGTAAGCTCCCATGATGTTGGAGAGTGCCTCATGGAGAGTGGATTCCCTGGGCCTGTCCTCCCCCTGTTGCACAGCAGTCTACCCAGTTTCCCTGTTATCCTGTGCCTCTGTCCCCTGAACCATGTGCCCACCGCCACTGCCCCCAGGTCCCTGATTTTCTTGGGTTGGTGGGTTTTCCTGGGTTCCCTGTAGTGGTGGACGCACTGCTGATTGACGTGTCTTGTTGACAGAGGGATGGGCCTGCTGGGTAGGTGCTGTGCTCGTGTTTCCTGAGGGGGAAGGCTCTGTGGTGGCTTGTGACAGTGTCAGGGGAATCGACTGTCCCGAGGTCCCTGATGGGCCGGGCTGGTCCTCTTGATCCAGTTGTGCAGAGCTGCTGTCATCACTGTGGGCCTCTTCTGTGGGGGGACTGGATATGTCTGGCGCCTCCTGTCCGGTGACGTTGGGTATGGGGTCCTGTTGGGGTGCAAATGCATATTTATTGTATCAGTGTGTGCCATCTTGTGCAATGAGTGGTTGACCCTCTACTCCAGTTCTTGCATTAGTCCTTGTGTGAATGGTGATTTTGGGGCATGTGTGTGTCTTTGTAGTGGACATGCTTGGGTGATGGGTGTCCATGCATTGTTGTTACATGCAGGGCTTGGTTTTGGGATGTGTGGGTTGTGTTGGTGGGGTATCTGTGGGTTGTTGGGATAATGGGTGTGATGGCAAGGATAGGAGTATGTGATGGCATGCAGGTAGGGTGGGGGGATAAGGTAGTAAAGATTTGCCTTACCAGAGTCCACTCTTCCTGCTACTCCTGCGAGGCCCTCAGGATGCAGTATTGCCAAGACTTGCTCCTCCCATGTGGTTAGTTGTGGGGGAGGAGGTGAGGGTCCATAGTCCTCTGTACAGCAATCTGGTGTCTGGAGACCACAGAACGCACCTTTCCCCGTAGGTCGTTCCACCTCTTTCTGATGTCATCCCGTGTTCTTGGATGCTGTCCCACTGAGTTCACCCTGTAGACAATTCTGCGCCATAGCTCCATCTTCCATGCAATGGATGTCTGCTGCACCTGTGATCCGAATAGCTGTGGCTCTACCCGGACGATTTCCTCCACCATGACCCTGAGCTCCTCCTCACAGAACCTGGGGAGTCGTTCAGGTGCCATGATGTGGTGTGGGTGACGTGTGAGGTGGTGTCTGTTGTGATGTGTGAGGGGGTGTGTTGGTGTGTGTTGTTTGAGGTGCGTGGATGTTGTGTAAGTGATGGTGTTGTGTGTCTGTGGATGCTGGTGTTGTTTTAGGTTGTGTCTCTCTCTGGCCTGCTTTCAAATTTCTGGTAGTAAGGGTTTGTGGGTAATGTGGGTGTGTGCTTTATATTGGATTGTTTGTGTGTGAGTGTTTTGTGTATGTGTATCAGGTGTGTGTATTTCGAATTGTCCAATGTGGTTGTGTTTTGTAAGTGTGTGTGTATTTTGAGTGCAGCAGTGTGTACCGCCAATGGATTACCGCGTTTGAAAGACTGCCGCGTTGATTAGTGGGTCGTGATAGTGTGGGCGTATTCTTGTTGGCGTGACGGTTTCGGTTTTGTTATCGCCAGTTTATCACTGACCTTTGGTGAGGCGGACTTGTGTGAGTGTCTGTATTGTGGCGGATTCCGGGCTTTGGGTCATAATACCTGTAGCGGAATTCCACGGCTGCAGCGGTATGTTGGCAGTCTTCTGCGCGGCGGTAAGCAGGATTTACCGCCAGGGTTGTAATGAGGGCCTATATCTTGTAATTATATCTGCATGCTCTGGTGATATATAGCGAGGGTCTGGTATACTCGTCCTAAAACCCTGAGGAGTTAATAAAACATTGATGACACCCATAGGTATCTATTGGGCATTATAACCACCCGTCTGGACGTGTCAGTGAAGCATTAAACGTACCATTCTGGAACCAATCATGGAGCACATTTTCAGTTGCATTCGTATATTTTTATAAGACATGCTCTAAACAATGTTTCTTTCCCCTTAATTTGCCAATTTTTTGTTCCCCATATTCATAGCATTCTATCGATAGATCGGAAACAAAGAATTCCGAATATATACATTTTGTATTGGTCAATAACATGTGTATATCCTTAGTAGGTGCTACCTTAAAATAATATGACTCAGCATTCTTTTTATTGTGCCCAGAAAAATATGCAAACTTTTCAGAATATGTTTTTGAACTCCCTTGCTGTGGAGTTGGGCAATGTTCCCATTGCGTGTAGTTAAATACAGTTTTGGGACTGCTCAGTCTATGTATGAAGTAGTGCCCATAGTAATTATAGCAAAACATATCACCATAATTGTCTTTAAATTGGTAAACATCTTCATTTTCAAAGACAGTATAATATTGCAATTCAGTCATCACAGAAGCAACTGTTTTCTCATCCTAATCATCAGAAACAATGCCTGGTATCACTATACCATTCATTGATAATTTTAACACATATGGTATTTGAATAACTTCCATGGGACCATATATATCAAACATTACTTTGTCCCAAACAATCCCATCAGGAATTGGTACTGCAGAAATGTTCACAAAAGATAAGTCTCTTCGGACTTTATGTGATGAAAAATTTGGTTTGGAAACCTCCTCCACCAGTTCAACTGTTGATCTTTCAGGAAGAAAATTACCATGTAATAATCAAAAAAAGGTAATGACAAAACCAATGCAAAGTAGAAAGGCTAGGACAGTCAAAGAGAGCCATGGATAGTTTGATGGAAAAATAAAATACGTTTCTTTAAGCCAGTTTATTAGCTTACGTGTACTTGACAAATCAGCTGTTGAGGCGAATGAGTCTGATAAATCATTGTTGAAGTCAGCAAAATAACCAGAGGCAGTTTGTGCAAATGGCAGAGCCGTTGTCAGTGCTGGAGTTGCTGTTTCCTGTCGTGAAACACTATAGACAGCACGATCCGTTTGGCTTGAAGTCGAGTTGACTTGGTCAAATGTTTCTAAGTTAGTTGACATTAGTGGAACTAATGCAAGATCATCTTCCACCCTCCCCAAGCTCGGACAGATGTCGGTGTTGGTATAAACAACTTGTAGAGGAACTTCCTCGCCAGTAGTGAGAGGGATTCGGGAACTACTGGATGTTCCTCTTGGCCGGCTGTGCAGGATGGGCCACATGGTGTAGTTTGACATTGTCAATAGAGACAAAATGATTTTCTTTGGCACCGGCCAACGGTGGTAGAATGACAGTTATAGTACCGTGTATCCCTAGTACAGGGACCGGTGCTCCATAAGAAGGGCTAAATTCCTTTTTCACTACAACTTTTTTATCTACCAGCTAGGAATCCAGCCGGTAGATGTTACAGGCACATCCTTAATTCCTGTGGAAGTGGCACTTTTGGAAGAATTATCATCACGGAACTGTTGCAATTCCTGTAAGACAGTGACACGTTCATTTATGTCAAAAGGTGTTTCTGCTGCCTCCACGCCAGGACCATTAAGATTCGGAACATACATTAGAGTTCCGAACAGGCACTCATATGAAGTACGACCCCCCTGGGACCTTCTAGGCAGATTATTTAGTGCTTTCTGGACTTCATACAAATGATTTAGCCAACTACGACCCGTACCTAAGACTCTGGCTGTTAAGGATTGCTTTAAATCACAGTTTAATCGCTCCACGACACTATTTCCCTCGGGATGAAATGGAGACAAGTACTGGAGTTGGACCCCCAATGAAGCCATGGCGTCCCTGAATGCCTTAGAGGCGAAAGCAGGGCCTTTGTCCGAATTGGAAGCCGCAACAGCATGTGTTCCGATAAAGATTCGCAAATGTTTAATAACAGTCCGAGCGTCAGCCGAGCGTTGTGGCCACACCCATACAAATCTGGAGCATGAATCAACAGCTACTAAGATATATTTGAATGCACTATCAAGTGTTAAGAGACCACAATGGTCCAAGTACACACATTGTAATTTTTTTTTTTTTATTAAGAGGGGTGTCTGCGGCGGGCACTTGGCATTGGAAACCTTGATTTGTTGACAGATGTCACAGCAAAGGACATACTGCTTAGTCTCTTTGTAGAGACCTGGCCACCAATAGCAGGCCTGCAAAATCAAAATTGTAGCCGCCACACCAGCATGGGCAGATGCCACCCACTCATGCGCTGCTTTAATCAATTGTGATCTTATGTCTTTGTTAGGGATGTTTCGTACACCTACGCCTGGTATCTTAACTTCAGCGTTCAGTATACTTCCCATATGATAATGATATTTATTAGGAAATCCTTTAGGATGGGGCTTACCATCAGCCGTAGCTTTCACGGCAGCGCAAATGTCTCAGTCTGGTTTAGAACTCAAGCGAGTCACTGCAGCTACAGTGTCTACTGCCACTGCTGACTTTGCGGCTTACTCAGCCAGTATATTTCCGGCAATGTGTATTCCAACGCGCTGGTGTCCAAGTGTATGTACAACATGGACATTCTGTAGCGTCTCTTTTAGGTCATCTACTTTCCCCCAGTGTAGTCTGTGTTCAATGGTGTTTGCTTTAGAATCTCTGAACACATTCTGGCGCCAATAATGCAGGTATTCATTAAAGGTCTGGACACAGTAATAGGAATCACAAACAATCAGCGTAAGCTGTGCAGGGTTGGGTGTTCCAGTGCCATCAGTAGAGCTTTTAGCTCAGCCAATTGTGCTGTACAATCCCTTAGGGTCTGTGTAAAGGTATGTAGAGGACAAAATTTATCCCCCTCCATATAGCCACTTACAACTGGGCAAGCAGCAGAATATTGATATTTAGTTCCAATTGCAAGTTGTGCAGAGCCATCGGTATACATGACTCTATGATACTGATCAATAGGCAAAGTATTTGCTGAAACTGGATATTCTACTTCATATTGTAGGAATTCCTGAGTTTGTAGCTTTGGGTCAAAAATGTAGTTTACATCAGTGGCTGTCAGAGACGTAGCCCATTGTATCCAACGTGAATGTAATGCTTTTGCGTTTGGAACGCTAGCTTTTTGTAACAGCCTCTAGGGCTGGGATTTGAAAAACAACAATGCATTTTCCTTGGGCAAGAGGTCCTTCTTTAATGACAGCCATCTGCACAGCAGTGAGAATATTCTCTGTAAGAGCAAAGCGTTGTCCTGTTGCTGAGTACAAATGTGATTTGTATGCAATCGAGACTGTCTCAACTTCATTAAATGTCACACAGGTGAAACCGATGGCCCCAGCTATTACTCTGATGACCAAATGTGTTTTGTTGCCCCTTGTGTGTAAATGTTGTGCTGCATGCATGTCTGTCTGCAACTCTCGAAGAATGTGTGTATGTTCAATTGTCCAGAATTTACTTGAAAAATCAGGATGTATTAAGTTATATAAAGGTTTAATGCCAATTAGAATTGATGAAAATGGTCACTAGCCTGTAGTGACAATTTTAAAGGCAGAGAGAGCATAAGCACTGAGGTTCTGATTAGCAGTTCCTCAGTGACAGAGTTAGGCACCACACAGGGAGCACATTTAGGTCACAAACTATGAGCACTGGGGTCCTGGCTAGCAGGATGCCAGTGAGACAGGCAAAAACAAACTTACACAAGTAAAAGTGGGGGTAACATGCCAGGTAAGATGGTACTTTCCTACAGTATTGTGCCTGGTAGGTCTACAATGAATCCTCAAATAGATTGTATAGTGTAATCAGTTTACTTATCGTATCATGGTCTGGGACATGTATTCAAATTGTCAGAGTCACCAGATCCTCGGGGTCTGCGCACGTTCCCAACACGTCCACCACTGAACAGCTCCAAGACTCTGATAGATAAATCACAGAGGCTAAGAGAGTTCAAGAGGGGAAGAAGGGATTAGGAAGGGAAACAGCTGGGGAGGAGACCTGTAGTAAGAAAAAGGTTAGAACACACAATATGAAAATTATATCTCCTGAAATCAATACTAGACTATGATTCTAAGCATAGTCATTCTGAAAACATGAACAATCTAAGAATTAAGTTTAAAATGACTAAGTTTCAAGATGGCCGAATACCTGTAAGGGAATCAAGATGGATTAAATGAAAACTTTCTTATTCAAGTACTTTCCTTTACATGAGAATCGGAAAAACATTCTGACTAAATTTTAAACCAGTCATATAAATCATTTTTTGAGAATGCATACTAGGACCATACAATATTGCATCTAGAAACTCTGATCTTCTGTGTACTCTTAAAATGTTTCAACACAAATTGTGCATATTGTAGATTTATATATATATATATATATATATATATATATATATATACTAAACACCATAAAAGGTTTGTGCACCATGAATAACACAATATGGATTCAGGAAAAACAAATCACCTAACTTGTCAACTCTAATATTACTTGATAAATATCTTAGAATAGTGGCATACAATAAACAACATGAATTAAACTCGAGGAGAGACTCGTGCGTCTTGTCGATTCGAGTGTCATCATGTAAAAAGCCAAGAAATGGTAGTACGCTATGAATATCAAAGTCAAATCATCACTAAACGAATCGCGCGTCTTGTCGATTCGGAAACCACAATGTAAATGGCAAGAAATAACAGCTCACAATGAATAACAAGATCAAAGTACAATGAAACGAATAGCGCATCTTTTGCTGCTTCTTAAGCAACCATGTAAATGTCAAGAAATGGTAGCGCGCAATGAACAACAAAGTTAAAACACCATAAAACGAATTGCGCGTCTTGCCGATTCTTAAGCCACCATGTAAATGTCAAGAAATGGTAGCGCGCAATGAATAACAAAGTTAAAACACCATAAAACTAGTCGCGCGTCTTGTCGATTCTTAAGCCACCATGCAACTGTCAAGAAATGGTAGCATGCAATGAATAACAAGATTAAATTATCATGAAACGAATCGCGCGTCTTGCCGATTCTTAAGCCACCATGTAAATGTCAAGAAATGGTAGCGCGCAATGAATAACAAAGTTAAAACACCATAAAACTAGTCGCGTGTCTTGTCGATTCTTAAGCCACCATGCAACTGTCAAGAAATGGTAGCGTGCAATGAATAACAAGATTAAATTATCATGAAACGAATCACGCGTCTTGCCGATTCGCAAGTCACCTGCAAATGTCACAAACACTCAAGCGCATATTTCACATGCGCAAAGTACTCTGTCAAATCATAAAATAATTAGGCCCAAAAACATGAGAGTTCTCGATAACGGCGTCGGGAGGCCAGCCCAGAACAAGGATCTCCAAATGAAGAATGAATGTCAGATGTCTGGAAGATCAAATAGGCCACCGGGAAAGGAGCTCAGGAAGTAGCTGCTGCTCTGCACCGAGACCTCTGAATAGTGAGCACTTGGAGCTGGGCTGGCTCCTTTTTATAGAGTCTTGGCCCAGCCCACAACCACACCCAGGCATGTTGCAGGGAAAGTCTCTAGAAGGCCCTGGAAAGGGACCACACCCTAACACACTCTGAAAGCCTGCAGCAATACATTGCAAATGAACAGCATTTGTATGCACATTAAAAATAAGTCTTCAGGATTGAACTCTGCAATGCAAAAGGTTAAACAACAACATATCAGCACAATGCATAAATTACGTTGTTTTGAGAGTGCTGGGTTTTTGCATTCTAGTCGCCAATAGAGCGCGCACTGCCCTGGTGTTGACAGTACTCCCCTCTCCCAGACGCGCTCTAGGGCCTGGTTTGCCTGGATTAAGACGATGAAAGCACCTCACAAGTACTGGAGCATGAACATCAGATGCGGAAACCCATGAGTTACTTTCAGGACCATAACCTTTCCATAAGGTTAAGTACCATAGATTACGCCCTCGTAGTTTAGAATCCAACACTTTCTTAACTTCATGTTCTTCTTCTCCCTGTACTAGAACACGAGCTGAATGAGGGTGGACCTTTTGGACTGCCCTTTTCAATAGGGAAGTGTGGAACACTGGATGAATCCATAAGGATCTGGGCAATTGTAGTTTATAGGTTACCGGATTGATTTGCTGAAGGACTGTGTAAGGACCTATAAATTTGGGATTAACCATGTGCTTCTTCTTGAAGTCTATAGGTTTTGTGGAAAGCCACACTTTGTCACCTGGTTCATATTGCGGTCCCTCACAATGTTTCTTGTCATAATGCCTTTTGTATTTTTGTTTGGCTTTTTCTAAATGCTGTTGAATCAGTTTCTGGGTTTGATGCAAATGCTGAATGGTTTCTGACACAGCTGGAGTAAGAGAACTTTCTTGAGGAATTGTGATGGGCAGGGTGTCAGGATGATAGCCAAATAAACCAAAAAAGGGTGTAGAAGTGTAGAAGTGTGGAATGAGTTATTGTAAGCTAACTCAGCTAACCAGAGCATAGAGGTCCAAGAATGAAGTGCCTTTTCAGCGTAGGCACGTAGGTATTGTTTCAAAGTCTGATTTAGTCTCTCTGTTTGACCATCTGTTTGAGGATGGTGACTAGTAGATAGCTTACATGTCACTTGGAGTGTTTTACACCATGTCTTCCAGAAATTGGAGGCAAATTGCGACCCCCGATCGGAGTGGATAACTTTTGGCAGTCCATGATAACGAACCACTCTGCTCAGTAAAATAGTTGCCAGTTCACTAGAAGTGGGCAATTTTTTACAGGCAATGAAATGTCCATATTTCGTGAGACTATCTACTACCACCAGAATTACTGAATGCTGTTGAACCACTGGCAGACCGGTAATAAATTCTAATGAAATGTGCTCCCATGGACAACTTGGGGTTGGAAGTGGATGTAACAACCCTTTTGGTTTTGAATGACTTGTTTTAATGCAAGCACAAACTTCGCAGTTGTTTACCATTGCTTTTACATCTTTTGTTAGGGTAGGCCACCAAAAATAGCATTAGATCAGTTCAAGACTTTTAGGAGTACCTGGGTGACCTGAAATCGGTATAACATGCAACCAATGAAACACTATCTTGCGAACTTTGGTAGTGGGATCGAACAAACGAGCGTCATGAAAGGGTAGTCCTTGCTTGATTGACCATTTGGATCTGCTTGGGCCAATGTTTGCCATTTTTCAACAGTGAAAGAGTTGCGAATTTCTTCAAAGAAATCTTCAGTTTTTATGACACATAGGCCCATATTTATACTTTTTGACGCATAACTGCGCCAACGCAGTTGTACGTCAAAAATTTTACCGCCGGCTAACGCCATTCCAACGCGCCATGCGGGCGCCTTATTAATGGAATGACGTTAGCTGGCGCTGCGGACTGGTGTGCGTTAAAAAAAAGGACTCACACCAGGCAGCGCCGCCGTATGGGAAAATGGGGGTTGTGCGTCAAAAAATGGTGCAAGTCAGGTCTGAGGCAAAATTCAGGCCTCAAACCGGATATGTGCAATTTTTTTTGACGCCCAACCTCCATTGACATGACTCCTGTCTTAACAAAGACAGGAGTCATGCCCCCTTGCCCAATGGCCATGCCCAGGGGACCTATGTCCCCTGGGCATGGCCATTGGGAATAATGGCATGTAGGGGGGCCCAAATCAGGCCCCCCTGTGCCACAAATAAAATTGGAAAAAAATACTTACCCGAACTTACCTTTACTTCCCTGGGATGGGTCCCTCCTTCCTTGGGTGTCCTCCTGGGGTGGGCAAGGGTGGCAGGGGGTGTCCCTGGGGGCAGGGGAGGGCACCTCTGGGCTCCTTCTGAGCCCACAGGTCCCTTAACGCCTGCCCTGACCCAGACGTTAAAAAATAGCGCACATCAGGCTGTGCGCCGTTTTTTAAGGCCCACCCCCTCCTGTGCGTCAAAATGACACCAGAGTATAAATAAGGGGCACAGGCCTTAAAGTCATTTTTTGGAAGGGAACGCCTACCTTGCATATAATTAATGCAAGGCTGGTTCCCCCTTCCAAAAAATGACGCACATGGTGGAATTTTGACGCCCGCGGGGTCGGACGTCAAAGTATAAATATGGGGCAGGGTTTGCGCCGATTGTGCGTCAAAATTTTTGACGCACATTCGGCGCAAACAGAGTATAAATATGCCCCATAGAACCTTGCCAGGAGCAATGATAGCTCTAGAGGCTTGAAATGCAGGCAATGTGGTAGACTCTTGACGGGACAAGGTGTCAGCTTTGCGATTATCTTTACCAGGCCAGAAGGTTACTACAAAATCAAATTCGGCAAAAAACAGCATCCAGCGTAATTGCCGAGGGGTCAAAAGTCTGGCGGAACTCATGAATTGAAGATTACGATGATCAGTATATACTCTGACAGTGTATTTGGCACCCAACAAATGATGTCTCCATTCTTTAAATGCGTCACAAATCGCCAGAAGCTCTTTTTCAGCAATGACATAGTTCTGTTCGGCTTCGTGTAACTTCCGAGACATATAAGCTACAGGATGAAGTTGACCAGTGTCTTTATTTCATTGTGATAAGACAGCTCCCATTGCTACATTTGAAGCATCAGCTTCCACTATGAAAGGTCGATTCGTATCAGGATGAGTCAAGACTGGGGCAATGGAGAAAGCTTTCTTCACAGCCGAGAAGGCTTGATCAGCTTCTGGGGACCATACAAACTTTTCTTTTTTTCTTAGTAGCTTAGTGATTGGAGCTACTGTCTGGGAGAAATGATTTATGAATCTCCGGTAAAAATTTGCAAACCCCAGGAAACATTGTACATCACGAACAGTCTTTGGGGTGGGCCAATCAGATACGGCTTTTACTTTCTTTTCTGCCATCACCATAACTTGAGGGGTAAGAATAACCCCTAAAAACTCAACTGTGGTGACATGAAACTCACACTTGGTTAGTTTGCAATATAAATGGTGCTTTCGAAGGGCTGCAAGAAGTTTCTTGACATGTTGGACATGTTCGTTTTCATTGTCAGAGTAGATCAAAATGTCATCGATGTAGACTATGGCAAATATGACGAGGTACTCTCTAAGAACGTCATTCAAGAAAAATAGAAATGCTGCTGGAGCATTACACAGACCAAAAGGCATGACGGTGTATTCAAAAAGGCCATATCTTGTCTTGAACTCTGTTTTCCATTCATCACCCTCTCTCATTCTGACCAAAAGATAAGCACCTCAAAGGTCAAGCTTCGTGTAGATTTTTGCTGTCTTTACTTGTTCCAATAATACCGGAATTAGGGGTAAAGGATATTTATTCTTGATGGTGACTTTGTTCAATCCCCTATAGTCGATGTAAGTTCGAAGTTCTCCATTAGCTTTTGGAACAAAAAACAAAGGCGAAGCTGCAGGAGACTTAGAGGGGCGAAGGAAGCCATTCTCCAAAAATTTATCAAGGTATTTTCGTAAATATTGATTTTCATGTTCTGACAGGGCATATACACGACAGTTGGGAAGTAGCGCACCTGGGACTAGATCAATTTGACAGTCATTAGATCTATGAGGAGGTAGAGTCTCTGCTCCTTTCTCATCAAATACATCTTTGTAAGATGAATACTGTTTGGGCAGCTGAATTTCTTTCTCCGCGGCAGTAGCTATGTAGGAGTTACAAACTTTTGGTACTTGAATCTTTTGGAGACATTGTTCGTTACATAGCACAGATGAGAACACGATTTTTCATTCTGCCCAATTGATCTCTGGATTGTGATGAGTTAACCATGGCAAGCCGAGGATAATCCCATATTGGGGAGCATGGATCACGTCATGAATGATTTTCTCTTTGTGTTTCTTTCTTTGATTCTTATCTTCACAAATCATCGACAAGGGGATAGTCTGAAGAGTTACTGGACCTCCAGTCAAGAGTTTTCCATCGACTGCCTGGATGATTTCTGGGGTCTTCTTTTCAATACATGGGATCCCCCATGCACGAACCAATTGGACATCAACAAAGTTTCCAGTAGCCCCAGAATCGACTAGAGCTTTTTTGAAAAATATCTTTTTCTTGACCTGAACTTATTTCCAGTTTAAGATGTCTAGATTGTGAAGGGTCCACGGTGACACCCAAGAGCAACCCTTCTCTGCATCTTGGGTGTTTTAGTTTTCCAACTCGACTGGTGCATTGGCTGCTACCTTCTGAACTGGACATTGCTTGTTCTTTGGGTTGATTGGACAATCTTTGGCAAAATGACCCTTCCGCCCACAATGAGGACATTGTCCATTTTTTCGGCATAGGTCCTTTTCATCTTTGGTCAAAGGTCTTCTGATGGTTCCAATTTCCATTGGTTCCGGCGTTCTCTCTTTCGGAGTTCTTGAGTCTCTGTTATCATGAACACGCCATGAATATTTTTCAATCTTGTTGCGCGTTCCTTTACGTTCTGCTAAACAATGATCAAGCCTCAAGACAAGGTTTATTCATTCTTGACAGTTTGTAGGTTGTGGGTCGATATGCGCTAAGATATCTTTTAGCTCCTCTTTGGGTCCCTTGTAAAACAAGACCGCTTGTTTTTCTTCAGGCCACTCAAGCTACTTTGGACTGGGCATCGGGGAAAGTATGTGGTCTGCAGGTGAAGTGTAGTCCCACTTGAACCAGGAAGGATTGCGCTTTCAAAGGGTCACCTGAGAAACGTTCTGGGGGAGCTAAAGGAATTGCGGAAGGAACATTTAGGGAAATGTTTGGCGGATTACTTCCAGAAGCCTGAGAAGAAGTACCTGGCCAGGACACACCTGTGGGACTTTGTTCCTTCTTCTCTACCTTATCTTGCAACTGACTCACTCTCTCAGCTAAGCTAGTTGGCAATTCTTTGGATGATACCACCTCTGCCTGGAGCGGAGCTGGGTGTTAGCCTTAACTTACTCGTCAAGCGTGGCCATGCTGAGAACATACACAAACCAGGAGGATAATAATTAGTGGGCTCACTATTCTGTCAGAGTCACCAGATCCTCGGGGTCTGCGCACGTTCCCAACACGTCCACCTCTGAACAGCTCCAAGACTCTGATAGATAAATCACAGAGGCTAAGAGAGTTCAAGAGGGGAAGAGGGGATTAGGAAGGGAAACAGCTGGGAAGGAGACCTGAGTAAGAAAAAGGTTAGAACACACAATATAAAAATTATATCTCCTGAAATCAATACTAGACTATGATTCTAAGCAAAGTCATTCTGAAAACATGAACAATCTAAGAATTAAGTTTAAAATAACTAAGTTTCAAGATGGCCGAATACCTGTAAGGGAATCAAGATGCATTAAATGAAAACGTTCTTATTCAAGTACTTTCCTTTACATGAGAATCAGAAAAACATTCTGACTAAATTTTAAACCAGTCATATAAATCCTTTTTTGAGAATGCATACTAGGACCATACAATATTGCATCTAGAAACTCTGATCTTCTGTGTACTCTTAAAATGTTTCAACACAAATTGCACATATTGTAGATTTATATATATAGTTGACAAGTTATCAGATTTGTTTTTCCTGAATCCATATTGTGTTATTCATGGTGCACAATCCTATAACACAATATGGATTCAGGAAAAACAAATCACATAACTTGTCAACTTGAATATTACATTATAAATATCTTAGAATAGTGGCATACAATAAACAACATGAATTAAACTCGAGGAGAGATTTGTGCGTCTTGTCGATTCGAGTGTCACCATGTAAAAAGCCAAGAAATGGTAGTACGCAATGAATATCAAAGTCAAATCATAATTAAACGAATCACGCGTCTTGTTGATTCGTAAACCACGATGTAAATGGCAAGAAATAACAGCTCACAATGAATAACAAGATCAAAGTACAATGAAACGAATTGCGCGTCTTTTGCCGATTCTTAAGCCACCATGTAAATGTCAAGAAATGGTAGTGCGCAATGAACAACAAAGTTAAAACACCATAAAACGAATTGCGCGTCTTGCCGATTCTTAAGCCACCATGTAAATGTCAAGAAATGGTAGCGCGCAATGAATAACAAAGTTAAAACACCATAAAACTAATCGCGCGTCTTGTTGATTCTTAAGCCACCATGCAACTGTCAAGAAATGGTAGCGTGCAATGAATAACAAGATTAAATTATCATGAAACAAATCGCACGTCTTGCCGATTCCAAGTCACCCTGCAAATGTCACAAACACTCAAGCGCATATTTCACATGCGCAAAGTACTCTGTCAAATCATAAAATAATTAGGCCCAAGAACATGAGAGTTCTCGATAACGGCGTCGGGAGGCCAGCCCAACCACCGTCTTACCGCCCAGAACAAGGATCTCCAAATGAAGAATGAAAGTCAGATGTCTGGAAGATCAAATAGGCCACCGGGACAGGAGCTCAGGAAGTAGCTGCTGCTCTGCACCGGGACCTCTGAATAGTGAGCACTTGGAGCTGGGCTGGCTCCTTTTTATAGAGTCTTGGCCCAGCCCACAACCACACCCAGGGATGTTGCAGGGAAAGTCTCTAGAAGGCCCTACAAAGGGACCACACCCTAACACACTCTGAAAGCCTGCAGCAATACATTGCAAATGAACAGCATTTGTAAGCACAATAAAAATAAGTCTTCAGGATTAAACTCCGCAATGCAAAAGGTTAAACAACAACATATCAGCACAATGCATAAATTACGTTGTTATGAGAGTGCTGGGTTTTTGCATTCTAGTCGCCAATAGAGCCCACACTGCCCTGGTGTTGACGCAAATAGCCTAATCCCGGCCCTATCCCTTCTCTGGGTTTCATGTATGCATGAGTGACAAACAGTGACAGTATACCATGGCTGTATGCATGGATTGGGTATGATGCCTCCAGCACAACAAACAGCGTTTGCTAACATGCATGAAAGGACAAAACATGTTTGTGCCCTGACGGTCCACACACAGATTCACATTGGCTGCATCCCAATGATCGTGCTTGTGTGGTGACTAGCTGTGAGATTAATCAGCACAGAGGCACTGATGTTCCCAGTTAAAGGGTGGAATTTTAGAGGCCATCCTCTGTACAAATGTTGTGATGAAGCCTGCTGGTTTTAAATTACTGATCCATTAACTTTGTGACCACACCAATGTTGCTCTGTTGTCAGTCTCATAAAATTTCTGCTGTTCCATAGCTGGACTATCCCCATGTGTGTTGTCAATTCCTCTTTGGCTTTTGGTCAATTCTGCTTGGAAGGATACTCCGTTAATGCAGGGAATGGCTCCACAGACTCATGACTAGACCTGCACGTAACTGTGACAACATGGAGGCCAATAATGACACAGGGTACACATGGCCACACACTTGAACTGGACACCATTGTGCAATTAACCACTGGAAATATGTGAACACATGCAGCTTGGTCTGCTTGTCCTCCACTGCCACAAGAGAAACATAGTTCAATTATATGATACAAACTGTGGAGTGACATTACATTTTTGGATTGGTTTTGGGACTCTGTGTCACAAACACTGTACCCACATAGCATTTTCAAATGCCTGACTCATGGGTAGTAAACAAACATGTGACCAGGAGGTGGAATCCAACATTCGAGTACATTTGATGGATTACTCTTGTAACATTGCAATTATCAACCGTCCTCTATCTATCCTGTGCATAGTTTGTCATGGGAGATGTTTTGTCCCAAAAGTCAGGGAAGTTCATACAGCATTAGTTGCTACGTGTACGACAAACACATATCCTGACTAATTTCCACACTGAATAGCATCTGATGGTTATCCACATTTACAACACATGCATACAAGCACATTAATGAAAGCACGTCTTGTGACGTTCACACAGAGGCCCAACTAAAACTGAAATAGTAAATTCACAGACATTGACACACAGGCAATGAGTTAATGTCTTCAGTTGCGTAGCCTTGCTATCCTCTATTGACGCACAACCTGCTCAAACTGGGTAATACTAATTTGTATTCCAAAAGTTTGGGTATCTATTGCGTCAGTGAAGAGTGCTCATCCGGTACAACAGCTGGAGTATCATGGTCTGCAGTAGTGTGATCTGCCACATGTGCCCAAACACTGGAATACACAATGCAGGTGCAAACATCCTATCTCTGTACAGTTACAGCTGTCATTTACTTTACAAATTTGAGAACCCAGAAAAACACATACATTTTGACGCAAACACATCAAAAAAGACACATATGCGTCACAAATTGCTGCATATGCATAGAAAAATGATGCTCACAGCCATGATACATCCATTGGCCCTGAGCGGTAATTCCTACACTGTACCGGCTGAAATTGGTTACCAATGCTAAATATTTTTTAAGTATTTGCGTTAAAAAAATTGACGGACAGACTGTAAGCGTCATAACATTTTGACAGATCATATTAAAAAGAGCACCGCATTTGAGGCAGGAAGTGATGTAATAGGGCATCCTGTTTATAGAATTGGTACAGTGGGTGTACTTTCACTTTCACTTTGCAGTCTGTGAATTTTGTAGACTGTGTGGCTGTGCTTAGACTTTTGTCTGTCCCAATTGTGCTTTTGTCTCCTGTGTGCCATCCTATTTGTCATCTCTATTATTTGTAATTGTCTCAGTTGTTCATTGTACATGTTTATTTGTCATATTTGGTGTCTGATTTTGTCTTTGTACTGTTGGGAGTCTGTTGTAGGTATTGTTAGTTTGGGGATAGTTGGGCTGTTTGAGAGTTACTTTTCTTTCATTTTCCTCCCTCCTTTCCCTTTATTTTCCTCTGTACCCTTTCTTTTTCCTATTATTTCAGTCATGTTGGGTAGGCCACGTCTAGGGAGAATGGGTGAGGAGGAGGAGCTGGGGGTATTCATTTGGCTGGTGTGCCACTTCCTCCCCTTGATAATTAAAGCAGATGTCAGGGTGATACAGGGGTATCACACAGAAACTAGGAGGCTCCGGTGGTCAAAGGTGTTGTACCATCTGCGTCGCATCTTCAACACACCGCGCAACGACCACCAACTGATGCACCGCTGGGCTGACCTTGTTGCCAGAGGGCAAGAACTGCTGGTATTGTGATTGGTGGCCCTGTTGGAGAGTACAATTCAGAGTAATGTGCACATTTAAATGCTCTGTAGTGACAGTAGCAGATTTGTTGATATGCTGCAGGCAATGTTTTTGGACATGTGGAATGCAAGTTAAACATATAGGCCCTCATTCTGACCTTGGCGGTCGGCGGAGAGGCGGTGGTCGGACCGCGAACAGACCGGCGGTATTAAAAATGGCATTCTGACCGCGGCAGTCACCGCCGCGACCGACTGCCACTTCCCCACTCCGACAGCCACGGCGGTCATGACCGACGGGCTGGAGTCTGCGCACTCCGGTCCGGCGGTCGACCCAAGACCGCCACCGGTATCATGACCCTGCTTACCGCCGTGGTTTCTGGCGTTCGGGAACCGCCATGCGAACCATGGCGGTAGGCACTATCGGGGCCAGGGAATTCCTTCCCTGGCACTGATAGGGGTCTCCCCCACCCCCCACTGCCCCCCCGAGTCCTCCCCCCACACCCTCCACCCCCCTGCCACCCCCCAGAGGTGGTACGAACCCCCTCCCCACCCCCACCCCGACATGCACATACACGCACCCCGACATGCACACACCCCCAACATGCACATATACACACCCCCTACACACACACATACACAACGGGGACACATACCCGCACACATACATGCCGACATGCGCACCGCCGAACTACACACTTTGCCCATAGGCACAGCAGCACTCCCCGCCCGCATGCACGCACTTACACACCCCCTCTACACACTCACACGCACACCCCCATGCACGCACACATCACACAACACCCCCCCACCCCCTCCCCTCACGGACGATCAACTTACCTTGTGCGTTGGTCCTCCGGGAGGTGACAGGAGCCATGGGGAGGTGACCGCCAACAGAAGACCGCCAACAGAAGACCGCCACACAGAAATGTGGGTCGTAATTCTGTGGGCGGTGTTCTGCTGGCGTGGCGGTGGAGGTTGACCAGTCTCCACTTTCCCGCCGACCGCCAGTGTGGCTGCTGGCGGTTTTCCGGCGGAACGCTCCCAGCGGTCAGAATGCGCACAGCGGCATACCGCCGCGGTCGGCGGTCTTCACCGCGGCGGTAACTCGGCGGTCTTGCGAAAAGACCGCCAAGGTCAGAATGAGGGCCATAGTGGCCCTGAGTAATACAAGAATTGCTACAAATCACCGTCATTTGTTGACACAACAGCTGCACTAAGTTACAAAACACAACTTGATCTTGTAAATTAGTGCTGCTTTCACGTCAATAGATGATGGTAATGCGGCTCAAACATATGTTTTATCCATGGTCTGTGAGTGTACCAGGAAACAGATGTTTTTTACAAGCTAAAGCAAAGAATAATGGGGGTGATTCTAAGTCCGGCGGAGGCCGCCCGCCAGACTTCCCCCACCAAAATACCGCTCCGCGGTCGAAAGACCGCTGAGGGTATTTTGGGATTTGCCCTGGGCTGGCGGGCGGCCGCCAAAAGCCCGCCCGCCAGCCCAGGGCAAATCAACCTTCCCACGAGGACGCCGGCTCAGAATTGAGCCGGCGTAGTGGGAAGGTGCGACGGGTGCAGTGGCACCCGTCGCGTATTTCAGTGTCTGCAAAGCAGACACTGAAATACTTTGTGGGGCCCTCTTACGGGGGCCCCTGCAGTACCAATGACATTGGCATGGGCACTGCAGGGGCCCCCAGGGGCCCCGCGGCACCCCCTACTGCCATCCTGTTCCTGGCGGGAGACGGGTGTCAGAATCCCCATGGCGGCGGAGCGCGCTCCGCCTCCATGGAGGATTCTGCAGGGCAGCGGGAAACCGGCAGGAGACCGCCGGTTTCCCGCATCTGACCGAACCGCCGCGGTCAGAATGCCCTGTGGGGCACCGCCGGTCTGTCAGAATGACCCCCAATGTGTTCCCCAATTATTTTGAATACATGTCTGAACTGTATTCTGGCCCATACGTACCAATTTCTTTCTAACCTCCCGTAATATCTTAGGCTGATAGTTTGACTTGGTTGTGCCGCAATTAAATTAGGAATGGATGCCAAAGTAATGCACACAGGTTCATATCTAAATGTTTGGTGCTACTTTCCATAGCTGTAGCATAAAACATGAAGCAAATCATACAAATTGAGGGATAACAACTATCCCTGGCCCTCTGTTCATTGTACCTGTGTGTTTTAAATTTGTCTTGGGCACAATAGCTGGAACGGAGCTGATGCATTTCCCATCTGTGTTACTCCATAGCCATGCACTTCTCATAAGTTATTGGGTCATCATGGGATACCTGACGTTGGGGAATGCATGGTCACACTGTATTTCTTTGCATAACGTTGTGCAAGGGACCCCTGACCAATTCCATCATACATATAAAGTTCCCTAAAACTTTGCCAGTTTATGTTTGGTACACCCCTGCTGATCTAGTGCAGCAAATGTCCAATAGCTAACTTTCCAGTGTGGAGGCTATCACAGACATGGGTGTATGCTAAGATCAGAAGACCAGCATTCCTGTGACTGCTGCCATTCCGAAGGTACATAGAAATTGAAACCTACATCATCATGATTGACACAGTAGGACATTTGGTAAACCATGTTTGTAGGAAGTTGGCTCTGTATGCACTATTTCAAAGTAAGGAATAGTGTGCACAGAGTCCAAGGGTTCCCCTTAGAGGTAAGATAGTGGCAAAAAGAGATAATTCTAATGCTCTATTTTGTGGTAGTGTGGTTGAGCAGTAGGCTTATCAGAGGAGTAGTGTTAAGCATTTGTTGTACACACACAGGCAATAAATGAGGAACACACACTCAGAGACAATTCCAGGCCAATAGGTTTTTGTATAGAAAAATATATTTTCTTGGTTTATTTTAAGAACCATAGGTTCAAGATTTACAAGTAATACTTCAAATGAAAGGTATTTCATGTAGGAACTTTAGGAACTTTGAATTAGCAAAATAACATACAGTTTTCACATAAATGACATATAGCTATTTTAAAACTAG
Organism: Pleurodeles waltl; assembly: GCF_031143425.1. Classification (NCBI taxonomy): domain Eukaryota; kingdom Metazoa; phylum Chordata; class Amphibia; order Caudata; family Salamandridae; genus Pleurodeles; species Pleurodeles waltl. The sequence continues at coordinate 458,126,359 of NC_090440.1, read as the reverse complement.
ACACAGTGCAATTTTCAACAGTTCCTGGGGGAGGTAAGTGTTTGTTAGCTTTTACAAGTAAGTAAACCACCTCCGGGGTTCAAGTTTGGGTCCAAGGTAGCCCACCGTTGGGGGTTCAGAGCAACCCCAAAGTTACCACACCAGTAGCTCAGGGCCGGTCAGGTGCAGAGGTCAAAGTGGTGCCCAAAACGCATAGGCTTCAAAGGAGAGGGGGGGCCCCGGTTCCAGTCTGCCAGCAGGTAAGTACCCGCGTCTTCGAAGTCAGACCAGGGGGGTTTTGTAGGGCACTGGGGGGGACACAAGTCAGCACAGAAAGTACACCCTCAGCGGCACAGGGGTGGCCGGGTGCAGTGTGCAAACAAGCGTCGGGTTTGCAATAGAAATCAATGGGAGACCAAGGGGTCTCTTCAGCGATGCAGGCAGGCAAGGGGGGGGCTCCTCGGGGTAGCCACCACCTGGGCAAGGGAGAGGGCCACCTGGGGGTCGCTCCTGCACTGGAGGTCAGATCCTTCAGGTCCTGGGGGTGCGGGTGCAGAGTCTTTACCAGGCGTCGGGTCTTTGAAGCAGGCAATCGCGGTCAGGGGGAGCCTCGGGATTCCCTCTGCAGGCGTCGCTGTGGGGGCTCAGGGGGGTCAACTCTGGCTACTCACGGTCTCGTAGTCACCGGGGAGTCCTCCCTGTGGTGTTTGTTATCCACAAGTCGAACCGGGGGCGTCGGGTGCAGAGTGCAAAGTCTCACGCTTCCGGCGGGAAACGTGTGTTGTTTCAAAGTTGCTTCTTTGTTGCAAAGTTGCAGTCTTTGGGGAACAGAGCCGCTGTCCTCAGGAGTTCTTGGTCCTTCTAGATGCAGGGTAGTCCTCTGAGGCTTCGGAGGTTGCTGGACCCTGGGTACGCGTCGCTGGAGCAGTGTCTTTAGAAGTGGGGAGACAGGTCTGTAGAGCTGGGGCCAAAGCAATTGGTGTCTCCGTCTTCTCTGCAGGTTTTTCAGTTCAGCAGTCTTCTGCTTCTTAGGTTGCAGGAATCTATCTTGCTGTGTTCTGGGAGCCCCTAAATACAGAATTTAGGGGTGTGTTTATGTCTGGGAGAGCAGTAGCCAATGGCTACTGTCCTTGAGGGTGGCTACACCCTCTTTGTGCCTCCTCCCTGAGGGGAGGGGGGCACATTCCGATCCCTATTGGGGGAATCCTCCATCTGCAAGATGGAGGATTTCTAAAAGTCAGAGTCACCTCAGCTCAGGGCACCTTAGGGGCTGTCCTGACTGGCCAGTGACTCCTCCTTGTTTTTCTCATTATCTCCTCCTGCCTTGCCACCAAAAGTGGGGCCGTGGCCGGAGGGGGCAGGCAACTCCACTAGCTGGAGTGCCCTGGGATGCTGTAACAAAGGGGGTGAGCCTTTGAGGCTCACCACCAGGTGTTACAGTTCCTGCAGGGGGAGGTGAGAAGCACCTCCACCCAGTACAGGCTTTGTTACTAGCCACAGAGTGACAAAGGCACTCTCCCCATGTGGCCAGCAACATGTCTGGTGTGTGGCAGGCTGCTAAAACTAGTCAGCCTACACGGATAGTCGGTTAAGGTTTCAGGAAGCACCTCTAAGGTGCCCTCTGGGGTGTATGTTACAATAAAATACCAAACTTCACAGTTTTCAGTGTAGCCATTATGGTGCTGTGGAGTTCGTGCATGACAGACTCCCAGACCATATACTGTTATGGCTACCCTGCACTTACAATGTCTAAGGTTTTTGCTTAGACACTGTAGGGGCAGAGTGCTCATGCACTTATGCCCTCACCTATGGTATAGTGTACCCTGCCTTAGGGCTGTAAGACCTGCTAGAAGGGTGACTTATCTATACCTGTAGGCAGTGTGAGGTTGGCATGGCACCCTGAGAGGAGTGCCATGTCGACTTAGTCTTTTTATCCCCACCAGCACACACAAGCTGGCAAGCAGTGTGTCTGTGCTGAGTGAGGGGTCCCCAGTGTGGCATAAGACATGCTGCAGCCCTTAGAGACCTTCCCTGGCATCATGGCCCTTGGTACCAGGGGTACCAGTTACAAGGGACTTACCTGGATGCCAGGGTGTGCCAATTGTGGAAACAAAGGTACAGGTTAGGGAAAGAACACTGGTGCTGGGGCCTGGTTAGCAGGCCTCAGCACACTTTCAAATCATAACTTTGCATCAGCAAAGGCAAAAGGTCAGGGGGTAACCATGCCAAGGAGGCATTTCCTTACAATGTTTCAATAATGGGACAGTGTCAATTTGCTGTATAGCCGCTGATCTCCCAACTTGGCAAATGTAAGATGATGAATTTGGCTAACTGTGATTTCCAAAACCCAATGTCAGTACACAGCGCAATGAGTGACACATTTTGGGTGCATGCATTCTGTCTTGGATGACCACAATATACACTGTCAGCATATATTTCTTTGTTGTATTCAATTTTGAAAAATGGCCAATCCATGTTTTGCCTCAGATTGTCACCAAGTAACGCACAGGATCCCTGCCATTATGGTGTCATAGGGGACAAATGTGGCTCCGGCTACAGTGTAAATGTAGCATATGTAACACACAACACAGGCCGTACATGTAAGGGACCATAGAAAGCATAATAAATCATGACCTTCAAACAACCCACACGAGCATCACACAGTAACTGATTGTCCCTTGATGCACAAGCCACAATACCTGAGTTACTGGTATTGCAGTGCTCCAGGAATGTGGCTTTGCATGTCTCTCATTACAACAAATGATGAAAAGAGTACATTCCATAAATGAGTCTGCAACTAATTGATGGATCATGTTTGTCACCACATGATAGTTGGGGCCACTGCATGTGTGCAGATGTGTGTGTGTCACTCACTGGAGTGACAGGGTCTATACATGTTTGCAGTTCTATGTATGTTGGAGTATCATCATGCCTGAGAGGCTGGACTTTCAGATATAATGTCACACACAGTAATTTTATTTTAAAGGGTTGTACAGTGCACAAACATTGAGTACATTTCACCCTTCCATACTTTACAGGTGGATCTGCCCCTTACACAATTGGCGAAGTGGCTCGATTTGCGGACCCAGACATATCCAGTAAGTGTTGATATTTCTGTTCTGTGTTGTGTTTGCAGCTGTTGTGTGATTGACTCCTGTGTGTTGGACACATAGCAAGGTTTGATGTGCTGGCACATGATCTGATATGTAACTTCAATGGAGTTTCACTTTTTTCCATATTTGAGTTGGACAATCAGTATCGTAGAGTCATATCTTGGGATTGTAGTGCAGCCCTGTAGGCATGGCCATGTGAATAGGGTGACATTTTTTGTTAAATTTCTTGTAAAGAAAATGTTGCAGGGGCCATTTTTATGATTTAGTCAGCAAGTCATACCCTGAGTCTCACAGAATAGGGATGCCAAAGAATTACCCACAGACTTGAACCTCTCTGTTTACTAATGAACGTGTCCCTCTGTATGTTTGACTTCCTAGCAGCATCTAGCTCCACATGTTGTGCTACGTGTATGTGGCATTTGAGTACAATGTCATAGGTGTGCATGCAGCTTATGCCCAGATGTGTGCTTGCATCTATCTGCTTGTTGTTGGACAGGGATAGGTGGTATCAAATGATGTTGACAATTTTCTGCAATTACAAACATAAATGTGGATGGGATTGTCCAAGGTTTGTGTCTATCCTAGTTGGATACCCTCTTTACCTGTGGTGGACTGACTAAACCCATGTACAGCTGTCCAAAGCTTCCTGGGTGTCCTTGATGTTTGAAAGTATGTGTTGCTTGTCCATCCCCCCTGAGGCACAGGCTTAGGGTTATGAAATATGTGTACCTAGGTGTGATGATCCAAGTGTAGTACACAGACATGTAAATCTGTAAATCATTTGTCCCAACCTAGGATACCCACTCTTGATTAGCAACTGCATACCATCATGGCAATTCCATTTACAAATCATAGATCTTGTGGCCCTTGATTGTCATCCAGAAGATAGTCATTAGTTGGCCTGTCACATGTGGAGGACTTACAGCATTTGTTACGTGACTAATGGCTGAACAATGATGCTTAGATCATTTAAGTTGGTACACATCTTTTAGAGCATTGCTGTGCTGTTAGATAGGACATGTGTAGGCTGTGTTGGCATGTACTTCCTCAGGGAGAATCTGTGATCTGTATGGTGATGTGGTCTGTTTCAGCTACATTCAATGTATTGTCTGATTCTCATCAGTAGCTGTATCACACAATGATGTACCTAATGTTTGGCTTAATAATAATATATAATTGTTCAGGATAAGATAGTATGTGTTTAGGTTAGTATATGTTGTCCTCCATGTGTCCCGTCATCTAAGGGGGGTGGAGGGTTGATGTTTAGAGTGTTTAGTTAAATGTGATAAGTAAGTTTAGCTTAGGGTAGTTAGGGCCAGTTGTGGGTAATGTGTAGTTAGGATAGATTAGGTTAGTTAGGGTGTTTCCCCTAGTTTTAGTATCCTTTTTTACTGTTAAATAAATATTTAGGTACTCCTTTACAGTATGTGTCATATGCTTGGGGATCAGGGCCTTGGCATGGGTGAACAGTGTCAATGTAGTATTTGCATTTGTGTTCCATCCTGCATCCATATTCCAATTGAGCTGTCACATTGGCAGCTACACCAAAGCCACTTCTCTATGCATCTGCCATCCATTGCACCCACCACTCAAGGTTACTATGGTTCCCAATGTGTTGTTAAGTTTGGATGGATGTTTTCAGTCTGACATACTTTTAGACCAGGGGCCAGATGTACCAAGGTTTTTTGCATTCGCAAACAGTGCGAATGCCCGTTTGCAAATGCAAAAATCCATTTCAGAATGTATGAAAGACATTCTGAACGCAATTTGAATGAATCCCTAAAATAGCGATTCCTTAAAATGTACTCTCTAAATAAGAAATCGCAAATAAGGATTCCTTATTTGCGATTCCTTATCACATGTATGAAGCAATTCCTAAATGAGATTTGGGCATTTAGGAATCACTATTTACCACCAAGTTGAACTTGGTGGTAACCATGTGCAAATTTTAAAAATGCAGTCAAAATGAATTTTTGAAATTTACATGTAAAGCACACATGCCCTTTTTGCATGTGTGCACCTTACATTAGGCCCCCAGCACACTGGGGTTTTGCATTTCCAAAATTGCGATTTCTAGTGAAGAAATCAAAATTTTGGAAATGCAAAAAATTTGCAGATATGGGCCAACAGGCACACAGGTGGGAATGGGGCCGGTATCGCAATTTGCGATTCGGCAATAGCATCTGCGATTTTTAAGAAATCCGATTCGCAAATGTGATACATGGCATTTTGCGAGTCAGAAATAGCGATTTCTTAAAAATCGCAAATTCCGAATCGCAAAAGGCCTTCATGATATATCTGGATCCAGATTTGGTATTGAGAACACTGTGTTACGCCTGCCTGCAGCCTGATGTTCATGTGAACCCTAATAAGGTGAGTGGTGGTATAATCTCATGTAGTATAGTATACATAACTCACACCTATCATTTGTTACATTGTACAGCCAGGTTACTTATTTGTACATACACTCATACACATCCATTTCTGCTGTATGGTGTGTGTGATGAAACATTTGAGTGAAATGTCACATACGTAAAGATTGTCTGGAAGAAAAATTTGAAGACAATGATTTTCTGCTTAGACATCCCTTGAAAAAGACGTATTCTGTCCAACACAGGATTATACTGTGATTTTTCTATTTACTTCAGAATTAACCCTCAGGAAGGGCAGATTATGGTACAATCCTGACCTCAGTGCATAGTAATCAGCCCACAATGTTTCAACGCAGTTCTATTGACATTCTATGGCCGTTGACATGAGGCAAACATCACTAATCTCCCTAACGGTTGATGTGTCACATTACACAGAGACAAAGTGGTTGTGTAAGTGCTATTTATTTTAAAGTGCTGTAGTGCAATATTTACACAGTCCAGGATTGTGAGTTCATTAGTGAGACGCCTTCTATTGTGACACTACACAAGTGCAAAAGGACATGTCATTCACATGCTGGGGTGAAGTGTCATACAGTGCAGAGGGACATGAATTGCCAATGAGGTAATGAGAGACAATCAAAGAGCATAGTGTCAAGGTAAACAGTGGGCTGGAGAACAGTGCATGTGAGCAGCTGTTGCAAGACTGGCATGTTATGAAGCATATGACCTTGGTTATAAATGCCCATTTGGCTTATTCTTCTGCTACCGGGTACTCTTACGGGTGAAGGTGATCTGTTCCACGTCTTCATCTTCTGATGTGTGTGTCGTCTTCTCTGCCCTTGGTGGTGGTGAGTTTGAAGGGGCAACAAACACTTCAGTGTTTGAAGACATAGATTCAGAAATCCCGGTAGCTGCCAAGATCATCTGTGTTGTCTCCTGGTAGTCTGAGCTGTCCTGTACTTGAATCCCTGTTACAATCTCCTCAGGGATGATGGCTGCTACCATCTCCACCATGTGGTCTAGGGCCTCCTGCGGTGCTGGACTTCCACCTCTAGTCTGCAGTGCTGCCTTCCTGTTCCTGGCCATCTTTTCCTTGGTCCTGTGCTTGCAGTCATGCCAGCGTTTCTTGCACTCGATGACTGTTCTCCGTACTTCTGCCACAATCTTTATTTTGTCAACAATTTGTTGCCAAATTGCCTCTCTCCTCCCAATTGACAATTTAGAGGTACAAAAAGTTGGTGCTGGTGTTCCATCACCTCTTTCACCAGTATTTCCTGCTCCTCTGCACTAAACCATCACTTCCTTTTCTTCTTCTCCCTCTCCTGGGTTGTGTGGGTCCTCCTGGCTGGTTCCTGGTCGGATGTCATCTTCCTGGGGTATCTCAAAGCTTCTGGGATCCATTTTGGCTCTCCTTTGCACATTTTGCAGTGTTTGCGACGCTGTGTGACACAATTGAATCAAAAAAGGCCACCTATCCGGTTTGTGACATCGTAAACCGAATCAAAGTCATTTTCGCCACATTAACTTAGTTTTTCTTTATGATGTGACGCATTGGTTTGAGTAAAAAAAAATTACTGGTATGCGCCGCCGTGTGTCAAAGTATAAATTTGATGCCCGAGCGACGCTAAGAAATGGCGTTAGCCGGCGTTAACATTTTTGACGCAAAACTGCATCGGTGCAGATTTGCATCAAAAAGTATAAATATGGGCCTGAATGTAGGTCAGTGATCAGAACGTGCCTTAAAGTCATGTATGCACCCCTCTGATCCCAGCATGTAGTGCACAAAGTGACCCTCTTAAGTGGCACCAGGTGTCTTAACTATGTCCTTTTCCCAAGATTACTTTGATCTATCTTTACGCTTTTTCGTATGGCTTTCGGATGTTTCCAATACCTCTGATCTTTACTGTTGTAACCTGGAGGGGGTCGGAAATTGGGATTATTGCTCCCTTCAAACGGTGTGAGACTATACATATCACTCGATGTCTAGAACTGCTGTGGAGGTCAGTATTCTCCTGAATCCTACACTGCCTCAGAACTGCAATGGGTGTTTTGGACTCTCTTCTTTGGCATCCCTCTCTCCTTCTAACCATATCTCTATGGGCCTACATTTCAAGGCTGCTGTCTGAGGAAGGAAGGAGGCAAGAGACATTACTGCACAGAGAGTCTGAAGCAAGGTCAGGAACTCAGAGTCTGCCTGGATCATGGGGATGGACACGAATGGCTTGAAATCCTGGTAAACCCCTTCTACTGATGCAATGTGGTGCTCTGCAATTTGTTGAAACATGGGTGTGCTGTGAGCATTATGTGTTATTTGCTACTCCAAGTGCACAGGAGGCCTGAATGGCAAACTCTAGTTTGGATACCTGATCAACAGCCACACAGCAACCCTAAATGGCAGACTCTAGAGAGGACCCATCGTCGACATTCACACAACAACCCTGAGTTTTCCTCAAATGCAAGTAAAGGCTTTGAATCCCTGGTATTTCCTCATTTATCTTTGAGTTTTACTGCAGTGAATTTTAAGGCGTGTGTGAAATGTATGGTTTGTACTGGGAGTACTAAGGCTTACTGCACATTTTGGTTCTGCATCTGGTAATGGCATTGCTTCCTGAAACAACTACCCCTCCCTGCTGTGGCTGTGGCCCTGGTCCAGGTTGGTCTGGATTCCCTAACTGGGATTGCTGATGCCATGCGTTGATCTAACTAACTGACCCCTGTGGCAGTTGACTGGCTTCCCTGTATCTGAATATCTAGTGCATTGAGGTTTCCCTCAGTTTAATTTTGTAGTGCCTGGAATCGCCTCATTGACTTCTGCATGTGGTGTGTTTTTAGTCATCATCTGTCAGCCATGTGGCCCATTCTGTGGCAATAGTAGCATTGTATGGGGTTTGGCTGCTGTCAACCACTTTGGCTTCCATCATTGCAGCTGTATTGGAACTCTCTGGGGTTTTGGTGGTCGAGTGCCCTTTATAACTGGTGCCATGTGCACGCATGCGGCCAATGTGACCCCCTCAAGGGTTCTCTTTTCAGCTTGTGTTGGACCAACTTAGCATTGTCCCTCTGGGGCTGCTCCTTTTTCTCCTTGTCCTGTTCTTGTTTCCTTTTGTGGAAATCCATTATGGCCCTCATTATGACATTGGCGGTAAGTCCCGCTTACCGCCATGCCGACCGCTACCCATATTATGCGGAATATCTTTGAATTTGCAGCTGCAGGTGACAGCCTTTTCATTTGTTTAGTTTTTAACAGTCTATATTTGTTTTTTGGCACTCTTTTTACTATTTGGGGAGGGTTATTCATTTTACAAACCATGGTCCGTGTTCAGAGGCTGATGGTGTTATAAATTTAAGGAACATTGTTTTTATTTGTTTTTACTCTGTTGGGATTACAACTTTCACAACTAGACTTATCAATGTTTTGAACGAGGCCCTTTTACACTCTGAGGAAGGATTGTGCCTGTCGGTCTCGGTGTACGGAGATGACAGTCATTTTCTGACGTCTTCAGAAGCACACTCATGGACACCATCTTGAGAAGGTCAGCGGTCTAGCCGTCTGATCCTCCTGTTAACTGAGGACTTAAAAACCTTCAATGCTGTGGGAACGTGCAGCGGGCGCTGCACTGGTACACCAAAGGCACGCCAGAGGCAAGCCCGTCTGTGACCGTCCATCCCAGACCGGGCCCAGGGGCCAGCAACAATGGTCATCTTAACATAGGTAGGCTTACATATGATGCTGAATTTCTCCATTCACTTAGATTTAATATAGGATCCAAAGGTAATGAACAAACTGTTGCCAGGGAAGTTACCTGGCCCTATAATAGAGATGATATACCCCCCAACCTCTGATACAGAACATACCTGTATCACATAAAGCGCCACATAGCTTGTTTCCTCTGCCAAATTGTAGATCTTTAGCTGCCCACAAACTGGATATCAATCTTCTACCTGATAAATTAACACCTACAGCCCTGTTCCTAACGAAAACATGGCTCCAAGAGGGCTCAGCTCCTGATATTTCCCTAGCTTTACCAAATACGTCCTCAATCATAAGGCATGACAGAGTCTCTGGGAAAGGAGAGGGTATTGCCATTATTGTCAAGGATTCAGTTAAGGTCACCAAATGCATATGCTTAAGACTAAAGAATGGATTGATATCTTAGAGTTCAAAACCCACATTGAATGGGAATGTGGCTACATCTTTAGACTCATTTAATAATTGGATTAGCAAAAGCTTAGACACAATCCTTCCATATACGTTAAGGCTGAGTGGACATAAGAAAAAGGTTCTCCAAACATCATAGCCTAATAAAGAGGAAATGTAGGCGGCTGGAGCGAAAATGGAAAAAATCTTATGAGACTTCCTCTAAAGATGAGTATAGGAAGGCAATCAGAAGGTTTCATGCTGAAATTAAAGCAGCCCAAAGTGCATCTTATGCACATAAAATCGAAAAGAGCTTTAACTCCCTGAAGGAAATCTTTTTCCTGTTAAAAGAATTTACCTCTCCTCAGACACACACAGAAACTGTAGAAGCCTTGCATAAACATAGTAATGATGGATTTTTTCAGGACAAAATTGCAGAGATCTATTCCACCTTTCCAATAGATACCCATAATCCCCAAGTGGTAGATGAGGAGTGTTCCAAGGGTGCAGCAAGGTTTTCATATATTACTCCCCTCTCTATATTATTGATCACCCTTAAATCAGGGTCTCCCCAGGATCCGTTCCCGCCTTCAATCTTAGGACAAGGGGCTTCAATAATAGTCCCTGTGTTAACTGAGATGCTGAACATGTCACTATCAGTCGGTACCGTTCCTCCGCAAAGGTAACATGCAATTGTGAAGCCGTTGCTTAAGAAGCCCTGCCTAGATCCACTCATCCCTGGTAATTATAGACCAATCTCTATGCTGCCAGCCCTTGCCAAAGTACTTGAAAAACTTGTCAATGCTTATCTTTTGAGTTTTTTGGAGGAAAATAACATTCTCCATCCATCTCAGATGGGCTTTAGATCATTACATGGTAAGGAATATACATTAATCGCAGTAACTGAAGAAGCTAGGAAACATGTAGATCAGGGCTTGGTCTCAGCAATTGTGCTTCTCGATCTTAGTGCCGCCTTTGACATGGTGGTGCACAATATTTTACTCCAGAGAATGAGGGTAAGTGGAGTCTCAGGCAATGCCCTGAGTTAGCTTGCCTCATTCTTGGAAGCAAGATCATTTCAAGTTTTGGACCGTTCCTTTTATTTGAGCTGTTTTAAGAGTAAGTGTGGGGTGCCGCAGGGCTTTTCTTTGAGCCCTACATTAATTAATATCTATATGGTCCCTCTGGCAAAAGTAGTGGAGCCCTATGGACTCTCTGTAGTGTCAAATGCAGATGACACCAAGCTTGTGGTATCCTTTTCTACCGATCAGAACTCAACCAATTCTCGGATGATTCCTTGTCTACAGGCAATCTCCAAATGGATGTCCAGCTGTAGACTTAAGTTGAACGGAGACAAGACAGAGGTTATGTTTCTGGGTCACCAGGCAAAACCAAACGTAGGCCCTCATTACAACGCTGGTGGTCAGTGTTAAAGTGGCGGTAATACCGCCAACAGGCCGTCGGAACAAAAACTGAATCACGACCATGGCGGAAACCGCCAACCTAGACAGCCACTTTAACACTCCAACCACCACGGCGGTAGAAACAAACACCGCGGCGGTCACCGCCAACAGACAGGCGGAGGACAAAGTACCGCCCACCGTATCACAACAGGCTTATCCGCCACCTTTTCTGGGGCGGAACCAACGCTATCAAAAGCACTGCGGAAACCGTACAGAGAAGGGAAACCACTCACCTCTCGACACCCAATGAGGAATCAGGATGGCATGGAGCCCGAACTACACGTACTGCCTATGCTGGTCTTCCTCCTGCTCTATCAGGAGCAGGACAGACACTGTTGATGACCACGGTGAGTACTGCACCTACAACACAGGAGAGGGGGAAGGGGGGAGGGAAAAGAGAGTGACACACACATGCAACACGCAATACCCCCACCCCCACCCTCACCCACAACAACATACACACAAATACATGCAGCAACATTACATATACCCCTCACCCGCTGGAAAAAAGCAAGGACAAAATTATATGATTGTAATGATTGTAATCATGAAAAATCAGATAGTGAAAGTTCAAAATTCAGTATATACAGTCTCAAGTCTTTACAGTGGGTGGTTTACCCACTGCTTTATCCTGGGGAGTGCAAAGCCACAGTCTCTCAAGTGGAAAACAGTCTCCACTGGTTCTGGAGGGGGTCTGGTGCCCAGAGTGCTTCATCCTGCCAAGGAATGATGTAGTGGATGTCATTCTCCACTGGTTCTGGAGGGGGCATGGTGCCCGGAGTGCTTCAGCCTGCCAAGGACTGAGGTAGTGGATGTCATTCTTCACTGGTTCTGGAGGGGGCATGGTGCCCAGAGTGCTTCACCCTGCCAAGGACTGAAGTAGTGGATGTCATTCTCCACTGGTTCTGGAGGGGGCCTGGTGCCCAGAGTGCTTCACCCTGCCAAGGACTGAGGTAGTGGATGTCATTCTCCACTGGTTCTGGAGTGGGCATGGTGCCCAGAGTGCTTCATCCTGCCAAGGACTGAGGTAGTGGATGTCATTCTCCACTGGTTTTGGAGGGGGCCTGGTGCCCAGAATGCTCCACATGCATTGTGGCCGGTCCCATTCCCTCACCTGGGCCATGAGATTGCCTACAAACAGGTAGCATGATATGCCATGGAGGCGGAGACATACCTTACACTGCTGCGGCTTCGCCTTCCACCTGCAGGTGCAAACAGTGATGAAATTCATGCCTCATGGAAGCTGGGCAGGGTCTAGGAAGTCTCCTCCATCCTCGGACGACTGACAACTGGGGATGGTAGCCATGTCAGCAGTGGTGCCACTGTCCGAGCACGTCGCGGGGCTGGTGGTGGTGCTTGCGATAGTGTCTGTGGCGGCGGTGCTGGCGGTGGTGCATGGGTCAGCACCTGTTGAGAGACACAGCAGGACGTCTCCTGCAGCCTTGGATGGCTGCCCACTGGGGAAGATGCTTGGGGCTGTCCCTGAAGCTGCAGATGTGCCAGTGGCAGTGCAGGTGGCGGTGCAGGTGGCGGTGCAGGTGGCGGTGCTGGTGGTGGTGCTGGTGGCGGTGCAGCTTGCGGTGTTCGCCGCTGTACAGGTTGGTGCAGTCGTGGACAGAAGGGGTGACTATGTCCCTCAGTCGGTGCCACCGTGCCCTGTCCTGACCTGCTCTTCAGCTTTTGTCCCTTCTCCACCTTTGATGGTGCCGCAGGTGAGTTGCCACTATCCCCTTTTGTTTTGGCAGAGCCCTTGGTGGCTGGTAGGTGTGGCTTCTCCCTCTGGGATGTGGGCACCTTCTTCACCTTGGCAGGTGGCAGAATGTCCTTGCCCTCGCTACGTGGCACACTGGCAGCCCTGATGGGTGGCGCACTCGATTTCCCCCCAGTTGTTGGCACCACTGTGTCTGGGGATTTGGTGGCTGAGGTGCTGGGCTGAGACCTGGAAAGCCTGGCCCTAGGGGAATGACAGGGGGTGGTGAAGGGAAGAGGTCAAGGTTTGCCAGGAAATGTTGTTTAGACACATTGAGACGGGAAGGTGGAGTGGGTTTGGGAGTGGAGGCAGAGGTAGTGGTTGTAGGAGGTGTACGTTTGCTGAATTTCGGTGAAGGTGCATGATCCGGACGCTGTTGTGAGGTGGATGGTTGTTGGGTGGGTGTGTGCCTGCATTTGTGTACTTTGGGAGGAAGGCTCACAGACACACTGGGAGAGGACACTGGGGATGTGTGCATGGTAGTAGGGGTGGTGATTGCATGTGAGCGGTGTGTGGTGATGGGCGTGCTGGTGATGGAGGTAGTGGCTGAGGATGTAGTGCATGCAGGTGTGAGTGGAGATGAGACAGGGAGGGAGGAGGAGGACGTGGAGGAGGGGGACACAGTGGAGGCAGTGTATGTTGCTGTGTCTGCATGGGGATGGTGCTTGTGTGAGTTCTTGTGAAATGTGTGGTGCTTATGTTTGCCATGTCCACTCTTGTGTGTTGATGAGTGTGCATGCTGGTCTGATGGTGTGCTTGGGATAGGCTGAGGTACAGGAGATTGGGTCTGGGTGGAGGATGTTGCAGGGGGAGGCTGGACACAGGGACAATGGCTGCCATCAGTGCTGAGGCCAGAGCCTGAAATGCTCTCTGTTGGGCTGCCTGCCCAGAATGAATGCCCTCCAGGTATGCATTTGTTTGTTGCAAATGCCTCTCAACACCCTGGATGGCATTCAAAATGGTAGATTGCCCAATGGTGCGGGATCTCAGGAGATCCATAGCCTCCTCACTGAGGGCAGGAGGGCTGACTGGGGCAGGGGCTGAGGTGCTTGGGGCGAAGGAGATGCCCACCCTCCTGGATGAGCAGACACGGGACACACGCTGAGGGGCTGCTGGGAGGGCGGTCCTGGTAGGGGGGGTGGCAGCTGTACCTGTTGATGAGGTGGGCACAGAGGTGCCCACCACAGCAAGGGAGCTCCCATCAGAGGAGGAGTCGCTGTCACTGGTGTATGCTCCTGTCCCCGTCGTGGAGCTCCCCTCGCCCTCCGTCCCACTGGTGTCTTCAGACTCCGTTGCTTCACCCTCCAGGGACAAGTTGGTTGCAGCTCCCTCCTGCTCCGGTGTCACCGCTCCTCTGCCAGATGATGCTATTGCACACAAGAACAGGGTGACAAAACAAAAAGGGGGGGAAAGACAGAAGAAAAACATGTTAAGTGCATGCAACACCACTACCGTTGGCGGACACAACTCACAGGGAGCAGCCCTATGCACTAATGCATGCACTAACAGTTCCTAGCAAATTCACATGCCCATGGGGTACGAGGCCTAAGCCCAATTGCTGCACACCTGGAAGTCACAGGAGCCTGACTAGGTATAGATGGTTATTACCACTAGTGGGGCTGGGGTGCCACAGAGCCTGCCTCACAAGGGACCTTGCCTACCAAGTTCGCCCTGGCCTAGGGGAACCCACTGCCCACCTCTCCCACCCAGACACCTCGTAATGCGCGCAGTCAGCTGAATGAGAGTGTACTCACCCCCTTGTGGTTGCTGTGATTCCCTCAAGCACCCATCCAACTCCGGATAGGCCACCGCCAGGATCTAGTACATCAGGGGTGTCATGGTGCGACGGGCACCCCTTCCACGTTGGGGGGCCATCCCCAGCTGGGCCTCCGCCGTCTTCTTTCTGCAGCGGCGCAGGTCCTCCCATCTTTTACGTCAGTGGGTGCTCCGTCTGTGGTAGAACCCCAGGATCAGGACGTCCTTGCCGATGGCACGCCAAATACCCTTCTTCTGGTGGGCGCTGACCTAGAGGAATGGTACAGGAGGAAAGGAAATTACTCACCCGTCCGGACCGTCATACTTATTGCCCACCAGTTCCCACCCATGCCCTGACGCACCTACACTTACTATCCGCACATGCAGGCCTCAGCCCCTACCCATGTATCTTCGATCCACACCACTCAAAACAGGCATTGCCCACACAGCATGCTCACAGTGTACTCACCTGTTTGTCTGGAGGACCATACAGTTGCGTGTACTGGGGGAGGACCCATTCCACTAGTTTCTCCAACTCCTCAGACACTGTAGCCATCGTCGCCTCCAGACACAGGTCTCAGCAGCACTTGCAGTGTAGGTCGTCTCCTGTTGAAGGTCAGGTATCAACTGAGTGAACAGACAAAAATTGGTGGTCACATCCATGACGGTGCGTACCGTCACCGCTGGCATATATCATCATTGGCTCCTGGGACCCATAGGGCTCAATGTTAACCAATGCAGAATTGCATCGGGGTCTTCGACCGCCCGCCGCGACGGTGTACAACGCTATCGCAGTTACCTCATTTCCCCTTGTCCCACCTTACAGGTCAGGCAGTAGCCATTTCAGGGGGCCATATGGGATGGATCACAAATGCGTCACACCTATCTAGGCCGGGAATTCAGACAGATACCGGCACATTGCGAATTACCAACGTTTTTGCAAATAAAACATTGTGATACCTCAGTGTTGGATGACTCTCTGCTCGCTGTTCTCCTCCATAGGGCACGTCTGCTGGGGCAGGTGATGATATGGCAGCATCCTCCGGTGTACAGACCCCTGGTGAACCTGTCGACAATGGAA
The DNA here is from genome assembly GCF_031143425.1 of Pleurodeles waltl. NCBI lineage: Eukaryota > Metazoa > Chordata > Amphibia > Caudata > Salamandridae > Pleurodeles > Pleurodeles waltl. The sequence continues at coordinate 458,110,708 of NC_090440.1, read as the reverse complement.
GAGAGACACATCATAATCACATACAGACTTGATCATGCAACAATCCTGGAACTGTGTGCCCAGTTGGAGCCAGACCTGATTTCAGCTATCCACCATCCCACAGGAATCCCCCCTCTAGTACATGTTGTGGCAGCGGTGGAGCCTGTGGACGTAAAGAAGAGGAGGCAGAGGAAGAAGATGTTGACAACCGAAACAACATCATCATGCAATACTTCCAGTGAGACACAGGTAAGAAGATGTAACTGCTTCCCACATCTCATACCATTGTTGGAGCTAGCATAAGTCTGTCATTTTCACTCAGTGTATGGACCCTGACTTGTTACTTTGGCTTTCCATTTCACAGATCTGGGCCCCACTTTGTGCCCTCTGCTATGTTTACTGCTGGCCTACAGCTGTGTTACATTGGTATGTGAACAAGTACATTGACATTGCTATATTCCAGAGATATTGCAATTACACATTTGTGAAAGCACAGACTGACTCCAGATTGTTTTGTGATTCAAGTGTGTTTATTTCTGTGCAAATAAGTGGAGGGGGTTGTAAAATTGGCTGAGGTGATGGTGGAGGAATGTCGATGGCAGAGTCCAGTCTATTTGTTTCACAGGTGCATTGTCCAATGGGGCATAGGAAGTGGAGCAATGGCAGTTTAAGGTGGACAGGGTGACAAAGTGGGACAGAAGGGTGACATTCAGGGGGGGTCTTATTTCCTGGAGGGGGTCTTGGCAATGTTCTCTGTCTTCTTCCTGGATCTCAGGGACCGTTTGCAGGGTGGTTCTCCATCTGCAGGTGGTGGGGTGCTGGTTGCCTGTTGTTCCTGTGGCAGTGCCTCCTGTAACTAGTGCCAGCGGGGGTGGAGGGCTGTTCATCGTCCAGGCTAGTGTCAGGGGCCCATTGGTGTGCCACTGTGTCCATCCTGGTGTTGAGTAGGACTGCCATTAACCCTGCAATCGCGACCAGAGTGGTGTTGATGGACTTCAAGTCCTCCCTGATCCCCAGGTAGTGTTCCTCCTGCAGCCGCTGGGTCTCCTGAAACTTGGCCAGTACCGTGCCCATGGTCTCCTGGGAATGGTGGTAAGCTCCCATGAGGTTGGAGAGTGCCTCGTGGCGTGTCGGTTCCCTGGGCCTGTCCTCCCCCTGTTGCACAGCAGTCCTCCCAGCTTCCCTGTTATCCTGTGCCACTGCCCCCAGGTCCCTGATCGTCCTGTGTTAGTGAGTTTTGCCTGGGTTCACTGTAGTGGTGAGTTACCCTCTACTCCTGTGCTTGCATTATTGGCTTGGCCCTTGTGTGATTGGTGATTTTGGGGCATGAGTGAGTCTCTCTACTGGACATGCTATGGTGATGGGTGTCCAGGCATTGGTGTTACATGCAGGGCTTGGTTTTGGGATGTGTGGGTTGGGTTAGTGGGGTATCTGTGGACTATTGGGGTGATGGGTGTGAGGGTGAGGGTGGGTGTATGTGATGGCATGCAGGTGGGTTGGGGGAGATAAAGTAGTAAATATTTGCCTTAACAGAGTCCAGTCCTCCTGCTACTCCTGCGAGGGCTTCAGGATGCATGATCGTCAAGACTTGCTTCTCCCATGTTGTGGGGGAGGAGGTGGGGGTCTACTGCCAGTACTCTGTACAGCAATCTGGTGTCTGGATACCACGGAACGTAACTTCCCCCGTAGGTCGTTCCACCTCTTCCTGATGTCATCCCGTGTTCTTGGATGCTGTCCCACTGCGTTAACCCTGTCAACAATTCTGTGCCATAGCTCCATCTTCCTTGCAATGGATGTCTGCTGCACCTGTGATCCGAATAGCTGTGGCTCTACCCGGACGATTTCCTCCACCATGACACAACCCACTCATCCCAATGCCAAGTCCTGCATGTAACACCAATGCACGGACCCCCATCACAGACCTGCATGGGCACATCACTAAGGCATGCACACTAGAGACAATCACCTAAACCAAAAAATCACTACTCACACAAGGCTAAGCTGCTAGGGCAATAACAACCATAAAGGGCAACACACCCATGTACAAGATGGCACACACAGACACAATAACACTGCATTTACATCCCCACAGGTCTCCCATCAAACGTCACCAGAGAGGAGGTGCCAGAAACATCCAGTCTCCCCCCAGTAGAGGCCCACAGTGATGACAGCAGCTCTGGACACCTGGATCTGGATGATCAACTTGGCACATCAGGGACCTCCAGACACTCTGTATCCCAGGCACAGTCCCATACCACCAGAGAGAATACCTCCTCAGGAAACACCACCACAGCACCCACCCAGCAGGCCGTACCACTGTCCCCAGGACACGTCAATCAACTGTGTGTCCACCACTACAGGGACCCCACGCCACCTCGCAAATACAGGACGATCAGGGACCTGGGGTTAGTGGCAGTGGGGACACGGTTCAGGGGACAGAGGCACAGGACAACAGGGAAGCTGGGAGGACTGCTGTGAGACAGGGGGAGGACAGGCCCAGGGAACCGACTCTCCAGGAGGCACTCACCAACATCCTGGGAGCATACCACCATTCCCAGAAGATGATGGGCCAGATACTGGACAAGTTGCAGGAGACCCAGCGGCTGCAGGAGGGACAGTACCTGGGGATCAGGGAGGACTTGAAGGACATCCACACCACCCTGGTCACCATTGGAGGGGTGCTGGCAGACATGGCCAACACCATGAGGGAGGCAGTGGCACACCACTGGGCCCCTGACACTAGCCAAAACAATGAAAAGCCTTTCACCTCTGCTGCTGCTAGTGGACAGGAGGCCCCACTACAGGAACAGCAGGCCACCAGCACCCCACCCCACGCAGAAGGAGAACCACCCCGCAAACAGTCCTTGCGATCCAGGCAGAAGCCAGAGAACATTGCCAAGACCCCCGTCAGGAAATAAGACTCTCCTGAATGTCACCCTTGTGTCCCACTCTGCCACCCTGTGCACCTTGAACTGCCATTGCTCCACTTCCAATGCCCCCTTGGAGAATGCACCTGTGATACCAACAGACCGGACTCTACCCTCGACTTTCCCCCATCAGCAACCCAGCCCATTGCAATACCCCCTCCACTTAATAGCACCTAATAAACACCCTTGGAACAAATACAGGTATCGAGTCTGTCAATTGATTGAAATATCTATTTGTTTAACAAGCTGTAAACATTGCAATTCAACTGTACAGTAATGTATATATAGGTATGACCTGTAGTTGGCAGCAGTCAATACACCAGGAGCCAGAGTGGGGCACAGATACCTGAAAATAGAGATGCCAAAGGATACAGTAAGTGGCCATAGTAGTGGGAAAATCCGCCTGCCATGTACAATGTCCAACACAAAACTGTCAATGGAAGGTGAAGTTACAGTGTCTTACCTGTGTGTCACTGGAAGTACTGTTGTATGATTGCTGTTCTGTTGCCCTCATCCTCATTCTCTGCCTCCTCTTCGTCAATGTCCACAGGGTACACTGCTGCCACATGCCCATCTCCAGCCTCATCCTCCTGCAGAAGAGGCACCTGGTGTCTCAAGGCAAGGTTATGCAACATACAGCATGCCACGATGATCTGGCACACCTTCTTGGGTGAGTAGCACAGGGAACCAGCTGTTAGATGGAGGCAACGAAACCTGGCCTTCAGGAGGCCGAATGTCCTCTGGATTATTCTCCTTGTAGGCCCATGTGCCTCATTGTAATGTTCCTCTGCCCTTGTCCTGGGATTCCTCACTGGGGTCAGTAGCCATGAGAGGTTGGGGTAACCAGAGTCACCTGCAAATATCAATGGATACCTGTTAGCCAAATACTAACCCTTAGGGACAACACCATACCCATACACCAACATATACTGGGTTGGAACCATGGGCTCACTTATTAGCCGCACCCGGTGTCTCTGGAGTTGAGTCATCACATATGGGATGCTGCTATTCCTCAGGATAAAGGCATCATGCACAGACCCAGGATACTTAGCATTGACATGGGAGATGTATTGGTCCGCCATACACACTATCTGCACATTCATGGAGTGAAAGACATTCCGATTTCACCTGTTCATTTCTCTGGGGAGGGGGGGACAAATGCAATATGTGTACCATCAATAGCCCCAATAATGTTGGGGATATATCCCATTGATTAGAAATCAGCATTCAATGTGGCCAAATCCTCCACCTGGGGGAAAACAATGGAGCTGCGCATGTGTTTCATCAGGGCAGACAACACTCTGGTCGGCACTATTGAGAACATTGGCTGAGACATTCCTACTGCCAAGCCCTCTGTCACTTGGAAAGAACCAGTTGCCAAGAAATGGAGCACAGATAGGACTTGCACAAGAGGGGGGATCCCAGCGAGGTGATGGATAGCAGGTATCATGTCTGGCTCCAATTAGGTACACAGCTCTGTGATTGTGGCCCTGTCCAGCCAATAGGTGAGGATAATGGGCCTGTCCTCCATTGTTGCCAAGTCTCCATCTCCTATTCATCTGCAGCGGTTGTACTTTATGGGGCAAAAGAGTGAGCACCTGGACAGTATTCCACATTTCCAAACTGTACACTGTATTGCATACTGTGACAGTAAGAGTATGTTTTTGGATAGGCCCAAATGGTGCCTATGTGTACTGTGACATAGTTAGGTGCCATGGCCTGCCCACCCCCTGAAATGGCACCCGCATGTCCTGTGTGGATGGACATGAGGAAATGAGATAATGCCGCTGACGTTTCGCGCCGTTGCCGGAGGTGGTCGAGTACCGCCGTGCAACTCCTCATTGGTTTTCATTGGGCCCTATGGGTTACAGTGGCCAATGACGATGTACGCCAGGGGTGATGGTACGCACCGCCGTGGACGTGACCACCATTTTCTATCTGTTCTCTCACTTGCTACCTCACATTCAACAGGAGAGGACCTACACTGCAAGTGCTGCTATGACCTGTGTCTGGAACCGACCATGGTTCGAGTCACTGGGGAAAGGACCCCTGCCTTCACCGCTGCGGAGTTGGAGAGACTAGTGTTATATGCTGTATGGGCCTCCAGACCAACAGGTGAGTACACTGTGAGCACGATGCATGAGGCATGAATTAATGTAGTGCTGTGTGTGAGGACCTTGTGTAAGGGGGGGAGGATGGTGGAAGGGTCCTGGGCAGCGTGCTGCATGCATGGTGAGAAATGTCTGTGCGTAAGAGCATGGGAGGGCTATGGTGGGACATGAGTGTAACAGGCTGGACGGTATGGCTGATACCTTTTTCAATGTGTATTTTTCTGCAGGTCAGCACCCATCAGAAAAAGGGTATATGGCGCGCCATCGCCAAGGATGTGCGGGCCTTGGGGGTCTACGGCAGGCAGAGCACCCATTGTCGCAAACTGTGGGCGGACCAGAGATGCTGGGCACAGAAGATGGCGGAGGCCCAGCTGGGGATGGCCTCCCAACGAGGAAGAGTTGCCCTTCTAACCCTGACACCCCCGATGTTCTGCATACTGGAGGTGGCCTATCCTGAGCTGGATGGGCCCTTGAGGGCATCAAAGCAGCCACAAGGGGGTGAGTACAGTTTCCAAATCTACTTGCGCGTGGTGTGGTGGTCTACGGGTGGGGGATGTGGGCCTGTGGGTGACCCTAGGCCAGGCCGGACATTGAAGGGCAGGTCGCATGTTGTGCATGGGCTGATGAACACCACCTCCTACAAAGCTAGTAGGCTTCCACTACTGGGAAGGGGTCTGTGGGTGTCAGGTATGCTGCTATTGGCGTTAGGTATTCCTGCCCTTGGGTTGGTGACTAGCATTGTGACTGGTAGTGCATTGTATAATGAGTAGGCCTGATCCCTGTGTGAAGGTGCTGTGTATGCCCACGGGGTTGTTGAGCAGCCATCGACCAAGTGTATCCTTTGTCTCTTCCCCCTTTTTTGTTTTGTCACCCTGTCCTTATGTGCATTAGCATCATCTGTCAGAGGAGCAGTGGCAGCGATGATGGAGGGAGCTGCATCCCACATAGCCCATGAGGCCGAATCCACTGACGGTGAGGGCACCAGTGGGACAGAGGGCGAGGGGAGCACCACGGCGGAAACAGGAGGGGACTGTTCTGACAGTGATACCGCCTCCAATGGAAGCTCCCTTCTGGTGGCAGACACATCTGTGCCCACCCCAACTACAGGTACAGCCGCCACTCTCCGTACCAGCACTGCCCTCCCAGCAGCCCCTCAGCGAGTTTCCTGTGCCCGTTCACCCAGGATGGTGGGCATCTCCTTCGCCCCATGCGCCTCAGGCCCTGCCCCAGTCAGCCCTGCTGCCCTGAGTGAGGAGGCTATTGACCTCCTGAGATCCATCTCTGTCGGGCAGTCAACCATAGTGAATGCCATCCAGGGGCTGGCAGGCCATTTGAAACAAAAAAATGTGTTCCTGGAGGGCATTCACGCAGGCACGGCGGCCCAACAGAGATCAATCCAGGCTCTGGCCTCCTCCCTGTTGGCAGCCATTGTCCCTGTCTCTAGCCTCCCCTCTCCAACTTCCTCTACCCAGTCCCATTCCCCTCAACACCCAACCTATCCCAATCACACATTCAGATCAGCATGCACCCAAGACAACACACAGGAGTAGTTCATGCAAACACAAGTACCACACATCATCCCACAGGCACTCAAACTAACACCATCCAGATGCAGACACACCAACATCCACTGCCTCCACTGTGTCCCCCTCCTCCTCGTTGTCCACCACCCTCCCAGTAGCGTCTCCACTCACACATGCATGCACTACATCCTCATCCACTGCCCCCATCACCATCACGCCTATCACTACACACCCCTCACTGGCAGTCACCACCCCCTCATCCATGCACACGTCCCCTGTGTCCTCTCCCACTGTGTCTGTGCCCCCTCCTCCCAAAGTACATAAACGCAAGCACTCAGACACCCAACAGCCATCCACCTCACAACAGCATCCAGCCCATGCAGCTGCACACAAACACAACAGACAGACCCCTCCAACAACCACTTCCTCCACTCCCAAACCTTCACCCTCTTCCCACCCCAATGTACTTAAGAAGCTTTTCCTCTCCACTTTTGACCTCTTCCCTACCCCTCCCCCTCCATCCTTCACATCGGGCCAGGGTGGTCAGAACCCAGCCAAGCACCTCAGCCACCCAGTCCACGGCCACAGTAGAGTTGGCGGCTACTGCAGGTGTGAGAGGCTCCAGGGAACTAGCCATCATCACTGGCAGTGTGCCTGCACCAGCTGCCAAGGGCAAGGGTAAGGAGGCACCACCAGCCGCCAAGGAGAAAGGCAAGGAGGCACCACCAGATGCCAAGAGTAAGGGCCACAAGGCACCACCAGCTGCCAAGGGCAAGGGCAAAGGGCCTTCCCCTGCAGGCAAGAAGGACAGGAGGCCTGGTGCTGGAACTGATTCTGAGCCCCCAGCCATTGAGGTTCAGCCATCCGAGGCTGCAGGGGAAGGGCAGGAGCCTCCCCCCACCTGGCATTCCCGCCACCAGCACCGCCACCAGCACCACTGCCAGAAGCAGCAGCCCCAGTGTGTAGCCGTCCAAGGCTGCAGGGGATGGGCCGGAGCCTCCCTCTACCACTGCCAGCACCGCCACCAGCACCACTGCCAGCAGCAGCAGCCCCAGTGGGCAGCCGTCCAAGGCTGCAGGGGATGGGCTGGAGCCTTGCCCCACCACTGCCAGCACTGACACCAGCATCGCCACTGCCACCACTGAGCAGCCATCACAGCCGGAGGACAGTGTGTAGTCCTGCATCCATGGGCTGTTTTGCGTACTGGCCCCTGCAAATCCTGTGGGTCTGACACCCAGGTGAGAGACTGTGACCTTGCACTCCCCAAGATCTGCATCACAGGGCACAATGCCCCCTGCAGAACCAGTGGAGGAAGCCATCCACTCACCCTGTCCTTGCCAGGATGAAGCACATTGGGCACAATGCCCCATCCAGAACCAGTGGGACAAGCCATCCACTCACCCCATCCTTGCCAGGATGAAACACACTGGGCACCAGGCCCCCTCCAGAACCAGTGGAAGACGTCATCCATTCACCCCATCCTTGCCAGGATGAAGCACACTGGACACCAGGCCCCCACCAGAACATGTGGAAAAAAACATCCACTCACCCCATCCTTGCCAGGATGAAGCACACTGGGCACAAGGTCCCCTCCAGAACCAGTAGTGAAGCTATCCACTTGAGAGACTGTGGCCTTGCGCTCCCAAGGACCAAGCAGTAGGCAAACCACCCACTTGAGAGACTGTGGCTTTGCACTCCCCAGGACCAAGCAGGGAGCAAACCACCCACTTAAGAGACTGTGGCTTTGCACTCCCCAGGATCAAGCAGTGGGCAAACCTCCCACTTGAGAGACTGTGGCCTTGCACTCCCCAGGACATTGCACGGGGCATGTAGCCCCGTCCAGGACCAGTGGTATTTTACCATCTTCTGGCTGAGGTGCTCCCCTGTTCCCCGTCCCCCGAAGGTGCCTGTGTATTTTTGACCTGATGCCCCTGCAGTGTTCTCTCCATGTTGTTGCAGGAGTCAAGTGGGGCCTTGGCCTATGTACTGTGGCCCTGTGGCCCACGGACATTGTGGACTGGGCCGTGTCCCTCCATTTGTATATATGTATACTGTTTTGATTTTGAACACAATTTTCTACACTTTTATCTTATTACACTCACTTTAATCAATTCCTTTTGTCATTGCATTATTCCTGAGGGGTATGGGGTGAACATGTAATGTTACTGCATCTGGTTATGTGTATGGTGTTGGGGGTGTTGTGTGTTGCTAGTGTCTGACACTCTCTTTTTCCTCTCCCCTCCCCTGTGTGCTAGGCAGCAGTACTCACCGTGGTCATCTTCGCCGGCGTTGGTGTTCATAGTGAAGAAGAAGATAAACGAGCATGGGGAACGCCTGCAACTCGGGCTCCATGGCGGTATGGTTCTTCCTTGTGTCTCCAGACGTGAGTGCTTTGCCTTCTGTGTACTGTTTCCGCTGTGCTTTTGATATTGTTGGTACTGTCCCAGAAAAGGTGGCGGGTAGGCCTGTCGTAATAGTGTGGGAGGTGCATTGTCTTCTGCCTGGCTATTGGTGGTTACCGCAACGGTGCTTGTTGCTACCGCTGTGGTGGTCGATGTGTTTAAGTGGCTGTCTGTCTGAGCGGTTTCCGCTGTGGTCATAATTTAAAAAAAATTCCGCCGGTATTACCGCTGCTTTATCACCGACTGCCATAGTTGTAATGAGGGCCTGTGTGTGCTTTTATCTCTTGCTACAGTTTAGAATCCCTCAACTTGCAGGTTAGTGTATCCGAGCACGGGGATAGCGCGGGGAGAGGAGCTCGATCCCTGCATATGGTGCGGAAGGTGCAATGGACAAATAACACTTCCCTTTTGCCCTTCTTTTTGCGAAGTGTATTTTGTGTGTAAATATGCTCCTGTGTGTTCAATTATATTAGTGTTGAAGATTCCTCCTCTTGGGCAAGGTAACATGAATGTCTTGGTTCTGTGTGCCACTCTTGGCAGAACTTGCTAAGCTTTTTGTCCTGAGAGGGGAAGTTACTTTGCATTTGGTCTGGTGGGGTTTCCATGGTGGAATTGTAGTCTTTTAACGGACAGTTATTATTTTAGTTTTACATTTTTTGGGGGGAATTATAAGTTATAAGTGTTCTCACTTTCTATGTTTAAAGGATTTTTTAATGTTATTCTGGTGACAGGGAAATATGTACAAGGGTATTACTAGATCTACTCTGGTAGTGGGGAATATACAGACAAGGAATGACTGGATCTAATCTGGTGAGGAAGGATATATGCACAGGGAATTCCAGATCTAATGAGCTCAATGTTAATCATAAATGCATTGAAATAAACACTTAACAAGAAAATGTATGAATCACAATCCTAGGAGAAAGTGCAATTGTTAACTCATGGCAATTTGAAATTTGGTGGCAAAATGGTAAGCCTTATTTTGGCATTAAAAAAAAATTGTATGAATCAGCAATACCGTCATGATATGACATTGACAAAACACAACATTCAACATTTAAGACAAACACAGTTACATTGACCTACCAGTATCTTGATATAAAAAATGATACCATTTAAACTGGCAGAGGAATAGCTGACTAGGCCCAAAAAATCAGAAGAACGGCCTGCCTGCACTACCTTTAGCCCAGCCTGCTCCAATCACACTTTCACCTGTGACCCAGGAAACGTCTGTGCTGCGTTGGGACTAGGGGAGCCTGATTATCTTGTCAATACCAGCTTTGGGGAAATTATTGTAACTCTTTATGCTGAGAAAGAAAGACCTTACTTCAATGACCATAGACCCTTCTTGGCAAAAACACACCCTATGCCTAATCTCCTGGAACCCAGTCATTCTAGTACCCTAATATCTGAATTCCCCCTATTTCACTCCCAGGGATCCTGTGTACCATCTGTGTCACACCCCGTAATCCAAGGGAAGCACACCGCTCATTTCTTTCAAATACCACCAATATTAAGAAAAAGTGAGAATGGGAAAACGAGGATAGCCTAATAAGATTGAGTAATGGGCCCTATATCACACCCAGAGCCTAAGCATGCCAACTGCATCACGCCAAGCAGCTCAATCAAAGGCATCTCTTAAATCAGAGGGCTGGCTCTGTGTCACACCCAGAGCCATCTGTATACTGTCTGTGTAATGCCCAGTGGTCTAAGCAGCCAGCAACTCAAAATTCCTATATCACACCCAGGGGTCAAGCGTCCCATCTGTGTTATGTCCAGCGGTCCATGCGATCACCCTTCCTGAATGCTGACAACCAAGAAAGTGACTTCCACGGATTATTCTTTTTCCCAGTTTGTCACACTCCAAATGCTAGGACTAGGGGTCTGCTGTAGTCTCTTAGCCTTGGCGCAGTGGCTTCTGGATGGTCTTCTACCCAACAGATTCAGAAGAACTGTCAATCAATTGCGGCATCTGCTCACATTTCTTGTTGTGCAAATGTGAATCTGTCCAGGTGAGGTCCCCTTCTTTTGGTTCTCGTCGGGTCTGAAGAACCAATCAGCGTCTATCTGGCTCACTAAAATGTTGCTCGAACAAGAATTTATATTAAGGAATAAAAGACAAGAGGCATCTGGCAAAATAGTTTGTTTAATTAAACACTATGGTCAGGAGAGCAGCTACAGAACTGGGGGCTGAGGACTGTCCTTCATTTCACATCAGACTGAAGGACATTTTATACATTTCTCTGGGTGTGATAAAACCACAAATATGCAAACAGTTGTCACTGCGTCATAGTTACAATTCCAGATAGGGAATGCAGTTGGGCCTCGATCTGCTGTGGACACAATGGCCCTCATTTCGACATTGGCGGTCTTTTTTAAAGACCGCCGAGGCTACCGACATGCTGAAGACCGCCAGTGCAGGTGATTTTCCGTGCAGTGTATTATGACTGCTGGCAGCCCTCCGTTCTTTTTCGGACAGACGTGGGGGGGTGTTGTGTGCGTTCATGGGGGTGTGTGTGTGAGTATGTAGAGGAGGTGTGTGAGTGAGTGTATGCATGCGGGGGGGTGTTGTGTGTATGGGAAATGTGTGCAGTTCGGTCTGTGTGCATGTCTATTTGTATGTGTGCAGGTATGTGTTGTACTGTATGTGTGTGTGTAGGGGTGTGTGTATGTGCATGTAAGGGGTGGGGGCGGGGAGGGGGGTCCTGCCACCTTTGGGGGGTGGCACGGTGGTGGGAGTGTGGGGGGAGGACTCGGGGTGGGGGAAGACCCCTATTAGTGCCAGGGAAGGAATTCCTTTGCACTGATAGTGCCTACCGCCATGGATTTCGTGGCGGTTCCAAACCACCCGAAATCCATGGCAGTATGCAGGGTCCTGGTACCGCCGGCGGTCTAGTGACGGCCGCCGGGCTGGAGACCGAAGTATCCAGCCCATCGGTCATCGCCGCCCTGGCGGTCTGAGCGGAGCAGTGGCGGATGACCAAGGTGGTAATTGCCATGGTCATAATTCAAATTGTTTTCCACTGGCCTGTTGGCGGTTTTACTGCCACTTCTCCCCCATCCGCCAGGGTCGTAATGATGACCAATGTGCTCCAACGAGTATGTGTCCAGATGAAGGACCTGAGGTGCATGTGGTGACTGGGTGTGCTGTGAGTGCTGTGTCCTGGTTGGCTAAGTGTACCTAACTACAAGTGGCATCCAGCTCTGTGGTGTTTTGGAAATGCACCCATCCCTCTGGCCATGTGGGCTTTATTGGACCAGTCTCTGGGGACCATTGAAGTTGTGCTGCTTATCTGTGGGATCTGATCTAAGTTTTCCTTTTTGTGCGTTTGGCTGTAGGTTAAGTGCAACGCCATCTGTAACCTGTCAGTCATTAACCTTCAGAGGCCTGGGTCTCAGAGCCTGCATGACCACATACATACATGCTGGGATTGACAGAGAGTTCATGAAAGGGGAATTTAACAATGGTGATGCGACTTCGTTCATGTATGAAAAAGTTGCGTTCATGTATAAAAAAGTCTTCTTGTCATGTGCATTGTCATTGATCAATCCAATATAAACACATACATACTTTACATGTTCTTTCCAAGGTAAGCCAGACTTCATTTGTGCCAAGCTACCAGAGGGTTAAGCACAGGTTGACTTTTTAGTCACCTATGTGACCTTTGTGGTTCTACCTGACACAGATTGTGGCTGCCGGCTGAGAAGGGCTGATAACACCCTCCCCCCTACCAAAACCACAATATCTCCCAGCTAGGGCAAGACAACTTTGTGTTTCCTTTATATTTGAAGGAGTGGGCCAATCAAGAACAACTCATACTATTGTGTGTCCTTGGGAGGTCCATTTGATGAAATGACATATCCATGATACTCTACCGAGTACAAACATTCTTCAAACTCTACAAACATTTGAAGATCCACAGCTAATAGGAACTGCCACCAAAAAAGGTTTAAGCTAAAGCAAAAATCAGTCTTCAAGCAGAGAGAGGACGAATAGCACAGAAAATAGGAACTGGAGAGGACACAAGGTCCAGCCAGCAGGCAATGGTACAGATAAATGTGCAAAGCAACTGGCCATAGAATTTTAGCTCTTATATCAGGTAACAGGGCATAAAGTCATTCTAAAGGAGAAGATTTAACCTTCTTGGATTGGGTAAGAAGTAAGAAAATGCAACATGACTTTTTCACCTATATAATTCTTAATGTATCCATTTTTTATATGCCTTCATGATATGAAGCAAGGTTAAAATAATTTTCTACATTCCCTTTCAGCAGGTGCTGGACCTCAACACGAGGACCAATGAGGACTCTGTCTCTTTCTTAAAGCAAGAAGTGTCAACATGTCTAAAAATGTAGGGGAGGGGACATTCAGTGGCTGAGTAGGAAAACAGCCACTGTAGCAGGGCCAACGTGTAGGCATAAGGATAAGGTAAAGAGAAACTCCTTACACAAACATTACATTATAAGCACCAATTGGACCTCGTTTTCACAATCTTCACTGCAGACATCCAATTAATGTTCAAATTATTGTGTCTACGTTTATGTCAAGTTGCTTGGGAAATTACAATTACTTTTGAGCCAATGGTCAGCGATTACTCTTCATCGCCAGGCTGTAGAGAAATGTGTCTGTGTGCTAATTATAACCCTCTGAGCACATTTACTGAATTGAGAAACTATCAAGATTTTGCTACCAATACTTGATGTCATACATGTTTTCTATGACCAAAGTTAGTGATGCACATATAATTAAACTGCATATATAATGGGACTACCAGCTGCATATTTGTGAGATGATGCCATCCACTTATGCAATTCATCTCCACACATGTGATAGCATCTAACTTATCTGCCCTGGTCTGCGGACATAGTTTCAACGGCCCAACTATTGATTGCAGGACTAGCTTGGCTTTTGTATATTGCACAATACCACAATGCAGCAAAGTTCCTTCCTGTTTCCTTCCACACTCACAAGCTATTGCAGTGACTAACTACAAGGACCAGGGTGGACATAAGTTAATGAGTTGTGGTATATTTTTAGTTAATTGTTTCCTAAACTTTATGATTCTATCAAAGTAAGCAACTCCTCATGGACGTTACTGGAGGAAGTCCCTCCTTTTAGGAGAAGGCTACGTTTGCCCTCAGGGGTGAACACGATCTAAAATGAATGTCAATGATAGCATACCAGTCATAGTGAGATTTTTCCTGGTGCCAAAAGTGGCACCCAGCTTTTTATTCTCTTTCTCAGCCAGGCCCATTCCCTTCCTCGCTGCGAGACTACCAAGGGAAACACCCCTGTGCTTCAGTAGGACATGGCAAGGTCCTAAAAACAACCTAACAGAGAACTCGGATGGAACGCTGCTCTTCCAGCTTGCTGGCCCCCAAAATATGGACCTCTCTTCCACCATAACTTAGGCAATCGAAGTTATTTCAAAGGAATCTCTAAACATGGCTTTTTAGATAGGAGTCTGACATTTTGGTGCAATCCTGTGCTTTCTACTCGATAGATAGACATTTTAGTCCTGGGACACCTTTTCAAGGTAGCCAGGCAATCTACAAACAGCTCATTATTATTAATATTGTTATTATTGTTATTATTATTATTATTACCTATTTCTGTCTTGTGGTAAAATATACCATCCTATGATCCCAGATTTTCATGGTGCTGTCTTCAGAATAATTTGAAATGCCTCTCTGACTACTCTTTCTGGATTAGGCATGACAGGACAATTATGTGCTTCATACACAACAATATCTGCGCAGAAGTGACTTTTATCACTCCTGCCAGACACAATGGCATCTTAATTAACATCCAAGAGATTCCATCACTGGGCACTGAGCGAGTGGAAATCTTTCCAGTGATATCAGTAGGTGAGTAGGGAGGTGAGAGCCAGTGACACTTGTTTGTCCAGCGGTCCAGTGAATATGTTGCCTATGATGTCTGTGTGGCAAGTAGGATTTTTAAAAACAATCCCAGAACAAAGCTCTTTGGAGTTTCTGCTACATCGTTAGAATAGGGCCTAGGGGAATACTCCATGTACCTAGGCCCTCAACAAAACCTGAGGGTGCCCCCTGCAAACTAGAATGAGGGCCCCACTACCGAACATTGCCACTAGCTCTAGGGCAGAGGACTGTGCTGTGGGGGACTCTATGGGGTGTCCTGGAGCTCACTCCCCTCCCAACCGCGGCGGCTGCTGGGGCCTTTATTACGCCAGTGCATGTACCACGGTTCATTGCATCTAAAGATCTCTTCAGCCACAGCTAATCAATAAGTAAATGAATGATAATCAAAAGATATACAAGAACATTCCTAGAATTGTTTTTCTTTTGGAATTACCACTATGGCCCTCATTACAACCCTGGCGGTAAATCCCACTTACTGCCGTGCTGATGGCTGCCAACATACCGTGGCAGCGGCGGAAATCCGCTACAGGTATTACGACCCACATCTCGTAATCTGCCACAATACAGACACCCACACAAGTCCTCCACACCAAAGGTCAGTGGTAAACTGGCGATAGCAAAACCCACACCGTCACGCCAACAAGAAAATGCCCACACTATCACAACCCACAAATAAACGCAGCGGTCTGCAACTGCGGTAAACTATTGGCGGTACACATCACCACGCTGAAAATACACACACAAGTACAAGACACAACCACATTGGACAATTTGAAATACATACACCTGATACACATACACACACCACACCACTATAAAACACACACCCACATTACCCACAACCCCTTACAATGACATTTTTGGGAAGAAGCATAGAAAGAAAATAGCCAACCCTACACCACAATCCACAAGCACACCACACCATCAATCATACAACATCCACGCACCTCAAAGAACACACACCAACACAACATTTCACACAGCACAACAAACATCACCTCACACATTACTCACACCACATCATGGCACCTCAAAGACACCCCATGTTTTCTGAGGAGGAGCTCAGAGTCATGGTGGAGGAAATCATCCGGGTAGAGCCACAGCTTTTCGCATAACAGGTGCAGCACACCTCCATTGCTAGGAAGATGGAGCTATGGTCGACAGGGAGAGATTCGTCGACAGGGTCAATGCAGTCGGACAGCATCCAAGAACACGGGATGACATCAGGAAGAGGTGGAATGACCTACGGGGAAGGTGCGTTCCGTGGTATCCAGACACCAGGTTGCTGTACAGAGGACTGGTGGTGGACCCCCGCCTCCTCCCCACAACTAACAACATGGGAGGAGCAAGTCTTAGCAATACTGCATCCTGAGGGCCTCGCAGGAGTAGCAGGAGGACTGGACTCTGGTAAGTCAAATCTTAATTGCAATATCCCCCACCTGCATGCCATCACATACCCCCACCCTCCCCCTCACCCCCATCACTCCAGCACCTCACATATGCCCCACTATCACAACCCACCCATCCCAATACCAAGCCCTACATGCAACACCAAAGCATGGACACCCATTGACAAAGCATGTCCAGTCCAGACACCCACACAGACCCCAAAACACTAATCACACAATGGCAAACACAACAAGGCAAGCACAGGAGTAAAGGGTAACTCACCCAAAGCACAATATGGCACACACAGATACTAAAACTATGCATTTACACCCCAACAGGACCCATACCCAACGTCACCGGACAGGAGGTGCCAGACATATGCAGTCCCCCCTCAGAAGAGGCCCACAGTGATGACAGCAGCTCTGCACGCCTGGATCAAGATGACCAGCCCGGCCCATCAGGGACCTCTGGACAGTCTGTTCCCCTACCACTGTAACAAGCCACCACAGACCCTCCCCCCTCAGGAAACACCACCACAGGACCCACCCAGTTGGCCCATGCCACTGTCCCCAGGATATATCAATCAGCAGTGTATCCACTACTACAGGGACCCCAGGCAAACCCACCACCCCAAGACAATCAGGGACCTGGGGTCAGTGGCAGTGGGCACACGGTTCAGGGAACAGAGGCACAGGATAACAGGGAAGCTGGGAGGACTACTATACGACAGGGGGAGGACAGTCCCAGGGAACCCACTCTCCAACATCATGGGAGCATATCATCATTCCCAGGAGACCATGGGCATGATACTGGCCAAGTTTCAGGAGACCCAGCCGATGCAAGAGGAACACTTCCTGGGGATCAGGGAAGACTTGAAGTCTATCATCACCACCCTGGTCACCACTGCAGGGGTGCTGGCAGACCTGGCCAACACCATGAGGGACACAGTGGCACACAAACGGGCCCCTGACACTAGCCTGGATCATGAACAGCCCTCCGCCGGCGCTAGTGGACAGGAGGCCCGCCACAGGAACAACAGGCCACCAGCACCCCACCCCCTGCAGAAGGAGAACCACCCCGCAAATGGTCCCTGAGATCCAGGAACAAGACAGAGAACATTGCCAAGACCCCTGCCAGGAAATAAGACCCTCCTGATTGTCACCCCTCTGTCCCACTTTGTCACCCTGTCCACCTTAAACTGCTATTGCTCCACTTCCTATGCCCCCTTGGACAATGCACCAGTGAGACCAAGAAACTGAACTCTACCATGGGCATTCCTCCACCATCACCCCAGCCCATTGCACACCCCCTCCACTTATTGGCACAGAAATAAACACCCTTGAATCACAAATCAATCTGGAGTCAGTCTGTACTTTTACAAATGTGTTATTGCAACCTTTTGGAAATCTAGCAAAGTCAATTTTCATGGTCACATACCATGGTTGCACAGTTGTTGGGCAGCAGTAAACATAGCAGAGTACACAAAGTGGGACCCAGATCTGTGAAATGGAGAGCCAAAGTGACATGTCAGTGTCCATACACAGAGGTAAAAAGGCAGATTGATGCTATGTCCTACAGTAATATGAGATATGAGAGGCAGTGCCATCCTCTTACCTGTGTCTCACTGGAAGTATTGCATGATGATGTTGTTGTGGTTGTCTATATCTTCTTCTTCTGCCTCCTCTTCTTCACTGGCCACAGGGTCCACAGCTGCCACAAGACCAGCATCAGGCCCATCCTCCTGCAGAAAAGGCGCCTGGCATCGCAAAGCCAGGTTGTGCAACATACAGCATGCCACGATTATCTGGCACACATTCTTTGGTGAGAAGTATAGGGATCCACCTGTCAGATGGAGGCACCGGAATCTGGTCTTCAGGAGGCCGAAGGCGCGCTCTACTATCCTCCTAGTTCACCCATGTGCCACATTGTAGTGATCTTCTGCCCTTGTCCTGGGATTCCTCACTGGGGTCAGTAGCCATGACAGGTTGGGGTAACCAGAGTCACCTGCAAATGTTTAGGGATAACTGTTAGACATCCTCCAACCATTAGGGACTCTCTCATGCCGAGACACCTATGTGAACTGTGTGGGGACCTTTGCCTCACCTATTAGTCACACCCGGTGCCTCTGGAGTTGCCCAATCACATAAGGGATGTTGCTATTCCACAAAATGTAAGCTTCATGCACTGAGCCAGGATACTTGGCATTCACATGGGAGATGTACTGGTCTGCCAAACACACCATCTGCACATTCATTGAATAGTAGCTATTCCGGTTTCTATACACCTGTTCATTCCTGTGGGGAGGGAGGGGAATGCCACATGTATACCATCAATGGCACCAATGATGTTGGGGATATATCCCAGGGCATAGAAGTCACCTTTCACTGTGGGGAAATCCTCCACCTGAGGGAAAGCGATGTAGCTGCGCATGTGTTTCAGCAGGGCAGATAACACTCTGGACAACACATTAGAGAACATTGGCTGTGACATCCCTGATGCCATGGCCACTGTTGTTTGAAAGGAGCCACTTGCCAGGAAATGGAGCACTGACAGGACCTGCACTAGAGGAGGGATACCTGTGGGATGGCGGATAGCTGACATCAGGTCTGGCTCCCATTGGACACACAGTTCCTAGATTGTGGCACGATCAAGTCTGTAAATGATAATGATGTGTCTGTCTTCCATTGTCGACAGGTCCACCAGGGGTCTGTACACCTGAGGATGCCGCCATTTCATCACCTGCCCCAGCGAATGTGCTCTATGGAAGAGAAGGGTGAGCAGAGGGTCATACACCACATAGGTTTCACAATCGTGAAATAATCTCTGTGTGACTTTGTCTGTCCGTATTCCTGGCCAAAAGTTCTGTGATGCAGTTAGTTGGCCTGCCATGTGGCCCCGTGAAATGGCGGATGCCTGACCTGTAAGGAGGGACAAGGGGAAATGAGGTAACTGCACTGTTGTTGTGCAGCATCGCAGTAGGTGGTCGAAGACTGCTGTGCAATTCAGCATTGGTTATCATTGGGCCCTATGGGTTCCAGGAGCCAATGATGATGTACGCCAGCGGTGACGGTAGGCACCGCTGCGGACGTGACTGTCATTTTCTATCTGTTCACTCACATGATACATGACCTTCAACAGGAGAGGACCTACACTGCAAGTGCTGCTGTGATCTGCCTCTGGAAGTGACAATGGATATAGTGTCTGGGGAAAGGGCCCCTGTTTTCACTGCGGAGGAGTTGGTGAAACTGGTGGATGGGGTCCTCCCCCAGTTCATGCAACTCTACGGTCCTCCAGACAAACAGGTGAGTAAACTGTGTGCATGGTGGATGGCACATGATTGTATGGAGTTTCGTGGATGGAAGAGACTGGGGGGACAGGCCAGCATGTAAGGATGGTGTGTGCATGTTTTTCTGGGCCAGGGTGGGAGGTTTGAGGCCAATGTGTGAAAAGAACTGTATGGAGGAGTAACATTCATTTTTACTTCACTATTCCTTTAGGTCAGCGCCCACCAGATGAAGGGTATTTGGCGTGCCATCGCCAAGGAAGTGCGGACCCTGGGGGTCTACCATAGACAGAGCACCCACTGCCATAAAAGATGGGAGGACCTGCGCCGCTGGAGCAAGAAGATGGCAGAGGCCCAGGTGGGGATGGCCTCCCAACATGGAAGGGGTTCCCGTCCCACCTTGACCCCCCTGATGTACCGGATCCTGGCAGTGGCATATCCTGAGTTGGATGGGCGCTTGAGGGCATCACAGCAGCCACAAGGGGGTGAGTACAGTCTCATTCAGCTGACTCTGTGCGCTTGACGAGGTGTCTGGGTGGGGGAGGTGGGCTGTGGGTTCCCCTAGGCCAGGCAGACACGCCAAGGTACATCCATTGTTTTGCAGGCTCAGTGCCACTCCAACCCCATAGGTGGTAGTTACCCTCTACACCTAGTCAGGCTCCTATGGGTTCCAGCTGTGCATGAAGTGGGTCAGACAGAGTCCCCCGGGGGCATGTGATTTTCCCCTGCACTGTTAGTGCATGCACTAGTGAATAGGGCTGCTCCCTGTGTGTTGTGTCCGCCAACAGTAGTGGTGTTGCAGGCATTGACCATGTGTCTCTTCTGTCTTCCCCCCCTTTTTGTTTTGTCACCCTGCCCTTGTGTGCATTAGCATCATCTGGCGGAGGAGCATTGGCACCGAGCAGGAGGGAGCTGCAACCCACATGGCCCAGGAGGGTGAATTTACAGAGTACGAAGGTACCAGTGGGACAGAGGGCGACGGGAGCACCACAATGGGGACAGGAGCAGACACCAGCAACAGCGACTCCTCCTCTGATGGGAGCTCCCTTGCGGATGTTTTTCTCCACTGGTTCTGGAGGGGGCATTGTGCCCAGAGTGCTTCATCCTGCCAAGAACTGTGTGAGTGGATGCTTTTCTCCACTGGTTCTGGAGGGGGCATTGTGCCCAGAGTGCTTCATCCTGCCAAGGACTGTGTGAGTGGATGCTTTTCTCCACTGGTTCTGGAGGGGGCATTGTGCTCAGAGTGCTTCAAATGGAGTGTGGCAGGTCCAATTCCATCACCTGGGTGTGTGTGCCACAAGATTACCTGGGAACATGTAGCATGATCCTCCATGGAGGCAGAGACACACTCCACCCTGCTGCGACTTTGCTTTCCACCTGTTGGTACAAACAGTGGTGGGTGTCGTGCCTCATGTACGCTGTGCAGGGTCCAGGACGTCTCCTGCAGCCTCGTACGGCTGCCCACTGGGGATGTTAGCCATGTCAGCTGTGGTGGCATGTCTGACCACGTCGCGGGGCTGGTGGGGGTGGTTGCGGCGGTGTCTGTGGTGGAGATGCTGCCGGTGGTGAATGTGTCAGCACCTGTGGAGGGAGACAGCAGGACGTCTCCTGCAGCCTCTGACAGCTGCCCACTGGGGATGATGCTGGGGACTGTTGCAGAGGCAGCAGACGTGCAGGTGGCGGTACAGGTGGCGGTGTCCACCGCCGTACAGGTTGCTGTTCTGGTTGCCAGAAGGGGTGACTTTTGTCCCTTAGCTGGAGGCTCCGTGCCCTGTCCTGAATTCCCCTTCGCCTTGTGTCCCATCCCCACCTTGGATTTCTCCTGCTGGTCCCTTGGCACTGTCCCCTTTTGGCTTGGAGGAGCCCTTGCTGGGTGGTTGGTGCAGCTTTTCCCTACGGCATGTGGGCACCTTCTTCACCTTGGCAGGTGGTGGAATGGGCTGATCCTTGGCCTCACTAGGTGGCACACTGGCAGCCCTGATGGGTGCCGCCCGCGATGTGACCGGACTTGCTGAGACCACAGTGCTGGAGGATTTGGTAGCTGAGGTGCTGGGCTGGGACCTGGACAACCTGGCCCTAGGGGAAGGACGGGGGGAAGGTTTAGGGAAGAGGTCAATGTTAGCCAGGAAGAGTTTCTTAGACACACTGGGACAGGAAGATGGTGGGGTTTGGGAGTGGAGGAAGAGGTAGTGGTTGTAGGAGGTATACGTCTGCTGAATTTGGGTGAAGGTGCATGAGCTGGAGGCTGTTGTGAGTTGAATGGCTGTTTGGGTAGGTGTGTGCCTGCGTTTGTGTAGTTTGGGAGGAGGGCTCACAGAAACACTGGGAGAGGACACAGGGGACATGTGCATGGTAGTGAGGGGGGTGATTGCACGTGAGTGGTGTGTGGTGATGGGGTGCTGGTGATGGAGGTAGTGACTGAGGTTGTAGTGCATGCTGGTGTGAGTGGAGACGAGACAGGGAGGGAGGAGGAAGACGTGGATGAGGTGGACACAGTGGAGGCAGTGAATGTTGGTGTGTCTGCATGAGTATGGTGCTTGTGTGAGTGCCTGTGGGATGTGTGGTGCTTATGTTTGCCATGTCCACTCTTGTGTGTTGATGAGTGCCCATGCTGGTCTGATGGTGTCCTTGGGATAGGCTGAGGTAGAGGGGATTGGGTCTGCGTAGAGGAAGTTGGAGAGGGGAGGCTGGACACAAGGACAATGGTTGCCATCAGTGCTGAGGCGAGAGCCTGAAATGCTATCTGTTGGGCCACCACACCAGAGTGAATGCCCTCCAGGTATGCATTTGTTTGCTGCAAATGCTTCTCAACACCCTGGATGGCATTCAAAATGGTTGCTTGCCCAACAGTGAGGGCTCTCAGGAGGTCAATAGCCTCCTCACTGAGGAGAGCAGGGCAGACTGGGGCAGGGTCTGAGGTGACTGGAGCGAAGGAGATGCCCACCCTCCTGGGTGAGTGGACACGGGAAACTTGATGAGGGACTGCTGGGAGGGCGGTGCTGGTAGGAGTGGTGGTGGCTGTACCTGTTGTTGCGGTGGGGCCAGAGGTGCCCGTCACCGCAAGGGAGCTCCCATCAGAGGAGGAATCGCTGTTGCTGGTGTCTGCTCCTGTCCCCGTCGTGGAGCTCCCCTCGCCCTCTGTCCCACTGGTGCCTTCAGACTCCGTAAATTCACCCTCCTGGGCCATGTGGGTTGCAGCTCCCTCCTGCTCCGGTGCCAATGCTCCTCCATCAGATCATGCTAATGCACACAAGGACAGGGTGACAAAACAAAAAGGGGGGAAAGACAGAAGAGACACATGGTCAATGCCTGCAACACCACTACCGTTGGCGGACACAACACACAGGGAGCAGCCCTATGCACTAGCGCATGCACTAACAGTGCAGGGGAAAAGCACATGCCCATGAGGGACTCAGTCTTGACCCATTTCATGCACTGCTGGAACCCATAGGAGCCTGACTAGGTGTAGAGGGCAACTACCACCTTTGGGGTTGGAGGGGCACTGAGCCTGCAAAACAATGGATGTACCTTGGCGCATCTGCCCTGGCCTAGGGGAACGCACAGCCCACCTCCCCCACCCAGACACCTCATCAAGCGTGCAGAGTCAGCTGAATGAGACTGTACTCACCCCCTTGTGGCTGCTGTGATGCCCTCAAGCGCCCATCGAACTCAGGATATGCCACCGCCAGGATCCAGTACAACAGGGAGGTCATGGTGCGACAGGCACCCCTTCCATGTTGGGAGGCCATCCCCAGCTGGGCCTCCGCCGTCTTTTTGCTCCAGCGGCGCAGGTCCTCCCATCTTTTATGGCAGTAGGTTCTCCGTCTGTGGTAGACCCCCGGGGTCTTCACTTCCTTGGCGATGGCACGCCAAATACCCTTCTTCTGGTGGGCGCTGACCTAGAGGAATAGTGAAGTAAAAATGGATGTTACTCCCCCGTCCAGTTCTTCTCACACATTGGCCACAAACCTCCCATCCTGGCCCAGAAAAACATACACACACCATACTCATATGCTGGCCTGTCCCCCCCCATCTCTTCCATCCACGACACTCCATACAATCATGTGCCATCCACCATGCACATGATTTATTCACCTGTTTGTCTGGAGGACCGTAGAGTTGCATGTACTGGAGGAGAACCCCATCCACCAGTTTCACCAACTCCTCTGCAGTGAAGGCAGGGGCCCTTTCCCCAGACACTGTAGCCTTTGTCGCTTCCAGACGCAGGTCACAGCAGCACTTGCAGTGTAGGTCGTCTCCTGTTGAAGGTCAGATGTCAAGTGAGTGAGCAGATAGAAAATGGTGGTCACGCCCATGGCGGTGCATACCGTCACCACCGGCCTACATCGTCATTGGCTCCTGGAACCCATAGGGCCCAATGATAACCAATGCTGAATTGTGCAGTGGTCTTCGACCACCTACCGCGATGCTGCACAACGCCAGCGCAGTTACCTCATTTCCCCTTGTCCCTCCTTACAGGTCAGGCATCCGCCATTTCAGGGGGCCACATGGCAGGCCAACTAACTGCGTCACATCACTTTTGGCCAGGAATACGGACAGACAAAGGCACACAGAGATTATTTCACAATTGTACTAAACAGCCTTGTGAAACCTATGTGGTGTATGATCCTCTGCTCACCCTTCCCCTCCATAGGGCAAGTCCGCTGGGGCAGGTGATGAGATGGCGGTATCCTCTGGTGTACAGACCCCTGGTGGACCTGTCGACAATGGAAGACAGACACATCATTATCACTTACAGACTTGATCATGCCACAATCCAGGAACTGTGTGCCCAATGGGAGCCAGACCTGATGTCAGCTATCCGCCATCCCACAGGTATCCCCCCTCTAGTGCAGGTCCTGTCAGTGCTCCATTTCCTGGCAAGTCGCTCCTTTCAAACAACAGTGGCCAGGTATGTCACAGCCAATGTTCTCTAACGTGTTGTCCAGAATGTTATCTGCCCTGCTGAAACACATGCGCAGATACATTGTTTTCCCTCAGGTGGAGGATTTGCCCACAGTGAAAGGTGACTTCTGTGCCCTGGGACATATCCCCAACATCGTTGGTGCCATTGATGGTACACATGTGGCATTTGCCCCCCCCCCCCCCCGCAGGAATGAACAGGTGTACAGAAACTGGAAAAGCTACCATTCAATGAATGTGCAGGTGATGTGTTTGGCAGACCAGTACATCTCCGATGTGAATGCCAAGTATCCTGGCTTAGTGAATGACGCTTACATTTTGAGGAATAGCTGAATCCCTTATGTGATGGGGCAATTCCAGAGGCACCGGGTGTGGCTAATAGGTGAGCCCAAGGTCCCCACACAGTTTAAAGGTGTCTGGATATGGAAGAGTCCCTAATGGTTGGAGGATGTCTGACAGTTGTCCGTCGATAATTGCAGGTGACTCTGGTTACCCCAACCTGTCATGGCTACTGACCCCAAAGAGGAATCCCAGGACAAGGGCAGAAGAATGCTACAATGAGGCACATGGGCGAACTAGGAGGATAGTAGAGCGCACCTTCGGCCTCCTGAAGGCCAGATTCTGGTGCCTCCATCTGACAGGTGGATCCCTATACTACTCACCAACGAAGGTGTGCCAGATAATCGTGGCATGCTGTATGTTGCACAACCTGGCTTTGCGATGCCAGATGCCTTTTCTGCAGGAGGATAGGCCTGATGCTGGTCTTGTGGCAGCTGTGGAGCCTGTGGACAGTGAAGAAGAGGAGCCAGAAGAAGAAGACATAGACAACCGAAACAACATCATCATGCAATACTTCCAGTGAGACACAGGTAAGACAATGGCACTGCTTCTCACGTCTCATACTACTGTAGGACACAGCATCAATCTGCCTTTTTACCTCTGTGTATGGACATTGACATGTTACTTTGGCTTTCCATTTCACAGATCTGGGTCCCACTTTGTGTACTCTGCTATGTTTACTGCTGCCCAACAACTGTGTAACCATGGTATGTGAACATGAACATTGACATTGCAAAATGTCCGAATCGTTGCAATTACACATTTGTAAAAGTACAGACTGACTCAAGATTGATTTGTGATTCAATGGTGTTTATTTCTGTGCAAATAAGTGGAGGGGTGTGCAACGGGCTGGGGTGATGGCGGAGGAATGTCCATGGCAGAGTTCAGTTTCTTGGTCTCATAGGTGCATTGTCCAAGGGGGCATAGGAAGTGGAGCAATGGCAGTTTAAGGTGGACAGGGTGTCAAAGTGGCACAGAAGGGTGACAATCAGGAGGGTCTTATTTCCTGGCGGGGGTCTTGGCAATGTTCTCTGTCTTGTTCCTGGATCTCAGGGACCGTTTGTGGGGTGGTTCTCCTTCTCCAGGGGGTGGGGTGCTGGTGGCCTGTTGTTCCTGTGGCGGGGCCTCCTGTCCACTAGCGCCGGCAGAGGTGGAGGGCTGTTCATCGTCAAGGCTTGTGTCAGGGGTCCGTTTGTGTGCCATTGTGTCCCTCATGGTGTTAGCCAGGTCTGCCAGCATCCCTGCAATTGTGACCCGGGTGGTGTTGATGGACTTCAAGTCCTCCCTAATCCCCATGTAGTGTTCCTCCGGCACCCGCTGGGTCTCCTGAAACTTGGCCAGTACCGTGCCCATGGTCTCCTGGGGATGATGGTAAGCTCCCATGATGTTGGAGAGTGCCTTGTGGATAGTGGGTTCCCTGGGCCTGTCCTCCCCCTGTCGCACAGCAGTCCTCCCAGCTTCCCTGTTATCCTGTGCCTCTGTCCCCTGAACTGTGTGCCCACTGCCGCTGACCCCAGGTCTCTGATTGTCTTGGGGTCATGGGTTTGCCTGGGGTCCCTGTAGTGGTAGACACACTGCTGATTGATATGTCCTGGGGACAGTGGCATTGGCCCGCTGGGTGGGTGCTGTGGTGGTGTTTCCTGAGGGGGGAGGCTCTGTGGTGGCTTGTGACATTGGCAGGGGAACCGACTGTCCAGAGGTCCCTGATGGGCTGGGCTGGTCATCTTGATCCAGGAGTGCAGAGCTTCTGTCATCACTGTGGGCCTCTTCTGTGGGGGGACTGCATATGTCTGGCACCTCCTGTCCGGTGACATTGGGTATGAGTCCTGTTGGGATGTAAATGCATAGTTTTAGTATCTGTATGTGCCATCCTGTGCATTGGGTGAGTTATCCTCTACTTCTGTGCTTTCCTTGTTGTGTTTGGCATTGTCTGATTAGTGTTTTGGGGTCTGTGTGGGTGTCTGTACTGGACATGCTTTGGCAATGGGTGTCCATTCTTTGGTGTTGCATGCAAGGCTTGGTATTGGGATCGGTGGGTTGTGATAGTGGGGCATATGTGAGGTGTTGGAGTGATGGAGTGAGGGGGAGGGTGGGGGTATGTGACGACATGCAGGTGGGGTGGGGGGATATGGTAATTAAGATTTGACTTACCAGAGTCCAGTCCTCCTGCTACTCCTGCGAGGCCCTCAGGATGCAGTATTGCCAAGACTTGCTCCTCCCATGTTGTTAGTTGTGGGGGAGGAGGTGGGGGTCCACCGCCAGTCCTCTGTACAGCAATCTGGTGTCTGGATACCACGGAACGCACCTTCCACCGTAGGTCGTTCAACCTCTTCCTGATGTCATCCCGTGTTCTTGGATGCTGTCCCACTGCGTTGACCCTGTCTACGATTCTCCACCATGGCTCCATTTTGCTTGCAATGGAGGTGTGCTGCACCTGTGATCCGAAAAACTGTGGCTCTACCCAGATGATTTCCTCCACCATGACCCTGAGCCCCTCCTCAGAAAACCTGGGGTGTCTTTGAGGTGCCATGATGTGGTGTGGGTGATGTGTGAGGTGATGTTTGTTGTGCTGTGTGCAATGTAGTATTGGTGTGTGTTCTTTGAGGTGTGTGGATGTTGTATGAGTGATGGTGTGGTGTGCTTGTGGATGCTGGTGTAGTATTGGCTATTCTCTCTCTTTGCTTCTTCCCAAAAAGTTTGTTGTATGGGGTTGTGGGTAATGTGGGTGTGTGTTTTATAGTGGTGTGGGTGTGTGGGTGTGAAGTGTGTATGTATATCAGGTGTGTGTATTTCGAATTATCCAATGTGGTTGTATTTTGTAAGTGTGTGTGTATTTTGAGCGTAGCGGTGTGTACCGCCAATGGCTTACCGCGGTTGAAAGACCGCCACGTTGATTTGTGGGTCGCGATAGTGTGGGCATATTCTTGTTGGCGTGACGGTGTGGGTTTTGCTATCGCCAGTTTATCACTGACCTTTGGTGTGGTGGACTTGTGCGGGTGTCTGCATTGTGGCGGATTACTAGATGTGGGTTGTAATACCTGTAGCAGATTTCCGCCGCTGCCACGGTATGTTGGCAGCCTTCAGCACGGCGATAAGCGGGATTTACCGGCAGGGTTGTAATGAGGGCCTGTATGTCTGACTCTAGATGGAACCATTTTCATTTCAATTGAAGGCAGTGAACTCTCCATTAAGAAAGGAAATATGATTAGATTAACATTCGTTTTAAATGATCCGACAAGCTGTAATTGGCAAAACCAGAGGTGTGATTTTATTAAATCAGCAAGTGTCTTTTCCGTCTGGTTTGAGTCATAGGGTTGATGGTTACTCATGGACATTGATTTTTTGTTTTTATCATGTCGTCTGTTTTTAGCCTAGTGATTTAATTATCAGATTGTGCTACTTAACA
Organism: Pleurodeles waltl; assembly: GCF_031143425.1. Taxonomy (NCBI): domain Eukaryota; kingdom Metazoa; phylum Chordata; class Amphibia; order Caudata; family Salamandridae; genus Pleurodeles; species Pleurodeles waltl. The sequence continues at coordinate 458,082,525 of NC_090440.1, read as the reverse complement.
AACTGTAATAAAGATTTCAAATACGGAACATTTTGTATGTCCTTTTCGTGAACTGTGTGTTTGGCATTTGCCAAAGTTATTATTAGTTGAAATGTAATTGTGCGTGTCTGTGGTGTAGAGGTGTGTTATGATTTGCTTATGTTGGCATGACTTCTGGGTTTATCTTGAGGAATATCAGGACAGTCACAATAATTTCATATAGCATTTCTAATACTAATTTATTCTCTCTCAATTTATGGTAAATACCCCTAAAGAATGTTGCCTATCATAAAAATCTAAAAGAACTATTATACTCATAGCAACTCTACTTAGCAACGAACTATGGGCCTCATTCTGACCCTGGCGGACGGCAGAGGCCGTCCGCCAGGGTACCGCTGCTGAATGACCGCACCGCGGTCAAAAGACCGCGGCGGCCATTCAGACATTTCCTCTGGGCCGGCGGGCGCTCTCCAAAAGAGCGCCCGCCGGCCCAGAGGAAATGCCCCTGCAACGAGGACGCTGGCTCAGAATTGAGCCGGCGTAGTTGCAGGGGTGCGACGGGTGCAGTTGCACCCGTCGCGTATTTCAGTGTCTGCTTAGCAGACACTGAAATACTTTTCGGGGCCCTCTTACGGGGGCCCCAGCCGTGCCCATGCCATTGGCATGGGCACGGCAGGGGCCCCCAGGGGCCCCGCGGCACCCCTTACCGCCATCCTGTTCCTGGCGGGCGAACCGCCAGGAACAGGATGGCGGTAGGGGGTGTCAGAATCCCCCATGGCGGCGCAGCAAGCTGCGCCGCCATGGGGGATTCTAAGGGCAGCGGTAAACCGGCGGGAGACCGCCGGTTTGCCTCTTCTGACCGCGGCCGAACCGCCGCGGTCAGAATGCCCTGCGGGGCACCGCCGGCCTGTCGGCGCTGCTCCCGCCGACCCTGGCCCCGGCGGTCTTAGACCGCCGGGGTCAGAATGACCCCCTATATCTCCCGCTACATGTCGGTTTCCATTTGAAACAAGAAAGTTAAGAATATGCACTCTGTGTCATTGTATACTAGTTTAAGTCTTGCATGATTTGATCTGAATCGGTGCCTGCATTTAGCAAAGAGAGAGGATGCCTATACTTTTCTTAAACTGTGGCAGGAGTGCATGGTTTGCCGCGGCTACTGAGGCAATTTAGTAGTGATGACGGGGAAATTTCATAGGCATTTATACTGACCATCTTCTGCAAAATTACACTTGCACTGACCAGTCGGTGAAACAACGATGTTTCCATCGACTAAATATTGGGGGTTCTGCACTGTCAGTGCAACTACCACTGCTATCACACCGGTGTAAAAACATAGGTAATTCAGATCACACGGTCGACGAACACATTATTATTTATTGAGCACACTTACTGAAATACTGACCCACGATTAAGATACAAGCAGCATCATTTGACATTTAGATGTGTTAGTCTATGAGCGAGATACTGGCTAATTTTAATGCAAGTTGCAACTGTATTGTCACAAATCAAAACCTATCTGACCCACAGTAGTTAATACACAAAATATGGCAACAAAATTGGAGGCTTAGCTTTAGTTGCTGACTAGAACATTATTTCAAATCAAAAAACGCAAATCAGACTTTGTAGGAGAAACACCTTGGTCGATGGGCCCTTCATGCCACATCAGCACATCCAAACTAATAAACGTTATGCCATTCGGAAAACTACTAAATTCCAGGAGACTTTGTAGCCTCGATTCAGACCATCTGAAAGAGGTGACTGCAATATAACAAAAATTTCTAGGAAGAGGATATTGTAAACATACTATTGATAAGGCAATTAGAAAGGCAATTCAATGCCAGGTCTTAATGTATAAGCCCAGAAAGCCAAACCCTAGGCAATCTGACGATCATAAACTCAAATGTATGACAAAATACTGCAATGAAAGTTCTCAAATTTACCAGACAATTTATGAACACTGGAATTTTCGTTTCTTGTATAAAGTTCTCTCCCAGCAACTTATAATGAAACTTCCTAATGCCTTCAGAAGAGAAAGAAAGTTAAAGAAAATATTGCACCCTTGTGGTACGTTGAAATATTCTAAGAATGGTCCAAAAGATTCGAGAACCTGAGTTGTCCTTATAACATTCCCAAACAAAAAGATTTTTGTTACTTGGAACATTTATAAAGTTAATTTTGGATCGATAACCTAAGCTGATCTATATTGGGCCTGATTCACAAGTGTTAACATATATGTTGGTGTAAATTTACGCTTTTTCAGTGCTTACAAAATTACATTTCAAAAGTAAGTTTACTTAAAAAGCATAAACTTACACAAACATGTAAATTTACCTTTGAGAATCATTCCCCCTGTATTTAAAAAGTGAGGATATAAATACATTTTGAGAGTTAATCAATTGGACCTGAATAATAATCCAGGGGCGGCTCCTTCATAAGGGCAGGGGAGCGTTGACCCCCCTCCACCAGCAGCGTTAGGATATGCGCAGGGCAGGCTGGGAGCCGGTACCTACAGTGAGAGGAGAGGAGCAGCGCGGCAGTAAAGGAGGAGGTGGCACAGGTAAGTGGATTTTTTAATTTGTATTTTTAATTTAATTCCCCCCTTCCCCACTCCTTGTTAATTCCCCCACGCGCCACCCTGCCCCTTCATTGTCACATGAGCCGCGACTGTAATAATCATCTTTCAGTACAAAATAATTTAATCACACAGGTGTATCCATTATTTCATATTTAGAATGAACAGTTAACCTGAAAAAAGTTTAGATGCTGCACTAGAAAATGGTTGCTTGAGAAGCTTACTCTGCCTGAGCTCTATATTAGTGCAAATGTGTACCATAAAATGGGAGTACATATAAATCTGATTTCATAGTACACATTTTCACTTTGATATAATTACACCTTAATATGCAGTAACGATGTGAATGAGTTTTTTTATTCTTTCCTAATTTTTAGATTGGCTGAAAGCTTCACTTGTTCACCTTAATTTGATTGCTTTTTAACATAAATATGAATTAAATTGAACATTTCTTCTCATTAGAAATTGTGATTTTTAATCACAAAAACAGTGAAACATTGTGCAAGTATGGTATTACTCTACAAAATATATGTAGCACATGATTACTGTTGAGTACTTCATAGTGACACCTTTTTCAAGTTGCAAGATACTGTTTGACATAAGATATTGAAAATAATTAAGTTATCCTTTTGTGGTGATAATATTATTTGCATAATCACTTTATGAATTAAACATGAATTTTCTTTTAATTTGCTGAATAATTGAATATTGTCTTAAGTTGCCTTTATTAGAGCTTACCTTCATTTGAAACAAAGAACTAAAACCATTGCCTAATGTGAGCTGTTAGACCTGTCAGCCTTAAGATGGTCTTTCCCAAAACATCTCTCCTCCTATTTTTCTTAACATGTTTATGCTAGCCTTAGGAGTCTGTGCAACTTATCTTTGTTTATTACTCACCGACAGCCACTGTTAGACTTGACATCCTTGGTGTGGTCTCCCCTAACTTTTTGTCTCTGTGTCCCAGGTTGTTGATGTGTGCTGGACTCTGTTTTTTGATACTCTGGGCACCTAACCACTGCTATCCAGTGCTAAAGTGCAAGTGCTCCTATGTAAAATGTATGTGTAATTGGCTTTCCATGATTGGCATATTTGACTTACTAGTAAGTCCAGGTAATGTACATCAAATGCTACTCGTGGGCCTGCAGCACTAGTTGTGCCACCCACATTAGTAGCTGTGTAAACATGGCTCAGACCTGCCACTCCAGTGTCTGTGTGTGCAGTTTTAAACTGCCCATTTGTCTTGGCAAGTGTACCCACTTGCCAGGCCTAAACTTTCCGTTTTTATACATGTAATGCACCCCTAAGTTAGGCCCTCGGTAGTTCCATGGGCAGGGTGCAGTGTATATTAAAGGCGGGACATGCACTTATGTGTTTTACATGTCCTAACAGTGAAATACTGCCAAATTTGGTTTCCACTGTTGCAAGGCCTATCTCTCTCATAGGTTAACTTGGGGGCTGCCTTTGAATGTTCTTAAAGTGTAGATTCCCTTTGGGAGCAGATGGAAATTTGGAGTTTAGGGTTTCTGAGTTCACAATTTAAAAACACATATTTTAGTGAAGTTGGTTTTTAGATTGTGTGTTTGAAAATGCCACTTTTAGAAAGTAGGCATTTTCTTGCTTATACCATTCTGTTACTGTTTGTGGAATCCATGTCTGAGTTAGTTTGACAGTTGTTCTGTTTGTACCTCTCTCTAGAAAGTGAAACAAAGAGAGCTGGGGTGTAGCCTGCACGTCCTGATGACCCATCTGTGCTAGAAGAGAGGGGGGAGTGGTCAGTCACACCTGAAAGGACTGTGTCTGCCCTCACACAATGCAGTCTCCAAAACCCTGATGTGTGGCTGGGGCCTAGCCTGGACAAGGAAAGATCTTACAAACACTTGAGACTTTACTTTGAAGTTTGCCTACTTCAAGAAAGAAAGAGGTGTAAGCAGTGGACCCAAAACCCCTGAAAAGCACATCACTTCTGAATTCAAGAGGAACCTCTGCCACAGATAAGAGCGGAAGAGCTGGTGAGAAGTGCTGCCCCTGCCTGTGCTTTGTTGGGCTATCTTGCAGTTGCTACTTCTGTCTTGGAAAGGGGAAAGACTGGACTTTGTGGTATATTCCTGCTTGAGAAGAATCTCCAAGGGTTTGGACTGAGCTTGCCCCCTGTCCTGAGGTCTCAGGGCCATCAAGACTGCTGAGACTCCTGTCCTGCCAAGTTACTCCTAATCCAGTCCCTAAGCCAGTCACAGGGCCCTTGAAAGGAGCAACTGTTGAAAATCCAAGAAATCCAAGAAAACTGACTTTGGACGACTCCTGACCTATGCCACTGCCGAATCCCATGACGCCGCCTGCAACCAATGTCACGGTCCTTGCTGGAGTGTGACGACCCTCGGAGGCCTGACACCGCTGCAGCCCGCCGAAGTCCGCGACTCCATGGAAGTCACCGCACCATGTTGTGACCACTGGATATCGACTCCGCCTGAAGTGCGCAGATCCAATGCTTCTCACCAACCCCCGCCTCACTTCCACCACTCCGCAGCAAGGACCCAATGCCTCTTCCTAATGCCTCCACTCCTTTATCCCGCAGCACGGGAACCAACGCCACCTTGGATCCAGCAAGGCCACCATCCTTGACTCCGTGCATCGGCTTGTTTCGACATTTAACTAAGGTACTGTACCTAGGGGGTATGCGTGATTGCGCAAATGGCACCATTGGCATCGGATTGTTGGGAATGACTCTGTCACGACACTGTATTATCACCTCATCGAAGCATTCATGTTTCTAAGTGTTATTTTTGGGTTTAATATTTTAAAAATTCATAACTTGATTTGTGTATGTCGAATTGTTGTCATTTTGGTCTTGTTTTGTTTAGAGGGTAAAGGATAGGTCGCTCCCCCTGCGGCTGCAGCTCCTCCAGGTTCCTGAGTTCCTGAGTTCCTGAGACCCACCTCACAGTAAGTACTCCCCCCATCCCAGCCCCTCGCTCTGCCCCGCGCTACTCACCCTCTCTCCTGCTCCTGCTTCTTTTCTTCTTTTCTTCTTCTCTGTTCTTCTGTTCTTCCTCCTCGCTCCTCGTCTGTAATCTTCTTCTGTACTCTTCTTTCCCCCGTCTTCACTCTTCTTCTCTTCTTCCTCATCTTCTTCTGTGGTCTTCTGCCCCCTGTTCTTCGTTTTTCTGTATCTTCTTCTGTGTTCTTCTATGTTCTTCTGTGTTCTTCCGGTCTTCCTTTCTTCTCTCCTTCCGGTCTTCTGATCTTCCTTTCTTCTCTCCTTCCGGTCTTCTGTTCTTCTGTTCTTCTGTTCTTGTCTTCTGTTCTTCTTGTCTTCGGCTCTTCTGCCTCCTCCGTCCTCTTCTCCCCGCGCCTGCCCTCCTGCTCCTGCCTCATCCCCCTCCCCCACTCGCATCCCCCTCTCTATCTCTCCTATCTAACCCGTTCACTATCTACCTCCCTCACTCCTCCTATCTACCTATCTCTCTATCTCTCTATCCCACTATCTAACTCCCTCACTCTCCACCTCCTCCTATCTTCCTATCTCTCTATCTATTTCCCTATCTATCGATTTCCCTATCTATTTTCTCTATCTATTTCTCTAATCTCTCCCCCCCTCCTTCACCCCCTCTATTACCTATCTTCCTATCCTCTCACTCTACCTCTCACCCTCACCCACCTCTACAACCCCCCTCCCAGATCTTCTCAACCCTACTCCTATCTTTCTCCCTTATCTCCTAAACCTCCTAACACTCACCCCCCTTCACCCTTAAACCCCCCTCCCCCAGCTCTTCTCACTCTACCTGTCCCCCCCCTCGCGCTTTCCCGCCGCGACCTCCTGCACGCCCCGCCCCCAGCTCCCATTCGCCCCCACCTGACCCCTCCCCCCCTACCTCATATGGCGGCCGCTGCGCGACAGTGGTAGCGACCCTTGACCCAAGGGTAGGTCGCTCCCCCTGCCGCTGCAGCTCCTCCAGGTTCCTGAGTTCCTGAGTTCCTGAGACCCACCTCACAGTAAGTACCCCCCCCTCCCAGCCCCTCGCTCTGCCCTGCGGTACTCACCCTCTCTCCTGCTTCTTTTCTTCTTTTCTTCTTCTCTGTTCTTCTGTTCTTCCTCCTCGCTCCTCGTCTGTAATCTTCTTCTGTACTCTTCTTTCCCCCGTCTTCACTCTTCTTCTCTTCTTCCTCATCTTCTTCTGTGGTCTTCTGCCCCCTGTTCTTCATTTTTCTGTATCTTCTTCTATGTTCTTCTGTGTTCTTCGGTGTTCTTCTGTGTTCTTCCGGTCTTCCTTTCTTCTCTCCTTCCGGTCTTCTGATCTTCCTTTCTTCTCTCCTTCCGGTCTTCTGTTCTTCTTGTCTTCTGTTCTTCTTGTCTTCGGCTCTTCTGCCTCCTCCGTCCTCTTCTCCCCGCGCCTGCCCTCCTGCTCCTGCCTCATCCCCCTCCCCCACTCGCATCCCCCTCTCTATCTCTCCTATCTAACCCGTTCACTATCTACCTCCCTCACTCCTCCTATCTACCTATCTCTCTATCTCTCTATCCCACTATCTAACTCCCTCACTCTCCACCTCCTCCTATCTTCCTATCTCTCTATCTATTTCCCTATCTATCGATTTCCCTATCTATTTTCTCTATCTATTTCTCTAATCTCTCCCCCCCTCCCTCACCCCCTCTATTACCTATCTTCCTATCCTCTCACTCTACCTCTCACCCTCACCCACCTCTACAACCCCCCCTCCCCTATCTTCTCAACCCTAATCCTATCTTTCTCCCTTATCTCCTAAACCTCCTAACACTCACACCCCTCCACCCTTAAACCCCCCACCCCCAGCTCTCTTCACTCTACCTGTCCCCCCCCTCCCTCGCGCTTTCCCGCCGTGACCTCCTGCACGCCCCCGCCCCCCAGCTCCCATTCGCCCCCACCTGACCCCTCCCCCCCCTCCTACCTCATATGGCGGCCGCTGCGCAACAGTGGTAGCGACCCTTGACCCAAGGATAGGTCACTCCCCCTGCCGCTGCAGCTCCTCCAGGTTCCTGAGTTCCTGAGTTCCTGATACCCACCTCACAGTAAGTACCCCCCCTCCCAGCCCCTCGCTCTGCCCTGCGGTACTCACCCTCTCTCCTGCTTCTTTTCTTCTTTTCTTCTTCTCTGTTCTTCTGTTCTTCCTCCTCGCTCCTCGTCTGTAATCTTCTTCTGTACTCTTCTTTCCCCCGTCTTCACTCTTCTTCTCTTCTTCCTCATCTTCTTCTGTGGTCTTCTGCCCCCTGTTCTTTGTTTTTCTGTATCTTCTTCTGTGTTCTTCTGTGTTGTTCTGTGTTGTTCTGTGTTGTTCTGTGTTCTTCCGGTCTTCCTTTCTTCTCTCCTTCCGGTCTTCTGATCTTCCTTTCTTCTCTCCTTCCGGTCTTCTGATCTTCTGTTCTTCTGTTCTTCTGTTCTTCTTGTCTTCTGTTCTTCTTGTCTTCGGCTCTTCTGCCTCCTCCGTCCTCTTCTCCCCGCGCCTGCCCTCCTGCTCCTGCCTCATCCCCCTCCCCCACTCGCATCCCCCTCTCTATCTCTCCTATCTAACCCGTTCACTATCTACCTCCCTCACTCCTCCTATCTACCTATCTCTCTATCTCTCTATCCCACTATCTAACTCCCTCACTCTCCACCTCCTCCTATCTTCCTATCTCTCTATCTATTTCCCTATCTATCGATTTCCCTATCTATTTTCTCTATCTATTTCTCTAATCTCTCCCCCCTCCCTCACCCCCTCTATTACCTATCTTCCTATCCTCTCACTCTACCTCTCACCCTCACCCACCTCTACAACCCCCCCTCCCCTATCTTCTCAACCCTACTCCTATCTTTCTCCCTTATCTCCTAAACATCCTAACACTCACCCCCCTCCACCCTTAAACCCCCCTCCCCCAGCTCTTCTCACTCTACCTTTCCCCCCCCTCGCGCTTTCCCGCCGCGACCTCCTGCACGCCCCCGCCCCCCAGCTCCCATTCGCCCCCACCTGACCCCTCCCCCTCCTACCTCATATGGCGGCCGCTGCGCGTCTGCGCCAGTCAGCGCCTGGCCCGCGCCCAGCGCCACGACCCCTGGTCCCCAGCTCTCCCAAGCCCCGCTAACCCGCTACGACCCCACCACCCTCCACACCCTCAACCCAGGACGCTCCTACACCTGCTTCCAAGCTCACCCCAAACGAACCCATGGACCCTTCGCCTGCAACTCCTGCAAACGCACCTTCCACCACGCAACAACCACGACCACAAGCCCACGCGCCATCAACCACCTCAAGTGCATCCTAGTCAACGCTCGCTCCGTCCACAAACACGCCATTGAACTCTGGGACCTCCTGGACTCCATAGCACCGGACGTCGCCTTCATCACGGAGACCTGGATGAACGCCTCCTCGGCCCCTGACATCGCCACTGCCATCCCCGAAGGCTACAAGATCTCCAGAAAAGACCGCACCAACCAGGTAGGAGGAGGTATCGCCATCGTCTTCAAAGACTCCATCAGCGTCACCACCTCCACCGAAGACACCCCTCTCGCCGCTGAACACCTGCATTTTCAGATTCGCACCGATCCGCGGACCACCCTCAGAGGATCCCTCGTCTACCGTCCTCCCGGGCCATGCGCCCCTTTCAGCGACGCCATCGCCGACTTCATCTCCCCGCACGCCCTCGCCTCGCCGGACTACATCCTCCTAGGCGACCTCAACTTCCATCTGGAACAAAACAACGACCCCAACACCACCACCCTGCTCGACAACCTCGCCAACCTCGGCCTCAAACAACTGGTGAACACCGCCACCCACATCGCCGGACACACGCTTGACCCCATCTTCTCCGCCAGCAAACACGTCTTCTTCAGCCACGCCTCCGCCCTACACTGGACCGACCACAGCTGCGTCCACTTCACATTCCGACGCGAGACCTGCCACCTCCCCACCCAACCCACCCCTCGTCGACAGTGGAACAAGATCCCCAAAGAGCAACTCTTCTCCGCACTCGCCGCCAACCAACCCACCCTTACCACCGACCCCAACGACGCAGCCCTCAACCTCACAAACTGGATCTCCAACTCCGCAGACATCCTTGCTCCCCTCAAACGCACGCATCGACAGACCAACACCAAAAAACCTCTCTGGTTCTCTGACACCCTCAAAGAATCAAAGAAAACTTGTCGCGCCCTTGAGAAAGCCTGGCGCAAGGACCGCACCGCTGACAACATGACCGCCCTCAAGAACGGTACCCGCGAACACCACCACCTGATCCGCGCTGCCAAAAGGAACTTTTTCACCGACAGACTGGACAAAAACAGACACAACAGCAGAGAACTCTTCAGCATCGTCAAGGAGTTCTCCAACCCCAGCGCCAACGCCAACGCCGTCACGCCCTCACAGGATCTGTGCGAATCCCTCGCCACTTTCTTCCATCGCAAGATTAGCGACCTCCACGCCAGCTTCGGACACCAGACCCAACTATACACCACCGACCCGGCATCCACGGCCATCACCCTCAACAACTGGTCCCACATCAACACGGAAGAAACCAAATCCATCCTGAACTCTATCCACTCCGGCGCCCCTTCGGACCCCTGCCCGCACTTCATCTTTAACAAAGCCGACGACATCATCGCCCCGCACCTCCAGACCGTCATCAACTCTTCTTTTTCTTCTGCTACCTTCCCCGAATGCTGGAAACACGCCGAAGTCAACGCCCTACTAAAGAAACCTACGGCTGACCCGAGCGACCTAAAAAACCTCAGCCCCATCTCTCTTCCGCCTTTCCCAGCCAAAGTAATAGAGAAGACCGTCAACAAACAGCTGACCACCTTCTTGGAAGACAACAACCTGCTCGACCCCTCACAAACCGGATTCCGAACCAACCACAGCACTGAAACCGCCCTCATCTCAGTCACTGACGACATCAGAACCCTGATGGACAACGGTGAAACAGTCGCCCTCATTCTGCTCGACCTCTCGGCTGCCTTTGACACCGTCTGTCACCGGACCCTAATCACCCACCTCCGCTCCACCGGGATCCAAGTCCAGGCCCTGGACTGGATCGCCTCCTTCCTCTCAAACCGTTCCCAAAGAGTTTACCTCCCTCCGTTTCGCTCAGAACCCACCGAGATCATCTGCGGCGTACCCCAAGGCTCATCACTCAGCCCGACACTCTTCAATGTCTACATGAGCCCCCTCGCCAACATCATACGCAAGCACGACATCATCATCACCTCCTACGCCGACGACACCCAACTTATACTCTCCCTCACCAAGGACCCCGCCAGCGCCAAGACCAACCTACAAGAGGGTATGAAGGACGTCGCAGATTGGATGAGGCTCAGCCGCCTAAAGCTGAACTCTGAAAAAACGGAAGTCCTCATCCTCGGCAACACCCTGTCCGCCTGGGACGACTCCTGGTGGCCCACGGCCCTCGGCACCGCACCGACCCCCACAGACCACGCCCGCAACCTCGGCTTCATCTTGGACCCTCTTCTCACCATGACCAAGCAAGTCAACGCCGTGTCCTCCGCCTGCTTCCTCACCCTCCGCATGCTCCGCAAGATCTTCCGCTGGATCCCCGCCGACACCAGAAAAACCGTGACCCACGCCCTCGTCACGAGCCGCCTGGACTACGGCAACACCCTCTACGCCGGGACCACAGCCAAACTCCAAAATCGCCTGCAACGCATTCAAAACGCCTCGGCCCGCCTCATCCTAGACATACCCCGCAGCAGCCACATCTCCGCACACCTGAGACACCTGCATTCGCTCCCTGTCAGCAAAAGGATCACCTTCCGACTTCTCACCCACGCACACAAAGGCCCTCATTCCAACCCTGGCGGTCGGTGTTAAAGCCGCGACCATACCGCCGACAGGCTGGCGGTCCAAAAAATGGAATTCTGACCCTGGCGGTTCCCGCCAACAGAGACCGCCGCTTCAACACTCCGACCGCCACGGCGGTACAAACAAACAGCCTGGCGGTCGCCTCCAACAGCCCGGCGGGAGACAATGTACCGCCTACCCGATAACGACCCACCAATCCGCCACCTTTTCCGGGGCGGGAGCCCCGCTGATAAAAACACGGCGGAAACAGACTACGAACGGGAAAACGCTCACCTCTACATACTCCACGCGAGATTCCGGCAGTATGGAACCCGAGTTACAGGTCATCCCCGCACTCCTATACCTGCTCCTGTACCAGGAGCACGCCCGGCGGCGCGGAAGACATCGGTGAGTACTGCACCTACGACACAGGGGAGGGAAAAGATTACCGGCACACACCCACCCACCCACACCCACTACAACACACACATCAATGCATTCCCACAGATCACTGTCACAACCCACAAACCCCCCCCTCCGAAATAATGCAAAGACCAAAAGAAGAGATCTTAAACGGGCAGATATATTGAAAAATGGACAGCAGTAATCCAAATAAATAAATAAACTATGTACAAAATATATACATCTACGATATGTAGTCCAACCACTGTCCGTGGACCACAGGGGTCCTGAGCAAAGGGGCAAGGCCCAGTCCCACGACAAGAACTCCACGGAGAGAACACTGCAGGGGCATCAGAAAGAAAAAAGGACAGGCACCTCAGGGGGAAGGGAAGGGGGGGCACCTAAGCCACTTGAGTACACGACGCCAGATCCACGAGGGGACTCCATGACCACTGGCCCATCCTGGGGAGAGCAAAGCCACAGTCCATACAGTCCATACAGTGGGTGGCCTGCCCACTGGGCCATCCTGGGGAGTGCAAAGCCACAGTCCATACAGTCCATACAGTGGGTGGCCTGCCCACTGGGCCATCCTAGGGAGAGCAAAGCCACAGTCCATACAGTCCATACAGTGGGTGGCCTGCCCACTGGGCCATCCTGGGGAGAGCAAAGGCACAGTCCATACAGTCCATACAGTGGGTGGCCTGCCCACTGGGCCATCCTGGGGAGTGCAAAGCCACAGTCCATACAGTCCATACAGTGGGTGGCCTGCCCACTGGGCCATCCTGGGGAGAGCAAAGCCACAGTCCATACAGTCCATACAGTGGGTGGCCTGCCCACTGGGCCATCCTGGGGAGTGCAAAGCCACAGTCCATACAGTCCATACAGTGGGTGGCCTGCCCACTGGGCCATCCTGGGGAGTGCCAAGCCACAGTCCATACAGTCCATACAGTGGGTGGCCTGCCCACTGGGCCATCCTGGGGAGTGCCAAGCCACAGTCCATACAGTCCATACAGTGGGTGGCCTGCCCACTGGGCCATCCTGGGGAGTGCAAAGCCACAGTCCAAACAGTCCATAACAGACTCCACTGCCACTGGAGGAGGCATGTTGGCCAGAGGATATCCTGCAGCCCTGCCCGAGACAGATCCTGCCCTGCCACGTCTGCCAAAGGGCCAGCGGTTCTTGCCTGGAAGGGCCCAGTTCAGCGGTTCTTGCCTTGAAGGGCCCAGTTCAGCGGTTCTTGCCTTGAAGGGCCCAGTTCAGCGGTTCTTGCCTTGAAGGGCCCAGTTCAGCGGTTCTTGCCTTGAAGGGCCCAGTTCCGCGGTTCTTGAGACGGCGGTCCCCAGCGGAGCGGTGCTGGAGACGGCGGGGCCCAGTTCAGCGGTTCTTGCCTTGAAGGGCCCAGTTCAGCGGTTCTTGCCTTGAAGGGCCCAGTTCAGCGGTTCTTGCCTTGAAGGGCCCAGTTCAGCGGTTCTTGCCTTGAAGGGCCCAGTTCAGCGGTTCTTGACAACGGCGGTCCCCAGCGGAGCGGTGCTGGAGACGGCGGGGCCCAGTTCAGCGGTTCTTGCCTTGAAGGGCCCAGTTCAGCGGTTCTTGCCTTGAAGGGCCCAGTTCAGCGGTTCTTGCCTTGAAGGGCCCAGTTCAGCGGTTCTTGCCTTGAAGGGCCCAGTTCAGCGGTTCTTGCCTTGAAGGGCCCAGTTCAGTGGTTCTTGAGACGGCGGTCCCCAGCGGAGCGGTGCTGGAGACGGCGGGGCCCAGTTCAGCGGTTCTTGCCTTGAAGGGCCCAGTTCAGCGGTTCTTGCCTTGAAGGGCCCAGTTCAGCGGTTCTTGAGACGGCGGTCCCCAGCGGAGCGGTGCTGGAGACGGCGGCCATTCTATGGCCAACTGCTCATTGCCTGGTGGTGCCCTCCTGGGCAGCGGGGATGGTGCTCCTTCAATGCCCACCTGGGCTGTGGGTGGTGGGGCCCTCCTGGCCAGCTGGGCTGGGTCCTCCCTGTGCAGCGGCTATGGGGGTGGTGGGCTCTCCCTGGGCAGCTGTGACGGTTCCTCCCTGGGCAGCGGCTATGGGGGTTGTGGGCTCCTCCTGGGCAGCTGTGACGGTTCCTCCCTGGGCAGCGGCTATGGGGGTTGTGGGCTCCTCCTGGGCAGCTGTGACGGATCCTCCCTGGGCAGCGGCTATGGGGGTGGTGGGCTCTCCCTGGGCAGCTGTCACGGTTCCTCCCTGGGCAGCGGCTATGGGGGTTGTGGGCTCCTCCTGGGCAGCTGTGACGGGTCCTCCATGGGCAGCAGGCCTGCTGCCTGACTTCTCCGCCTTGCTGCCCTTGCCCTCCTTAGTCGGGAGTCTGTGGCCCTTTCCTCCCTTTGGAGCTGTGGCTGTGACGGTGGCTGGCTAGTGTCCTGGGGGGATATAGAACCCGGGCTCCTGCGGCGGCCCTTCCGCCTTCTGCTCCTCTTCCCAGGGGGTGGGTTGCCTGTCCCCTTGCTGCTGGGCGAAGATCCAGACATGCGGGCTGGTGGGCTCCAATACCCCTGCACCCTTGTCAAGGGGGCTGCAGGGCTGGTGGTGGCTGAGGTGCTCTTTTTACCCCGACGAGAAGGAGGGGGGGGCTCAGGGTCAGGAAAGAAGGTAGCAGTAGAGAGATAGATTTTCTTGGGACAATGGAGAGTGATAGGTACAGTGGGTATGGGAATGGAGGGAGAGGATGTGGTTGTAGGCGAGACAAGTTTGCTGTTTTTGGGTGCAGGTGCAGGAGCGGGAGGCTGTCGTGAGGTGGATGGCTGTTGGGTGGGTGGGTGGCTGCGTTTGTGTGGTGTGGAAGAGGGGGTGACAGACACAGTGGGAGAGGACACAGGGGACGTGTAAATGGCAGTGGGGGTGGTGACTGCACGTGTGCGGACTGGAGTGGAGGGTATGCTGGTGATGGAAACACTGGCTGATGGTGAGGTGAATGAAGGTGTGAGTGTAGACGTCACAGGGAGGGAGGAGGGAGACGAGGAGGTGGGGGTCACAGAGGTGGTAGTGACTGTTGGCATGTCTGCATCGGAATGTTGCTTGTGTGAATGTCTGCGTGATCTGTGGTACTTATGTTTGGATGAGCTGCTCTTGGGTGTTGAGGTGTGTGCAGGCTGGTCTGATGGTGTGGGTGGGACAGGCAGAGGAACAGGAGACTGGGAGGAGGGAGTTAGTAGAGGGAGGCAGGAGACAGGGACAATGGCTGCCGTCAGTGCTGAGGCCAGAGCCTGGAACGATCGCTGATGGGCAGCCTGACCCGAATGAATGCCCTCCAGGTACGCATTGCTGCGATGAACCTCCCTCTCCACCCCCTGGATGGCATTCAAAAAGGTAGTCTGCCCAACAATGAGCGTTCGGAGGAGGTCAATGACCTCCTCACTGAGGGCAGCGGGGGTAACAGGGGCAGGGCCTGAGGTGCCTGGGGCGAAGGAGATGCCCGGCTTCCTGGCAGAGCGGGCACGGGGCAAACGCTGAGGGGCTGCTGGGAGGGCGGAGATGGTGCGCTGGGTGGCGGCTGTACCTGTAATGGCGGGGGGCACGGATGTTGCCACCCCCGCAAGGGAGCTCCCTTCCGAGGACGTGTCCGTGTCGCTGCAGGCTCCAGTCGTCCCCGTTGTGGAGCTCCCCTCGCCCTCCGTCTCACTGGTCCAGTCAGACTCTGTGGCATGGCCCTCCTAGGCCATGTGAGATGCAGCTCCCTCCTGCCCCGATGCCACTTCTCCTCCGCCTGATGATGCTGATGCACACAAGCACAGAAAGACAAACAAAAAGGGGGGGGGGAGAGAGAAATAAAGAGATTTTGAGTACATGGATCACCGGTACAGTTAGCGGACATGACAGACACAGATGCCCCCTGCACTAAGTTGCGCACTTGGGGTCCGCTACGCATTCCGTGGAACATGCCCTACACGCCTAGAGTTGACAACTGCACCCATGGATGACACGGCCCAGGGATGGCTGTACTGGCACACTACTGAGGGTGGTGGCTGGGGACACAGGGGCTTACGGGGGGGCCCAGCCTACAGATATCGCCCTGGCCTAGGGGGACCCACAGCCCTCCTCCCCCACCCAGACACCTCCACTGCGCGACAACAGAGTAGATTATGCTTGTACTCACCCCCTTGTGTCTGCTGTGCTGCCCTCACGCGCCCATCCAAATTAGGGTAGGCCACTGCCAGGATCCGGAACATCAGGGGGGTCAGTTGACGGCAGGCACCCCGCCTACGTTGGGAGGCCATCCCCAGCAGAGACTCGGCGGTCTTCTTGGTCCCGCGGCGGATGTCCTCCCACCTCTTGCGGCAGTGGGTGCCCCGTCGATGGTGGACCCCCAGGGTCCGGACTTCCTTGGCGATGGCACGCCAAATCCCGATCTTCTCATGGGCGCGGACCTATGTGACACGTACAGGGAGGGAGAAATACCAAGTTCAAGTTTGTCTGCATTTTCGTTGCCAGTGGCCCAACGCCCCCCATCCCCGCCAGGCCCCCCGCCAGGCCCCCCGCCAGGCCCAACATGCCCCCCATCCCCGCCAGGCCCCCCGCCAGGCCCAACATGCCCCCCATCCCCACCAGGCCCCCCGCCATGCCCCCCGCCTGGCCCAACATGCCCCCCATCCCCGCCATGCCCCCCGCCAGGCCCAACATGCCCCCCATCCCCGCCAGGCCCCCGCCAGGCCCCCCGCCAGGCCCAACATGCCCCCCATCCCCGCCATGCCCCGCCAGGCCCAACATGCCCCCCATCCCCGCCAGGCCCCCCTCCAGG
Source organism: Pleurodeles waltl (assembly GCF_031143425.1). Classification (NCBI taxonomy): domain Eukaryota; kingdom Metazoa; phylum Chordata; class Amphibia; order Caudata; family Salamandridae; genus Pleurodeles; species Pleurodeles waltl. Next base: position 458,066,001 of record NC_090440.1, on the reverse strand, counting down.
CCCCCCGCCAGGCCCAACATGCCCCCCATCCCCGCCAGGCCCCCCGCCAGGCCCCCCGCCAGGCCCAACATGCCCCCATCCCCGCCAGGCCCCCCGCCAGGCCCAACATGCCCCCCATCCCCGCCAGGCCCCCCGCCAGGACCCCCGCCAGGCCCAACATGCCCCCCATCCCCGCCATGCCCCTGCTAGGCCCAACATGCCCCCCATCCCCGCCAGGCCCCCCTCCAGGCCCCCCGCCAGGCCCAACATGCCCCCCATCCCCGCCAGGCCCCCCGCCAGGCCCCCCGCCAGGCCCAACATGCCCCCCATCCCCGCCAGGCCCCCCGCCAGGCCCCCGCCAGGCCCAACATGCCCCCCATCCCCGCCATGCCCCCCGCCAGGCCCAACATGCCCCCCATCCCCGCCAGGCCCCCCGCCAGGCCCAACATGCCCCCCATCCCCGCCATGCCCCCCGCCAGGCCCAACATGCCCCCCATCCCCGCCAGGCCCCCCGCCAGGCCCAACGCCCCCCATCCCCGCCAGGCCCCCCGCCAGGCCCCCCGCCAGGCCCAACATGCCCCCCGCCAGGCCCCCAGGCCAGCCAGTGGCCCCAAATCCATATTGAATTAAACTCACTTGTTGGTCTGGAGGACCGTAGAGTAGCGCATACTGGGGGAGGACCCCATCCACAAGTTTCTCCAACTCTTCTCCAGTGAAGGCAGGGGCCCTTTCCCCAGTCGCAGCAGACATTGACCCTTCCAGACCGAGGTCACAGCAACACTTGCAGTATAGGTCCTCTCCTGTGAAAGTTCAAGTCGCGAGTGAATAAGTAGATAGAAAATGGCGGTCACGCCCGCGGCGGTGCGTACCGCGGCGGGGCGTACCGCCACCGCCTGCGCACTTCGCCATTGGCTCCTGATACCCATAGGCTTCAATGTTATCCAATGCGGCTTCGCGCCGCGGTCTTCGACCGCCTACCGCCACGGTGTGCCACGCCAGCGCATTGACCTCACATCCCATTGTCACACTTCACAGGTCAGGCAGCCGCCATTTCGAGGGTCCACATGGCTCAATTTCAACTGCGTCACACAGGCCTAGGCCTTGCATAGCCACTCATACACGCCATTCACTGCATAGAGAATCGTTTACTGTGCAAGCTGTGAGTACGTACCTGTGGGTTGCTTGACTGTGTGCTCCATGTTGTCCTTCCTAGGCACCGTCCGCTGGGTTTGGCGAGGAGAAGGAGGAATCCTCCCGTGTACAGACCGCTGGTGGACCTGTCGACAATGGAAGCACGCCACATTATCCTGACCTACCGGCTTGACCGTGCCACTATACATGAACTGTGTGCCCAGCTGGAGCCCGACCTGATGTCCCCCATCCGCCAACCCACAGGGATTCCCCCTCTGGTGCAGGCCCTGTCAGTACTCCATTTCTTGGCAAGTGGGTCATTTCAGATAACAGTGGGAATTGCTTCTGGGATGTCTCAGCCCATGTTTTCGAAGGTGTTATCCAGAGTGTTGTCTGCCCTGATGAAATACATGAGGAGCTACATCCTTTTCCCCGAGGTGGGCGAATTGGCTACAGTGAAGGGTGATTTCTATGCCCTTGGACATATTCCCAACGTCATTGGTGCCATTGATGGGACCCATGTGGCTTTGGTTCCCCTCCAAGGAAGTGAGCAGGTGTACAGGAACAGGAAAAGTTACCATTCTATGAACATCCAGGTGGTGTGTTTGGCTGACCAGTACATCTCCCATGTCAATGCCAAATTCCCTGGGTCAGTGCATGACGCCTACATCCTAAGGAATAGCAGCATCCCTTACGTGATGGAACAGCTAGAGAGACACCGTGTATGGCTATTGGGGGACTCTGGGTACCCCAACCTGTCGTGGCTACTGACCCCAGTAAGGAATCCCCGGACCAGGGCAGAGGAACGGTACAATGAGGGTGATCGAACGCACCTTCGGCCTCCTAAAGGCCAGGTTTCGGTGCCTGCATATGACAGGTGGATCCCTAATGTACTCACCTAAGAAGGTGCGTCACATCATCGTGGCCTGCTGCATGCTTCACAACCTGGCTTTGCACCGCCAGGTGCCTTTCCTGCAGGAGGATGGTCGAGACGGTGGTGTTGTGGCAGCTGTGGAACCTGTGGAGAGTGACGAGGAGGAAGACGACGGGGCTGAAACAGACAACAGGGACAGAATCATTGCACAGTACTTCCAATAGGACACAGGTAACAATTCAAACATAATTTAGTAAATGTAAACTACTCTCCTGCATCTCTGCTGCCTGTCTATTTGCCCCAGTGTATGATGACTGAGTTGTGGCTTTTCCCTCCCTATTTCAGATCTGGGGTCCCCACTACGAGTCCTGTGCTTCGTTTCCCCATGGACTACAGCTTTGTGGCAGCGGTTTGTTGACTTCACTATGTACAAGGACATATTTGCACTGTCATGTCAATTACAATATTTTGAAATCACAGCCAGACTCCAGATAGTTTTGTGCAAAATAGGTGTTTATTTCAGTGCTCAAAATGGGATGGGTGGTTTCAAGTGGGTGGGGGCTATGGTGAAGGAATGTCCATGGCAGAGTCCAGAGTAACAGTCACACAGGTGCATTGTCCATAGGCCTGTGGAGAGATGGAGCATGGGCAGTTCAAGGATGGACAGGGTGACAATGTGGGACAGTGGGATGACATCAGGTGGTATCCTTTGCTGGCGGGGGTCTTGACATCCTACTCTGTCTTCTTGCGAGATCTCAGGGCCCTCTTGCGGGGTGGTTCTTCTCCTGCAGGAGGTGGGGGTCTGGTGGGCTGCTGTTGTGATGGGGCCTCCTGTCCACTAGCGCCGGCGGAGGTGGTTGGCTGTTCTTGGTCCAGGCTAGTGGCAGGGGCCCTTTGTTGTTGTTGAGTGTCCGTCCTGGTGTTGATGAGTTCCTGCAGCAGCCCTACCATGGTAACCAGGGTGGAGGTGAGGGCTCTGATGTCCTCCCTGTACCCCCAATAGTGTTCCTCCTGCAGTACCTGGATCTCCTGGAACCTGGCCAGTACCGTCGCCATTGTCTCCTGGGAGCGGTTGTATGCTCCCATGATGGTGGTGAGGGCCTCGTGGAGAGTGGGTTCCCTGGGCCCGTCCCCCCCCTGTCGCACAGCTGCCCTCCCAGTTCCCCTGTTTCCCTGGGCCTCTGCCCCCTGGCCGGTGTGCCCACTACCACTGCCCCCAGGTCCCTGTTGTTGTTGGGGTGGTGGGTTATACTGGGTGCCCTGTAGTGGTAGACACACCGCTGATTGACGCGCCCTGGAGACAAAGGCATGGGCCCGCTGGGTGGGAGCTGTGCTGGTGTTCCCAGAGGGGTTTGGGTCTGTAGTGGCCTGTGGCTGTCTGAGGGGAACCGACTGTCCAGAGGTCCCCGATGGTCCGGGCTGGTCATCAGTGTCCAGGTCGACAGAGCTGCTGTCATCGCTGACGGCCTCTTGGGTGGGGGGTGTGGAGAATTCTGGGCCCTCCGTGGCGGTGTGTTGGCGGTCGGGTCCTGCAGGGGTATAGAGGTATGGTTATAGTTTCAATGTGTGTCATATGGGTGTATCTGTGGGTTCCCGTGTCCCCAAGTGCTGGCATTCGTGTGTGGGGGCTTTGGTGAGGGTGGCTTGTGGGGGGGATGTGTATATGCATTGGGCATGCTTTGGTGATGGGTGTCCATGCTTAGTGGACGCATGCAGGCCTAGGTTTTGGGATGTGTGGGTTGTGATGGTGAGACATTGGCAGGGAATAGGTGTGCTGGGGGTGGGGGTGAGGATGGTGGTGGGGGTGAGGATGGTGGTGGTTGTGAGGATGGTGGTGGGGGTGAGGGTGGGGGTGAGGATGGGCGTGGGGGTGAGGGTGGGGTTCGAGGATGGGGGTGAGGGTTGGGGTATGATTTGGCATGCAGGTGGGGGGGAAGCAGTATTGAAGCTTCAACTTACCAGAATCCATTCCTCCGCCGACTCCTGCGAGGCCGTCAGGATGCAGGATGTTCAAGACTTCCTCCTCCCATGCTGTAAATTGTGGGGGTTGAGGTGGGGGTCCTCCGCCAGTCTTCTGCACGGCGATGTTGTGCCTGGATACCATGGAACGCACCTTCCCCCGTAGGTCGTTCCATCGCTTCCTGATGTCTTCCCGATTTCTGGGGTGCTGTCCCACAGCGTTGACCCTGTCGACAATCCTCTGCCATAGCTCCGTCCTCCGGGCAATGCTGGTGTATTGGACCTGTGTGCCGAAGAGCTGGGGCTCTACCCGAACGATTTCCTCCACCATGACCCTGAGTTCTTCGTCTGAGAAGCGGGGGTGTCTTTGGGGTGCCATGGAGTGGTGTGTATGATGTGTGGGGTGGAGTATGTGTAGTTAAGTGTGTTGAGTGTGGTGGTGTGTGTTGTTTTGTGTGTGGATATTGTGTGGGTGATGGTGTAGTGTGCCTCTGTGTGATGGTGTTCTATGATCGCTGCTGTGTCTCTCAGTGCTTCTTTTTGGATTTTGGTCGAAGGGGTTTGTGGGTGATGTGGGTGTGTGTTTTATATTGTATTGTGTGTGTGGGAGTGGTGTGTGTATGTGTATCAGGTGTGTGGAATTCAAATCGTCCAATGTGGCTGAGTTTTGTTCGTTTGTGTGTATTCTGACCGCGGCGGTGTGTACCGCCAATGGAAAACCGCGTTTGAAAGACCGCCGCGTGGATTCGTGGGTCAGAATGGCATGGGCGTATTTCTGTTGGCGTGACGGTGGAGGTTTGGTCACCTCCACTTTTCCGCCGACCGCTGGTCTGGCGGTCTGTTGTGGCTGTCGGATTTTCGGAGGTTTGGCTGCTGCGGGTCAGAATGATTGTGGCGGATTACCGCAACCGCGGCGGAATTATGGAGGATTTCTGACCGGCGGTAAGCGCCTTTTACCGCCGAAGTCAGAATGACCACCAAAGTCCTCTACGACAAGGGACCGGAATACCTCAACAGACGCCTCAGCTTCTACGTCCCCACCCGCCTCCTCCGCTCCTCTGGCCTCGCACTCGCTGCTGTCCCTCGCATCCGCCGCTCCACGGTGGGTGGGAGATCTTTCTCCTTCCTGGCGGCCAAGACCTGGAACTCCCTCCCCACCAGCCTCAGGACCACCCAGGACCACTCCGCTTTCCGGAGACTCCTAAAGACCTGGCTGTTCGAACAGCGATAACCCCCCTTTTTTCCCTAGCGCCTTGAGACCCTCACGGGTGCGTAGCGCGCTTTATAAATGTTAATGATTTGATTTGATTTGATTAGATAAATATTGGCTATTTTCTAACATGATGTTGAGTCATTTTGTAGTGTTTTTACTGTAATACTGTGTGTGTTGGCACATTGCCTCTGAAATTAGGCCTACCTTCTCGTAACAAGTTACCAAGGTGGTGAATGGGGGTTAACTGAGTCTGATTCTCCTTTACCCTGACTAGAATGAGGGCCCTTGCTTAGATAGGGGGTAACCTGACTGCCAGCCAAAGACCCCAATTCTAACAGCCACACAATGGAGGGGCTAGGTATTGGCCACATGTTCCCCTCAAAGTAGGATGGAGGAGGGCTGTACATAGTCCTTCTTGCACTTCAAAGACACTGCCTCAGCTCACACACAAAGAACTTCACATTAGCCTATTGTGACTGAAGACAGACTTCGGCTATGGCAGGGAGGCCAGAATTTTCAGACACTTCTGTGGAGGGAGAACTGTAGATGTTTCTTCCACTTCTAAGCTTGCATCAGGTATAAAAATAGGACCTGCTGCCTGTGGCCTGCTATATACTTCAGCGGACTGCCCTACTGCACAAAGAGGACTTCTCTTCTCCCTGAAGTTTACCTAGTTTCCTTAGAAGACTTCCATACTGCTTGAGACCTGCTTTTCTACTTGAACCCAGGACTTACAAAGTAACTCGAAGGGCTAGTTAGCTGGCCTCCAAATCAGAACCTCAGGGACAGAAAAGACGTCAACCATCATAACCCTGCACTAGGTGCCCCTCCAATCTTGATACTCTCGCTCTCTGTCCACTTATCAAGTAGATTAGCATTTGAAAAAAGCAATAATTAGAATTAAATTGAGCCATCCTGAGGGACTGCCAAGGATTGGATAGGGCATTGACTGTCCTTGATTCATCTATGTTAAGACCACATTTACAGCTGTGCATCTTCCTTATATGTTTTCTCATCCAATGTGATTAAATAAAAAGAGCATTGCATGAACCAAAAAAGGCTTCATTTATTTCAGAGATGCAGTAAGAGAAGAATTGAAATTACTCATACCCACAGTTAGGTGATATGCTCTTTTAATAACAAAGGGCCAGATGTACAAAACTTTTTGCACGTCGCAAACAGCGATTTTTGCTGTTTGCAACATGTAAAAAGCACATTGCGATGCCCAATCCCCATATTGCGATTTGGTAACCTGGTTACCGATTCACAAAACGGAACTGCTAGTCGCAATTAGGAAGTGGTGTTCCCTTTCCTAATTGCAAATCGCAGCGCGATGTTGTATTGTTCTGGGACCGCGAACGCGGTTGCAAAACAATCGCAGTTAGCACCCATTTCTAATGGGTGCTAACCCATTCACAAAAGGGAAGGGGTCCCATTGGGACCCCTTCCCCTTTGTGAATGGCATTGAAAACATTTTAATTTTTTTGTTTTGTAATGCATCTCGTTTTCTTTTAAGGAAAACGTGCTGCATTACAAAAAAAAAAAAAACGGTTTATTTAAAAGCAGTCACAGACATGGTGGTCTGCTGTCTCCAGCAGGCCACCATCCCTGTGAGTGCTGCGAGTCTCAAGAGGGTTGCTAATTGCGACCCACCTCATTAATATTAATGAGGTGGGCCTTTGCGACCCCCTTGCGAGTCCCAGATGGTTTCAGGGACAACATCCTACATTCTGAATTGCGACTCGCAAATTACAAGTCTCTCTGACTCGCAATTTGTGACTCGCAATTCAGACTCTACTTACTTCTGGCCCCAAATCCCATACAGAACCCTGTGTTGCACTAGTTACTAATAGTAATATTTGTTATCTACTAACATGATTTTGGTTACTCTGGCTGCACTGCCTTTTGTCAGCATCAAAGAGTGGAACCTTGTTTAGTACTTAGGTCACTGTGGCTGAGATGTTGTGTTTCCACAGGATACTTTTCACTTTATAATGTTTTGTAAGTTTTTTAATGTGCCCTGTAGATGTTTTATTCTACTTTTGCCTAAAGAATAAGGTTTCTTTAAATTTGTCATTTTTTCTGTTTTTGCAACTATTGCGCAATGAATGTATGTGTTTTTATTTCACCAGTTGTCTGAGCAAGACTGTTGTGATACAACAGAGGAAGGATATCTAAAAATTGCCAAAGTGCAAAGAGGCACTACTTCTTTTTTTTCAATTTATAAATAACTCAATATTTTAGTTAAGATTTCTGTGTTTGTTACTGATGGTGTTTACCTGATTGCACTAGTTTATTGTTATTTAACGGATGTACCTTGTGAATCCAAAATAAAGAAATGGAATGATGATTAGTTAATAAGCACACTATTTGGGCATTAATTGATATGTGTTTATTTTGCTAACAGAATACCTTGAACCAGCTAGTATGCATGTAGGTAATATTAACTTATATTGATGCCCATACAGTAATTAATTAAATGTATCATGTTTCCAGATCAATCTAATATAGTTAAATAGAAATCCTTCAATGTAAAGAGCTAGTACCATTGTTATCGGAATGAAACATTTTAGGGATGACTGTATTTTTAATAATAGGTTACAAATGAGGAAATATAATGAAGAGAAAATATATGACCAATTACAAATAAAACACAATAGTATTTGTAACATTGTAAGCTTAATATGATATCCCTCATCCTTCCATATTTTCTGCCTTGCGACCCTTGACCAGCAGACTACAGGGAGCCCCACTGACCAATCATTTTCCTACAGGGGACTGTAACCCTCTGTCCTGGCATCTTTGTTGCCTTTGCCGCTGGGCTGGTGAGCCATTGGGGCATGTCTCACCCACTGAGTGACAATCATCCTGAAATAGATGCCTGGAGCCCTTTCTGGTGCTTTACAGGGTGCATCTTCCCCCATACATTTCTGGACTCACCAGGGGAACTGGAGATGTGGCCATAAGGAAGCCTGAAAAGGTCTATCTTAGGCAAACCTAGTCTGACACTGTCTCACACCTTACAATCACTCCACCTTTCACCTATAGGAGGCCAACATTATGTCAACTAAAGGCAAGTCTACAAAAACATCCTTCATTAAGCAAATACTGTACCAACAGGCCCAAATCAACAAGGGCTAAGTGGCATCACCAGATCCTTTCTTGTCTTGCCAAGATACCTCCATCTGGACAGCCAGATCTATAACAATCTCCAACAAAATCGGGCATCCAACTCCTGCTGTGTAAATTCAAGAATAGAATGTCCTTCCTATGCCAGGACTTCCAAAAAGAAATTAAGGATCCACTCCTTTCACCAAGCTGAGAGCAGGCTAGACCAATTAGAAACTTCCCAGGGGGAACAGATCCACGATAATCATGAATGCGACATCCAGCTAGATGAACTGGAGGCGTCGCAGTCCTAGCTCAAGGAGAAAATGGAAGATTATGAGAAAAGATCCAGGTAAAATATCATATGTATTAGAGGTCTCAACAAAAGTGTCCACACTGCCGCCCTGGAATTGTGTATCCATGAACTGTTTTGCCAGCTGCTCCACCTGTCACTGGACTCAATATGCAACTTTACGAAATACAAAGGGTCTACTCTGCCTTTCAATAAAAACAGAACGTAACCCTGAATGTTCTGGCACGGGTTCACTTCTTCAAAGTTAAAAAGTTCATCATGACAATTGTCAGATCCCAAACCTCAATTCCCTTTAGAGAGGATCAACTGCCTATGTTCCAAGATGTCTCTCGCTGACTGTGGCTCCTCACTGTGACTTTCTAGGAGGTGGTACCACACAAGAAAAGTTACCCTTTTGCTGGGGCTACCCCCTTAAACTCTGTTATACAAAAAATGACAAACAATATTCTGCTAAAAGTCCACAGGAGGCCTGCAAACTCCTCCAACTGACTCCTATACCGAACACTCAAATCACCCCTCCTGGCCTTTCTACTGAGGCCCCTGACACCGAATGGATGGTACCACAAATCAGCAAATCAAAACACAGGGCCCGCAGACAATGAATGGATACACACCTGCACTCCTCAGATGAAACCTGAAAACTGAACCCTTCCTAATGCTCTAGCTAACAATAGCGTCAGCAACCTGCCTGGACTATGAGCCATCCAGGCCCTTAATGGACAGGGAACAGCACATCCCTCCCGCCTCCTTTCCTCCCCCTTTTGTCATACCAAATACTGGAGGCAGTGTAAGAGGGAGCAACATATATTTGCACATGTACTTTGGTGTACTCCTATATGCCCAGCAGCATAATTAATTAAACCTTCAGATGGCCAACGTCGTGAAAGATCCTCCGGACGCTGTCCCATCAACTCTTCAGTTCTTCCTTTCCTTGGCCAATATATGCCATATTTGTGATTGCATTTTGTTTGCACTTTTCTTCTTGACATTATTTGTTTTCCTTTTTCCTTTTCCTTCCCAAAACAATTCCACGGATGCACTCTCTACCCACCACCTCACAAAGAAGACCGATATCAACTCTTGGACATTAATAGTTAATAAACCCGCTAACAATTGCATTTGGCAGGGCGTCTGTATGAAGACTTTCGCAGAGCGATGGTCAATTACCATCCCCACATGATTCCTACTAAGTGGAATCAAAATGTGATGCTCTATCCAATACTTGACAAATCAAGCCCTGAACCCATGGACTCACAACCCCTGTCGTCGTTACATCATGCCCTAGAAGACTTCTTATACACATTGTGCAAACAACGCATAGTTGATCTCGATTACACATTTTATTGGAATGTCCATAGATCATACTCAAGGCTGGATTATTTTCTCCTCAGAAAGTGACACCACAAGTACTATATATGCAACTAGTCAGCAAATTCCTGTTTGGCCGCTCTCCAGTATTGTTGAGAATGGACTTATGCCTATAAACTAAATAACATTTAGAGACCTGAAACTATGTAAATCCATCTACAAAGCTAAAAAATTACTTTAACAATAACGATAATGGGAATCTTGAATAGCACATGATATAGGATGCCACTAAAGCAGTCCTCTGCTGTAAATTAATTTCACATGCAGCCCGCTTCACTTGATCATCTGCTCAAATAAAATCTGACCTTGAGCTGACTTTAAAAGCCTTGAAACACACCACAAAAAGAGTGTCTCCTAGAGGGCGTAGCAAGAGCTGTGCAGCACAAGAGGGGAGCTAGAACACATTCTAATGAAAGATACTGCCAAATAAATGCTCTTTACTACCAGGCAATATTATGAGAAAGGCTAGTGGCATTTAAGCTATTGAAACACCAAAATAGAAAACCTTAGTATCTGTTAAAAACAAAACTGAAACACTTGTCTCCACAGGCACCAAGATCCTTGGCGTTTTTCTGCCACTTCTACTCTTCTCAGCCCCATCGGCTGATGAAGCAGCTTAAGATTGTTATGTTGAGTCCTTCGCGTTTTCCAACACTGAGCAACTTGACTTCTCACTTGATCAATAGTCCAATAACACATGAAGAAGTCAGAGCTGTAATCGCAAACCTTAAATCAATTAGGGTGTCATACCCGGATGGGCTATCATCATCCTTTTACAAAGCACATGCAGAAATGCTGACCACCTCATCTCATAAATGTATTTAACCACTTACTCCAAACAGGGAATCTCACCCCCTTCATAACTGAATACACTGTCATCCTGATCTTGAAACCCAAGAAAAGCTTCAATCAAGTGGTTCATAGAGGCCAATTGCGCTATTGAAATTCTATGCTAAGATCTTTATAACAGTCCCAGTGTCATGCATCCATGATATGTGGCCTATCATAATTTCCACGGAGCAATTGGCTTAATTGAACACCAACAGGCAACTGACAACACAAGTCTGGCAAATAAATTGATCAATGTCTCTGAAAAACTCAACACACAAATTATATTTCTCTGGTTAGCTGCAGAGAAGGCCTTTGACAGGGTAGACTGGGAATTCATCAACAACTTCTCCAATGAACAGGTATTAACCCTAAGTTGCAAAGGTTTATAGTGGACAACTTTGCTCATCTATCGGCATGCTTGAGAGGTAAGAACATACTCATCCTCACTTGTGATAACAGACAGGGTTGCCTCCTCTCCCCCTGGTCTTTGCTCTCACTATAGAACCCCTGGTTCACAAAATACTTGCAAACCTTGACACTTAGGGACTCCAGCTCAGCCCTAAAGAATTGAAATTGTCACTGTTTGCAGATGATATCCTCTGTTTTAAAACTGACCCAGAAACTTCACTCTCAGCCCTAGTCCGAGAATTGTATCAATAGAAGTCTGTCTCAGGATTTAAGATACATTTTTCTAAATCCACTGCATTTGGAGTCTCCAATCCCCAAGCCAGATGTAAGACAATTTGTTGGACCTGTCCCTTTTTACAGGGTCATTTCCCAAACTTTTTGCCTTTTTCTCCTAATTTTTCTGACCCTTTTTGGCTGATGTTATGACTCTGGGCACTTTACCACTGCAAATCAGTGCAAAGTGCATGTGCTCTCCCTTGTAAACTTTTTATGATTGGCTTACACCTAATTGGCATATTTAATTTACCTGTAAGTCCCTTGTACAGTGGTATCTCTATACCCAGGGTCTGTAAATTAAATGCTACTAGTGCACCACCCACTGGAGTATCCTTTCAAACCTTTCTCAGGCCTGCTTGCGCAGGACCTGCGTGTGCAGTTTGCTGCCACAGGGACCTGGCATCTAAATTTACTTGCTAGGCCCAGAACTCCCCTTTTACTACATGTAAGTCACCCCTAAGGTAGGCCCTAGCTAGCCGTATGGGCAGGGTGCTATGTATGTAGAAGGCAGGACATGTGCCTAGTAGTGTGGCCTGTCCTGGTGGTGACAAACAGCCTATTTGGTTTCTCACTGCTGTGAGCGCTGCCTTCTCATAGTATTGCATTGGAAATGCCCTGCCCTATGTCTAGGGGTATTGTCTGATTTATGAGGGATGGTGTAGGCTTGTTTGGTATGGTTGTTTTGGTATTGAGAAATGCTGATTACTGGTGTAGATGGATTTTATAATTATCATTACAGAAATGCCACTTCTAGAAAGTGAGCATTTCTCTGTGCTTATGACTCTGATGTTTTGCAGCTTGACTCCAATCCACGTCTGGGCAGAGTGACAGTTGGGCTTTGTGCATACTTTTCAGACAGCCTGTAGAGAGGGAAGATGGAGGTGTCACATAGGTGTATCTGCATACTGAATGGTCTTCCTGGGCTGAGAGAAGGGAGAGGCAGGACACACATTCATTTGTAAAGACTGTGCCCTGGCCTCATACAAAAGGGTTGTTTACCTCCAACTGATGTGTGGAGCCTGTGCTGAAGGAGAGATGGGTACTCTTACAACCAGTTGTAATTGGTTGAAACCCCCTCTCCTCCTCATTGTAAATGCTTTACAGAACTGAGTATAAGTACAGGGGATTTTCCCCCACAATTTGGACATCTTTGGGACACAAAAAACATTCTGGGAACGGGACACAGAATTCTGCTGAATGGACTCACCGGGACCTACCCTAGGCTGCTGCTGCTGTGCTGACCCATGACCTGCTGGGTCATTAGGAGGATCTGCCATCATCTGCATACTTTGTGCTGGCATGTTGTTTGAGCCTAGTAGCCCTGTGCTTCCCCCCGTTCTGTCTCCAGGGGCAGGGTGATGTGCCCCCTCACTCATACAACAATCCCAAACATAAGGAGTGCTTCGCTCCCTTTGGGGTCTTCTTAGCACCCAGTGCCGCACTTTTATGGGGCCCTTAGTGCTCATGAGTGCATAGATGTAAAGAGGATCACTGCTGCGTCCCTTGGTCTGTGCAACTGCCCCACGCTGGGAAGCGCTCATCGGGGCTCGGCTATTACCGCTGCGGGTTTAGCGCGTCCATGTGCGCTCCATGTAGTGCCCTTGGAGGACCAGAGCACTCAGTGAAGTGCCCCCGGGGCACCACCAGACACCTGCTTGTGGATGTCTTCACCGCCGCAGCCCAGGACAGGGCTAACAGAGGGCTGATTCAGAGCGGGAGGGAAGCCTCATTGGAGGCCCTCGCTCCACCTGCCCCAGTCGGCTGAGGAGCATGAGCAGGAAAGTAGTCCTCAATGAAGGCTCCCTGCTCCGGGCCCCCCTTTTTTGCACCAGAGGTCGCGGGTGGGAGGAAGCCTCTTCGGAGGCCCCCAGCACCATCAGGTGGCTTTCCCTCTCCATGTGGTTCTGGGTATAGTTAACCCCATCGGGGGATTAGATTACTTTCGGGCCCCCCCAAGGATTGTCAGTCTCGACCCTTGGGGGGGCCCACAGAACATGTCGGCACCCATTAAGGTGTGGGCCCAAAGGAGGGGATGCAACACCACTACCCCGAGGGGCATGTACTGCTCTCTTCCCCCCAGGATCAACACACAGCCCCCGTTTTGAACATAAATTCTACATATTTCATATGTAGAAGTCATGCTTACTAACAACACAAACCAGGTCTGCTAGATAAGATCTACAAGGATCTCTATATTTGGGGGAAACTAGTGGTATCCTAGCTGGAATACACTGGCAGCATTAAAATAATGTCCTGACTCACAAGCTATATGTCATTCAGGCCCTACCATAGTAATGTACCCCTCAGATTTACAAACAAATTCAGAACGTACTGCTTAGTTTTGTGTGGGGCAATAAATCCCATTGAGTCTCTCAGGCTATCTTGTTCATGAAACCGGGGGAAGGAAGAATGGGACTTCCCAACGTAGCTGGGCATACCCAAGCAACTCTGTTGCGACCAGCACTGGACTGGCACCAAATATCGACCACCATTCTTAGTTCCAAAGTCGAGCTACGCCTACAATGGTGACTAAGTAAATACACCAACTGATCCAACCATAGATGGTATACAACCTTATACTCCTCTCTGATTAAACCGATTACTCACAAGTCTGACTTTCCCTCAGGTATGACAGACCCACACTTTTGCACTGGACTGGAGGAATAGATGAGGCTTTGCTTTGAACAAGGAACTTCTACCAAGATACACATGCAGGAACCAGTTCCAGCTCGGTCTTCACAACAAGTTTGACCCAACTGTTACAACGGGGGAGGGAATAGGGATCACCACACAAAATCCAACAGAGATAAAACTCTGTTTGAGTCTTTCTTTTCGGATCGAATTCGGAATAAATTAACTTCCCTCTTATATTCTGTGATAAAGTGCACATATGTGGTCTAGGTTCCCTCATACATGACTGCACGGAATAGAGACCTAGACTGAGAGATCCCTCATGACACATGGGAAGCCATATGGTCCAGAACTGCTAAATCTTCAATATGGAGCTAGCGTAAAGAAAACTCATACAAAGTTTGCACCAGTTGATATCTCACTCTACCTCATTTGAAAGCCACAAATGAGAGCTCTGACCTGTGCTGGATGGGGTGTGGGTAGAGGCAATATTAGATGCATTTGTGGTGGACCAGCCCCAATGTCCACTTGTATTGGGATGAGACAATACAAATGGTAGATTCAATCATGAAAGTAAAAATCCCTGCAGACCGCTGCTCCGCTTAGTGGGGGTTGTAGGCGATCATTACACTAAATTCTTTCATGACGCCTACATGTAATCTTATACCTCACCTTCTCCTGGCTACCTGACTCACGTTAGCACAGTTTTGGAAGCAAGATGAGACTCCCCCACTACATGTTTGGTAGGCCAAGACTTGGTCCATCAATGTGTTAGAAACAGGGTCTCTGCTTAACACTCTGTCCAAGCAGGCACCCTCACTCGAGTCAGGGTAAGAGAGATACACAGCTCAGATAACCCCTGCTCACCCCCTTGGTAGCTTGGCACAAGCAGTCAGACTTATCTCAGAGTCAATGTGTAAAGTATTAGTAGAAACACACACAGTAACACAGTAAGAGCACCACAAAAGCACTCAACACCAGTTTAGAAAAATAGCCAATATTTACCTGAGTAAAACAAGAATAGAATGACAAAAAAACAACATAAACAAGCAAAGAAATGAAAGTTCAATTTAGCACTTAGAAAATACATCAACTCCAACTTGGGCTATCATAGCATCATTAACGGAGTCATTCCCTACAATCCAACACCACTCACAAGGAGGGAGATGCCCATCACAGAGTCGCACAGATCCCTAGGTACAGTACCTTTGGTAACAAGCAAACAGGCCGGTGCATGGAGTCATGGAGGTGAGGTGTTGCTGAATCTGGTGCAACATTGGTTCCTTACTGCAGAGCAAGGGCGATGATGCTGCGTTGGTGCGAGGCATTGGTTCCTGGTGGTCTGGTGGGGTTGATGAATCCAGCGGGTCAAGGCACATTAGGTGACCTCGTGGGGTTGTGGTCACACCACGGTGTTACAGGCACCGGGGCAGAGTCGGTTGTCACAGACATCAGTGATACAGCACTGAAGACTTATGAAGTTGTGGGACATCTGCAGGGCTGAGGCGGCATCAGGCCTACAGAATTAGGCATAGTCTTCGCACTCCAGAGGGGACCGTGGCTTTGGATGCAGGCAGCATTGCAGAGTCGGGCTGCACATCAGTCCTGGAGTCATCTGGAGGCAGTACATATGGTTCTTCTTGTTTTTAGGGCAGCTTTCACGCCTACGGGCCCAGAAACTGGAATAAGCACTACCTGGCGAGTTCGGGTTCACAGCAAGCAAACTCAGCTGCTGGTAGGTGAAGTCTTTGATGTCCTTGAGACTTCTTAACAGGAGGCAAGCTCAGTCCACCCCCTTAGAGAAACTTCACAAGCATAATACATGGCAAAGTTCAGTGTTTGTCCTTTTTAAAACAGAATCTGCAACAGCGGGTCAACCCAGGAAAGCACACACAGCAAAGGGCAATACTCCTCCTCCAACTCTTCAGCTCTTATCCTTAACAGACGTTCCTCTTGATCCAGAAGTGTTTTAAAAATCTGGGGTTTTGAGTCCATCACTTATACACATGTTTGCCTTTGAAGCAGGCAAACTTCTAAGGAAAGTCTATGTTGTTCACAAGATCCTGCCTTGCCCAGGCCTGGCCCCAGACACAATCCAGGGTGCTGGAGACTGCATTGTGTGAGGACAGGCACAGCCTTTTCAGGTTCAGATGTCAGCTCGCCCTTCCCCATTCTAACCTAGAAAGACTCATCAGGATATGTAGGACACACCTCAGCTCCCTTTGTGTCACTGTCAACATGGAGTATACAAACAGCCTTACTGTCAGGCTGACCCAGACGTGGATCCCACAAGCAGGCAGAGGCACAGAATCGTTAAGCAAGAAAATGCCCACTTTCTAAAAGTGGCATTTTCAAACAGAAAATCTAAAAGCCAACTGTACTAAAAGATGTATTTTCAAATTGTGAGTTCAGAGACTCGAAACTCCGTATTTCTATCTTCTTCCAATGGGAACCTACACTTAAAAGATATTTAAAGGCAGTCCCCATGAGAAAGATAGGCCTTACAATAGTGAAAATCAAATTTGGCAGTGTTTCACTATAAGGACATGTAAAAGATACCAGTACATATCCTACCTTTTAAATACAGTGCACCCTGCCTGTGGGGCTACCTAGAGCCAACCTTAGGGGTGACTTACATGTAGTAAAAGAAACGTTTTGGGGCTGGCAACTGGGTACACTTGCCAGGTTGAATTGGCAGTGCAAAACTGCACCACAGACACTGAAGTGGCAGGTCTGAGACATGTCTACAGGACTACTCATGTGGCACAATTAGTGGTGCAGACCCACCAGGAGCATTTGATTTACAGGCCCTGGGCACCTTTAGAGCACTTTACTAGGAACCTATTAGAAACCAAATATGCCAATCAGGAATAACCAATCATAAGCACAATTTATACAGGGAGTACCTGCACTTTAGCATGGGTCAGAAGTGGTAAAGTGCCCAGAGTACTAAATACCAGCAAATACAAAGTCAGCACACAGTCAAAAATAAAGGAAGCAGAGGCTAAAAGACAGGGGAAACCACGCCAAGGATGCTAGGTCTAACACAAGGCAAATGAAAAATGAACTACTCTAATACAAAACATAGTACACAAATTTGGCAAAACACAGTCACTGTTCTGGACCTACATGAGAACAGGCAGATGACACAGGAATGGCACAACAGGCCGACCATCCATCTTCTAGAACTCTGGAATCAATTAATTTTCCTTTACCTCCGACTTAGGCATTTCTGATGCAGCAGACTGATGCCCCTCCACATGCATTACAGTTTACCAATACTGTATTCCCCCCATGACCTTCTTCTCTCTTACCTAATGGACCTCAACTCAACAGAATTTAGATCAGTTTGTGATGCTACCAACAGTAAATGTTTGTAATCATTGCCTATGTTATATATGATGGTTAATTCTGCATATCCTATGTATGTACTATCCATGGTAATAACTACAACTTTAAAAAAAAAATATTTTTCTGTCTTTAGCCTGCTGAGACTGTAGCTATAGGATACATGAATAGAAGATCCCTGCACCCCAGAGCCATTGTGGAAAAGCACAAGTTCCAGAGGTGCATGGGAGCATTGAAAACCTTTCCTAGGGGCATCAATGTACCCCCCTGGGCATCATCCGGGACCTGTTGCATCTCTGGCAGTCCCCAAAATATATCATGACACACACCTGTACTTCTTGAGCACGACAGAAGGAACAATATGCATATTTCAGCAATTGAAAGGGCACATGGGGGGCTCAAGTGATTGGGGCCATTAATATTAAATGAGTGACTTTGCTGGCAATCCAGAATACTTTATTTGTAATATTTACTATAATCTTGCTCCATATTTTGCTTTAGTAATTTTTAATAATTGGTTCACCTTTCCTTTTTTATGGATCAACTGTGTGAGCACACATCAGGGGCCCCTGGAGGAGCCCACTCCAGCTCAGCATGCTCTATCCTACAGCTTGCACAGCTGTTCAGTGCTGGAAAGCAACTGGACTCCTTTTGTTTTTTCCCAGCCTACTGTGAGCGTAAGATTGGGGATGTCGATATGTTCCTTGTTCCCACAGACATGTGAACTGGGAGGAGAGGAATCACACGTCTTCATTGGAAAAGCACAGCAGTGCTCTTGCCTGTCTTATGTCCCAGGACAACAAGATGCCTCAGGATAACTGCTATTTGTAGCAGTCCCCAGGTTATGGGGCCTATGACACCACGAGGCTTGGCTCACTCAAGCATATTTGTGGAATTCACTGCTATGTACCATGCTCTTTGTTTTCCACTCAGCACCCCCCCCCCGCCCAGGGATCAGGTTTCTTCCTCCATTTTATCTGTCCTCATAAGGGCAGTTTTGATTAGGGAGCTTTCAGCTTGCTCCCAGTTATGGTCTCTATACTCCAGAAATAGTTTTTATAGGTGTCCTGGCCTCTAAACATTACTTTTCCAAGTAGCTCCAGATACTGGACCTGTTCTCTCTCTCTGTGCTCCAACAGAGCCTCTGTGCCACATGCCTCAAGACTCAAGGCTTTGGCCATCATGCAGGGCAGCGACAGTGGAGTCAGAGGACCTCTCCTGATAAGAGTAACCCAGCTAGAGGACCCAGCTAGGTATTGCTTCATGACTGTCACTCTTAGTCAGGTCCAGTGAAGTCTCAGATGTCTCCCACTTGTGCAGGAGTTTTTAAGTATGTGTGGAAGGCTCTGGGTGGTAGACAGTATTGTGCCACATCATCATTTCACCGCTCCTCAACCCCTCCTGCAGCCCATCCTAGGACATGTAAAGATGATGATTTGGAGTTGTCTATGAAAAGAACATCTCTGGGAACCTCAGTCCCAATCATACTCATCACATCTGCTTATTTCTTCCCAACAAAGCTTCAAAGGGGAGCTCCTCCTCTGTTTGACTCCAGAAGTCTGGCATTCCTCTTCTGATTCCATGGGCTTGGGCTTGTCCGGGCCAGGTGCAGTGTGAACAGTTAATTAGTACATGCAGATTCTCTCTACCTCTTCCTTTCCCAGGAATTGGGCAGATACAGTTCACTGTGTGGGAAGACTGTTGATCTCCCTGCTGGCTAGCAGAGTAATTAACCTGGCCTCGTAGAGGGGAAAAAGTCTTGGAATCTGATTATGGCTGACCCTGGGAAAAATCATAATTCTTCAAGTGCCATACTGATTAAAGATTCACAAAATTGATAGTGAATTTGCACTTGGTGTATCTGATTACCCTCATTACCCTAAAACTGGTATCCCTGTGCCTAAGTATGGCAAAACTATTCAGTGTGGCAGATTTCGCTTACAAGGTATAATTAGGGCTCCTAGATTTACGATTTTTTTTTTTTTTTTTGCATTGCTGTCTTATTTAATCCATATTTTTTAACCTTTTTGTTGGTATTTATCCATTTTTTTTTAAATAAATGGATTGTAAAATGGTATATTTCCAGATTTATTTATCCTATAAACATGTACTCATACATTGATGCCTTTCGCATTTTAGTGAATTGAGGAGCCCTTTGTAAGAAAACACTAGACTGACAGGTAAATATTAGCATGACATACAGATCTATGTTAACATATGCCTATATTTAAGGACATCTAATCCTGTTTTCAAATCTCCATGATGTCCATCTGCTAAACTGTTTGTCTGAAATTCATGGCGCACAATAGGGAGAGTCACTCAGAAGAAGCACAATAAATACAGACAGAAAATAGATTGTTTTCTGTCTTGATTCATCTGTGAAAACAGAAAACTGGAAGCCTTAGGTATAATGCAGTTAGTACACAACCTTTTCGGCACAGCACTATGGAACTACTAAATGAATGCTCACTCACATTATGAGGCTGCTAGAAATTTTAGGCAGAGGTATGCACCTTTTCTAAGTATGGACCACAATTCTAGTCAGGATAAGTCAGATAACCACATAAATTAACCTGTGTTCACCCTCTGATAGCTTTGCGCAATGCATTCAGGTTTCATTCAAGAGGCAATGAGTAAAGTATTTGTGCACCACTTAAATTACAGTAACACAGTGAAAACACAACAAAAAGTGCTTTTAAAATCTACAGAGCTGAATGGTTACTTGAGGTCACGCTAGACCAGGGTGAATTCAAAGTTCAGGCTGACCACAATGGAGGGCAGGTCAGCTACAGGACCCATGCAGAGCATACTGAGAAGGTACCTTGGACAAAGCAACCGTCCATGCTGAGTAACAATGTGAAGGCAATGCATTGCTTCTGATCTACAAAGTTGGGTAGATGCATCTGTGTCAAGCCTCGCAGTCAAGTCCCACGTCCGCATCGAACTCTGGTGGGGTGCATGCAATGCTTCATCATCGAGCCATGAAGTGATGTCCTCTGTCAGTATTACATAGTCCTCATTCCTCGCGCTCGGGGTCTGAGTCGTCATCGAATTGCCAATGCATCGGAGGGCACTGTGTTAGTTCTGAGTGGCACAACGGCTCTGATGTGTCAGTTCTTGCAGAGAAACAGCTGCAAAACCCACATCTAAGGTCAAGGACTGGATTGGCCCCTAAGGGAATGGCAGGACTCACAGTGTTCAGCAGAAGGAGCAGAGTTCCACGCAGTCTTTGATGTCCCGAGACTGCAAGAACAGGGGGCAAGGCAGCAAGCCCTTGGAGGCACATGGTTCTGTAGAGTATTTAGAAAACAAAGTCCAGATTTTCTCACTCCCAGGCAGCAGACCAACACAGCAATGCAGTTGAGCAGAGTGTCAGTCCCTCCTGACAGCACAGCAGTCCGACTTCCTGGCATAATGTCCTTCAAGTCCAGACGTGTACTGATTTAGTGGGGTTTGAAGTCCAGTGATTATATTAAGTTGAGCCTTTAAAGTGGGGGGGACCTCAAAGAGATGCTTTCAAAGTGCACAAGGTCCCTGCCCTTTCTTCCTTGGCTCCAGACACTCTACAGGGGGATATGCAGCCCTTTGTGTGAGGAGAGGCACAGTATTATTCAGGTGTAATTGTCAGCGCCTCCTTCCCATAGTCCAGAAAGACCCATCAGCTTGGTGATGGGCCATCAGGATGCAAATGTCACACCTCAGCACCCTTTGCATGTGACTGTCTAGAGGGAATGCATAAAGCCAAGCTGTCACCACCAGATCTGTATTCAGAGACAGGTGGAGGCACAGAATAGTTAAAGTAAGGAAATTGCAACTTTCTAAAAGTGGCATTTTCAGGCTTATAATTTAAAATCTGACTTCACCATGAGTTGTGATTTTAAATTGTGAGTCCTTAGACAGCAAACTCCAAACTCATATCTTTTCCCATTTGGAAGTTACACTCAAAGGTTGCTTCAAGGTAACCTCAATGTTAAACTAGTAGTGAAAAATTAATGTAATTGTTGTTCAGTACCAGGACCTGTTAAACTTAAACATACATGTCCAACATTTTAAACACACTGCATCCCTGCCATGTAGAAATGGCAGTTTAAAACAGTATAAATGCCCTGCAGTGGCAGGCCTGAGACTTATTTAAAGGGCTACTGTAGTGGGTGGCACAATCAGTGCTGCAGGCTCACCAGTAGCTTACAGTCCCTTGGCACATATAGTGCATTTTACTAGGAACTTACAAGTAAAGAAAATATGCCAATTGTGGAGAAGCCAATTTCACCATGCCTTAGCGTACAGAGCACCTGCACCTATGCAGTGTTTAGCAGTAAAAAAGTGTACAGAATCCTAAAGCCAGCAAAAATAAGGTCAGAAAAACAGGAGGTCAGAAGGCACAAAAAGTTAGGGGAAACCACCCCAAGGATGCCCAGTCTAACAAAGGCATACACTAGGTCAGCACAAATTCATTAAGGGTTCCTTCAGCAACAGATTACGCAGACTCCAGGCTGAGCTAGATGGCAGTCTTCAATGCTCAGCCCCCACAAGTTTACACATGTGTACTCACTGTACCTCATGGGGAGCAGCAACAGATTACAGCAATGCGATCAATGTTGTAATATGAGACCTTTAGAACTGCTATTTTACAAGCTGCAATACAGTTCTACTCAAATGTGACTCACTGCAATAAAAGTGATTGCTGTGTAAAACTTTTAGTGGTTATCACACACAGAAAAAAATTGTCTGTAAGCAGATGTATAGCATGAAAAGAATGCATTCTTGGTAATAACATTGTAGCAATACATTTATCAATTTAATTTTAAAAATCTTCGTGGTTCTGAGATGTCTAGTTTGAGTGAACTGGCAGTGGAAGGGTATTTTTTCAACTACACAGCTGCAACATGTATTGTGTAAAGGCTTACTCTTTGATAAATAAAGCTGTGGGGAAAGGGCAACTATTCTATGTCCCCTTTGGATACTCATTGCCACAAAATGACTGAGTTCGGTAGTCAGCTTGCAGGAATGTGAGCGGGCCCCCTTCCAGAGGCTTTGGCCTTTTTGTCTCTTGGATGAAGACCGCGCACCAGATTTAGAGATCCCTGCCGTCAATGCAAGAATCTCTTCTTAGACACTTGCCCCTTGCTGAAATGTTTAATTTGCCTGCTCAGCTTTGATTTTGATTTTCTGGAGCAAACTTTCAATGAAGGAAATTATTATGAGAAAACAAAAAAAGGGCCACGATCGGGACAGAGTTGTCTCCCTGTGTGGCCATAGTCTGATTAAAACAAATGCAGCTCTCTATACCCTAATTCCTGCCACTATGACTTGGAGGCTCAGTGGTGGATAGGACACCAGGTCAATAGTTTATCGCAATTGAAACTAAATGAGGTTCTTCTTGAGTAACCAATTGCTTGCCAAAAGACCGAAATGACATTTTGCCAAAATATAGTCTGACAAAAATATTAAGACCTAAATATCATTTACAAATATAGAACCCCAGTGGAGTCAATAATGGAACATCCACACATGACGATACAATTGAATATTTAGGGCACGATATTTCTGTCAGATGGTGTTTATCCTAACAAGAGTTTTACATACAACTGATTCTTACATAGCACCATCAAAATCAAACATTTACAACTGTTCTCCCACTCGGCCTAACTTCAAATGAACTATTAGTACTTCCTTTAGAAATAACATGTTTATTTAGTTAATCAAGGGCAATTTACATTAAGTTGTTACATGTATCCCTATGCCACATATCGCATGCCAGAATTAAAAAAATGTGCTCAAGAATGTTGGATGACTGGATACTTTATGTTAATAATTTAACTATTTTCCAAAGACAATTAATATTGTTTTCAGGGTGTGCTCCTTTTAATTGCTCTTTTATCAATCAGAAAAGAAAACAAAAACATCATGATTGCAGATCTGAATTCGTATGGTTACAATTCCATGCCAACACAAGTGTCCACTGTCGTTATTGATCCACTATCCCATGCCTCTCCTTTTCTACACGATTCAATCACTTTAAGAAACGGTAATGACTAACATTAACTACAAGTGAAAAAAGACAAAGTAAATGGCAATGGGTGCTGAAGCACAAATCCATTGATCCTATGTTATCATCTGGCAACCTATTTCTAAAGTTTGAAATAGTAGACTAACGCCTTTGAACAATGGGCAAAATATACTGGATTTAGTTTACACTCGTTCTAGGAGCGGAAGATACCGCATATATTACAAATTGATGTGCATTTCTATGCAAGCTAATTGATCCATATATAAGGGAAGCAATAGCAAAACTTACTTGCTGTCAGGGTATCAAAATATATATTAACAACAGCGGGAAACTCATTCTAAAATTACAGAACCATTGCCGCACTAGTGTCTTAGAATCAGAGAGCAACATTGTGCTTCACAGTGAGCGATGATCAATGGTACTACGTCTGAGAATGTTTTACACTTTTTTTTTCAAATGATAGCAGCCTCATCATCTGTGGCATCAACAATCAGAAATCATCATTAAAAAAAGCTATGTTAAAAATATATCTGGACTATGAACAGGTCACATGGTATGGGGAGAGGGTGTGGGACTAGACGGTTTCTGCAGCAAGGAATATAACTGGACAGACAGGTGGAGCAGGAGGGGTCAAGGAAGGATATGAGACTGGATGAATAACTGGGGGAAGGCAGTTTTTCCACTGGCAGAGCAGGGAGCAAAAGTTGGTGCATGAATGGGCATGACTGTAGTCAGGGAATGGAGCAGTATTGGGTGAGTCAGGAGAATATGGCAATGGGCAGGTAGCAGATTGAGATGAGATTGGCCAGTGAGGCAGTCTGGGAGTGGAGCAGGTTGAGGTGGTCAGTGGGGCAAGGCAGGGAGCAAGTATGGGGGTGGAGTGGTACTTATGACTGGATGGGTAGGGAGTAGAGTGGGAGGGGCAGAACATGGCATCAGGTGGGCAGGATAATGGGGCCACATCACACATACATTGCATTTGCCTTGTGTGCGTCAGGCACACCTTTTAAGAGGTGCACCCAATGCAAACAAGGTAAATGAGCCATATTAGCATGAATGTGCTCCCTCAGGACAGAGCCAACTCTAGAGGCAGCACATTCGTGTGAAAAATGGAGCAGCTGCTTTAAAGCCGGTCCATGTTCCACAGTGCAGGCAAATGTGAAGGTAGATTAGATATTCCCCTGCTGACGGGTGAAGTGTTTAACTCCACCAGTTTGCAAGGAGATGTCTGGGGGTTCCATGGGATCTTCTATCCCCCTTCCAGATGGCTGCCATCAGGGGGCGCACTGACAGTGCACCATCCTTCCAGTGCTCTTCCTGATAGCTTCTTTGCCTCTGTGGCCATGTCTAGTTTATGGTGCGAGACAAAGGGATTCCCTCATCTACGTGGGACCATGTCCCAATGCAAATAAGGGAACACCTCCTGGTAGTGCTGTATATGTACATCGGTCTTGCAGAAGGGACCACACAAGCATCTGTGGCCCCATCTGTAATACCAAAGTGCAAAGTGGGTGCACATACCCATTGTGCCCCCAGGCACTTTCATAATGCAGTCCCTGGATAACCGAAAAGCAAAGAGGTCTGCCAGTGGGCATGATGGTAGGCCATGAGCAGAGTAGGAGAGGGGAAATGTGGCAGACACTGGCAGTGAGAAAACTGGAAGGGGTGTGGCATTATAGTAAGTGGGCAGAGAATTGGACAAGGGAAATTACTGACAGGTTGACAGTGAATAACAGCAAGGAGGTTCATAGGCAAGAAAAGTCTCTTGATCCTATATAATTCTTAGGAGTGGTCCAATAAAAAACTACATGATGGCAGCAAAGACAACACAAGATACAGAGAAAGGTTGATACTGCGGGCACCTCAAGCTTCATACCAAAAATCTAAAAGTAGTCATTTAGCAAAATGCAAGCACTCAAAATTCCATAAATCTTCAGAAGCAGCTCAATGTCATTGTGACAGATCGAACAGTATAAAGGCAACAGAGAGGCGTTGGTATTGCTCAGGTAAGTGGTTTATTCAAATTAAATGGAAAAAAA
This sequence comes from Pleurodeles waltl, assembly GCF_031143425.1. Taxonomy (NCBI): domain Eukaryota; kingdom Metazoa; phylum Chordata; class Amphibia; order Caudata; family Salamandridae; genus Pleurodeles; species Pleurodeles waltl. Next base: position 458,040,513 of record NC_090440.1, on the reverse strand, counting down.
GAAATGTTTATAATGTAGGTAGGGTTGTTTTCCTGGGATTATGGCCTTGTTCGTCTTCTTTTCTGACTGGTGATTATCTCTGTTTCTCTTGTTTTCTCTTTCAGGTGGATTGCTTGTTTGTTCTCTCGGATGGCTCCAGGGCGATACCGGAAACAGAAGGACAGAAAACGCTACGGTAAGTGTTGTGGTCTATGACGGTTTTTCCTCTCTCTCTACTATCACTTGACTGGGGAACAGGTAAGAAAAAGGATGGGGTTGGTGCCAGTGAGGAGTTGGGGAATGACCTGACCATAGTCTAGGATTGGTGAGGAAAAAAGTGTCTCACACGGGGTGGTCGCGGTGCCCCTTTTTACTTCCTCCCTTTCCACCCCTCCTCTATATCCCCTCCCCAGTCCCCTTTAGAATTGTGCCCCTTTTCTGCGTCCAAAAGGACCGTACCTTGTTTAGCCACGACCCTCCAGGGTCGTGGCTGGCGTTGTGGCGGTCCTCCTGTTGATCTCTCCTGGCAGGGTTATCCAGTTCTGGTCCCTCGTTTTGTCCAGGATCTCCTCGGCCTTCCGTCCTCGTCGGTCCTTCTCTATGTTTCTCCTCCTCCTTGGGTATCTCCTCCTGGCTCCTCTTCTCTCCGCTCTCCACGGGCTTCTCCTGTTGTTGCGGCGCGTTTCTGTTTTCTACTCTGCCGTGCCGGAAAACCTCATTGGTTTCCCTGGCAACGGCATCCCGCCAGCCTCGCTCTAGTTGCGTTTCTCCGACAACGGGGAAACGCGGAAGTGACGTATCGGAGGGTTCCGATACGTCACCCGTAGTACTCCGTGCCGGAGTGAACGGGGACACCCGGTCACAGTCGTCTAGTCGGTATTTGTTTGGCTCCTATTACTTGCTTTCCAGGCCAAGGATATATGTCCATTAGTGATTGGTGTGCAGAAAATCTTTCAACACGTTTTCTGATATCTCTGTCTCCACACTTGCTACATTCTTCAGCTTTAGGTGGGAATACCAACAGAGATAAAACTCCCCATCTTATTACTTCCATTCCTGGTTATCTGGTTTGTGATATCAAAGAATTGCTAAACCAAGAGTCCGAAATCGTTAATACTCTACTCAGGTGTGCCAGCATCTCTGCTGCTTTGTTCCTCCATCTCTGGTATGGTGTGGTGCAGGGGTTCATAGAGAAGAAGAATACAATGTTGATCCCGAGTCTTTTCAATCAATGCTATATGATAGTATTTTATTACTGGAAAGTTACTTGAGCTAGCACTTTACAAGAAAACATTAACCATTAAATGTCATGTTAAGATGTGTCCAACATCATTGGAGGCTAGAAAAACATTAAATTAATGGTATGTTGTAGCTAATGTGTGGACAAATATATACATGACTCATGACCTATATGGCAGACCTCAACCACCATGGATGTAGACCAGTAACACTTGGCTTCACTGTGCCTCTCCCCATGCCCACCTCCGGGTCTGACAATTAGCAGCAAGTGTTGTAAGAACTGTAGGTTCCAGTTCCAACTTTCCTGAACACAAAAATAAATCAGCCTGACCCAGCAAACAAAGGCATGCACAAATGCTACAATGTACAATGGCAGATACAAGGTTGGTGGCAGTAAACAGTCACAGCATTTCCTTATATTAGATAAAGGATCTACGTTTGGAAAAAGGGTAGACACCTTCCAGAAATAAGGATCACAAGATCAATGTTAGTTTTGTCAAGGATCAGTTAGAGAAACTCTGAGATAGGTAAGGAACTGTGATCGACACAGGGGAAGGGGAAGGTACCACATTAGTATCTTAGGGAAGGAGTTCTAGTGGAATCTGGCTCTCTTAACATTTTAGCACAGGTTTTTCAAAGGCACACATTGTGGGTGCACACAACCTTGCTGTCTAGTGTTTCCTTGAAGCATTCCCCTCCCAATTTGAAGTACCATTGTCAACGGTTCCAGGATTTACATGGCTCAGTTTTCACTGAGCTACTGAGCCTGTATTTCTCTTTCCTAAGTTTAAGGGAGAAAAGACCAATTAGAGAGTAAGAGAAAAATAGATTAACTTGCCAGGAAAAAAGAGACAAGAGGATGTGCCCAGGTGAATGGAAAAAGAGGCAGAGGAGAGGAAAACGAAAAGCATTAAAAACAACATTGTAAGGCAAGAAAAAAGGAACAAGGGGAATTGGAGAGAGTAGCCTTAGAGAAGTTCATAACGGCAACAGAGTCAGCTACATCTGGGAAAAGTGATCTCATGTTCAACTGTGCAGGTGTACCTGTCAACGTTCCAAGAGGGCTAGTGCAGTGGTTCCCAACCTGTGGTCCAGGGACCCCTGGGGGCAGGGGGTGACTGTTCAGAAAATTGACTAATATTAACAGATTAGTGTATCTACTTAAAGTGGCTAAAAGTACAAATGAACATTTTAAAACATACTGTAAATGTCATGAAATTTGAAGCTAAAGGCCAAAAATGTAATCTGTATCGTCAGATTGATTTGTGGGAGCAGTGCAAGTGCATCAAACAGAATATAGTATGAATGATGTGTGGCTTCAGTTGAATTTAGAAAAGCAACAACCTTCCTATTCAAATTAAAATTGTTTTTATTTTATTTTATTTGTTTTCAAATTAAAAATGTGTGTTATCATTTGTGTATGTGATTGATAGAATGCTTGTTTCCGTATTTTTTGTGTTTTGTGTTGCGGTTTATTTCATTGATGATGTTTAGGCCTAGGTCCCCGTCTTCCAGTAATGACACCATTGGAGGTCCCTGATTTCCAATAATGATTCTGTGGAGGTCCCCAGATTCGCCTAATGATAAAGTGGGGGGTCCTATGAAGTGAAAAGGTTAGGAACCACTGTGCTAACGCATATGTATGAGAGAGCCAAGATATTTTCCAAATCCAAATCGATTTATAAAGCGCGACTTATCACCCTAAGGTTATTTAGGCACTGTGAGTTTGAGGCTGCAAGCTGGAATGTGATTCCTCGAATCGCCAAGTTTTGAGTTTTCTTCTGAATTTGAAGAGGGTGAGCGTGGTCTGAAGGTGGGTGGGTAGGTCATTCCAGTTCTTGGCAGCGAGGTAGGAGAAGTTAAAACCTCTACTGCCGCTGTGACAAATTCTCAGGAATTGGGCTAGGGAAAGGTTTGTTGATAAGAGCTATATGGTGGGCCAATGGAAGGAGAGTCTGTGGTTAATGAGGTTGGGTCCAATGTTGTTGAGGGCTTTGCAAGCGATGGTGACAACTTTGAACTTACATCACTTTTGCAAGTTCTTGGAATGTTTTGTGAGTTTTGAACTCATTTAAAAGAGTGCAGACTTTGAATAATGTGATATCAATGCGATTCCTCCATGTAGAAAATACAGTAGTCATTCCAAGAGTGTAGGTAATCAAATGAGCTAAAAGCAAATAAAGAAAACACAAATTTGATCATTTGGGCTGAAGCCAGCTTGATACCTTCAGAGATTCAATGAAAGCAGGATGCCAGATTGTGTTTGAAACGGGGGTACATGGTGTGTTACATTTCAGTGAGTGGATGAGGGGGGTTGAAGAACAAAGATTTTTATGCTCTTACCCAGAGGTTTGTGATAATATAACTCAAGGAAGAGTGCTCTTTCCCAATTAGGAAATTTATTTCGGTCATATCATTAGTTAACTGGTCATAACAAAGGCCTGGAGCCCCATATCTCTAAGCGCAAGGGAGAGAGGAACTTTCAACAGACTCATTCCAAATGAGAGGGTAAGTACAAGGTCAGTTTCTGGCGGTCAATAGGTAGACACAGGCAGAAAAGGAATGGGGTTGCACATCAGGAACAAAAGGAGAAGGGAGGACAAGAAGGTTTTTCTAAATTCAAAGTGGTTACTTGCAATAAGTATCACAAAAACGGGCACTGCAACAGTTATTGTCAGGTGAAAGACCCTTCACCAGCTGCTCCCATTGTAGCAAATGTGTTTACTATAAGTGAGGGTACCTGACATGCTCCTATTTCACTTAAAGTAGCAGCAATGGACAATTCAGAGTTAGACTCAGATGCCCTTAGTGCAATCCATCGAGATTCCCTTGGGTTGTTATTTGAGGCTGGTGACAATGTGGGGAAGGTTCCTGCCCTAAGGGATAAACAATCTTACAGGACTATGCTTGAGAGGAAGTATCTCAAATTCAATGGGATGTTTATTGGGCAATGACTTAATTGGCCCTGGCTTAGTACCAAGGCCAGAAGCCTGTATGGCTTGGACCACACCTGCGATGTTGACCAGAGTACAAATTGCATGTCAATCTCAAGAAGTGATTTAGACAAGCCATATTTTAAATAACAGAGAGAGGTAGTGAGTAGATAAGAGCATACTCTAAGAAAGAAAAGGCTATGCCATCTATAAGAATTTTGTTAATTGGTGGAGGAGGAGGTATATGTTTTGAACGGAACAACCACAAACCTTTTTGGGTTGAACCACAAATGTCACAAAATTAACCTGTGCTTATACCTTACATTAAGTGCATTACCTTAGAGGCACAGTCTAAAGTATTTTTGAGCCACATAAACAGTAATAAAATATAAACACAGCTCAAGAAAAGTCCTAAACCAATTTGGAAAAATTGAGACAAGCTTAATGCATAAAATGCCACCTAAAAAATGAAATCCAATTAGCAGAAAGATTTTTTAAAGTTGTATGGAAAAATAGTGCCTAAAAGATAAAAATGACAACTACATAGTAAGGGTGCATTAGGCCCAATCTTGGATTAGCTTAAGACTTACAAGCTTTTCTGAATAAAACTCCAGGAGAAGGCAGAGTTCAGAGGGGTAAGACAGTAGACTGTGTTTGAGGGGGAGTCGTTATCACTGGTATGTAGCTGGACAAAGTCTCAGGGAAGTCATTACCTATAGCAAGAAAAAGGCAGAGGAAGTAATCGTCGTTGATGGGGAGCTGGCCACCATCAAAAGCCAGGTGAAGGTTTTTACCGTCAAACATATGCAACTTTTTGGAAGTCAAAAAAACTCAGGCGGATGAAGCTGCTGACTGTAGCCAAAGAGCTCCACAAGGCGGGATACCATTGCTGAAAGGTCTCACTGAAAGGGATTTGCTACTGTAGAGAAGAACATAGTGAGAGCTACTCTGAAGTCAGGTCAACCATCAATGTGCCTTGGGTGGATCGGCTGCAAGATATGTCCCGTTCTTCTAATGGTTCTTCTGGCACTTTTTGGTGAAATTTGTCATAGATCCTAAATTTTAGGGTTAGGCAGGAGAAGCACCTGTAACACCACTTCCAAGGGTCTGGGACCTGAGGGGAGGGGGCACCAATTGGAGGGGTTAGTACTTACTCCAGCAGAGGCTGAGTGCAGGGTTCAAAGTCTCTGGAGCTTGTTATGTACAGCCTCACACACAAGAGGCCAGCCAACTAACCCTTGAAGTCATTTCTGATAGGCCTAGGTTCAGGGAGATGGCCCGGTTCTCCTTCAAGCACCACAATAGGTCTTCAAGCAGCAGGGCAGTTCTCTGGGGAGTTAGGTAGTCCTTCTGAATTCTTCCACAGATCCAGTGGTATACTGATTGGTGGATTTGGGTATCCAATATATATACCTGGTGCTAGCTTTTGAAGTGGAGCGATTCCCTATACTAGCCCCACATCTGGTCCTTGACATTTCTTCCACTCCCCAGTCAAGGCTCCAAGAAGAAGTCTGTGGTGACAAATTACTCGTATCAAGTTTGTTTGTGTGTGCATGATTGCAGGATGTAGGTAGGGCTTGAAACAGCCCTGTCCCAACCATTCAAACTAGATGGCCCATCCTGCCTACTGTTTGGTCGTAGTCAAAGTGTTGGTAATTTCATTTATATATGCCTCTCTCTCGTGCCGAGAGATGATCTTAGAATTAGAATGCAAGGGGAGTGGGGATTTGTGGGAAAGGCTGTTGAGTGAAAATACGGACTAGAAAGGTGTTGGAAGAGGAAGCTGTTTAATCCTGCTGGACATAGAATAAAATCATCTAAGATGACCCTTGGTGCTTTCTTTTCAGTGGCGACGAGCGTCCTATTGCCAGGATGATCTCCACGCGAGCAGGTGTGCGGCGTTATCACTGTCCAATGGTGAGATCTGGTGATGGCTTCTCTTCTCCTGTTTCTCCGTGTTCCAACTGACGGTGAGGCCTTTCCGTGCATGCTTCGTTCATTCCTGCCACAAAGTACTTTCTCATAAGTTTTTGGCACTTCCGAGACTGCTGTAAATTGCGGTTGTGCATTAGGCTCACTACGGCCTCGCCTCTACGCTACAGCACGCAACGGTGACCATTTAAAGTTGTCAATTACAGCTCTGCGTGTCACGGTGACATGCATACCACATCGGGTGCCATTTTGAAGTGAGCATTTGTTTGTGGTTGCACATTAGGCTCACAGCGGCCTCATCTTTATGCTACACCACGCATCCGTATTTTTACCCAACTGCCTTTCCCACGAATTCCAGCTCCCCCACATTCTCATTCTCAGATCATCTCTCGGCACGAGAGAGCAGCACAAGAGAGCGGCATATACAAATGATACTAACAACACTTTAGAATACGACCAAACACATCGTCCCACTTCTCATCAAAACATAACAATTAATAAATGCAATGACATGAAAAATAAACTCGTAGCAAATCCTAAAGAAATACCAACATATACAGAAAATAACGTTTTACATATAATACATACAGGTTTCTTAAGATTGGCCCATAACATAATCATCAAATCTCTTAGGTACTCTGACAACTCTGGTGGAAAACCTGCGTGGATCTGAATCTTCCTTCCTCCTTGTAACGTCGATAACTTTTCTGTGATCCAGGGTTCTGAATAAAGAGATTTTGTCCTTATTCCACCACTTCCCATCTTCCAGTTTCACATCACTGTCTCCCACTCGCACTATCTTGCTCCTTGCACTAAATCTCGATTGACCCTTTGTGACAATTCTTGGACACTTCACACCATCCCCTTCTTTCCAACTGAATCTTCGATTTTGTATCCCTTGAAGATCTTGGGTATATTTCATTTGCACACACTCCCTTTTTCTTGCACACCTTCAACTTTCTGCCAATGTACCACAAAATGACTCATCCACTCTTATGCTAGCTTAGAAGATGGAATACGACCTCGCAATAATACAAAAGGTGAAACTTGAGTGTCAGCATTATTAGTGGTGCGTACTGCCCACAACAATTTTTCTAATTCAGATATACAATGGAACCCACTCACTTTGGACAATTGAATATTGTATTTAATGACTCTATTAAATCTTTCTACAAGCCCATTGCTTCTTGGGTGGTGCAAAGAAGTCTTAGTGTGTCTGATGCCTAAAAGTATTAGAGTTAGTGTAATATTTTGGGAGGTCCACCCCACCTTGCACGTTCAATGATAATGATATGGAAGGTAGGCGTTCCCTTCCAAAAAATGAAGTTAGCCCTCCAGCACCATATTTACTGCCAGACACAAAAACAACACACTTTAAGGAACCAGTCCCTAAAAATGACGCAAAGTCCGATTAGCATCAAATTTTAATGCCTGGCCAGACCAGGCATTAAAATAAGGTCCACATACTACTACATAAGGAAAACACACAGAAGGAGCAGTGGCAACCCCCTGGACAACAAGGAACTTTTAATGCTCCAGCTTAGCAACGACCACAGGTCCTACCAACACCACTGCAGCAACCCCAAACACCACCACAGCAGCCACAAAGGCAGCACAAAAGGCAGGAGTGAATAGTTTGACAGTAAACAACTATCATTCCACTCAGGAAACAAGATGTCATCAGAACCTACTGGCTGAAGTGGGAGACCATTGTGTACCTGCTGCACTACATTGCGTCAGACATCACTGCAAGGGTGGGAACTCCAAGAACTATTCCACCCATGACAAACTCCTCTCTGTCCTCCGTATGCTGGCATCAGGATGGTTCCAGACTACTGGCACACAAGTGGGTGGTATCTCCCAGCCATTCTTCACGGCCTTTCTTCAAAAAGTGCTGGACGCAATCATCTGCCTCACAGCCCACCACATCTACTTTCCCAACACCCAGCAAGTGCAGCAGGAGATCAAGCAAAGTTTCTGCCAAATTGCGGGGTTCCAGCATGGGCTGGGTACAATGGACTGCACCAATTTCCAACTTGTGTCACCTGCAGCAATGGAACACCTCTACAGGAACCACAAACACACCCATTCTATAAATATGCAGGTCATTGTGGACCACCGTAGGCCCTTCACAAACATCCTAGCCAAATATCCCAGCAACGTCCATGATGCCTACATATTCCACAATTCCACCATCAACAAGCAGTTCTAGAATGGACAGTACGGCAATGGCCTACTCGTAGGTAAGCCACCATACCAATCATTACACAGAAAACACTCCTATTGTGTAAGACAAACAATATATACACCACACTAAGGAGACATGGAACTTAGCAGGACTAGTCATGTGATGCAGGGCATTACAGAAAAACACATCATTACCACTCCTATCATACAGGTGCCTGAGAACGCATGCATACATCACTAAACAAACCATGCATCTGCACCACACTGTGCCTATGTTCCACATGCAGATATGTATGGCAGCCAGCAATTGCCACCAGCAAAACGTTGTGCAAGGGAACTTTTCCAAGGGAAAAGGAGTAGAAATCACATGCTACACACAGGGCACAACACGTGTGTATTGTCACACAACACACAAAATAGGTTCAAATGCCCAGGATATCACTCATCTGTAGGTCTAAAGTTAAGGAACTGAGTGCAACATGTCAGGAATTTGGTGCAGCATCAACAGCATTGCCACTGTAACGGTGCCACTTTGCCGCACCCTACTTCCACCATGTGGGCCCTGTATACAATAAATAGTGCACCATGGTGCAAAGTACGTGCAATAGTGTCAAGATAATGGATGCCATAATTGGATTCTGTAAGAGTATTGAGAACACATGCGACCATTTCATGCACAGTACATAGGGACCAATTCAAAAATATGGTGTGTCCCATCCCAACACTTGCTCTGTTCTGATGTTGAAAGTGTACGTGATACATCATATCTAGGAACCTGGTAGAATCCTGTGCACCAATGTTGCTAGTCGTCCTGTTGTGTGAATCTCACCCTTGTACACATGATTGCCGGCACAGGCATGCTCTGCCACAAATGGTAACTAAGTGTCGCACTGCATGTTTAGTGCCACATGGTAAGATGGTGGCCTGAGTTTGGCCTTGTAGGGATAACATAGTGTCAATACAAATGATGCTATTGTAGTGCAAGGAGGTGGTAGGTTCAACTAACATTAGCACACAGCCTTAAATGTGGACAACACAACACATTTGTAGCATGGTCGAACTGTCAGTCCAGATTTAATTTTATAATTACCAGGTCCCTGAGCCACAATCCATGAAAGTAATGTCCACCACTACACAGTAATGCAACCATTCAATAAAACAGGAACGCACACAATACCAGATGCAAGTCTGAATTACCACTCCACCTAAAACTAACATCTGCCATGGCACATATGACACCACAAATATGCATAACAGACACATGTTCTCACATTCCTTTGCAGCCAAGCAAGGTTTTGGCATCCAGACATGGGTGATGACTCCTTTTGGTAACCCAACAACCGAGGAAGAGCGGGCCACAATGAAGGGCACAGGAGGACACAAAATGTGGTAGAGAGAAGATTGATGGCTCCTGAAGACAGGAGCAAGCCTGGTGTACTGTATGTACCACCCCTGGTATGCAAGATGATCCTTTTATGTGCAATCTTGCATATCATAAGAATGCCGACTAATGACCCTTGGTATGAACTGGTATATGTCCCCAATGTGGAGGAGGATGAGAATGGAGCAGCACGGGTGGAGGGGGAACAACAAAACACTGCTGCAGGAATTCACAGAAGACAACAAATTGTACTGAACCTCTACACCTAGACACTGTACAACAAAAGTATATATTGCGTGTGACAAGAGGGAACACCATTGGTATCAATGGACCATCATGGACTGGTCAGGGTTAGGGACAAAAGTTTGACCCTAACCCTGCACTGTAGATCAGTGGTGTTATTGGCCCAACTCTGCCACATGGTGTGCTATCTCTGAAATATAGTATGGAAAAGGAACTGCCCTGATGAAGGCGGCCTTACAAATCTGATGGTCACCGCCGAAACGCGCGTAGGTTTGGTTCCTACTGTTGTCCGGATGGACTATGAATTCATGGTGCTAAAACATAATTTGTTCTTGATTAAGTAAGATGGAGATACAATCAGGATTTGAACAATAGTATGATATTATTGTCAATATTATCATAGCTCCAGAAAGAGAAAGCGTATATATTTAGTTTATATCTTATTACATTTTTGAAATTTGTATATATTTTTTTGTTTAATGTCATGGTTTTATTATTCTCACTGTCTTGTCTTGTGTGGCACTTTGTCTTTGTTTATTAATTGGTTTATTTGTGTGTAGGTATCTATTGAAATAATTGTCTGTCTTCCCATATTTATATATTTGTATAATTTAGATATTTGCGTTTGTCTTTGTTGTACATACATATGTAATAAATAGTATTTTTGAAATTGTGGTTAGTGTTCAGTTGTTCTGTATATTTTGTTAGATAATAGTGAATATTGGTTGTAGCTCATTTCGCTTTCCCTTGTACTCATCGACCTCTTCTTCACCTGAATGTGAATGTACCCTTACATATTGTAACATCCAATGTCAGTAAAACTTGTGACATACTGAACATATCAGTCCAAGACAATAATTTGAATGATCAGTTCTTGAAAGTCCAAGCCAAAAATTTTTGTAGATCAAAATTTCCCTATATCGACTACTGTGTTTATTGACATAGATTATCTTCGCTTGTGCTAAGTATATGTATCCTCCTAGCATCAGTTGAGTCAAAGTTCTTGTGTGAAATTACTAATTTTGCATTCGTATTCTGTTTTAGGATCCTTCACTGTGTCATCTTAATTTGGACATTTCAAAGTTGGGACATTGGCAGTGATATGTTGCTGTTGGAAAGTGCAAAGGGAACATAATTTGATCCTGGGACAGACATCTACTTTGACTGGGTAGATCTTGTACAGAGATTGCACTGAGATTGAATTGAAGTTCTTAAGATTGTATCAGACCTGTTTTCTGTTGGATGTTGTCAAGTCGTCGCCTACAAGTCTCCCTTCACATTGACTAAATCTTCAATTTGTGTTCAGTGTAAGAAGCTGTTGATTTGTCTCCTCATAGGTGAAAGTACATTTTGTAGTACACCATTGCAAGGTGGTTGTGACATTCTAAATGGCATAGAGTGTTTGTGTTCTGCATGGTTTGTGAAAAGCATTTGGATTTTGTCACAGATTTGTTACCTAGAAAATGTATGTCACCAATTGATTGTGATTTCATTGTTTCTTTATCCATATTGTTTTAAATAGGAAACACATAACCAAGTTGGTATCTATTATTTGTTTTTTAACCATATTGTTTGACAGGTTTAAAAAGTAATGGTGCATGAAAAACATAAAAAAAGGAATTACCACAATAAATACTACACCAGCCTTTGATTTTGTTTTATGTGCATTTATTTTGACCAAGAAAAATGAGTGCAATAGCTTTGAAGCCAGAATGAAAAAGAACACGTTTAGGTGCCAATGATGTAAGCAATCATAATAAGACTAGGCACAGTAATAGGAATCACACACAATCAGGGTGGATTATTCAGAATCTATGGCCCTCATTCTGACCTTGCCGTCAGGTTACCGTTCCGCGGTCGAAAGACCGCGGCGGTAATTCTGACTTTCCCGCTGGGCTGGCGGGCGGTCGCCTTCAGGCCGCCCGCCAGACCAGCGGGAAAGAGGCTTCCACGATGAAGCCGGCTCGGAATCGAGCCGGCGGAGTGGAAGCTGTGCGACGGGTGCAGTTGCACCCGTCGCGTATTTCACTGTCTGCGCAGCAGACAGTGAAATACATTTAGGGGCCCTCTTACGGGGGCCCCTGCAATGCCCATGCCAGTGGCATGGGCACTGCAGGGGCCCCCAGGGGCCCCACGACCCCCCCTACCGCCATCCGGATCCCGGCGGTCGGACCGCCGGGATCTGGATGGCGGTAGGGGGGGTCGGAATCCCCTCGGCGGCGCAGCAAGCTGCGCCGCCTTGGAGGATTCAATGGGGCGGCGGTACACTGGCGGGAGCCCGCCAGTGGTGCCGGTCCGACCGCGGCTTTACCGCCGCAGTCGGAATCCCCATTGGAGCACCGCCGGCCTGTCGGCGGTGCTCCCGCGGTCCTCCGCCCTGGCGGTCTTTGACCGCCAGGGTCAGAATGACCGCCTATGTGTTCCAGTGCCAGAATTAAAGCCTTACGCACTGCATGTTGTGCAGTCTCCTAGAGTAACATGCAGGCATATTGTGGGTGGAAATTACCATCCCTCATCACTCTGCTAACTGTCATGCAAGCAGCAGAGTACTGATATTGTGTACCTGTTTTGTACCTACAGCTGGTTTGCTGAACCATCAGTGTAAATGATTGTTCTATATTGATCATGAGGTATGGTGTTAGAGGACACAGGGTACTCAAGTTCAAATTGTAGTAATTCTTGGGTCTGTAGTTTGGGGTCAAAAACATAATCAACATCAGTGACAGTCAGGGAGGTTGTCCATTGAATCCAGTGTGGGTGTATTGCATTGGTGTGTGGAAAGCTAGCTTTGATAACCGCCTCGAGGCTCGGCACCGAGGTAGTTACAGTAAAGGGTTTCCCTTGGGCAAGTGGCCTTTCCTTAATGACAGTAAGCACCGGTTTGTCCCCTGGTGGCACCTACTTCAGCGCGCTTCACCCCGGATGGACTTTGAAAGGGCCGGCAGCTCTGGTCAATGCATTCCCGTGCCCTAGTGGTACCCACTGTAGCACGTCTCCGACGTGCTCAGATTTTCAGCAGGAAGGGAGCCTGGGCTTGCGGTGGTGAAAGCAGGCGCTAAATCTAAAAAGCGCTTACGAGCGCCCAGGTCTAGAAAGTGCTCACGAGGCACTAGAAGGGGGGAATGCCCTCAGCATATGGCCCTCAGCGAAAGAAGGTGGAGCGCTCCTCGTGCTCGGACTATAATGACAGGGGTCAAGGGCCACAGCACCCTGCCCCTGGAGACAGGGGAAGAAGAGGGAGCACAGTGCTGGCGAACCCAACGACAGGCCAGCACAAAAGTGGATGCAAGCAGTGGCAGCTCCTCCTAGTGACCAGGCAGGGTACAGGTCAGCACAACAGCAGCAGTCCAAAGTGGGTCCCGGTGAGTTCTTTCAGCAGCGTCCAGTGTCCAGTTTTACAGATGTTCTTCAGTCCTCAAAAGTGTCCCATGAATGTCCAAACTGTGGGGAAAATTCCCCTGTACTTATACTAGGTTTGCAGTGTCTCTAACAATGAGGAGGAGAGTGGGTTCCAACCAGTTACAACTGGTTCTGGGAGTGCCCCTTCTCTCCTCCAGCACAGGCTCCAAACATCAGTGGGGGGTAAACAACCCCATTGTGCGAGGCCAAGGCACAGCCTTTACAAATGTAGGTGTGCCCAGCTTCTCCCTTCTCTCAGCCCAGGAAGGCTATATAATATGTAGATGCACCTCTGTGACACCTCCACCCTCCCTGTGTACAGGCTGTCTGAAAAGTATGCACAAAACCCCAACTGTCATTCTGCACAGATGTGGATTGGAGTCAAGATGCAAAAACACCAGTGATAAGCACAGATAAATGAACACTTTCTAGAAGTGGCATTTCTGTAATAGTAATAAAAAATACACCTACACCAGTAAGCAGCATTTCTTATCACTATCACAACCATACCAAAAATGCTTACGCTACCCCTCATAAATCAGACAGTACCCCTTACACATAAGGCAGAACAGCAGTGAGACACCAAGTTAGTCTGTTTGTCACTATCAGGACAGACCACGCAACCTGGAGCATGTCCTGCCTTCTACATACATGGCACCCTGCCCATAGGGCTAGCTAGGGCGTACCTTAGGGGTGACTTACTAGTAGTAAAAGGGGAGTTATGGGCCTGGCAAGGAAATTTAGATGCCAGGTCCCTGTGGCAGAAAGTGGCGCACACAGGCACTGTGCTCTCAGGCCTGAGTTAGATTTGAAAGGCTACTTCAGTGGGTGGCACAATCACCACTAGTAGCATTTAATTTACAGGCCCTAGGTATAGGGACACCACATTACAAGGGACTTATATGCAAATTAAATATGCCAATTAGGTATAAGCCAATCATACCAATTTTACAAGGGAGAGCACATGCACTTTAGCACTGGTTAGCAGTGAAAAAGTGCTCAGGGTCATAACGTCAGCCAACAAAGGTCAGAAAAATAAGGAAGCAAAAGGTAAAAAGTCTGGGGAATGACCGTGTAAAAGAGCCAGGTACAACAGTTGTATTTAATCTTGTGCTCCAAACAATTGTGGCTCTACTTTAATGTTTTCATCTACCATGACAGACAACTTTCTCTCTGTGAAATGTGGATTTCTCCTCCCTGCCAAAGTGAACAATTGTACAAAAACTAGTGCCAAACAAGAAGAAGGATAGATCAAAAATCACGTAATACTAACAAAAAAACACAATTCCGGCATCCAAATGGTCTGCTGCAGTGTGATGGCAAAGGATCATGGTCTGAAATGGAATGTTTTATAGTGGGCTTTGCAGTTGTTCACAATTGTGTAATATACAAGAGATGTGGGCTGCTAGCATCCAACCAATGGCCACAGCCATAGTATGATATTGAACAGCTTCCACAACAGACTCCCACCGTCATGGGCATGCCACTGATACACCCATAGTGCAACTGTGTTATCTAAATATGCTCTGCAAGATCCTGCCATCAAGACAGTGACAGTGGGGTATTCATCACTTCGGAGTCCACTGCGTCAGCGGTGGGATGGAGCTCACACAATGGAGTACACTCCGTCATGGCCGTCTTTGACTCAGTCTCAACACATCTAAATATTATCTTTTTGGGTCCTTAGGTGAAGCGGCTTGGTGGCAAGACTGTCAAGAACTAAATCAGTCCCTAAATCTCCCCATGCCCAAAATCAACATGAATGTGTCCTTGTTTAATATAACTGATGCTCTTGTAAAGTACTCCATACCTTCGGGTCAAGTCTGTATTACATAAACCTGCAAAAAGACAAAAAAATAGTGTTTTCCACACTCACTTGGGCTCTAGTTGGTGGTGTTTGTGCTACATTTGGGTTCTTTTTTCTCTGGTGGCAATCTTGGGAGACTTATTTGTTATGAAGCTCCCTAATTTCCTCATTTACAACAGTATCCTCAATAGAAAATGGTTTTAGTTTTCCACTTTGATTCCACCAAGATGGGGTTCAGATGTGCTACACTTTTGGCATAAATTCATAACGTTAGCTCTCCAGTTGCCAATGGGAATGCTATAGTAAAGCTGCTGATCATCAGGGAATCAAGTGACAGTCTGCTGCTGGTGTTAAAGGTGCATGTTTCAGTCTGCATGTTAGAATGTTTTGATGAAATAGAAAAGGAAGATATATGAGAACTCACCTTAAATGTGTCCAAATTTTTCTTTCTTCAGCATTAACCATAATTTCTATGACATAATTAACCCCCTTTTTTTGTTCCTTTCTAAATTAAATATTTTAAGTTTTACCATTTTGATTAAATCAAGACAGCTTCAGGTGTGTCACACTTTTGTCATAAATAAGACTGTTAGCGCTTTAGTTGTTCTTTGGAACACTCTGTTAGGCTGCAGTTGAACACAAGGGGATCAAATGACAAACTGCTTCTGTTAGAAGTACATGTTTTACTGAGAATGTCAGACCTCATTCTCATATGGCTGAGAAAGATAGTGTGAATATGTAGAAAATATGCTCTCATTTTAACTCTTTGAGCACTTTCCATAACCTCTATGAAGAAAATCATCAGAAAACAGTTTTCTCGCAAACATGATTAATAAAATCCCAGCAGAAGGCTTTTCCACAGGGTAAAATAACACACCACAATTTCTAAAATAAGCATGGTGCTATCATCAAATGATTTATATTATAACTAAAATCTGTCTTCATCCTTTATACGTTCTCCTTTTTGTGGACCTCAAAACCTGGCATTGACTACAATGCATTTCAAAGTGGCGCTGTTATGTATATTGGTCCCAAAATGGCTGTCAGTCAATCCTGGTTAAGGTGCTGATAGCCAATCAGATCTCACCATGAGACACATGCTTAGGCGTGGCCCAGATATACAAATTTCATTTGTCTTTATCACCAAACACTGAACCTAACGGATTTACACCAAATCACAAAAAAGGACGCTTTCTGGCCCAAAAATTAGCTTTCTGCCATATTTGGTGTAATTAGGGGCAGCGGTTCAGGCTATAGACATGTCTAAAAATCCCTATAGAAATTGGTTGGGGAAAAAGCATTTTGGGAACCCCTTTTTCTTGCACCCCCACTTGAAGAATCACACTTAAACTTTCAAGATACCAGCAGACTAGGGTGGTCATTACAACCTTGGCGGATGGTGTTAAAGTGGCGGTAAGACCGCCAACAGGCCGGCGGTAAAAAAATTGCAATTATGACCGTGGCGGAAACCGCCAACAAAGACAGCCACTTTAACACTCCGACCACCACGGCGGTAGAAACAAACAGCGCGGCGGTCACCGCCAACAGACAAGCAGAAGACAATGTACCGCTCACAGTATCACAACCTACCAATCCGCCACCTTTTCCGGGGCGGATTCACCGCGGATAAAAACACGGCAGAAACAGTCATTTCAAAGGGAAAACATTCAACTCTACACACTCCACGAGGAAGGACGGCCCCATGGAGCCGGAACTCCATATTCTGCCAGCGCTAGTCTTCCTGCTGCTCTACGAGGATCATCAACGCCGGCGGCGAAGACCACGGTGAGTACTGCACATAAGACATAGGGGAGGGGGAGGCAAAAACACAGGGACACACACACTCAACACCCCAACCCCAACCCCACACACACCAATGCTTATCAATACATTACAGTAACATCACCCCCAACCCCCCATGGAAGAATGCAAAGACAAAAGGAAATGAGTGGAACCATTGTAATATCTCAAACTACAGTAAGCAAATATATACATATATATATACACAATAAACAAAATATACACCACGATTAGTAGTGCAGGTATTACACCATTCATAGTCCGTGGACCACTGGGCCCAAAATGCATGGGCGAGGCCCACACAAGATACCCGATCCAAACGGAGAGAACACTGCAGGGGCATCAGATCAAAATACAACAGGCACCTCAGGGGGAAGGGAAGGGGGGGCACCTCAGCTGTATGAGTGCACCACGCAAGATCCACGAGGGGGCTCCATGCCCATTGATGTATCCTGGGGAGTGCAAAGCCACAGTCTCTCAAGTCTCTACAGTGGGTGGCTTGCCCACTGTACCATCCTGGGGAGTGCAAAGCCACAGTCTCTCAAGTCTCTACAGTGGGTGGCTTGCCCACTCTTCAATCCTGGGGAGTGCAACGCCACAGTCTCTCAAGTCTCTACAGTGGGTGGGTTGCCCACTGTAACATCCTGGGGAGTGCAAAGCCACAGTCTCTCAAGTGGATGCAGGTCTCCACTGGTTGTGGAGGGGGACTGGTGCCCAGAGTGCTTCATCTTGTGCAGGACAGACGGAGTGGATGCTGTTCTCCACTGGTTCTGGAGGGGGACTGGTGCCCAGAGTGCTTCATCCTGTGCAGGACAGACGGAGTGGATGCTGTTCTCCACTGGTTCTGGAGGGGGACTGGTGCCCAGAGTGCTTCATCCTGTGCAGGACAGATGGAGTGGATGCTGTTCTCCACTGGCTCTGGAGGGGGACTGGTGCCCAGGGTGCTTTATCCTGTGCAGGACAGACGGAGTGGATGCAGTTCTCCACTGGTTCTGGAGGGGGACTGGTGCCCAGAGTGCTTCATCCTGAGCAGGACAGACGGAGTGGATGCAGGTCTCCACTGGTTTTGGAGGGGGACTGGTGCCCAGAGTGCAGCACACACCCCGTGACGGTCCCAGTTGTGTCACTGGCCCTGCCTCAAATGGGCTAGCGGTGCTTTCCATGGCGGTCTTTGCCCTGTTCAGCGGTCCTTGGCCTGTTCAGCGGTGCTTGAGTTGCCAGTGTCAGACATGTTCAGCAGTGCTTTCCATGGGGGTCTTTGCCCTGTTCAGCGGTCCTTGGCCTGTTCAGCGGTGCTTGAGTTACCAGTGTCAGACATGTTCAGCAGTACTTTCCATGGCGGTCTGTGCCCTGTTCAGCGGTCCTTGCCAAGGCGGTCCTTCATTGCCCAGCAGGGCTGTGGCTGGCGGTCCTTCATGGGTCAGCTGGGCTGTGGCTTGCGGGGCCCTTCTGGCCAGCTGGGCTGTGGCTGGCGGTGGCATCCTGGGCAGTGACTCTGGCGGTTGCCTCCTGGGCAGTGACTATGGCGGTGGCCTCCTGGGCAGTGACTCTGGTGGTGGCCTCCTGGGCAGTGACGATGGGGCTGGCGGAGGCCTCCTGGGCAGTGACGATGGGGCTGGAGGAGGCCTCCTGGGCAGTGACAATGGGGCTGGCGGTGGCCTCCTGGGCAGTGACTCTGGCGGTGGCCTCCTGGGCAGTGACTCTGGCGGATGCCTCCTGGGCAGTGGCGATGGGGCTGGCGGAGGCCTCCTGGGCAGTGACGATTGGGCTGGTGGTGGCCTCCTGGGCAGTGACTCTGGCGGTGGCCTCCTGGGCAGTGACTCTGGCGGTGGCCTCCTGGGCAGTGACGATGAGGTTGGCGGTGTCCCCCTGGGCAGTGACTCTGGCGGTGGCCTCCTGGGCAGCGACAATGGGGCTGGCGGAGGCCTCCTGGGCAGTGACGATGGGGCTGGCGGTGGCCTCCTGGGCAGTGACTCTGGCGGTGGCCTCCTGGGCAGTGATGATGGGGCTGGCGGAGGCCTCCTGGGCAGTGACGATGGGGCTGGCGGAGGCCTCCTGGGCAGTGACGATGGGGCTGGCAGTGGCCTCCTGGGCAGTGACGATGAGGCTGGCGGTGGCCTCCTGGGCAGTAACGATGAGGCTGGCGGTGGCCTCCTGGGCAGTGACAATGGGGTGGCGGTGGCCTCCTGGGCAGTGACGATGAGGCTGGCGGTGGACTCCTGGGCAGTGACGATGAGGCTGGCTGTGGCCTCCTGGGCAGTGACAATGGGGCTGGCAGTGGCCTCCTGGGCAGTGACGATGAGGCTGGCGGTGGCCTCCTGGCCAGCGGGGATGATGGCGGTCTTCTCCGCTGTGCTGCTCCTCCCAGACTTTGGAGATTTCTTCTGCCCCTTCCCCACCTTGGGAGGAGTCACAGCTGAGTCGACACTCCCCCCGGGACCACTGTGAGCGGCTTTGCTGGCTGGAGTCTTCCCCCTCTCCCGCCGGGCACTGGCCAACTTCTGGTGCTTCACAGTGGGGGACTGGCTGTGCTGTGGCTGCGTGCCATACTGGCAGGCCTGGTGGCCGGTGCACTCCACATACCTGTAACACCAGGCACCACTGGTCCCGAAGATGTTTTGGCTGAGGTTCTAGTATGGGACCTATGAGTTGGACGGGGGGGAATAGGTTAAGGGTGGACAGGAAAAGTTTTTTGGAGACACTGGGACGGGTAGCTGGAGGGGGTTTGGGAGTGGAGGAAGAGGTGGTGGTTGTAGGAGGTGTAACTTTTGTGGATTTGGGTGCAGGTGCATGGGCTGGAGGCTGTCGTGAGGCGGATGGCTGCTGGGTGGGTGTGTGCCTGCATTTGTGTATCTTCGGAGGGGGCGTCACAGACACACTGGGAGAGGACACAGGGGACGTGTAAATGGTAGTGGGGTGGTGAGTGCAAGTGAGCGGGGTGTGGTGGTGGGTGTGCTGGTGCGGGACATAGTGGCTGTAGCGGTAGTGCATGCAAGTGTGAGTGTAGATGAGACTGGGAGGGAGGAGGGAGACAACGAGGAGGGGGACACAGTGGAGGCAGTGGATGTTGGTGTGTCTGTATGTGTGTGATGCTTGCCTGAGTGCCAGTGGGATGTGTGGTGCTTATGTTTGCCTGATCTTCCCTTGTGTGGTGAGGTGTGTGCAGGCTGGTCTGATGGTGTGCTTGGGATAGGCAAAGTTACAGGGGATTGGGTCTGGGTGGAGGAAGATGGATGGGGGAGGCTAGAGACATAGTGGATGCAGCTCCCTCGTGCTCCGGTGCCACTGTACCTCCGCCTGATGATGCTGATGCACACAAGAACAAGGAGACCACAAAAAGGGGGGGGGCGACAGAAGAAAGACAGGTTGAGTGCATGGCTTACCGCTACCGTTGGTGGACAATACAGACACAGCAGCCCCCTGCAATACGTCGCGCTGGTGTGCTCTACAGATGCAATTCCTGGGAAATGGCCTACAAGGCTATGAACGACATCTGCACACATAGATGACACAGGGGTATGAATACCTGTACTTGGCACTCTACAGAGGTGGGGTGCCACATGGCCTGCCTTACGGAGGGGCCTAGCCTACGGTACTTGCCCTGGCCTAGGGAAACCCACAGCCCTCCTCCCCCACCCAGACACCTTCACTGCGCTCAAAGTCCGCTGAATGATAGTGTTATTACCCCCTTGTGTCTGCTGTGATGCCCTCAAGCGCCCATCCAACTCTGGGTACGCCACCGCCAGGATCCGGAACATCAGGGGGGTCATGGTTCGACGGGCACCTCTCCCACATTGGGAGGCCATCCCCAGCTGAGCCTCCGCCGTCTTCTTGCTCCAGCGGCGAATGTCCTCCCATCTTTTACGGCAGTGGGTGCTCCGTCTGTGGTGGACCCCCAGGGTCCGGACGTCCTTGGCGATGGCACGCCAAATATCCTTCTTCTGGTGGGCGCTGACCTACATGACATGTACAGGGGAAGAAGAGAAGTCATTACCAACTGCACCGTCAAAGTGAGTGGCCCACATCCCTACCCTTGCCATGTGGCAGATGCATTCACAGTCCTTCATGCACGCAGAACTGTGCCCCCTTCCTTCTTAAAACCAGCCCTCTCCACACAGGCATAGCCCATACAACATGCTCCCTGTGTACTTACCTGTTGGTCTAGAGGACCGTAGAGGAGCGTGTACTGGGGGAGGATCCCGTTGACGAGCTTCTCCAACTCCTCTGCAGTAAAGGCAGGGGCCCTTTCCCCAGACGCACGAGCCATTGTCTCTTCCAGACTGAGGTCACAGCAGCACTTGCAGTGTAGGTCCTTCTCCTGTCGAAGATCAGGTATCGAGTGATTCAACAGCTAGAAAATGGCGGTCACGTCCGCGGTGGTCACGTTCGCGATGGTGCGTACCATCACCGCCGGCGTACATCGTCATTGGCTCATGGGACCCATAGGTCCAATGTTAACCAAAGCAGCATTGCGCCGCGGTCTTCGACCGCCTACCGCGATGGTGTACAACACCAGCGCAGTTACCTCACATCCCATTGTCCCAGTTTAGAGGTCAGGCAGCCGCCATTTCAGGGGCCCACATGGCCTACTTACCAACTGCGTCACACATACCTAGGCCTTGTCTCACAACACAAATACAGGCCACATTTTGTGTATGAATGGTGTTCTGTGTAGACTGTGGGCACATACCTTTGAGTTGTTTGACTCTGTGGTCGCTGTTGTCCTTCATAGGCACTGTCCGCTGGGACATGTGAGGAGATGGCGGCATCCTCCGGTGTGCCGACTGCTGGTGGACCTGTCGACAATGGAGGAAAGAAGTTTGATCATCCCCCACAGGTTTGACCGTGCCACAATCCAGGAACTGTGTACCCAGTTGGAGCCAGACCTGGTGTCAGCAATTCGCCATCCCACAGGAATCCCCCCTCAAGTGCAGGTGCTATCAGTGCTCTATTTCCTTGCAAGTGGGTCACAACAGTGGCCATGGCATCAGGGATGTCCCAGCCTATGTTTTCCCACGTGTTGTCCAGAGTGTTGTCTGCCCTTCTGAAACACATGCTGAGCTATATCGTTTTCCCTCAGGTGGAGGACTTGCCTACAGTGAAAGGTGACTTCTATGCCCTTGGACATATCCCCAACATCATAGGTGCCATTGATGGGACCCATGTAGCTTTGGTCCCCCCCACAGGAGTGAACAGGTGTACAGGAACCGGAAGAGTTATCATTCCATGAATGTACAGATGGTATGCTTGGCAGACCAGTACATCTCCCAGGTAAATGCTATGTTCCCTGGCTCTGTGCATGACGCCTACATCCTGCGGAATAGCAGCATCACTTATGTGATGGGTCAAATCCAGAGGCACCGGGTGTGGCTATTACGGGACTCTGGTTACCCCATCCTGTCATGGCTACTGACCCCAGTGAGGAATCCCAGGACCAGGGCAGAGGAACACTGCAATGAGGCCCATGGGCGGACTAGGAGGGTGATCGAACGCACCTTCGGCCTTCTGAAGGCCAGGTTCAGGTGCCTCCATATGACAGGTGGTTCCCTATTCTACTCACCAAAGAAGGTGTGCCAGATCATCGTGACCTGCTGTATGCTTCACAACTTGGCTTTGCGACGGCAGGTGCCTTGTCTCCAGGAGGATGGTCCTGATGGCGGTGTTGTTGCAGCTGTGGAGCCTGTGGACAGTGATGAGGAGGAAGCAGAGGAAGAAGACATTGACAACAGGGACTCAGTCATCCAGCAATATTTCCAGTGACACACAGGTGAGAAAACATTCCTGCCTACTACAGGTACTTTAACACTTCTACCTCTATCCTGTCTGTCGATTTCAACCAGTGTATGGTCACTGAGTTGTCATTTCCCCTTACGGTTTCACAGGTGTTTGTTTCCAACGTGTGTCATCTGCTTAGATTCCTCATGGACTTGCGATGTGTGACATAGGTATGTTGACATTACTTTTGAAAAAGCATTTTGTCACTGTCATTGCTAATACACAATTTTGAAATCACAGACTGACTCCAGATTGTTTTGTGCTTCAAAGGTGTTTATTGAAGTGCTCAATATTGGAGGGGGTAGTAAAATGGCGAGGGGTGATGGTGGAGGAATGCCCATGACAGAGTCCAGTCTATTAGTCTCACAGGTGCCTTGCCCATATGGGCATAGGAAGTGGAGCTGGGGCAGTTCCAATATAGACAGGGTTACAAAGTGGAAAAGTGGTTTGACAATCAGGGTCGTCTCATTTCTTGGCGGGGGTCTTGGCATCGTGCTCTGTCTTGTTCCTGGATCTCAGGGACCGCTTGCGGGTGGTTCTTTGTCAGCAGGGGGGTGCTGGTGTGGTGGTCCTGTGGCGGTGCCTCCTGTCCACTAGCGCCGGCGGAGGTGGTGGGCAGTTCATCGTCCATGCTAGTGTCAGGGGCCCCTTGTAGTGCCACAGTGTCCCTCCTGGTGTTAAGTATTTCCTTCAGCACCCCTATGATGGTGCCCAGGGCGGAGCTGATGGTTCTGAGTTCCTCCCTGAACCCCAAATACTGTTCCTCCTGCAAGCGCTGGGTCTCCTGAAACTTGGCCAGGACCGTTGCCATCATCTCCTGGGAGTTGTGGTATGCTCCCATGATGGAGGAGAGGGCTTCGTGGAGAGTGGGTTGCCTTGGCCTGTCAACGCCGTCGCACGGCAGCCCTTCCAGTTCCCCTGTGTTCCTGTGCCTCCGTCCCCTGGACTGTGTGCCCACTGCCACTGCCCCCAGGTCCCTGTTGTTGTTGGGGTGGTGGGATATCCTGGGTTCCCTGTAGTGGTGGACACACAGCTGATTGACGTGCCCTGGGGACGGAGGTATGGGCCCGCTGGGTGGGTGCTGTGCTGGTGTTACCAGAAGGTGGAAGGTCTGTGGTGGGCTGTGCCTGTGTGAGGGGAACCGACTGTCCCGAGGCCCACGATGGTCCAGGCTGGTCATCTAGATCCAGTTGGACAGAGCTGCTGTCATCACTGTGGGCCTCTTCTGTGGGTGGGGTGGAGATGTCTGGACCCTCCTGTCTGGTGACGTTGGGTAGTGGTCCTGCAGGGGTGTAAGAGCATGATTATTGCATCTGTGTGTGTAATGGTGTGCAATGGGTGGGTGACCGTGTACCCCAGTGCTAGCATTCCTGTGTGGAACCTTGTGTGATGATGGTTGAGGGGGGTGTTATGGGTCTGTGCAGTGGGCATACTTTAGTGATGGGTGTCCATGCTTTGTTGTGTCATGCAGGGCTTGGTGTTGGGATGTGTGGTTTGTGTTATTAGTACATTTGTGAGGAGTTGGAGTGATAGGGGAAGGGGCGAGGGTGGGGGTCTGTGATAGCATGCAGGTAGGGTGGGGGATACAATAGTTAAAGGTTTGACTTACCAGAGTCCATTCCTCCACCGACTCCTGCGAGGCCCTCAGGATGCAGAATCGCCAAGACCTTCTCCTCCCATGTTGTTAGTTGTGGGTGAGGAGGTGGGGGTCCGCCGCCAGTCCGCTGTACCGCGATGTGGTGTCTTGAGACCACGGAACGCGCCCTTCCCTGTAGGTCGTTCCACCTCTTCCTGATGTCGTCCCGATTTCTTGGGTGCTGTCCCACTGCGTTGACCCTGTCGACTATTCTTCGCCATAGCTCCATCTTCCTAGCTATGGAGGTGTGCTGCCCCTGGGATCCAAATAGCTGTTGCTCTACCCGGACGATTTCTTTCACCATGACCCTGAGCTCCTCCTCCGAGAACCTGGGGTGTCTTTGCCGTGCCATGGGGTGGTGTGGGTGATGTGTGGGGTGGTGTGTGTGGTGATAATTGTGGTGATATGTGGTGGTGTGTGGTGTTTTGTGCGTGGAAGTTGTGTGGGTGATGGTGTTGAGTGCCTGTGGCTGCTAGGTTGTGGATGGTGGTGTCTCTCTCTGGCCTTCTTTCAGTTTGTTTGGTAGTAGGGGTTTGTGGGTGATGTGGGTGTGTGTTTTATATTGTATTGGGTGTGTGGGTGTGGTGTGTATATGTGTATCAGGTGTGTGTTTTTCGAATTGTCCAATGTGATGGTGTTTTGTATGTGTGTGTGTGTATTTTGAGCACGGCGGTGTGTACCGCCAATGGAATACCGCGGTTGAAAGACCGCCGCGTGGATTCGTGGGTCGTGATAGTGTGGGTGTATTTTCTGTTGGAGTGACGGTGGATGTTTTGTTTTCGCCAGTTTATCACTGACCTTTGGTGTGGCAGACTTGTGTGGGTGTCTGCATTTTGTCGGATTTCGAGATGTGGGTCATAATTGCTGTGGCGGAATAACACGGCCGCGGCGGTGTGTTGGCGGTCTTCTGCACGGCGGTAAGCGTCTTTTACTGCCAATGTTGTAATGACCCCCTAGGTTTAAAAATTTAATGAAGTGAAAAGCTTTTGGCAAAACAATAAAGCTTTTCCTATGGAAACTAGGTCCTAACTATAACTACCCACTGGTGACAGCAGAATAGATGGGATACCCTGGCAACTATGTTTTTGGATGGCCACGGTTGATGTGGTATCACTATATACCTCCATTTGCCATTCAGATGGTATGAGACCCTGCAAATATTTTCTGAAATCATAATGAGTACTTTCACCAAAAACAAGGTACAGCATGGGGATTTCCTTTGTACTGGCCTTTACCAATCTTACGATCTTACCATCGGTTGATGGGAGGTGGAGACCATGTGGATTGATCAAAACATGGCTAGATCAGACCAACTTATCATGTGGGTAGAAATTGTGGGCCAGATGTAGCAATTTACGATTTTGCAAATCGGATGCAGTACGGTGTCTCAGACACTGACTGCGAGTCGCTATGGGGTCGCAAAGACCCACCTCATTAATATTAATGAGGTGGGTCGCATTTTGTTACCCCATAGCGAGTCCCTGCATTCACAGGGATGGTGGCCTTCTGAAGTCAGCAGACCTCCATGTCTGTGACTGCTTTTTAAATAAAGCAGTTTTTTTATTTATTTTGCAGCCTGTTTTCCTTAAAGGAAAACGAGTTGCAAAATAAAAAAAATAACGAAACCATTTGGTTTCGGTTTTTCAGAGCAGGCAGTGGTCCATTGGACCACTGCCTGCTCTGAAAAACACTTTTTGGCAACATTCACAATGGGGACCCCTTCCCTTTTGCGAATGGGTTACCACCAGTGCGACACAAAGCAATTTAGCATAGCGATGCGAGTCGCAAATAGGAAGGGAACACCCCTTCCTATTTGTGAGTCGCATTCACAATTTACCGACTCGCAAATTGTGAATGTGCATCGCAAAAGGAATTTTGCATGGCGCAAACTGCGATTTTTGCAGTTTGCACCATGCAAAATGCTTTCTACATCTGGCCCTGGGTCTCTAGTTGGCAGAGTTATGCAACCTGTACAAGTAGAGACTACAATCATAGTCAGGGTAACTCACAACACGTCCTAAATTATCCTGTGCTCACCCTCCAGTAGCTTGGCACAGAGCACGTAGGCTTAACTTAGAAGGCAATAGAATCCATATAATTCATGGTGTCACAATTTGTTTACATCTTTTGTTTCTGTAATACCTGCTATGGTGTACCATGTAGGGGTTTATACCCTGAAAAGAACCAATTTTAATTTGCTCATATAAAGAAATAATGACTTGTTTTTGTACTATATGTATGCTTAGGGACCCATGCTCCTTATAGCTTCATGATTACCCATGGTCCCTACTAACCCTTAGCTTACCATGTCTGTTTAAAACAGGGACATGAGGAGTATTATTAATCAGCTTAGATAAACTTGCAGCACTGCCACTTTGAACTGGTATTTTACCCGAAGAATGCTTATAAGAAACTATTTGTGTTTAGAATGTATTGCAAATGGTCATATTTTGTATTTTCAAGTTTGAGGTTCTTGCACAGTTACTTAAATCTGCTGCTAACACAGTTATGAGTTGCATGTTGTTATACTGTTATTTTCTATTTATAAGTACTTTATAGCACTTGCACTTTAATATCCTTTACTGAGCGATGGGACAGGATTTGACATCTTTTTAGAATAGGGCAAAAGGACTCTTGTGTCCTGCATGACAGCATTCTTGTTTGCCATGAAATCTCCTAAAGAATTAGATATTGTAAACATATGAGTAACAGCTCAATGTGGCTTATTTGCACTGCTGGATTATGTCACCCCTCCTAGAGGAGCTATGGAGCAGTCAAATTTAAGAGTTAAGGTTGGGGGGCGTGGCCAAGCTGGTGCGGACGCCTAAATTCATCTCTGCTCCAAGCCCAATAATGATCCTGTAATAAACATGACAGCCCTACCAAATAATCGAATTGCATAAAACCCCTGATGCTTACTAACATCACCCAGGAGGCTGACAAGTGTGGGGCACCCGCAGAGGAAAGAGCAACTGCAGGGACATGCAGCCATGCAGCATATTCTGACAGCCCTAAGATCGGGCTGCGAATGAACCCAAGCACAAGGATCCCCGCCCGGTAAGGGTAGCACAGAAGATCCCGGCCTCAGGAGGAGTGCTCGTAAAGTGCTAAAGACCAAGGCGCACTGCAGAAGGGAAGCAACGCTCGACCCGGGGAGTGGGTGGTACGCGGCGAACTGGCGTGAGAGATGCGAGGCAGCTGAGGCTACCCAGGGAGTGGCCAGGGCCTTGATGAGAGGTCCTGGTCCAAAGACTACCCAGCGGGAGCTAACAGATGTGACGAAGAGGGGGACCCTTCCCTCCCCTTCCCCTCCCCAATGCACTCATCGGTGAGATCAGGTGTTCTAGTGGGTGGAACCCCCGTAGGAGGAGCGGTGGAGGAGCAGACAGACAACCCCTCTGCTGGAGGGACGTATCTCTGACAATGACCCTCGCTTGAGGAGAACTGAGAGGCCGGACCATGGCTCCGAGGCGGGGTCGATTGGGGGGGACCCCAGGGTTCCCACCCGGGCACGCGTGTGGCAGACCCATACCACATCAGACACCCTGAGACACCCTCAGAGCAGACTACAGCATAGCAGACTGGCGTATGAACAATATGGTTGGGTTATCTGAATATGTGCAGACTGTGCTGTGTGCCTACTGCTCCCCCTCTGCTGGCACTAGAGACATCAACATAATCCTACAGACCAACTTCATAATAACAAAAGATGGGCCGCACCAAAATGGACAAGCCCAAAACGACCGGTAAGGAAGCGGGAGAGGTGACGCAGGGAGAATGGAGGGGCTCCCAGGAGGCCTCGTTGGTGATTACACTAGTGGAACACACACAAAAGATTAAAGATATTCTAAATGCAGTGTTGGATACTGTTGGATATTAAGACCACATTGGAACTAAAGATCGATTCCTTGTGGATAGACATAGGCCATCTGTGCAAAGATCATAAGAAATTGAAGGATTGTGTGGAAGACACTGAAAACCCAGCACCCGAAGTTGGCGGTCGCTGCCACTCACATCAATGACTTACAAAAAGAGGTATTGCAACTACGACAGCAGATACAAGATCAGGAAGGTAGGGCTTGACTCAAAAATATACGTGTGGTTCGGCTGCCAGAACAAGAAGAGGGCCCCAGCACGGATCTTTACATGGAAGAGTGGCTATCCCAAACAGTCTTACAAGGCAAACACTCATCCTTCTTCTCATTTGAAAGAGCCCACATGGTGCCGTGCAGAACCCCTCAACCAGGGTCCCCCGCACCCGGTGGTGGTTTGCCTCTTTAATTACAGAGACAGAGACCACATCCTACAGGTGGCCCGTGCCAGAGGCCCCTGGAGAATATCAAATGTGCAGGTACACATCTACCCGTATTACACTCTGGAAGTGCAGCAGAAGCAAGCATCTTTTCTAATGGTGAAACGCACAATCCGGAAGCACAATATTAAATATGCACTGCAATTCCCAGCGACTCTCCAAATCATAACGGATAACAACACCACCTACTGGACCACACTGGAGGAGGCCTGGGCATGGCTTGAGAACAGAGGCATAGCTCTGGCACCAGGGGTAGCCTTAGAGGTGCCACACTCTAGGACAGACCCAGAAGGACGATATGCAATATTGAAAGGGAACCTATACGGTGCACCAATTTCCCTAATTTTGCTATACTCCCCTAACACAAATCAGAATACCTTTTTACAGACACTTACATTTCTACTCCATAACCCGATGGCACCATGTTACTGGGGTGGAGACTTTAACAGCACCCCGAACATAGAGTTGGATTGATCTCGCCCATCGGTGCCGGGCGCCCAATCTGTTGCGATCTCACAATATTTATGCCAATGGTTAACACACAACCAATTACATGTGACGTGGTGAAGCTTGCAACTCACGGAGCGCGAATTCTCACATTACTCAGGATTGCACATCCTACACACTAGGATTGACCTTATTTACTGCAACCCGAAAGCACTACTAAAAGTTACGAATGCTGAGTATCTTGGACAGGTGCTATCAGACCACTCACCCCTGCAGATATGGGTATGGTGGAACCATACCCTACCGAGCATACCCACATGGAAAATGCCCCTAACGGCGCTGCAGGATGCAACATGTAGGAACTCCCTTAGGGGGCATATTAATACCTACTTTGAGATAAAAGAGGGCACGGCATCAGATGTAGGGACCGACTGGGACGCTTTCAAGTACTACTCAGGGGTCACACCATAAAATTAAATTTCGGGTTAGAGCAGCTGCTGTGCAAGGAGCTCCAAGACCTGGAAACCAAAATGCGATATTACAAGCAGCTGCTACCTATAGATAACACTGTGCCCAAACTGCTAGCGAACATACACATAGATCCCAAAAATTACACTTGTTAGATTAGCCCAGTTGAGTTATAGGCAATACCAAGTGTGTCAACATGCAGGAGATAAAGCGGGCAGACTCCTGGCTTGGGTCTTGCAGTCGGAGAATGCCCAAACCCCAATTATCGCACTACGGGCGGGAATAGGCAATTGCTGAATGCACAGGAGGATATTAATGCAGAATTCTAAGAGTACTATTCCACACTATATACAGCCCCAGAGGCAGACATGGAGAACAATGAAATAGAGTTGTTTCTGGGCCCCTTGTGCATGCCATACTTGGCCCCTGCAGACAGGGAAATACTGGAGTCTCTGCTGCAGTTATCTCAGATAGAAGACACAATTAAAAGTATGGTACAGTAAAAGACTCCAGGTACATACAGGATTGAATTATATGCCACATACCAGACAACCTTAGCCCCTAAACTGATAGTGACATATAATGATGTGTAAACTAGGGGAATCTTGCCAGCGTCTATGAGGGAAGCAACATTGGTGGTCCTGCCTAAACAGGGCAGATACCCCCTATTGATGGGGTCATATAGGCTGCTATCACTACTTAACTCCGACTACAAGATCCTTGGTCGGATGCTGGCAAACAGACTTACACTCATAATCGCAGGACTCATTCATACTGACCAGAATGGATTCATACCTCGCATGAGCACTTTCCTAAACCTTTGGTTGCCGTTTTCTCTCATGACCTGGGCACGCACGGGTGAGATAGGTGCATGGGTAGCATTGCTTGATATAGAAAAAGCATTTGACACACTGGGATGGAATTACTTGTTAAAGGTACTAAAGAAATTGGTCTTCGAGCCTAAGCTCTTGAGATGGATAACCCTCTTACATCAAGCACCATTGGTGCGGGTGAGGACGGGCACCCTGATCTCAAAACCCTTTGCTATTGGGCGAGGGACCCAAAAGGGTGGCTCCCATCACCATTACTCTTCGCGCTGGGGATGGAGCCCTTGGCACACCCACTACGTAAATGTGCACCCGACTTGGGACTATACATGGGTGGGGCTTGGCATGTCATCTCATCATACGAGGATGATGCATTGATATACCTGTGCAACTCCACTGGGGTTGTACCCCATCTGATGACACTGTTGCAGCAGTTCAGCAGGGCGTCTGGCCTTAAAGTACATTGAGAGAAACCCTGTCTGTTCCCGCTCACACCCTTAGACACGACCCAGAGAGAACAATTACTCAAAACCTCACTGTCATGGCCCTGCAACACTTTCAAATAACTGCAGGTCAGAGTATACCATGAAGAAAAATATCTTATAGACGCCAATATTAGCATGGTACTGATGAGAGTCAGATCTTCCCTACATTTCTGGACCCCACAGGGTAGACTGGCTATCTCCAAGATGCTGGTGCTCCCGAGATTGTTGTATCACTTTTCATCCCTACCGGTGTCCCTCCCAAATAACTGGTTTGCCGACATGTGCTCCCTTCTTATAGAACTGATCTGGGGCACTGGAAGAAGCCGGGTATCTTTAAGTAAACTTTACACACCTAGATCAGAGGGCAGATTGGAAGCACCAAATTAAGAACAATATTATGTAGCAGCTCAGCTCCAGTGGCCTATGCGCTGGCTAGCAGGTCAGAAGTTACAAGAACTGAGCAACACATATAGACACAGTGATATAAGCAGAGTCCTAAGCTGGATCATGAAGCCTGGCTCAGATGCACCTGAAGGCGATAGCAATACACTAATGAAAAATGCTAAGAAGTGCTGGATCAAGTACACGCACAATACTTGACAAACAGACCGGTATGCACCCCAGCTATCACTTTGGGCCCTACTAGGAAGTGCGGATGAACAGTAGAAACCGACGGGGCTCCCTGGGAGAATGTGAAAATAGTGGAGTGGAGAGAAATCTTGGAAAATCAGATATTGGTCCGATTTGATAGCTTAGTAAATGACTATCACATATCGCAGGGCACCTTCCTCACTTACACGGCACTAACTCGCTACACCGCACACTACGGCACTGCTGCAGACATTACTTACACATGGGAGAGAGAGCAAAGCAATCACAAATATATACGAAGTGAAGCACATAGACAATACATGACCCCTCAGGTCACTTCAGACATATTGGGAAATCGCGGTACAAAG
This sequence comes from Pleurodeles waltl, assembly GCF_031143425.1. Lineage (NCBI taxonomy): Eukaryota > Metazoa > Chordata > Amphibia > Caudata > Salamandridae > Pleurodeles > Pleurodeles waltl. The sequence goes on along the minus strand of NC_090440.1, from coordinate 458,008,704 downwards.
AGAGCTCACAGATACACAATGGGAGCAAGCACTTCTAGTCCCAAAGATTATCTCAACGAATGCTTGATACAAATACACACAATTTAATTATTTACAACACACTTACCTTACCCTCGCATGGTTGTCAAAAATATACCCGTCTATGGAAGACAAATGCCCGATATGCCACACCGAGAATGCCAACTTCCTACATATGTTATGGACATGCACTCATGTAAACAGGTTCTGGGAATCCGTAACTGAGACACTGAATAGGATCACGGGATGGGGAACACGCCTTGACATAACACACTATGGCCCTCATTATGACATTGGCGGTAAGTGCTGCTTACCGCCATGCTGACGGGTGTCAACATACCGCAACCGCGGCGGTATACCGCTACGCGTATTATGACCCACACATAGAAATCCATCACTATACAGACACACACACAAGTCAGCCAGCCCAAAGGTCAGTAATAAAATGGGGGTAGCAAAACCCACACCGTTACGCCAACAGAAATACGCCCACAGCATTATGACATTCAACCACAGTATATCATTGGCGGTACATACCGTCAAGCTCAAAATACACATATACAAAACAACACCACATTGGACAATTCAAACTACACACACCTTACACACATACACACACCACTCCCACACACTCACACCACTATAAAACACACACCTACATTACCCACAACCCTTTACCACTACAAACAATTCACAACTGAGAGAGAGAGACGCCAGGAGCACCCACTGAATAAGAGCCACAGAACACCATCACCCATACACCATTCACGCACCTCACAGCACACACCCCAACACATCACCCCACACACCCTCACACACACCACACACACTAAACCCATGACACCAGAAAGTCACCCCAGGTTCTCATAGGAGGAGCTAAGAGTCATGGTGGAGGAAATCATCAGGGTAGAGCCACAGCTATTCAGATCACAGGTGCAGTAGACATCCATTGCTAGGAAGATGGAGCTATGGAGGAGAGTCGTGGACAGGTTCAACGCCATGGGACAGCACCCCAGAACAAGGGATGACATCAGAAAGAGGTGGAATGACCTACGGGGGAAGGTGCGTTCCGTGGTAGCAAGACACCAGATAGCTGTACAGAGGCCTGGCGGTGGACTCCCACCTCCTCCCCCACAACTAACAACATGGGAGGAGCAAGTCTTGACGATCATGAATCCTGAGGGCCTGGCAGGAGTAGCAGGAGGACCGGACTCTTGTAAGTCAAATCTTTACTGCTTTCACCACCCCCCTACCTGCATGCCATCACAAATTCCCGCCCCTACCCTCACCCCATGACTCCACCACCTCACATATGCCCCACCATCACAACCCACCCATCCCAATACCAAGCCATGCATGCAACACCAGTGCATGGACACCACTCACAGACCTGCACGGACACCCATCACCACAGCATGCACACTAGTGACAATCACTTAGCCAACCAAATCACAGAGCCAGAGCTGCCTTGGTAATAACCATATAGAGGAAACTACCCATGCACAAGATGTCACACGCAGTAACAATAACACTGGATTTACATCCCCACAGGACCCCTACACAACGTCACTGGACAAGAGGTGCCAGCAATAACCAGTCCTCCCTGAAGAGGCCCACAGTGATGACAGCAGCTCTGCACGCATGAAGCAGGATGACCAACCTGGCCCATCAGGGACCTCAGGACAGTTGGTGACCCAGGCACAGTCCCATATCACCACAGAGCCTCCCCCCTCAGGAAACACCTACATAGCACCCACCCAGCGGGCCCATACCTCTGTCCCCAGGACACATCAATCAGCAGTGTGTCCAAAACTACAGGGAACACATGCAACCCCAAAAACACAGGATTTTCAGGGACCTGGGGTCAGTGGCAGTGGACACACGGTTCAGGGGACAGAGGCACAAGATAGAAGGGAAGCTGGGAGGACTGCTGTGTGACAGGGGGAGGACATGCTAAAGGAATCAACTCTCCATGAGGCTCTCACCAACATCCTGGGAGCATACCACCATTCCCAGGAGACGATGGGCCAGATACTGGGCAAGTTTCAGGAGACCCAGCGGCTGCAGGAGGGGCAGTACCTGGGGATCAGGGAGGACCTGAGGGACATCCACACCACCCTGGTCACCATGCAGGGGTGCTGGCAGACATGGCCAACACCATGAGGGAGGCGGTGGCACACCAACGGGCCCCTGACACTAGCCACACCGATAAACAGCCCTCCACCTCCACTGACGCCAGTGGACAGGAGGCCCCACCACAGGAACAACAGGCCACCAGCACCCCTCCACCTGCTGATTGACAACCACCACGTAAAAGGTCCCTGCGATCCATGCAGAAGCCAGAGAACATTGCCAAGACCCCCACCAGGAAATAAGACTCCCCTGAATTTCACCCTTGTGTACCACTATGTCACCCTGTCCTACTTGAACTGCCATTGCCCCACTCCCTATACCCCCTTGGACAATGCACCTGTAATACCAGTAGACTGGATTATATCCTGGACATTCCTCCACCATCAACCCAGCTCATTGCAATACCTCTACACTTATTAGCACCTAAATAAACACCCTTGGAACTAAAACAAGTATGGAGTCTGTCAATTGGTTGAAATATATATTCATTTAACAAGCTGTTAACATAGCAATTCAAATGTCCAGTTAAAGATACATAGGTATGACCTGTAGTGGGCAGCAGTAAACACATCAGGATCCAGAGTGGGGCACAGATATCTGAAAATAGAGATGCCAAAGGGTACAGTAAGTGGCCATAGAAATAGGAAAATCAGGCTGCTATGTACAATGTCCAACACAAAACTGCAATGGAAGGTGACGTTACAGTGTCTTACCTGTGTGTCACTGGATGTATGGTTAAATCATGGTTGTTTTGTTGACCACATCCTCTTCCTCTGCTTCCTCTTCATCACTGTCCACAGGCTCCACTGCTGCCACATGACCATCTCCAGCCTCATCCTCCTGCAGTAAAGACACTGGCGTCTCAAGGCCAGGTTGTGCAACTGCAACATGCAATGATGATCTGGCACACCTTCTTGGGTGAGTAGCACATGGATCCACCTGTCAGATGGAAGCACCGGAATCTGGCCTTCAGAAGGCCAAAGGTGCGCTCAATGATCCTCCTTGTTTGCCCATGTGCCTCATTGTAACAATCCTCTGCCCTTGTCCTGGCATTCCTCACTGGGGTCAGTAGCCATGAGAGGTTGGGGTAACCAGAGTCACCTGTAAATATCGAGGGATACCTGTTAGCCAGACACTCACCCTTAGGGCCAACCCCACACCCATACACCAACAGTCACTGGGTGGGGACCATGGGCTCACCTATTAGCCACACCCTGTGCCTCTGCAGTTGAGACATCACATATGGAATGCTGCTATTCCTCAAAATAAAGGCATCATGCACATACCCAGGATACTTTGCATTGACATGGGAGATGTATTAGTCCGCCAGGCACACCATCTGCACATTCAGAGAGTGAAAACTCTTTTGATTTCTGAACACCTGTTCATTTCTCCGGGGGAGGGACAAAGGCAATATGTGTGGCATCAATAGCACCAATGATGGGGATATGTCCCATTGCATAAAAGTCAGCCTTCACTGTGGCCAAATCCTCCACCTGGGAGAAAACGATGTAGCTGTGCATGTGTTTCATCAGGGCAGACAACACTCTGGTCAGCATGTTTTAAAACATAGGCTGTAACATCCCTGCTGCTGTGGCCACTGTCGCTTGGAAGGACCCACTTGCCAAGAAATGGAGCACTGACGTGACCTGCACAAGAAGGGGGATACCAGTGGGGTGGCAGATAGCTGAGATCAGGTCTGGCTCATATGGGCACACAGCTCATCGATTGTGGCCCTATCAAGTCTGTAGGTTAGGATAATGTGCCTGTCCTCAATTGTCGCCAAGTCCACCAGGGGTCTGTACACAGGAGTATGTCTCCATCTCCTACTCATCTTCACCGGTTGAACTCTAGGGTGAAAAACGGTGAGCAGATGTTCCTATTCAAAGATATCCTTAGATTAATATGCCTTGCATTTTTTTTACAGAAACAGTATGTGAACGTGTAGGTAAGTTGATGTGCCAGTGTCTGCTGTGAAGCAGTTAGGTGCCATGGCCTGTTCCCCTCTGAAATGGCGGCCGCCTGACCTGTGAGGAGTGACAAGTGGAAATTAGGTAATTCCGCTGACGTTGTGCGCTGTTGTGGGAGGCGGTCGACCGTGGTTATCATTGGGGCCTGAGGGTTCCAGGAACCAATGGTGATGTACGCACCGCCAATTTCTATCTGTTCACTCACTTGCTACCTGACCTTCAACAGGAGAGGACCTACACTGCAAGTGCTGCTGTGACCTGTGTCTGGAAGCGACCATGGCTCAAGTGTCTGGGGAAAGGACCCCTGCCTTCACTTCGGAGGAGTGGGAGAGACTAATGGATGGTGTCCTACCCCAGTACCCTTTACTTTATAGTCTTCCAGACAAACATGTGAGTACACTGTGGGCACGATGCATTTTACATGAATGTATGAGGTGCTGTGTGTGTAAGCCTCATGTATGGGGAGGGGCTCAGGGGCCCTGGCCAGAGTGCTGCATGTTTGTTGGGAAATGTATGTGCGTAAGGGGTTTGGACGGATATGCTGGGCCATGAGTGTAACAGTCCTGACGGTATGATTAATACCTTTTCTTATGCATCTTTTTCTGCACGTCAGCGCCCATCAGAAAAAGGGCATTTGGCGTGCCATCGCCAAGGAGGTGCAGACCATGGGGGTCTTTGACAGGCGGAGCACCAACTGTTGCAAACGGTGGGAGGACCTGCACCGCAGGGCAAGGAAGATGGCAGAAGCCCAGCTGGGGATGACCTCCCAACAAGGAACGGGTGCCCATCATACTCCGACCCCCCTGATGTTCCACATCCTGGAGGTGGCCTATCCAGAGTTGGATGGGCGCTCTAAGGCATCACAGCAGCCACAAGGGGCTGAGTACAGATTCAGAATCATGAAGTTGTACGCATTGAGGTGTAACCTGTGTGGGGGATGCGGGTCTGTGGGTGCCCCTAGGCCAGGACAAACATGGCAGGCTAGGTTTCATGATGGGCAGGCTCAGATGCACTCCAACCCCTTTAATGCTTTTGGGCATTTACTACTGGGCAGGGTCGTGTGGGTTTCAGGTGTGCAGCTAATGGCCTTTGGCATTGTACCCCATGGCCTGGTGACTAACATTGTAACTGGTATTGCATGGCCTAGTACATAGGGCTGTTGCCTGTGAGTTGTGTACACCAACAATGGTGTTGTTGATGGTGTTGACCAAGTGTATCCTCTGTCTCTACCCACCCTTTATGTTTTGTCGCCCTGTCCTTGTGTGCATTGGCATCATCTGGCAGAGGAGGAGTGGCACTGGCAACAGAGGGAGCTGCATCCCACATGGGCCTGGAGGGCACCAGTGGGACGGAGTGTGAGGGGAGCACCACGACAGAGACAGGAGGTGACAGTTCCGACAACGACACCTCCTCCGATTGAAGCTCCCTGGCGGTGGCGGACACCTCTGTGCCCATCCCAACTACAGGTACAGCTGCCACCCCGTACCAGCACTGCCCTCCCAGCAGCCCCCCAGCGAGTTTCCTGTGCCTTCTCACCCAGGAGGGTGGGCATCTTTTTTGCCCCAGGCACCTCAGGCCCTGCCCTAGTCAGCCCTGCTGCCCTCAGTGAGGAGGCTAGTGACCTCCTGAGATCCCTCTCTGTTGGGCAGTCGCCGGGCAGGGCATTTGCAACAAACAAATGCATTCCTGGAGGGCATTCACTCTGGCATAGTGGCCCAACAGAGAACATTTCAGGCTCTGGCCGACTTACTGATGGCAGCCATTGTCCCAGTCTCTAGCGTCCCACCTCCAACTCCCTCTACCCAGTCCCATTTCCCTCAACCCCAGCCTCTCCCAAGCACACCTTCAGACCTGCATGCACCCAAATCAAGACACAGAAGTGGCTCAGGCAAACACAAGCACCACACATCATCCCACAGGCACTCACACAAGCACCATCCAGATGCAGACACACTAACATCCACTGCCTCCATTGTTTCCCCCTCCTCCTCATCGTCCATCTCCCTCCCAGTAGTGTCTCCATTCACACCTGCATGCACTACATCCTCATCCACTACCTCCATCACCAGCACGCCTATCACTACACGCCCCTTACCAGCATTCACCACCCCCACTTCCATGCACACGTCCCCTGTGTCCTCTCCCACTGTGTCTGTGACCCCTCCTCCCAAAGTACACAAACACAAGCACTCAGACACCCAACATCCATCCACCTCATAACAGCATACAGCCCATGCACCTGCACCCAAACATATCAGACAGACACCTCCTACAACCACTCACTCTTCCTCCACTCCCAAATCTTCACCCACTTCCAGCCCCAGTGTCCCTAAAAGGCTTTTCCTCTCCACCCTTGACCTATTCCCTGCCCCTTCCCCCCTTTCTTCACTTCGGGCCAGGGTGGGCAGACCCCAGGACAGCACCTCAGCCACCCAGTCCACGGACACTGTAGTTTCTGCAGCTACTGCATGTGTGACAGGCTCCAAGGAGGCACCCGTCAGCACTGCCAGTATGCCTGCACCACCTGCCAAGGGCAAGAAGGGACCAACAGCTAACAAAGACAGGAAGGGAACACCAGACAGCAAGGGGAAGGAGGCACCACCAGCCAGCAAGGGGAAGGAGGCACAACCAGCCAGCAAGGGGAAGGAGCCACCAACAGCCAGCAAGGGCAAGGAGGCACAACCAGCCAGCATGGGCAAGGAGGCACCACCAGTTGGCAGCAGCAAGGAGGCACCACCAGCTAGTAAGAGCAGGAAGGGAACACCAGCTGGCAGAAGCAAGGAAGCACCATCATCTGCCAAGGGCATGAAGGGGACAACAGCTGCCAAGCCAAAGTAAAAGGAACACACGCCACAGGTAGGATGGATCTGGTGCCTGGGGCTGGAGCAGCATCTGGGCAAACAACACCAGGCATGGCACTTCAGCTGTCCAAGGCTGCAGGGGAAGGGCTGGAGCCTCCCCCACCACTGACAGCACCGCTGCCAGCCCAGCAACTGCTATCCACTGAGCAGCCGTCACAGCTGTGAGCAGTGTGTAGTCATGACTTCATGGGCTGTAGTGTGTCCTGGCCCCTGCAACACCTGAGGGGTGACACCCAAGTGAGAGCCTGTGACCATACACCATCGAGGATCTGCATCACAGGGCACAAGGCCCCCTCCAGAACCAGTGGAAGAAGGCATCCACTCACCACCTCCTTGCCAGGGTGAAGCATACTGGGCACAAGGCCTCCTCCATAACCAGTGGAAGAAGGCATCCACTAGAGAGACTGTGGCCTTGCACTCCCCAGGACCAAGCATTCGGCAAACCACCCACTAGAGAGACTGTGGCTTTCCACTCCCCAGGACCAAGCAGTGGGCAAACCACCCACTAGAGAGACTGTGGCCTTGCACTCCCCAGGACCAAGCAGTGGACAAACCACCCACTAGAGAGACTGTGGCATTGCACTCCCCAGGACATCACACAGGGCATGTAGCCCCCTCCAGGAGCAGTTGGCTTGTACCATCTTCCGGCTGAGGTGCCCCCCCCCATTCCCCGTCCCCCTGAGGTGCATGTGTGTTTTCGACCTGATGCCCCTGCAGTGTTCTCTCCAGATATTGAGCAAGGTGTCAAGTCTTGGCCGATGTGTTATGGCCCTGTGGGCCACGGACATTTTGGAGTAGCAATTGTCCCTCCCTTTGTATATATTGTACATACTGTTTTGTGCTTTAAGGATGCATTTATCTACATTTTTTAATGTTACACTTACTTTCTTTGTTTTGTCCTTGCATTATTCCTGAGGGTTACGGGGTCTATATGTAATTTTGTTGCATCTGTTTGTGTGTATGGTGTTCGGGGTTGGGGTGTTGCGTGTTGCGTGTATGTGTCACTCAATTTTTCTTCCCCATTCCCTTTTGTGCTAGGTGCGGTACCCACTGCGGTCATCTTCGCCTCCATTCGTGTTCCTGGTGTAGGAGGAGGTAGACCAGCATTGGAAATGTGTGCAGTTTGGGCTCCATGGTGTCGTGGTTCTCCCTTGAGTGTCGAGAGGTGAGTCGTTTCTCCTCTGTGTACTGTTTCCACCGTGCTTTTGATGGCGTTGGTACCACCCCGGAAAAGGTGGCGGATTGGCCTCCCATAATACAGTGGGCGGTACATTGTCTTCTGCATGCCTGTTGGCGGTTACCGCCGTGGTGCTTGTTGCTACCGCCATGGCAGTCAGAGTGTTAAAGTGGCTGTCTGTGTTGGCGGTTTCCGCTGTGGTCAAAATTCTATTTTTCTTACTGCCAGCCTGTGGGCGGTATTAACGCCACTTTAACACTAACCGCCAGGGTCGTAATGAGGGCCTATATTCTCGGAGTAACACACAGATCCCCAAAGAGCAAAGCCACTTACAAGATCTTAGACGTAGAGCTAGTCCTTGCAAAAAGATTAGCAATGTGCTGGAAATCTAGTGTTACGTCACCAATTAAGGGATGGCTAACAGACCTGTACATAGGAGTACTCACAGAACAACGAGTCATACAGATGACACATGCACTTGGTGGCCCACCATCCAGACCCCCAGACTGGGCAACAGTTATGGAGGGAATTGAGAAAAACCTTGGCTGACAGAGTGATTAGACCAGCTATAGTCATGTGAAACCCCCTTAAACAAGGGAGAACCAACCAACCCACCCGATGACTAAAGAACTGCCCCAACTGTAGATTGGAACACCAGTCCCCGCTCATACCAACACACCCGGAATGCGCACCTAGTTAATATTAGTTAGTTATACTGTTACTCTATTCTCTGTTAGATACATCAAACATATACATCACTCAGTGGTACAAAAATTGTAATTCGGGGAAAGATAAGCATGAGCACACATGACCAACTGATATATATGGCTAGAATACTACAATTGCCAATCACATTTTGATATATGATGGTTTTCTAATGTTTATTATAAGAAAAGAGACATTGAGTAAAAAAAAGTGTTAAAGTTAACACCTACTTTGGGACATTATTCACAGCACTAAGATACTTAACCAGGATGGCAATTAGATCTGTAAGTCATTGTAATGTCCATCCTTGTTTATTGCGAAGTTCTCACAGTGGGCTGAGTGTTTGTCATAACCAAGGGAGCCGGTGCAATCATATATGACAGGTAGCAATAATATTTTTCAGGTTGAGCAGGGATATATGATTTAGAGAGTGATATAATTTAAGTTGCTCCACTTGCATGATTGAATAATGAAGTTGCACATGGTCCGATGCTCCAACTAGCATGACAAAGTTCTATAGAGGGTGGGAACCATGCTCAAAGAATCTTTTGAGAACATATAATTGATTCACTCATGAAATGGTGAAGTTCTGCTAATAGTCTTGAATAATTTCCCTTTTGTGCAATATTTAGCTAATGGGTGATAATACAGATATAAAATAATAGCCAAAACATTGATAATCATGGAGAAATGTTGAAAATAAAATTATAATCAATGGTGCAAATGTGGTCACGGTGACTATTGTTTTTTTTATTGCACATTTTCACGGTGTGAAAATAGTGATGGTCTCCTTTAAAAAGGATGGTACTTCTGCTCAGTGACCCCGAGGAAGTCTACGACTAGAGAACTAGTTATCCTGTATGCTGATGGATTTAATAAATTTAAATAAAAAAGATAATGACACTTACGGGAGGTGTGGCACTTGTTTCTTTGGGGCCCAGTCTTGCATGAGAACACAGACGGGGACTCTGAAATATAAAGATCTGCCATATGTTTATATTCACTTAAAAAACCCAAGATTTCAGTGACTTTCTATGGTGTTCTGACCAGAAAGTAATTGTAATTACTAAACGTTAATCCAACCCTGTGCCATCCACGTCCTTTGTCTGTGCATGGTGGAGGTTGGGATAGAAGATGGAAGAATCTAGAAAGTCTTATTTGGGAGATCATAGTAGTAAGATGAGGCTTGGGTATTAAATCTGATGTGTCTGTGCAGCTTTGAACAACCAACTTCAGCATCTGCCCTTCACTTCCCTTCTTTGTGTGTCCCATTTTTTATACCAAATTTTCTAAACACCAAGTTTAAAATAAACATTAGCCTTCATGTTTAGTTCTTCCATTTTTTGCTGTTTGTCTTATTACTTGGGCAACAGCATACATCATATCCAGCTGCTTGGGGACCCCAAAAAATTATAATTTACCTTCCACGAACCAAGATGTATATTAGAAGGTGATAGATTTTGAGCATTCAATCATCTTGCTAACATATGGATGGGCCATCAAATCAATCTGGCAGATCAGAGCCATCCAATAAAGCCAGGCTCTTAAATTCTTCCAAGTATGTAGTGCGCACTTTGAATGTGCTGCCTGGCAGAAAGGCTGATCGAGTTATGAAACATAGTATCACATTAGAGGAATGACAAGAACAGTGTATCAATGGTGGTAGGTGTTCAGGTATTTCTTTGAGCAGGTACTATGGAATAAAACCTATTTACTTCACCACACAATCACCATGATGTCAAATCCATCAATCAATCAATCAATCAATCAATCATTTATTTGTAGAGTGCATCTCTGCCACACCTGGGGGTATCTGGGTCCTTGGGTGTGATGTCTCTGTCGAAGAGCCAGTTCTTGGGTCTCTTTCTGGAGTCTGCCAGTGAGGGGGCAGTTTGGAGGGTGGTACTAGGTCATTCAAGGCTGTTGCAGTGATGTAAGAGAAAGAGTGTCCTTCGTTGCGGCTGTGCCAGATTCAGGGTGTGTGCGTGCAAGGGCCAGCGAGCGCAAGTGCCTGATGGGTTAATGGAAGTGTAGACGGTGGATGATGAAGCCTGGTCCTTGATCATGTAATGGTTTGTAGGCATGAATGAGGTCTTGAAATTACATCTTTCTGGATGAGGTGGGCAGTGATGTGGGTGCACCTTGGAAGGTCCAGGATGTGTTCTGTATTGTCCGGAGTCTCTTTATGAGCTTGGAGGACATGCTAGCATAGAGAAAATTGCTGTTGTCGGGTTGGTTGGTGACAAGGACCTGGCTGATGGTTTTCCTGGTGTTGGCTGGATTCCTTCTGAAGATTCTGCAGAGTATATGAAGGGTGTGGAAGCAGGAGGAGGCAACGGCGTTGATCTACCACTTCATGGTCAGCTCACTGTTAAGGATGATGCCAAGGTTGTGAGTGTGGTCTGTAAACCTGGGAGTGAGTCTGAGTTCAGCTGGCCACCAGCCATGGCCCTAAATGGAGGTGTTCTTTTCCCTGAAGATCAGGAGATCCATCTTGTCGGAGTTGAGCTTCAGACAGTTTGTTTTCATCCATTTGGCTATGGTGGTATTGGCACTGCAGACGTTTGTTCTGGTGGTGGAGGGGTCTTCTGTAAGTGAGAAGATCAGCTGAGTATCATTGGCATAGGAGATGATGTTGAGGTCATGGAATCTAACAATGTCAGCCAGGGGAGTCATGTAGTGTTACAGATTTGGGCTGAGGGATGAGCCTTAGAGTATACTGCAAATGATACTTTTGGGTGCAGAGATGAAAGGGAATAGTCAGACTCTCTGAGTGCATCCTGTCAGGAAGGAGGTGATGCATTTGAGGGCGTTGTTTTGTATTTCAATGCTATGGAGTCTGTTGATGATGGTGTGGTGAGAGACAATGTAGAACACTGCCAATAGATCGAGGCGGATCAGGGCAGTGTTTTTTCAGCAGTTGAGGAGTGACCTGATGTTATCAGTGGCTGCTATGAGTGCAGTCTCAGTGTTGTGGTTAGAAAGGAAACCTGATTGGGCGGTGTCTAGGAGATTGTTTTCTTCAATGGTAGCTGGTGGGCTGCTGATTGATGGCTTTCTCATGTACTTTGGCATGGTAGGGGAGTAGAGAGGTAGGTCAGCAATTCTTACGCTTGTTGGGGTCGGCTGAGGGGTTTTTCAGGAGCGGTTTGATTTCTGCATGTTTTTATTTGTCCAGAAAAACGTCTGAGGTAATGGAAGCATTTAAGATGCTTGTGAGTTTCGTGCTGATGTGGTTGATTCCAAGGTTGAACAGGTGGTGGGGGCATGGATCGGTGGTTGTCCCGGAGTGAATTGATGACATGATGACATGATGGCTGCAGTGAATTGAGTGGTGAGCGGTGCCCACTTGGAGATCGTACTGTTGGTATGCACTGGGGAGCTCTAGAGAGCTGAGGTTGGAGATCATGGTTTGGGAATAGAAGTTGTTGTATATAGTGGCAATCTGACTGTGGAATTAGTCTGAGAGGGTGTTGCAGAATTTTTGGGAGAGGTGGATGGTGTTCTCCGAGGCTGCTGGGTTGGAGTGTTCTTTGGCTGTCATAAAAGTTATTTTGCGCAGTTCAGTGTTAAGTCAATGCGGGTCATGATGTTGTAGTTTAGCAGCGATTAGATTAAGCATTAGCAGAAGACATCTTGTATTTGTAACTATTGTGAACATTTCGCGGAATCCATTTTGTATTCATGGCAGCCATTTTCTCTGCCACATGCTGCCATGTGCTCACCATGTGCTCTGTCCTACCTTTCTGTTAACTACTCTTGAAATCTGCCTAGTGACAAGTTATATTTAGCATCTCCCACTTTCGCACATGCTCAGTAAGGTCTGCAGCTGTTAGTCCTTGAAAACTGTTAGCTACTCCTACCTGTCGACTGTGCATTTTCCACATGACCTTACATGTATACAAGTCTTGCTTCTATAATTGTACCACCTCCTTTTAGCCCCTGCGTGGGTATAAATGGACCATGCTCTCTCTGTTTGAACTGTAGTACCACCTCATGAGGTTAATAAACTTTGTCTTTTATTTCAGTTCCTGTGCCAACTTCTTCCTACATGGTCTGAGGACTTTGTGCAGAGAAAGGTGAACCCCTGCACTAGTATGCCTTGTTGAGGCTTACTTCAACAAATTGGTGCCCGAACAGGGACTCATCGGTGACTCGGATGCCCAACGGATTGGTCGAGACGAAGGATTGGGATCTCGCTGCGGACGATCAATGCCTAAGAAGACCCGAGCCTTGGCAACCACGGCGTTTTTCCCTTCTTTCTTATTTGACCATCCAGGTGGCGCCGGTCCTCGACTGAGATCCTTTTTGTTCATTCTTCATGCAGTGACCATTTGGTCGATTTTAGAACTTGGCAGTTGGAACCTGGACACCCTGTGATTGGTAAGAGCCGTTTTACTTTGTTTGGTAATGTAGTGTAGCACTACTTACTGTGGCTCTCGTGTTTTGGGTGACTAGTCAATTTGTGTCTTTTGAATTGATATATAAATAGCAATTTATATAGGCAGGTAGTGAGGAGAATTTTCTCCAATTTAATATTGATTTGAACGGCACCTTAAGTGCTACTTTGATTATAATATTGCATATTTTGCACTATTTTTGGCATGCCTGTTTTTAGCGCACTTCGTAGGATGTGTTGCTTTTGTAATGGTACCAATTTGAGACTGGAAGAATCGCAACCGGCACCCCCAGAGGGGACGCCAAATAGAGATATGTATGTTATACATGGTCTTTCTTCTATAATGTACAGCACATTATGGAATAAATACACTCGTGCGGATCCTGAGTTACGTTGGCCTATGCATGGGTCATTTGATTTGCGAAAGATTTCGGGCCGTATTTATACTTTTTGGCGCACAACTGCGCCAACGCAGTTGTGCGTCAAAAAATTTAACGCCGGCTAACGCCATTCCAAAGCACCATGCGGGCACCTTATTTATGGAATGACGTTAGCCGGCGGAGCTGCCTGGTGTGCGTAAAAAAAAATGACATACACCAGGCAGCGCCGGCGTAGGGGAAAATGGAGCTTGGGCGCCAAAAAATGGGGCCAGTCAGGCTGAGGCAAAATTTTTGCCTCAACCCGATTAGCGCCATTTTTTTAGACTCCTAACCCCCATTGAAATGACTCCTGTCTTAGCAAAGACAGGAGTCATGCCCCCTTGCCCAATGGCCATGCCCAGGGGACTTATGTCCCCTGGGCATGGTCATTGGGCATAGTGGCATGTAGGGGGGCACAAACCAGGCCCCCCTATGCCACCCAAAAAAAAAAAAAAAAAATACTTACCTGAACTTACCTTAAGTTCCCGGGGATGGGTCCCTCCATCCTTGGGTGTCCTCCTGGGGTGGGCAAGGGTGGCAGGGGGTGTCCCTGGGGGCATGGGAGGGCACCTCTGGGCTCCTTCCGAGCCCACAGCTCCCTTAACGCCTGCCCTGACCAGGCGTTAAAAAATGACGCTAAAGCGGCTGGATGTCATTTTTTTTGACCCGCCCGCTCCCGGGCGTCATTTTTGCCCGGGAGTGTAAATACGGCGCACATGCCTCGGAGTCATTTTTTAGATGGGAACGCCTACCTTGCATATCATTAACGCAAGGAAGGTGTCCACGCTAAAAAATGCACAAAAACTCCAAGATCTTTGGCGCTAGACGGGTCTAACGCCAAAGTATAAATATGGAGTTAGTTTTGCGTCGGATTTGCGTAAAAAAAAACGACGCAATTCCGGTGCAAACAGAGTATAAATATGCCCCTTAGTGTGTGGAACAATGTATGTGTAAGCGAAAGTCTAGGCAAGATATGTTTGACTGTGTACGAATGTGGGAGAAAGAAGTGCGTGGACGAGTGAAGCGTGAGCAAGCCTTGCTAGAGAAAGAGCAGCGGAAGAATGTATATGTGAAAGTATTGGAAATGAGAAAGAAAGAAATAAATGACTTAAAGGAGCTAGAAGAGAAAGAATGTAAATTACAGCTAACTGGCCAATACACCGTTAGGCAACCTCTCTATCCTATCCTTAATAAACCACATGATGTTTTATTGTTACTAGATCGCCCTCCACATCCGTATGTCGTCCCTTCTGCCCCTCATGAGTTAGCTAAGGTCTCCAGTTCGGAGCAACAGAAGATGCGAGACAGTCGCTCTATGTTGCCTGCTGACCGTGCGTCTGAGCTTAGATCTATTGCTCATAAAACAATTCGCAGCGTTGTCTCTGCTTCTGAACTTTTAGACAACATGAAAGGGTGGACGGAAAGGAGCAGCTATATTTTACTGAGGCATTTGGCTCAGAAGTTATTGAACTATATCGGAAATATTCTGATGAGTTAGAGCCCGATGATGTAGCACCTGATCATAAGCAAATGCGTGATGGTCTTTTTGTTTTCTCCCAGGTGGCTGATGCAATCAGGCGTTTAATGAAATTATGTGTTACGGCAGTCCGTTTGCAAGAGGAGAAAAGGGCTGTGGACATAGTTGCACGGACATCTCAGACCGATGGGGTGCAAGCTTCCATCTTCGGAACAGATAAGACTATGATAGTTCACACGAAACCAATGCGGGAGGCCGTGCCTTTGTATGTTCCTCCTAAAGGATTGGGTACAAGTGATGATAAAACTTCTGTTGATGCTAAGGGTTATTTTATTTATAATTGGGTGTATACTCCTTGGAATAGGGCAGATGTAATGGCACTTAAAACAGCATTACCTGACCCGCGGAAAAATCCAGCCGCCTTTTAGGAGGAAGTTGAGGGAGCAATTAGTTCTTGTACTATGACTTTGGCTGACATTGATTTCTTTTTCGGATTGATATTACCGCCAGATATGTGGAGAACTGTTCGTAAAATTGATGATTGTGCAGTTTTTGGGGCGTCATGGAAAGAATTAGAACACATAGACGGGGATAGGGAACCTGCAAAAAAGCCATATCAGTTGATTCTAGATCTTCCTGCAGCCATATTAGTTAAGTTAAAAACGATTATTCCCCCTAAAAAGATGGATTGGACTGTTTTAGCGTCTTGTAAGCAAAAGGCAGATGAATCGGTCTCTGATTTCTTTACACGCTTTGAAGAAGCATTTCATGATTTTAGCGGTCAGTTATTGTCAGATGATACAGGCAGACATTTGTTTGTTGATAAATATGTCGCAAATCTGTTACCAGGAATAGCTAGTCGTCTAAAAGCTAGTGAAAGTTCATGGACTACCTCTACTCCGGTTTAACTTTTGACTATGGCTCAGTATTATGAACGTCAGGAATTAGAAGCAAAAGGTAGCGAGGATAAAAAGATTAAAGAATTAAAGACGAAGGTTATGTTGGCTCAAGCTTATTGTCCGCCTTTTAGAGGTAGTGATAGAGGTGGACGTGGATCTTATGGTTCTTCTTACACTCGTTCGAATTTGTCTGTTGATCAGTGTGCGTATTGTAAGAAATTTGGGCATTGGGCTGCCGATTGTCCAGCACTACGTGTTCAGCAGTTTTCACATGGTCGGGGACAAATGAGAAATCACTCAGGATATTCAGGACCTAGAAGAAGCACGAATGATCATGCTAGGGTTGATGCTAATGTACAAGGGCAGGATGGGTTTAACACTTTTGATAGACGGAACCAATACCAGATGTCTAACTATGTGGAGCCTGATTTCCAAGACTCTGCTTATGCATAGGATTGACTAGGATGGGGTAAGGAATCAGTTGAAGTTCCAGTAGATCAAAGGGGTCCCTATGTTACAGCACATGTTTTGGGTTCTACTGATCACTTTCTGGTTGATACAGGAGCTACTCGTAGCGCCTTGTCTAAACAATTGATTCCAAGGGCTCCCCTGTCTGGCTTAACCATTACATTGATAGGTTTCGATGGAACACCTTCCCCTAGCCCTTTGTCACAACCACTTGCGTTCCATGTTGATAAATTTACTGCTCCATGTCCATTTTTGCTTTCTCCAAATACACCAGACAATATTGTGGGTCTTGATATGCTCAAGTATTTCAGGGCTACAATACGATACTCGCCTGAAGGGGTGCGTGTTATTTTTAATGATAATCATCCTGTGATGGAAAGAGTTTGTCTTGTTAAAGAGGATATTGCATTAGCTTCACTCCCTAGTACTTTGTGGGCTACTTCAGATACTGATGTGGGACAAATGATTATTCCACCGGTACATATTAGTGTCAAGGAGGGAGCTGTATTGCCACGTTTGCCTCAATACAAAATTTCACAGGAGGGCGAAGAAGCACTCACGCGAATTGTGCATGATCTTATTGCAGTTGGAGTTGTTGAGGAAGTTCTGTATAATGTTTGTAACAGTCCGATTCTTCCTATTCTGAAAAAGGATACTGATACTAGGATTTACCGATTCATTATTGATTTACGAGAAGTCAATAAGATTGTGATACCACAATATCCTGTGGTATCTGACATCACGACACTCCTCACTTTGGTTCCCCCGACAGCAACTAAGTTCTCTGTGTTAGACTTGAAGAATGTTTTCTTTTCGATCCCTATTCATCCTGACAGCCGATATTTGTTTGGTTTTACTTTGAATAAATGATCATATATATATATTGCAGAGTTCCTCAAGGCTATACGGAGAGTCCAAGTATTTATAGTCAAGCGTTAAAACGACAACTTGATTCTTTTATTTTGCCTGAAGGTGTGGCTCTCATACAATATGTCGATGATATTTTGTTGGTGGCTGATACCCCTGAGCAATGTGAAAAGTGCACTTTGTCTTTACTATCTTTTCTTGCTTTACACCATCATAAAGTGTCACGAAAGAAATTGCAATATTGTAGACCAAAGGTAACCTATTTAGGTCACCTTTTGTCTAAGGAGGGCCGTGCACTTACATCAGATCGTATTCAAGCAATTTTAGACACACCAGTACCCTCTACTCAGAAAGATGTTCGGGCATTCCTTGGTCTTACTTCTTTTTGTAGGCAATGGATATTAGGGTTTTCACACATTGTCAAACCTTTGGTAGCACTTTTGACTAAAGATTCTCCAATGTCCCTCCCATGGACAGATGAATGTGAGACTGCTTTCAGACAGCTGCGGCAAGCCCTTTATTCCGCACCAGTGTTAGGTACTCCAGATTACATGAAGCCTTTTGCACTTTACGTACATGAGAGAGATGGATGTGCATTGTCAGTTTTAGTACAGACACATGGCGATAAGCAGCGTCCCTGTGCATATTTTACAGTAGTACATGATCCTGTTGCTCGAGCGTTGCCTGGGTGTGTTCATTCAGTTGCCGCAACAGCTGTGTCAATACGTCAGAGTGAAGGGATAGTTTTGTCACATAAGCTGTTGGTGTTAGTACCCCATGCGGTTGATGCTCTTTTAAATCAAACAAAGACACAACATTTAACTAGCGCCCGTATAACGGGATATGAGTTGACATTGTTGGCTCCTCACATTACACTGAAGAGATGTGCAACACTAAATCCAGCCACTTTGTTGCCATATCCGGTGACTCAGCCTCAGTCACAAGAAACACATGATTGTATATTCCTTTCCGAAGAACAGACAAAGGCCCTCATTACAACTTTGACGGGCGGCGGAGGCCGCCCGCCAAAGTTGCGCCACAGGAATACCGCACCGCGGTCTGAAGACCGCGGCCGGCATTCTGAGTTTCCCGCTGGGCGGGCGGGCGGCCGCCTTAAGGCCGTCCGCCAGCCCAGCGGGAAACAACCTTCCCACGAGGACGCCGGCTCGGAATCGAGCCGGCGGAGTGGGAAGGTGCGACGGGTGCAGTGGCACCCGTCGCGTATTTCACTGTCTGCAATGCAGACAGTGAAATACAAAGTGGGGCCCTCTTACGGGGGCCCCTGCAGTGCCCATGCCATTGGCATGGGCACTGCAGGGGCCCCCAGGGGCCCCACTACAAGCCATACCGCCATCCTGTTCCTGGCGGCCGAACCGCCAGGAACAGGATGGCGGTATGGCTTGTCAGAATCCCCTCGGCGGCGCAGCAAGCTGCGCCGCCTTGGAGGATTCAAACAGGCCACGGGAAACTGGCGGGAGACCGCCAGTTTTCCTGTTCTGACCGCGGAGTTACCGCCGCGGTCAGAATGCCCTGCGGGGCACCGCCAGCCTGTCGGCGGTGCTCCCGCGTGCCGCGGCCCTGGCGGTTCTATACCGCCAGGGTCGTAATGAGGGCCAAAGTGTCTTATTGATTTACAAGATACGCCCCTTTTAGATGTAGACGGGGAATTGTGGGTTGATGGGTCTTGTTTGAAGTTGCCAGATGGTACGACCTCAGCTGCATATGCAATCACCACAATACACACGGTAGTGGAGACAGCTCGTATACCACAGAAGTCAGCTCAAGCAGCTGAACTCATAGCTTTGACACGAGCATGTGAGCTTAGTACTGACTTAAGTGTGAACATTTATACATGCAGCCGCTATGCTTTTGGAGTGGCTCATGATTTTGGTTTGCTTTGGAAGGAGAGAGGCTTTCTCACATCCCACGGGATGCAGATAATGCACAGAGAATTAGTGCATAACCTCTTGACTGCATTGACATATCCAAAGAAACTAGGTATTGTGAAATGTAGTGCACATAAGAAAGTGACCGATAAGATAGGGCAAGGTAATGCTCTTGCAGACCGTGTAGCACGTGAGACTGCGATGCAGCGAAGTACTACTTCTATGTATGTAGTGAAGTTACAAGCTGAACGTTGGCATAATGCTAGACAAGACGTATTAGATATACAGAAATCTGCTTCTGTGAAAGAACGTGAGCAATGGTCTGAAGATGGAGAATTGGATGATGAGGGCTGTTGGCGGAATAAGCAGATGGATAAATGGAAATTGCCTATAGTTTTTGTACAACCTATGGTTCAGATGGCACATGGGCTTGCACATGTTGGAGCTTCAACAATAACGAAGTTGCTTACACAAGTGTGGGAGCATCCAGAAATTTCCAGTACAGCTAAGAGAGTAGTACAGTCTTGTTTGATCTGTTTACAATACAATCCTGGAAAAGGGACACGTACTCCTGCGGGAGGGTTTGCTACACCAACTGCACCTTTTGCAGTTCTACAAATGGATTATATTCAGCTTGAACGCTGCAACAATTTAAATTATGTCTTGGTGGTGGTTTGTGCCTTCAGTAAATGGATAGAGGCGTACCCCACAAAGGATAACACTGCCATTACCACAGCGAAGGTGCTTTTGAAAGAATTTTTCCCTAGGTTTGGTGTTTGCAGACTGTTATGGAGTGATAACGGACCTCATTTTGTTGGGGAAGTTATTAAGTATGTCCTGAAAGGATTAGGGATCAAACAGAAGTTCCATGCGGTTTTCCACCCACAATCAGCAGGGTTGATGGAAAGGTATAATGCTACTTTGAAGCTGAAGTTAGCGAAGATACAGGCTTCCACATCCTTAACTTGGCCGGATGCATTACCGTTGGCATTATTGTCTATTAGGTCAGTGCCACACTCTCGACTCGGCCTTAGCCCATACGAAATATTATTTGGGAGGCCAATGAATATTTGGGGAGTTCCTAAGCCAAAATCCGTATATGATGTACCTTGTGTCCTGATGAATGATTATTTGGCACAGTTAACCGACAATTTGGTTTCTATTCATCAACAGGTTCGAAAAACACTTCCTGACAGATCTACAGGTGAAGGCCATGAACTCCAACCTGGTGACCAGGTGATGATTAAGTCTTTTGAAAGATCAAGCAGCTTGGAACCAAGGTGGCGAGGCCCTGAACAGGTGCTCCTTGCGACAAGGACAGCAGTTCGAGTGACGAACCGAAAGAATTGGGTCCATAGTACTCACTGCAAGAGAGTGCTACCTACCTTGGTGGAACCTGCAGTGCTGACCGATCATCGAGAGATTTTGACTACGGAGAAAGGCCGTGCTATATCACCTGACGAATCTGCAGAGGTCTTCCAGGACCATACGACTTCTGGAGTGTCGCAATATAATTTGAGACCGAGGAAAGAATCTGAAAATGTTTTGAAAAAACTGGTTGAGCTACCGCCCTGGGTTAGTGAAACGGAGAGCCTATGTGGGAAGGGGGGGGATCAGCCATGCATTAGAGTAGTGACACCCGTCTTGGCCCGTGGTGAAGAAATCAGCGGCTGCCCAGGGATAAGAGCTCCAACGATTGTTTTTAAATCCATTTCTGAAAGGGTCGATTATCACTGTTGCTAAAATGAATAACAAACTGATCATTAGTACTATGGGGTTTGTTGTTGTTTTGGCAGTTACAGCAACAATCACCTGGTTTGTTGAAAAGAAGGCTCCTGCTCGTGAGTTTTTTGTTGCCACTACTCCAGTACCAGAGGATCACTATTACTTTACGCTTCCCTATTAGGAGCAGAAGCACCGTCAATCGTACTTCAATAATACTTTCATTCAGATGTTGCATCATACTCATAATGCTACAAATACTACTAACTGTTGGGTATGTGAAATGATACCTGCGCATCAAAAGAAAGGATGAACACCTTTCATTCCTCTTCCTTTTTCACACAATGGTTCTTGTCAAGCTTGGTACACGCTTTTGTTTGCATCTGGAAAACGTACAGAGGGCGGACTTCTTTTTCGCCTTAATAAAGTATGCTACCAAGACAAAGATGGGTATCCCCAAGCCAAAGGAACTAAATGGGAATGGGAAGAGTATCAACCGGACAATGTTTCAATACCATAGGTCTTCACAAATATAAGAGACTCTGACAAGAAAGAACAATTTGTGATTTCTGTTACAAAAACTAAAGCAGATTTATGTATACGTAGCATTTGGCGAATTCCAGTAGGGATTAGCGATTGTACCTTGATTTTAACTATTGAGGGTGTAAATAATAGCAGTTTTACATAATACATATTTTGTTTGTGGTAACTATGGATATTACCAACTACCTGTTGGGTGGTCAGGTGTGTGTTATGTATGTTTTCTATTACCCCCTGTGTTTTTGGCCCCTGCATCATATCACCGAGATTTAAAACTGTTCAATGACATCATTAACAATAGATATAAAAGGGAAATAAGTACAAATGAGGTAGACCAAACGGATACTAGCCTGCAACAATATGTTGATTTTAATTTAGGATTGTTCCCCTTTGTGGGTGCTACGTTAAACAGTAGGAAAGTGAAACGATTGACTAGGGTTGTGGAAGCTGTTACCAATCAGGCAGCTCTGGCACTTGGGAATATTACTGAGGAGCTCCAAATTGCGAGGATTGTAGCGCTCCAAAATCGTATGGTACTAGATGTGATATTAGCTGACCGAGGTGGTGCATGTCGCATCATCGGTAGTAGTTGCTGTGTTTTCATTCCCGATCACTCACCTTCAGTATATGATGCAATATCTAAATTGCATAAAATTGCTGCAGAAATCCACACAGAGACTGTACTTGGACTTTTTCTGGATGGTTTTGGGCTCTTGTTTCCGCCAGGGGCTGGAAACTACTGACTATCCTGTGTGTAATGATTGCAATATTTTTCACATGCTGTATCTGTCTTCAGTGTGGTCCAATGTTCTGCTCCATGTGTATTACTGCTTGTATGCCTACCAAAAGTTATATTACAGAAATGAAAGCACAACATATGTTAGATAAAGAAATAGCTGAAATGATGAGCATAAATATACAAGATGAATATTTAGATTATCCCAGAAAGACGTATGTCTTCAGCTAATGCTGAAAGGGTCATCTGTTGTAGTTTAGCAGCGATTAGACTAAGCATTATCAGAAGACATCTTGTATTTGTAACTATTGTGAACATTTCACGGAATCCATTTTGTATTCATGGCAGCCATTTTCTCTGCCACATGCTGCCATGTGCTCACCATGTGCTCTGTCCTACCTTTCTGCTAACTACTCTTGAAATCTGCCTAGTGACAAGTTATATTTAGCATCTCCCACTTTCGCACATGCTCAGTAAGGTCTGCAGCTGTTAGTCCGTGAAAACTGTTAGCTCCTCGAAAACTGTTAGCTCCTCCTACCTGTCGACTGTGCATTTTCCACACGACCTTACATGTATACAAGTCTTGCTTCTATAATTGCACCACCTCCTTTTAGCCCCTGCGTGGGTATAAAAAGACCATGCCCTCTCAGTTCAGTGTGCTACTTCAGACATTACCTAAGGGGGCTGCTTGAACTGTAGTACCACCTCATGAGGTTAATAAACTTTGTCTTTTATTTGAGTTCCTGTGCCAACTTCTTCCTACATGGTCTGAGGACTTTGTGCAGAGAAAGGTGAACCCCTTGCACTAGTAGGCCTTGCTGAGGCTTACTTCGACAATGATGGCAACTCTCTTGGCCTCCTTGAGTTGTTGGTGGTAGTTTCTGAGGGCTGATTTGTGGGCTGTTCTATTGGAGGGCTTCCTGGTGGATGACCATTGTTTCTCTGGTTTGTAGCATCCATAATGAAACAATGGGTTTGTATTATTAAATTAATATTATTAGATTCCTTTACTTTGTGATTGATCATTTGAGAGATTGATTATTTGAGTTTGTGTTGTGATTGCCTTTTTCCCTTGGGGGAGTTTTATTGTTTCACTGTGTTACGGTGCCCTTTCCCCCTGGGGATAATAGAGACAGGAGGGCCCTCTCTCTCTTTCTCTTGGTATATTGTAGCATCCATAAGCCTTTGAAAAGCTGCTGTGCAGCTGGAAGTTGAGATCAGCCAGTAGCAACACTTTCTTTGGCACAGACTGTCTGCAGACATACCTTTTTACTCCTTGTCATGTTCTCACGATAGAAGTGTCCAAGGCAAAAAGGGAAAAGAACAGAAATTGACCCAACATAAAGCTAGATGAAAATTAAGATTGTCAAACTATAAGAATAAAAAATACACATGTAGAAAGTGATGGGAAGGATTAGAGGTTTTTGCTAAAATGTCATGGCATGGAAAAGCCAAAAATGAGAATCACCTAGCACGTATTCACAGCATTGTTGGCAAAAGGTCTTACAAGTTAATATCGCCTGGAGGGTAAATGACAGAACTTATAAAAGCTATTCCTCATTCCTACTGAATAAACCTGAAACCCTCTATACAGACACACCACACAAAGAATGTGGTCCAGAATGATGGATTGGAAAAAAATGCATGTGGCATATAAAACTGTCTTATTCTCAGCTGACTAATCATAGACCACGCACAAATCACCAAAACCTTAAAAAGTACAATATCTAGACTAGATATATGCATATATTAGATGTAGACAAAATCTAATAGAAGGAAATGGTCTTATTATCCCTCACTCTGGTGACAAGCGGAGTCATTTACTAGTGTGGGAGTTTGTTTAATGGTAGGTAAAATGGCATCTGAAAACCATAATGAGGTGGAGTCAAGTGCTATGACCTAATTTACCTCAAGCCTAACTTCTATTCATATAAGTTGGTACTCTTGAGAAACATGACAATGGGCATATAACCATTCCTCGTGATTATATTAAGGGTGAAGCACTATGTGTAGGGTCAAGAGCAACCATTTGAACTTTAAGATAATCCTCTCCTAAAGCTGTTTCACTAAGACTCACATATTCCAGAGTAAGAAGAGTATCATTAGACTGTGTTAATTTAGAGCAATAATAGAGATATTTGCTGACCGGTCAAGAAACATTCTTTATCCCAATTTGAAATGAGTGAACCCACATAGTACCACTCCCAACAACCTTTGCTATAGTTTGAATTATAATGTATGCAGATCAAACAAGTATGCATAGAGGTCTTAGATTTAGCAGTAAACACTGGCACCTTTTTATCAAGGAAGATGGCATCACCCAATCCCAGTATTCAGAGGAGTTCTGGGATAAAGAGTTTAGCAACAAGGAGGTAAGCGGGAATTATTTTCACTCTCTGGATTTATAATATACAACTATTGAGATTACTACCTCAGCTGCTTTTACTCTCTGCCAACTAAACACGTTTTAAATAGACTGAAACTCTAAAATAATGATCCCCCACGCAGAATGAATTTACATTTCATAGATCAGAGACTTGATGATATGGGTACTTCGCAATAATCAATATAATGTGTGAGTTTCCACTGATAGATTGTGGGTAGTTTGCTATACTGGTGGATAAAGTTAAGATTGATCGTGTGTTTGCATTCAGAAGAGCTACTATTTGCAGATGCAGCCTATTGAATCCAGGTCTATCCTCAATTTCCTATCACTTTCACCACACCTATAAGCAGAACATAAGGCAAAGTAGAAAAGAGTCTTCTAGGTCCTGAGGAATGCCCAATAACCTTTTGGTTCGTAATCATTTCAGCCAAAGCACAGGATGAAAGTTGCTCTATACTCATCTTTAACTCAATCTGTTTTTAAACTTGTACTCGTGGACCTGAATAATAAATAGTACTGAAATCACAATTGTATACATTTTTAACAGCACACGGACCGTTTAAACCAATTCATCCTACAACAAAACTGAAAAGAGCTTAAAATGAGCCCACTGAGCAACTTTGTTGCTTATGAGGAGCAACCCCCATGATGATGCATGCCACCTATTGTGGGTGAGGGGGTCTGGGTCCCTATAATGATAACACTAGACACAGTATATGTTGAGCCCTCACTGTCTTTGACATTTTACCATATTCAATTAGATAAGCATTTCAATTTGAAGTATGTCTCAATAATTAGAACTAGTCTGTGAAAAAATTAGATCGTGGACATTCTGTCAGGAGAAGGCTCAACGAGTTACTGGAGTCAATGTAAATGTGCACCTCAGGGAAGGTGAGAGTGAGGGTGAATCAGTGTAAAACATACAATATAAAATATAAGATATAGGGGCTAAAGAGTCAACAGCGAAACCAGGATACCAGTTACAATCCCAAATTTCCCTATCCAGTCTGCACAGTTCTAAACAAATGATGAATTTTAGGCACTCAATGTCTGAGATCTCATATTAAGAGGAAGTATCAACTCCATATGGTTAAAATATCTGCATGTCACTAACCGATTTGAAGTGGGTATTCATAAGCAGTAGACAAAAGAATATGCATGAAACAAAAATAAAATACAACCCATACTGAGAGTAATCAGCATGTTTAAAGATACCAAAGTTCATGATTTGCAATTCATGATTTGCAAAATAAAAGCACAGCACTGAACAGTAAATGGCGCCCACATGTGTTTTCTCAAAACAGCATTCGAACCTGCAAATATGATTTATATTTGTAAGATAGCAGAGGTGTATGTAGTTCTTAACAACGTGCTGCCTCGCTGAACGGTTCTCTTAAAGTCTCTGAATATGTCAATTCCCCATTTAAGAAGCACGCACATGGTGTCAATGCTGCATTACCTTCCGCCCAGTCTGGGGTTTATTTACTACAACCTGCATCAATTAATTGCCAAGAGTCTGCCAGAAATTTAAATGGCGTGATTGTCTTATGTCCTGAAACAGCTTATACCATGCACAAAGTACCGCACTAATGACACAGCATACATCAGCACCCTGTGCCACACAGATCTGCACAAGGACGATTAAGCAAATGTGAGCCTTAATTGGCAATAGAAAAATGGGTGTAAAAAAAGCAGGAAACTAAAACAGTTTGTGAAGTGAAAAATTGAGATTTTTAACCCTAGGGTGTCTGCAGCATCTCGGTGAGTACAGCCCTTCTCCAGTCTCCTAGCAACTGACAACATATTCAGGACCATGTGACTGCCAAGCCATGGGAAACACAAGCTCAGAACCAACACTAGTGCACACCACCAATTGTCACAATTCTGAGTGATGCCAGGGATAAGTTTGGGTTCGTAGTGGTTATGTGTTGGCAAGGGATTCATGATTGGAGGGCACCAATTAATTTAAAGGAGCCACTCAGTAGAAAGCGTCGCAGCTGCAAACAGAATCAGCTAGCAATGAAGTATAGCACTTGAGGGCAAGGGCAAGCCACTTGTTAGTGTTACAGCTAAGAGGTTTAGTAGTTTGATGTAGGAAAATAATAGGAACATATTTTATAGATAAATACACATATATAAAATCACAAACCCCAATACAACCATTTCAGGTGAGAAATAGGCCTAAGCCTAATAAATGGATGTGCTGAAAAAGATAACTGAGGCAGAAATATATAGGTCATAGTGCACATTTGTTTTAAGAAAGACACCAAGAAGTTGACGAATGAAGTGGTTTTGCATCATCAATGAGCACAAGGCTGGGCTGGGTCCAATGACGTCAAACAAGAGATAAGCACTCACAATACAAAAAAAACAAAATATTTTTCTATGTTTCTCACTCTTATTATGAGAATTATAGGCCTTTGCTAAACATAGAGACATTCACAATTCTTGGAAATATTTAGGTATGTAGGAATTAATATCTTGTGTTTTGCTGTGGCTTTTAGAGTACATATACTACTGTTTGTAATCCAAAACTTTGAACTTCAGACTTTGGTCTCTTTTTGAGACTGGCTGATTTTCCCAATTGACCAATTAATTAAAGCCACATTACCGTGTAGAATCGTTCTGTCTTACTTTATTAATAGATTTTT
Organism: Pleurodeles waltl; assembly: GCF_031143425.1. Classification (NCBI taxonomy): domain Eukaryota; kingdom Metazoa; phylum Chordata; class Amphibia; order Caudata; family Salamandridae; genus Pleurodeles; species Pleurodeles waltl. The sequence goes on along the minus strand of NC_090440.1, from coordinate 457,981,390 downwards.
CTCCAACAGATTGGAAAGCCGATCAGGACCTCTGATTGACCTCACTGACTGACAGCCCAGTATACTTTCTGTCCCTCACAAAGTGATTTGCACACTTTTGGTTGGTAAAGAGACCCGTCATTCAGTAAAAGTCTCTAGATTGCTAAGGGGCAGGTAGTACTCTGGTGTTTGGCATTTTTCAAGGTGGGAACATCACGAGGTCTGTTACTTTTTTCTATGCAAAGACCTTAACACTTTTTGCAATAATATATCATTTTAATGCAAGATTGGGTACTGACATAATATTAAGAGCTCCAGGTGGTAAGACTGGAAGATACAAGACACTCAACTGCATAGTTGAAGTGGTCAAGGTAAAACACGGTTTGAGGCTGAGTAATCAGTGTTTGTTCTACAAAATAGTGAAAGGTTGTCCTCTCTACGAATCCAGAGGGAAGTGGCAAGTAATGCCTTGTTTGCCCTAGTATGTAAATTAGAATTGATGCAATAGTGTTTTGTACATGTGTGTATAAGATAGAAATGTTGCCCCATAATAATGTCAGTATATAGGTTTATGCTTTTTAGTGTATAATTAAAAAAAAGTATTAGATTTCCTATTTTAAGAGGGATACGTTACAACATTATACATGTGCGTTTAAAGTAATTGACTGAATTAGGCTAACATCCCAACAGGCAACTAATCAATTACAACAGGCCCTCAAAATATTTATCCATGTTTATAATGGTCAGGCTGTTTCCCTCTCCAATGGAACTGCCATTAATAGATCAGCAAATACTAATACCATTGAATAACCCCTTGATGTCAGAAATTTATAAACGTCTATTTATTAATAGTATATTACCTCTAGGCCTTAAAACAATTTACAATGACATAACAGAAGTACCTCTGCCAGACAACTAAAAAAGAAACATTCAAAGAACTGAGGTAAGACCATTGTCCTCCACGGAAGAAGTAGTGTAGTAGCCTCATTATCCTCAATATGGAACTGAAGAGCCTCAAAATTGGAGGCTAGGGAAATTATGAAACAGTATAGACTGGGGTGTGCACATAATTCTTGAGGGTTTACAGACAAGAGAAGAAGTGTCAGCTACTATAAATAGGAATATAATTAACTTCCTTTCAGATAACTGCAAACAAGATTTTCGCATACGTAGAATACAGGAGTTTGTTTGAAAGTCTACAAAAGCTGTTACATTTGTTTTTACAAGAGTAAGGAACCCTGTAGGAGATCTCTAAAAAGAATAGATCAATCACCCAGGAGTAGTGAGGGAAGCAGTCTCAGGATAATATATCATAATTATTAAAGGCAGACAGTAGAAAATTGGCCAGACACATCAGAGACCCCCACATGAATAAATATAGACAAAGAGAGAGGGAGAGCAGGGCATCAAAACAAATTTGTGGCATAATTTGAAGCAAGGATTACAAAAATCTTAGAAGTGGGGAACTGCTTTCCGTGATGAAACATAGTGCACAGTGAACACATATTTATGTAGATAGATTGTTTAAATTGTTCATGTGTGACACTGGCACTACTTAGTGGCCGACACCAGAATATATTGAAGTCATAGCAACATGTCAGTGGACCCATATGCAACAGTTATATGAGTCCCTGAAATATTAACAGACTCATGCTCAGTGTTAGACCTTTTATTATATGTATTAGGGACCTACTGGTGTGAAATTTAGTATCTAAGTAAAGAAAATAAAAAGGTATATATATATATATATATATATATATATAACCAACACTTTGCTCCGTGTTAAAGATCCTAATCCAAACAGGGCGGTCGGCGCTCAGGAATGGAGCACCCTCGCAAACAAATTCCAACAATATCTCCACACAGAGAGAAGCGCCGTACTCAAGTTCACAGTGAAATGAGGCACTTTTGTTTCCATTTTCAAATCACAGAGGCAAAAATTATTTAATTCCTCAGAAGTTATTCTTTAATTCCTCCTCAGAAGCAAATGTTCCTCTTATTCCTGACGCGTTTTGGCTGTCAATATCAGCCTTAATCATAGGTTTCTTCTGTTTGAAAAATAACCACATGCTGTTTAGCCTTCCATTTATATCATGGCATTAAAGTCACAGAGTCTCTTTAACGCTTTTCAAAATATCACAGCCGTAGTGCGTTAATTAATTAAATGGATCAAAGTGCACTTGTACATCTATATTTTTTTCGAGTTATTGCATCATATACTTGCTTCTCATAGTATCTTCGCTGTATTTTCATACACAATGTTCTTATCAATTTTTAGAGTGCTTGGCAATAAACATCTTCCTGCTTTACTAAAAAAGTGTCTTTGAATGTCCTTTATTTTACATGCACTGCAGCTGACCCTGTTTGAAAGGCCTCGTAAATATGCTAGAGTTCCTGCACTTTGCCTTCAGTGCCTCACAAACACCTGTAAACCGGTGAATAGAATATTATAGCCCATTGACATCCCTTGCCCGATTTCATTAGATACTGCATTAGTGTAAACTGCATACTACATAAGATCAAGTTCACTAAAAGACATAAGGTCTCCTTTGAAACATATGGTTAAGAAGTTCTCAGGAGATAAGCACAGAATAAAGAAATATTGTAAAGAATGGCATAAAGCAACATTAAAACTTGCACATGCCCAGCCCGAAAAGGGTACTTTTGACACTACAACGGTAGAACACATGACCACCATCCTGCAAAGAAAAGTCAAGTAAACTAGAGAAAAGGAAGACCACACTAGACCTATTGAAGGTCTTTTGTGAAACAAATATGAGAAAATCAAAGACAAAGGTGGTCATTACAACCCTGGCGGTCGGTGTTAAAGCAGCGGTAAAACCGCCAACAGGCCGGTGGAAAAAAATTGGAATCACGACCGTGGCGGAAACCGTCAACATAGACAGCCGCTTTAACACTCCGACCGCCAAGGCGGTACAAACAAACACCGCGGCGGTAACCGCCAACAGACAGGCGGAGGAGAATGTACCACCCACAGAATTACAACAGTCCAATCGGCCACCTTTTCCGGGGCGGATTCACAGCGAACAAAAACACGGTGGAAACAGGACTTGGAAGGGAAAACGCTCACCTCTACACAACCCACGAGGAATCAGGACACCATGGAACCCGAGCTCCAGATTCTTCTAGCCTTTATCTTCCTGCTCCTCTACCAGGAGCCCAAACACCGGCGGCGAAGACCACAGTTAGTAATGCACCTACGACACAGGGGAGGGGGGAGGGAAACACACACACGCAACACAGAACACCCCCACACCCACCCTCACCCACGACAACACACACACTAATACATCATGATACATTACAGTTACACCCCCAACACCCCCTGGACGAATGCAAGCACAAAAGGAAATGAGTCGAATGATTGTAATATATTCAAATACATGAATCAAAAATATATACATATATAGAGATATTCGCACTATAAACAAATATATACACCTAGAATACAAGTCCAAGGGATTCCACCATCATAGTCCGTGGACCGCTGGGCCCAAAATGCATGGGCGAGGCCCACACTCAATACCCGAACAAGACGGAGAGAACACTGCTGGGGCATCAGATAGAAATAAAACAGGCACCTCAGGGGGAAGGGAAGGGGGGCACCTCAGCTGGATGAGTGCACGACTCCAGATCCATGAGGGGGCGCCATGCCTACTGCTTTATCCTTGGGAGTGCAAAGACACACTCTCTCTCAAGTCTCTCCAGTGGGTGGGTTGCCCACTGATTTATCCTGGGGAGTGCAAAGCCACATCCTCTCAAGTTTCTCCAGTGGGTGGTTTGCCCACTGCTTTATCCTGGGACGTGCAAAGCCACAGTCTCTCAAGTCTCTCCAGTGGGTGGGTTGCCCACTGTTTTATCCTGGGGAGTGCAAAGCCACAGTCTCTCAAGTCTATCCAGTAGGTGGGTTGCCCACTGCTTTATCCTGGGGAGTGCAAAGCCACAGTCTCTCAAGTGGGTGTCATTCTCCACTGGTTCTGGAGGGGGCTTTGTGCCCAGAGTGCTTCATCCTGCCAAGGACTGAGGTAGTGGATGTCATTCTCCACTGGTTCTGGAGGGGGCTTTGTGCCCAGAGTGCTTCATCCTGCTCGTGGCGGCCTCAGTAGCGTCAGAATCTTTGGCGCTCACTGGCCTGCTGTGCTTGTTGCGGCGGTGTCCTTGCCAGTGGTGCTGGTGGCGGCGGTGTCCTATTCAGCGGTGCTGGTGGAGGCGGTGTCCTGTTCAGCGGTGCTGGTGGCGGCGGTGTCCTTGGCAGCGGTGCTGGTGGAGGCGGTGTCATGTTCAGCGGTGCTAGTGGCGGCGGTGTCCTTGGCAGCGGTGCTGGTGGCGGCGGTGTCCTGTTCAGCAGTGCTGGTGGCGGCGGTGTCCTTGGCAGAGGTGCTGGTGGCGGCGGTGTCCTGAGCGGCGGTGCTGGTGGCGGCGGTGTCCTTGGCAGCAGGGCTGGTGGCGGCGGTGTCCTTGGCAGCGGTGCTAGTTGCAGTCTTGTCCGCTGTGCAAGTTTTCCCAAACTTGCCGGTTTTACTGTGCCCCTTCCCCACCTTGGATGGTGGCGCAGCTGTCTCCACACTCCCAACTGTACCCCTGGGAGCGGCTTTGGTGGCAGATGTTTTTTCTCTCTCCCGCCGGGCACTGGCCAACTTTTTATGCTTTTGAAGTGGGGGACTGTCCGAGCTCTGGGTCTTTGCCACACTGGCTGCCCTGCTGCCTGGCGCACTCCAGAAGCCGGTTACTACTGGCAACACTGTTCCCACAGATGTTGTGGCTGAGGCGCTGGGTTGGGACCTGGAGAGGTGGGCCCTAGGAGACTGAACGGGTGGGGGAGATGAGGGAAAGAGGTCAAGGTTGGACAGGAAAAGTTTTTTGGGCACACTGGGACGGGTAGATGGAGGGGGTTTGGGAGTGGAGGAAGAGGTAGTGGTTGTAGGAGGTGTATGTTTGCTGACTTTGGGTGAAGGTGCATGGGCTGGAGGCTGTTGTGAGGTGGATGGCTGTTGGGTGGGTGTGGGGCTCCATTTGTGTACCTTGAGAGATGGGCTCACAGACACACTAGGAGAGGACACAGGGGATGTGTGAATGGTTGTGGGGGTGGTGACTGCACGTGAGTGGGGTGTGGTGGTAGGTGTGCTGGTGATAGAGGTAGTGACGGAAGATGTAGTGCATGCAGGTGTGAGTGGAGACGACACAGGTAGGGAGGAGGGAGACGAGGAGGAGGGGGACACAGTGAAGGCAGTGACTGCTGGTATGTCTGCATGTGTATGATGCTTGCGTTAGTGCCTGTGGGATGTGTGGTGCTTATGTTTGCCTGAGCTTCCCTTGTGTGTTGATGTGTGTACATGCTGGTCTGATGGTGTGCTTGGGATAGGCTGAGGTACAGGGGTTTGTGTCTTGGTGGAGGAAGTTAGAGTGGGGAGGCTAGAGACAGGGACAATGGCTGCCATCAGTGCTGAGGCAAAAGTCTGAAAAGCTCGCTGTTGGGCTGCCTGACCAGAATGAATGCCCTCCAGGTTTGCATTGGTTTGTTGCAACTGCCTCTCTACACCCTGGATAGCATTCAGGTAGACTGCCCAACAGTGAGGGACCTGAGGAGGTCAATGGCCTCCTCACTGAGGGCAGCAGGGGTGACAGGGGCAGGGCCTGAGGTGCCTGGGGCTAAGGAGATGCCCACCCTCCTAGGTGAGCAAGCACAGGACAAACGCTGAGGGGCTGCTGGGAGGGCGGTGCTGGTACGGGGGTGGCGGCTGTACCTGTAGATGCGGGGGGCACAGAGGTGCCCACCACTGCAAGGGAGCTCCCATCAGAGGAGGAGTCCGTATCGCTGGTCTTAGCTCCTATCCCTGCCATGGATCTCCCCTCACCCTCAGTCCCACTGGTGAATTCCGTTGTGTCGCCCTCCAGGGCCATGTGGGATGCAGCTCCCTCCTGCTCCGGTGCCACTGCGCCTCCGCCTGATGATGCTAATGTACACAAGAACAGGGAGACCACAAAAAGGGGGGGAAGACAGAAGAAAGACATGTTGAGTGCATGCAATACCGCTACCGTTGGCGGACACTACAGACACAGAAGCCCCCTACACTACGCCGTGCACTTGGAGTTCCCTAATCAATCACAGGGACATGGGTTACAGGGCCATGCCCGATTGCTGCACACATGGATGTCATAGGAGCCTGACTAGGTGTAGTTGGATCTGTACACAGGTGGGGTGGGGTGTCACAGGCCCTGCCTTAAGAAGGGACCTTGCCTACTAAACTCGCCCTGGTCTAGGGGAACCCACAGCCCACCTCCCCCACCCAGACACCTACAATGAGCGCTGAATCAGCTGAATGAGAGTGTACTCACCCCCTTGCGGCTGCTGTGATGCCCTCAAGCGCCCATCCAACTCCAGGTAGGCCACCGCCAGGATCCGGAACATCAGGGGGGTCATGGTGCGACAGGCACCCCTCCCACGTTGGGAGGCCATCCCCAGCTGGGCCTCCGCCATCTTCTTGCTCCAGCGGCGAAGGTCCTCCCATCTTTTACGGCAGTGGGTGCTCCGTCTGTGGTAGACCCCCAGGGTCCGGATTTCCTTGGCAATGGCACGTCAAATATCCTTCTTCTTGTGGGCGCTGACCTACAGGAATAGTACAGGGGAAAAGGAGAAGATATAACTGTCCGCACTGTCACAGTCATTGGCCTGCATCCCTACCCTTGCCATGACGCATATGCACTCACCGTCGTTTCATGCACGCCTCATTCTCCACCCCCCCATCCTTCATCCACACCACTCCAAACAGCCATTGCCCATTCAGCATGCTCACAGTGTACTCACCTGTTTGTCTGGAGGACCGTAGAGTAGCGTGTACGGGAGGACCCCATCCACTAGTTTCTCCGACTCCTCCGTGCTGAAGGCAGGGGCCCTTTCCCCAGACACACGAGCCATTGTCTCTTCCAGACTGAGGTCACAGCAGCACTTGCAGCGTAGGTCCTCTCCTGTCGAAGATCAGGTATCAAGTGATTGAACAGACAGAAAATGGCGGTCACGTCCACGGCGGTGTGTACCGTCACCGCCAGGGTACATTGTCATTGGCTCCTGGGACCCATCGGGTCCAATGTTAACCAATGTAGGATTGCACCGCGGTCTTCGACCGCCTACCGCGACGGTGTACAACGCCAGCGCAGTTACCTCATATCCCCTTGACCCACTTTACAGGTCAGGCAGCTGCCATTTCAGGGGCCCACATGGCATTATTTTGGACTGCGTCACACATATCTAGGCCTTGCTTAAACACTAATACAGCCATATGTCGATTAGCAAACATTTTCCGATTAAGTTGTGTTTACGTACCTCAGAGTTGGTTGACTCTCTGCTCGCTGTTCTCCTCCATAGGCAACGTCCGCTGGGGCAGGTGATGATATGGCAGCATCCTCCGGTGTACAGACCACTGGTGGACCTGTCGACAATGGAGGAGCGACATGTGATCAACACCTACAGACTTCATCGTACCACAATCCTGGAACTGTGTGCCCAGTTGGAGCCAGACCTGATGTCAGATATCTGCCATCCCACAGGAATCCCCCCTCAAGTGCAGGTGCTGTCAGTACTCAATTTCCTAGCAAGTGGGTCTTTTCAAACAACAGTGGCCATAGCATCAGGGATGTCCCAGCCTATGTTTTCCATTGTATTGTCCAGAGTGTTGTCTGCCCTGCTGAAACACATGCGGAGCTACATCATTTTCCCTCAAGTGGAGGATTTGCCTACAGTGAAAGGTGACTTCTATGCCCTGGGACATATCCCCAACATCATAGGTGCCATTGATGGGACACATGTGGTCTTGGTCCCCCCACACAGGAGTTAACAGGTGTACAGAAACTGGAAGAGTTACCATTCAATGAATGTGCAGATGGTGTGTTTGGCCGACCAGTACGTCTCCCATGTGAATGCCAAATTTCCTGGCTCTGTGCATGACACTTACATTCTGAGGAATAGCAGCATCCCTTATGTGATGGGGCAACTCCAGAGACACCGTGTGTAGCTATTAGGTAAGGACATGGACCCTATACAGTGTGAATAGGAGTCGTGGTCTGGGGATGTCCCTATGAGTTAGTGTGTGTCTAACAGTTGTCCCTCGCCATTTGCAGGTGACTCTGGTTACCCCAACCTGTCATGGCTACTGACCCCTGTGAGGAATCCCAGGACAAGGGCAGAGAAACGCTACAATGAGGCCCATGGGCAAACTAGAGGATCTTCGGCCTCCTGAAGGCCAGGTTCCAGTGCCTCCATATGACAGGTGGTTCCCTAGTCTACTCACCAAAGAAGGTGTGCCAGATCATTGTGGCCTGCTGTATGCTTCACAACTTGGCTTTGCAACGACAGGTGCCTTTTCTGCAGGAGGATGGTCCAGATGGAGGTGTTGTGGCAGCTTTGGAGCCTGTGGACAGTGAAGACGAGGAAGCAGAAGAAGAGCATATAGACAACAGGAACATGGTGATCCAGCAATACTTCCAGTGAGACACAAGTGAGAAGACAACACTACCTGCTACATCTGATTTAATTCTACTACCTCTCATCTGTCTGTCATTTTCACCCAGTGTATGGTCACTGAGTTGTCACTTTACCTTACGATTTCACAGATGTGGTTCCCACTGTGTGACATCTGCTTTGTTTCCGCATTGACTAGAGCTGTGTGACATAGGTATGTTAACATTACATTGGATATAGCATTTTGCCACTGTTATTGCTAAAACACATTTTCGAAAGCACAGACTGACTCCACATTGTTTTGTGATTTAAGGGTGTTTATTTAAGTGCTAAATAGTGGAGGGGGTTGTGAAATGGTCAGGGGTGATGGTGGAGGAATGTCCATGGCAGAGTCCAGTCTATTAGTCTCACAGGTGCATAGTCCAAAGGGGCATAGGAAGTGGAGCTGGGGCAGTTTAAGGACGGACAGGGTGACAAAGTGGGACAGAAGGATGACAATCAGGGTGGTCTCATTTCTTGTCAGGGGTCTTGGAATTGTTCTTTATCTTTGTCCTGGATCTCAGGGACCGCCTGCGGGGTGGTTCTCCATCTGCAGGGGGTGGGGTGCTGGTGTTATGGTCCTGTGGTTGTGCCTTCTGTCCACTAGCGCCGGCTGAGATGGTTGGCAGTTCATCATCCACGCTAGTGTCAGGGGCCCCTTGTTGTGCCACAGTGTCCCTCCTGGTGTTGACGAGTTCCTTCAGCACCCCTACAATGGTGCCCAGGGTGGAATTGATGGATTTTAGTTCCTCCCTGAAGCCCAAATACTGTTCCTCGTGCAGCCGCTGGGTCTCCTGAAACTTGGCCAGTACCGTTGCCATCGTCTCCTGGTAATGGTGGTAGGCTCCCATGATGTTGGAGAGGACCTCGTGGAGAGTGGGTTCCCTGGGCCTGTCCTCCCCTGTCGCACAGCAGCCCTCCCAGTTCCCCTGTGTTCCTGGGCCACTGTCCCCTGAACCGTATGTCCACTGCCACTGCCCCCAGGTTCCTGGTGTTGTAGGGCTGGTGGGTTAGCCTGGGTTCCCTGTAGTGGTGGACACACTGCTGATTGACGTGTCCTGGGGACAGAGGGATGGGCCCGCTGGGTGGGTGCTGTGCTGGTGTTTCCAGAGGGTGGAAGCTCTGTAGTGGCCTGTGCCAGTGTGAGGGGAATCGACTGTCGTGAGGTCCCAGATGGGCCGGGCTGGTCATCTGGATCCAGTTGGACAGAGGTGCTGTCATCACTGTGGACCTCTTCTGTGGGTGGAGTGGACATGTCTGGACCCTCCTGTCCAGTGACGTTGGGTAGGGGTCCTGCAGGGGTGTAAAGGCATGATTATTGCATCTGTGTGTGCCATGGTGTGCAATGGGTGGGTGACCCTGTACCCCAGTGCTTCCATAATGGTTTAGGGTGGTGTATGGGTATGTGTAGTGGCCATGCTTTGGTGATGGGTGTCCATACTTTGGTGTTACATGCAGGGCTTGGATGTGGGATATGTGGTTTGTGATAGCGGGACATACGTAAGGAGTTGGAGTGATGGGGGTGAGGGTGGGGGCATGTGATAGCATGCAGGTGGATGGGGGATGAAGTAGTGAAAGATTTGGCTTACCAGAGTCCATTCCTCCAGCTACTCCTGTGAGGCCCTCAGGATGTAGTATAGCCAAGACCTGCTCCTTCCATGTTGTTAGTTGTGGGGGAGGAGGTGGTGGTCCGCCTCCAGTCCTCTGAACCGCAAGGTGGTGTCTTGAGACCACGGACCACACCTTCCCCCGTAGGTAATTCCACCTCTTCCTGATGTCATCCTGTGTTCTTGGGTGCTGTCCCACTGCGTTGACCCTGTCCACGATTCTGCACCATAGCTCCATCTTCCTAGCTATGGGGGTTTGCTGCACCTGTGATCCGAATAGCTGTGGCTCTACCCGGATGATTTCCTCCACAATGACCCTGAGCTCCTCCTCAGAAAACCTGGGGTGTCTTTGCGGGGCCATGGGGTGGTGTGGGTGATGTGTGGGGTAGTGTGTGTTGTGATGTGTGGGGTGATATTTAGAGGTGTGTTGTGTGAGGTGCTTGGATGTTGTGTGAGTGATGGTGTAGGGTGCCTGTGGATGCTATTGTTCTTTCTGGTGGTGTCTCTCTCTGGCCTTCTGTCGGAATTGTTGACGTAAGGGTTTGTGGGTGATGTGGGTGTGTGTTTTATATTGTATTGGATGTGTGGGAGTGGTGTGTGTATGTGTATCAGGTGTGAGTATTTGGAATTGTCCAATGTGGTAGTGTTTTGTAAATGTGTGTGTATTTTGAGTGCGGCGGTGTGCACCGCCAATGGAATACCGCGGTTAAAAGACCGCCGTGTGGATTCGTGGGTCGTGATAGTATGGGCGTATTCCTGTTGGCGTGACAGTGTCAGTTTTGTTATCGCCAGTTTATCACTGACCTTTGGTGTGGCGGACTTGTGTGGGTGTCTGGATTTGATGTCCATAATGACCGTGGCGGAATTCCGCGGCCGTGGCGGTGTGTTGGTGATCTTCTGCACGGAGGTAAGCAGCTTTTAACGCCAATGTTATAATGACCCCCAAAGTCTCAGATCACCCGATCGGCTCCTCCACCTCTCTGCCAAGGTGTTCACTTTTGTTTAGATTGTACAAAGGTATGGGGCATGTATTCAATGCAATTTGGAGCACTGCACTCACTATCCACCTCTTCACATCCTGGTGCTGTGGGATATACAAACCCTGAGTATAGCTCACCATCAGAATCTTCTTCTAAACATGGAGAGTATGTTTGTATATCTCCATGCCCTAGAATGGCCAGTACACCATGTAAGATGCTGGATGGTGATAGTACTAAATACATAGGGACAGAAAATGCCAAATGTACACTTCATTTAGATGATAAGATGTCCGCCCCTAGGAAAGATGGGGTGCACTTAACGAAGGGTTGAAGGACACACAGAGAATTGGTGGTGGTAAAAAGTCAGGAATATTTTCTGAAAAATCAAGTAAAAATGAGACAGCAAGAGTATCTTTAACACCAGACTGTCCTTTCACAAGTTGCTGGAGGTTTATGCACCCAGGTGCAGAGAAGAATAGTGTAGACAAGTGGGTCGAAATGCAGGAGGATGAATAGGCAGGCCCAAGAGGGAATTATGAAAGAGGAGTAGGGCCCGGGACAGTGGAGGTCCCCTAATGGGCCACATATGATTGAACAAAGAGGACCAGATGCCATAGTCCTTACACATAGCATCCTAGGAGAAGAGGATATGGGATCAGACAAATCCTACGAAGGACCAAAGGAGGTATCACATGATGTCACTGAACATATACATAGAATGTCCCTTCTTGAAAAATGCAATAGGGAACAGTCACAGAATGCCTTTGTGGGAGAAGAAAGCAATGTGGAAGGACAAGCCTTACGAAGAGGCCAATAGGAATTGAGGAGATTAGCATCAATGGTACACATGCCTGGCCATATGGGAAAAAGAGAACTTTTAGCATAGCAAGAAAGATGACACTGAGGAAAGATGTGGCATGAGTACTCCCCATATGTCCAGGCAATGATTTGATGCCCAATGAAATAGCCCAACATGAGAATAGTTGGCGTAATGTTTTCCCTTTTACTGACAACCTATCGGGTTGGACAGGAGGATTGACATAACAGATGACACCATGGCCACAAGAGGGTTCCTTTAAGCCCTGAGACATGGCAAATGCAGAAATTTGCCTTTCTCATGCTATAGGGGAACCTTACTGGGACTATCCCTATATGCAGGATAGTCTCAGAGCGTGGCAGAGGAATGCTTGTGAGTCTAACTCTTGTCACCCTACTGACCATATGACTAGAGTCTTGATGCAATTGCCCTTGACATTTAAAGGCCCAGGGGCTCCTCAGTATATACCATTGCCCCAGATGGACAAAGGATATCTTAAAAAACAGTTGCCACCCCTCTCTTAAGGGGCTGGGAAATGGATAGCAGCTTTAAAAAAACATACCACAGGAGTTAATCTTGCAAAAGGGGACGTTAAAAGTTTACTCATTTCCCATATAGGAGAAAACATTGTTCACAAAAGCAGGAGTAAAGAATGTGACATTGACCAACACAAAATATGATGCATTTTAATGGAGTGAGCAGAATTGTTTGGAAACAACTATGACAAATGTATACGGACAGGCCACACATGGGGTCTCTTATGACACAGACAATGCAGCCAAATGAGGATCCAGTTCAATTCCTCAGCAGAATAAAGGAAAAATGTACATAAGAAGTAGGGGAGAGGTATGAGATGACTGGACAGAATGCAACACTGTTTTATAACATAGTGAAAAAGGGCCTATCAGCTGAAGTGCAGGACAAGCTAGATAATGTAGTGTCCTTAGATGCCAAACCGTTGACAAAGAGACAGGAAAAGGAAAAACGTGAGAAAGACAAAATAGAGAATGCAGCAACCAAATTGGTCCAGCAGACGTTGACCAAGAAAACAGAGGAAGGAATTGTCACAGTAACTTCCCAGTTAACAGCAATGTCCCTGGGTGTGCTCTATCTGGGCACCCCAATCACAGCCAACCAGTATGCCCAGAGAGGCAATAACAGGAATAATGGAAGAGGAGGGAGTAAAAGGTTTTGGGGAAATAGATTAAGAACATTCCAGATTGGAAAGACCAGACACTATTGTAAAATGCCGGGACATTTCATTAGAGAATATAGGGGGTCATTACAACCCTGGCGGACAGTGTTAAATGTGCGGTAATACCGCAAACAGGCCGGCGGACAAAAAAAGGGAATTATGACCCTGGCGGAAACCGCCAACAAAGACAGCCACTTTAACACACCGCCCGCCACGGCGGTACAGACAAGCAGCGCGGTGGTTACCGCCAACAGATAGGCGGCAGACAATGTACCGCCCACACTATTACAACCCGCCAATCCGCCACCTTTTCCGGGGCGGATTCACCGTGGATAAAAACACGGCGGAAACAGTTTCTGCAATGGGAAAACGCTCACCTTAGCACATCCCACGAGGAAGGAGGACACCATGGAGCCGGAATTACAAATCCTACCTGCCCTTGTTTTTCTTCTCCTTTACGACCAACAGCTACGTAGGCACAGAAGATACCGGTGAGTACTGCATCTATGACACGGGGAGGGGGAGGCAAAAGTCAGGGCGACACCCACCAAACACCCCCACCCCCACCTTTGCATTATACAACATACACACCAATGCAGTCACAAAAATCACAGTAACAACCCACAATCACCCCGTAAGAATGCACAGACAATGCGAAATTTGGGCAAACATAGTAATGTGCCAATATACATGTCATACAAAAATATACAGATAAATATCTCAAAATCACTCTTATTTACACATACAATCTGAGAAGTAGTGCAGATATGTACACAACAATGTCCGTGCACCAACAGTCCAAAAAAGCATGGGCGAGGCCTACAATAGATACCTGACCAAAATCGGAGAGAACACTGCCGGGGCATCAGATAGAAACACTACAGGCACCTCAGGGGGAAGGGAATGGGGGGGCACCCCAGCCAGATAAATGCGAAGCCAGATCCACGACGGGGCTCCATGCCCATTGATGTATCCTGGGGAGTGCAAAGCCACAGTCTCTCAAGTCTCTACAGTGGGTGGGTTGACAACTCTGCCGTCCTGGGGACTGCAAAGCCACAGTCTCTCAAGTCTCTACAGTGGGTGGCTTGCCCACTGTGCCATCCTGGGGAGTGCAAAGCCACAGTCTCTCAAGTGGATGACAGTCTCCTCTGGTTCTGGAGGGGGCTCTGTGCCCAGAGTGCTTAATCATGCTAAGGACAGAGGTAGTGGATGTATCTCTCCACTGGTTCTGGAGGGGGACTGGTGCCCAGACTGGATGAGTCTCCCCGTAAAAGTACCTGTCCTGTGACTGTCCCAGCTGCACATGGAATAAGGATGCCTGATGTGGCGGTCCATTCAGTCCTACACGGTGCATGCCCTGTTCAGCGGTGCTTTGCCATGGCGGTCTTTGCCCTGTTCAGCGGTGCTTTGACATGGCGGTCTTTGCCCTGTTCAGCGGTGCTTTGCCATGGCGGTCTTTGCCCTGTTCAGCAGTGCTTGCCTTTGCTCTGTCTGACCTGTTCAGCGGTGCTTTGCCATGGCGGTCTTTGCCCTGTTCAGCGGTGCTTGCCTTTGCTCTGTCTGACCTGTTCAGCGGTGCTTTGCCATGGCGGCCTTTGCCCTGTTCAGCGGTGCTTTGCCATGGCGGTCTTTGCCCTGTTCAGCGGTGCTTGCCTTTGCTCTGTCTGACTTGTTCAGCGGTGCTTTGCCATGGCGGTCTTTGCCCTGTTCAGCAGTGCTTGCCTTTGCTCTGTCTGACCTGTTCAGCGGTGCTTTGCCATGGCGGTCTTTGCCCTGTTCAGCGGTGCATTGCCATGGCGGTCTTTGCCCTGTTCAGCGGTGCTTGCCTTTGCTCTGTCTGACCTGTTCAGCGGTGCTTTGCCATGGCGGTTCTGATACAGATATTGGTGTGTGGCATGACGATCTCTACACTGGGCATTGGTGTGTGGCATGACGATCTCTACACTGGGCATTGGTGTGTGGCATGATGATCTCTACAATGGGCATTGGTGTGTGGCATGACGTTCCATCATTGCCCAGCGGGGCTGTGGCATCCTGGCCCCTCCTGGGCTGTGACTCCGGCGATGGTCTCCTGACCAGTGACGATACTTGTGCCCTCATGGGCTGTGACTCCGGCTGTGGTCTCTGGACCAGTGACGATACTTGTGCCCTCCTGGGCTGTGACTCCGGCGGTGGTCTCTGGACCAGTGACGATACTTGTGCCCTCCTGGGCTGTGACTCCGGCGGTGGTCTCTGGACCAGTGACGATACTTGTGCCCTCCTGGGTGTGACTCTGGCGGTGGTCTCTGGACCAGTGACGATACTTGTGCCTTCCTGGGCTGTGACTCCGGCTGTGGTCTCCTGACCAGTGACAATACTTGTGCCCTCCTGGGCTGTGACTCTGGCGGCGGTCTCTGGACCAGTGACGACGGTGCTGGTGGTTGTGTCTGGACAGCCGGTAATGATGATGCACTTCTCCGCCGTGACACTCACAACAGGCTGGGCAGACTTCCTCTGGACCTTCCACACCTTTGTTGGAGTTACAGCTGACTCACCAATCCCCTTCGATCCCATGTCACTTGATGTCCCACCAGGAGTCTTAAGACGGTCCCGTCGTCCACTCTCCAATCTTAGAGCCTTTACAGGGGGTGGGCTGCCAGTGCCTTGGCTCCGGGTCCTACTGCCTGCCCTGGTGGCCGGTGCACTCCAAAAACCTGGAACACGCACCACTGGTACTGGAGGCTTTTTGGCTGAGGCGCTACGACGGGATTGATGAATTGGAGGGGAGAGGGTGCGGGCAAAAAGGTCAATTTGACATAGGGACAGTTTCTGACGGACACTGGGATGGGTAGCTGGAGAGGGTCTGGGTGTGGAGGAAGAGGAGGTGGTTGTAGGAGGTGTCACTTTAGGTGTTTTGGGTGCAGGTGCAGGTACTGGAGGCTGTTGTGAGGTGGATGGATGTTGGGTGAGTGATTGCCGGCGTTTGTGTACTTTGGGAGTGGGCGTCACAGACACACTGGGAGAGGACACAGGGGACGTGTAAATGGCAGTGGAGGTGGTGAGTGCAGGTGAGCGGCTTGTGGTGCTGGGTGTCCTGGTGCGAGTCCTAGTGCCTGTAGATGTGGTGCATGCAGGTGTGTGTGTAGACGACACTGGGAGGGAGGAGGGAGAAGAGGAGGAGGGGGACACAGTGGATGTTGCTGTATCTGTATGTGGGTGAGGCTTGCGTGAGTGCTTGTGGTGTGTGTGGTGCCTATGTTTGCTTGAGCTACTTGTGTGTGCTGACTTGTGTGCATGCTGGTCTGTAGATGTGCTTGGGATGGGCTGGGGTACAGGAGATTGGGTCTGGGTGGAGGAAGTTGGAGGGGGGAGGCTAGACACAGGGACAATGGCTGCCATCAGTGCTGAGGCCAGAGATTGCAGGGTTCGCTGAAGGACGCTTGACCAGAATGAATGCCCTCCAGGAATGCATTACCGTGTTGCAACTCCCTTTCTTCACCCTGGATGGAATTCACAATGGTAGACTGCCCAACAGTGAGTGACCTGAGGAGGTCAATGGCCTCCTCACTGAGGGCAGCAGAGGTGACTGGGGCAGGGCCTGAGGTGCCTGGGGCGAAGGTGATGCCCACCCTCCTGGGTGAGCGGGCACGGGGCGAACGCTGAGGGGCTGCTGGGAGGGCGGTGCTGGTAGGGGAGGTGGCGGCTGTACCTGTAGAAGTGGGGCGCACAGATGGTACCGCCACCATAAGGGAGCTCTCATCGGCGGACGAGTCTGTGTCGCTGGTTGGTGATCCGGTAGCCGACGTGAAGCTCCCCTCGCCCTCCGTCCCACTGGTGCACTCAGAGTCTGTGGTGTGGCCCTCCATGGCCATGTGGGATGCAGCTCCCTCGTGCTCCGGTCCTACTGTACCTCCGCCTGATGATGCTGATGTACAAAAGGACAGGTAGAGCAGGAAAAGGGGGGAGACAGAACAAAGAGAGTTTTAGTGCATGGCATGCCGCTACCGTTGGTGGACAAGACAGACGCAGCAGCCCCCTGCATTACGCCGTGCTCCTGCCCTCTGCACATGCAATTTCTGGGATATGGCCCACATGTCAATGGTGGACATCTGCGCACATGGATGCCACAGGGGCAACTATACCTCAACCTGGCACTCTGCTGAGGTAGGGTTGAGTGCCACATGGCCTAGATTACGGAGGGGCCTTGCCTACCTAACTCGCCCTGGCCTAGGGACACCCACAGCCCACCTCCCCCACCCAGACCCCTCCACTGCACGCAAAGTCCGCAGAATGAGGTTGTACTCACCCCCTTGTGTCTGCTGTGATGTCCTCAAGCGCCATCCAACTCAGGGTAGACCACCGCCAGGATCCGGAACATCAGGGGGGTCATGGTGCGACGGGCACCCCTCCCACGTTGGGAGGCCATCCCCAGCTGAGCCTCCGCCGTCTTCTTGCTGCAGCGGCGAATGTCCTCCCATCTCTTCCGGCAGTGGGTGCACCGTCTCTGGTGGGCCCCCAGGGTCCGGACCTCCTTGCCGATGGCACGCCAAATGTCCCTCTTCTGGTGGGCGCTGACCTACATGACATGCACAAGGGAAGAGGAACAGTCATTACCAACTGCACCGTCAATGTGAGTGGCCCCCTACCTACTCTGGCCATGTGGCCCATTCATTCCCATGCATTAATGTTCTATGAACTCTGGCCCCTTCCCTCTTCCACCCAGCCCTCTCCACCCAGGCCTAGCCCATACAACATGCTCCCTGTGTATTAACCTGTTGGTCTGGAGGACCGTAGAGTAGCATGTACTGGGGGAGGACCCCATCTACAAGTTTCTCCAACTACTGTGCAGTGAAGGCAGGGGCCCTTTCCTCAGACGCAGCAGCCATCGTCGCTTCCAGACCGAGGTCACAGCAGCACTAGCAGTGTAGGTCCTCTCCTGTCGAAGGTCAGGTATCTAGTGATTGAACAGATAGAAAATGGCGGTGACGTCCGTGGCGGTGACGTCCGCGGCGGGGCGCATCATCACCACCGGCGCACCTGTTCATTGGCTCCTGGGACCCATAGGGTCCAATGTTAACCAATGCAGCATTGCGCCGCTGTCTACGACCGCCTAACGCGACGGTGTGCAACGCCAGCGCAGTTACCCCACAATCCCATTGTCCCAGTTTAGAGGTCAGGCAGCCGCCATTTCAGGGGGCCACATGGCTTCATTTACTACTGCGTCACACATAGCTAGGCCTATACTCAACACACATACAGGAAGGGTTTATTGTCTGGTGTAGTCTTGTGTGTAACTGTGGGTACATACCTGGAGGAATAGTGACTGGTTCTTCGCTGTTGTCTTTCTTAGGCACCGTCAGCTGGGACATATGAGAAGATGGTGGAATCCTCCGGTGTACCGACCGCTGGTGGACCTGTTGACAATGGAAGAAAGACATCCACAGGTTTGACCGTGCCACAATCCAGGAACTATGTACCCAGTTGGAGCCAGACCTGATGTCACCAATCCGCCATCCGACTGGAATCCCCCCTGATGTGCAGGTGCTGTCAGTGCTCCATTTCCTTGCAAGTGGGTCTTTTCAGACAACAGTGGCCATGGCATCAGGGATGTCCCAGCCTATGTTTTCCAACGTGCTGTCCAGAGTGTTGTCTGCCCTGCTGAAACACGTAAGGAGATACATCATATTCCCTCAGGTGGAGGATTTGCCTACAGTGAAAGGTGACTTCTATGCCCTTGGACATATCCCCAACGTCATAGGTGCCATTGATGGGACCCATGTAGCTCTGGTCCCCCCCCACAGAAGTGAACAGATGTACAGGAACAGGAAGAGTTATCATTCGATGAATGTCCAGATGGTCTGTTTGGCAGACCAGTACATCTCCCAGGTAAATGCTATGTTCCCTGGCTCTGTGCATGACGCCTACATCCTACGGAATAGCAGCATCCCTGATATGATGGGTGAACTCCAGAGGCACTGTGTATGGCTATTGGGGGACTCTGGTTACCCCAACCTGTCCTGGCTATTGACCCCAGTGAGGAATCCCAGGACCAGGGCAGAGGAACGGTACAATGAGGCCTATGGGCGGACTAGGAGGGTTATCGAACGCACCTTCGGCCTCCTTAAGGCCAGGTTCAGGTGCCTCTATATGACAGGTGGATCCCTATTCTACTCACCGAAGAAGGTGTGCGACATCATCGTCGCCTCCTCCATGCTCCATAATTTGGCATTGCAACGCCAGGTGCCTTTTCTTCAGGAGGATGATCCAGATGACGGTGTTGTAGCAGCTGTGGAGCCTGTGGACAGTGATGAGGATGAAGCTGAGGAAGAAGAAAACAACAACAGGGATTCAGTCATACAGCAATATTTCCAGTGACACACAGGTGAGAACATTTTCAGGTTTAACATTACATTAACTTTCAAACGTCTACCTCTATCCTGTACCTACATTTCACTCACTATTTGTTAATTGAGTTGTACCCTTCCATTTCAGTTTCACAAGTGTGGTAACCTACGTGTCAACTGCTTGCATCCTTGAAGGGCTTGTGATGTGTGACATTGGTATATTAGCCTTACAATGGGTAACCCATTATGACACTGTAATTGATAATACAAAGTTCCAAATAATAGACTGACTCCAGAATGTTTTGTGTTTCAAGGGTGTTTATTTAAGTGCTCAAAAAAGTGAAGGGGGTTGTAAACTGGGGATGGGTGATGGTGGAGGAATGTCCATGGCAGAGTCCAGTCTATTAGTCTCACAGGTGCACTGCCCATCTGGGCATTGGAAGTGGAGCTGGGGCAGTTCAAGTATGGACAGGGTGACAAAGTGGGACAGTGGGGGGACAATCAGGGTGGTCTTATTTCCTGGCGGGGGTCTTGCCATCTTGCTCTGTCCTGTTCCTGGATCTCAGGGCCCGCTTGCGTGGTGGTTGTCTGTCTGCAGGGGGTGGGGTGCTGGTGTGGTGGTCCTGTGGTGGGGCGTCCTGTCCACTAGCGCCGGCGGAGGTGGTGGGCAGTTCGTCGTCCTGGCTAGTGTCAGGGGCCCCTTGGAGATCCACGGTGTCCCTCAAGGTCTTTTGAATGTCCGTCAGCACCCCTACGATGGTGCCCAGGGCGGAGCCGATGGTCCTGAGCTCCTCCCTGAACCCCAAATACTGCTCCTCCTGGTCCCTGTTGTTGTTGGGGTGGTGGGTTAGCCTGGGTGCCCTGTAGTGGTGGACACACCGCTGATTGACCTGTCCTGGGTAGGGAGGTTTGGGCCCGCTGAGTGGGTGCTGTGCTGGTGTTACCAGAGGGTGGAAGCTCGGTGTTGGGCTGTGGCTGGGCAAGGGGAACTGACTGTCCTGAGGCCCACGATGGTCCGGGCTGGTCATCAAGATCCAGTGGGGCAGAGCTGCTGTCGTCACTGTGGGCCTCTTCTGGGGGTGGAGTGGTGTTGTCTGGACCCTCTGGTGTGGTGACGTTCCTTCGGGTTCCTGCAGGGGTATAAGAACATGATTATTTCATGTTTGTGTTTCATGGTGTGCAATGATTGGGTGTGCATGAACCCCAGTGCAGGCATTCCTGTGTGGGGGCTTGTGTGATGATGGTTTGGGGGTTGTTCTGGGTATGTGCAGTGAGCATGCTTTGGTGAGGGGTGTCCATGCTTAGTTGTGTCACGCAGGGCTTGGTGTTGGGATGGGTGGTTGGTGTCATGGGTAGATTAGTGAGGATTTGGGGTGATAGGGGAGGGTGTGAGGGTGGGGGTGTGTGATAGCATGCAGGTAGGGTGGGGGATGTGATACTTAAGATTTGACTTACCAGTGTCCCATCCTCCACCGACTCCTCCGAGGCCCTCAGGATGCATAATGCCGCCAGTCCGCTGCACCGCGATGTTGTGCCTGGAGACCGTGGAACGCACCTTCCCCCGTAGGTTGTTCCACCTCTTCCTGATGTCCTCCCTATTTCTTGGGTGCTGTCCCACGGCGTTCACCCTGTCGACTATTCTGCGCCATAACTCCATCTTCCTGGCTATTGATGTGTGCTGTACCTGTGAGCCAAATAGCTGTGGCTCTACCCGGATGATTTCCTCCACCATGACCCTGAGCTCCTCCTTGGAGAAGCGGGGGTGTCTTTGGCGTGACATGGGGTGGTGTGTGTGATGTGTGGGGTGGTGTATGTGTTGATGAGTGTGGTGAGTATAGTGGTGTGTGGTATTTTGTGCGTAGATGTTGTGTGGGTGATGGTGTTGTGTGCCTCTGTGTGATGGGGTTGTCAATAGCTGTGATCTCTCTCTCGCCTTCTCTCAGAATTTGTGGTTGTAGGGGTTTGTGGGTGCTGTGGGTGTGTATTTTATATTGTGTTGGGTGTGTGGGAGTGGTGTGTGTATGTGTATCAGGTGTGTGTATTTGTAATTGTCCAATGTGGCGGTGTTTTGGAGATGTGTGTGTATTTTGAGCGCTGCGGTGTGTACCGCCAATGGAATACCGCGGTTGAAAGACCGCCACGTGGATTCATGGGTCGTAATAGCATGGGCGTGTTTCTGTTGGCGTGGAGGTGGAGGAATTGTTTCCCCATGATTATCGCTGACCTTTGTTGTGGCGGAGTTGTGTGGGTGTCTGAATTTCGGCAGATTCCGTGATGTGTGTCATAATAGCTGTGGCGGTCTACCGCGGCCGCGGCGGTGTATTGGCGGTCTTCTGCACGGCGGTAAGCGCCTTATACCGCCATTGTTGTAATGACCCCCATAGATTCAAAAAGGAAGATGAACTTAACAACCAGACAAGAGTGACATATGGCCAACTAATGGCACCACCTGCTGGTATTTTGGCACATCCTGCCATGAGTCCCCAGGTGATATACCTTTTGCAGCCCAAAATGCAAATGCTGCCTCAACCACATATACCATCCCAGCAGTTACATCAACCCGTGCCCCATATGCAGTGTGGGCCATAGCAGACTGTGCAGCCCACCTTGCATCACTGGAACTCGCAAGGGGGCGTGGGTAAATGTCAGGGGAGGGAATCCATTCCAGCAACATTACATGGGAGGATATGCCCAATGAATGTTCCCACGGAGTAGTCTCATGTTTCCAGGCTTATCGGTAACCCACAGGCCAGGCGACGTACCCATTGTAACAGTAGCCATAAATGACAAGGAGTACACGTTTCTCATCAAAACTGGGCCACTAGGTCCTGTACCCTTGAGAGGGGGCTCCTATTGTCGAATTCATCAATGGACACACAGTGGTTCTCCGGGGCTATGATGAGGGGTCTTTTCACTAAACCTGTGGGGAAGGAAATAGTTGGGTCTGTTGCTGTAGTCTCTTATTCTGCCAAAATGCCCCAGCCAACATACTAGGACGTGATCTCATGGCAAAGTTACACATGACTATTCAATTTGAAGAGGATAGATCTATGGTATATTCTACACCAGAAGTATCTTGTACACACATCATGACTATGGTCACACACCTTTTAAGCTGTGATCAGATTAGAGCTAGACCCACAGACCTTTTAGCCTTCACTAGAGCAGTGTCTTTTCCAACAACGGGGACCCTTTTCTGAAGCATTAGAAAAAATTCCTTATTCTGGAAATGGAGACTCTGGAGGTGTCTCCCACCTATGGGACACCAATGGCAAATTACATATATGCGATGTGGACATGTATCATCTTTCATCATCCCAACATACAGTTGGGAGACATATCAGATGATCAGTTATTTTTTGATGACCCCAGGATCAGATCACCCTAGTATCAGGTTGCCAGTTGACTCCTCATCAAATTGTGACAGGCAGAACAATGAACACATTTGTACCATTAAATAGGCATAAATTGGAGACTGAGAGTTCACCTGAAGGTGTACAAACTGAAATGAATGTGTACATGTTTGAGTTAACAAGGATTGAAAAGTTCTTCACCAGGTTACATGTACAGCCGACAAGCGTGCCCACGCACCTCCTGTATATGACTAAAAAACTCCATTGTCATTGGGAGCATTGGTTTACATCCAAAAGTTTGACCCCAAGTGGAAAGATAGCAGATTTAGGGCCTGATTCTAACTTTGGAGGACGGTGTTAAACCGTCCCAAAAGTGGCGGATATACCACCTACCGTATTATGAGTCCATTATATCCTATGGAACTCGTAATACGGTAGGTGGTATATCCGCCACTTATGGGACGGTTTAACACCGTCCTCCAAAGTTAGAATCAGGCCCTTAATGCCCATTTTCCTGTTACTGAAAGCAAAATTACAGTTGTGAAATTTCAAGGTCACACACCATGGATCCATCTGACGGATATGCGCCTAGCCCCTACTATGCCATACATACCTTCAGACACCGAGCAGGTAAAAGAGGAGGGAGAACAAGAGAAGCCACTGGAGTAAAGACTCCCTCTATTGTTCCAACAGTAGACAATACTTATTTTAAATCATGTATTTCTTGTTTGTTTTTCCTTTTCTGTGCACTAATACTGATATTCTTAGCTTTAGTGCATTCTTATTTCCTTGATCCTACATAAATTATGCATAGAACTGTTGATAATGATACTGACCATCAGTCTCTCCACACTGTGTTATTTGAGAATATGTGGTACCAGCATATGCATAGTATAGGCATAGGCACATCCAACACCAGCTGTTTGCTCCCTTATCCCCATGCTGCTGTAGTAGTTAGATTGCATCGCCCTAATGAGGTATCTCCAAATATCACATGCTGTCTCCTGCACCTCTTTTTATGCAGAACAAAATCACAGCTACAACAAACTCATGTTAGTCCCGTAACTGCATGCGTTAATATAACTAGATTTGACACCACCCTTAAAGTCCTACAAATCCTGACCGTAAAACAAGAGATAATGGAAGACATATCAAGAGTGTAGAAAGCAGGGCAAATGAGAGCTCACACAGAGTGAGGACATGGTGTATTACACCGAGGCATTTTTGGAAGGCTTTACCCATTGTCCAAATGTAGCAATTATTTAGCTAACACTCCACCCTCTGATTGTGCTAGCAGACCAGGTCTTAGCATTATGGGATCAATATTTGCCCAAGACAAATGGTATACTAGACCCTAGTTCACATGTAGAGCAATGTCCTTATGGGATGGTACCAAGACAGTCACCTAAGATTTGATAAGATAATAGGCCATGTCAAGAAATGTTGGATGCAAACATATATACTTGGATACTTATTACCATGTACGCTAAAAAAGCAGTGAAGGTAAAACAGTTTTCTCTTTGTTTCAGAGGAAATGGGACAGTAAGGGTGCTCAGTAACCTTAACTGTAAGCTCACCGCCTACAATGCCAATATACAGGACAGCACCTCCAGTCTGATGGATTACTATTGGATGTGTGGGGTCCGGCTGTACATGCAACTACCCCTGAACTGTAATGGCCTCTATTATACACCCCCTTTATCAGCACCAGGCAAAAAGAACTGCAGAATACTATCGTGCTACAGCTTGGAAAGAAGTCCCACAGGAATATAGACTATTCACCAATGCCCAGCTCTGTTTTTGGGAGCATTCTATTGTTTGTTCAGGCAAAAGCAACTGCCTGCTGGCTCCAAGTAATACGCTGGGAGTTAATGAAGACAATCAATGCAATTGAGAATGGATTCAAAGCTCTCAAGGAAGTACTCCAAGCCCTCAGACTGATGATAATGCAGAATAGATGTGTATTGTACTTAATGAGGGACATGGAAGGAGGGTCGTGTTGGCCAATGATGTGGACAATGGGACATTGACTAAGGCCATTCAGCCATTGCATGACCTACACAAGAAAATGAATGGGTGCCATCCTGGATGTTGGGGTTGCTTAAGGCCTTGTTGCCTTTTATAGTGATATTGCTCCATGACATGTCTTCGTAAATGTCTTATTTTTCAGGTAATAAATGCATGTTGTAAAAAGATGATAGCTAAAATGTGAGGAGCCTTTTGGGTGAGGAAAAGAACGAACGATGTTGAGGGATAGAATAGTTAGCATAATGTGATTCCTCCTAGTAGATGAGGAGGAGAGAAATAAAGTTAAAGAATCAACTAGATGGGCGACTGATGTAGAGAAATCATAGGAAAATATGTTATAGCCATATACACAATATAAAATCCCAAACCCCAAAACAAACATTTCAGATGAGGGATAGTTTTAAAACCTTTAGAAGTGGTGAACTGGCCTAAGCCTAATAAATGAATGTGCTGAAAAAGGTAACTGAGGCAGAAATATATAGGTCATAGTGCACATTAGTTTTAAGAAACACACAGAGAGGTTGGCAGAAGAAAATGGTTTTGCATTGTCATTGAGCACAGGGTGTAATCAAGGGTGGACTCTTTCTTAGTGCAAGCCTGTTGAGAATGTGTTAAAGTCAGATAGGCAGGGCTGGGTCCAGTGATGTCAAACAAGAGATAAGCACTAACTATTCAGAAAACCAAAAACATCTATATATGTTATCTCACCCTTAGTCTGATAATTACAGACTTTTGCTAAACATGGAAACATATAGAGTTTTTGGAAATATTTATTTATGTTGACAATATCTTATCTAAACAGCTTGCCATTTCCGTCATATAGGAATTTGTAACTCGTGTCTTTTGTGGCTTTTACAGTATATATATCACCGCTTTTAATCCAAAACTTTTAACTTCAGACTTCGGTTTCTTTTTGAGACTGGCTGATTCTCCTAATTGGTCAATTGAATGAAACCACCTTATTATGTACACTTGTTCTGTCTTACTTTATTAGTAGATTTTCCTCCAAAAAGCTACACAGTGTGGAGTGCAGAGACCAAATTATATTAATCCCCGCTCCATTATTTACCCAAATTGTGCTATCCTCATTGAATAACTGGTTTTCCCCGGTATAATCACAAACCTGATCCCTTAGAAGCAACTATAGATATGATGTACACACTGGACATGTGGGTTATTATTTAAATTGCGCAGACTGAGGTGAACCTGTTGGGGGGCATTTGCTAGGTGAGAAGACAAAGAAAAAAAGGAAAGAGCTCTCACACACATGTGTGCCTTTGTGGCAATGCATGGGAGACAGTGGTAAAATAGTGGGGTGAAGGAGGCGGTGCATAGACAAAGAGAAGCAAAATATCCCCATGAAAAAAGCCACACTTGGAAGAACATAGCGAGTGATTTGTGGCTAATTGCAGGGCCACAGGGGTACCTGTCCACCCCCAGAACCAGTGGACGGCTGTCACAAAGATATGTTTGTGAAGCTGGTGAAGTTTACTGGGCTAAAGGGTACCAGGTGTTGATGTCTCAAAAACTAATGGAGGACCAGCATAACACATGAGACTAATGTATAGTGGTGTGGTTATGGGACAGGGCTGGTTGAAAGAATAGAGGGTATAGAAGTCCTCAGGAAAAAAGGGAAAAAGTCTATATGGAGTGGGGCTAGGAGAGCACATGGCAGTGAGGCATGGGGTGCAGGGTCACACAGCACATACCCCCATTAAAAGGATGGGAGACTCGGCTCCCACATGCTGCTGAATGTCAATGGGTTGGGTGGGTGCTGGATAAAAGAGGGAGGGCAGGGGAGTTCTTCAGGGGCAGATGTCAAGGAAGGAATCCAATAGAACGAAGTTCCATGCAAGGATTGCAGCCTTTCATGCACTTGAGGGGGCGTGCCTTCCTACTGTTTACATTTGGTGTCCAGCTCCATGTGTATGATGTTACCCATGACCGAGGTATTGTACAGGTGCAAGACTGCCTCTTTGGCCACCTTCACTGAGAAGAAAACCATTTTAGCAATACCCAGGTCCTTCTTGGGGTTTTACAGAATTTCCACCACCTCCACCTCGCTGTACATAACACCCAGGAAGTTCTTAAAGAGGTTGTCATTCAGCTTGTGAACTTGACCTGCCTGGTGGACAGAGGCCCCACATAGTACTCGTTGATCTTGAGTTTGGGCACTTGGCCCACCTGGGGGCAATACTAAAAGCAAGAAAGGGAGACCACACTTACTTTTTGTTTAATTCACAGTGAAATTTGCAAATATTCTTGAATTGTACTGTAAATTTAAAAACATATTTTTTTGCCCTGGTAAGGTCCCAGGGGACCCCTGCACCCTGCCCCCTTTCCTTTTTTTACATTTGTTTTTGAGACTCTGCCAAAACCAAATATGAAAAGGCTGCCAACACTTCCTGGTGGAGTGATGGCGGCCAATAAGATCTTTGCAGGAGATCGGAAGGATTTCTGAACCTTTTGTGCGTCTAGATATACAAATTTGTTTTTCCTATAATTTCCCTTAAACTAAACAGAATAATACCAAATAATAAAAAGCTTAATCTGCGTACCAAAAGCTACCTGTCTGCCAAATTTTGTGTAATTCCATCCAGGGGTTCGACTGTAGTTGTGTTAAAAAACTCTTGTATATATATATATATATATATAAATATAAAACATAGTGGCAGTCACCAATATGTAGTTACAGTCAGGACCATATTTCCATAGAAAAAGCGTTTTTTTACTTGCCTAAATCTTTGACACCGTTTGACGAATCTTCATCACAAGTTCTTTTTAAAATATGCCCTGTTGATTCTTGTTGCACATGGAAAAATTCAGAGTGATCCATCAAGCAGTGGCCGTGAAAAAGGGGAGGTCAACAAAGTTGCATCCTTTTGACACAATTACAGCCTGGACAACTGGACAGAAGTATGCCAAATTTGGCAGAAAGCTTGTTTTCGGTACGCAGATTGCACTTTTGCATATTTTGTGTAAAACGGTTCAGTAGTTTACAATAAATTAAAGAAAATCCAAATTTGTATATCTGAGGTTGCAAGATTTTCATGAATGCGCACAGGCAAATGGAAATGCTGTAATTGACTGGCCACAACCTGAACAGAAAGTTGCGGCCACCATTTCATGATATGGGAGAGGGACCCTGGGGCTGAAAAACAAAATGAAAAGTAGTAGAAGGGGTCAAGGTGGAGGTATCCTGACTCCAGGAGTGTGATATAGGGGTGGTAGTGTGTCAAATTATGGGTTTAAAATGTTTTTTTTTCACCATGGGTGATATTCATGATTAATCGAGATTAATTACGAATAAGCAAAAAAGATTTTCAAAAATCAGAATCATTCATGCACTAATTCATTCACTCATACATGCACTCAGAAACTCATGCACCCACTCACACACCAACTCAGACACTCATGCATCTACTAAGGCCCACAATTAGACTCCCACACCCACTTTCAGACCCACTCAGACACTTAAGCACCCACTCACAAACCCACTCAGACCCTCATGCACCCACTCACAGACCCCATCAGACACTGATGCACCCACTCACACACCGCCTCAAAACCTCATGCACCCACACACAAACCCACTTAGACATTCATGCACCTATTCACAAACCCACTCAGACCCTAAATGCACCCACACACAGACCCACTCAGACACTGACACACCCACTCACAGACCCACTCTATCCCTCATGCACCCCCTCACAGAGCCATTCAAACACTGATGCACCCACTCACAAACCCACTCAGACCCTCATACACCCACTCACAGACCCACTAAGACACTTATGCACCCACTCACAAACCCACTTAGACCCTCATGCACCCACTCACAGACCCATGCAGACACTGATGCACCCATTCACACACCCACTGAGACCCTCACACACCCACTCCCAGATCACTCAGACACTCACACACCTACTCACAAACCCACTCAGACCCTCATGCACCCACACACAGACCCACTAGGACACTGACACACCCACTCACAGACCCACTCTGTCCCTCACGCACCTCCACACAGACCCTCTCAGACACTGATGCACCTATTCACAGAACCACTCAGACCCTCACACACCCACTTTCACATTCAGACAGACACTCTCACATCTAGAGACACCCTCTCACATCTATTCTCACACAAAGAGAGACAGACTGTTCGGCTGTGCATGGTGCAGGGTTGGGTGGCAGCAGGCCAGGCCCTGTGCCCAAAGCCAGCCATGCACAGCTGAAGGCCCTGCATGGCACTGGATTGAGTGGTTATCAGGGGTTGACCACAGGGCCTTTCATGGCCTACCCCCGCTGTGCACAGCCGAATGTGGTGGTATGATAAATATATAGTAATGAAAATAATTATACATAAACAAACATAGAAATGCACTGAAAAAAACAACGGTTCAAGGACGTTATAGTTAGGAAATAGAATTAAAAAAATAGAATTCACTTGAAAAACTAAAGATTACAAGGATGTTATAGTTAGGTTGTGAATTTACTTGTACAAAACCACATAAATTCAACAGGTATTTTCAATCAACTGTATGTTGCCACCGTGTATGCACAGCTGTTTCTTAAAAATGTGACTGCTACATTTATAGATTTAAGTACGTGGTAGAAGTTGTCATGATTGCTGTAATACCTGGGGTGAATGGCGAAGGTGCAAGGTATAGTTACTTGAAAAAACTTTAACTGCTGAATGTCTCTGATTTTGAATGTGTAAATTCTGAACCTAACTACAACATCCCTGTAACTTTCGTTTTTTTAAAGTGAACATATATATATATATATATATATATATATATATATATATAGTGGAAAAATCTCCATTGTCCCTAACTCCTCCTAACCCTTCATACAAATTTTTCAATATTGGAACACTCAAATACAAAGGTAATGCAGACTCATTGTCTACCCCATGAGCAATGTTAAGAATACCTTGAGGATAAATAAAAACAAACAAAATAGAAACGTTCTTAAGGTTGAATGTGAAAACATTGAGGGCAACAATATATAAAGTCAATTCATCAGTGCCATAACATTGAAGGGCATTTCTCTCCATATATAATGTTTAAGCATCCCGCAAGTCAGCTAGCATAAATGAGGCGCTAACGTGCATGGTTACTGCTCAGAGGTCTTTGATCCTGCATATCCTGAGCATCACAAACTGTATCATGGGTAGAACCTTATCATAAAATCTCTATGGTTCTTAGGGTGGCTCCTACTACATTCAGGTCCTGTAGAAGACTGGCCTGGTTTGTAGTGGGTACCTTGGGTACTTACACTTTAAACCAGGTCCAGTCATCCCTTATTAGTGAAATGTAGTAGTGTTCTAGTAGCTTAGGCTGATTGGGGTAGCTATAGCAGAGCAGCTTAGGCTGAATTAGGAGACATGCAAAGCTCATGCAATACCACTTATAGTTACACAGCACTTATACACAAGTAAAGACAATACTCAGTGTTACCAAAAATAAAGGTAGTTTATTTGGGTGACACAAGACCAAAAATATCTTAGAGGCAATACTCCTGGAGGTAAGTATTATACACAATATATACACTAGACAGCAAAATAAGGTAAGTAATTAGACATAGGATAGGGCAAACAATAGGAAATGCTATAGAATGCAATGGGAGAAAATAGGTCTGGCGCAACAAAAACCATAAACTAAAAGTGGAATGCGAATCACAAATTCCCCCCTAGACAAGTGTAGTGTGTAGAGAATCACTGGGAGAGTAAGAAAACCACAACGGTGAGTAAAATACCCGACACCAGAGCCCAGGAAAGTAGGAGTAAAGTACTGAAAATTTCCTTAGGACACACTACTAGTTGTGATTAGAGTTATTGCAAGAACCAAGCAAGACTGCAAACAAAAAATGGTGGGTTCCTGGACCTGAAGACCTGCAAAGAGAGGAGACCAAGTCCAGAAGTCGGAAGATGTTCCAGGAAGGATGGGAGCCCCTGCCAACCTAGAAGAAGGTGCAAAAGAAGAGTCCCCGGTTGGACGAACACTGCAGAAATGCACCAAAGGAAGACGGCTACATGTTCCTGCATAATGCAATGGATGTCCCACAAAGAGATGTTGGATGGAGGCGAATTTCGGAGCTGGATTCGTCAAACAAGCCTTAGTTCATGCAAAGTCGCAGATTGCATCAAAGTGGTGCTGTCTGGACCCAGAAGGGACCTGGGTGCCTCCACTCCGACCGAGGAGGCAGAGGGGGTTCTTAACACTGGAGGGAACCCACAGATGACCAGACAGCACACATAGAGGTCCCAGGACATGAGAACAAAGAAGGTGCAAATTGCGGTTGTTGCAGCACTACAAAAGAATGTCCCACACTGCCGGAGGACAACTCAGCAAGTTGAGTGTCGCAGGATAGAGTGCTGGGGACCTGGGCCAGGCTATACAAAAAGGATTCTTGCAAATATTGCACAGAGGCCTCAGGAGGTGAAGATGACGCTGTGCACAGGGAAACTGTTGCAAACGGAGAAGGCAAGCTCTTACCTCCTCCAAATTTGGACAGCAGGAAGTTAGGACAGTCTGTGTCGTAGGGTCCACCACCTGTGATCCAAGGAGCATGCTCACCACCAGGAGAGGAGTCCAAGAGAATCGGTCGTCGGCTGAGAAGGTGCCTGCAAGAGCAGGAAAGTGACTCTGTCACTCCAACTGAGATTTCTTCGGTCCTTCTGGTGCAGGGTGAAGACAGGGAGTCCCCAGAGTGTGCACACCATGAAACTGTTGCAGTTTCTGGCTGGAACTGGAGTTGCAGAGGAAAAGTAGCCCTTCTGCTTGCTTTGTTGCTGTTACAGCGGTTCCTGGAGCAGTCTGCTGTCGATCTGCGGTCAGAAGGTGAAGTAGTAGTTGCAGAGGATTCCTGCTGGAAATCGCAGGTAGAATCTGATGAGAAACCCACAGGAGAGACCCTAAATAGATCTGAGAGGGGGATTGGCTACCTTGTCAGGTATGGACCTATCAGGAGGGGTATCTGACGTCACCTGCCGCCACTTGCCACTTAGAGGCCTCCAGAGTGTCCTCACACCTTGGAAAACAAAATGGCTGAAGTCTGGAACACACTGCAGGAGCTTTGGGCACCACCCCTGGGGTGGTGATGGACAGGGGAGTGTACACTCCTCTTTCCTTTGTCCAGTTTCACACCTGGAGCAGGGACTGGGGGTCCCTGAACCAGTGTAGTCTGGCTTTTTCAAAGCATTTCCAGAGGCTGGGGGAGGCTACCCCTCCCCAGCCTGTAACACCTATTTCCAAAGGGAGAGGTGTAACACTCTACTCCCAAAGGAAATGCTTTGTTCTGCCTTTCTGGGACTGAGCTACACAACCCTGTCCGTGAGATGGCAGCAGCTGAAGCTGCAGTGCCAGCCTCAGAGAGCTGGTTTGGCAGTACTTGTGATCCATGGTGGAGCCCCCAGGGTGCATGGAATTGGTTACCATTGTGAAGCTCGATATATGTATTAACCTATGTGTAGCACACGCATGTAATGGCGTCCCCACACTCACAAAGTCTGGAGAATTGGCCCTGGACAGCGGGGGGCACCTTTGCTAGTGCAAGGGTACCCTCACACTTAGGGCCAGATGTAGCAAACTTTTGCGAGTCGCAAATCGCCCGAATCGCTATTTGCGATTCCGCAAAATCGGAAATGGGATGCAAAAATCCCATTTCTGACTCGCAAAAAGCGATGCGAGCCGTTACCGACTCGCAAAATTTGCAACCCCATTTTGCGACCCGCAAATAGGAAGTCGCAATTTGCGAGTCGCAAACCATATGCAATAGCAACTCGCAAATTGCGACTAGTCGCAAAAAGCCCAGTTTGCATGTCCAATTTACCACTAACTCAGAGCAGGTGGTAACCATTACCAAAGTATAAAAGGAGACCCAGAAGGCATCTGGGTTACTCAAGATGGCGGAGATATACCTGATAGCAGTGAGGAGGAGAGCCCACGCCGCCCAGCAGAGGAGGAGGAGGAGCCAGAGACAGGAGAAGATTTACAGAACAAGGCAGACACTCTTCCAGCAAACTGAGGAGGAAATATACGATAAATATAGACTCAGCAGCGCAGCTATACTAGATTTAATAGATTTACTCAAACCACAGCTAGAACGCCAGACTGTGCGCGGCTGCGCCATCCCTACGCATGTGCAAGTGCTATGCTCACTGCACCTCTTGGCCTCGGGTAGCTATCAGGGGGTCATTGCTGTGGCAGGTGGGGTATCCCAAAGTGCACTATCAAGGTTCCTCAGGGCATTCCTAGATGCCTTACTCACACACATGTCCCGATACATATACCTACCCCGGAATGAGGCAGAAATTAACAGCACCAAGTTGGACTTTTACCGGATTGCCAACTTTCCCCATGTCATAGGGTGTGTAGATGGGACACATATTCAAATCTGCCCTCCTGCAAACCTGGAATATCTGTTCCACAATAGAAAGTGTACCCACTCACTCAATATTCAGGTGGTATGTGACACCCATAATGTAGTCACTGACATAGTTGCTAAATTTCCTGGCAGTACTCATGATTCCTACATTTTTAGGCACAGTGGGATACACCAACGCCTGGAACGTGGGGAGTTTGGAGACGGATACCTCCTAGGTAGAGCTGCATACACCTTGTAGACATGCACACAGATCAATGTGCACACCAACCATGACTTGCAAACAGTGTACTTTTTGTGCCCAACAGGTGACAGTGCATATGCACTACGGCCATGGACAATGACTCCGTACTTAACACCCAGCAATGAATGTGAGAGGCGATACAACAGTGCACATAAGAGGACCAGGAACTTGATTGAAAGAACCTTTGGATTGCTGAAAGCACGGTTCAGATGCCTCCACCGAAGTGGAGGTGCCCTCCAGTATACCCCCATAACGGCATTCAAAATAGTTGTGGCATGCGCTATCCTGCACAACATTGCCACCCGACGTGGGCTACCTCTCACCCCTGCAGACCCAGATTCTGAGGATGAAGAGCAAGAGCAACCACATCGCCATCATGGGGATAGGAGCATTGCAAATCAAGGCAGACTGAGACGGGAACACATTGCAACCCAATACTTTGGAAGGTACGTGCCAACTTCTACCATACTCACCAATAGAACAAATACTCCATGTGTTAAGTGGAACAAACAAGTTATTTAATATGTGCAAAAACCAAACTATATACAAGGAAAAACTGTTCAGAGACTTCAAAAAGTCCCCTGGCATGGGACACATTGCCATCATGTGCCCCAACATCAGGGACAGTGGTTAGTTCACAGCCTACGGCGGGCTCGGCCAGCCTGGCTGGTACCAGGTTGCTCAGCAGTGCTCTGCCTTGTACTCCCACTCCGTAGCACATTGGTGTCACCGGCAGAGACACTGCTGGCAGTGGAGCCCTCCTCACTGTCTTGTGGGGTGTCACCTGTACCCCTGGACACCTGCCGTGCCTCCATGAGGTCTATTACATGGGTGATCCGGCCCAGGCCCCGTGCCACATACCCGCAAAGTGGCCCATGTCAACCTGGAGGGTGACTGTTCTCCTTGACAGCCTAGTTGTGTTCACTGTCAGTCTGCAAATAGAGGAGGCCATCCTGTCCAGCCTTTGGAGCAACTGGCGGTCCCTGCGCCGTGCACCCTCACTCTGCGTAAGCAGTCCAGCCACCAGTTCACGCATTGACAGGGCTAGATCACCTGTGTTGTTCCCAATGACCTCCAGTTGTGCATGAACCTGCTGCATGCTGTTGCCATGGTTCCTCTCGAAGCGCTGCAGGACCCCACTAATCCGCCCTAACTGTTGATTTTGCAGACGCTGACCCCGTAGCAGTTGTGCCTCCATCGGTGTTGTGGATGGAAGCCCTGACTCTGCCTGCTGCCCTGCTCTCCTCATCCTGCGTCGCCTGCACAGCGGTGGAGGCCCTGTGATGTGTGATGTGGCACTCCGGCTTGTAACTGGTGCTGGCTCCAAGACCACTGTTGCAGCGGGTGTTGCCAGAGAGGGGATGGTGTTGGTGGTGCAGGTGGGAGTGCTGGCTGCTCCTGTTGTCTCCTCTTGGGGCTGGCTGACCATTGGCACCTGGCTGCTTTGGCTGGTGGGGGTGTCTTGTGGGAGACCTGTGGGACATGGGGAAAACACTGTCAGTGTCTACTATCTGTTGAACACTTCCTAATAAACATTTGCCTATTAACTGCCTACTTGACTACCTTGCCCATAATGCATCATGCTGGTGTTTGCTACTCTGAAATGGAGATATCTTGGTTGTGCATGCCCCTGTGTACATGGTGGGTGGGGGTATGGCATTAATGGGGGTACAGGCATCTCACATGGTACTCACCGGTTGATGGTCCGGGCTCAGAGGTGTCCAGTTCTCCAAATTCAG
Organism: Pleurodeles waltl; assembly: GCF_031143425.1. NCBI lineage: Eukaryota > Metazoa > Chordata > Amphibia > Caudata > Salamandridae > Pleurodeles > Pleurodeles waltl. The sequence continues at coordinate 457,946,213 of NC_090440.1, read as the reverse complement.
TCACAGACTCCGGCTCCAGGGTCTCCTCCACCCTTTCCTCCAGGGGTGTGGGTGGTGGTATGGAAGATGGTCCCCCTCCTGTGCCTCTCATCTCCCGGAGCCTTTCTGCCACCCTCTCCTTGGTCCGGGAGCAGAGGTCGTACCACCTCTTCTATAGTTCATACACACTCCTGTGGCTGACCCCAGGGAGTTTACCTTCTCCTGGATTTCCTGCCAAATTCGTTTTTTGGCAGAGTCTGGCACATTGAGGGCTGCCTTCCCAAAAAGCTCATCATGGTGCTGACAGCACTCATCTGTGAGCACCTCCAGCTCCTTCTCTGCAAACTTGAGCTTTCTCTTCCTGGGAGTGTCAGCCATGGTTGCTGATGCTCTGTTTGCTGTGCTGCAGTTAAAAAGGGTGTGGTCCTCCCTCCTCCCAGGTGTATTTGTAAACTTCCTGGCTGTGATGTCATCATCATGTGCCAGGAAGTGTTTTGCTGAGTGTTCTGGAGTGATTTCTGGAGTGTTCTGCAGCACCTGCTTTCAATTTTCAGCACAGTCGCAATTTGTGACACCCACTCGCAAATTGCGAGTCCGTTTTTTGCGCGGTCGCAAAAAGCGACCTCGCAAACAGCGGACTCGCTATCTGCGGTGCGACTCCGGGTGCGAGTCGCAATTTGTCCGCGCTTCTTCTACCTGCATTCCAGTTAGCGACACGCAAATTGCGAGTCGCACATGCTCGCAAATTGCGAGTCGCTAATGTTTTTATACCTACATCTGGCCCTTAGTAACTTTGCACCTAACCTTCAGTAAATGAAGGTTAGAGATATAGGTGACTTATAAGTTACTTAAGTGCAGTGGAAAAGGGCTGTGAAATAATGTGTGCCCTATTTCACGCAGGCTGCAGTGGCAGTCCTATGAAAGGGTTTGTCTGAGCTCCTTATGGGTGTCAAGCAAGACAAATGTTGCAGTCCATAAGGATCTCCTGGAACCCCAATGCCCTGGGTACGTAGGTACCATATACTAGGGACTTATAAGGGGGTGGTCCAGTGTGCCAATTGAAATTGGTGAATGAAGTCACAAGCCTATAGTGACAAATTTAAAAACAGAGAGAGCATAAGCACTGCGATTTTGGTTAGCAGAGCCTCAGTGACACAGTTAAGCACTACTGACAACACACACATTAGACCACATACTATGAGCACTGGGGTCCTGACCAGCAGGATCCCAGTGAGACAAGCTATAACATACTGACATACAGGTAAAAATGGGGTTAACATGCCAAGAAAGATGGCACTTCCCAGTTTATTGTCACACTTCACCAATTTATTAACACTGCCACAACTTTATGAAGTCTGGATTGCTGGAGTTAGATTTTACCTGGAGTAAGTAGCCTGAGCATTTCAACTGAGACACATTATTTATCTCTCAGGGAAATGGGCTCCCCTTAATTAAATAGCACTTTAATCCCATAATGTGTTGATCTTGGAACCTTTATTGAGTCTATCACAATCATCCCGGTTATAGCTTTACCCTCTGAAGTGCAGCTGTTGGCAAGGGTCAACAGCTACATTCCCTCTCCAGTGCATGTGTTACCCATTAATCAACACTAGGAAGGATCCTCCCGTGTTTGTACTGGAGGATTCTTTTTTCTTTACAAAGGAGAAGGTGAAGTGGAATCCCTTTGGCGTCAGCACCCATACCCCTTGCTCCCAACTGTGACATCAAAGTCATGCAAGGCATCACATATTGAAACTGGTGTCAGAGGAAACAACAAGTCAGTGCTTTCCATGCCATCCAGGTTGGTTACTGGGGGCTAAAATGCCTCCCCATGTTGCAGGAAGGCATTTTTGGAGAGGATGCCTTCCAGAAACTGCTATCTGGTGTTGGGTCCAGGAAACCCCCTCACCCCATAGGACTGATGGAAGGGTCTGTGGGAGACCTCTCATGGGCAAGACATTGCCCAAAAACATATTTTTGGGACTTGCAAAAATGTGTGGATCATCCACTGCACTCTGTGAGGTCCCCTGCTTAAATCTGTGACAGATCCATGGATCCAGACCCCAATTAAAAAACATAAACCCACTCATAGACCCACTCAAACAGTACTCACATACCAATTTTCACACACACACAAACACACTTACACACCCACACAACCACTCACATACCTTTACTGCTACTAACACACCCACTCACAGACCCAGATAATCACTCATGCACCTACTCACACACTTATTCACACACTCAGATACCTGCAAAACCACTGCAACAGTTTCCGCATCCAGGTAATCAGATGGACTTGAAGACCTTAGGTGGAAGTATCGGAGGCAAGAACGGAGGTGGAGGGCAACTCTCACTTCCAAGGAAAAACAGAAACACAAATAGCTGATTATTTTATAGAAGCATGCCATTGTGGCTGCTAAATCCTTTCCTTATGTTAATAAAATAGGATCTGATAGCAACACCCACAGTCAACCTTTTAAAGCAGTCAAAGATCTCTCTACTTCCCTGGTCCAGCAATCATTGGTTAACTTTTAAAATTTCTGTAACAATGTTGAAACTTACTTCAGAGATCTTGAAGATATTCTCTGATTTTTAAGCTATCAATCAATCAATCATTCGCATTTATAAAGCGCGCTACTCACCCATAAAGGGTCTCAAGGCGCTGGGGCGGGGGGGTCAGTGCTCGAAGAGCCAGGTCTTGAGCTGCCTTCTGAAGGAGAGGTGGTCAGGTATGGCGCGAAGGTGGCTGGGCAGCGAGTTCCAGGTCTTCGCTGCCAAGAAGGAGAAAGATCTTCCTCCGGCGGTGGCTTTGCGGATGCGGGGTACAGCTGCCAGGGCCTGACCGGCGGAACGTAGAGTGCGCGGGGGGGTGTAGAAGGAGACGCGGCTGTTGATCAGTTTGGGTCCGAGGTTGTGGAGGGCTTTGTGTGCGTGGGTCAGGAGTCGGAAGGTAATCCTCTTGTTGATGGGGAGCCAGTGGAGTTTTCTCAGGTGTACGGAGATGTGGTGGTGGCGAGGGATGTCCAGGATGAGTCTCGCGGCGGCGTTCTGGATTCATTGGAGTTTTCTCATCAGTTTGTTGGTGATGCCGGCGTACAGGGAGTTCCGGTAGTCCAGGCGACTGGCTACGAGGGCGTGGGTGACGGTCTTCCTGGTGTCGGTGGGGATCCAGCGGAAGATCTTGCGGAGCATGCGGAGGGTGTTGAAGCATGCCGAGGTTACCGCGTTCACCTGCCTGGTCATGGAGAGTGATGAGTCCAAGATGAAGCCGAGGTTGCGTGCGTGGTCGGTGGGTTGGGGAGTGCTGCCTAGGGCGGGGGGCCACCAGGAGTCGTCCCATGCGGTGGGAGTGGGGCCGAAGATGAGGACTTCCGTCTTGTCTGCGTTCAGTTTCAGACGGCTGCCTGTCATCCAGTTCGCCACTTCCTTCATTCCTTCGTGAAGTTTGGTTCGGGCTGCGGTGGGATTGTTAGTGAGGGAAAGGATGAGCTGGGTGTCGTCGGCGTATGATATTAGGTTGAGTCCGTGGTTGCGTGCGATGTTTGCCAGGGGGGTCACGTAGACATTGAAGAGAGTGGGGCTGAGGGAAGATCCTTGGGGTACGCCGCAGATGATTTCCGTGGCTGTCGATCTGAAGGGGGGGAGGTGGACTTTCTGGGTCCTGCCGGAGAGGAAGGAGATGATCCATTTGAGGGCCTTGCCTCTGATGCCGGCGTTGCTGAGGCGTCATATCAGGGTGCGGTGGCAGACCGTGTCGACGGCTGCAGAGAGGTCCAGTAGTATGAGGGCCACGGTCTCACCCTTGTCGGTCAGGGCTCTGATGTCGTCCGTGGCTGCGATGAGGGCGGTTTCGGTGCTGTGGTTGGCTCTGAAACCGAACTGTGTGGGGTCGAGGGAGTCGTGGGTTTCCAGGGCGATGGTGAGTTGCGAGTTGACAATTTTCTCAATCACTTTGGTGGGGAACGGCAGGAGAGAGATGGGTCTGAAGTTTTTGAGATCGGTGGGGTCTGCTGTGGGCTTCTTCAGGAGGGCGTTGAGCTCTGCGTGCTTCCAGCTCTCCGAGAAGGTGGCGGTGGTGAGGGAGGCGTTGATGACGTCTCCAAGGTGTGGTGCTATGATGTCGTCGGCCCTGTTGTAGATGTGGTGCGGGCAGGGATCCGATGGGGAGCCGGAGTGGATCGAATTCATGGCGCGGGTGGTCTCCTCGGTGGTGGTTGGGCTCCAGTTGAGGATGGTGGTGATCTCGTTGGTGGGTTCTGGGGGGGGGTTCGCGTCGGCAGTCGGGAAGCTGTTGTAAATGTTGGTGATTTTCTGGTGGAAGAAGGTCGCGAGGGAATCGCAGAGGTCCTGTGATGGAGGGATGCAGTTGTTTTCTGCGTCCGGGTTGGAGAGCTCTTTGATGATGCCAAAAAGTTCCTTGCTGTTGTGGGCGTTGTTGTCCAGTCTATTCCGGTAGGCGGTTTTTCGTGCGGCGCGGAGGTGTTGGTGATGTTGGCGGGTGGCGTCCTTGAGAGCTGAGAGGTTCTCTTCGGTCTGGATGAGGCACCACGTCTTCTCTCGGGTGCGGCATTCTTTCTTGGAGTCTTTGAGGTCGGGGGTGAACCATGAGTTTTTCTTGTGGTTGTTGGTGCTGGCTTGAGTCTTCAGGGGGGCCAGGAGGTTTGCACAGTCGGAGAGCCAGTTGGTGAGGTTGTTGGCGGCTTCGTTTGGGTCGGTGGTGCCGGTGGGTTGGTTCTGGGAGAGGGTTGCTGCGATCTGTTCCATGGTGATACGGTTCCAGTGTCTTCTTGGTGGTTGCTGAGTGTGGTGATGCACGGTGGTCTTCTTAAAGCTGAAGTGGACGCAGATGTGGTCCGACCAGGTGAGTTTGGTGGTGTGGTTGAAGGTGACGTGTCTGCTGGAGGAGAAGATGGGGTCGAGCGTATGTCCGGCGTAGTGGGTGGGGGTGTTGACAAGCTGATTCAGTCCCAGGTTGGCGAGGTTGTCCAGGAGGGCGGTGGTGTTGTTGTCGGTGGGGTTCTCTAGGTGAAAGTTGAGGTCTCCTAGGAGGATGTAGTCGGTGGAGGAGAGTGCGTGAGGGTTGACGAAGTCTGCGATGTCTTCGGTGAACTTGGAGCGAGGTCCTGGTGGTCTGTACATGAGGGTGCCTCTGAGGGTGGTCTTGGGGTCGCTGTGGATCGTGAAGTGGAGATGTTCGGCGTCGGGGAATGAGTTGTCGGTGTCGGTTGTGACTCGGATGGAGTTTTTGTGCGCGATGGCGATGCCTCCTCCGATGCGGTTGGTGCGGTCTCTCCGGATGATTTTATAGCCGTCGGGGACGGCTATGGCGATGTCGGGTGCCGAGGTGGGTTTCATCCAGGTCTCGGTGAGGAAGGCGATGTCCGGGTTCGTAGAGTTGATGAGGTTCCACAGTTCGATGGCGTGCCTGTGGACGGATCGGGTGTTGATCAGGATGCAGTGGAGGTTGTTTCCGGGGGCGATGTTCTCGGCGGGAGCGGAGTGGGTCCGATGGCAGGAGTAGTGGCAGTTGTTGCAGGTGAAGGATCTGTGGGTCCGTTTCGGGGTGGCGCGGTAGCAGCCCGGCGTGCGGCCGGGGTTGAGGCTGGTGAGGATGGCGGAGTCGTAGGTCAGGCGGGGGGGGGCGGGGACCAGGGGTTCGGGCGCTGGGCGCGGTCCAGGCGCGGATGGGCGCAGATGGGCTTGCCTTAGCAAGCGGGAAAAACGAACGGCGAGGGGGGGGGGAAAACGGCGAGTGGGACAGAAGGCACAGTCTTACAGGGGTACAGAAGGAAATAAACGGGGGGGGCGCAATCATACGAGGATACAAAATGCAAAAAGGGGGGAGAGGGGAGCACAAGCACGCAAGGATACAGGAAGCAAAAAGGGGGGGGGGCGCAATCACACTGGGGTACAGAATGCAAACAGGGGATCACAAGCACACAGGATACAGAAGGCAGAGGGGGTAACAGGCGGATCAGCAAGCAGAAGGAGGAGAAGGCAACACACAAGAGCTGGTGGTGCTGCGGGGACAGGGGGGCGACCTACCCTGAGGTCAAGGGTCACAAGCTAATGAGAATAGGTGTGTGTGGGTGGAGGATTTCAATGATCAGTCTTCTAATGTAACAATATCCACTGTTTCCCCCCATATCTGTCATCAAAGTAAAAAGATCTTCTTCTGCACTTGTCATCAGGTTCACCGGATGACCCCTGTCTTCCCAGAGTGTTAGACCTTGCTCCAGATCAGATGACTTCCTTTCTGGAAAGGATCTATAGCCAGATAATAACAAGAGTGATTCCCCAACCCTAGAAGGAGGCATTAGTTATTCCTCTCAAAAAGAAACCTAATGCAACCTTAGAGGACCTTAAAAGACTTTGCCATATAACGCTTCTGCCTGCACAATCCAAATGTATGTTAATCAAGAGCTGGCAGAGTTTAATACCACCCAAGATCTTCTGGACCTATCAAGAGTAGTTTTCAGAGTGGTTATAGTACTGAATCAGCATTGGTTGCTGCATCAGAAACCATTTGTTTCCAGGTGGACTAAAGAGGTGCTGCCCTCTTTGTAATGTTAAATCTGTCAGCAGTATTCAACACTATGGTCCTCATTACAACCTCGGAAAAAGACCGTCGAGGCTGCGGGAGACAGAATGCCGCCAGTGTCAGTGGTATTTCTGGCTACCTATTATGACTTTTCCGCTGGGCCAGCGGACTGTAACAGTGTTACCGTCCACAACCCCAGCGAAAAAGTCACATCAACATTGCTGCCGGCTCGTAATAGATGCTGATGTGCAGTGGGTGCAGTAGCACCCGTCACACATTTCACTGCCTGAAATTCGGGCTGTGAAATGCGCGATGGGGCTATGCCTGGGGGCCCTGCACTGCCCATGCCAAGTGCATGGGTAGGGCAGGGCCCCCGGAGCACCCCAAGTCCCTCTTACCGCCAGCCTTTCTATGGCGGTGTTTACTGGCGTGGCCAGGCTGGCGGTCGGGGACTCATAATACCCAGGGCAGCGGTGCTAGCACCGCTGCCCTAGGGATTATGACCGCCAGGCTTTCGTATAGTGGAGTGGCTGGCGGTATGACCATGGCTATTGCGCCACGGTCATAATAGCTGGCAGAACACTGCCAGCCTGTTGGTGGTGTTACCACCAGCTTACCGCTGGTCGCCAGGGTCGTAATGAATCCTGCTGGGTGCATAGACAGCACTAATCAGATTGGAGGGATATATCTTTTGGATTCTGAGCTCCTTCCTGACAAATAGGTCCCCAATTTTCAGCTTTGGTGACTTCAGGGCAGAATATTTTCAACTCAAGGTTCTGCAGAGGTCCTCCCTCAGCCCCACCCTGTTAAAATCTCTATGTTACTCCCCCTTGCAAAACTGGGACGGTCATTTAGCTTTCAGGTGCTATCTCATGCAGATGAGACCCAGATTATTTTTTCCATATCCAATGATGTGGTTTCAGTAGCAGATAAATTCAAACTTTGTATGATGGATATCAGTATTTGGATGAAGGGGAACTGCTTTTAAATGCTGAAAAGATAGAGATTTTTGTCTTTGGGGGTGCAGCATTCAGTGTGGTTGGAATTGTGGTGGCCAGAGACGTTTGGTACTTTGGAGGTTATTTTTCATAATACCCTTCCCTTCAAATCCCAGGACAGTAGGACTGCAACTTCTTTCTCTGTTGTCATCAAGATTTTGAAAAAGATGTTCCCTTATTCCAGTGGAACTCAGAGTAGCAGTAGTCATTGCATTGGTCACAGCACTGCTTAACTTCACAAACTACAAGTCATTAAAGATGTGGCAGCTCGCTTGTTATTGGATGTACCTAAACTTCCTTCAGTCATTGAAGGCCTGCGTACCCTGCAGAGGGTGATTTTCACAGCACTATGGGAAAGATTTAAGAGCCACTAATGCCTCCATGTACCACATTTGCATTTTTGTTGTTTACTCTAATGTGGCCCAACAAGGCCAAAATCACCTTGCAAAAGTTACAAAAAGGCGCAACTTTGTAACTCTTTCCACTACATTATGCCTGCACCAGGCATAATGTATGCAAAGGGGACATCCCCTGTTAGGGGGGTGTAAAAAAACAGCGCAAAAAATTCTAAGAGGTTTCTTTGTTTCATTTTTTTCAGCACTTTTAACACCTGCTCAGAGCAGGCATCAAAACGAGGCACACCATTTATTACAATGGGCTTTGTAGGAGCATTGTTAACATTTTTTACAGTAATCCTGCAGCACCACTTTTCTTGAATCTGGCCCCATGTATGGTCCATTAGGCTCTACACCTCCATGCGCCCATTTCCTTGAGGACAGCATTCCACTCGAGCTTGGATATTCCTTTCTGAGGAAGGTGAATGTTCCGTGATTCAGTTCTTTTTCCGTAGCAGCAGCTAAACTGTGGAACACACTGCCCACCCACATTGTAAGCTTAAACTCCTATATGATTTCCTGTAAGCAACTGCAAACATGGCTTTTCTTCCTTCTGTGATTGCAGTAGTTTGCTTGCTCTCAGTAGTATTCCTTCCGATGGTTAGTGCTTTGATGCCCATGGAGTTAGTGCACTATACAAATAAAAATATTCACAGACCTGCACAGCCACTAACACACTGACACATACACCCACTCATACACTCATTCTCACACTCGCACTCAGGTACTTACACACCCACTTACACACCCCATCACAGACCCACCAAACCACTACCGCACCCCCTCAGAGTCCCACATATACACTCACACATGCACTTATATACTCATTCCCAAGCTCACCCACTCATATTCCCACAAAACCCAAACACACCCACTCACAGACCCACACAGTCACTGACATACCCACTCACACCCATTCACCCACTCACTCATAGACCCACAGAACCACTTATTCACTCTCTTACACACCCACAAAAAGACTCACAGACCCTCTCACACATCCATTCACATACTTAGACACCTGCTCCCAGACCCACCAAACCACAACCATGCCCACTCACAGACCCACACAGACATTCACATACCCACCCAAACGCCTATTCACACACTTACAGACCCACAAACCACTCACTCACCCACTTGCACACCAACAAAACCACTCATACACCCACTCACAGAACCTCACATTAACTTACACACCCTGTTGCACATTGTAGTAGAATTATATTTTTAAAAACTGTGAAATTCACTAAAACACTAAAGGTTACAGGGACGTAATAGTTAGGAAATAATATTTGAAAACATAGAAATTCACTGAAAAGATAAAGGTTACAGGGACACTATACTTAAATTCAGATTTTACATGCACAAAACCACAGAAATTCACCAGTTATAGTTATTGTTATTTCAAGTAACTATGAATCATGCCCTAAGTTAACAATAACCCGCTCCCTGACCATGTACTGCTAATCACCTCACATATTACATGACTTATGACATCTTGCACCACAATCTTGATATTATCATTGCAACATTTGCAGTGAAATTATTGATGAGAAACTGTGCATGGTGGGGATGCCAATTATAGTTACCTTAAGGCACAAGTTATAGCATCTGAGGGAGAGGAAAATAGAAAGAATCTGGAAGTGATTTTTCAGTAGTCCAAATTCCATCTAGGAATTCATTTTTCAGTGATTCTGAGAAGCATGATGATGGGACTTGTGAGGTCCCTTCACAAGCACAATCTCTGCTGTGGCATGACCATTGCAAGGTAGACAAACCTCGGGACCAAACATGTAGGGCAGCAAGCACAGACATCATGCTCTCTTGGCAGCCCCATAGTTGAATACAGCCCCAAGTTCTCCGTTCACTGGCGACACAGGGTGTAAAGCTGATACAGCATTTTTTTTGCTAGTTGACTTTTGTCCATCTCCGTTCGGATGTTGACTTCCTGGAGGAAAATGTGCAACAAACAAAGTTGTGTGCAAAACAATTTCTGAGGCAGCCTGAAGGCACTCTAAGGCCTCATACTAGGGCACACAGATCGACTCCCACTTGACTTGAGAAGTTGAAGACATGTTTGGGCCTCACACTAAAAATGGGGTTAATGTATATTCAAGATTACAGTCCTACTGTCTACTCTCCCATCTTCATACTATACATGAACAGAGATTGTTTTTTTTTGCTATTGCAGCACATGCTGTACTTCAGTGATAATTCTGCTGCATTGCTGGAGGGACCATCCAGACCATGACAGGTTGTTCAAATTCAACCTGCTGTGTAACACTTGTCTGCCAGATTTCCAGAGAATTATACACTTGGAAAGAATATGGCCACTGATGAGTCCTTGATCCTGTACAAAGGGTGGCAGCAGATCAGGCAGTAAAATATCATCAATTTGTACATGCTGTGGGAGAGTGCTACTGGCTATGTTACAGCGTGAAGTGTATATAGGGAAGGATTTCACTCTTAACCCTGTGGGTTGCCCTCTCATGCTAGATGACACAGGATAGATTTGTGGGAAAGTACCATCTTTATTTGCACGTTACTTCTATTTTTTACCTGTATGTCAGTATGTTTTTGCTTGTCTCACTGGGATCCTGCTGGTCAGGACCCCAGTGCTCATAGTCTGTGGCCCAATGTGTGTGTTGTCTGTAGTGCTTAACTGTGTCACTGGGGCTCTGCTAACCAGAACCTTATGCTCTCTCTGCTTTTAAATTTGTCACTATACGCCAATGACTTCATTCACCAATTTTAATTGGCACACTGGACCCCCCTTATAAGTCCCTAGTATATGGTACCTATGTACCGATGGCATTGGGGTTCCAGGAGATCCTTATGGGTTGCAGCATTTCTTTTGCCACCCATAAGGATCTCAGACAAACCCTTTCACAGGACTGCCACTGCAACCTGTGTGAAATAGTGCACACATTATTTCACAGCCATTTCTCCCTGCACTTACATAACTTATAAGTCACCTATATGTCTAACCTTCATTTACTAAAGGTTAGGTGCAAAGTTACCAAGTGTTTGGGGACCCTTGCACCAGCAAAGGTGCCCCCACGCAGTCCAGGGCCAGTTCTCCTGACTTTGTGAGTTCAGGGACGCCATTACACGCGTGCATTACTTATAGGTCAATACCTATATGTAGCTTAACAATGGTAACTCTGAATATGACCATGTAAGGTGTCTAATATCATGGCATTATCCCCCCATTCCAAATATGTTATTGGGGAGCCAATTTCAAGCATCCTGGGGGCTCCGCCATGGACCCCCAGTAATGCCAAACCACCTTTCTGAGGCTTGCACTGCAGCTATAGCTGCTGCTACCCCATAGGCAGGGTTCTGTCCTCTTGGGGTCTGAGCAGTCCCAGGAATGCAGAACAAAGCCTTTCCTTTGGGAGGAGGGTGTTACACCCTCTCCCTTTGGAAATAGGTGTACAGGCGGGGAGGGGTAGCCTCACCCAGCCTCTGGGAATGCTTTGAAGGGCACAGATGGTGCCCTCTTTGCATAAGGCAGTCTACACTAGTTGAGGGATCCCGTCCCTTCTCTGGCGTGGAACTGGACAAAGGAAAGGGGAGTGACCACTCACCTGTCTATCACCACCCCAGGGTTGGTGCCCAGAGCTCCTCCAGTGTGCCCCAGCCTTCAGCCACCTTGTTGGTTACCAAGGTGTGGGGACACTCTGGAGGCCTCTGAGTGGCCAGTGCCAGCAGGTGATGTCAGAGACCCCTCCTGATAGGGCCATACCTGATAAGGTAGTCAATCCCCCTCTCAGGGCTATTTAGGGTCTCTCCTGTGGGTTTCTCTTCAGATTCTACTTGCAGGATTCCAGCAGGAATCCTCTGTAACTACTCTTTCATCCTCTGACCTTGGATCGACCACAGACTGCTCCAGGAACAGCAAAAAAGTATTCAGAATGGCTACTTTCCCTCTGCAACTTCAGCTCCAGCCAGCAACTGCAACAGTTTCCATGGCGTGCACGCTCTGGGGACTCCCTGTCTTCCCCCTACACCAGAAGGAATGAAGAAATCCCCTGTGATGTTATAAAGTCACTTCTCTGCTCAAGCAGGCACCTTTTAAGACAACAACCGCTTCTCTTGGACTCCTCTCCTAGTGATAAGCATGCTCCTTGGAACATAGGTGGCAGACCCCATCAACACAGACTGTCCTAAGGTCCTGCTGTCCAAATGTGGAGGAGGTAAGAGCTTGCTTTCCCCATTTGCGATAGTACCTTTTTGCACCACATCATCTTCACCTCCTGAGGCCTCTGTGCCCTATTTGCAAGAATCCTTTATGCACAGACTGGCCCACATCCCCAGCACTCTATCCTGTGATGCTCAGCTCTCTGAGTTGTCCTCAGGCGGCGTGGGACCTTATTTTTTAGTGCTGCAACAACCACAATTTGCTCCTTCTTTGTCCTCGTGTCCTGGGACCTCATGGGTGATGCCTGGTAATCTGTGGGTTCCTTCCAGTGTTGGGAGTCCCCTCTGCCTCCTCAGTCTGAGTTGAGGCCCCCAAGTCCCTCCTGGGTCCAGGCTGTGCCACTTTCACACAATCCGTGACACTGCTTGAACCAAGGCTTGTTGGATTAATCCAGCGCTGAAACTCGCCTGCATCCAACATCTCTACGTGGGACATCCATCGCATTATGCAGGAACCCGCAGCCATCTTCTCTTGGTGCATTTCTGCATTCTTCTTCCAACCAGAGACTCTCTTTTTGCACCCTCTTCTAGGTTGGCAGGGACTCCTGTCCTTCCTGGAACCTTCTCCGACTTGTGGACTTGGTCTCCTCTCTTTGCAGGGCTTCAGATCCAGGAATCCACCATTTGTTTTTTGAAGTCTTGCTTGGTTCCTGTAAAAACTCTAATCACAACTTGTAGTGTGTCCTAAGGAAACTTGCAGTACTTTACTCCTACTTTCCTGGGCTCTGGGGTGGGGCATTTTACTCACCTTTGTGATTTATTTTCTTACTCTCCCTGCAATTCTCTACACACTACACTTGTCTAGGGGGGAATTTGTGATTCACATTCCACTTTCTTAGTATATGGTTTTTGTTGCCCCTAGACATATTTGTTCCCATTGCATTCTATAGCATTTCCTATTGTTTGCATTGTTCTATGACTTTTTACTTGTCTAATTTTGGTGTCTTGTGTATATATTGTATATAATACTTACCTCCACAAGGAGTATTGTCTCTAACATATTTTTGGTACTGTCACCCAAATAAATACCTTTATTTTTGGTAACACTGAGTATTGGCTTTACTTGTGTATAAGTACTATGTAACTATAGTTGTATTGCAGGAGCTTTGTATATCTCCTAGTTCAGCCTAGGCTGCTCAGATATAGCTACCTCTATCAGCCTAAGCTGCTAGAACACTACTACATTTCACTAATAAGGGATAACTGGACCTGGTATAAGGTGTAAGTACACAAGGTACCCACTACAAACCAGGCCAGCCTCCTACAAGATTCCACAGAGCTTGTCCAGCCACTCCTTCATAAAGGTTATAACTTTTACATGAACAACTTCTGTAATGGAGTGGAGCTGTCAGTGACCTGTAGAAAGTTGGCACTGTGGCATGCAGTACAGTTCTTTGTCACTGCAAAGTATTCCTGTAGGAGCTTGTTTGTAAGCAGCTCCAAAAATCTCAGAGCAATTCCTGAGAACTGCTCACAGTCAGGTTCTCTGATAAGTGTGATATGTACATGCTCACTAAAATACCTGATGAGAGTAGTTCCCCATCACAATTTGGGGTCAGATGGCCAAAGTTCACAAGCCCACCTGTATACTTGATTTTGACAAATACATGAGCAGAGTAAATAAGAATGACCAGGTTCTTCAGCCATACAACATGAGTTTTAAAACCGGCACTTGGTATAAGAAGCTGATTGCCTACCTAATCCAGATGGCAAAATACAATGCAGATGTTTATCGTTAGACCACCACAAAAAGATGTATGTCTTTCCTTGACTTTCAGATGACCCTCATTAACATTTTTACTGCTACTGAAGCAGCAGGCTTGGCTTCATATGCTTTGGAGGATGTGGCAAGGCTGCAAGATCAATAGTTTGTTGACAGCTTCCTAGAACTGCTGGAAAGACTCAACCATGTTGTAATTGCAGATTTTGTACTGAGCAAGGAAAGAAGCAGGAGAGTCATTGTTACTGTCCCCAGTCCCCACCTCAGTCAGACCTGTGTTTTCCTAATTGCTTTATGTTGTACCATACAAAAGACACAATTAGATAGTCAGATGGTCAAGGTAGTACAGATAGACGTTCCATCACTTCATCTTCACCAATGGCCTCAACCCTATCGGCACAACACTGGCCCAAATGCTGAATTATTCCCTCGCTCAATGAACCACCCACCACTAATCCACCACTCAAACAGCCTGCACCTCCAACAGATTTCTCACTCCGCAACCACCACTCTTTTCAAGCTCCTGACATACAAATTCAAAACCTTACAAAGCACTGGCCAAGCATGCCACTGAACTGTCTCAGATATCAGAAACTTTCAAGATACCTTAGCTCAACCAGCCTCATACTCCCACATATTCAAAGCATATACAGTGCCGGAAGAGGGTGTGTGGTCGAGATGGTGCTTCGAAAGACACATCAGTGCTCTGGCAGTGGTGCAGTGTCCCTTTGGACACTGACTGTGGTGTTCCTGTGAGTGTGTATTAGCTGAGGGCAGGTTAGGCTGCCGGGGCCGACCCAGATCAGGCAACACTATCCCTTAACTCAAATATGGAGCTCTAGCACGTGAGATGGCTTCGTCCCGGCCCACAGACCTGCCGGGTGCCCTTGGGCTTGTCACTGTTTATGACATTGAAGCCAGCGTCCTCTAGACTGACTGAGCCACAGCACCCATGGAGCTCTCCCTAGCTGTGAGGCAATCCCACGTGACAGCATGGAGAAGATGGAGCCAGAGGATGCCTCCTACATCACTCAATGCACTGTGGCATTGGTGATCAGGGCACTCTACGATTTTCTCAGGCACGTGTCATCCATACCACCCCCACTGGCAGGGGGGGTGAACTGAAACCTTTGGGGGCGGATTCTAATGGGATTTGAGTGCCATAAAACAATAGGTTTGCTGGCCACCCATTACCAATGAACAATCTCTATGGGGCTCAAGGATTATGAATTCCAGACACAGGCTGTGACTTCTGGGGTACAAGATGTAGCAGGGCTTCCCAGGTGCCTATGGGGAGACCCTGTTAGAGACACTCAGAACTCATTCAGGACATTGTATCTCATGACAGAGTGACTGCACCCTACGGTGCCACACAACAACTACTCTGCTGCATCTTCTCTAATTATCCAGGGCTCAGGGGTGCCTTCCTCGCCTATCTGGCCCATGGACGGTCACTTGGCTTTTGTGACTGACTAAGTAGAGGGGTCACGTAATCTAGCTGTCTTGCTGATCCCTAGCCTATTACATAATGGGGAAGCCCCTACAGACCAGCTAGTGTCCTTCTTGTGTTGGCTTTGCCAATTGTTCTTAGGACATCGAGTGCCTAGACATGCCGTATTCCATGCCCTCAATCTCTTTTTTCCATCTAGTGCTTCTGCACATTATTGATGAGGTGGTCATGATGTTGCTGCATGGACGAGGCAACACCTGACCCACATGAAACATACAACATTTGCACTGCTTTGAAGATAATAGTGTCTGCGGAGTGTCACTGTGACAACTGTGACCCTGGACCTTGACTAGATTCTCTGTGTGTATTAGAGCACATTCTGGTGAGCAGGAACTGTGGGGGTATGGTTTGCCCAAAGACCTCTAAGCCCCCATCCCAAAATCTGATTATGGCCGTATAAATAGCTACCCAATCTCCAGTGAGCCCACAACAACTGGAAAGCACATTTGAGAAACACACAAGCATGATTGACAAAATCTTACAGGGTATACCAGATTCCAAAATTGCCATGGAAGCCCAGTTGGAAGCAATACAAGTCGAAACATGTCTCCTGTAAATGAACCATGCCAAATCGACAGATCATGTGCTATACGGAATCGACTTAAATCACTCTCTAGCACTCCATGGTGGCTATGCAGGACCAGCTAAAGGTGCTGCAACCTTTAATCCAAGATCTTAAGAAAAGGGCTCTGGACATAATAATAAACACTTTCTGGGCCTTCCCGAGGGCCCCAAAGGCCAGAACACCGAACTGTTCCTGGAGGAACACATAGGATCCTGGGTCGTCCTTCGCCTCCAGGGGCCTTGCCACGCCCTGTCATTGTGTGCCTTCTCAACTTTCTAGACAGCTACCTACTGCTACACATGTTCAGGGTGAAAGGTCCCTGGACTTACTTTACTAACACGATAAAAGCATATCCTAATTACACAGCAGAGGCCCAGAGAAGATGCAACATCTTTGGAGCTGTAAAGCCCAGTTCCATGGATTGGAACTCTCCTAACCCTGCTGTTTCTGGCCCACTTGTGAGGAGTGCACTGTGACAAAACCCACACAAGCGCTCTAAGGGAGTACCTGACCATCCACAGGCCTCTGGAGAAGACTCCATACACGGTGCGAATAGATTCCAGGTGCTGGCACCAGATGCAGATCTGGACTCCGAGCTAGGGGTTCCTGGCTTGGCTACTTCTGATGAGGGATTCCTGATCATGTTGCTGAGCTCTCCCCACAGAGAGATGTCTGGTCCATGATGACCTACGGACATGGGACAAAGCACAAAAACTGGGGCCAGCTGGTTCACTGCTTACTAGCTGGACCTGGACGAGATTATCGGGTGTGTAATGATATTTGTGTTTTTGACCACTGACTCCACGTTGCACTTATCCTATCAGCACACCGGCACATTAGTGACCACCAGCTTCATTTTGCCTATTGACTTTATTTTATCATTAGCCAGTGCCACGTTAGAGGTGCAGATGTTAGAAGTGCAGAAGCTGCAAGTATTTTTCTGTGCCCTTGTTATGCCATGTGTTTTTTGCTCATGGTTTTATTTTATGTATCTGCATGTACTTTCCCACCAAGGGTTTTGAGAGATAAGGATGTATTGGGATGATGTTTGTGGTACAGAAGGGAATGGTTTTGTTTTGAGAGAGCACTTTGGGATCTTGGCCAAATCCAACGTGTTCCTTTCAAAATTGACCTGAAGTAGCCTGCATTTTTGAACAACAAATTGCGAAGTGAGGGGGGTTTTCTAGAAATCACCTCTCTGGCTTGTTTAAGGTATATAAGAGACCAAAGATTGCCGTGAAGTGATTCAGAGACCTCTGTCAGGGTCTGGATGTTGAAGCCTGTCATCCTTCCTTTGAGGGTAGTTTAGATCTCTCTTTCCCTTGGCAGTCAATCTGGGGTCTACAACTTGAAGTTGGTGGGAGAAAGATGAAGGAGCAACTGTGCTCCATGGTGATTAATTTTTACTAATTATGTGCTTTTCATTGTGCATGTTTACATATATATATCTGCGTATTTGCATCTATATTTGCTTTTTCTAGATTGAAGATTCTTTATACATGTTTTAATTTCATTATTGTGCACATTTTCAATGTGCACTTTCAGTTGTACTGACCTTCTTTTATGAGCCTTGCAGAATGATTTATTAAATGTATTTCCTACACTATGAGTTTCATTCCAGAGAGTTTTTCAATGTGTATGTAATTCAGCTCAGTCAGCAGTGAAGCAAAACAGGGTGACATAGTCTTGTTGGGTATTGAGGCTGGCCAACCCCCAGCAGCGTCTTCTGAAAGGACCTATCAATGCTCCAGAGACACCTTGCCCATTGGTTTTTGCTCTATGGGCTTCATGGCACAATAACACTCTTTGGCGAACATGACTAACTCCTTTATTATATTAACTTGGAGCATCCGAGGCATGGCAACTCCTGTGCGATGACATGGAGTTTATGCCGTCTAAGGCCAGACATGTACACTTCAACTGTCTTCAAGCGACACACCTCACCAAGAAAAAACTTGAGAAGGTCTGGAGGCACTGGAGTGGGCAGGGTATTCATCATATACATGAAGTGTGTTCATATGGGTTGCTCCCTAAGGGCTTTTTTTGAAACATAGAGAGGTAATGCAAATAGAAGACCAGAACATTACCCCAGAAGGCTCCTTAGAGGGGCACCTCTTTTCATTGGTATCTTTGTATGCAACTAACACACACCAAGGCAAGTTTTTCCACTCACTGTTACCCATAATATTACTGAATCCCCATACTCCAGGGTTGTGGAGTGGTGATTTTTATTACATCACACTGGGCTTCATCAATCCATTTCTCTACTCCCAGGTACCCAAGATGTACAGGCCGCTAAATATTTTCAAAATTGGAACCAAGCTCTAGACCTTTATGATATCTGGCACATTGGGCACCCTGGGACCACCGAATACTCCCTCTATGTGCTCACCAGGTTTGACTATATTTTTTGTGATTCAGATTTATGGCCTTTCATACAGGACTCCTAATACTTAGGAAGGACCCAGTTGGACCATAGCCCCATTAATGGTACATTTAAATGGGGTGGGGCCTGGGCTGCCGTAACAATGGGGAGGCTGCAGATGGAGGCACTGTGGGATGTGGCGTACAAAGATGCCATTGACACACCTGACACAATACTTCACTGAGAATGCTGGTACGGTGGCCTCTCTGGATGTAGAATATGACTCCATGAAGGTGGTTATGATGGTTCACTGTATACACATGTCATGGGGAGTGAGGTCTTTACTTCTCCACTCCATGACACACCTGGAATTGTGTATATAGGATGTGTAAATTGAGGCAGTGACTGTACCCAACACTAGACTGCGCTTGGTGGAGCTCCAATAATGCTACTGCAAGGAGGAAACAAGTTTGAATGACCTTGACTATAAGACCTGTCTGGCTTGCCAACAAATGGATAGCGATAAACCAGACACACATGTGCTTGGTTGTTGCACTCAGAGATCCCCAAGAATTGGGTTTGCATTTTATGTGACTCTACCGGGCACATAGTTAATACCTCAGAAGACATTAATGAGGTGTTTGTTCAGTTCTATGAGAACCTGAACTCATCTGGAATCTACCCCCAAAGGATGTCAAAGTTTTCCTCTGTGAAGTTGCTATCCCTGCCTGTCCAAACTGCAAGTTTCAGGGTAGGAACACCACTTGTAGTTGGAGGAGATTCAACTGGTAATTCACCAGAAGCTGCTGGAGGTTTACCAAGAGGCCCACCACAGCAGCATTCTTCCTGAATCGCTTTGTGAGGCCCTCATTGTGGTGCTACCAAAACCTGCTGAAGACCTCCTACTGGTGGACTCTTATCACTCGTTGTCGATGCTCAGCATCAATTATAATCAATTGCTCCCAACTCTGAAGACCTTGGTCCCCCCCCCCCTAATCAGTGCAGGTTTATTCTACAACGTCATGAGATTAATTTTATGGAGGAAACAGCCAACCTCCCAGTGGCAGTCTCTTTAGACTTTTAAAAGGCCTCCTACACTTTTGGATGGTTGTACTTGCTTCAAGTTCTGAAGGCCATGAGGATGGGCCTGGTAATCATACATTGAACCATGAGCCAGTGTACACACAGGGCAACAGATCCCATTGCAGTTTGTCATAGGGAGACAAACCCGCCAGGGCTGCTAAAGTTCACACATAATATTCATGCTGGCCATAGAACACCTGGCTCTCTGTTGCATGCCAGGGGCCCTACTTGGGGCATCCCAGTCGGTACAGACTAGCACATACTGATATCTGCAAGATTATGTTCAAACACTCACTGCCCTTAATGCCCTATTGGATCACTTCAGTGACTTGGCGAACCTCAGAGTAACCTGAGGCAAATCTTGCATATTCTCCCTGCATTGTTTGGATCACGGTGATTGAGATGCTCTGGAGCCCGAGCGACTCCCTTGGAGCTTCAAGACCTTCCACTTCTTGAGAGTGAAGGTGTACCACAAAGACAAAAAGCTCCTTGATGGGAATCATGGACAGGCAGTCACCTCCTTATGACATGCCATGACCTTTTGGGCAAACCTGCCCTTTTCGCCTATGGGATGTGCGGCGATTACAAAAATGCTAGTTCTTCCTCAACTATTATACTTCTTCACAGAGCTTCCTATACAGCCTACCTGATCCTTCTTCAAGGAATTGAGAAGGCTGATGTCTGACTTGGTGTGGAGACAAGACCAAAAGCAGGCCTCGGTTCAGCTGCTCCAGCGTCCATTGATAGAGGGTGGTCTGAGCATACCAGACCTCAAATTCTATTTTGCAGCAGTACAACTACAGTGGCCTGTGAGGCGGCTAGTGGGGGACAGAGTGAAGGAAGGTAGATTGGTGCTCGGGTCATTGGGCGACATATGCTTACTGGCATGGCTGTTTACAACTGGAGGCCCTTCAAGAGACCTGGGGAAACTTGCACAGTTTACCAAGTCAGACTGGAATACATATAGTCAGCCCTGGTGAACCCAAATCACATACGCATTACAGCTTCAGGTGTGGGTAGTGCTTGGCATGAGAGTGCTGTTAGAGACCCATGATCTGGCACCTTGGAAGATATCCCATATGAGTGACAATGATGGGTCACTGCACTCATTTCAAGACCTTTACTGACTGGGAGCTGGTTCCTTCATCACCTACTATGCTCTCATGCTGGCTCTGTGTGACACATGGGAAATGGGTAGAGATGAGCCAAGGCTGCAACAGGGATTGCAATGTTTCCTTAGGAATGGACTGGGGCACAGGGTGTGATTGGCACTGTATTCAGTGCTGCTGGAGGGAGCTTCAGAATAGACACCTCATAGTAAGCTGCACTGTGGCGGATGTCTAGGGCTGGGAATTACAAAAAGCACCAAACACTTTAAATGCTACCTAGAAATTGTAGACCTCACATTGGCCTTGTTTAAAAGCCTGATAGCTCTGACATGGAAGGCTACAAAACTACCCACAAATAATGGCTGACTTCAGCCAATGCATAAATGGGCACTAGCCTAGTGCGACCAACCAACAGCAGTGTGGAGGCGATGGAGCTGCCACACTCCGGGACACCTTTATACTTGAATTATGAAATACACTATACCCACCTCCCCCTTAAACTGCTCCACTGGGTGGGGTCACATACCTGATGACACAAAAAATGGACGCAGAAGGATCCTGATATGGCTGCACAAGAGGTCTAATGCCCTTACACATTATTGCACAGCCAACACACCACTCCTGTTTCCCTCCCCCTTTTTTTATTCCCTGCACTATCTAGGGTGAAACCAGACCTAGGTTACATGTGTTCTGATTCAAGAAGGACCTGCATGGTAGTTCGTACCAGACTGGTCCTGTGAGGAGCAGGGTCCAGACTGATTTGCATAGGACCTGGTCCTAAATGAGGTGGCAAGATGGGCAAAAAATGATGGATTGAGATGCGGCCCAAGTGATTGCCAGTAGCTGAGATGAATTCAAGGATTCCATCCATCACCTTGTTTTTGCATTTGCTGCCCTAAGTGTGCCAGGTATGTGCAGAAATGAGTAGTGGGCTCACTACTGGAATAAAGCTACACCTGGCTAGGGGCTGTAACTAGGGTGAAAGCAGTCATGGGTTCTAGGTCCTTTTGCATTTGATACCCTCTGTGGTCAGCGTCCTACTCCTGCAACAATTCACCCATGTCCTCAAGAAACAAGAAAGGTCCCACCATACTGTCACTATGCGAGAAGTATGATTCCTACCTATGCCAGTAATGTTCTATGTTAGAGCACAACAGAATAAGCCATAATCTGTCTTCCATACCTGAGAATTACAGTAGTGAAGAAGCCTGTTATCGATTAAGTCACCTACCCCATAAAGGCCAGGGAACTGGCATTCTCAGTAAGCAGATTTAGCGAAGGCAAAGAGCATGCAGTGACAGTCATCTGGCTGGAACCTCCCTCTAATGTACAAGGGGCACAGAGATGTTTTAAAATAAAACAGCTAGTGTTCTGAGAAAAGTGTCCCCATGTAAACATATGTATGTTTCTGTGAAATGTTAGAGAGGCAGTGTCCTACTTTCTGCAGGCAACTCTATCTTGTTGCAGCCTTGAACAAAACATAGAGTGAAAGAATGTTGTGCTAAGAAAGGTAAATGCAATCCTAGGTGAAAGAGCAACAAGATAGAGAAAAATAAAACATCCCCACAAATGTGAAAGTTTCTAAAAGAATAAAAATGGAGTAAAATGATATGCAATAGGCCAAAGGGCACAGTCTGCAGGCCTATTTGCTAACAAAATGTGCCCAACAAACACAATTAAAATGGCTTTAATACACTATCAGTGCTGGCTTGACCTCTATGATCAGCTTGCTGCTACTGTCCCTCTTTCATCCTCTGCCCTATCACCTCCATTTGGTGACCCTGTCCCCCCAGTACTGCCCTCTGTAATCCTATATGCTGCCCTTGCTCATGCATTTCTGCCCATTGTTTACAGCATGCTGTCTTTGACTACCTCTCTCCAGACCATGTTCACCACCTGGATACCACTGCCCTCTCTTACCTGCCCTTTCTGGTCAGCCTGTTGCCACTGTCCCCAGTCCTCCAGTCTTCATGTGCATTCTTCTGTCCCCTATCTCATGCACTCCATTGCCTACTATACTGGCACTTCCCATGTTTGCCTCCCTTTCAGGGTCTGTTTGCTGTCCCTGTCCCCTCCTCCTTCCAAGCATTGTCCATGTGCATGCCCTACACCCTCTCTGCTGCCCTGAATAGTCTGTTGTGTTGTCATTACTCCTGCCACCTGCATGTCCTCATTTTAGCTTTCTAGAGCACTATCCATAGTGCCAAGAGAACCACCTCATTTTGGTGATTTATAAAGGCAATGTTTTATGTTGTGCAGCTTTGATTTCAGAAAGACTTCACACTTTTGACATAAATACAATTGTTATTTTTCTGGATGTTAATTAGAATATGGAAGGAAGCTTTAGAAGCACACTGGGGAGTTAACTGATAGACTGATGCCGAAAGTACACGTTTAAATCTGATCTGCACATCAGAAATTAGTTTGGAAACTCATGGAACATATGTCCTCATTCTAGCTTGCTAAACACTAACCATAATTACTATGACAAAATGAATACCCTTATTTTGTTCACATCTAAAGAATATGGTTTAAGTTTTACAGATTTATACCCATGAACATGGCTTAAGGTGTGGCATACTTCTGTCATAAAAACAGAATGTTAGAATTCTATATGTTCATTAGAACACTCTGGGAAACTGCAAAACACAAGGGAATTAAGTGGCATACTGCTGCTTTTATTGAACGCATATGGCTCAGTCTGCATGTCAAAATGTTTTCCTGACATGGATGAGAAATGCAGTTTAGAACTGAAAGAAAAATAGCTTTCTGGAGAACTAACCATAATTATTATGACACAATGAACCCCCCCAATTTGTTCATTTCTAAAGGGAACGCTCTATTTTTTATAGTTTTGAATCCACCAAGATCGCTTCAAGGTGTGACACTGTTATCATAAATACTGAATGAGTGCACTGGTTGTTCATTAGTACACAGTAGGAGGCTGCAATAGAACACTGCAGAATTGGTTGACAGACTGCTGATTCTGTTGGAAGTGCATGTTTTACTTAGAATACTCACATGGCTGAGGATGATAGTGTGAATTTATAGTAAATGCGCTCTCATTTTGGTTTCTGGAGCACCTTTCAGAGCCTCTATGAGAAAATGATGAGTGAAAATAGTTTTCCTCAAACAAGGTTCATCAAATCGCAAGAGAGGACTGGGTAAAATCACCTCAGAACTCAAATGAATTCCTGAAATGTATATGCTGCCACCAATACATGATTTTATTGTCACTGAAGCCTGTTATCACCCTCCTTTTTGTGACCCTCAAAATCTGCCATTCACTACAGTGCATTCCAATGGGGAGTTTGGCCCACGATTCTCTAATGGGACCCCAACACGTGCATCTTGGGGACATCTGTAGGTCAGCACATGCCCCTTTCCTAAAGAAATACAAAGGCTGTGGGGAATAGGGACACTGGCACCTCTTTGAGGCTCAGGGAGGAGGGCTCTACACCCCCTTCCAATTATAAAACTATTGGCAATGAGGATGAGGTCCCCAGTGCTTCATAAAGGCTCAAGATGTTGGGCCGCACACCCGCTCCCCAAAATTGCTCCATCAGCCGAGGGATGGGGTCCACTGGATCTCTATGATTTAGGTGAAAATGTGAGTTAAAACATGTTTCAAATTAAAAAAATTGAAGTTCAACAATTATGGTTATTTCAAGTAACTATAAATCATGCCACTACCTTGTATGGTCTTGTCATCAATAATATCAGTTTAGTTCTCATAAGTAATACTATCACTAACATCACAGAACATGTCATGAGGGTTGCAATATGTAAGGACATAAGCAGTGCATGCTGAGCATGTGAGTTATAGTCACTTAAAATAACCTTCAATGTTTATTATTGTAAGTTGAAAGCATTACAGTTAAACTGACATTTTCACTTGGGATGGGCAATACATTCTGCTCCACCAGTAGAGTTGGATTTACGCATGAAACACAAAGGCCCAAACTTAAGAGGGCCTAGAGACATTCCAATGCCACATTAGAGTAATTTTTTTAAGCTAATGGGGAGTTAGAAGGTCAAAAGCGCCATGATATTTACAAAGTGGTGCAATGCATGCATTGTGCCACTTTTTAACCCTTTGTGCTACACTATGCCTGCACCAGGATAAATGAACGCAAAGGGGGCATTCCCCATTAGGGTGCAAAGAAATCTAACAGATTTTTTTGCATTATTTTTTTGGCACTTTTAACGCCTGCTGAGAGCAGGCGTTAAAAGGGAGCACACAATTGTTTACAATGGGACCCTATGTACTATTCAAGGTTAGCACCAACATTTTGGCACTAACCCTGAACAGTACATCAGTAGTGTAAAAAATAATAACGATATTGCCCCCTACCCTGAGCCATGGTGCGCTGTATGTTAGATATGGCGCACACATTGTGGTGGTAGGTGGGCACTAAAGGGCCCAAGGAAAGTGGCAATGCACTGGGTGCAGCACCAGTTTCCTTGAATCTTCCCCTTGGTGTCTTGTTCTTCCCCATGAAAGCATTAGTAAGACTTCCGAGAAGAAGATTAAAAGTGGAATCTCTTGTACGAAAAATTAAACACACCAAAAAACAGTTAGTAATTCACTGCAAAACAATATAGAATCTGTTTAATGTACGTCAGTTTGCAGTGTTGTAGCTTAAAATTTGGAGAAACATGAAGAGAGACTGACTTTCCTGTAATGAGCTGTAGGGCAAAAAATAAACATGCTGCCATATCTCCTTTCTGCTGATCTCTGATCATGTTCGAAAAAGACATCAGAAAAAAATGAAAAGCCAGTTCTTGTTATTTCTGTTTAAACTGAGTCTGTTGTTATGTCCTCTGACCCATCTTCATTTTGGCTGCTTCCTCGGGCAGCAGGCATTACGGGATCATGACACCACGATATTAAGTAATTGCAGATGAGCAGCTGTGTCATTGTTGTATTATAGAAGACTAGAGACATCCAGCTGTTCCCGATGACATTGAAAATACAGTACAAAGTAAAAACCCTGTTCTTCCTTATACAGGAGGGGTTCCTGACTGGCTGGACACATTAGCTTGCCCATCTTCTCAAGTCAACTGAGCTCATCTTTACTGGTACAGAGCGCTAGTCGGCGTATGTCCAGTGACAATGGGGATGATGGCAGAGCCCAAGGACAGTCAAAGAGAGGAGAAAATCATGGTTTACCCCGACAGCACTTTACAGGTGACAGAAGTGGTTCTGGACTGTAGGGAGGACCCCCAGGAGCTACGCATAGACCCCGATTCAGCAAGTGATAGTTCAACTACCAGCTGAACATCAAGGTACACCTGACTCGCAACATGGGTGGATGAACCCACGGACCTGTATCCCCCTGTGGCGCACTCATTTCTCTTTATGTGATTAAGGGCACAACTGCGCCACTATGCTAAATAGGTGAGGTGTCAACAGGAGATTGGGATATGGTATACTGTACCTTTTTGGTCCTGAGAAGAGCCTAACTTTGAGGAGACTGTAGAGATGCCAAAGAAAACGTGTCCTTCCAGAAAGAAGCTTTATTTTGTAGTTAAACAGAAACTACAAAGAACAATGGTGCGGTAATAACGGCACACATATCCCACCTCCTTCTTCTCTGCTTCCAATGACCGTATGCCCACTCCACCCACCTACATTCCGCTACGTGTTTACCATTATTACACCCACGAATTCGATATTCATGGTAACACACATGTAACACATCTTCCCGTTTATACACACAATGACATAAAATATTAAAACAAAGTTGAAACAGTAGAGCCAAGTTGACATTGGATCTTAGTAGAAACAAACACAGTTGTAACAATTAAGAATACAAGTTAAAATGTATAAACTTGGGGTTTCATCCTACACATTACCCCGGATATAATATTCTAACTACTTAGGTGATTTCCTAAGTCTTTTGTTATGGTCACATGGGCCCATCTCATTCATAACATCAATTGCATGTCCATCACTTCCACTGCTTTCAACACCCTGAATGTCATTAATGTCCTCTTCAACCCTAGTGTCAACTTCAGCATCTACTCCAGATGATACACCTGGAAACACCTCACTAAGAGTAGGAGTGACATAATCCGATCTGAATTTACACACAGTATCATTGATGTTTGGGTTGCTAACATCATCAAGAGGATTCATAGTATTAACATGGGATTTGACATGCATTTACTTCCACAACTCTGAAGGCCAGAGGGCAATTCTGTTTAGATTCCACACTTTACCATTTCTTAACCTGACAGAGTTTCTCAAAACTTCCACAACTACTTCTGGTTCGTAAATACTTACTCGCTTCGCCACCTGTCAAGGCTTCCTCACATGGACCCAATCCCCAACTTTGGCATTTACATACTTAGTACTTTTCTTTGAATCAAAGTACAATTTGCTTTTTTCTAGATTGGAATCAATCATGTCCCTCGCATCATGTATCAACCAATCTACAATCCCAGCATCAAAAAGCCATTCAGGAATATATTTTGTCCTAGGGTTTCTCCCTCTCATCATTAAAAATGTAGACACCCCAGTCATTTCATTAATCGTAATTCTATATGCCCACACAGATTTACCTAGTTGCGTAATACAATCAATGTTGCTTACAATGGCTAACTGAATAGCCCCTTTGATAACAAGATTGAACCTCTCAACCGTACCATTTCCACTTGGATTATATAATGAGGTGGTTCTAGGTAGTACCCCATTTCTATCAAAGCACCCCTTAGCTTTCTTAGATAAAAACTGTACACCATTATCACTCAAAATAGTAGTTGGAATACCTTCTGAAATAAATGTTTGATCCAGAAATTCCAAAACAGAATCAGTGTCAGCTTGATCCACAACCTTAAATACAGGCCATATTGAGAATAAATCTAGAAGAACTAAAACATACCTCTGAGGAGAGCAAATGGGACCCATAATATCAATAGCCAATGATTCCCAAGGATACTGAGGTTTGAACCCAATACACATTGGTGGTCTGAGAATTTGAGGAGACTTATCAGCTCGTACACATTCAATACAGGATCAGGCAAACCTTTCCACTTGAATATAAATACCAGGCCACCAAAATATTCTCTTTATAGCCGAGTTGGTCCTGGTGATCCCAAAATGTCCCTCATGAGCAAGATTGATAACCAGACTACATAGCCCAATAGGTGAAATTACCCTTTCTCCTCTCAAAAGCATACCATTGTCCTCCGAAAGTTCAAAACGGACCTCTCAATAAGGTTTAACATCTTCCTCCAACTTATTCTTATTTGGCCAGCCATTAACAACATAATTTGACACCTTCTGCAGCATAGTATCCTTCCTATGTTCATCATTCCACTCATCCATTCTCACAGAAGGTATTCCAGTATCATGTACAAGTGCTACCTGGAACCCATTCCGTACTTCATCCTCACATTCTTCCAGTATCATCGGCATTCTGGAAAGAAAGTCAGCAAATACATTTTCCTTGCCAGGTACATATGTAATCTTACAGTCAAAATCTTGCATTTGCATAGACAATATCGCAATCCTAGCAGAATCTTTGATAGTCTCCTCAGTAGTCAAAATTTTAACAAGTTGTTTATGACCACATCTCAAAGTACATGGTTTTCCCCATAAAAATGCTCTAAAGTGTCTCACCGCCCATGCACACGCTAAGGTTTCTCGTTCAATAGTAGAGTATTTTTCCTCCGAAGGGGATAGAGATCTGGATGAATAAGCAATAATATACTCATTCCCATTCACATCAATCTGGGTGAGTACAGCCCCTAAACCTTTACAGCTGTCGTCTGTGGTAACCATGGTTTTGGCAAATGGATCAAAACTTCTTAAAGAAGAGATATTAGCAATGGCAAACTTGATGTTGCAGAAATCCTTTTCACATTGTAATGACCATTCAAATTTGTTCTTATTCTTTAACAATTGAAAAATATAGAAAGTTTTCTCAGAAAAATTAGGAACGAATTTAGCAAAATATTCTGCTAGACCCATAAAGGAACGAACATCATCTTTATTAGTAGGAGTGAAAGCCTCCACAACCGCTCTGATTAAGGAAGATTTTGGCTTGATAACATTCTCATTAATTACATGCCCAATGTAATTTACTTGTTTTTCAGCAAACATGCACTTTGAAAACTCAACCAACAAACCTCTAGATTCTAAAATCTGAAGTACACGGCGTAGTATATTATCATGGTCAATCTTGGTCTTGCCAAATACTATGATATCATTTTGAAAACATTTTACCCAATCAAGCTTTGAGATGGGGCAAGTCCACGCATAGACTAGTTTTGCAATTTTTTCGCCTAGTTACTACTAAGGGAGATACCCAATCAGAAGCTTCTACAGGCTCAATAAAACCTGAAGAAACCAGTTTAGTTAATTCCTTTGAGACTTCTTCACGAACCATAATGGTATGTTCCTAACTTTGTGAACTTTAGGAAAGGTTTTTTCTTTCAACAAGATTCTCTGCTCAAAGTCCTTAAGTTTGCCTAGAGTGTTGCTGAAAACACTAGGAAACACCTTCGAAAGCTTATTCCCAAGACTTGTGCCTTCATCAATAATTAACACCTGTTCCTCACTATTACGGTCAAGAACCATGTGAAGCTTTCTTTGATCAACCCAGCCAAGTACAGGGGGTCCTTTTTTTGCTATGTAAAATTTACCTCGTGACGATCTGTGCTTGAATCTGAAAGTTAACCATCTAAACCCTAACATGTTAATGCGTTCCCCGCTGTATCTTTCCGGATTGATATCAGAAGGAAGTAAGTGTCCACCAATTTTGTGCTTAAATTTAGTTTTCAACAGATCTTCATTAATAATAGTATAGGGTGAACCTGAATGGGCATAAATCTTTAATGCCACCCCACCAATAGTCATGTCTGAGGGCATTCACCACTGATATTCAAAACCAGTTTGCTACACAAACTAGATACTTGTCCAAGATTTATTTCATCATCACCATCAGAAGTAACAGGATCATTACTGTCAATGTCACAAACACACCTAATGCAATTCTTCTTCTTCTTGCACACTTTTGCATAGTGGCCAATAATACCACAATTACTGCATTTTTGTTTAAGTGCTGGACAGCTTTTGCTATGAGCTAAATGTTCTCTGCTATCACAGCGGTAACATTTAGGATGCTGTCTGATTTTGTTTTCTATGTCCCTTTTAAAGAAATCGTAGGTTGTCTTATTTTTTAACTTGCAGACAGCATCAACCTTCTTTAATTCTTTTTTTTAAATCGACCGCACATCTACTAGAAATTTCAGCCTGACGCACAATCGCTAAAGCATCATCAAGAGCAGAGTCACCATTTATCCATAACCGCTCTTGAATTGCTGGATTGTAAGCGTACATAACTACTTGATCCCTCATACGTTCATCCTGTAAGGTACCAAATCTACAATCCATTGCCAAATTTCCTTAAATCAGCAACATTTTCATCAATGGACTCCTCTTTTTCCTGTTTACGTTGAAAAAAATTAAATCTAGTAATGCCTATACAGACTTTAGGTTTCAAATGTAAGTCAAGGTCATAGTTTGCAGCATCAGAAACATTAGTGTCTCCAACAACAGTGGTTTTGGTCATTTGAAAATAAGTTTTCAGTCCTTGAGGACCAAGAGAGTGTAATAAAATGCTTTTCATTTGTTCAGGTGCCATTTCCTTAGGTTCAGCCACAGCTAGAATGTAATTAATAAAATATTCTTTCCATTCACTCCATTTTATTGTTGGAGAACATCCTGAAAGGCCAAAAAGCTTGAGGAGGACTAAGACTGAAGCTTTGAGCACTCATTTTAGTGGAATTATGGATGTCCAATCTTCACTTAAAAAACAAACTAGTGCACAGTTCTTACTTCACCTCAAATACAAGCTTACTATGCAAATCCAGAAAAGTAAGCAAAACAAAGTGTTAAAACTACATAAGATGCTGTTTGAAGCAGTCAGTATCCTCTTTAGGGAAGTTTCCCAATCCAAAATGGCAGCGCGTAAGGTCACGTGAAGTGTTAGACGTGACACGCGCTGAAGTCATGTGCAGACTAGCTTTGGCTGAGCAGGAGTCACGTGCTGAATGCGAGCGCAGATACTCCCCGACTCGCGCGCCCAACTGCCGTTGGTAAAACTTGGAAAGCTACCTTAACAGGATATTACTTGTGAAGTTGCATGCAGAATACATGCGCCTTTGCACGTGTCGCATGCCGTAAGAATCAGAAGAGGCAGATGACGAATGAAGTGTAAAGAAAACACTCTGAGGGTTCAGGGTTCAATCCACTTGTTGCCACATTGTAGAGATGCCACAGGAAACACGTAATTCCAGAAAGAAGCTTTATTTCATAGTTAAACAGAAACTACAAAGAACAAGTACATGGTAATAATGGCACACATATCCCATCTCCTTCTTCTCTGCTTCCAACGACCGTATGCCCACTCCACCCCCCTACATTCCACTACGTGTTTACCATTATTACACCCAAGAATTTGATCGTCAAGGTAACTGTAGTGATAGGCTTAGAGGGTGAGAATGGAATGTGTGGAGATGAGGATTCTGGATTGTGGAGAGTGGAGAAGGGAGCTGGAAGCTGGAGAGTGAAGAGTAAGCTGGGGGTTATTATGCTATTGCTATTGTACAAGGACTATTATTTAAATAAAGGATTCCTACTCTTCAAGTTTCTGTGGGATCCCTACATATTTGGCGACGAGGGACTCTGCGCAGGGGGCGGAGAAGGACCAATAACCCCCAACCCCTGAATACAATGTATAGAACAAGCACAAGGGAAATCAAAGGAGAAGAAAAGGGATGCGAGAACTAAGAAAACATTTGAAAAGGAAAAATAATTAGTGGTGACTTGAGCAATCAGAAAAGAAGTGTAAAGGAACTAATAGTGAAGAAGATTCCTACTTGGGCAACCGTGAGTTATAGAATATCTGCCTATCACATGGAAAAAATATTACTGCAGTTTTGGGGATCGTTTTTTCCATACTTGTTATTTCTTAAAAACTAAGTGATAGACATTTCAAGAATTAATTCAGCAATTGTGTGAAGATACGTGCGTTTAAACTGCATGCAACGGGTCTTGAATATAAACAAAAACGAACTGACAGATGCGTGCATATCAGCTGTTTGAAAGAACACGTGTGCTGTTTTGAAATGCATAAGCTCCCCGTAGAGCGAGTGCAGTGTACACAGATAATCGCATGCGTCTACATGCGAGGTGCGCGTGCACAGGCGCACGTTTAAGTCAAACACATTTTTTTTAAGCCACACGTTTGAACAGATAACAGAACTTCAGAATAAACGTGAAGTAACACATATTGGAATCGCATTGGAAGTGAAAAAAGGAAGAAAGGAAACTAGAAGACAAAGCTGCACTCGTCTTACCTCTCAGTTGCTCATTGGATCCTGGGAGGACTGATACAAGTAATTAGATTATTAATTTAGGTTGCTGTTTTAGTATATTTTGTTAGTTTGTTATTTTATATTGTTATTACAGGCATGGCTGAACAGAGTATTTCTACACCACCATGTTTCTTACCATTACCAGGTGAGCCGACGATCACGTGGAAGAGGTGGAAAAATATTTTTGCTACTTACTTATTGGCAATTGGTGGAGACAAGTACAGTACTCTCAGGAAACAAGCTATTTTACTCCATCATTTAGGCACGGAAGGGAGAAGGATATATGATGATTTGCCGGCAGTGTCCTTAGGTATGGGTGAAGGACAACCCATGAACTTATATGAAATGTCCTTGCAAATGTTGGAAAAGCATTTTACACCAAAATAGAACATTGTGTTTGAACAGCATAAATTATTTTCTTGTGTTCAGGGTCAAGACGTAGATGTAATGACTTATGTTGCAGCATTAAGAGGTTTAGCGGTAACATGTGACTTCCGTGATCTGAGTGACTCCCTCATATGAGACCAAATTGTGCGTTGTACAAATAATAAGAAGGTGAAAGAAAATGTATTATCCATTGATCCTTTGTTGGAGGAGTCCATACAGATAGCAAGGAGTATGGAGCACACTGAGGCATGAATAAAAGGAATTGAGTCTAAAAGTTATATGAAGGATTCGGATAAAGAAAAGACGGTTGAGGTGAAAGAATTTAAAGTGAAGAAACATGAGAAGGCTATTGGGTATAATGGAGCGATGAATGGGGAGAAGAAGAATTCAAACATTTTTTGTTATAGGTGTGGATGGCCTGGACATATTGCTTCCAGTTCCATGTGTGCTGTACGCACTTTAACATGCAGAATGTGTGGAAGACGGGGTCATTTGGCCAAAGTATGCAGGTCAAAAGGAAAGATGTTGAATAATAGTATTAAGTCTGTGGACAGTATACATGGGGAACAGGAAGAAGAAACTGTACTAATGGTCAATGGCATGCTAGAAAGCAATCAGGAAGGTGTGGAATTGAAAAATGATATGAACTTAAAGGAAGAGAGTTCATGCAATCTGGAGAAGCCTCATTGTGATATAATGCTGGAATCGGAAACTGTATTGGTTGATTCAGGTAGTCTATTTACCCTAATATCTAGAGACATATATGAAGAAATTTTGAAAGATAAAATTGGAGATTTACAGACAGCAGACGTGAAGGCAGTTGGGTTTTGAGGTAAGAGCATGAACATCTAGGGAATGAAATGGATGGACATTGTATTAAAAAGAAATGGTGTTCGTGGAAAGTTGTACGTGACTCATGAAGGATCTAATTTATTGGGGTGACGACATCAGCAGGATTTCAACATTGTGTTAGATCCGAATGCAACTGAACCAGTTATGGTTGTGGAGAGGATGAGTGCAGGATCTATGGGAACTCAAGAGACTGGAATGGAATGGGGTGAGAAGCTGATAGAGAAGTTTCCAAACGTCCTGAGAAATTGGGTAAATTGAAGAGATTTGCGCACTGGATAATGCTGAAAAAAAATGCTATTCCAGTTGTTCACAAAGTAAGACCAATACCGTTTTTGATGAGAAAACCATTTCAACAACAGCTTGACAGATTATTGGAGGAAAAAATAATCAAACCAATAGAGTCTTTGGAGTGGTTGGCACCTATAGTCGTAGCACCTAAGGAAGGAAACAAGATTAGGTTGTGCATCGATTTGAGAGACCTTAATAAGAACATTTGGGTTGATAGACAACCCTTTTCGAACATCACGGAAATGCTAAGCATGATGGGGGGGGCGGTAGAATATTTAGCGTTTTAGACATGTCAGCAGCCTACCATAAGGTTAACTTGCATCTAGATTCTTGGCCATTCACTTCCTTTGTAACTCCTTTGGGTGCGTACCGTTACTGCAGAATGCGTTTTGGGCTAGCATCCTCATCAGCTGTATTCCAACGGATTATGCACAATGTTTTTGAGGGTCTGGAGAATGTGTTGTGTTTCCAGGATGACATTATAGTGGTTGGAAAATCTTTAGAGGAACATGATGAATTGATAGCAAAGGTGTTAGAGAGGACTGAGATTCATGGTTTGACTGTAAAGAAAGAGAAATGACAGTTGAGAAAGAGTTGTGTGAATTATGTGGGTCATGAGCTGTCTGCTGAGGGGATAAAACCCCAAAAGGCATTGTGAAGGCAATTACTGAGGCTTCGAGACCAGACAATAAGGATCAACTAAAATCATTTCTGGGGTTAGTAGAGTACTGTTCAAAGTACATGATTTTGCAGAAGTTGTTGAACCTATGAGGTTATTATTGAAGAAAGGAGCAGCGTTTGAATGGGGAATGGAGTGTGAAACTGATTTTGAAAAGATTAAGAGTTCTATTGCTAATGCACCCACTCTAGGACATTTTGATGTGCATAAGAAAACGATTCTGATGACTGATGCTAGTAGTGTAGGGTTGGGAGCAGTTCTTATACAATTGGAGGACAAGGAAGAAAAAGTCATTGGGTTTGCATCCCGTAGATTACAAGGGGCAGAACGATCATACTCTGCAATTGAAAAGGAGGCATTGGCTTGTTGTTGGGGCATCAATCATTATAGATACTATTTGTGGGGATTGCCATTCGTACTTCGTACGGATCATAAACCCTGTTACAGATCTTTAACCACTTCGCTGCCAGGACTTTTCCCCCTCCTGTGCCAGGCCTTTTTTTGGCTATTTGGGGCAGTTCGCGCTTAGGCCCTCATAACCTTTTGTCCACATAAGCTAGCCAAGCCAAATTTGCGTCCTTTTTTTCCAACATCCTAGGGATTCTAGAGGTACACAGACTTTGTGGGTTCCCCTGAAGGAGGCAAAGAAATTAGCCAAAATACAGTGAAATTTTTTTTTTTTTTTTTTTAAATGGGAAAAAGTGGCTGTAGAAGAAGGCTTGTGTTTTTTCCCCTGAAAATGGCATCAACAAAGGGTTTGTGGTGCTAAAATCACCAGCTTCCCAGCTTTCGGGAACAGGCAGACTTGAATCAGAAAACCCAACTTTTTAACACAAATTTGGCATTTTACTGGGACATACCCCATTATTGCAATTTTTTGTGCTTTCAGCCTCCTTCCAGTCAGTGACAGAAATGGGTGTGAAACAAATGCTGGATCCCAGAAGCCTAAACATTTCTGGAAAGTAGACAAATTCTGAATTCAGAAAGGGGTCATTTGTGTAGATTCTACAAGAGTTTCCTACAGAAAATAACAACTGAAAAAGAAAAATATTGAAATTGGGGTGAAGGAAATGGCAATTGTTCTCTACATTTTACTCTGTAACTTTTTCCTGCAATGTCAGATTTTTGAAAGCAATATACTGTTACGTCTGCTGGACTCTTCTGGTTGTAGGGATATATAGGGCTTGTAGGTTCATCAAGAACCCTAGGTACCAAGAGCCAATAAATGAGCTGCACCCTGCAGTGCGTTTTCATTCTATACCGGGTATATAATTCATTTGCTGAAATATAAAGAGTGAAAAATAGCTATCAAGAAAACCTTTGTATTTCCAAAATGGGCACAAGATAAGGTGTTGAGGAGCAGTGGTTATTTGCACATCTCTGAATTCCGGGGTGACCATACTAGCATGTGAATTACAGGGCATTTCTCAAATAGACGTCTTTTTTACACACACTCTTATATTTGGAAGGAAAAAATGTAGGGAAAGACAAGGAGCAATAACACTTGTTTTGCTATTCTATGTTCCCCCAAGTCTCCTGATAAAAATGATACCTCACTTGTGTGGGTAGGCATAGCGCCTGCGACAGGAAATGCCCCAAAACACAACGTGGATACATCACATTTTTTGAAAGAAAACAGAGGTGTTTTTTGCAAAGTGCCTATCTGTAGATTTTGGCCTCTAGCTCAGCCGGCACCTAGGGAAACCTACCAAACCTGTGCATTTTTTAAAAATAGAGACCTAGGGGAATCCAAGATGGGGTGACTTGTGGGGCTCTGACCAGGTTCTGTTACCCAGAATCCTTTGCAAACCTCAAAAAGTGGCTAAAAAAACACATTTTCCACACATTTTGGTGACAGAAAATTCTGGAATCTGAGAGGAGCCAAAAATGTCCATCCACCCAGCGTTCTCCCAAGTCTCCCGATAAAAATGATACCTCACTTGTGTGGGTAGGCCTAGCGCCTGCGACAGGAAATGCCCCTAAACACAACGTGGATACATCACAATTTTTGACAGAAAACAGAGGTGTTTTTTACAAAGTGCCTACCTGTAGAATTTGGCATCTAGCTCAGCTGGCACCTAGGGAAACCTACCATACCTGTGCATTTTTGAACACTAGAGACATAGGGGAATCCAATTGTGGGGCTCTGACCAGGTTCTGTTACCTAGAATCCTTTGCAAAACTCAAAATTTGACTAAAAAACATGTTTTTCTCACATTTCGGTGACAGAAAGTTCTGGAATCTGAGAGGAGCCACAAATTTCCTTCCACCCAGCGTTTCCCCAAGTCTCCCGATAAAAATGATACCTCACTTGTGTGGGTAGGCCTAGCGCCCGTGACAGGAAATGCCCCAAAACACAACGTGGACACATCCCATTTTTTGACAGAAAACAGAGGCGTTTTTTGCAAAGTGCCTACCTGTAGATTTTGGCCCCTAGCTTAGCCGGCATCTAAGGATACCTACCAAACCTGTGCATTTTTTTAAACTAGAGATGTCGGGGAATCCAAAATGGGGTGACTTGTGGGGCTCTGACCAGGTTCAGTTACCCAGAATCCTTTGCAAACCTCAAAATATGGCTAAAAGAACATGTTTTCCTCATATTTCGGTGACAGAAAGTTCTGAAATCTGAGAGGAGCCACGAATTTAATTCCACCCAGTGTTCCCCCAAGTGTCCCAATAAAAATGATATCTCACTTGTGTGGGTAGGCCTAGCGCCCGTGACAGGAAATGCCCCAAAACACAACGTGGACACATCACTTTTTTTTAAAGAAAACAGAGGTGTTTTTTGCAAAGTGCCTACCTATTTTGGCCTCTAGCTCAGCCGGCACCTAGGGAAACCTACCAAACCTGTGCATTTTTGAAAACTAGAGGCCTAGGGGAATCCAAGATGGGGTGACTTGTGGGGCTCTGGCCAGGTTCTGTTACCCAGAATCCTTTGCAAACCTCACCGTTTGGCTAAAAAAACACATTTTCCTCACATTTCGGTTACAGAAAGTTCTGGAATCTGAGAGGAGCCACAAATTTCCTTCCACCCAGCGTTTCCCCAAGTTTCCCAATAAAAATGATACCTCACTTGTGTGGGTAGGCCTAGCGCCCGTGACAGGAAATGCCCCAAAACACAACGTGGACACATCACATTTTTTTAAAGAAAACAGAGGTGTTTTTTGCAAAGTGCCTACCTATTTTGGCCTCTAGCTCAGCCGGCACCTAGGGAAACCTACCAAACCTGTGCATTTTTAAAAACTAGAGGCCTAGGGGAATCCAAGATGGGTTGACTTGTGGGGCTCTGGCCAGGTTCTGTTACCCAGAATGCTTTGCAAACCTCACAATTTGGCTAAAAAAAACACATTTTCCTCACATTTCGGTTACAGAAAGTTCTGGAATCTGAGAGGAGCCACAAATTTCCTTCAACCCAGCGTTCCCCCACGTCTCCCGATAACAATGATACCTCACTTGTGTGGGTAGACCTAGCACCCGTGACAGGAAATGCCCCAAAACACAATGTGGACACATCACATTTTTTTAAAGAAAACAGAGGTGTTTTTTGCAAAGTGCCTACCTGTAGATTTTGGCCTCTAGCTCAGCCGGCACCTAGGGAAACCTACCAAACCTGTGCATTTTAAAAAAATAGAGACCTAGGGGAATCCAAGATGGGGTTACTTGTGGGGCTCTGACCAGGTTCTGTTACCCAGAATCCTTTGCAAACCTCAAAATTTGGCTAAAAAACTGATTTTCCTCACATTTCGGTGACAGAAAGTTCTAGAATCTGAGAGGAGCCACAAATTTCCTTCCACCCAGCGTTCCCCAAAGTCTCCCGATAAAAATGATACCTCACTTGTGTGGGTAGACCTAGCGCCCGTGACAGGAAATGCCCCAAAACCCAATGTGGACACATCACATTTTTTTAAAGAAAACAGAGGTGTTTTTTGCAAAGTGCCTAACTGTAGATTTTGGCCTCTAGCTCAGCCGGCACCTAGGGAAACCTACCAAACCTGTACATTTTTGAAAAATAGAGACCTAGGGGAATCCAAGATGGGGTGACTTGTGGGGGCTCCGACCAGGTTCTGTTACCCAGAATCCTTTGCAAACCTCAAAATTTGGCTAAAAAAACACGTTTTCCTCACATTTCGGTGACAGAAAGTTCTGGAATCTGAGAGGAGCCACAAACGTCCTTCCACCCAGCGTTCCCCCAAGTCTCCCGATAAAAATGATACCTCACTTGTGTGGGTAGACCTAGCGCCCGTGACAGGAAATGCCCCAAAACCCAATGTGGACACATCACATTTTTTGAAAGAAAACAGAGGTGTTTTTTGCAAAGTGCCTTACTGTAGATTTTGGCCTCTAGCTCAGCCGGCACCTAGGGAAACCTACCAAACCTGTGCATTTTTTAAAACTAGAGGCCTAGGGGAATCCAAGATGGGGTGACTTGTGGGGCTCTGGCCAGGTTCTGTTACCCAGAATCCTTTGCAAACCTCACAATTTGGCTAAAAAAAACACATTTTCCTCACATTTCGGTTACAGAAAGTTCTGGAATCTGAGAGGAGCCACAAATTTCCTTCCACCCAGCGTTCCCCCAAGTCTCCCGATAAAAATGATACCTCACTTGTGTGGGTAGACCTAGCACCCGTGACAGGAAATGCCCCAAAACACAAT
Organism: Pleurodeles waltl; assembly: GCF_031143425.1. Lineage (NCBI taxonomy): Eukaryota > Metazoa > Chordata > Amphibia > Caudata > Salamandridae > Pleurodeles > Pleurodeles waltl. The sequence goes on along the minus strand of NC_090440.1, from coordinate 457,907,489 downwards.
CTGGACACATCACATTTTTTTAAAGAAAACAGAGGTGTTTTTTGCAAAGTGCCTTCCTGTAGATTTTGGCCTCTAGCTCAGCCGGCACCTAGGGAAACCTACCAAACCTGTGCATTTAAAAAAAATAGAGACCTAGGGTAATCCAAGATGGGGTTACTTGTGGGGCTCTGACCAGGTTCTGTTACCCAGAATCCTTTGCAAACCTCAACATTTGGCTAAAAAACGGATTTTCCTCACATTTCGGTGACAGAAAGTTCTGGAATCTGAGAGGAGGCACAAATTTCCTTCCACCCAGCGTTCCCCCAAGTCTCCCGATAAAAATGATACCTCACTTGTGTGGATAGACCTAGCACCCGTGACAGGAAATGCCCCAAAACACAATGTGGACACATCAAATTTTTTTAAAGAAAACAGAGGTGTTTTTTGCAATGTGCCTACCTGTAGATTTTGGCCTCTAGCTCAGCCGGCACCTAGGGAAACCTACGAAACCTGTGCATTTAAAAAAAATAGAGACCTAGGGGAATCCAAGATGGGGTTACTTGTGGGGCTCTGACCAGGTTCTATTACCCAGAATCCTTTGCAAACCTCAAAATCTGGCTAAAAAACTGATTTTCCTCCCATTTCGGTGACAGAAAGTTCTGGAATCTGAGAGGAGCCACAAATTTCCTTCCACCCAGCGTTCCCCCAAGTCTCCCGATAAAAATGATACCTCACTTGTGTGGGTAGACCTAGCGCCCGTGACAGGAAATGCCCCAAAACCCAATGTGGACACATCACATTTTTTGAAAGAAAACAGAGGTGTTTTTTGCAAAGTGCCTAACTGTAGGTTTTGGCCTCTAGCTCAGCCGGCACCTAGGGAAACCTACCAAACCTGTACATTTTTGAAAAATAGAGACCTAGGGGAATCCAAGATGGGGTGACTTGTGGGGCTCCGACCAGGTTCTGTTACCCAGAATCCTTTGCAAACCTCAAAATTTGGCTAAAAAAACACGTTTTCCTCACATTTCGGTGACAGAAAGTTCTGGAATCTGAGAGGAGCCACAAAGGTCCTTCCACCCAGCGTTCCCCCAAGTCTCCCGATAAAAATGATATCTCACTTGTGTGGGTAGGCCTAGCGCCCGTGACAGGAAATGCCCCAAAACACAACGTGGACACATCACATTTTTTGAAAGAAAACAGAGATGTTTTTTGCAAAGTGCCTACCTGTAGATTTTGGCCTCTAGCTCAGCCGGCACCTAGGGAAACCTACCAAACCTGTGCATTTTTGAAAAATAGAGACCTAGGGGAATCCAAGATGGGGTGACTTGTGGGGCTCCGACCAGGTTCTGTTACCCAGAATCCTTTGCAAACCTCAAAATTTGGCTAAAAAAATACATTTTCCACTCATTTCGGTGACAGAAAGTTGTGGAATCTGAGAGGAGCCACAAATTTCCTTCCACCCAGCGTTCCCCCAAGTCTCCCGATAGAAATGGTACCTCACTTGTATGGGTAGGCCTAGCGCCCACGAAAGCAAATGGCCCAAAACACAACTTGGACACATCAAATTTTTTCATAGAAAACAGTGCCTACCTGTGGATTTTGGCCTCTAGCTCAGCCGGCACCTGGGGAAACCTAGCAAACCAGTGCATTTTTTAAAACTAGAAACCCAGGGGAATCCAAGATGGGGTGACTTGTTGGGCTCTGGCCAGGTTCTGTTACCCAGAATCCTTTGCAAACATCAAAATTTGGCAAAAAAAACACTTTTTCCTCTCATTTCGGTGACAGAAAATTCTGGAATCTGAGAGGAGCCACAAATTTCCTTCCACCCAGCGTTCCCCCAAGTCTCCCGATAAAAATGTTACCTCACTTGTGTGGGTAGGCCTAGCACCCACAAAAGGAAATGGCCCAAAACACAACATGGACACATCACATTTTTTCACAGAAAACAGAGGTGTTTTTTGCAAAGGGCCTACCTGTGGATTTTGGCCTCTAGCTCAGCGGGCCCCGGGGGGGCAGAAATGGCCTAAAATAAATTTGACCCCCCCACTCCCCCCGGGAGCGACCCTTGCCTACGGGTTCACTCCGCCTGCGTGACATTGGCGCCAAAAATAAAATCCCCGGTGCCTAGTGGTTTCTGCCCCCTCCATGTGGAAGCGTTGTCTGAAGCCCCCAACTCCTAACTGTAAAAGAGATGCTGGTTCACCGACATCTGGGGCTCAGTGTGTTCTAGAGCCCTGTACTTGGAGGTACTGTAGGTCGTTCTATGGGGTGGTTTGTATTACATCATCTTATGGGGTACGTCATCAGCTAAGGAATTACATTAGCAAACATGAACAACAATTGGATAAATTGGTAGACATGCTTCCTTCTCACCCGCAACAAATGCCAGCATGCGGTGCGGTCAAGACAGAGTTGCTCGAGGATTGGTGTAGACTTGAGAAACATATTTATACATCCTGTTGACAGGGACTCCATATGGAGGATGACAAAATAGGGGCATTACTAGTCCCATTGGTCCTCCAGGAGGCACCCAGGTCCCCCATCCTGTCCCTTTATGATGGAACAGGAACCCTAGTCTTTACGCAGAAGGCTATTAATGACATATTTGATGCCCATCTGCGGAATATGCATAATGAACAGCTCCACCTTCCCTCCAACAGATAGCAGGTCTTTATGCCGTTACCAAGTCTTGACTCTGCAGCCAGCGCAGAAATCCTTGCCGCGATACAGTACCTTAAGACCATGAAAACTCTGGGTAGTGATAGTCTACATTCACATTTTTGCCACAAGTACATGGATCTTATAACTGACAAGCTATTGGAAGTTTATAAAGACGTTCTACAGTCAGGGGTCTTACCAGCACCATGCGTTAAGTCTTAATTGTCAAGGTGCCGAAACCAGGTAGAGACCCAGTGATCAACATGGCATATCATCCAATATCTTTCCTGAACATCGATGTAAAACTTCTCAGAAGTGTGCTAGTGGCATTACCTTGAAATGGAACACTCCTCATAATTTAAGATGCTGGGCTCACATCTACCATGCCTCACAGCTGAAAGATAATACTTATGCCTCAGCACTGTTAGATATTGAAGAGGCAATCCTTAAATTACACTTACCTGTGGCAATTTTTATGTAAGATAGATAGGTCTAGACCCTAAATTCACCCAAACGGTCTATCTTCTCTCTTCTAGCCTTTCTGCCAGGGTGGTGTCAGGTGTCATAGATTCTGAGCCATGCCAGCTCAGTAGGCATACCAGTTACGGGTGTCCTCTCTCACCCCTCCTGTTTGCCTTTGCGATTGAGCCCCTGGTGGAAACCCCGTGAAGGGCAATGGGTTCATGCGGGATTACACTGAAGACGACCAACCATGTTATCTCCCTGTTCGTGGACGACACCCTGGTGTACTTTTGACAGCCAATCTATTCAGCACCAATTTGACTTAATATCATGCATGATTCAGAGAGCTCTCCAGATTCTGCATTAACCTAGAGAAGTCTCAGTTGTTTCCACTGGAGAAACTGCTAGGGTCCAGATCGGGGAGCTTTCTGGGTTAGGATTCCATCTATGACTGGAGATGAGCGGTATTTAGGTGTCCGCTGAACACATATGGCCCCATCTTATCTAGCCCTAAATGTGGGGAGAGTGACGGAGGGACTTCGAGCCTTGATTCAATTCTGAAGGGATCTACCCCTATCTCTCATGGTCCAGATAACCATTGTGAAAATGATCATCTTACTCTGTTGCCTAAACATACATCAGAGCACCCTATATGTGATTTTTCTGCATGACTTTCGCACCAGTGATAGCCTCATAGCAGATCTCCTATGGAGCAATAAGCGCAGACATGTTGGTCATGCTGCAGGGGATGTGGGGCCGGGGTGTGGAGGCTCCCAATTTGGAACGCTACTATATGGCAGCACACTTGCAGCATGAGGTTCATTCGCTAGACCCAGAGATCAACTTAGACTAAAAGCTTCTACAAGGTACTTATCAGGAAAAATCCGTACTGATCCTACTAATGAGTGGCATGCAGATCCCCTCTACCATTTTTTATATTATTCGTCTGATGGCAGGTGTTTTGGAGATGGTGGTCTGGAGGGTGATTCGACATACACAGTATAACGCACAAATGCCACTATGGGCTGCGCAACCCTTCCTGCAAATAGCCGACTCAATGTCTTGCACCAATGGCCAGGATTGAACACAGGAAAAAAGGGTGACGAGGGAAGGTGTTTAGTTATTTTTTTGGGTAAGAATATTGACAGTTGTCTGGCCTTTTCCTTGCCAGTGTGGTTTCTTGATTATCTCTACCTCTGATATTATCCTATTACAATGTTCACCTTTTCTCTTTTTTTTGTATAGATAAAGGACCCTGTAAAGATCTCCTTTCTTTTCACATTGCCAACTTCTGATGTGCACATTAAGTGACACATTTGTACTTACTTTGGACAAATGTTTATATGTATGCTTATAGAAACTGCAAAGTGGAAAATGGTACTGTGTCATATGCTGAATATACTCTGAAAGTTTATCACTGCTCAATTGTAGTACAGAACGTAGCAATGGTGTTTAATACAGGGATTGTGCAATCCTGTGAATTATACATTGATATTTATTGGTGCCAACTTGTGGCATTGCTCATTGTAGGAGGCTGGACTGGTGTGTGGTGGGCACCTATGGTACTTACACCTTATACCAGGTCCAGGTATCCCTTATTAGTGTAGTGTTGTGAGTGTCTAGAAGCCAGGCTCTATAGAGGTAGTTGTGGATGAGCAGCCAACGCTTATCTAGAAGACATGCAAAGTTCATGCAATACCACTGTAGTCATACTTAGTACTTACACACATGAAAGAAAACACTCAAGGGCAGATTTATTGAAAAGTGGGGCAACGCGGCGCTGCGCTAAAATTGACAGCGCCGTGCTGCATCACATTAGTAATGCAGGGATGCACCGTATTTAACTGAATACAGCACATCCCTGCATTTCTCTCTTCGCTGGCGCTAAATTTAGCTGCCAGCGCCAACGCAGGCATCCTTGCACCATTGTGCAAGGATGTCTGTGCTGAGGGGTGTGATTGTTTATGTGCGTGTGTCCCTTCCCACACATAAACAATCACTAATGGCGCTTTGGCACTTCTGTGTGTGCTGTAGAATGCAGCACACACTGAAGTGCCAAAGCGTAATTTTCAAATGATTGTTTATTTGCAGGAATGGACACCTTCCAGCACATTAACAATAATTTCTGGCATTTTTCTTTTTCTATGCTTGCGGCTGAATGCAGCACGCATAGAAAAAGCAAACAATTAGGAGGAACAAAAGTATTCCTCCTCGTTGTGCCCTGCTAACGCCCCCCCCCAGGTGGGTCGGGTTAGATTTTGGCGCTGTCTCAGGTTTATGTGATTTCATAAATCTGAGGCAGCGTCAAAATGCAATGGCTGTTGCTGAGGCACACTCACAGCAACACCCATTGCACGCCCCTTCCACGCACAGTGTTGCGTTTCGAAGGGGCCGTATTTACAGCGAAAGGGTGGAAATATGGCGCTGTGCTTAGTGCCACAGGAGTGTCAGTGTTACTTTATTTTGGTGACACAAATACCAAAAATACCATAGACGCTATACTCCCTTAGGAGGTAAGTAATACACACATTATATACACTAGATTGCAGAAATAGGCATAAAAACAGGCATAAAAACAGTTAGAAAAAAGTGCAATTAGTGAAAATCACAATAGGGAGAAATGGCCCTGGGGAGAACAAACCATATACTAGAAAATGGAATGTGAAAGTCGGTCTCCCACCTAGGTAAGTGTAGTGTGTAGAGGGGAGCTGGGAGTACTAGGAGAGACCAAAGGTAGGTACCACAGCCCATTCCAGCGACCAGGGAAGCAGGAGTAAATCACTGTAAATTTCCTAGAACACACACAGAGAAGAAGAATGCAAAACCCAGAAGAGACTGCAAGACACCAACAGTGGATTCCTAGACAAGCGGACCTGTGGAAAAAGGGGACCAAGTCCACGAAGCACAGCTGAGTCCAGAAAGGGCAGGAGACCATACCCACCAGACTGAAGGTGCAAGAAGTGAGTCCACTGTGATGAAGGACAGTCAGCACTGCACCCAAGAAAACAAAGTCGAGTTCCTGGAGGATGCAGATGATGTCTCACGTCGGAAAGAGAATTGCAGACAGGTTTCTGTCTTCGGATTCTGCCAACAAGCCTTGGCACATGCAAAACTCACAGTTAGCAGAAAGTGGTGCTACTAGGGACCATGGAAGACCAGGTGTACGCTACCCAGGAGGGCAAGGCAGAGGGCAACACAGCAACACAGCAACACAGCAACACAGAGAGCCCACAGAAGAGCAGGCAGCACCCACTGGAAAGGGGAGACAGAAGTCGAGGAAGAGGCCCATGGAGCACTACGAAGAAGGCTCCACACTGCCGGAGAACCACTCAGGGAGCTGTGCATCACAGGATAGAGTGCTGGAGCTTCAGGATGCCTGAAGATCTTGTGGAGAAGTCACCAACAAGCCTTGGCAGCTGCAAAGGATGCAGTGCAAGGGGATACTGTCCAGCGTGGGCAGGCAAAGGCTTACCTCCACCAACGTTGGACAGCTGGAAGAGAGGACCGTCGGGACCACTCCAGTCCACCACCTGTGATGCAGGATCCATGCAGCTCAGCAAGAAAGGGGATCCACGCTGGTTGTCGTTGCAGTTGGTGCCTGCAGAAACAGGGGAGTGACTCCTTCACCCCAAGGGAGATTCCTTCTGATGCAGGCCGAAGACGGGCTGTCCTCAGAGGAATCACCTCCGGGGAAATGTTGCAGTTGCTGGAAGGAGCCAATGATACAATGTTGCAGGAGGCGTCTTGCTTCTTTTTTGCTGCTTGTAGGGTCCTGAAGACTCCAGATGCAGTTTCTTCGGTCAGAAGTCGAAGTGGAGGTTGCAGAGGATTCCTGCTGGAGTCTTGCAATCTGAATCTGAGGAACCACCGAAGGGAGATACTCTAAATATCCCTGAAAGGGTGATTGGTCACCTAGATGGGTAAAATCCTACCAGGAGGGGGCTCTGATGTCACCTGCTGGCCTTGGCCACTCAGATGCTCCCAGAGTTCCTTGTCAACCTTGAAGCCAAGATGGCAAAACCCAGAGACTCTCTGGAGGAGCTCTGAGCACCACTCTGGAGTGGTGATGGACAGGGGAGTGGTCGCTCCCCTTTCCTTTGTCCAGTTTCATGCTAGAGCAGGGACTGGGGGTTCCTTAGCCGGTGTAGACTGGTTTATGCAAGGAGGCACCAAATGTGCCTTTCAAAGCATTGCCAGTGACTTGGGGAGGCTATATTTACAAAGGGAGACGGTTTTACAAAGGAAATCTGATGTCCTGCTTTACTGGGCTCGAGCTTCTCAAGCAACAGCAGGGCAGAAACCTCTCTGGGGGTGGCAGCATGCCCAGAAACCCTCAGAAGGATGTAACGGCAATACTGGGGATCAATCCTCTAAGGAGCCCCCAGAGTGCATGGAATCATACAACCAATCCTTGTAAAAGCATTGGGGTATGGTTCCAACATGTTTGATACCAAACATGCCTATGTTCGGAGTTACCATTATGTAGCTGGACATAGGTATTGATCTATGTCCAGTACACGCGTAAAATGGAGTCCCTGCACTCACTGGGAAAATGGGCCTGGAGTTCATGGGGGTACCTCTGCAAGTGCAGGGTTGCCCTAACACACGGTGCACCTTACCCTCTGGACTAGAAGGCTTGCCATAGGGTTGACTTATAAGTGTCCAGGTGCAGTGAAAAGTGGCGGTGAAAGGGTGTTTGCATCTTTTCACTCAGACTGCAATGGCAGTCCTGCAGAACCCTTTGCTTGGGTTCCCTATGGGTGGCAAAATACATGATGCAGCCCATAGCATAGGGATCCCCTGGAACTCAATGACTTGGGTTGCTAGGTACCATAAACTAGGGACTTATAATGGGGGGGCACTGGTGTGCCAATTGTGGATGAAATACAGTGATGACAGTTACCAACAACTACATTTAGGGGAGAGAGCATCACTACTGGAGTTTTGGTTAGCAGGATTCCAGTAGACACAGTCAAACACACTGACAAACAGGCTAAAAGTGCAGGTAACCAAGCTAGAATCAGGCTACCTTCCTACACCCCCCCAAACGAAGGACAAAAGACTAACCTTTGCTAGTTGACACTTCATTGCCTAAGTGTTGATAAGTGGAGAGTAGCTCTGCAGTAGAGTGGTTACTCCCTTTATCATCCACTATGTAGTCCCTTGCTTGTGGGGAGGTGAACCACCCTTTTTGGTTACTCCTCCTGCGGTACATATAAACTGTGGACTCCGTGATTCCCTATTTTTAAAGTGTGGAAAACGTTTTAGAGTGGGGTAGGATGACTGTCCCTTGGTTCCCATGTTGGGACAGGGTTGTTGTCCTAAGGGTTGTAATGCTAGACAGGGCTGCTGTCCTTCTTGGGGTAGAGCAGGACAGGATTTCTGTCCCAAGGGCTCTACACAAGGACATATTTGCTGTCCTAAGGTGTTAGAAGGTAGTGCAGGGGTGCTGCACCAAAGTTTCTCTGTGAGGGCTGGAGGGTTACTCCAAGTTTTATAAGACAGGACAGGGTTTCTGTTCTATCTTAGGTTTCTCACAGAGAGGTACTTTTACCTCTGGGAGTCCAGCTGTGGTGGCTTTGACTCCTTTGGTACAGGCTCCACCCTGGGGGTGGTATCCCCCCTCAGATGAATGTTTTTCTTAGTGGGAGGGTTGGCAGGGGATAATTTAATATCCTGCATGCCTGTGTTTTTAGGAGTGTCCTGGGTCATTATTTCAGGATCCAGGGCTCCTTCCCTATTTTTATTTTTAGTCTAGCTTGAGATTAAAGGAAGCAGTTGTTTGGGAATACCCAGCATGGATGCATGGATAAAAATCTCTACCTCAGCCCAACCTGAGGTCTCTAGGGCATTTCCTAAGAGAGAGTCAACAGGCAAGCTAGTTGAGACTTCCACCTGCTTAGGGCCAGTAACTCCACCCCAGCTAAGTTGTACAACAGCTAAGGGGAGGGACTGAGTGGAGTTGTTGACATCAGTGACTTGGTATTTCTGACCAAGTTGGTGTTGTTCATGTGACACTAAGGCCCTGATTTATATTTTTTTTTGCCGCATTTGCGTAATTGTTTATTTCAAAAGCGGCATATACTTACAAACTACAATTGCATTTTGTAAGTTTGAACCGCTTTTTCACTAAAGAATGACGCAAATGAGGCACAAAACAAGTATAAATCAGGGCCTAAGTTTTCAGTAACTATGGTGATACTGGCACCTGTGTCCCTGTAGGCCTGGGCCTCAACACCATTCATCTGTATTTGCTGCTTGTACTTATATGTTAGACTTGGCATCCTTGGCGTGGGCTCCCCTAACTTTTTGCCTCTGTTTTCCAGGTTGTTGATGTGTGCTGAACTTTGTTTTTGCTGTTTTTGATACTCTAGGCACTATACTACTGCTATCCGGTGCTAAAGTACAAGTGCTCCTATGTAAAATATATGTATAATTGACCTTCAATGATTGGCATATTTGATTTACTAGTAAGTTTCTAGTACAGTGCACTAGAGGTGCCCAGGGCCTGTAAATCAAATGCTACTAGTGGGCCTGCAGCACTGCTTGTGCCACCAAAATTAGTAGCTCTATAAACATGGCTCAGACCTGCCACTGCAGTGTCTGTGTGTGCAGTTTTAAAATGCCAATTAGACTTAGCTAGTGTTCCCATTTATCAGGCCTAAACCTTCAATTTTTATACATGTAAGGCACCCCTATGGTAAGCCCGAGGTAGGCCCATGGGTAGGGTGCAGTGTATGTAAAAGTTGGAACATGTAGTTATGAGTTTTACATGTCTTAACAGTGAAATTCTGCAACATTTGTCTTTCACTGTTGCAAGGCCTATCAGTCTCATAGGTCAACATGGGGGCTGCCTTTAAATATTATTATAGTGTTGATTACCTTTGGGGGCAGATAGAAATTTGGAGTATAGGGTCTCTGAACTTACAATTTAAAAATACATCTTTTAGTGACATTTGTTTTTAGATTGTGTTTGAAAATGTCACTTTTAAAAAGAAGTCATTTGCTTGCTTAAACCATTCTGTGACTCTGCATGTTTATGGATTCCCTGTCAGTTTGACAGTTGGGCTGTTTGGACCCCACTCTAGACAGTGACACAAAGGGAGCTGGGGTGTAGCCTGCATATCCTGATGAGCCATCTGTGGTGGGGGGGAGGAGTGGTCACTGTGCCCGCCCTCTCACAATGCAGTTGCCAACCCCCTGGTGTGTGTCTGAGGTCTGGGCAAGGCAGGATCTTGAAAACAATAGAGACTTCTCTTTGAAGTAAGCCTACCTCAAAGGCAGAAAAAGGTATAAGAAAAGCCCCCAAAACCCCTGACAATTACATCACTTCTGGAATCAAGAGGAACCTCTGCCAAGGAGAACAGCTGAAGAGCTGAGGAGAGGTGCTGCCACTGCCTCTGCCTGTGCCTTGTTGGGCTATCCTGCAGTTGCTGCTTCTGCCTATGAAAGAGGACAAAGACTGGACTTTGTTGTGCATTTCTGCTTAAGAAGAATCACCAAGGGCTTGAACTGAGCTTGCCTTCTTTTGATGAAGTCTCAGAGCCATCAAAGACATCCCCTGCCAGCACCTGGACTCTCTGCTGAGACTCCTGCCCTGCCAAGTGGTGCTGTATCAAGTTACTGGACCCTTGAGAGGTGAAGCTGGCATCTAAGAACTGAAAAACAATGCAAAGACTACTGTGCGAGAAAACTTTCAACGCACCACCCACCTCGCAGCTGATAAACGAAGCGACGCCGGCATTATGGCTAAAATTGATGCGCCACCTGCATCGTGGCTGGAAGATTGATGCAACGCGGCTGGAGAAACGACGTGTAACACCCTCAGAGGCTGCTGTTAACAATGCAAGCCCCCACGCAGCGCGGTTTCTTGACACCCAGCAACCGGATTTCAATGCAACATCACTGGGCGCGGAAAATCAATGCGAAGCCTGTGCTTACCTGAGGTGCCCTTCTGGATCGACGTCTCGCTCCGTTGCAGGAGAGAAGAAACGATGCATGCCGACCAGACCGAAGGAGGAACTATGCATGTTCTCGCTTGCGTGTGAGAAATCGACGCATCTCTGGGCTTTTTCGACACACACTGGTCCGTGCAACTTCATTTTGATGCTACCCAGGTGCTTTTGTGCGCTAACAGCATTATCACTGTCTAAGGACTGAGACTCTTATTCTTTCTAAAATTCATGTCTTGACTTGTATACTGTATGTTAGATATTTGGTATTTTGATCTTGTTTTGTTTAGATACTTTTCACCTATTTTTCTAAACCTGTGTTGTGTCATTCTGTAGTGTTTTCACTGAGTTACAGTGTGTTTTAGTACAAATACTTTACACATTGCTTCTGAAGTTAAACCTGCCCGCTCGTACCAAGCTATCAATGGGATGAGCACAAGTTAACTGAGGGTAATTCTCCTTTACCCTGACTAGAGTGAAGGTCCTTGCTTGGACAAGTGGTATTTTGACTGCCAACTAAAGACTCAATTCCTAACATTATCCATATAAAGGGAACAAGCACCTAGTGTGGCAAGGCCAGTGCCACCCTGTGAGACAGAAACTGTCTTGTTTTTTTTTACACCTACCCAAGTTTCTATTATGGACCCAAATGTGAATTCGACTACACCTTTGGTTGACTATTTCCAGTAGTCCCACCACTATTACTGCTATTACTAGGGGCACTTGGAGTGGATGTGGAGGTAGTAGTGGTGGAAGGCTCAGAGGCTTTACCAGGACACGATTTGTCCCCTGGCCTATGGCCTTTATTTCTGCACACATAGCACCAGGGCTTTTTACTGTGTGTAGAAGAAGATGCTTTATTCCCACCCCCTGGGAGTTTGGTGGACCTGATGAGGAGTATTTACTTTTATCCTTGTCCCCACCCTTGTCGTGACATTTACCACTTTCCTTCTTCTTGTCTTTGTCACCCCCTGGATGAGCTTTTCTGCTTACCCTTGTTCTGACCCATTTGTCTGCCTTCTTTCCCAAATCTTGGGTAGAGGTCAGATTTGAGTCTACCAAGTATTCATGCAACAAATCAAACACACATTTATTCAAAATATGCTCTCTCAGTAACAGATTATACAAGCCCTCATTGTCAGACAATTTGCTGCCCTGTAACCAGCCTTCTAAAGCTTTCACAGAGCAGTCCACAAAGTCAATCCATTCTTGTGAGGCCTATTTTCTGGTCTCTCTGAACTTGATCTATATTGCTCAGTTGTGAGACCAAAACCATTTCAGAGTGCAGTTTTGAGGATTGTGTAGTTGAATGCATCTTCTTCTCTGACATCCTGGAGGAGGAGGCCCAAACGCTGTCTCTTACTATGATTCCTCCCCATGTCCAACTTCCTCTCTGCACACAGCCCCTTCAGTTCCTTGAAGGTCAGGTTCTCATAGGGAGAGTCCGTGACCTCAGAGATATGTCCAGCTATAGACATGGTGTTTGTTTGGATAGTGTAGGGTGTGCAGAACTTACCTAACTACTAGTCTCTCAAAAAGCACTTTAGAGCAAGGGTTATGCCTATACCCTAGCTTACCTAAACTTTAGAGACTAGCTTTCTGTATTAGGAACTATGTATACCTCTAGGTAAGGAGTGTTCTTTCCTGTGGAAAGCACCAGGTGACAGAGTGATAAGGCAATTGCAAGTACTTATCCCACCGCTGCACCACCAATGTAGGAGGCTAGCCTGGTGTGTGATGGGTACTTACACCTTATACCATGTCCAGGTATCACTTATCAGTGTAGTTTAGTCAGTGTCTAGAAACCAGGTTCTCTAAAGGTAGCTGTGGATGAGCAGCCAAGGCTTATCTAGGAGACATGCAAAGCTCATGCAATACCACTGTAGTCAAACTTAGTACTGACACACATGAAAGAAAACACGCAGTGTTACAAAAAATAAATGTTTCAAGAGATACATTTCCAATGGCCCAGTTGTCTCATACAGTAGAATGCCCCTTTGACGTTTGTGGGTTGTCAAATGGGGTATGGACCAATTTGCCCCAAATCTGAACTTGAAGCAATAAAGAATTGAGAACCCACATGACATTCAGATGAAGGAGTCCAAATATATGAATTATGATAGTTTGCAGTATAAAGTTAACACGTTGAATTGTGATAGTGGATCCAAAATTAGTTTTTTGATGTCCATTTAAGCAGGAGATCATACAGGTATGAACAAAGAACCAAAGCCCAAGCAGAGGGTCATACAGGTTTGGGCAAAGAACCAAAGCCAAAGCCGACAGGTGCTTGGCTTCCTATGGTAAGTCTACCTGGGGATTTTTTAAGGCTGTAAAATATGTAATGATAGGGTCAGTATTTTAGAGGCTAATGTTGGAAAAACAGGTTTTGTTCGTGCAAGTTTCTTTGGTATAATATATGGAGAGAAAATACCTTGAGGTGCCCAGTAAATTTAGTACTTTTGTTAAAGTGGAAAGATATTCTGAGGAACCACGTGTGGAAGTAAAGAAAGGAAAGATCAATGGAGAGTGCTTGTGACTGAATTACCAACTAGTATTATCAGAGATACTTGCATGATAAAGTGTACATTTAATTGGTGGTTCCCGTTGCTAGGAGGACTGCAGTTGGGTTTGCGTCTTCGGAGTCTGCAAAAAAGCCTTGGCACCTGCAAAACTTGCAGTTAGCGAAAAGTGGAGCTGCCGGGGACCAGGAAGTAACAGGTGGACTCTACCCAGGAGGGTGAGTCAGAGGGGGGTTCGCAGCAACACAAAGAGCCCACAGAAGACCAGCCAGCACCCACAGGAGTCCCAACAGATGGGGACATGAAAGTCGAGGAAGAGGCCTATGCAGCGAGACAAAGAAGGCTCCTACGCCGCCGGAGAACCACTCAGGGAGCCGTGCATCACAGGATAGAGTGCTGGGGGCTGGAGCTTCGGATGCAGAGAGCATACACACTTTAGCACTGGTTAGCAGTGGTTAAGTGCACAGAGTCCTAAAGCCAACAAAAACTGGTCAGAAAAAATAGGAGGAAGGTGGCAAAACGTTTAAGAATGACCCTGCAAAAAGGACCAGGTGGAACAATAATTTTTGTTTCTTTTTTTTCTGGAGAACACAAAGCAACTTGAGTGAAGCATTAATGTTTTTGAACAAGTGCTTTTCGGTTATACCCATTCTCACTTCTGCGGGTGCAGTTCCCCATGATCTATGTAATATCTCCATAGTCCTGAAGGGACAGGTACTGCTATGGCAGACAAGGATGTGTGGAGTGGCATAAAAGGTGAGCCAAACTCTAGCGCAGATCAACATGCCAATGTTTACTGATGCTAAGGCACCAAGATGGAGTGAACCTTCGCTGCTGGCACCATTCCTTTACCTGTGAACGAAAATATCTTCATCACGGAATCCACTAATAAGTTAAGTATATTTATGTAAGAGATCTCCACGCTTTAGAATAACTAATCTTTGTTTTCTCTTTTAATGGCTTACTTTTCAGGCGTTTTATGACACTCCTGCTAATATCTGTTTGCACCATCTCCTCGACATTTGTCTGGATTAAATCAGCGTGTGAGTTCTTATTCTTTTACAGCGTAAGGAAGCTCCACATTCATATATTAATTTGGTATGTTTGAATTTGTTTTTAATCGTCAGCAGAATAGATTTACTTAGCACTTAGTTTGTGAAATGTTTATATGAAAAGGTGCCGCCCTTTTTGATAACCACACACATTTATCCATATGGTGATCCACAGTATATTCACTCAAAAATTGCTGCAATTTAGAAAGTCAGCACTGTAAATCTTTTACATGAAACTAAAGGGGAAATGTAGGTGAAATGAACTAATTCCCTCAGAATGGGGAAGCACCCGTCATCATAGACGAAATGGCAGGTTTTATGTGACTGACATTCTCTTTAGGATACTGCATCTGCCACCTTTCATCAAGTCTTCCCAAGGGGCAGTAATGACAGGCCTAAATCTGGAATCTGATAAAAGTGGTTTGCTAAACAAAAAAAAGCAAGTCCTCCATTGAAGAGCGTCTGACAGGAATACGATGGGTTGTTATCCTGCAACAGACCCTGGCTGTCACTTCAAGGCATGATCTTCCATGCTACATTTCTCTCATGCAATAGGTCAGCTACAAAACACCGCTGCCTGTTTGTTCTTCTAGGGAATATCTCATTAACACAAGGGCTTGCAGTTACACGAAATGCCTGACTGTGAACAGAATGCACAAAATAAAGAAGTTACTCAAACTACCAATGAAATCGGTTTAATTACATTGTGCTACTGGTTTATACACCGTGACCAATAACCAAACTAAACTACTTGTCCTCCCTTGAAATCAAAGATGTCCTCATTTAAAGGCTACAAGAGGGCTGGTCTGTGGGAAGATGTATTTCAGAAACGGTTTTAACAAACTTTTGGCATGATTTAGAGTTTAGCAGAAGGTTTATTTGTCACAAATGTAACGGATATCCAGTCCACCATATTGCAAATTTCTATAGGATGTAATGGAACTGTAATACGGCAGACGGAATATGAGTCACAACACATTTTTGAAGGGGTAACCCCATTCGCCAACCTCTAAATCAGGCCCTTTATATTTAACACAAGAAATACACAGTCTTTGGAGTGGACGACTTTCCCATTGGTTCTGGAGGGGGCTACATGCCCATTACTCTGTGCTGGGGATTGCAAGGCCACAGTCTCTGGAGAGGGTGACTTTCCCACTGGTTCTGGAGGGGGCTCCATGCCCATTTCTCTGTCCTGAGGAATGCAAGGTCACAATCTCTCAGGTGGGGAAAGTGCCCACTGCTCCTGTAGGGGGCTCCTTGTACACTAGTCCCTGGAGGGTGGCCTGCATGGCTTCCGCTGGTGGTGATGGCTACACTGTGTCATCTGGAGGTGAGGGCTGCACAGTGTCACCAAGTGGAGGTGCCTCCTGGGGAGCCTCTGCTGGAGGTGTGGGCTAAACTGTCGTGCAGGTGGAGGTGCCTCCTGAGCAGCCTCTGCTGGAGGTGAGGGCTGAACTGTGGTTGCAGGTGGAGTTTCCTACTGGGCAGCCTCTTCTGGAGGTGAGGGCTGAACTGTGGTGGCAGGTGGCAGTGCCTCCTGGGCTGCCTCTACTGGAGGTGAGGGATGCACTTCCTCAGCTGTCCGTGGGGGCCCTGTGACCACTGTTGGTGGAAGTGGTATCACCCCGACAGCCTCTGCTGGAGTAGAGGGCTTCATGGCAGGAGGCGTTGGATCCTTACCTCTCCTGGCAGGGGTTGCGGGCTTCTTCCCCTTCATGGTAGGTTGCGCGTGTTCCTTAACCTTCTGGGCAGGAGTCGAGGGCTTCTTCCGCTTCATGGCAGGAGGTGCAGGCTCCTTCCCCTTCATGACAGGAGGTGAGGGATCCTTAACCTTCCTGGCTGGTGGAGTGGGATCTTTCAATGGCTTGCCACCAAGACTAGTTGGTCCCACAACTGTCCGCGTGGACTGTTTGGCTGAGGTGCAGAACTGGGTCCTTGGTATCCTGCTGTTACGGGCAGGATGGGGAAAGGGGTAGGGAAGAGGTCAAGTTGGGCAAGGAAGAGCTTCTTAGGGATGGTGGGGTGGGATGAGGGAGGAGGGATGGGAGTCAAAGTTGAGGGAGTGGCTGTAGGAGGTGTATGTCTGCTGGACTTGGGTGCAGGTGCATATGCAGTGTGCTGATGCGAGGTGGATAACTGTTGGGTGTGTGAGTGCTTGTGTTTGTGTCTTTCAGGAGGGGGGACAGACAGGGTAGGGGAGGAAACAGGGGACACGTGCATGGATGTTGTGGAGGTGTCTGCTAGTGAGATGGGTGTGCTGTTTGGTGTGGTGATGCTGGTGGTGGATGTTGATGCAGTGCATGCAGGTATGAGTGTGGACGAGATTGTGAGGGAGGTGGAGAAGGAGGAGGAAGGGGAGACAGTGGAGGCAGTGGATGTGGTTGTGTGTGCAACTTTCTGGTGTTTGAGTGAGTGCTTGAGGGAGGAAGTTTGGTGCCTGTGTTTGACTGTGCCACTCTTAGGTGTTGTCTTGTTTGCATGCTCGTCTGTATATGTGCATGGGATGGGTTGGGGTTGAGGAGACTGGGACTGGGAAGTGGTAGTTGGAGGGGGGACAGTGGGGACAGGGACAATGGCTGCCATCAGAGTGGAGGCCAGAGCCTGAATCGATCTCTGTTGGGCTGCCAATCTACTGTGAATGCCCTCCAGGAATGCATTGCATTGCTGCATCTGGAATGCTAGCCCCTGGATTGCATTCACAATGGTTGACTGCCCTACATAGATGGATCTCAGGAGGTCAATAGCCTCCTCACTCTTGGCAGCAGGGATCACTGGGGCAAGGCCGGAGGTGCCTGGGATGAAGGAGATGCCCAACCTCCTGGGTGAGCGGGCATGGGCAACTCGCTGAGGGGCTACTGGGAGGGCGGTGCTGGTACGGGTGGTGGCAGCTGTACCAGCAGCTGGGTTGGTCACAGATGTGTCCGCCACCAACAGGAGCTTCCTTCGGAGGAGGTATCTGAGTCTGTGTTGTCACCTCCTGTCTCCGCTGTGGTGCTCCCCTCGCCCTCAGTCCCACTGGTTCCCTCGGTGTCACATGGACAGGATGACAGAAGAAAATGGGGGGGTAGAGAAAAAAGAAACACTTGTTAATGCACAAACACCAGAGTTGGCATACACAGCACTGTCACACACAGGGATCAGACTTGAGCACTTTGCAGTGCACTGCCAGTGATTTGGCTAGACGCCACAGCAAGATGAGGGCAATACACCGCCAACTGCACCACTCTTGGTACCCATAAAGCCCTGACTGACATTGAATGCTAACAAGCTAGGTTACCTGCATTTGCCATACACCCATTATCCTTGAGCTGAATCATGCTGCAATGTCTGCCCTGGCAGTAGGGGCACCCACTAACTCACATCCACCACCCGGATCCCATGCCACATGCCAATTATTGTAATAATGCCACTGTACTCACCCTCTTGTGGATGCTGTGATTCCCTCAAGCACCAATCCAGCTCTGGGTAGGCCAGTACGGAGGTCCAACAGAGGGGGTCAGGTTCTGATGGTCATGCCTTCCTCATTGGGAGGCCATCCCCAGCTGGGCCTCCACAGTCTTCGGTGCCCAGCGCCTCAGGTCCCCCCATCGTTTCCGACAGTGGGTGCTCCGCCTGCCATAGACCACCAGGGTACGCACATCCTTTGCGATGGCATGCCATAATCCCTTCTTTTGATGGGCACTGACCTGCATATATAATACAGACAGGAGGACACCATCACACATACAATCCAGCCTGTCACACATATGGCCCACCAATCCCGTTTCCGTCACCATTGGCACACACATCAGCTGGCGCACACCATGTACACCACCACAGGATATTCCCCCCCAATGACACAATGCTTGCACACACATCTCATGCGTCCTTCACACATGCATCGTGCCTAAGGTGTACTCATGTGTTGGTCTGGAGACCCATACAGCAGTCCGTACTGGGGTAGGGACCCATCCACCAATCGCTCTAACTCCTCCGAACTGAAGGCAGGGGCCCTTTCCCGGTCACACGGGCCATGGTAGGTTCCAGACACAGGTCACAGCAGCACACACAGTGTGTGTGTTCTTCTGTTGAATGTCAGGAAATAAGTGAGGAATCAGATAGAAAATGGCGGTCACGTCCATTGCAGTGTACACCGTCACCGCCGGCACAGATTCCCATTGGCCACTGTACTTCATAGAGCCCCATATTATACAATGAGGATTTGCACGGTAGTGCAAGACTGCCTTCCGCCACGATGCCCAAAGTCGACAGAGTTACATCACTTCCACCTGTCCCTACATACAGAACAGGCGGTCGACATTTCATGGTGGGAGACAATAGTCATATCAATTTTAACTGCGTGACAGCCTAGATTAGCACATACCTCGCCATTCCCACAGTCCAATCACTCAAGTGCACTATGTACACTGGGTTTGTGGTTCCATTGCTCAAATTGTGACAGCCTACTCACTCTTGTGTCCCTCAGATACCTACTGCTGTGGATAAATAGGAGGAGGATACGTACCCCGTGTACAGACCCCTTGTGGACTTGGCTAGACTGGAGGACAGGCACATTATACTCACCTATAGACTCGACAGGGCCACTATCACAAAGCTGTGTGCCCAATTGGAGCCTGACCTGATATCTGCAATCCGTCATCCGACTGGGATCCCCCAGCTGTGCAAGTGCTATCAGTGCTCCATTTCCTGGCAACTAGTTGTTTCCAAGTGACAGTGGGCTTGGCAGCAGGAATGTCACAGCCAGTGTTCTCTATCATGCTGGCAAGAGTTTTGTCTGCCCTGGTGAAACACATGTGCAGCTATGTAGCTTTCCCCCAGGTGGAAGTTCTGGCCACTGCGAAGGCTGGATACTATGTAATGGGACATATACTCAATATTTTTGGGGCTATTTACGGGACACATATTGCATTAGTCCCCCCACCAGAATGAACAGGTGTTCGGGAATTGGAAGAGTTTCCACTCTTCGAATGTGCAAATGGTGTGCCTGGCAGACCAGTACATCTCCCACGTCAATGATAAGTATCCTGGAACGGTGCATGATGCCTTTGTTCTGAGGAATAAAAGCATTCCAAATGTGATGGCCCAAGTACAGAGGCACAGGGTGTGGCTAATAGGTGAGCCATGGCCCCACCCACTGTATGTTAGTGTATGCCTTCAGGTGTCATCCCCAAATCATTGCGTGAGGCTAAATGTTGTCCCCCAATACTTGCAGGTGACTCTGCCTACCCAAACCTATTGTTGCTGCTGACCCCTGTGAGGAATGCCAGGACAGGGACTGAGGAAACGTTACAATGAACCACAAGGATCATCGTGAGGACCTTCGGGCTCCTGAAGGCCAGGCTCAGGTGCTTCCATCTAACAGGTGGATCCATGTGCTACTCACCCGGTAAGGTCTGCAAGATAGTAGTGGCATGCTGCATGTTGTACAACCTGGACCTCAGACAGCATGTACCCTTTCTGCAGGAGGAGGAGACTGGAGATGCCCCTGTGGCAGTAGTTGACCCGAGGACAGTGAGGATGAGGAGGCTGAGGATGAGGACAACAGAACATCAGTTATCCATCAATACTTACAATGACACACAGGTGAGACAGTGCAACTGACCATTCCTCTGACTATTGTTTTTTTCTGTGTGGCTGTAGCATGATGGCATTAACTTCCATTGCATCTCAACTTACTGTCACCTATGGCTTGTCATTTTACAGATGTTGGTGAGATAACAACTGTGAACTGATGTGATGACTACAGACAGCTACAGATCATTATTTATATGTTCTCACAGTGTTCCGATCATTTGCACTAGATGTGACTGTTTCTATAAATGCACATTTTCAACACATAAAATACTACTTGCCAAGTTGTGTTCAAGGGTGTTTATTGTAGTGCTATGAAATTGAGGGAAAAATGCAATGGAATGGGGTGATGATGGAGGAAAGTCCAGGGTATTGTCCCAGTCTGTTTGTAGCACAGGTGCAGTGTCCAAGGGGCCACAGGAAGGGAAGCAAAGGCAGTTCAAAGTGGACAAGGTGACAGTGTGGGACACAAGGGGGACAATCAGGAGAGTCTCATTTCCTGGCTGTTGTCTTGGCAAGTGTCTCTGGCTTCTGTCTGGGTCACAGGGAACATTTGTGGGGTGGTTCACCTTCTGCAGGGGGAGGGGTGCTGGTGGCCTGTGGGTCCTGTGGAAGGGCCTCCTGTCCACCAGCCACAGCAGAAGTGGAGGGCTGGTCAATGGACTGGCTAGTGGTAGGGGCCTGCTGCTGTGCTGTTGCCTTCCTCATGATGTTGGCCATGTCTGCTAGCACTGCTGCTATGGAGATCAAGGTGGCGTTAATGGCCTGCAAGTCCTCCCTGATCCCCTGATACTGTTCCTCCTGCAGCTACCTGTTCTCATGCACGTTGTCAAGGATCTGGCCCATCGTGTCCCAGGATCTCAGTGAGTGCCTCCTGGAAAGTCGGTTCCCTGGGCCTGTCCTCCCCCTGGCTCACAGCGGTCCTCCCAGTGTCCCTGTTGTCCTGTGCCTCTGTCCCCTGAATGGTGTGCCCACTGCCACTGACCCCAGGCCACTGATTGTCTTGGGGGTGAGGTGTGGACTGGGACCTTGTACAGGTGGGCACACTGCTGATTGACGTGTCCTTGGGACAGAGGTGTGGGTACACTGGGTGGGTGCAGTGGTGTTGGATACTGATGGCGGAGGCTCTGTGGTGGACTGTAAGTGGGCTTGGGTGACCGACTGTCCAGTGGTCCCTGATGGGCCAGGTTGCTTGTCCAGATCCTGAAGTCCAGAGTTACTGTCATCAATAGGGGCATCTTCTGTTGGGTGACTTGATAGTCGTGGCACCACCAAAAATTGGCTGGGGCACATGCAGGGATGTAAGTGATGCATTATGCTTCATGCCTGTGACATGTTGTACATCCCTGGCTTCCCCTCTATTGTTGCTGTTGCCCTGCTACCTTTGTTTGTGTACGGTGATGTATTGTTGGATTATTAGTTTCCCTATGCTGTGCATGCTTTGGTGATGGGTGTCCATGCAGGGCTGGGAGGGCTGTCCATGCATTGGTATGGCATGCAGAGCTTGGCATTGGGGTTAGTCATCTGCGTTGGTGAAGTGTGTGGGGTGGAGTGGAGTGATGAGAGTGATGGTCAGGGGTGTGATGGCATGCATGTATGGGGGTGATAAGTGGTAAATGTTGACGGACCAGTATCCAGTCCTCTGGCTACTCCAGCGAGTCCCCCAGGATGCAGTAATGCCAAGACTTGCTCCTCTCATACTGTGAGCTGTGGGGGTCCACCGCCAGTCCTCTCGATGGCAAGCTGGTGTCTTGCTGCCACGGAACGTACCTTCCCTCGTAGGTCATTCCACCTCTTCCTGGTGTCATCCTTTGTTCTTGGGTGCTGTCCCACGGCGTTCACCCTGTCCACAATTCTCCGCCATAGCTCCATCTTCCTGCCAATGGATACCTGCTGTACCTGTGCTCCAAACATCCGTGGCTCTACCCTGACAATTTCCTCCACCATGACCATTAACTCCTCATCTGTGAAACGGGGGTGCCTTTGTGGAGACATGGGTGTTGTGTGGTGTGTGTTGTTGAGAGTGCGATGAGTAATGTGGTGGGTTGTGTGTCACTGGGGTGTGTGAGGGATTTATGGGTGTATGTGGTGTGTGTGTCTAGTTGTCTCTGTGCTGTTCGTGTCAATCTCCTGGCAATAAATGTTGTTTGTAAAGGGTTATGGGTAATGTGGGTGGGTGGGTGTTTTATAGTGCTGTGGGTGGGTGTGGTGGGTGCATGAGTGTCTGGTGTTTGTTTTTAGTACTGGCCTTTGTGGTGTTGTTTTGTATGTGGGTGTCCTTTCTGAGTGCGGTGGTATGTACCGCTAATGGAATACCGCCATTGAATGTTCGCTGTGGTGATTGGTGGGTCATAATGTGGTAGGCATTGTTCAGTTGGCGTAATGGTATGGGTGTGGGTACTGCCACTTTTACACTGACCTTTGGGCTGGCTGATTTCTGTATGTGGCATTATTCTGTAGGATTGGTGTTTGTGTGTCATAATATGGCAAAAAAATATTCGCCACCGTGAGCAGTATTTTGGCGCCCATTCACCGTGGCGGTAAGTGGGATTTACCACCAATGTCATAATGAGGGCCTAATAGTACGTTATTCCCCATTCGTAAGTGCACAAACTGTGTATGTTTGTGGTACCTGCCTGCATTATTTGTGCCATTTTTCACCTGGCGGACGATTAAGCAGGTAAAACCCCTAGTGTGCACAATTTACCCAAGAGATCATGAACCATATACACAAATGAACAAAATAGCTATTACCAAAAAGCAAACTCTTTCATATCACAATTTGGCAATCTCTAGCTGGTATGTAAAAAATAAGGGCCTAATTACGACCCTGGCAGCCGGCGGTAAGCTGGCAGTAACACCGCCAACAGGCTGGAAGTGTCTTGCCAGCATATTATGACCATGGCGCATTAGCCACGGCCATACTGCCGGCCTCTCCAACATACCGCCAGGCTTCCACCTGGCAGTCATAATCCCCAGGGGCAGCAGTGCTGGATTATGAGTCCACAACCGCTAGCCTGTCCACGGCGGCAAACATTGCCATGGAAAGGCTGGCAGTAAGGGGGACTCAGGGTGCCCCTGGGGGCCTCTGCACTGCCCATGCACTTGGCATGGGCAGTGCAGAGGCCCCCAGGCACCTCCCCATCGCGCATTTCACTGCCTGAATTTTGGGCAGTGAAATGCGCAATGGGTGTTGCTGCACCCACTGCACATCTACATTGCCGCCGGCTCTATTATGAGCCGGATGCAATGTTGATGTGACTTTTCCGCTGGGCCAGTGGATGGAAACACTGTTTCCGTCTGCTGGCCCAGCGGAGACGTCATAATGGGGAGACAGATATACTGCCAGCACTGGGGGCATAGTGGCCCCCGCAGCTTTGGCGGTCTTTTTAAAAGACCGCCGAAGTTGTAATGAGGGCCTAAGTCTCTAAAAATATAGCAATTCATCATTTATTCGGTGCATTATTAAGGAAATCACAAAATGCAAATATCAAATGGACTCGCAAATAGCAAGCGTTTCATTTGGCAAGGAGTGATGGCATCAAACACACACAAACAGAGAGGAGGAGGTTGAAATGACTCCATGCGTCCTCCTTTCAAAATACCAAATCACAAGGTGTGAAAGGTTACAGGAGAGCAATAATTAGCCTCTCACAACATAAAGTTGAGGTGGAGAAGGTCTGTTCTTTTCATGTGGGAAAAAAATCCTTTATTTTTTCATTGCACCTGGGAAGCTGGGCTGAACAGACTTAGGTATGCGGGCACTGCATCCCCTTGATGAAAGTGTGACTATAAAGGATTCCATCTTCTCCCCAGACCATGAGGCTAGTTGCCTGCGTTAATTATGGAAGTGTACCTGCGTTTTAAGGTAGGAGTTCACCTTTTTGTGCCTTCTACTATTTAGTGATCAGGCCTAGTTTTAGGAATACTTTGGCTTTGATGAATGCCCAGGACCTCTTTAGGCTCTTTTGGCCTTAGAATGGGTAAAAACATGTTGGCTTGAAGGGTTGGCATGAGTCATTATTCTCATATATCATCCCACTAGGTTTTTAATATTACCTATGATCCCAAAATAATAAAGGTGAAAAGGTATTTTTAACACTGTCTGAACCCCCATCACTACACAATATAATTAACTTAAGAATTCTCTGACATTCATTATATCAGGAAAGGTTGAGTCCGCCCAGGTGGCATTGTCCTACCCGGGTTGAAGAGGTTGCCGATGATGAAGCTGTAAACTTCTTGTGTGTGAGGCTTCCTCTGAAATAAAGGATTTTTTTTCCCAAGAACAGACCTTCTCCGTCCAATTAGGGTTTCTCAACATACTCATGTGGTTAGAGCTTAATTATTAATCTCCTGTAAGCTACCACACCCTGGTGTGATTTGGCGATCAATCAATGGATTTAGGTCAATTGATAGATCAGACCTTCCAGGAACCTCCTAATGTAAGTAAAATATAACATTTCTTCACAAAACATTGGCCCTGATTTAAGAAAAGTGGTGCTGCACAAATTGGCGCTGCACCCATTGCAGCACCACTTTTTTTGCACCTGTTAGCGCCCCCTAATGCTGCCACGTGTGCGCTGTAGCTAAGATGCAGCACACCATGGGGGGTAGTTAAGGGAACTAGTGAGGGTTAGAAAACCTCAATGCTAAAGGTTCAACACCTGCAACACAAGTAAGCAAGATTCTACCAAAAACTGATAACACCAGATAGAAACAATGCTACTGGATTACAAAGTGTGTCTAATATCCTATCTGCCAATCAGATATCCATGAACAACAAATTAACACACACAAACAATTAGCTAGCCACAACCACCTGATCACACCACACTCTGAGTTTACAAGTTTGAAATGGGGCACTATGGAGCGAATGTAGTGAAAGGAATCATACAAGTTACTAATGCAGTGAAAAAATGCCTCTTTCAATTTACTGATGCAATATTTAATAATGGTTTTACATACTGACAATGAGAAATAATGATATGCTATGGTTGTACATCTCAATCACCCTTCTATAGCTCCAGTTTAATCATGGGAAGGAGGTGGTGGAATCAGTTTTTTCCTATTCAGACACTGAATCAGGCAGTCTTACACCCAATGTTACAATCAAACCTTTTCTTGTAGCTATGTTGTGCAGACTAGCACATGTTGCTACAGTTTTGCAGTTTGTTTGTCTCATGTGAATATTGTACCGCACCGCCACTCTTATGCAAACATTTAAAACTACTTTTTAGTACTACAAAAATATGTTCAAATATGCCTCATGTTCTGCAGAGTGCCACATTCTAACAATGTTCATTAGGTGTTGTGGAGGACAGATATGGGCCCTCATTACGAGTCTGAGGGAGACAGGCCCGCTACACTGGTGGGGGGATCCGACTGCCAACAGGCTGGTGGTGCAGACCACCGTAATACAACCATGGCGGTGAACAGACCAGTACACACCCACTACACCACCTGTACCACCAGTGCGTGCTGACCGCCTCCGACGGTGGATGCCATCAACAGGGCGGCGGAAAAGACCTTACCACCCACCGTACTATGGACCAGTATGCTGCCACGATTTCGGGGGCAGGCCAACCGCCACTAAAAGTCTGGTGGAAAGAAACAGTACATAAGGAAACACTTACCGTAGGGACACAGAGAAGTCCACCGACGAAATGGAGCGTGAACTGGAGATTTGCCCAATGCTGTACTGGCAATTCACCTCCAGGACATACAGAGCTGATGAAGACGACAACAGTGAGTACCTTGGCTACCATGCAAGGGAGGCAAGGGGACAATTACACACACACATGCCACACACACACCCTACACCGACTGCCACACCCACACACAAAGACACGCAAAGCAACTCCCCTACACATACAAACACAGACGTGCACACACACACGCGCACTGACAATACACTCACACACAAGCAGAACACACACCACGCCCTACAAACACGTCACTCACGCACCAGACAACACTAACGGTAAACATGCCACAGCACTCATACCCAGCCACACACAAATCGATCACAAAACCACGTCCGACACAAACACCAAGCAGAAGATGGCATACCAGACACACATGCGGCACACAACCACAAGTGCCATCCACACATACACTGGTACCATACCATGATGCCATTGTCCATACCACTCACTCCACACACACCATGCATTGCAACTGAACACACATCCCAATCAATTACCCACACACCTCATCCACACCAACTTCCAAACCCCTCACCACACAAACAACATTGCACAGACAAATACAGTGGAGAAGAAGAGTGATGTCCCCACACAAGCACAGTACACATGCACAGATGGGGACAACAATGCACATACCTATGCACACACGGCAGCCATAGTCAAATGCAGGACAACTTGATCAAAGTGCACCATCCGTGCAGGGTGGCCAAATATATTATTGGGAATAACAAAAGGGGAAACAGGCAGTTCAGAGGTCCATGATCAGTAGCCAAACAGTTCCAAAAAGGCTCCAACTTGACTCATGCTCTGAACATGGTCTCAACAGGGCAGGGGCATCAATGGGGCAGGCACCTCAAGGTGCAGGGGAGTGGGTGATCCGCCGGCTGTAGACCCCCAGGGCCCACACATCCTTGCCGATGGCTCGCCATAAACCCTTCTTCTGATGGGCGCTGACCTGCATGGGAGACACGTAGGAATACACATTAATATAGTCTTACCACATGCATGCTGACTAGGGGTACCATTGTACGGACAGTAGGCCACCATACATTCAGTCATCTTCCTACAGGTCCACATTGATGGCCTACTCCACTACTCCTGTATGCTTGGTAATCCTACATTCACACACACATGCACCCAAGCAATTGCACTCACTATTAGGACACTGTTAATCCACTCACCTGCTCCTCTGGTAGCCTATTCAACTTGGCACACAGGGATAGGACCCCATCCACAAGACTGGTCTGCTCCTCCTGTGTGAAGGCTGGGACCTTCTCCCCTGTAGCACATGCCATCTTCGCGACCAGATGCAGGACACAGCAGTAAACGCAGTGGAGTTGTGGTCGTGGTGAGTGCAGGAGTCAAGTGGCAACGGGAAATTAAATTACGGTGATGACCGCAGCAGTATGCACCATCACCGCCGGCGGCGATCATGATTGGCCCCTGTTCCCATAGACTCCAATGTTAACCAATGAGGAATTGCACAGTGGTACAGACTGCCTAACACCATGACGGCTTACGCCAGTGGAGTCATGTCACTGCCATCTGTCCTCAGTACGTAGGACAGGTGACCACCATTTGAAGTATAAAATGTATTAGAGAGCAATCTCTATACAATGTCCATACTGTCATATCTTCTTGTACATGTTAGGCACATCAGTCACACACAGCAATACATGCCATATGTGATGTGTGGCATCAGTTAGCTGCATTTGTAGGTTGCATGGCACCATGATCACTCATAGATTGTCACAATGTTAGCTGTATACAACCCTTCCATTATATGAAGGCTACGTTTGTGCAGTTTGCTGTGCGTTGACATCATCCATAATGTGTTGGTGTAGTGACATATGTTTGTTGGCCCTTTCTAGGTACCGACCCATGCAGAGACTGAGGAATGCACCAGTATATTGGCCCCTAGTTGACCTGGCAACCATGGAGGAATGACACATCATAGTGGCCTACCTTCTGAACCGGATGACCATATGTAAACTGTGTGCCAAATTGGAGCCAGACCTACTGCCAGCTCTATGTAATCCCTATGCTATTACCCCTACTATCCAGGTACTATCACGCTACATGTTTTGGCCAGTGCGTCATTTCAAGCGACAGTCGCCTTGGCAGCAGGTGTGTCACAGTCAATGTTCAGTAACATCTGAAGGGATGTCCGCACTGCCTTGCTGAAAGACCTCCAAAGCTACATCACATTTCCCAAAACTGGCGACTTGCTCACTGTAAAATCTGATTTCTATGCCATTGCACACATTCTACATGTGATGCAAGCTATCGATGGCACCCATATTCCCTTGATTCTTCCCAGGGTAAATGAATAAGTGTACAGGAATATGAAAAGTTATCACTCCACTAATGTACAGATGATGTATCTTGCAGGCTAGTACATCTCCCAAGTGATTGCCAAATTCCCTTGATTTGTGCATGACTCTTCCATTTTGAGAAACAGCAGTGTCCCACACCAGATGGCTCGGCTACAAAGAGAGAGAGCCTGGCTTGTGGGTGAGTGAGATGTGAGAGTGCAGTAGCTAACAACTTTCCTTTCTTACTCTTTACCCTCTATATAATGATGACGTGCTATAGATTCCAATCTTACCAAGTGATTCTGGCTATCCAAATCTGTCCTAGCGTTGACACCAGTGAGGTAACCCAGGTCGGGGGGCATTCCCTACAATGTAGCACATGGTAAGACAAGAATAGTCATCGGAAGGACCTTTGGCCTGCTGAAGGCAAGACTCTGGTGCCTGCATTTGTCAGAAGGATCCCTGTGCTGCTCCCCAAACAAGGTTTGCCAGGTCATCATGGCCTGCTATATGCCACACAAGTTGGCACTAAGGAGACATGTACCCCTACTGGAAGAGGAGGAATGCCTGATCCACCGTAGCAGATGAGGGGACAGAGGACAGTGCTGAAGAAGGGGAGGATGATGTGGACTCAAGAACTCAGCTCATTCAGCTATACTTCCAAAGAGTTGATGGTACGTTCTGCCTAATGCTTCCCACAACATTGCCTACGTATATTTGTGTACAACTGTAAGAATGTACAACCAATGCTGGAGACACAGCAATGTGTGTGTGGTGCAATGTGTGTACTGTCACATACCCTTTACTGTTTTATGTGTTTGATGACTCCCAAAGACTGTACACACACAGGAGTTGTTTTCCTGGATGTGTTTCCTGCCTTCACATGTATGGACTGTTTGCACATGCTCCTTGGATAGAGGGTGTGGGTGATTTTTGCTGACAGTACTTGTGACACCACATCTCCTCGGTACTTGCACACCAACCCAGTGTCCCTCACAATGTGAGTGGAGGTCACCTCAGCTGAAGTCGATGGCCCTACAATTGTACTAATCTGCAAAGCTGCATATTTGAGTCCATAACTTGTGTTTAGTGCAACTGACAAATGGTAATACTGGTCAGTCAGTACTCTGGCAATGATGTCCAACTTTGGACACAAAGTAGGTACATGCGTCATTAAACAAACTGTACCTAAATGTATGCTACATATGTTCCTTACAGGTCTTCCTATGGTGGGATACCCTTTGCCATGCCATGTACAAGGAGGATTAGGACATTCCTGTTGCAAGTGTTAGAAAAACATTTCAAAGATTCGGGATGTTACATGCCTGCAAACTTTCATCGTAGGCAATTCCTGGTACTGTTTCAACATTTTACATTGGCAAAGTTACTCATCACATACATGCATTAGGAATAAAGCACAAATACATTGGGTGTGAATGTACAGTATTTATTAAGTGAAGCAAAAAAAGGGATGGGGTAATACAGGGGAGTGGACAGTTGGTGGACGAAATAGTCAGTTTGGTGTTCACAGCTGTTGGTAGCACAGGTCCAGAGTCCATGGGGTACTTAGAAAATGAAGCGCAGACAGTAGATAGTCAACAAGGATGGGGCCTGCATGCAGGTGGAGATCTCATGCAGGACTGCTGTCATGTCCTGGAGCACCCTCTTGATGTAGACCATGGTGGCATTGTGGGCCTGCCATTGCTCCATGGCCTCCTGATGGTGTTCACTCTGCAGCCTCTCTATCTCCTGCAAAGTGGGCTTTGGTCTATCCTGTCATGGGAATGCTGGTATGCTGCCAGGACTTGGGAAATTGCCTCCTGGTCAGCCTCTACCCTGGTTTGGCTCCACCCTTGGCCCACAGATGCCCTCCCAATGTCTCATGCACCCTGTGCCTGTGAGCTCATCAGTGTGCCCACTTCCACTTGCACCAGGACCTTCATCGTCTTGCCTGGTGACGGGTGGTGACTCCAGTCCCTGTACAGGTGGGCTCACAGTGGCTAAACCACGGACACAGGTTTGGGGGCATTGGGCCACAGCTGTTGGTGGTGGCTGAGTAGTGGGGATCTGTCTGGTGGGCTTAGTGGGGCTTCTGGAGGGTGACTGACCAGAGGTTTCCGATGGGCCAGGGTGGTCGTCCAGTTCCAGATATCCCGCTGGACTTTCATCACTGGGACCACCTTCTGCTGGGGGACTGGTACTTCCTGACACCTCCTGTCAGTTGCCATGATCAGTAGTACCTGTGGAGTTAAAAAAAAAATGTATTGTGTGTCCTGCAGAGTGCTTGACTCTGTGTCAGCTGGGTGGCAGTAGTGTTCAACAGCTTCAGATGACATAGCATTGACAGTGAGTCAGTTGTTGATGGTGGACATTGCAAATGAGCATTGCTTGCACACATTAGCAGTGTCATGTGTTTCCTTCCATTTCTGTACTCTGTCCTGTCCTTGCCATATCCCTATCATCATCTGTCACCAGTTTCTTGTGCTTACATCCCCACACATCTGCATGCAGGACACCCACTAGGATGGGTACAGTGCATAGAATTAGTGGGATGGGTGATGCATTGTGGGACTTGTTGTGTTTCACGCATTACATGCAGGGACTGGTGGGTTTTTTCACATTGAGTGGGAAGGTGTCAGTGGGGGGCATGGGCATTCAGGAGATGGGTGTGGGTGGTTGATGCGGTGGGATGATATGGGATATGGTGTCTTGTGTTCAGTACAGGGGTAGGAGGTCACAGGCATTTCAGGTGCAGGTGGTGGGAGAGGTGTGCCATTGACTTACCAGAGTCCAGTCCTCCAGTGAGGCCTTTTGGATGAAGGATAGCCATGACCTTCTCCTCCCACTCGATCAACTCAGGGGGAGGGGGTCCTCTGGATGGCAATCTGGTGTTGTGATGCCATGGCCCAGACCTTCCTCTGCAGGTTGTTCCACCTCTTCCTGATGTTGTCCCTTGTGCTTGGATGGTATCCCACTGCATTCACCCTGTTGATGATCCTCTGCCATAGATCCATCTTCCTTGCAATAGATGTGTCCTGAAAACCTGTGGCTCCACCCTGATTATTTTGTCCACCATGGTCTGCAGCTCCCAGTCAGTGAAACAAGGGTTCGTAGGGGGTGCAATAGTGGGTTGTGTGGGGAGATGTGTGCTGTTATGTGGTGGTGTTGTTTGGGGTAGTGGAGTGTGGGAGTGATTTGTGACAGGTGTGGTGATATTTGAAGGTGCAGGTGTAGGATGCGTGGTTGTGTGTTTGTGAGTTATTTGTGGCTCCAGTTGGTCGAGAGTTGTCTGGCAGCAGCTAGTGGATGTTGTGGGTGTGTGTTTTATAGTGGTGTGGGTGGGTGAGTGAAGTGTATGTATGTGTCTCAGGTGTGGGGTTTTCAAAATGACCAATGTGGGGTGTTGATGCTGGTGGGTCCATTACGTGGCTGTGGGGGTGCTGACCTCCAATGGTGTACCGCTGTTGCATGACCGCTGTGCTGATTTCTGATTCGTAATTGGGAGGGTGGATTATTTTTGCCATGGCGGTGGCGGATTCCGTGCAGCCTGTTTCCTGCCGTCGTTCGGTCTGGCGGATTTTGCCTCTGGTGTTGTATTGGGATGGTAGGTTTTCCATTTCCATCCCGGTCTTTTCCCGTCAGACTGCACGGCGGTTGGCGGTAATTACTGC
Source organism: Pleurodeles waltl (assembly GCF_031143425.1). NCBI lineage: Eukaryota > Metazoa > Chordata > Amphibia > Caudata > Salamandridae > Pleurodeles > Pleurodeles waltl. The sequence continues at coordinate 457,875,602 of NC_090440.1, read as the reverse complement.
CAAACTCATAATGAGGGCCATGGTGTCATAAACCATGGTCATAAGACACACGCATTGACACCCACAAATAAGCAAAACATATAGGGCCAGATGTAGCAAAGGATTTTTGCCTCTTGCCTCTTTGCTATGCAGAAATGCATATTGCGAGTCGGGACCGACTCGCAATATGCATTTCAGAATCGCAAATAGGAAGGGGTGTTCCCTTCCTATTTGCGATTCTGAGTGGTATGCAATACCATTTGCGACCGCATATGCGGTCGCAAATGGTGTCGCAGTTACCATCCACTTCAAGTGGATGGTAACCCACTCGCAAATTCCACTTTGTGAATGGACCCACAAATATTTTTTCAGGGTAGGTAGTGGTCCAAGGGACCACTACCTGCCCTGAAAAAAAACCGAAACTAAAGGTTTCGTTTTTTTTTTTAAGTGCAGCTAGTTTTCCTTTAAGGAAAACGGGCTACACTTAAAAAAAAAAAAACTGCTTTATTTAAAGCAGTCACAAACATGGAGGTCTGCTGACGACAGCAGGACTCCATGTTTGCGAGTGCCTAGACTCGCTATGGGGCCGCAATTAGCGACCCACCTCATGAATATTAATGAGGTGGGTCATTGCGTCCCCATAGCGAGTCGCAGTCGGTGTCTGAGACACCGTACTGCATACCAATTTGCGAGTTGCAAATTGCGAGTCGCAGGGACTCGCAATTTGCAAGTCGCAAATTAGCATTTTGCTACATCTGGCCCTTAGATCTGGGATTAAAGTCAGATTTAAGGTATCTAGAAAAAAACTATGTGCATTTATCCAATAAATATCCGTCATCAAATATCTTTTTTATAGCTTTGTGTGAATGGCTATCTGGTGGAAAATAGGAGAGTCATAGAGTCATGGGTTCTCTTTGGAAATCGGACAACAGTATCTGTGATTAAATTGTTTTGCATCACACACTACATGGATGTTCTTTGAATGAGTATTTTTGGATTCTATATCAGATGGTGAGCATAGAGGCACGTGTAACATCTAAGCATCCGCCGACATGAGTAAAAGTGGAAATCCTACTAAATTAAGGGGTATATTTATACTCTGTTTGCGCCGGAAATGCGTCGTTTTTTTTTTACGTAAATCCGACGCAAAGCTAACTCCATATTTATACTTTGGCGTTAGACCCGTCTAGCGCCAAAGATCTTGGAGTTTGCGTCATTTTTTAGCGTGGACATCTACCTTGAGTTAATGATATGCAAGGTAGGCGTTCCCGTCTAATAAATGACTCCAAGGCACGTGCGCCTTATTTAAACTCCCGTGCAAAAATGACGCACGGGAGTGGGCGGGTCAAAAAAAATGACGGCCAGCCGCTTTTGCGTCATTTTTTAACGCCTGGTCAGGGCAGGCGTTAAGGGACCTGTGGGCTCGGAAGGAGCCCAGAGGTGCCCTCCCATTCCCCCAGGGACACCCCCTGCCACCCTTGCCCACCCCAGGAGGACGCCCAAGGATGGAGGGACCCATCCCAGGGAACTTAAGGTAAGTTCAGGTAAGTATTTATATATTTTTTTTTTGTGGCATAGGGGGGCCTGATTTGTGCCCCCCTACATGCCACTATGCCCAATGACCATGCCCAGGGGACAGAAGTCCCCTGGGCATGGCCTTAGGGCAAGGGGGCATGACTCCTGTCTGTGCTAAGACAGGAGTCATTTCAATGGGGGTTGGGAGTCAATAAAAATGGCGCAAATCGGGTTGAGGCCAATATTTTGCCTCAGACCTGACTTGCCCCATTTTTTGACGCCCAAGCTCCATTTTCCCCTACGCCGGCGCTGCCTGGTGTGGGTCATTTTTTTTCACGCACACCAGTCAGCTGCGCCGGCTAACGTCATTCCATAAATAAGGCGCCCGCATGGCGCTTTTGAATGGCGTTAGCCGGCGTTAACGTTTTTGACGCACATCTGCGTTGGCGCAGTTGTGTGTCAAAAAGTATAAATATGGCCCTAAATGTTTGTGTTGTGCAATTCCTGTGCAATACCTTGGAAATACATATAGGTCTGAATGTGCATTACTGTTATATTTAGAAGCTTGTGAAAAAAGCGAAAAAGGGCACTCCGTGACACAACACCAGCTTCAGCAATGACACCTTGTTAGCTTCCAGAGGCTAAAAGATTCAAACAACACCTACACCTGGTTGGGGATGGAATTAGTGCACAACGTGCTCATCTCAAGCTGAGACTTATCTCAGCTCTGAGCTCCAGGATAACAGTGCTACTAAGCCTATACTTTGCATATTACTATATATTTCTTCCTCAGTTTGGTCAAATGGTGTAATTGTGAATCTCACAGTCCTCTCTTACCTATTTCCCTGAAACACATCCAGAATATGCATTCCTAATAGCATTACATACATAGCAACCATTTTGGAAGCCGCAGATGCATTCTGTGGCAGCTTTTGTAGTTTGCATACAGTTATCACCTGGTTTTAATTTGTGATAATTTGCATGTGCTAATGAGGTTTTTGCCAGTATTCGCTATTTGCGAATGTCATTAATTTAGTGATAGTGATTCACAAATAACGATTCCTTAATTGCGAATCACTATTTCATGTTGCAAAAATACAGATTCGCTATTCATTTGTTTTGCTATAAAAATATGTGCTAATGCCTTTCATACATACCGAACCCGTGTTTTTACAACCGGTAATCCGTTTTCGACTGCTTACTAAATCATAAATGTTTCATACATATGGCCCATAATTTGAATTTGAGGCCAGTTTTTTAACTTGCTTCTAGCACAAACTACCATTTGTACGCAGTATGGTGGCTGCACATCATCAGAATAAACCATTCATCCTTAAGAGTTAAATAAAAATAATATGATTAGGTTGAGCAACAGTCAGAAAGGCAATTTTGTAAGAATCCTACTGGTATGAAGAGAAATGGTTTGCACATGTAAGAATTCTCCAGGCATTGATGTTACTTTTTGTCATGTAAGTAAATTTGTTCAAATCAAATACACCTTTCCAAGCCATGGGACTGTTGGGATATTGTCCAATGGACCCAAATGCCAGTTCACCTCTAATTTTATCATGTAAAGGCAGCTAGCTCTGGGACAGAGTCAAAAACGTATGGGACTCGCATGTCCCGTACTGACATTAATAAAACACCCCTAGCCGTGTGACATATTCACACCTTGCTGAAGTTTGGGGGCTTACCGGCCAGAGATGGATTAGGAGATTTACCACTAACCTCCCTTCTTCAGTGGGACAGAAAGACCAAATGCAACTCATGGGCAATATCCGGTGCCCCAACGAGCCAACACCTTCCACTTTTTTTTTTTTTTTTACACCAACCTCTGGTGCTTAATGAGCTTATTGCCCACTTAAACAGGAAGATCTTAACTGAATTCGTCAAACTGCACCCTAAAAGGGAAGAAGCAGCATTTTGTGTCCGCATTGGGGGTGCAGCCAAATGCCAGGACAATCAAACCCATCACTGTTCTTATTGTTTTCTCTCAAGTGGTCTAATGTGCTTTCTGCACCTTCTGGGATGGGCAGATGGGAGTAAATGTCTCAATCCTCCCACCCCTGGGTATACAGGCCGATTAGATCAACTGTGAAAATAGGTATGGGGTTGGGTTTGTCAGATCATGCCATCATCTGGCAGCACCCCAATCTATCAACCCCGAGACAGTTTTTTATGCCCCTCCCTCTGAGTGTAGATTGAGGCACTAGTAACTAATCTGCCATCCTCAGGGAGGCATAAAGCCAATCAGATTCTTAAGAAAAAGTAGGGAAAGGAATGGAGTGGGGTACCTGAGCGTCTTGGCATCAGGCTGTGCTCTGGGCATCAGCCAATATTTCTGCTTGAAGAGGGCTCACCCTCACTGTGCTGAACTATAATTCAGAACTGCACCAACAAAATCCCAATTCTGCACTTGAGTAATATTTTCTGGGCCCAGACCAATTTTCTTTTTACAATGCATTAACAGCACTACGTTAGCTCCAGAAGCCATAAATCAAAAACAGATACACCACCAACAGCGTTATTTGACCAGTCTATCTTTAGACTATTTAACCTTATATCACAGTTATTGTAATCTGTTTTATGCATATCCAGTAAGATTCAGTTTGATTTTAGTATTCAGCACAAATTCACAGTTAAACACCTAGGGGGTCATTCTGACCTCGGTGGTAAAAGGCGTTTACCGCCGGTCAGAAGACCTCCATAACACCGCCGCGGCCGCGGTAAACCGCCACGGTCATTCTGACCTGCAACTGCCAAACCGCCGAAAACCCGACATCCTCAATAATCCGCCACACCAAAGGTCAGCGAAAAAATGGCGCTGACCAAACCTCCACCGTCACGCCAACAGAAATACGCCCATACCATTCCGACCCACAAATCCACACGCGGTCTTTCAAACGCGGTATTCCATTGGCGGTACACACCGCCGCGGTCAAAATACACACACCCATAGAAAACTCAGCCACATTGGTCAGTTCGAAATACACACACCTGATACACATACTAACACCACTCCCACACACCCAACACAATATAAAACACACACCCACATCACCCACAAGCCCCTACGACCCGAAATCAGTGACGAAGGCTAGAGACAGAGCACAGAATAGAGAATCACACAACACAGAGGCACACAACACCATCACCCACACAGAATCCACGCACCAAACACCACACACCACCACACACCACCACACACACCACACTCATCACCACAAACGCCACCCCACACCTCAACCACACCACCCCATGGCACCCCAAAGACACCCCAGGTTCAGTGACGCCGAACTCAGGGTCATGGTGGAGGAAATAGTCCGTGTAGAGCCCCAGCTCTTCGGGGCACAGGTGCAGCACACCACAATTGCCAGGAAGATGGAGCTATGGCAAAGGATAGTGGAAAGGGTCAACGCGGTGGGACAGCATCCACGCAATCGGGAGGACATCAGGAAGAGATGGAACGACCTACGGGGGAAGGTGCGTTCCATGGTATCAAGGCACAACATAGCGGTGCAGAAGACTGGCGGCGGACCCCCACCTACTCCCCCCGAATTTACCGCGTGGGAGGAGGAAGTCTTGCACATCCTGCATCCTGAGGGCCTCGCTGGAGTAGGCGGAGGAATGGACTCTGGTAAGGCAAATCTTCACTACTGCTTCCCACCCCCACCCCACCTGAATGCCAAATCATACCCCCACCCTCACCCCTCCCCCATCACACCAACCCCTAGGAAAAGCCTCACCATCACAACCCACCCATCCCAACACCAAGCCCTGCATGCGACCCCAAAGCATGGACACCCATCACCAAAGCATGCCCACTGCACACACACATCACCCCCACAAGCCACCCTCACAAAAGCTCCCACAAGGAAATGCCTGCACATGGGTACACGGACACCCACCCATCACACGAAATCCCACACACAGAAGCAATAACCATACCTTTATACCCCTGCAGGACCCGAACGCCACCACACCGCCACGGAGGGTCCAGAGATGTCCATCCCACCCCCAGATGAGGCCCCCAGCGATGACAGCAGCTCTGTCTCCCTGGAGCCAGACGACCAGCCCAGCCCATCGGGGACCTCTGGACAGTCGGTTCCCCACAGACAGCCACAGGCTACACCAGACCCAACCCCCTCTGGGAACACCAGCACAGCTCCCACCCAGCGGGCCCATGCCTCTGTCTCCAGGGCACGTAAATCAGCGGTGTGTCCACCACTACAGGGTACCCAGGTTGACCCACCACCCCAACAACAACAGGGACCTGGGGGCAGTGGTAGTGGGCACACCGGCCAGGGGACAGAGGCCCAGGAACACAGGGGAACTGGGAGGGCTGCTGTGCGACAGGGGGGGGGACAGGCCCGGGGAACCGACTCTCCAAGAGGCCCTCTCCTCCATCATGGGAGCATACCACCGCTCCCAGGAGATGATGGCGACGGTACTGGCCCGGTTCCAGGAGATCCAGGAACTGCAGGAGGAACGGTACATGGGGTTCAGGGAGGAACTGAGGAACATCGGTTCCGCAATGGGGACCATCGTCCTGGCCCTTACCCAGATCGTCACCACATTGCGGGACCATGTGGCACCCCAAAGCGCCCCTGCCACTAGCCCAGGCCAGGAACAGCCTACCACCTCCGCCGGCGCCAGTGGACAGGAGGCCCCCACACAACGACAGGCCACCAGAACCCCACCTCCTGCAGAAGAAGAACCACCCCGCAAGCGGAACCTGAGATCTCACAAGAAGACAGAGTAGGATTGCAAGACCCCCGCCAGCCTAAGATACCCCCTGATGTCATCCCACTGTCCCACATTGTCACCCTGTCCAACCTTGAACTGCCCCTGCTCCATCCTTCCACAGGCATATGGACAATGCACCTGTGCGACTGAGAACTGGACTCTGCCATGGACATTACTCCACCCCCACCCATCCCCACTTCCCAATCATTTACCCATATCTAGCACTTTAAATAAATCACTTATTCCACTGAAATAAACAGGAGTCTGCTTGTATTCTTAACAAATGTATTACACATAACGGTTCAATAATGTCCAGTTACTTTGTGATGACAACATACCAATTTCAATAAGCTTTAGTCCATGGGCAAACAAAGCTGAAGTCAGGCAGTGGGTCACACAGCTCTGAAAAGGGAAGGGAAAGTCACAAATCAGTTAACAGGAACTGGGGGGAAACACAGACAGTGGAGACGCATGAGGCCTTAAGTAAATGTAAATTGGGGTGGCTGTTTCTTACCTGTGTGCTACTGAAAGTATTGTTGTATGACTGTATTCCTGTTGTCCGTGTTGTCCCCGTCGTCTTCCTCCTCTTCACTCTCCACAGGCTCCACAGCTGTAACAACACCACCATCTGGACCATCCTCCTGCAGAAAAGGCACCTGGCGTTGCAATGCAAGATTGTGAAGCATACAGCAGCCCACGATGATCTGGCACACCTTCTTTGGTGAGTACATGAGGGATCCCCCTGTCATATGCAGGCACCTAAACCTGGCCTTCAGGACCCCGAAGGTCCTTTCTATGATCCTCCTAGTTCGCCCATGGGCCTCATTGTACCGTTCCTCTGCCCTTGTCCTGGGATTCCTCACTGGGGTCAGTAGCCACAACAGGTTGGGGTAACCAGAGTCACCAATTAGCCACACACGGTGTCTCTGTAGCTGTTCCATCACATAAGGGATGCTGCTATTTCGCATGACATACGCGTCATGCACTGACCCAGGGAACTTGGCATTTACATGGGAGATGTACTGGTCAGCCAAACAGACCACCTGGACATTCATCGAATGATAACTTTTTCTGTTTCGGTACACCTGCTCACTGTCTTTGGGGGGAACCAAAGGCACATGGGTCCCATCAATGGCCCCAATGATGTTGGGGATATGTCCAAGGGCATAGAAATCACCCTTCACTGTAGCCAATTCGCCCACCTCAGGGAAAATAATGTAGCTCTGCATGTATTTCATCAGGGCAGACAACACTCTGGACAAAACCTTAGAAAACATAGGCTGAGACATCCCAGATGATATGGCCACTGTTGTCTGAAACGACCCACTTGCCAAAAAATGGAGTACTGACAGAACCTGCACCAGAGGGGGAATCCCTGTGGGTTGGCGGATGGGGGACATCAGGTCTGGCTCCAGCTGGGCACATAGTTCATGTATAGTTGCTCTGTCAAGCCGATATGTAAGTATGGTATGTCGTTCTTCCATTGTCGACAGGTCCACCAGCGGTCGGTACACGGGAGGATTCATCCTTCTCCTCGCAAGTCCCAGCGGACGGTGCCTAGGAAGGACAACATGGAGCACAGAGTCAAGCAACCCACAGGTTTGTTCACACAGCTTGCACAGTACACGAATCGCTATGCATGGAACGGCTTGTATGAGTGGCAATGCAAGGCCTAGGCCTGTGTGACGCAGTAGAAATCATGCCATGTGGGCCCTTGAAATGGCGGCTGCCTAACCTGTGAAGTGTGACAGTGGGATGTGAGGTCACTGCACTGGCGTGGCACACCGTGGCGGTAGGCGGTCGAAGACCGCGGCGCAAAGCAGAATTTGTTAACATTGAACCCTATGGGTCTCAGGAGCCAATGACGATGTGCGCCTGCGGTCGCGGTACGCACCGCCGTGGTACGCACCGCCGCGGGCGTGACCGCCATTTTCTATCTGATTAATCACTCGAGACCTGATCATCCACAGGAGAGGACCTATACTGCAAGTGCTGCTGTGACCTCGGTCTGGGAGATACAATGGCAGCTGCGACTGGGGAAAGGGCCCCTGCCTTCACTTCCGAAGAATTGGAGAAACTTGTTGATGGGGTCCTCCCCCAGTATTGACCCCCCTGATGTCCCGGATCCTGGCGGTGGCCTACCCCGATTTGGATGGGCGCGTGAGGACATCACAGCAGACACAAGGGGGTGAGTATCAGCACATTCTGCTATCTTTGCGCGCAGTGGAGGTGTCTGGGTTGGGGAAGAGGGCTGTGGGTAACTCAAGGCCAGGGCGCTTTCTGTAGGCTAGTCCCCTCCATTAGCCATGGCCCTGTGCCCCCGCCCCCCACCTCTGTAGGGTGCCAAGTACAGCTATCCATGGTCCTGCATCACCCATGTGTGCATTTGTCGTCCATAGACCTGTAGGCCTAGTCACAAGAACTGAGTAGTGTACCCCGATTGCGCAGCGTAGTGCAGGGGGCTTCTGTGTCTGTCCTCTCCGCCAACGGTGTTGCCAATGCATGCACTCAACCTGTCTTCATTTCTACCCCCCACCCATTTTCTTTTTCTTCCTGTGCATGTGTGCATTAGCATCATCAGGCGGAGGAGATGTGGCATCGGCGCACGAGGGAGCTGCATCTCACATGGCCCCGGAGGGCCATGCAACCGACTCCGAGTTCAGCAGTGAGACGGAGGGCGAGGGAAGCTCCACAACGCGGACCCGTGGAGACGTCAGAGACACCGACACGTCCTGGGAAGGGAGCTCCCTTGCGGTGGCGGCAACATCCGTGCCCACCGCAACTACAGGTACAGCCACCACCCAGCGCACCAGCTCCGCCCACCAAGCAGCCCCTCAGCGTTCGCCCCGTCCCCGCTCGCACACCAAGGCAGGCATCTCCTTCGCCCCAGGCACCTCAGGCCCTGCCCCTGGACGCTCATTGTTGGGCAGTCTACCCTTTTAAATGCCATCCAGGGGGTGGAAAGGGAGGTGCATCGGAGCAATGCATACCTGGAGGGCATTCATTCGGGTCAGGCTGCCCATCAGCGATCGTTCAACGCTCTGGCCTCAGCACTGACGGCAGCCATTGTCCCTGTCTCCAGCCTCCCTCTTCTAACTCCCTCCACCCAGTCCCAGTCTCCTGTTCCTCAGCCTATCCCATCCACACCATCAGACCAGCCTGCACACACCTCAACACCCAAGGGCAGCTCATCCAGACATAAGCACCACAGATCCCACAAGCATTCACACAAACAACATCCAGATGCAGACATGCCAACAGTCACTACCACCTCTGTGTCCCTCTCCTCCTCGTCTCCCTCCTCCCTCCCTGTGACGTCTCCACTCACACCTGCATGCACACCACCATCAGCCAGTACTTCCATCACCAGCACACCCTCCATTACAGTCAGCACACGTGCAGTCACCACCCCCACTGCCATTTACACGTCCCCTGTGTCCTCTCCCACTGTGTCTGTCACCCCCTCTTCCAAACCACACAAACGCAGGCAGCCACCCACCCAACAGCCATCCACCTCGCGACAGCCTCCAGCCCAAGCACCTGCACCCAAAGACAGCACACTTGACTCTCCTACAACCACATCCTCTTCCTCCACTCCCATACCCACTGCACCTACCCTTCCCATTGCTCCTAAAAAACTTTTCCTCTCCCAAATTAACCTCTTTGCATCACCTGACCCACCCCCTCCATCTGGTAAGAGTCCAAAGAGCACCTCAGCCACCACCAGCCCTGCATGTAGTATCACCATAGTGCAGGGCTATTGGAGTTCATCAGCTCCTAGGGAAGGAACATCGGCCAGCAGCAAGGGGACAGCCAGCCCACCCCCTGGGAAGAGGACAAGAAAGATTAAGGGCCGGCGCGAAAAGCCTGAGACGGCTGCCACCAAGGAGAGTGGCCTTGCCACGTCACCTGCCACATCATCGAAGGGAGGCAAGGGCCAGAGAGCTGCAGCGAAGGAGGGCAAGGGCAGCAGGGCGGAGAAGACATGCAGCAGCCGAGCGCACCAGGAGGGCCCCACCAGCCCCATACTGGTTGTGACGGACGACACCCAGGGGCACAAGACTCCGTCACAGGAGGGCCGCGCTACCGCAAGGTCGGAGGGCGACTAAGCGGGGAGTCTTGGCCAGGTCTGGCTCCCTTGAAAGACAGGACAAGCACCGCTGAAGAGGGCCCCGCCAAGACAGGCACCGCTGAACAGGGCCCCGCCGTGAAGAGCACCGCTGAAGAGGGCCCCGCTGTGAAGAGCACCGCTGAAGAGGGCCCCGCCAAGACAGGCACTGCTGAACAGGGCCCCGCCGTGAAGAGCACCGCTGAAGAGGGCCCCGCCGTGAAGAGCACCGCTGAAGAGGGCCCTGCCAAGACAGGCACCGCTGAACAGGGCCCCGCCGTGAGGAGCACCGCTGAAGAGGGCGCCGCCAAGACAGGCACCGCTGAACAGGGCCCCACCGTGAAGAGCACCGCTGAAGAGGGCCCCGCCGTGAAGAGCACCGCTGAAGAGGGCCCCGCCAAGACAGGCACCGCTGAACAGGGCCCCGCCGTGAAGAGCACCGCTGAAGAGGGCCCCGCCAAGACAAGCACCGCTGAACAGGGCCCCGCCGTGAAGAGCACTGCTGAAGAGGGCCCCGCCGTGAAGAGCACCGCTGAAGAGGGCCCCGCCAAGACAGGCACCGCTGAACAGGGCCCCACCGCTCCGCTGGGGCCTTCCTCTCAAGCACCGCTCCGCTGGGCCCTTCATCTCAAGCACCGCTCCGCTGGGCCCTTCCTGTCAAGCACCGCTCCGCTGGGGCCTTGCTCTCAAGCACCGCTCCGCTGGGCCCTTCATCTCAAGCACCGCTCCGCTGGGCCCTTCATCTCAAGCACCGCTCCGCTGGGCCCTTCCTGTCAAGCACCGCTCCGCTGGGGCCTTCCTCTAAAGCACCGCTCCGCTGGGCCCTTCATCTCAAGCACCGCTCCGCTGGGCCCTTCATCTCAAGCACAGCTCCGCTGGGCCCTTCATCTCAAGCACCGCTCCGCTGGGCCCTTCATCTCAAGCACCGCTCCGCTGGGCCCTTCCTGTCAAGCACCGCTCTGCTGGGGCCTTCCTCTCAAGCACCGCTCCGCTGGGCCCTTCATCTCAAGCACCGCTCCGCTGGGCCCTTCATCTCAAGCACCGCTCCGCTGGGCCCTTCCTGTCAAGCACCGCTCCGCTGGGGCCTTCCTCTCAAGCACCGCTCCGCTGGGCACCGCCGTCTCAAGCACCGCTCCGCTGGGCACCGCCGTCTCAAGCACCGCTGGTCCATTGACAGTGCCGGTTCTGTGTCGAGCAGGTGTTCACGAAGCACTCTGGGCACCATGCCTCCTCCAATACCAGTGGAGTCGGTTATCCATCTGATGGACTGTGGCTTTGCACTCCCCAGGATGGTACAGTGGGCATGGAGGCCCCTCGTGGATCTGGCGTTGTGGACTCATGTGGCTGAGGTGCCCCCCTTTCCCTTCCCCCTGAGGTGCCTGTTGTTTTATCATCTGATGCCCCTGCAGTGTTCACTCCAATGGTATCCGGTCTCCTGTGTGGGCTTTGCCCATGTGTTTGTACACATTGGCCCACGGACTATGGATATTGAACGGACTGTGCAGGACTTATTGACTATGTTTATACTTTGCACTATGTTCATTATTTCTTTTGTATATTTCATATGGCATATTTACCATGACTTCAATGAACCTATTTTATACATAAATTTTAAACTTCATTTGAATTATGTCTTTGCATTCTTCCGGGGGGTTTGGGGGGGTGTCACTCTGACTTGTTGCTCTGCATTGGTGTGTAGGTATTGGGGGGGTGGGTTGGGGGGGTGGGTGTATCGCGTATGTGTTTGCCCGTAGGCTTTCCTCCTCCCCCCTCCCGTGTGTCGTAGGTGCAGTACTCACCGTTGTCGTCTGCGCCAGCGTTTGTACTCCTGGTAGATGAGCAGGTAGACAATAGCCGGTAGGATGTGTAATTCGGGCTCCATGCTGTCCTCCATCCTCGTGGAGTTTGTATAGGTGAGCGTTTTCCCGTTCATAGTCTGTTTCCGCCGTGTTTTTATCGGCGGGGCTCCCGCCCCGGAAAAGGTGGCGGATTGGTGAGTTGTGATAGGGTGCGCAGTACATTGTCTGCCGCCTGCCTGTTGGCGGTGAACGCCGCGCTGTTTGTCTGTCCCGCCATGGCGGTCGGAGTGTTAATGTGGCGGGCTGTGTTGGCGGTTCCCGCCAGGGTCAGAATTCCATTTTTTGGACCGCCTGCCTGTTGGCGGGTTGGCCGCCGCTTTATCACCGACCGCCAGGGTTAGAATGACCCCCCTAGTTATTAGACAGATGTTTTTACAGTTGTACGCAATGTATTATAGTTGTTTTAACCTTTTTCTGAATTGAGTGTGATGCACGTTGTGGCATTGGCTATCAGTTTAATGATTTTATTCTAATGTTATTACTTCACGTTGCTTGAACTTTAATGGACTAAGGGCCAGATGTAGCAACCCTTTTGCGAGTCGCAAACGGCGATTTTCGCCGTTTGCGACTTGCAAACATGGGTTTGCAATGCACAAATGCATATTGCGAGTCGTTACCGGTGTTCCCTTCCTATTTGCGAGTCGGAGTGGTATGCAACTCCATTTGCGACCGCGTACGCGGTCGCAAATGGAGTCGCAGTTACCATCCACTTGAAGTGGATGGTAACCCACTCGCAAACGGGAAGGGGGCCCCATGGGACCCCTTCCCCTTTGTGACTGGACCCCATATTAATTTTTCAGGGCAGGGAGTGGTCCAAGGGACCACTCCCTGCCCTGAAAAATCCGAAACTAAGGCCCGTATTTATACTTTTTGACGCTAAACTGCGCTAACGCAGTTTAGCGCCAAAAAATTTTGCGCCGGCTAACGCCATTCTGAAGCGCCATGCGGGCGCCGTATTTATTGAATGGCGTTAGCCGGTGCAAGCAGACCGGCGCTGCCTGTTGTGCGTGGAAAAAAACCACGTACACCAGGCAGCGCCGGCGTAGGGAAAAATGGCGTTAGGGCGTCTTAAAAATGGTGCAAGTCAGGTTGACGCTAAAAAGTCGCCTCCACCCGATTTGCGCCATTTTTTACGACTTAGCAAAGACAGGAGTCATGCCCCCTTGCCCAATGGCCATGCCCAGGGGACTTATGTCCCCTGGGCATGGTCATTGGGCATTGTGGCATGTAGGGGGGCACAAATCAGGCCCCCCTATGCCAAAAAAAATATACAAAAAAAAAAAATTATACTTACCTGAACCTACCTGAATGTCCCTGGGATGGGTCCCTCCATCCTTGGGTGTCCTCCTGGGGTGGGCAAGGGTGGCAGGGGGGGTCCCTGGGGGCATGGGAGGGCAGCTGTGGGCTAATTTTGAGCCCACAGGTCCCTTAACGCCTGCCCTGACCCAGGCGTTAAAAAGCGGCGCAAATGCGGGGTTTTTTGACCCGGCCACTCCCGGGCGTGATTTTTGCCCGGGAGTATAAATACGACGCATTTGCGGCGCAGTCATTTTTTTGGACGGGAACGCTTACCTTGCATCTCATTAACGCAAGGAAGGCGTTCACGCAAAAAAATGACGCTCTTTCCTCCTACTTTGGCGCTAGACGCGTCTAACGCCAAAGTATAAATATGGCGTTAGTTTTGCGCCGAATTTGCGTTGAAAAAAACGACGCAAATTTGGCGCAAACGGAGTATAAATATGGCCCTAAAGGTTTCGGATTTTTTTTAAATGCAGCTCGTTTTCGTGTGAGGAAAACGGGCTGCACTTAAAAAAAAAAAAAATGCTTTATTTAAAAGGCAGGTCGCTAATATGGAGGCCTGCTGACGTCAGCAGGCCTCCATGTTAGCGAGTGCCTATACTCGCAATGGGGCCGCAATTTGCGACCCACCTCATTAATATTCATGAGGTGTGTCATTGCGACCCCATTGCGAGTTGCAGTCGGTGTCTCAGACACCGTACTGCATAGCAATTTGCGACTTGCAAATTGCGAGTCGCAGGGACTCGCAATTTGCAAGTCGCAAATTGCTTTTTTTGTACATCTGGCCCTTGATTGTCTAAATAACGTAATTTAAATTGAATTGTACCTGGACGTCATGAGGTAAAAGAGGAGGCAAAGGTGGAAGATGACCCACAGAGTGAGGAAGAAATGAACCAACAAGACGTCTGGTACGAGGACTAGTGGTCCATGCTGATGGGGACATCAAAACATGCAAACTTGTCCTTAAGGGCTTTGGGTGCCTAGGTGAGCATTGTTAGAAGGGATGGATACGTGAACGGTGGCAAGGAGCTGGGAAAATTATGGTATATTTTTTTTTCCCAGTTGAATTTTATTTTTGTTTCCTTTTCCATATTTAAGCAAAAGGGATACTGTTATAAATGGTCTCAGCCTGACTTTTGTAAAAACAACTAACCCTAAGTATTATAGTACAGGGGCAGAAAAAGAGAAAAACAATCTCTTTTGCAAAAGTGGCAAGAATGACCCATGTCTATTCTGACCGAACTGATTAACCCTTTTTCTATTCACTCCCTTCCAGGGTGACTATGCCGAAGCTCTAAAAGAGTCAATAAGATATTTGAGCCAACTTCAGAAAATCAAGTTTGTGAAGATAGTAGTTTTTTTTTTTTCCTTTCCTCCTCACTTACCTGGGTTTGCGTAGCTTTTCATGGCCTTGTAGATATGCTGTAAGGCAACACAGTGGAAGTTGCTGATTTGCCTTATACTGCATCAGGGAGGCATTCTATGGGTGTTGCAGTGGGTTTGCCCGGGCTACATCCATGGGTTTTGACACATTCCCAGATGTAAAATAATGTGTAAACCTGGTAATGGGTCAAAAGCTTACCCCTCCCAAGAGGCGGTGCAACAAGGAGAAATATCTTTATTTCGCTTCAGTTTTTCCTCTTTTTCTGAGTGTTGCATTTTGCAGCACACATAGAGAGAGGAAAAAGCCTCCATCGATTATTTTTGTGGAGGAAGATGTACCTTCCTGAACACAAACAATCCTGTCCGTGACGCAGGCACCCTTGAACCGTGGTGCCCACATCAGCACTAGGCACCTCATTGTGCACCAGCACATGAGGAGAGGACACGAATGCACCATATCTTGTAAATATGTAGCATTCCTGCCCTGCAAGGTCAGTTGGTGAACTGCCCTGTTCCAGTGGGCTTGTAAATATACCGTTGCACAACTTTTATCATACTTACATCCCCCTCCAAATAGCTTCTTTGACCTCTTGTTCTACTGAGATCGTAATTACAGTAATCGTCACTGAGAGATGGCTGTAAAGCCTTATAGCTGGCTGAAAGCAAGAAACCATAGAGTCTTCTTTATGAAGTAAGATTTATAATACAAGATTTTTGACTGCCCAGTGAAGTTGTTCGTTCAGGGTGGTCAACAGAAGAAACAAAAGAAGGAGAAATGGGACTGTCTAGGTTCTTAGCGCTATCAATATCACTATTTATAAATCTCTTGAATGAACAGTCAATAATTAGATTAAAATTGGAAACAAATGCCCCTTTTACTTTGTTACAACTCACTTTTTGGTACATTTTGATGCTGATGTATGTACTCTGACCACTGGGGTGGTTCTGTCTACACTCAGAACATGTTCTCTGACCCCTAAAACATGTACAATTGTATACTTTCTGATTGGCATATTTAACCTACCCGCAAGACCCCAGTACATGGTACCTTGTGTGCCCAGGGCCTGTAAGTTAAGTGGTGCCAATGGCCTGCAGGACTATTAGTGCCACCACTAAAGTGACCATGTAAAACATGACACTAGGACTGCCACAGCAGCCTAACACATCAATCAGTTTTAAAAACACCACTTGGGCAGTCATAAGTATATGTTTTCTTAAGTTTTACATGTCCTGGCAGAGGAAATTCTCAAAAGTCATGTTTCACTGAAGCAAGACAGGCTCTACCAGAGAAAAACACTGGGTCAATCAATCAATCAATCAGTAATTTGTAAAGCGCAAAACTCACCTGTGAAGGTCTCAAGGCCCTGAGGTGGGGGGAGGTGCTACTACTGCTCAAACATCCAGGTGTTGAGAAGTTTCCTGAAGGTAATGAGGTCTTTGGTCTGACGCAGGTGGGTGGGAAGAGTGTTAAACATCTTGGCGGCGAGGTGTGAGAATGAACTGCCACTGGATGAAGTTCTGCAGATGCGTGGGACAGTTGAGAGGGCGAGGTTTGCGGAGTGGAGATGCCGGGTCGGTGTGTAAAAAGACAGCCGTCTGTTGAGGTATTCTGGTCCCGTGTTGTGAAGTGCATTGTGAGCGTGAGTGAGGAGTTTGAAGGTGATTCTCTTGTTAACTGGGAGCCAGTGCAGGTCTCTCAGATGGCCTGTGATGTGGCAGTGGTGGGGGATGTCCAGGATGAGGCGTGCAGAGGCGTCCTGGATGCGTTGCAGCCTCTTCTGGAGTTTGGCCGTGGTTTCTGCTTAGAGGGCACTGCTGTAGTCCAGTTTGCTGCTTACGAGGGCTCGGGTGACTGTACGTCTGGTTTCAGTGAGGATCCATTTGTAGATCTTTCAGAGCATGCAGGGGGTGTTTAAGCAGGAGGAGGAGATGGCGTTGACTTGCTGGGTCATGGATAATGAGGAATCGAAGATTAATCTTAGGTTGCGTGCCTGGTCGGTTGGAATCTTAGCAGCTCCGAGAGTGACAGGCCACCAGGAGTCATCCCATGCAGAGGGGGTGGAATTGTCTTCTCGGAATTGAGTTTGATGCAGCTGTTCTTCATCCATTTGACAATGGCCTTCATTCCTTCATGGAGGTTGGTCTTGGCGGAGTCCTTGTTGGGGGAGTGGATCAGCTGGGTGTCGTGGGCGTATGAGTTTGTGGGATTGGGCGGTGTTAGCGAGCGGGGCCATGTAGACGTTGAAGAGGGTCGGACTGAGGGCCGAACCCTGGGGTACACCACAGATGATTTTGGTTGCCTCCGAGTGGAATGGTGGGAGGTGGACTATCTTGGTTCTGCCGGTGAAGAAAGAGGTGACCCAGTCCAGGGCTCTGTCGCGGATTCCTGCATTGCTGAGGTGTGAGCATAGGGTGTGGTGTCAGACGGTGTCGAATGTGGCTGAGGGGTCCATGAGTGTGGGAGCAGCGGTTTCTCCGTTGTCCAGTATGGTTCTGATGTTGTCGGTCGCAGTGATGAGTGCAGTTTTAGTACTGTGGTTGCTGCGGAATCTGGATTGGTAAGGGTCCAAGGTGCAGTTTTCCTTGAGGAAGTGGGTTAGTTGTCTGTTGACAGCCTTCTCTATGACTTTTGCCCAGAAGTGGATCAGGGAGATAGGCCAGAAGTTCTTGAGGTCCTTTGAATTGGGTTTTTTGAGGAGCCCGTTGATCTCGGCGTGTTTCTGGCTTTCCAGGAAGGTGGTGGACTCAAAGGAACTGTTTATGATCTTCCATAGTTGGGGTGCGATGACAGAGCTTGCTTTGTTGAGGATGTGGTCAGGGCAGGGGTCAGATGGAGAGCCGGAGTGGACGGTGTTCATGATTTCGATGGTGTTATTGTCATTGATGGGGGTCCAGGAGAGCAGGAGGTTGGTCAGAGGTGAATCTGTGGTATTGGTGGTTGCTGGGGTTATCTGGGTGCTGAAGCTGTTGTGGATATCTGCAATCTTGTGGTGGAAGTAGGAGGCTAGGGAATCGCAGAGGTCTTGAGGTGGCAGGATGACGTTGGCGTTAGAGCAGCAGTTAGAGAGGTCCTTCACCATGTTGAAGAGCTCCTTGTGGCTGTGTGCATTGTTGTTGATTCGGTCTTTGAAGGAGGTTCTCTTGGCAGTTCGGATGAGTTGGTGGTGTCTGTGGATGGCCTTTTTAAAGGCTTTGTGTTTATCAAGAGTCTGATGTTGGCGCCACTTTCTTTCAACTCTACAGCAGGTTTGCTTAGATTAATGGAGGTCGGCGGTAAACCAGAAGGCCCTTCTGTCGGTGCGTCTGTTGGGGGGTCACAATATAACACGGTCTAATGTTAAAAATTAGTTTAGGAATAGCTAGAACCATCATTTAATGACATATTAATAGGTATTTGAAATCAAATCTGCTGATAAAGTACAGTATTGAAAATGCCGCATTTCCCTGCCAAAAAGCCTCTAGAGGCCTTTTCACAGATAATACGCAACTGTCAGCTGGCTACCTGCAGGGAGGCCAGAATTGCTTCTCCTGAAAGGATGTGGAGGATGTTTCCACCAATTGGAAGCTTTCAAGGAGACAACCCCTTGTGCTAGGCAGATGTAATTGACACCTAAGCCTACTCCTGGCATTATCCAAATAGTCAGATTGGCACAATTCCAAGTGGGGGAGCAAGGGGGCCTGTCCCAAAACGAGTTTTGTGTTTTGCAGGGGTAGATCCTAATTTCCCTAGACACACCTCAAAGGTGTGCCCAGAGCTCAGACCCATGGATTTAGTAGAGCATGGCATTGTGGGATTGTTGAGGGTGAAACCCCAAGGAAATTATGTCAAAATAGGTAGGCCCCAGGGACTTTCCACTATTGGTGAGAGGGGCACACCCATCTATATGGTATTGCCAGGCATAAAAGTGGTATCGGTATAAACTGTCTTCAGAACACTGCTAGTCCTGAGGAAGACAGAAGAAGGACCACACTGTGATGCCTGACTGTTCCGGAAGAATACTGTAACCTGTGGAGAGCAACCCCAAGGGCTGGACCTACTCATCCTTGATTCCACAATAGAAGAGTGGACTCCAAAGGCTGGTTTTTCTAGCCACCAGTTGAGTTACTGGGTAACAAAACTCCTACCTTTCTGAAAAGCCTAGCTGACCATTTCTAACTGGGCTTGTGCTGGACTCAGCTGGTGGCTGACTAGGCACATTGGTGAAGGACGTAGTATGAGGTACATGGAGCAAGAGGTGTTTTGCAGAGGAGTGTACTCTTGTCTATCAGCCCGCTCTATTTCTGCTTTCCACTCCCGCTCCTTATCAGGCAGAAATTGAGTAATCTGTGTCCAGTCTGCACAGCTTGCACTGGGCAACCTCCCGGATTGCAGTCTTGGCTGACTCTGTGTTGGGGTCGGAGGTGGCCAGGAGGCTCATGAGCAGCCCCGAGGAGCAGCCCTGAGTTTCTGCATACTCAAGCGGGGAGCAGTAAGCGGAGTTAGAAGGAGTGAGGCAGGTAGAGCAAGGAGAGAAGCCTGTGCTACTGGCTGCTGAGCAGCAAAAAGAAGAGCAGCAGAAAACAATTTGGTGGCATCATTCCTGTGACTTTGATTATCAGCCTGCCTTTGCTACGACCAATGAAAGCGGACAAGACAAGTCCAGATCTGCTATCTGCGAACTGCGAGCAGGAGGAGTCCAGGGGTTAATGGGGCACCCTCGGGCCACTGTGACCGACCCTGATCGCTTTGACCTTCATGACCACAGACTGCAGTGGCTGCAGTACAAGGGCAACAAGGTGCTGAAGTGCTAGTCTGGGGCAGCCGTGCTAGATGCAACGCACCCCCTCCACTACCCGGTCCGACTGAACAGAGGGCAGGACAGGGCTCTACAGTGAGTGAGAGAACAACTGAGTAACTGAGCAATGGCAAAACCAAAAGAAGGGGTTTGCAAGTGGGTGGCATGGGGGTGCAGTGGGCTTAGGTCCCACTGCATTTGGTAGAGCCCTGGGTCAGCAGAAGGGGGCCACCTAAGTTTGGGTGCAGTTTACATTTCACATAACTCAAGCACCATCATCTGGAATGATTACCTCAACAGTTTGGAGGCAGTTTCTTGTTCTTATCACTCTAATATGCATTATATGCAAGTAGTATCTGCCACCTTCCCCCACAAAAATTTGTGATGTTTCCATTGTGTTTTATGGTGTATCCTTTGGAGTTTCTGAGCCCATCTAGTGGCCAGTAGTGTTAATATTCATAGAGGGACTGGACACACTATTACGAATCTCACACAATCAAGGTAGAAAGTTCAGCATCTGTGTTTTCCAGTGCCCAAATTAGAGCTTTAAGTTCTGCAAGTTGTGGTGGGCTGTCCCCTATGGTCTGCATGTAGGTTTCTTGAGGCTAGAACTGACCATCCTCATTACTCCTCAAACAGCTGCGTGAGCGGTGAATTGTTGCTTGGTTGCTGATTGAGCTGAACCATAGGTGTAAATGATGATTCGATATTCAATATTGGTCAAGAGGCAAATGTTGGTGGACATGGTGCTCATACTGAAGACATTCTTCTGGAGTTTTTAATCAAACATGTTATCAACATCATTTACTGTCATGCAATACTGATATTACATGGGTTAAGAACAATCCAGGACTATTCTTATACCCTTGAGGGAGTCTACAAAATCTTATTTAGGAGTGGAGTACTGTGAGGGCGCTTAAGTCCCTGCTTTCAGGTGGTAGATTTTGGCAGAAAAAAACACTGGAAATGTCTAAGGTTGTTTAGTGTTTTTTGCACACTATATTGTTGATTAGTGCTATACTATGTGAATTTTGTAGTGAAAAAGTGCATGTGTGACTGTCTTAACTGTCTGCAATCTAAGGCTATTCTGTATAAATTGTCTGGCTTACCTACGGGAAACAAAGGGCTATTCCTTGCAGAGACAAGATTTGCAGTTGTGAGAGAATTTCCCTCACTGATGCTTTAGCCTTATGTTTAATGGGACATTGAGGTTGTGGATTTTATTGATATAACGTGGTAAGGGGAATCCCTGTCCCTGATTGTGGTACAACTCTGGGGAGTTCACCAATGCCCAATCTGTGGTGTATGCTTCTTTTGCTGTGTCTGGAACAAGGACTGAAAAGGAAGAAGGCAAAATGACATCTTCCCCTTTTGGTAGCTTATGGATAAATTCACCTGGCCAATCTTTTTCTGCCAATAGTACCTCATAACTTAGAGTTAATCATCCTCAAAACATCACTTTAATGATGCTCCCAATGTACTCCTCTCTTTGAATTCTTAATTTGCAGACTGTGTCAGGTGGGGAGATGTACCTATCTGCAGTTTAGACTTCAAGGAAGTTGTTAGTTGGTGTCACATTCACACGTTCTAGGAGATTGTGGCAAACTATTCTGACCTCTGCTGTGTTGCTTAGCAGAGCGACTTCCCATGTCCTTTTCCTCAGTAATATTCTCAATGTGTGTGGCATATTTGGCCAAAATCACTGCAGCTTTTTTCTTTTTGAATTGGGGTTTTTGTTGTGGAAGTTTCTCTTTGTTTTTAACCAAAATCTCTGATGAGTGTTGTGACTCCTTTCTCTGTTTCACACAGTCATCTCAGTGATCTGATCACCCTCCTCTCTCACTGTGCTTTTTGGGTGCCTCCTGAAAGGAATGAGATGGGTGAGTGTCAGTATATTGGCATCTGTCAGGAGTTTTTAAAGTTTCTCTATTTCTAAGGCTGTAACATTTTTATAAGGTCTCTGAACGCAAAGCTTTTCCTCTTTGTTTCTGTGTATTTTTATTATTTTTTTGTTTATCCTTACCAGGTTTACCTTGTAATTGTGGTTTACCCGGTCTAGCTCTTAAACTATTTGGACCTATGCTGGTATAGGTTTGGTGATAATCTGAGGCAGCTCTCAATTTCTGTTCATATTGAGGAATATCCCTGAGCCGCTGGCGTACTGCCAATGCTACTGCTTCCCCTTTAAGATTAGCTTATATAATTGAGGATACTATGGAAAAATTGCCCATTAATTGCTGTCCCAAATCCAGAGCAGGGGTAGCCCATATTCGTCTTGAATTTGTTTAAACACTTCTAGAAGATTCACAAGTGTTTGTGTACCATGTATGGTAGTGTAAATTGCAGTAAATAGTGCACCCCAGGTGGAATAGTATCTACTGAGGAAGCCAACCCAAAGGGCAAGCAGAATATGAGAATTCTATGTTGGTCTTGGGGTCCTCACTGAGGCGGTGTTCAAAGTCTGCATTACAAATTGCATTAAGCGTCTATATATATGCCTACTAAATTATTATATAAGCGGCATAAATTTGCTATGGTGTATTTGCTACATTGGAACAGGGTGTACATGTGGCTAATTCTGGCCCTGTAGATCCTTCATTACTTTAATTTTGCATAATGTGTGGCACCTTTAGACCAGTTCTAAAGTTCTTGATAAGAGAGTGGTATTTATGAATATATGCAAGCTCTGTATTGTACAAATGTGTTTTCTGTTGTTTAACTGTGGAAAAGTGTGTATTTTCATATGTTTCTCAAAAAGTGACTCAGGAATAGAAATTTCTGTTCTGTATGCATTGTGTGCCTCTACCACAACTGTAACATCCCCACCCTCATCAGTGAGTCCATGAGCTAATAGGTGTTGTGTGAGAGGCTGTCTTATATTTACTGGAATTGATACCAGTTGAGGGTCTGCCATACTTTATAACGGTAAGTTCAGAGATAAAATGCACCAATTCGGGGAATGCTCTAAGGTTCAAGCTTGAACAACTTACAGCGTAAGATAGGTACTACCTATTTAGCGTAGGAGGATATTTCCCTAATACCACAGATATCTCTGTATGAGGTAATTAGGGTGCCTTAAGTATATGAGAGATAGTGATACTCAGGTGATCTGTTAAATTAATGCCTGACCATGTTGGTGGTGCCATGTCATAGTACTCTTATCATGTGGGTAAGACTGCTTGGTTTAGGGTGGCAGCACCACCGAATGTGGGTGACTCAGTCAGTCCCCGACCAACTGAAGCTGTTGGCCTGACATTTCTCAGCTAGCTAGCAGTACCACACCCAAATCTAGAAAGTAAAGGTGATTTATAGCAGCCTAAAAAACATGACACTCATTACTCAGGGAAGTCATGATGGAACAGATCATACCCCCTTCTCACACATGCAAAGGCAGAAAAAGAAATGCAGGATAAGTTTCAACTGCATTCTACGATAAAAGGAATGATCTGTGATTATTAGGAGAATGAAACATAATACAGTGATGATTGTGACCTTTAAAATATAAACAGTCCCAACATCCTGACATATTCATGAGTCTAAGAATTCTGGCCTACACTCTAGCACCTTACATGAGAGCATAACAGTGTTAACCTAGCTGACAGTCCTGGTCTTATGGAAGGAACACAACCACATACCTGTAAAAAGGCAAGGGTCTGCCTGTATTTCTGCTGGCAGTTCTCCGGATTGGCTAGAAGGACAAGACCAAGATCAGCAAAGCTGTCGACGATGAGGTGCGCAGCATGAGATGGCTGGCTGGAATTTCCCCTCTATCCTTCTTCTGCCTGTGTGGTGTTTAGTGGGCCTGCAGCACTGGTTGTGCCACTCACATAAGTACCCCCCTAACCATGTCTCAGGCCTGCCATTGCAAGTCTGTGTGTGCAGTTTCACTGCTACTTCGAATTGGCATTTAAAATTACTTGGCAAGCCATGAACTCCCCTTTTTCTACATATGTCACACCTAAGGTAGGCCCTAAGTAACCCACAGGTAAGGGTGCTCTGTAGGTAAAATGCAGGACATATATCTATGAGTTTTATATGTCCTGGTGGTGGAAAACTCCCAAATTTATTTTCCACTGCTGTGAGGGCTGCTCCTTTCATAGGCTAACATTAAGGCTACCCTCATAAACTGTCTGAGTGGTAGAATCTGATTAGAAAGGTGTTAAACAGGTCATATTTAGGTGGTCATTACAACCCTGGCAGTCGGTGTTAAAGCGCGGTAAAACCGCCAACAGGCCAGCGGAAAAAAATTGGAATCACGACCGTGGCGGAAACCGCCAACATAGTCAGACACTTTAACACTCCGACCGCCAAGGCGGTACAAACAAACCCCGTGGTGGTAACCGTCATCAGACAGGCGGAGGACAATGTACCGCCCACAGAATTACAACAGTCTAATCCGCCACCTTTTCCGGGGCGGATTCACCGCAAACAAAAACACGGCGGAAACAGGACTTGAGAGGGAAAACGCTCACCTCTACACAACCCATGAGGAATCAGGACACCATGGAACCCGAGCTCCAGATTCTTCCAGCCTTTATCTTCCTGCTCCTCTACCAGGAGCACGAACGCCGGCGGCGAAAACCACGGTGAGTACTGCACCTACGAGACAGGGGAGGGGGGAGGGAAAAGAGAGTGACACACACATGCAACACACAACACCCCCACCCCCACCCTCACCCACGACAACACACACACTAATACATCACAATACATTACAGTTACACCCCCCAACACCACCTGGAAGAATGCAAGGACAAAAGGAAATGAGTCGAATGATTGTAATATATTCAAATACATGAATTGAAAATATATACATATATAAAGATATTCACACTATAAACAAATATATACACCAAGAGTCCAAGTCCAAGGTATTCCACTATCATAGTCCGTGGACCACTGGGCCCAAAAGGCATGGGTGAGGCCCACACTCAATACCCGAATAAGACAGAGAGAACACTGCTGGGGCATCAGATAGAAAAAAAACAGGCACCTCAAGGGGAAGGGAAGGGGAGGGCACCTCAGCCGGATGAGTGCACGACGCCAAATCCACGAGGGGGCTCCATGCCCACTGTTCAATACTGAGAAGTGCAAAGCCACAGTCTCTCAAGTCTCTACAGTGGGTGGTTTGCCCACTGCTATATCCTGGGGAGTGCAAAGCCACAGTCTCTCAAGTCTCTACAGTGGGTGGTTTGCCCACTGCTATATCCTGGGGAGTGCAAAGCCACAGTCTCTCAAGTCTCTACAAAGGGTGGTTTGCCCACTGTTCAATCCTGGGAAGTGCCAAGCTACAGTCTCTCAAGTCTCCCAAGTGGGTGGTTTGCCCACTGTTCAATCCTGGGGAGTGCAAAGCCATAGTCTCCCAAGTCCCTACAGTGGGTGGTTTGCCCACTGTTCAATCCTGGGGAGTGTAAACCCACAGTCTCTCAAGTAGATAACATTCTCCACTGGTTTCTGGAGGGGGCTTTGTGCCCAGAGTGCTTCATCCTGCCAAGGACTGACGTTGTGGATGTGATACTCCACTGGTTCTGGAGGGGGCTTTGTGCCCAGAGTGCTTCATCCTGCCAAGGACTGAGGTAGTGGATGTCATTCTCCACTGGTTCTGGAGGGGGCTTTGTGCCCAGAGTGCTTCATCCTGCCAATGACTGAGTTAGTGGATGCCTTTCTCCACTGGTTCTGGAGGGGGCTTTGTGCCAAGAGTGCTTCATCCTGCCAAGGACTGAGGTAGTGGATGTGATACTCCCCTGGTTCTGGAGGGGGCTTTGTGCCCAGAGTGTTTCATCCTGCCGAGGACTGAGGTAGTGGATGCCTTTCTCCACTGGTTCTGGAGGGGGCTTTGTGCTCAGAGTGCTTCATCCTGCCAAGGACTGAGGTAGTGGATGTGATACTTCACTGGTTCTGGAGGGGGCTTTCTGCCCAGAGTGCTTCATCCTGCCAAGGACTGAGGTAGTGGATGCCTTTCTCCGCTGGTTCTGGATGGGGATTTGTGCCCAGAGTGCTTCATCCTGCCAAGGACTGAGGTAGTGGATGCCTTTCTCAGCTGGTTCTGGAGGGGGCTTTGTGCCCAGAGTGCTTCATCCTGCCAATGACTGAGGTAGTGGATGTCATTCTCTGCTGGTTCTGGAGGGGGCTTTGTGCCCAGAGTGCTTCATCCTGCCAAGGACTGAGGTAGTGGATGCCTTTCTCCACTGGTTCTGGAGGGAGCTTTGTGCCCAGAGTGCTTCATCCTGCCCGTGGCGGCCTCAGTAGCGTCGGAATCATTGCCGCTCACTGGCCTGCGGTGCTGCTGGCGGCGGTGTCCTGGGCAGCGGGGCTGGTGGTGGCAGTGTCCTGGGCAGCGGTTCTGCTGGCGGCGGTGTCCTGGGCAGCAATTCTGCTGACGGCGGTGTCCTGGGCAGCGGTTCTGTTGGCGGCGGTGTCCTGGGCAGAGGTTCTGCTGGTGGCGGTGTCCTGGGCAGTGGGGCTGGTGGCGGCGGTGTCCTGGGCAGCGGTGCTGCTGGCGGCGGTGTCCTGGGTAGCGGTTCTGCTGGCGGCGGTGTCCTGGGCAGCAGGGCTGGTGGCGGTCTTGTCCACCGTGCAGATCTTCCCAGACTTGCTGGTTTTACTGTGCCCCTTCCCCACCTTGGATGGTGGCGCAGCTGTCTCCACACCCCCAACTGTACCCCTGGGGGCGGCTTTGGTGGCTGATTTTTTTCCCCTCTCCCGCCGGGCACTGGCCAGCTTTTTATGCTTTACAGGTGGGGGACTGTCCGTGCTCTGGCTCCTTGCCACACTGGCTGCCCTGCTGCCTGGCGCACTCCAGAAGACGGTTACTACTGGCACCACTGGTCCAGCTGATGTTGTGGCTGAGGTGCTGGGTTGGGATCTGGAAAGTCGGGCCCTAGGAGACTGAAGGGGTGGGGGAGGTGAGGGAACGAGGTGAAGGTTGGGCAGGAAATATTTCTTACGAACACTGGGACAGGTAGAGGGAGGGGGTTTGGGAGTGGAGGAAGAGGTAGTGGTTGTAGGAGGTGTACGTTTGGTGACTTTGGGTGAAGGTGCGTGGGCTGGAGGCTGTCGTGAGGTGGATGGCTGTTGGGTGGGTGTGTGGATGCGTTTGTGTACCTTGGGAGGTGGCCTCACAGACACACTGGGAGAGGACACAGGTGACGTGTGAATGGTAGTGGGAGTGGTAACTGCACGTGAGTGGGGTGTGGTGGTGGGTGTGCTGGTGATGGACGTAGTGGCAGAGGATGTAGTGCAGGCAGGTGTGAGTGGAGATGAGACAGGGAGGGAGGAGGGAGAAGAGGAGGAGGGGGACACAGTGGAGGCAGTGGATGTGGGTGTATCTGCATGTGTGTTATCCTTGCGTGAGTGCCTGTGGTATGTGTGGTGCTTATGTTTGCCAGAGCTTCCCTTGTGTTTTGACGGGTGTGCATGCTGGTCTGATGGTGTGCTTGGGATAGGCTGAGGTACAGGGGTTTGGGTCTGGGTGGAGGAAGTTGGAGGGGGGAGGCTAGAGACAGGGACAATGGCTGCCATCAGTGCTGAGGCCAGAGTCTGAAAAGCTCGCTGATGGGCTGCCTGACCAGAGTGAATGCCCTCCAGGTATGCATTGGTTTGTTGCAACTGCTTCTCTACACCCTGGATGGCATTCAAAATGGTAGACTGCCCAACAGTGAGGGACATGAGAAAGTCAATGGCCTCCTCACTGAGGGCAGCAGGGGTGACAGGGGCAGGGGCTGAGGTGCCTGGGGCGAAGGAGATGCCCACCCTCCTGGGGGAGCGAGCATGGGGCAAATGCTGAGGGGCTGGTGGAAGGGCGATGCTGGCAGGGGGGGGTGGCGGCTGTACCTGTAGATGGGGGGGGCACAGATGGGCCCACCACCGCAAGGGAGCTCCCATCAGAGGAGGAGTCCGTATTGCTGGTCTCAGCTCCTGTCCCAGCCGTGGAGCTCCCCTCGCCATCCGTCCCACTGGTGAATTCAGACTCTGTTGTGTCACCCTCCAGGGCCATGTGGGATGCAGCTCCCTCGTTCTCCGGTGCCACTGCTCCTCCGCTTGATGATGCTAATGCACAGAAGAACAGGGAGACCACAAAAAGGGGGGGAAGACAGAAGAAAGACATGTTGAGTGCATGCAATACCGCTACCGTTGGCGGACACTACAGACACAGAAGACCCCTGCACTATGCTGCGCACTTGGAGTTCCCTATTCAATCCCAGGGACATGGGTTACAAGGCTATGCCCGATTGATGCACACATGGATGTCACAGGAGCCTGACTAGGTGTAGTTGGCACTGTACACAGGTGGGGTGGCGTGCCACAGGGCCTGCCTTAAGAAGGGTCCTTGCCAACTAAACTCGCCCTGGCCTAGGGAAACCCACAGCCCACCTCCCCCACCCAGACACCTCCAATGCACGTTGAATCAGCAGAATGAGAGTGTACTCACCCCCTTGTGGCTGCTGTGATGCCCTCAAGCGCCTATCGAACTCCGGGTACGCCACCACCAGGATCCTGAACATCAGGGGGGTCATGGTGCGACGGGCACCCCTCCCACGTTGGGAGGCCATCCCCAGCTGGGCCTCAGCCATCTTCTTGCTCCAGTGGCGAATGTCCTCCCATCTTTTCCGGCAGTGGGTGGTCTGTCTGTGGTAGACCCCCAGGGTCTGGACTTCCTTGGCGATGGCACGCCAAATGTCCTTCTTCTGGTGGGTGCTGACCTGCAGGAATAGTACAGGGGCAAAAGAGAAGTTATTACCGTCCGCACCTTCATAGTCAGTGGCCCGCATCCCTACCCTTGCCATGACGCACATGATCTCACTGTCGTTTCATGTATGCCTCATTCTCATCCCCCCATCTTTCATCCACACCAGTCCACACAGGCATTGCCCATACAGCATGCTCACAGTGTACTTACCTGTTTGTCTGGAGGACCGTAGAGTAGTGTGTACTTGGGGGAGGACCCCATCCACGAGTTTCTCCAACTCCTCCATGCTGAAGGCAGAGGCCCTTTCCCCAGACACACGAGCCATTGTCTCTTCCAGACTGAGGTCACAGCAGCACTTGCAGTGTAGGTCCTCTCCTGTCGAAGATCAGGTATCAAGTGATTGAACAGATAGAAAATGGCGGTCACGTCCTCGGCGGTCGGTACCGTCACCGCCGGTGTACATCGTCATTGGCTCCTGGGACCCATAGGGTCCAATGTTAACCAATGCAGGATTTGCGCTGCGGTCTTCGACCGCCTACCGCGACGGTGTACAACTCCAGCGCAGTCACCTCATGTCCCATTGTCCCACTTTACAGGTCAGGCAGCCGCCATTTCATGGGCCCACATGGCATTATTTGGGACTGTGTCACACATAACTAGGCCTTCCCTAAACACTCATACAGGCATATGTCGATTTGCTAATATTTCAGAATAAGCTGTGTTTACGTACTTCAGAGTTGGTTGACTCTCTTCTCGCTGTTCTCCTCCATAGGCACCATCCGCTGGGGCATGTGAGGAGATGGCGGCATCCTCCGGTGTACAGACCGCTGGTGGACCTGTCGACAATGGAGGAGCGACATGTGATCATCACCTACAGACTTGATAGTGCCACAATCCAGGAACTGTGTGCCCAGTTGGAACCAGACCTGATGTCAGCTATCCGCCATCCCACAGGAATCCCCCCTCAATTGCAGGTGCTGTCAGTACTCCATTTCCTAGCAAGTGGGTCATTTCAAACTGCAGTGGCCATAGCATACAGTGGCCATAGCATCAGGGATGTCCCAGCCTATGTTTTCCAATGTGTTGTTCAGAGCACATGCAGAGCTACATTGTTTTCCCTCAGGTGGAGGATTTGCCTAAAGTTAAAGGTGATTTCTATGCCCTGGGACATATCCCCAACATCATAGGTGCCATTGATGGGACACATGTGGCCTTGGTCCCCCCGCAGGAGTGAACAGGTGTACAGAAACCGGAAGAGTTACCATTCGATGAATGTGAAGATGGTGTGTTTGGCAGACCAGTACATCTCCCATGTCAATGGCAAATTCCCTGGCTCAGTGCATGACGCTTACATTTTGAGAAATAGCAGCATCCCTTATGTGATGGGGCAACTCCAGAGGCACTGTGTGTGGCTATTAGGTGAGGACATGGACCCAATACAGTGTGAATAGTTGTCTGGGGATGTCCCTATGAGTTAGTGTGTGTGTAACAGTTGTCCCTCGCCATTTGTAGGTGACTCTGGTTACCCCAACCTGTCATGGCTACTGACCGCAGTGAGGAATCCCAGGACAAGGGCAGAGGAAGACTATAAATAGGCCCATGGGCGAACTAGGAGAGTTATAGAGAGGACCTTCGGCCTCCTGAAGGCCAGGTTCCGGTGCCTCCATATGACAGCTGGTTCCCTATTCTACTCACCAAAGAAGGTGTGCCAGATCATCGTGGCCTGCTGTATGCTTCACAACTTGGCTTTGCGACGACAGGTGCGTTTTCTGCAGAAGGATGGTCCAGATGGAGGTGTTGTGGCAGTTGTGGAGCCTGTGGACAGTGAAGATGAGGAA
This sequence comes from Pleurodeles waltl, assembly GCF_031143425.1. Classification (NCBI taxonomy): domain Eukaryota; kingdom Metazoa; phylum Chordata; class Amphibia; order Caudata; family Salamandridae; genus Pleurodeles; species Pleurodeles waltl. The sequence goes on along the minus strand of NC_090440.1, from coordinate 457,845,411 downwards.
GCAGAAGAAGAGGACATAGACAACAGGAACACGATGATACTGCAATACTTCCAGTGAGACACAGGTAAGAAGACAACACTGGCTGCTACATCTGATTTAATTCTACTTCCTCTCATCTGTCTGTCGTTTTCAACCAGTGTATGGTCACTGAGTTGTCACTTTCCATTACGATTTCACAGATGTGGGTCCCACGGTGTGACATCTGCTTTGTTTCCTCATGGACTAGAGCTGTGTGACATAGGTATGTTGGCATTACATTTGAAAGAACATTTTGTCACTGTAATTGCTAATACACTAATTCAAAATCACAGACAGACTCTAGATTGTTTTTTGATTTAAGGGTGTTTATTTAAGTGCTCAATAGTGGAGGGGGTTGCAAAATGGTCAGGGGTGATGGTGGAGGAATGTCCATGACAGAGTCCAGTCTAATAGTCTCACAAGTGCATTGTCGAAATGGGCATAGGAAGTGGAGCTGGGGCAGTTTAAGTATGGACAGGGTGACAAAGTGGGACAGAAGGATGACAATCAAGGTGGTCTCATTTCTTGGTGGGGGGTCTTGGCATTGTTCTCTGTCCTTGTCCTGGATCTCAGGGACCGTTTTCGGGGTGGTTCTCCATCTGCAGGGGGTGGGGTGCTGGTGTGGTGGTCCTGTGGCAGTGTCTCCTGTCCACTAGCGCCGACGGAGGTGGTGGGCAGTTCATCGTACAGGCTAGTATCAGGGGCCACTTGTTGGGCCACAGTGTTCCTCATGGTGTTCACAAGTTCCTTCAGCACCCCTACAATGGTGCCCAGGGTGGAATTGATGGATTTGAGTTCCTCCCTGAAGCCCAAATACTGTTCCTCCTGCAGCCTCTGGGTCTCCTGAAACTTGGCCAGAACCATTGCCATCGTCTCCTGGGAATGGTGGTAGGCTCCCATGATGTTGGAGAGGGCCTCGTGGAGAGTGGGTTCCCTGGGCCTGTCCTCCCCCTGTCGCACAGCAGCCCTTCCAGTTCCCCTGGGTTCTGGGCCTCTGTCTCCGGAACCGTGTGCCCACTACCACTTCCCCCAGGTTCCTGGTGTTGTTGGGGTGGTGGGTTGGCCTGGGTTCCCTGTAGTGGTGGACACACTGCTGCTTGATGTGTCCTGGGGACAGAGGTATGGGCCCGGTGGGTGGGTGCTGTGCTGGTGTTTCCAGAGGGGGCAAGCTCTGTAGTGGCCTGTGCCAGTGTGAGGGGAACCAACTGTCCCGAGTTCCCAGATGGGCCGGGCTGGTCATCTAGATCCAGTTGGACAGAGCTGCTGTCATCACTGTGGGCCTCTTTTGTGGGTGGAGGTGACATATCTGGACCCTCCTGTCCTGTGACGTTGGGTAGGGGTCCTGCAGGGGTGTAAAGGCATGATTATTGCATCTGTGTGGCCCATGGTGTGCAATGGGTGGGTGACCATGTACCCCAGTGCTTTCATTCCTGTGCAGGACCTTGTGTGATAATGGTTTATGGGGGTGTATGGGTATGTGTGGTGGGCATGCATTGGTGATGGGTGTCCATGCTTTGGTATTACTTGCAGGGCTTGGGTTTGGGATGTGTGGTTTGTGATATTGGGACATACGTGAGGAGTTGGAGTGATGGGGTGAGGGCGAGGGTGGGGGTATGTGATAGCATGCAGGTGGGTGGGGGATGTAATAGTTGAGATTTGACTTATCAGAGTCCATTCCTCCAGCTACTCCTGCAAGGCCCTGAGGATGCAGTATAGCCAAGACCTGCTCCTCCCATGTTGTTAGTTGTGGGGGGTGAGGTGGTGGTCCACCACCAGTCCTCTGAACCGCGATGTGGTGTCTTGAGACCACGGAACGCACCTTCCCCCGTAGGTCATTCTACCTCTTCCTGATGTCATCCTGTGTTCTTGGGTGCTGTCCCACTGCGTTGACCCTGTCCACGATTCTTTGCCATAGCTCTATCTTCCTAGCTATGGTGGTGTGCTGCACCTGTGATCCGAATAGCTGTGGCTCTACCCGGATGATTTCCTCCACCATGACCCTGAGCTCCTCCTCAGAGAACCTGGGGTGGCTATGCGGTGCCATGGGGTGGTGTGGGTGATGTGTGGGGTGGTGCGTGTTGTGATGTGGGGGGTGATATTTAGAAGTGTGTTGTGTGAGGTGCGTGGTTGTTGTGTGAGTGATGGTGTGGAGTGCCTGTGGATGCTAGTTTGTAGATGGTGGTGTCTCTCTCTCTGGCCCTCAGTCGCAATTGTTGATGAAAGGGTTTGTGGGTAATGTGGGTGTGTGTTTTATATTGTATTGGGTGTGTGGGAATGGTGTGTGTATGTGTATCAGGTGTGTGTATTTCGAAATGTCAAATGTGGTAGTGTTTTGTAAGTGTGTGTGTAATTTGAGCGCGGCGGTGTGTACCGCCAATGGAATACCGAGGTTGAAAGACCGCCGCGTGGATTCGTGGGTCATGATAGTGTGGGCGTATTCCTGTTGGCGTGACAGTGGAGGTTTTGTTATCGCCAGTTTATCACTGACCTTTGGTGTGGCGGACTTTTGTGGGTGTCTGGATTTTGGTGGATTCTGAGCTGTGGGTCATAATAGCTGTGGCAGAATTCCGTGGCCGCGGTGGTGTGTTGGCAGTCTTCTGCACGGCGGTAAGCGGCTTTTACCGCCAATGTTGTAATGACCCCTTTGTATGGCCAGAATTTTAATACATAATCCTGCTGAATGGTAAGGTTGCATTTTATATTGTTATTTTAGAAATGCTACTTTAAGAAAGTGAGCATTTCTCTGCATTTAATTTAAATCCTTCTGTGCCTTACAGCCTGTCTCCAATCCACGTCTGGCCTGGGCTGGTTGACAGCTCCCTTGTGCTTTTTACCCAGACAACCACAAACACAGGATGCTCAGTCACACCTGCACACATCTGCATACTGAATGGGTCTTCCTGGGCTGGAGAGGTGGAGGGCCTGACAATTACATTTCAAAGGACAGTGGCCTGCCCTCACACAAATGTCTGACAAACCCCCTATTGGGACCCTGGCAGACATGGTTGTACTGAAAGGGGACCTTGTGCACTTCAAAACCACTCTTTGAAGTCTCCCACACTTTAAAGGCACTTTTGAGTATATAAACTGGGTCCATGACCCTACCAAATTAGACACTTATTGGGACAGACACTCTGACCAGAACCTGCAACCTGCCAGGAAAAGCTGGCTGGCTGCCCAAAGGACTCACCTGGATTGCTTTGCTGTAAAGGACTGCTGCCTTGTTTTTGCCCTGCTGCCTTGCTGGCCTCTGTCTCTGCTGACAAGTGCTCTCCAATGGCTTGGATTGAGCTTGCTTCCTGTTTCTGAAGTCGCTGGACCAAAAAGACTTCATCTTTTTAAGTCTTTTTTGCTCCTTCTGTGGTGAAAATCGCAGCACAGCCTGCCGTAATCATCACACAGCCTGTTCAGCAGTGAGAATATCACTGCATTGCCAAACTGGAATGATGCAGCCCGGCTCCCTGAGTGGAGAACGACGCAGGACCAATGTTGCAACCGGAACATCGACGCACAGCCCACTGAATTGACAGAATCACCAAGCTGGAACGACGCAGCCCAAATTCCTAGGAGAGAAACCAAGACAGCCCCAGCCATGCGCAAGAAATTCACTACATCACCCACCGGATTGATGCAACAGCTGTGACTTCGTCCCGCATGCCCTGGATTTCCACGCATCGACCCTGAACGTAAAAAAAACCTGCACCGCAAAGAGAATTCAAATCTGTGTGCCGGAATTCGACGCAAACCCTTGCCGTGTGGAAAAGAATTGATGCATCATCTGTATGTGCCCGCATAGCTGATGCACACCTATCTTTTCCCACACAGTTCCTCCTCTGCGGTCCTCGTGTGTTTAATTTTTACGCAAACCAGGTACTTTGTGCTCGCAAGAGACAATTATTGCTTTTAAGAACTAAAGACTCTTCTTATCACTACAAAAGTGACATTTCAACTTGTGATTATCAAATCTTTATCATTTTGACCTTAATTTAATCAAATAAATATCTTATATTTTTCTAAACCTGTGTGGTATCTTTTTGTAGTGTTCTCACTGTGTTCTTGCATGATTTTTTGCACAAATACTTTACACATTGCCTTCTAAGTTAAGCCTGACTGACCTGACTCCCCTCAGAGTGCCATGCAAACCTCACACTATCTGTGGCATAGGTAAGTCACCCCTCTAGCAGGCCTTACAGCCCTAAGGCAGGGTGCACTATACCACAGATGAGGGCATGTGTGCATAAGCACTATGCCCCTACAGTGTCTAAGCAAAACCTTAGACATTGTAAGTGCAGGGTAGCCATAAGAGTATATGGTCTGGGAGTTTGTCAAACACGAAATCCACAGTTCCATAAAGCTACACTGAAAACTGGGAAGTTTGGTATCAAACTTCTCAGTACAATAAATGCACACTGATGCCAGTGTGCAATTTATTGTAACATATAACCAGAGGGCATCTTAGAGATGCCCCCTGAATACCAATCCAACTTCTAGTGTAGGCTGACCAGTTTCTGCCAGCCTGCCACACACCAGACATGTTGCTGGCCACATGGGGAGAGTGCCTTTGTCACTCTGTGGCCAGGAACAAAGCCTGTACTGGGTGGAGGTGCTTCACACTTCCCCCTGAAGGAACTATAACACCTGGCGGTGAGCCTCAAAGGCTCACCCCTTTTGTTACAGTGCCCCAGGACATCCCAGCTAGTGGAGATGCCTGTCCCTCTGGCCACTGCCCCCACTTGATGAAGTGAGGCCGCCCCCGGGCCTGTACCTCACCCAAGCCCGCCCACACCTCTAGGATCCTCGGGTAATCTGGTGGCAAGACACAGCGAGGAAAAACAAAGGTTAGGTTTTGACTCTAACTTTGGTCCAGGAATTAGGGACTTCAGAACATTACATACAGCAGTTTGCCACCTCCTCACATTTTGAACTTGCGTAAACACTGCGCTTTGTTTCAAAAACAGGAGTTCGCCATTCTTTGTGTGTGTGGCACCAAAATGTGCTATATGTGAGAGAGGTGAACACCGGATTCCATTTCTCCTCTTTGAGATTTAAAAATTTTGGTTTTCTTTGTAGAGGAATGGAAATAATCTGTGAATTAGAGTATAGGAACTCTGCAAAGACCTAGACGTGATGCTACATAGGACTTTAAAAAAAAAGAAATCCATCTTTGTAAATTATAGTCGGCCTGTTCTCTTTTACTACTTTAATTATTAGTCAAAGATCTTTAGCTCAGTGTTACAACCCTTTTTAAATGTTTTGTTAAAGTATGTACAGATAAAGGCTAAAAATAGCGGCTTTAGACAATTCTCCTTATCTTTGTATCGATAAGGATATTAAAATACTGGTGGTGTCAGGAGAAAACCTGTCACGTGACAACCTTAGACTGCTGCAAATGTGGGAATTCCTTAAGGAGTGTACTAGAGTGTATGGTCACATTTCAGCAACAGCAGTGATGTCTCAGCTATATGTTTTGCTTTATTAGTTTAAGAGTACATGTGGGGGCAAAGTGGTTTAGGGAACATGGTGGCCGTCTAAAGGAGCTGGCCGTGGAGGGCTCCATTCAGTGAATGACACGGTGAAATAATTATGCCTTACTGTGGACAAGTGAAGGATTGACGGGCCAGCAGTGGGGGTCCGTTTTGTGTTTTTTGGTTTTACGGCAGTGCAAGGGAGGCAAAGGAGCTGGCGGGAGCATGGGACGCTTCAGAGCACGGGGTGGTGCCATTGTTGAGAGCCTCCCTGGAGCTCTTTCGGGTCAGGGATGTGACAGCTCGTGTTCCCTACCGGGGAAACCAGGGCAGGGCTAGCACAGGGCCACATCCTTCAGGAAAGAAGAACAGGATTTTGAGGATTCCTCAGTACATCGAGGACTTGGTGATTTCAGGTACTGATAGGGAAAAAACAAGATTTAAGGAGTCTGAAGGTTCTGTGCACCAGGGACACGTTTCTTTTGGTATAAGCACTGTAGAAATTCATTCAGACCATATGGTGGACAGGGTAAAGGGGCTAGTGGGGACCAGAAAGGAAAGGGGGACGGTGGCATCTAAAAATTGTTTGGGACAAGTAGCGTATTCCCTGCGCAGCTCTAAAAAAAGTAAGAAAAGAGTAGAAGTTGAAAGTCTGGTCCCCCTCCAGAAACCATCTACAGCGAGAAGTAAGGCCGAATACGATAATACTTCAGTTACAAAGAGACTGGATGTGAAGAGTGTTGGAGGTTTGAACTATAGAAAAGTCTGGGTTACCCCATCAGTAAGGACTTATTTTCAAGTATTGCCAGGATCACCTAGAATGCCAACCAGGCGGAGATTAGAGGTCTCTGTGAAGACTTAGGGAAGAAAATTGACAACCTGGTGGGCCGGACAGCTGCTTTGGAGGAGGAGGTGGGCGAGTTAAGGATGGTGGTGGAAGAAAATAAAGAGCACATAAGATATTTAAAAGAAGGGGAAGCAGGGGTAATGGCTAAAAAGGAATCCATAGAAAATAATCAGAGGAGGAATAATCTCAGGGTCCCGGAAGAGATAGAAGAAGATGATTTAAAAGGCTTCATGGTCCTATTGATAAAGCAGGAGGTGAATTTGGAAGAATCAGAGGAGGACATTGCTAAAGCTATTCAGAGGGTGCACCGGGTCCCGGCAAAAATGCCTTCCAAAAGGGATAGACCAGGGAAAATTTTAGTTTATTTTTAAACATACCCACTGAAGGAACATATTCTGGCTCGGGAGTTAAGAAGAAACCATTGTCAGTAAACGGATCCCCATTTGAAATTAGGTCAGACCTAGCGTCTGTGACTTTAAATAAATAGTGGGAGCTGGGTAAAAGAATAGACATGTTGAAAAAACTGGGTGCAACAGCTCAGTTAATATTCTCTGCTTCATTAAGGGTTATGGTGAATAACAAAATGTATACTTTTATGGACTGGAAGGAGGTGGACAAGCTGATCAGGAAAACTGAGAAAGGGAGCGGGAATGAGAAAGGTCTGACCTAAGCTTCCATTGTTTTTCCCAGTAAGGAGATTTTTTTTTTTTTTTTCGTGATGTCACAAATTAGGTACGGTGACCCTCCTCTGACTTTGGTCAGGTTAATGATTGGGTGGGTTCCCTGAGGAGGAGGGGGTATGGGTGAGGGGATGTGGGATGGTGGTGGGGAGCACTGGGTGGGGAGAATAATAGGAAAAACAAATCCTCATTGTGGTAGGTAGACCTGGGGGCGGGGGAGTAATGGGTGGGGGGGTGGAAGGAGGTAGGTGGTTTTGATGTCGGAAAATGGCAGTAAAGAATTTGAGACTCCTGTCTTGGAATGTAAATGGTCTTAGGGTAAAGAGTAGGCAATAAAGGTTGGTGCAATATTTGAAGGATGCCCCGTTTGATGTTTTGAACTTACAAGAGACCCATCTTTCTAGGGAGGAATGTTTTGAAGTTTTTAAGTCATGTGGGTGGGTTTAGCGGATAGCTAGCTCAAATTGTTTGAGTGGTAGTCAAGGGGTGGCTGTTCTAATTAAGAATCATGCCAATATTACTTTTCTGGAAGGTCTCATAGATAACTCAGGGAGGGGGGTGTTGGGAAGCTCTCTGCTTTTGAATATGTCTTTACCTTCGTAGGATACTATAGTCCTAATAGGGATGATGTAGGCCCATTAAGGGAACTTTCAGATCTTCTTTTGCAATATTTAGATCTAATAATATGGGCAGGTGATTTTAATGTTGTATTGAACTACGAATTAGATAGGTCAGTGGGTAGTAGGTCCAAAATAGAAGAGTAAATGCAGGGTCAGATTCGGGTAATGATGTCACAATGGGGTTTATATGATGTTTGGAGGGATAAGAGGGGTTCAGAGAGAGGTTATTCTTATAATAATAAGAAGTATCGGCATCAGTCCAGAATTGATTACTTCCTTTTGGATACTGTTTTGAGGGACTTTGTTGAGTCAGTAGTACATATTGGGGCCCATTTAACAGAGCACTCGGCGGTCAGTTTAGATCTTAGGTTGCCAACGAAAAGGAGGGAAAAATGGGACTTTAGACAGAACTCTGCTCTTGGAAGATGAGGTGGTTACGGAATTGCGGGCAGATTCAGAGGAATTTTGTAGGATAAATTTGGGTTCAGCTCCCTCAGCGATAGTTCGGGATACATTTAAGGCCTTTTTGAGGGGATGTCTGATTAGGATAGCTGCACACAGGATGAAATCATATAATGAAGAAATAAGCAGGTTGGAGAGTCAAATACGACAATTTGAGCATGGATTGTTAAGTAAGGAGCATGGTGAAGAATTTGACGATTTATATAAGCAAAGTCAGACAGCTAGTTTGGAGTTGGCAGCTCTTATGGACCGCAGGATCAGCTTGAGATGTGAAGCTAATAGGGTGGGGAAACAACCTGAATAACTACGTTTGAATTACTACTTGCCTTAACAACGAATCTTGAAGAACTACTGGGTCTTAACAACGAAGTTTTGAACAACTACTGGTTTAACAACGATTTTACCTAAACAACTAATGCCAGGACAACGAATTTTAAGGTAAGTTAATTATTTTTTGATGAATTTTAAGGTGAGTTTTGTGTTTTGTTTTTTATTTGTTTAGGGTTTAATTATTATGGCGGTCATTCTGACCCTGGCGGTCAAAGACCGCCAGGGCGGAGGACCGCGGGAGCACCGCCGACAGGCCGGCGGTGCTCCAATGGGGATTCCGACCGCGGCGGTAAAGCCGCGGTCGGACCGGCACCACTGGCGGGCTCCCGCCAGTGTACCGCCGCCCCATTGAATCCTCCAAGGCGACGCAGCTTGCTGCGCCGCCGAGGGGATTCCGACCCCCCCTACCGCCATCCAGATCCCGGCGGTCCGACCGCCGGGATCCGGATGGCGGTAGGGGGGGTTGCGGGGCCCCTGGGGGCCCCTGCAGTGCCCATGCCACTGGCATGGGCATTGCAGGGGCCCCCGTAAGAGGGCCCCTACATGTATTTCACTGTCTGCTGCGCAGACAGTGAAATACGCGACAGGTGCAACTGCACCCGTCGCACAGCTTCCACTCCGCCGGCTCGATTCCGAGCCGGCTTCATCGTGGAAGCCTCTTTCCCGCTGGGCTGGCGGGCGGTCTGAAGGCGACCGCCCGCCAGCCCAGCGGGAAAGTCAGAATTACCGCCGCGGTCTTTCGACCGCGGAACGGTAACCTGACGGCGGGACTTTGGCGGGCGGCCTCCGCCGCCCGCCAAGGTCAGAATGAGGGCCTATATGTTTAATTTTTTAAAGTATATTGTGTGGATTAAGTAATGGATTCTATGGGTTGTGGATGTTATGGGTGGGGTATTGTATTAATACTCAGGTGTTTTTTTATATGTTGTAATTTATGTTGTGGGTTTAGGGGTGGGATATATGGGATGTAGGGGTTATGGGTGGGGAAGTGTATTAATACTCAGGTATTAATTTAAGTACTTGTGTATTTTTATATGTTGTAATTTATGTTGTAGGTTTAGGGGCGGTATGTATGGGATGTAGGGGTTATGGGTGGGTTAGTGTATTAATACTCAGGTATTAATTTAAGTACTTGTGTTTTTTTATATGTTGTAATTTATGTTGTGGGTTTAGGGGCGGGATATGTGGGATGTAGGGGTTATGGGTGGGTCAGTGTATTAATAATCAGGTATTAATTTAAGTACTTGTGTTTTTTTCTATGTTGTAATTTATGTTGTGGGTTTAGGGGTGGGATATGTGGGATGTAGGGTTTATGGGTGGGGAAGTGTATTAATATTCAGGTATTAATTTAAGTACTTGTGTTTTTTTATATGTTGTAATTTATGTTGTGGGTTTGGGGGTGGGATATATGGGATGTAGGGGTTATGGGTGGGGAAGTGTATTAATACTCAGGTATTAATTTAAGTACTTGTGTTTTTTTATATGTTGTATTTTATGTTGTGGGTTTAGGGGTGGGATATGTGGGTTGTAGGGGTTATGGGTGGGGAAGTGTATTTATACTCAGGTATTAATTTAAGTACTTGTGTTTTTTTATATGTTGTAATTTATGTTGTGGGTTTAGGGGCGGGATATGTGGGATGTAGGGGTTATGGGTGGGGAAGTGTATTAATAGTCAGGTATTAATTTAAGTACTTGTGTTTTTTTATTTGTTGTAATTTTTGTTGTGGGTTTTGGTGTGGGATATATGGGATGTAGGGGTTATGGGTGGGGAAGTGTATTAATATTTGGGTATTAATTTAAGTAGTTGTATATTATTATAATTTGGCATTTATGTTGTGGGTTTAGGGGTGGGATATATGGGATCTCGGAGTTATGGGTTGGCAGTATATTAGTAGTTTGGTATTATTTATTGTATTTAATTAATTGGTTATTTATTTTTATTGAAAGTATATTTAGAATTAGGGATGGGTTATAGGGGATGTAGGGTTTATGGCTGGGGAATTGTTTTTATGAATAGGTTTTTTTTTCGATTATGATTTGGACATGTATTGATAGTTTACATTTTTTTAACATGGGTGAATTATTTTTTTGTGTTATATTTATTTTTATTTTTTTTTGTTATTGAAGGTGTAAAAAAAAAATAGTTTTAAAATAGTTATGTTTAAAAATTTATATTTCATTTTTTGATAGTATAGTAGTTGGTATAGTAGGTTTTGGAATATAATAATTTTTTATTTTTTATTTTTAATATTTATTAGATAAAAAATAAATGTGATTTTTAAAATTTGTTAAAATGCTTTTTATTTTTTATTTTCATTATATTTATTTTTGATGTGATGTAATTAATATTCTTCATATTTTTTAATTATTTTTTAGGATGTATAATTTTTTATATATATTAATTTGTCTTAATATTATTTCAAAAAATTAATTAGTTAAATAATTATTTGTAGATTATATCTAGAATTGTTTAATTTTTTTTAGGTGTTAAAAATGTTTGCTTTTGCAATAATGTTTTTTTTTCATGCAAATTTAATAAAAAATAAAAAACATGCCATTCATTTTTTTCAAAATAATTTTTATTTTGAACATAAGCAACTTTAAAAAATGCAAAAAAATGTTTTAAAGTATTATTTGATATTTACATAATTATAATTTTTTTTAAATTATTTATTTATCTTTTTTTCTCTATTTCTAGTGTTATTTTCCTAATTTCCCTATTATAGTCTATGAGTGAAATAGTCCGTTTTCTATTTTTAGTGCTCTTCCATGTTTACGTTGTTTGACGTCTTCTGTATTCAGTCGGAGGAGCGTCGCGGTCAAGATAGGACGGAAGCGGAGACCTCGTTCAGGTAAGTGGGATTATAACTTTTTTTATAGTATGTAGTCGGGTATTTTTATTACAGAAATAGTTGTCGGAGGTAGTAATAAGGTAGGTAGTAGATTTTCGGTGTTTGTTATGTTTGTTATGTTTAATTATTTCTTTTCGTATACTTTTGTATACGATAGTGGTTTCGTAAAAGTAAACAAATTTGCTTAGCACTGTTATATCTTATAAATGATTATACTGCTTTTGTAGTAGTTGGAAAGAATTAAATATATTTTTGAAAAATTTAGTTTTGGGATTTTTGAGGGAGTCAGTTGTTCGTTTTATGAAAAAAAATGTTGTTTATTGTAATAGGTTTTGTGGTTAATTTTTTTTGTGTTAGTAGTATCCTTTATATCATTTTCATGTCTTTTTCTTGATAGTTAATGTTTTAATTAATGATGTGGCTTTGGTTAGTATGTGATAAATTTTGTTACTTTTTTTGGGTAAAAAAAAAGTATATTTGGTATTTTACGTTTTTTAGATATTTTTCAAATTTCTGGTTTAGTAAAGTATTATATTTTATTTCTTTGATTGTTATTATAGTATATAGAGTTGTTTTTTTTATCATCAATTTAATCTGAATATTTTTGAATTGTTTTTGGATGATTAATGTTTTTTTCTTCTTTTCTCAGTATGAGATCATTCTTTTTATATTAATGAAGAAGATTTATTCACCATCATCTGTTTGGAGAAAGACATGAAAACTTCAAAGGTAGGAACAATATTTGTTGTGTAAATTTAGTGTAAAAAAAAATTGAAAAATGCCAATTTAATTAATGGTGTTTTTTTTTTTTAGAACTGGCAAGTCATTTTTTCAGTAGGCTAGTTGTTGTTAGTAATGTAGAATATATGCTAGACTGTTGAGGTAGTCTGATGGTGTTATTGTATCAAATTGTTGTATTTTTGCCAAAATTCTTTCGGTCATTTCTTTGCTTTTTTTACTTGTGCGTGGATTCAGGCTACCTGACAGTGTTTGAGCAAGTCTCATTTCTTGGAAACTTTGTTCCTTTTTAAAAATTTCCATGAAATGATACAGGTTTATTGAAGGCGTTGTGCCATCCTTCTATGGCATTATTAGTCTTTGCACCACCTTCTAAACAGGTTTGGTAGCAGTTCCACCATTCTATTGGAAATCTTGGCTTTCGTCTGCGACCAGATCTGTTTAGGTGTCCAATCCAGGTTTCTTCGAAGTAATTTAGTAAGGGTTCTAATTTGTCTTCATTTTGTGTATAATAGTTAGACTCTGTTATTGTGATGTAATACTCATCTACTTTTGTAGGTGGTACAAAGCATAATGCTGTGAGTTTTTTTAATTCAAATTGTAGTATGCAATCTGAGAAATATTCTCTACTTAGAGATGATTTTTGTATTCTACGCCAATATGCTTGTGAAAAGTGGAAAAAGCATCCTTGAATTTGGGTTTGTGGATATATTTTTAGTATTGTATTTATCATTGATAATTCGAAATCTAGTATTACTTTTCTAGGTGTTTTATTTAATGTTTTGTTTTTGATTGTTAATAAAAAAACTCACTGTAAGTAGAGGAATGTTTATCAGGTAGTAATGCATACACTAGGGGGATTGTAGTGTTATTTTTTGTGGCATGTATGGTGTAAATTTGAGTGAATGGATGGGGTGTAGATTTAAAGGTTCCATCCATCATCCAAATTTCACTATTTTGTAGGATTAGTAAGTTGGATATTGTGCTGAATAATAGTATTCTTTTTTGAGGGTTTTCGTTGTCGTGGATGAGGAAAGTTTCTTTGGAGAAGGTAATTGTTAGTTCTGGGGGGAAGTTAATGTCTTCATAGGTTTGTGGTGTTATATGTTGGGGATTACTTGCCCTCTTTCTCGTTGAAATATTCTCCTAAGGTTTGGTATAGAAGGCATGCTACCGGAAATCTGTATAGGAATATTTTGTACTACCTACCTTATAACCTGTCCGCAGGAGTCACTGGAGGTATGTGCAATGTTTTTTATTTTTTGTATGTTTTCTCTTATTTCAATTTCTATTGCAGAGGCAGAGTGGTTGTGATCTGTTGTTTTAACAACTGTGTTTTCTAGAGTTACAGCTCTGCCTCTACAATGTGAAGAGTAGAATTGTACACACCTCCAATGGCTCCTGAGGTTGACAACCTTGTCTCTGCAATAAAGATAACCTTCATACTTTAGTAGCTGGTTTCCGGTTCTTGAGGTTATGTAACTTGCTTCTTCTTGCGATGCCATTTGTGAAATATCTGTAAATAATATAAAAGAAATAGGTTAAAAGAAGTTTGAAGTTTTTATTAATAAATTTGTGGTGGATTTAGTTTACCACTTAGTAAGTTAATTAATATATAATGTATTCTCTCTGTAATTATTTGGGGTAGGTGGTTTGTTATCTTTTATATTTGGTGATTGTGTGTTATTTATTGAGGTAAGTCATTTTTGCTTTTAGATTTGAATTTGTGGGTCTATTGTGTTCCTAGTTTTTGTTATGAGGTAAGTAGTTGGTGGAGTTGTAATAGTATATTATTTAATAATTATTCTGTAGCACTTATGTTAATGTAAGTATCTAGTGAAGTTGCTTTGATTATTTTATAATGTTTTGAGTATTTGTAATGTGATATGAGGTAAGTACTTGGTGGAGTAGGAATAGTAATTTTAGTGTTATTTAATGTGTAGCAGCTGTTGTGACGTAAGTATGTGGTGGACTTGTTATAGTAGATTTAATTAGGTTAGTGGGGGGGTTTAGGTTTTGGGGAGGGGGTGGGGGGTTAGGGGGTTTTAGGTTTTGGTGTGGGGTTGGGGGGGTGGGGCATTTTTGGTTTTGGGTAGGTGGTTGGGGTTAGGGGTTTTTAGGTTTTGGGGTGGGTTAGGGGGGTGGAGTGTTTTTGGTTTTGGGGAGGGGGTGGAGGGTCAGGGGGTTTTAGGTTTTGGGGTGGGTTTGGGGGGATGGAGTGTTTTTGGTTTTGGGGAGGGGGTGGAGGGTCAGGGGGTTTTAGCTTTTGGGATGGGGTTGGGGGGGTGGGGCGTTTTTGGTTTTGGGGAAGTGGTGGAGGGTGAGGTGGTTTTAGGTTTTGGGGTGGCGTTGGGGGTGTGGGGCGTTTTTGGTTTTGGGGAGTGGGTGTGGGGTCAGGGGATTTTAGGTTTTGGGGTGGGTTTGGGGGTGTGGTGCGTTTTTGGTTTTGGGGAGTGGGGGTGGGGTCAGGGGATTTTAGGTTTTGGGGTGGGGTTGGGGGTGTGGTGCGTTTTTGGTTTTGGGGAGTAGGTGTGGGGTCAGGGGATTTTAGGTTTTGGGGTGGGGTTGAGGGGGTGTGGGGCATTTTTGGTTTTGGGGAGTGGGTGTGGGGCAGGGGATTTTAGGTTTTGGGGTGGGGTTTGGGGGGTGGTGTGTTTTTAGTTTTGGTGAGGGGGTGGGGGTAGGGTTTTTTGATTTTGGGGTGGGGTTGGTGGGTGGGGCGTTTTTGGTTTTGGGGAGGGGGTTGGGGTGAGGGGGTTTTAGGTTTTAGGGTGGGGTTGGGGGGGTGGGATGTTTTTGGTTTTGGGGAGGGGGTGGTGGGTTAGTGGATTTTAGGTTTTTGGGTGGGTTTGGGGGGTGGGGCGTTTTTGGTTTTGGGAGGAGGTGGGGGTTAGGGGGTTTTAGGTTTTGGGGTGGGGTTGGGGGGTGGGACCTTTTTGGTTTTGGGGAGGAGGTGGGGGTTAGGCGGTTTTAGGTTTTTGGGTGGGTTTGGGGGGTGGGACGTTTTTGATTTTGGGGAGGAGGTGGGGGTTAGGGGGTTTTAGGTTTTTGGGTGGGTTTGGCGGGTGGGGCATTTTTGGTTTTGGGGAGGAGGTGGGGGGTTAGGGGGTTTTAGGTTTTTGGGTGGGGTTGAGGGGGTGGGATGTTTTTGGTTTTGGGGAGGGGGAGGGGGCTTAGGGGGTTTTAGGTTTTGGGGGGTGGTTGGGGGTGGCGTGAGGGATGTAGGGTGAATGGTGCTTATTAGTAGTTATTTTTTCAAGTATGGTTTTACAATGAAATATTGTTGTTAAGGTATTTGTGGTAAGATTGTTAGTAGAAAGCACAAGGTTGGTAGTCTGTCTTTGTTGTTAAGGCTCTAGTTGTTTTGGAAGCTGGTGTTTTGTTGTGAAATGTATTTATGTTTATTGTGGAGCAGCTGTTTAGAGATAAGTGTTTGGTGGAGTTGTTATAGTTATTTTTGTTTATATAATATATGTACTGTGTTTGTGAAGTGTTTTTAATTTTATAGAATTTATGTGTGTTTGGTGTTATGTTAAGGGGTATTTGAATAAGAATGTTTGTTTTGTTTTATTTAACTAGAAAATCTGGTTGTATGTTAAAATGAAAATATTATACTTACTTTGAGTTTTTTCTTCTTATTTCAGATGTTATTTTTTTTTAAATTGATTTCTTTCAATTTTTTAGGTGTTCTGGTGTTTTTTTGGGTTCTTGGAGTCTGTAAGAAATAAGAAAAAGTGTATTATTTAGTTTATTCTTTTGTTTTATTAATTATTTCGTTATTTTGATTTAGGAGTTATTTTTTTTGTAGGTTTAATTTTGGTGAATAATATTTGGTTTTTGGTTACATTTATTAGGTGTTTTTTTTTTTTAAACTAATTTGTACTTTTAATATTTAATATATATATTTTAATTCTATTATGGTATTCGTTATTTAACAATTTTTTAATGAATTTGTTTATGGTTAATGAAATTGTTTTTGAATAATGGTAATGGTTTGCCTTTGATGATGAAGGTGTTGTGTTTATTTTTTTGGTCAGATTCTTGATATTTATGCCTGTAACAAAATAGTACGAAAGGTATGTTAATTATATATTATTTTAGCTGTGGTATAGGTTAGTAAATTTCTTTATATTTATTTATGGATATTTTACCTTGTTATCTCAGTAGATGGCGGTGTTGGATAAATTATATTTTAATTCTTTTCCGTAGTGATCTGCTCGTCTTCTCTGTAAGTTGTTCGGTGTCGTAATGAGTAGAAAATGGAGGTGGTTGGTATTTATATGTGTTTTTGTAAGTACTGTTTTATTTGTAAACTGAATGTGTTTTAGATGTGTATTTTTATTGCGAATTCATTTGTGATGTTAGATTTATATAATTGTGGAGTGTATTTGTTTTGTAGTTTATATTTTTTTTTATGTTCGTTCTCGTTTGTTCAGTAGAGGAAGTACTTCCTGGGTCATGTAGAAAGTGTTGTAGGACTATCGTTTTATGTGGGTATTTTTTTTAGTGTTGTGTTTGTTTTATAATTATTTAAGTATTATTTATTTTTATTTTAAAAGTGTGTTTATATGTTTTGGATTTTGTTGATGTTTTGTGTTTTTGTATGTAGGAAATATATTGTTATTTTCGATTTCGTTTTTTTTTTTGCCTAGTATTGTAGTGGTTTTAATATTTTATTTATTAATCATTATTGTTTAGATGTGGTATTAATTATTAATATTTTTTGTTGTTTGGAGTTCGTTATAAATATATTCGGTGTTTAGGTGTTTTCGGTGTTGGGTAGTATTTGTTTAGGTATTCGTTGTTTGGCTAGTAGTTTGTTTGGCTAGTAGTTATTTTAGGATACATTGTTTAAGTATTCGTTGTTTGGGTAGTAGATTGTTTGGTTATTAGTTATTTGTGGAGTCGTTATTTAGGTAATTTTTTTTGGGGTAGTTGTTATTTAGGTAGTAGTTATTTGTGGAGTCGTTGTTTAGGTAGTCGTGGTTTACATAGTAGTCGTTTAATGGAAGATTCGTGATTTAGTGGTTTTCGTAGTCGTTAAATAGGTGTTCGTTGTTAAGGAATAATTTAGTTCATGTTTTTTTTTCGTTGTTTAGACTTCGTTGTAAAATAATTCATTTTATAGGTTTTTTCTGTGTTGGGAAGTCGTTGTTTAAGTAGTAGTTGTTTAGGTAGTAGTGGTTTAGTGTCATATTCAGAGCGTTAGCACGCGCTGGTATTCTCGTGTACACACACTGGTGTACTATTTTCCCGGATTCTGGGGAAACACTGACTGCTCTCATCAAGACTACAACCAGAGTGTTCCTTATATTACAGACACACTCGATCTCTATCACTTGCTACTCGCGTTTTACAACACTCGTCTCTGGATTATTAAAGGACTTTGTGACCATGACGGAGAACCCCTGGTATCCCTGACCTGTCATTTGGAACTCCAACGGAAACTTTGCGATTCCTAAAATACAGATTAGTTCTTGAGCCTTGAAGAAGTCCATTGAGGACGAAACACGTGTTGGCTGTTACCGATTTTGCATGTATTGGTCACTACATATGTGACATGATTATTCCTGTATGAACAAGATTTTACTGAACTCCTCATGCATTGATCATAAGATTTCAAAAGTATCATCATGGAGCTTTACCAATAAATCTTTCTGTTATTCGACGTATCTCGATTCCATGAGTTTGGAGGGCCCTGGTCGCCTTCTTTATTGATAGTGTCATATTCAATAGGGTGATATATATTGAATACAGTGAAAACAGCAGTAAATTGTTGGCTTGGAAGTTAAAATCAGATAGGGTTAGGAATTGGGTGACAGAAATTTGAGATGAAGACTCAGGTGAGATTAGAAAAGGTGGCGAGCAGGTGGAAGAAAGTTTTTTTATTTCTTTAAGGTCTTATACACAGAAGATTTAAAGCCGCCTTTGAAGGTATTGAAGGGGTGGCTTGGGGAATTAGATTTACCTACTCTGAATGAAGAGGAGAGAAGTGCGGTTAATGATCCGTTTCAGAAGAGCGAGGTAGAACGGTTCATTTTAGCTGGCAAATTGGGGAAGGGATCAGGACCAGATGGGTTACCCATGGAGGTTTATCGAGTTCTGGGTAGTAGTACTTCTAAAGTTCTTAAGCAATTGTGTGATAATATTATGGGGGGGATGAGAATCTTCCTCCTTCTTGGAAAGAGGCGATTGTTGCGTTAATTTTAAAACCCGGCAAAGATCCCAAGGAAGTGTGATTCATACCGCCCAATATCGCTGTTAAATTGTGATTATAAAATCTTTGCTAAACTCCTGGCTGATCGATTAGGGATGGTTATGGGGAAACTCATACACACAGACCAGAAAGGGTTTTTGAAGGGTAGGCATGTGCATAAATTGACACAGGGATTGGTAGGGTCGATTGATTATGCCACTTCGATGCATATGCCTTTGGCGGTGGTAATGGTGGATGCAACAAAAGCATTTAACTGGGTTAATTGGAGTTATTTGATTACGGTATGTGAATCATATAAAATTGAAGGCATATTTATTAGAACATTGCAAAAAATCTATCATGACCCAAGCGCAAGAATTTTGGTTAATGGTATGCTCACTCCTCCGGTAAAAATAGAAAGAGGGACGAGACAGGGGTGCCCATTATCCCCATTATTATTTGACTTTTATATTGGACCATTAGCTTTTAGAATTAGGAGAGATAAGAGAATACTTCCTTTCCGGTGCGGAAATCTGGTCAGGAAGCTTTCTTTATATGCAGATGATTTAATGATTTATACAGCGAATTTAAGTCAGGCCAAACCAGTTCTACAAGAGTTAATGGAGGATTTTGGGGGAATTTCGGGTTATGCTGTTAATAATCAAAAGACTGAAATGATGGCTTGGAATATGGAACTAAACAATGCAGTTAATGTGAAGAAAGAAGTTAAATATGTGAGGATTACGGTAACACATGATATATGTAAAAAAAGCGGAAACAACTCTTGCTTGGGTTATGAGGGAGGTGGACCTTTTACTGAAAAAATGGCTTAATCTTCCACTAATTATAATAGGTCGGATTAATGTTGTAAAAATGGTGATTGTTCCCAAATTAACTTTTATTTTCAATGCATTGCCCTTAATGTTTAACAAGGCTGCTGTAAAGAAATTGCAGGGGAATATTAGCAGTTTTATTTGGGCATCTAAAGGTGTTCGTATTTCATGGAAAAAGCTCAGGAGGATGAAAGAAAAAGGTGGTCTGGCGGCTCCTGATATGCAGTACTACACATGGGCTTATCTGTTAAAAAATGTAAGACAGAGTTTTAATGCATTAGATCATTCAGAGCTGGGGCAGGTGTTAATGGCTATGATGGAAGGTCAGGAGGCCCAGAGAAGTTTTTTGTATAATTTTCGGGATCTGAAGTTCTTTAAAAAAATTCAATTTAAAATATCAAATGATTGGGCAGTGTTGTGGTATGAGGTGAGGAAGATCATGAGGTTGTCATATTATAATGAGTATGCAGTGATTTGGGATTCTCCTGGCTCCCCGGAGTGAACTAAAGATACCCTGGCTATTCCTCTGAAAGAGGCAGGTTTTGTGCAATGGAGACATCTCTGTTATAATGGTGAACTTAGGAAGTTTGATAATCTTAATATGGAGGTAGGAGGAAGGCTGTCTAAGTTTAAATACCTTCAGATGAAGACTTGGGTTGGGAATGTGACAGAGGAAGTGGGAAGTACTTACAGACTAGTGGACCAGATGCAGCTGGATAATCCGATGAAGAAAGAAGTGGCTAGATGGTATTGGCTGATGATGGACATTGTGGATGGTGAATTTAACCTCCAGGAAGAAATTTGGAGGGAGTGCTTGCCGGAACCGCAGCTTAAAGACCTTTGGCACGTATCTACTACACTTCTGTATAATACTGTTAAACCTCATGCATTAAGGAGAAATCATCTATTTTCTATTCACAGAGCCTTTTGGACTCCCAAAAAAGTGTCCAGGCCGAGACAGGATAACGTGCTCAGGTGTAAGAAGTGTGGTTCTGCATCAGCTTACGATCCTCTAATGTTTATTGATTGTCCTCTACTCCGTAAGTTTTGGCAAGAGGTGGGTGATGTAATTAAGGAGATTTTTCCCACAGGCCCGAAGGTAAGATCTCTGATAGTGATGTTTGGCTGTTCATATGAGGCGCAGAAGATGGGTAGAGATGGAGCAAAACTGTTGTTTTATATGATGCGTGTGGCAAGAAGAGAGATCTGTAGGAAATAGATCAGCCCTGTTCCCCCTACTTTCGTCGAATGGAAAAACTCTCTAATTTACCATCTTAAGTTAGACTGTCATAAAGTTTGTGAGAGGATCAGATTTTGGAATCCGCTGAAGCAATGGTTGGCAAGGGGTGAGGTATGAATAGGTAGGATGTGATCCTATGATTATACTCTTTCCTCTGCTTTCCACACTGGAGCTTGGGTGGAAAGTTTGTCCTAGACAGGGGCGACGAGGTCAGAGATGGGTGGTGAGCAGTTGTGTGAGAACCTTTGCTGCTTCCCCCCACATCCCCCGGTCATGTGAGGGAAATTTGGAAGTTAAATGAGGATCAAAAAAAAAAAAACACAGGGAGGACTCCCCGGCGACTGCGAGCCCATGAGTAGCCTAGACGACCCCCCTGAGCCACCACAGCGATGTCTGCAGAGAGAATCCAGAGGCTCCCCCTGACCACAACTGCCTGTAACAAGGGACCCGACTCCTGGAACCAGCACTGCACCGCAGCCCCCAAGACCTGAAGGAACTGAACCTCAGTGCAGGAGTGATCCCCAGGCAACCCTTTCACCTAGCCCAGGTGGTGGCTGTCCGGAGAAGCCCCCCCTGTGCCTGTCTGCACCGCTAGAGTGACCCCCAGGTCCCTCCATTGATTTCTATCTGAAAACCTATGCCTGCTTTGCACACTGCACCCGGCCGCCCCTGTGCTGTTGAGGGTGTGTTTTGTGTGCCTACTTGTGTCCCCCCCAGTGCTCTACTAAACCCCCTGGTCTTCCCCGAGGATGCGGGTACTTACGTCCTGGCAGACTGGAAGCGGAGTAACCCTGTTCTTCATAGGCGCCTATGTGTTTTGGGCACCTCTTTGACCTCTGCACCTGACCAGCCCTGAGCTGCTGGTGTGGTAACTTTGGGGTTGCCTTGAACCCCCAACGGTGGGCTGCCTATGCCCAAGAACTGAGACTTGTAAGTGTCTTACTTACCTCACAAACTAATGTTTACTTACTTCCCCCAGGAACTGTTGATTTTTGCACTGTGTCCACTTTTAAAATAGCTTATTGCCATTTTAACAAAGACTGTATATGATACTGCTTTTATTCAAAGTTCATAACTTACATGTGTGAAGTACCTTGCATTTGATGTATTGACTTCAAATCTTGAACCTGTAGTTCTTAAAATAAACTTAGAAGATATATTTTTCTATATAAAAACACATTGGCCTGGAGTAAGTCTTTGAGTGTGTGTTCCTCATTTATTGCCTGTGTGTGTACAACAAATGCTTAACACTACCCTCTGATAAGCCTACTGCTCGACCACACTACCACAACATAGAGCATTAGAATTACCTATATTTGCCACTATCTTACCTCTAAGGGGACCCCTTGGACTCTGTGCACACTATTTCTTACTTTGAAATAATATATACAGAGCCAACTTCCTACACAGAAGCCAAACAGGCTGAGGCTGAAAGGGCTTAGGCTAAGAAGAAACTTCTGTTGGTTCATGAACTGAGTCTCAAAGAGCTGGATATAAAGGATAGACAATCTGAGTCCAGCAGTGATGGTGGCAGCATACAGGCAGGACCTGCTGGAGACAAAAAGGTTTGTATACCCAAGAACGTCGTGCCAAGTTATGTGGTGGAAGATGACATTGATAAGTGGTTGGCTGCTTATGAAGTTGCACTAAGGGGTCATGGAGTTCCCGAAGAGCAATGGAGGGCAGGATTGTGGGGATATGTGCCAATTGTTGGGAGGGACACACTCCTCACATTAGATCCAAAGGGTCAGAACACATACTTGCATACTTGCCAAGTTTGGGCTGACCCCTGAGAAGTACCGTCAGGGACAGCACCAAGCTCTCCACTCAAACTTGGTCGACTTTTTTGATTTTTACAGTAAGGCACTGTTAGAAATGGGTTCTTTGGTTGACAGTCAGGTTACCCCCTGTTCAAGCAAGGACCCTCACTCTAGTCAGGGTAAAAGAGAATCACCCTCAGCTAACCCCTGCTTACCCCCTTGGTAGCTTGGCAGAGCAGTAGGCTTAACTTCAGAGTGCTAGGTGTAAAGTATTTGTATCAACACACACAGTAACTTAATGAAAACACTACAAAATGACACAACACCAGTTTAGAATAATAGGAACTATTTATCTAAACAAAACAAGACCAAAACGACAAAAATCCAACATACACAAGTCATGTTATGAATTTTTAAAGATTAAACTCAAAAATAGCGCTTAGAAACAAAAATGCTTCAATGAGGTGTTAACACGGCGTCGTGACGGAGTCGTTCCCAACAAGCCGACACCAGTGGCGCCGGACACGGAGTCGTGTAGACCCCCAAGTACAGTACCTTTGGTGAAGAGTGAAAACAAGCCGATGCGCGAAGTCGGGAATCGCGGCGTCTGTGTGAAACGTTGAATCCGTGCACTTCGAGCGGCGTCGGTCACGACGTGGTGCGGCGACTTCCACGGAGTCGTGGACTTCAGCAGGGCTGCTGCGGCGTCGGGCCTGCAAAGAGCGTCGCGTTCCAGCGAAGGTCACGGCGTCAGGTGCAGGCGGCGTTACGGATTCTGCAGCAGCGTCGGTCCGAAGTCGTCCGAAGTCGATTTCCTTGGATTCCACCAGCTTTCCTTTCAAGGGCCCAGGGACTGGATAGGGCACCACTTGTCGGGGCAGGAGTCTCTCCAGAGACTCCAGGTGCTGGCAGAGAGAAGTCTTTGCTGTCCCTGAGACTTCAAACAACAGGAGGCAAGCTCTAACTCAAGCCCTTGGAGATTTCTTCACAAGATGGAAGGCACACAAAGTCCAGTCTTTGCCCTCTTACCCTGGCAGAAGCAGCACTGCAGGAAAGCTCCACAAAGCACAGTCACAGGCAGGGCAGCACTTCTTCCTCAGCTATCAGCTCTTCTCCAGGCAGAGGTTCCTCTTGGTTCCAGAAGTGTTTCTAAAGTCTGTAGATTTGGGTGCTCTTCTTATACCCATTTTAGTCTTTGAAGTCACCTTTCTTCAAAGGGGACTCACACCTACTTGTGAAATCCTGCCTTGCCCAGGCAAGGCATCAGACACACAGCAGGGGGCTGGAGCCGGCATTGTCAGAGGCAGACACAGTCCTTTCAGATGAGAGTGACCACTCCACCCCTCCCTCCTAGCAGAGATGGCTAATCAGGAAATGCAGGTTACACCCCAGCCCCCTTTGTGTCCCTGTATAGTGAGGTGAAAAACAACCCAACTGTCAAACTGACCCAGAGAGGGAATCCACAAACAAGGCAGAGTCACAAAATGGTTTAAGCAAGAAAATGCTCACTTTCTAAAAGTGGCATTTTCAAACGCACAATCTCAAAATCAACTTTACTAAAAGATGTATTTTTAAATTGTGAGTTCAGGGACCCCAAACTCCACATGTCCATCTACTCTCTAGGGTAATCTACGCTTTAATCATATTTAAAGGTAGCCCCCATATTATCCTATGAGAGAGACAGGCCTTGCAACAGTGAAAAACGAAATTGGCAGTATTTCACTGTCAGGACATATAAACCACATTACTATGGGGCTCATTCTGAGCCCGGCGGGCGGCGGGAGCCGCCAAATGACCGCACCGCGGTCAAAAGACCGCGGCGGCCATTCAGACATTTCCTCTGGGCCGGCGGGCGCTCTCCAAAAGAGCGCCCGCCGGCCCAGAGGAAATGCCCCTGCAACGAGGACGCCGACTCAGAATTGAGCCGGCGTAGTTGCAGGGGTGCGACGGGTGCAGTTTGCACCCGTCGCGTATTTCAGTGTCTGCATTGCAGACACTGAAATACACAGTGGGGCCCTCTTACGGGGGCCCCTGCAGTGCCCATGCCATTGGCATGGGCACTGCAGGGGCCCCCAGGGGCCCCGCGGCACCACCTACCGCCATCCTGTTCCTGGCGGGCGAACCGCCAGGAACAGGATGGCGGTAGGGGGTGTCAGAATCCCCCATGGCGGCGCAGTGGGGGATTCCAAGGGCAGCGGAAAACCGGCGGGAGACCGCCGGTTTTCCTTGTCTGACCGCAGCCGAACCGCCGCGGTCAGAATGCCCTGCGGGGCACCGCCGGTCTGTCGGCGGTGCTCCCGCCGACCCTGGCCCCGGCGGTCTGAGACCGCCGGGGTCAGAATGACCCCCTATATGTCCTACCTTATCCATACACTGCACCCTGCCCTTGGGGCTTCCTAGGGCCCACCTTAGGGGTGCCTTACATGTAAGAAAAGGGAAGGTTTAGGCCTGGCAAGTGGATACACTTGCCAAGTCGAATTTACAGTGTAAACATACACTCACAGACACTGCAGTGGCAGGTCTGAAACATGATTACAGGGTTACTTGTGTGGGTGGCACAACCAGTGCTGCAGGCCCACTAGTAACATTTGATTTACAGGCCCTGGGCACCTCTAGTGCACTTTACTAGGGACCTACTAGTAAATCAAATATGCCAATCATGGATAAACCAATTACATACAATTTACACGGAGAGCATATGCACTTTAGCACTGGTTAGCAGTAGTAAAGTGCTCAGAGTTGAAAAGCCAACAGCAACAGGTCAGAAAAAAATAGGAGGCAGGAGGCAAAAAGACTGGGGATGACCCTGCATAAGCAAAAGTCCAACAGGCACTGACTGGATGATTGTGGGGCAGTAAACTAGATAACTATGTTGGGTTGCATAGTTTGATCCCGAGAGAGCAAATGCTCAGTGTTTGCTTTACAGAGTTGTGCCAGCACCTAGTTGACAGTAAGCTCACTGTCCATAAGAAGCTTGCTGAAGAGGCCGACCTCTGGGTTAGCACCAGAGTATCTAAATAGGTATCTGGGGGGACACCCATGAAGGTGGTCAGGGTTCCCATCAGAAGAAGGAGGGGGAGAAAAACGTAAAAACAAGGAGTTCTCAAAAAGCCCCCAAAACAATTCCCAGAGGCCAGGGTTATTTGATAATAAGAAAGGGAAGTGTGTGCCAAAATGCTTAGAGTGCACCAAGCATGGTCACTTCAAGGGCGACTCCAAGTGTCCCATGTGGGCAAAGCCCCCAACTGCAGGGTTGGCTAGCATAGCGCTCGAGAGGAGGTAACCTTAGTGTCCCTGGGAGATGAGGAAATGGTGTCAAAAGCCCACATGCCTGCCAATACTTCCAAGTCATTGGGTCACCATTAATGGGCAAAGAGTGGAGGCTCCTTGTGACACAGGAGCCAGCAAGACTACTGTCAGGGGTCAGCTGGTGTCAGCAGAGCAGGTCATCCTCAATAAATTCCACCAGGTCATAGTCACTGACAATCGTGAGAGTCACCTACTGGTGGCTCTCATTCCCTTTGAGTGGTAGGGGGGTCTCTGGTACTCTAAAAGTAGCTGTGCGTCCTGCTATGCCTGTAGATTGTCTGCTAGGTAACGACCTTGAGCATGCTACCTGGAATGAGGTAGAGCTCCGGTCTCACCTGGAGATGTTAGGTTTGCCTGAGGGGGTCTGCATGACCACATGGTCCATGGCTGCCCAGGAAGGGAGTCAAGGTCGTATGGAGCCTAGAACAATGGCCCAGACAGCTG
This sequence comes from Pleurodeles waltl, assembly GCF_031143425.1. Classification (NCBI taxonomy): domain Eukaryota; kingdom Metazoa; phylum Chordata; class Amphibia; order Caudata; family Salamandridae; genus Pleurodeles; species Pleurodeles waltl. Next base: position 457,819,617 of record NC_090440.1, on the reverse strand, counting down.
CAAATAGGAAGGGAAAGGGGCTCGTGAAACCAGACCCAGATGTTGCCACAGTTGTTGATGGGGTCCCAGAGGAGGAGGTCCCCTGAGCCAACTGGGGAGGACATTGCTGCCCTGGGTTATCTGCCTGAGCTTTCTCTCTGGCAAGTTGAGGGTGGGCCAACCAGGGAGGACTTCTGCAAAGTGAAGAAAGAATGCCCTACTCTTGAGGGTTTGAGGCGACAGGCTGCAGCCCAGGCAGCAGGTGAAGCCTCTGGTGATCACCATTTCTTTTTTGGCGAATTATCTTATTTACAGTGAGTCCAATGTACCGAAACCTGGGGCAACACATGTGCTGGTGGTCCCCCAGTGCTACCAGGCCTCCCTACTGGGGTTGGCTCACATCAACCCCCTGGTGGAACATTTGGGGCAAGACAAGACCTTTGGCAGGCTTGTCACCCATTTTTATTGTCCCTGAATGCGGATAGCCTCAGATGCTTTCTGTAGATCCTGCCCAACCCACTAGGCTAGTGGGGAGACGGAGAAAAGGCTAAGGGCACCCCTGATCCCACACCCCACTGTAAACACCCCCTTTGAAAGGGTGGGCATCAACATCCTTGGTGCCTTGGACCCCAAAACTGCCCTAGGCAACAGGTTTATCCTAGTTTTGGTGAACCATGACACCCGCTATCCAGAGATGATCCATCTATGGACAGTGACTGTACCGGTGGTGACCAGAGCTCTTATGGGGATATTTAACTGCGTGGAGTCCCATAAGAAGTTGTGTCTGACAGAGGCACAAGCTTCATGTCTGCGTACATGAAGTCCAAGTGGGATGCATGTGGGGTGACCTACCGGTTCACCACCTCTTACCATCCTCAATCCAGTAGGCTTGTGGAAAGGTTCAACAAGACCCTAAAAGGCATGATCACAGGCCTACCTGAGGCCATGAGGCATAAGTGGAGACGGTCCCTCTGTAAAGGAAACATTTTACAGAATGTCAGATAATGTGAGATTCAGCATCAAGGAGGAAGTTGCTGAGATGCTGGCTCTTGGGTGATAGAGAAGTCTAGCAGTCCCTGGTCCACTCAGTGGTGTTGGTTCCCATGGCTGCGGCTCCCGGTGCCAAGCCATAGCTTGCGTGGATGTCCGGGGTCTCAACTCTGTCACAAAAACTGATGCTGAAGCTGATGAAATCATAGACAGGCTTGGCGCTGTCAAGTTCCTTAGTACTTTTGACCTCACGTCAGGGTACTGGCAGATTGCCTTGACTGACGGGGCAAAAGAGAGATCAGCTTTTTCTACACCGGGGGGGTCATTACCAGTTCCGGGTCATGCCCTTTGGATGGAAAAATGCCTGCTACCTTCCAACAGTTGGTTAACTGGGTCCTACCTGGCAAGGATGCCTTCTGTGCAGCCTATCTAGACGACATCCATTTCGATAGTTCATTACGCCTGTTCCAACTCAAGGAGGTCCTTCAGGCCCTGCAACAGACAGGCCTGAACATCAAGGTCAGTAAGTGCCTGATTGGGCAGGGTTCCGTGGTGTACTTGGGACACCTAGTAGGTGGGGGTGAGGTAAAGCCCCTCCAGGCCAAGAATGAAACAATCAAGACTTAGCAACCACCTAGAACCCAGACAGAGGTGAGAGCCTTCTTAGGTCTCACTGGATACTACCAAAGATTTGTTAAGGGTTATGGCTCTATGGTGGCCCCTTTAACAGAATTCACATCCAAGAAGCAACCTAGGTTGGTGAATTGGACAAAGGCTTTTCAGAAAGCCTTTGACTCCCTGAAGAAAGCCATGTGCACAGCACCCATGCTCAAGGCCCCTGACTACTCCAGAGAACTCATTGTGCAGAAAGACGCTTCAGAGCATGGCATAGGGGTGGTCCCAGCACAGCTGAATGAGGCGGGCCTAGACAAAACGGTAGTCTTTGTTAGCAGAAGACTTTTACCACGGGACTATTACCATGGGAAGAAAGGTGGAGTACTATTGAAAAGTATTTGCTGTAGTCTGGGCACTAAAGAAGCGGAGACCATACCTGTTTAGGACTCACTTCTGGATTCAGAGAGACCACAGGCCCCTCAGATGGCTCATGCAGATTAGGGGTGAAAATCCTAAACTCTTGAGGTAGTCCATTTCCCTACAGGGGATGGACCTTACAAATGAGCATCGCCCGGGGACTGACCACGCCAGTGCTGATGGTCTCTCCAGATACTTCCGCCTTAGCGATGAGAGATCTTAAGGGGTTGGATAGCTCTCCCCACTTTCAGCTGGGGGGAACACATGTCAGACCTGACAGCCTTAGGGTGGTCACCCCCAACATTTTGCCTGCCTCCCTTCATTTTTTGACACTGTTTTTGCTGGTTTTCGGACTCTGCACACTTTACCACTGCCAACCAGTGCTAAAGTGCATATGCTCACTCCCTTAAAACATGGTGACATTGGCTCATACCCAATTGGCATATGTAATTGACTTATAAGTCCCTAGTAAAATGCACTGCAAGTGCCCAGGGCCTGTAAATTAAATGTTACTAGTGGGCCTGCAGCACTGGTTGTGCCACCCACATAAGTAGCCCCCTAACCATGTCTCAGGCCTGCCATTGCAAGTTCTGTATGCACAGTTTCACTGACACTTCGACTTGGCATTTAAAAGTACTTTTGCCAAGCCATGATCTCCCCTTTTTCTACATATAAGTCACCTCTAAGGCAGGTCCTAGGTAATCCATAGGGCAGGGTGCTGTACAGGTAAAAGGTAGGACATATATCTGTGTGTTTTATATGTCCTGGTAGTGGAAAAATCATAAATGTGTTTTCCACTGCTGTGAGGCCTGATTCTTTCATAGGCTAACATTAAGGCTACCCTCATAGTCCTTTTAATTGGTATATTCTGATTAGAAAGGGGTAAACAGGACATATTTAAATCCTGCTGACTGGTGAGGTTGTATTTTATATTACTATTTTAGAAATGCTTCTCTCAGAAAGTGAGCATTTCTCTGCACTTAAATCCTTCTGGGCCTTACAGCCTGTCTCCAATCCACGTCTGGGCTAGGCTGGTTGGCAGCTCCCTTGTACATTTCACCCAGACAACTACAGACACAGGATGCTCAGTCACACCTGCACATATCTGCACACTGAATGGGTCTTCCTTTGCTGGAAGGGTAGAGGGCCAGACACTTACATTTCAAAGGACAGTGGCCTGCCATCACATAAAGGACTTCCAAACCCCCTAATGGGACCCTGGCAGACAGGGTTGTACTAAAAGGGGACCTTGTTCACTTCAAAACCACTCTTTGAAGTCTCCCCCACTTCAAAGGCACTTTTGGGTAAGAAACTGGGTCCATGACTCAACCAAATTAGACACTACTTGGGACAGACACTCTGCACCAGAACCTGCAACCTGCCAAGAGAAGCTGCCTGCCCAAAGGACTCACCTGGACTGCAGTAAAGGAATGCCGCCTTGCTGTTGCCCTGCTGCCTTGCTTGCCTCTGCCTGTATTGGGAAGTGCTCTCCAAAGGCTTGGTTTGTGCTTGCCTCCTGTTTCTGAAGTCACTCGGCCAAAAAGACTACATCTCTGCAAAGACACTCCTTGTGCGGAGAAAATCGACGCACAGCCTGCTGGAATCAATGCACAGACTGTCCAGCGGTGAGAAAATTACTGCATCGCCGAACTGGAACGATGCAGCCCGGCTCCCCGAGTAGAGATCGACGTAGCGCCAATGTTGCGACTGCAAAATTGATGCACAGCCCACCAGATCACACAATTCTGAAACTGCTTGGGGCACTTGTGAGCACCAGCCATATCAATGCCACACAACTGGAGTCAATAGAGTTCAGGGAGAACCCACCTTTAAGTCGTAGAGACATTACTCTCATCACTTGGTCCTTTCCAGACTTGGTCAACCTTTGTTTGAGGACTGCTTAGATGCTGAAGCTGATGAGGCTAGTTTTAAGAACATGTTCATCACTCTTTCAGAAGCAGTACCATGGGCATTACACAGGGTGGCCTGTGGAGGCCCAGATAAGAAAGGGGTTGGTTTAATGCAGCTTGCTCCAAGTGTCAGAAAGAGCTAATGGCCTCCCTTTGTAAGCTGCCTAGGTCTGGTATTACCTACTAAACAAACTAAAAACCTGGGAAGATCTTGAGGAAGCATGCCTTAGGAGTGATCAATGAATCCTTAAAGATTAAGGATAACAATAAACCTCTGCCATATCTGGTCATGAGTGGGCAACCTTCTTTGGGGGGGATTTACTAATTTAGCGACACATTAGGCAACAACAGTGACTCCCCTCCTGCAGCAAAGGATTGTTCCCTGTCCAAGTATTGTTCATCACTGGAAGAGGTAATAGCAGCTATGAAAGACAGCCCTGGTAGAAAACCCTCCGTTCTGGATAAGGTCCCCCTGGACCTACTTAAGAGCGATCTAAATTTAAATCTGTGGGCCCCTTTGGTAGCCAACGTCTTGAGAGCAGCCAGGCCCTCAACCAAGATCCTTTCATCCAGACTAATATTAATTTTGATCTTTAAGAAAGGGAATCAAGAGGACCCCGGTAGTTACCTGATGATTTCCTTGCTGGACTGTACTTTGAAGGGACTAGGGTGTGTCTTACTATCCCAACTGGGGGGCAGGGCCGAGAAGGGCAGCACCCTATCAGAAATCCATTATGGGTTCAGGAAAGGGATTGAGACAGAAAATCAATACATCAAACTCTGTCTTTTCTTAGTTAAAATATACAATTGCAAAGCTCAGTGCACTGCATTTGGGCTTCATGGATCCGTCCAATGACTTTGATTGTGTAACCCACTCTAAATTGTTGGCATAAAGGAAGGCATGGTCATTGACAGATCCATTATCAATATTATCAGGAAAATCTATTGTGACTCAAGTGCTGCAGTAAGGTTCGGACTGAGGAATGAGTGCTCCAAGATGTTTTGGTTGTGTAAGGGTGTTCAGCAAGAGTGTGTCCTTGCACCTTTCCTATTCTCCCTCTATATGAATCACTTGGAGAGGAAGTTAGCATTAAGATTGGAAAGCACCCAACACCAGCTCTATTGTAAGCTGATGATGCTGTCATCATGGGCTGTACACCTTTAGAGCTGCAGAGTCTCTTGGATAACTCTGCATCCTTTATGGAGGGGCTTGATATGAGGATCAACACCAACAAATAATTTTTAATGTCCTGAGGATATAGGAAGGATCTGAAACCAGTTTTCAAGCCCCCTGCCATACCTGTTAAACTTGCGGCTAATTTTAATTACCTAGGGATAACTTAATTGTACTGTATCCTTCAACCACAGGAAGAGAATAGAAACAACCAACTAGCAAGGAGTACTAATGCTGTCTTTACCTTTGCCACTAAATCAAGCAAAAGGTCATCATCATATTCATCATCATTTACTTTATTTCAGTAAGAAAAACATACCATAAAAGTGCAATACATAGCGATATATAAAAAAGGTTATAAAAATACACAGTAAAATGAGTAAGGGATTTTAGGGAAAGAAGTTAAAACCATGAAAGAGTAGACATAAAAAATTACTTTCTCCGATGATATAAAAAACAACACCTCTGGCCCCAGAAAATGTCAGCTAATATCATACACCAAGGTACAATAAATATACTTAAGAAAATCTGAATCTAAAAGGCAGCCACCCAATCATATTCTTTGAGTCATTGCTCTAAAGCGCCATAAATGATTCCAAAAAGTTTACCACAGGATGGACTATATAAACAAATAAATCGGGTTTAAAAAATTCTCTCAACAGATTAACAATTCCCAAAGTCCATTTGTATCCAATGATATAAAACAGCTCCTCTAGTATCACAAAATATCAACTAATATCATACGCCAAAATACAATAAATATGCATAAAAAGATCTAAATCTAAAAGGCAGCTACCCGGTCTTATTCTTTAGAGACGCTAGTCTGAGACGCCAAATTGATTCAAGGAATTTTGCCACCGGATAGACTATATAAACAGATGAATCAGTTTTGAAAATTCTCTCAGCATGTAGACAGCTCCTGAAACCCATTTGTTTACATAGGGGACTAATCCAAGAGGCCCTCTGTTTGTCACATGCACGACATTGAAAAAGAACATGCAAGACAGACTCTTCATTCTTGCATCCCATCGGACATAACTTAGACTTATTAATGGAATTAGACCATTTATAGGTTAGAGAACAAAGAGGGAGGGACCCTATTCTAAATCTGATAAAAAGGGCATGCCCAAATGGAGAGAGTGCTGCATCCATGAAAGGCTCAAACTCATACTGGCATTTAAGTTGCGAATAGCTATCAGACATGGACAACGGCACAACTTCAGCCAATTGGGCAGTTTGAACTTTGAGCCAAAAAGCCTCCTTCAATGACTGCACAGCGTTTTTAGGAATAGAAAGGGGATCCTTCCAGTAGGACCCCAAACCAAGGTGCATTAGGGACCGTTCAACATAAACCCACCAATTGATTTTAGAGTTGGGGTTGGGGCCCACCAGATTGAGGAGCAAAAGGTCACTTGCCCATATATTGGCCATATACCGTGCAAAATGTGTTGCTCTGGCAACCTACAGAGGCAGCGTCGGGAGCACACAGGTGGTATCACCCCTACAGGTTACAGAAAACAAGTGCACACATCACTTACTGGCCCTCCCACTGTCCACCACGTCCTTCATCAGCTACAGGAAATTAGGGCTCTCACACCCTGAAGTTATTTTACTGACACAACCAATGTTAGTATGGTATGCGGTCTGGGTCAATGAGACCATTCACAAAAGAACATTAATTGAGGATTGTCTGTCCTTGTTGCGGTGCCCTGGCTGAGGGGCATCAAGGATATGGCCGTGGCTCTGGGCCGGCAGGATTTGTTTTAAGACCCCCTAGGTTTCTTGCCCATGATGCCCAAAAAATACTTAGGGATACATGTTACAGTTATTGGGAGGATAAAATATTGGACAAATATGTTAATGCATCCCTCTGTTGGCTGTTAAATGCAGCCCAAGCCACCCAGGAACATTGAAATATTCTTATTGTGTTACATATGGCAATACCATAATTTTGTTACTCACTCAGGTTCCTTCTTAGCATCTTACATAGATTAGTTACTTTTCCCTGGTGCAATGACTGGTCACAAGATCTTTTACCTTGCCCATGTGATAAGAAGTCAACACAGAGCACTTTACAGGTAAAGTTTGTTTGTGATTTTTATTCCTATTATAGGTCTTTAGTTTTAAAACCTTTATTAATTAAATATTCCTTTTGTCATTACACAGAAACATTGCACTTTCTACAATCTCTGGGTTCAGAGCAGACCTTTTCTACTGTATATACTTTTTTGAAGCTGGTGATTGAGGCAAATATTGCTGGATAGCCTCCTACATAGTGATGTGCCTTTTGCGTGCTTTGACTTTTAATGCATTAAAGCCCTACTATTCTTCCAGCCCAAACATTTTATTTTTATTATTGATGTGACGTACTGTATTAATTCTAATTTTAGTATAATTATGGAATATGTTATATGCTTGTATCACCAATCCACCCGGAGACGCAACATTCTACATATGACTTCTCTGGCTTCATGGTTCATCTTTTTGTTCAGAAGCCATATGTTGGATTTTAAACACTGATGTTGTTATATGCATTGTACTTGGTGGTTGTGTTTTATTCCCACTCTAATTTGATTCCTTTTCTAAAGATTTTTTTTTAATTTGTATTGTTTTATTGGCTTTTGTTGTATTTGTTTATATTTTACTTTAGTGGTCTATTTCAATGCAACTGAAAAAATTTGGCCTGTCTTGCCTTGGAGGCTTCCCCTGGATTCGGTCTAAACCCCAAGTGGCATCCCTAAGGTCCTGAATAAGCATCATAGTGTACTACTCTAACCCTAATAGCTGGGAATTAGCAACTTTAGAAACTTTTTCCAGGAGTTTTTCCCAAAGAACCAGAGGCTACCATTGGACTAACACAGACCACAGATGCCCATGTTTCATTACCGGGTGGTTTGCTGGTGTGCCTTGCTGGGTGAATTTTGACTTTCAAAAAGGTTTGTATGTCTGAAAATAGAGATCTTTACTCAGAGAAGACATTGAAATTATCGGGACAGTTAGGGACCTTCCTTGGTAAGAATTTTACATTTCTCCTGTTTGGAGCTATCTCACCAAAGGTCAACATCATCAATGGGACTTTGTCAACTATCTGACTTTGTGGAACCTATCTTGAAAATAGCCGGCTGCCTTGCCATGCTGAGGATATTTGCCTGTCAAAAAAGTTCTTACGTCAGAAGGTAAACCTTTCCATCCGACCAAACCTGGTTCCTGTATCCGACTCACACTCCATTACGGTCAACCTTAAAGTTTGCTTTGACCATATCAAGTGCAGCCAAATACCACAGTTGGAACTTCACATTTTTTGCCACTAGAACCATCTACAATTTTGAGAAATCATATTTCTGGTTCCCTACATCTGATGTTTTTCAGTTTTATGTCTATTTGAACTTTACATTTTATAAATTGGAGTGGGATTTTTATTATGTTGAGTTTTCTACTCATGAACTATTTTGGCACTCATAAATGCTTTACACATTTTTCCTAAGTTCTGCATGCCTTATTCCTTTCTGCTCCAGCTACCAAGGATTGAGTTCAGATATAATTATTGAGACCAAACTGGACGCAGTCAGGAATAGTGCCAATATTACTTGAAAAGGACTACCATTCACTGCAACCAATTATCCACTTTCTCTTAATATTAAAACTAGCTCTGTCCAGAGAAAAATGCTAATTTCAGTCTGCACCGGAATTCCCTTAGCAGCATCCACAGCCTTTGATACCCAAACAGCAAGATGGCACAGTGTAAGACCTATCAGCAACTTAATGATAAGGGATAATTGTACCCACAACAATAACTGAATTAGGGCCTGGTTTCAAGAGGCTCATGTTATTTGGAACAATTATCGCACCTGTTAAATCTGACACTGACGTTTTCAACATTTATCAAATGTAATATTTGTTATCTAGGCTGGCTTTGTGGCTCATAACATGCAGATTGCAGTCTTTACTCCTCTAAAATCACCATATCCTTGTGTTAATTTCCAGCAACATTGACCAGCTGAAATTTAACAAAGAGTGAAAAGGTTCTTGCACCTAATGATTACAGAGTGCGCTAAACACCAAACCACTAGTGATTACAAAACCTGCAAAAACAGGTGCCTTCATTATGAGTTTAAGGTTGAATTCTAACTCACACCATCTCAGTTTTCCTCTGATAAATTCCGGCAGGTCAACCCTTCTGAAATTTATCAGGAGAAAAGGCCTAAGAGATCGACAAATCATGCAACTTTTGGTGTTTTAAAATCAGATTACATACATTTTCCTTCATTTTTCTGTTGTAATCTCAGAGTAGGTGGCATTTACATGAAAATGGAAAATATCTCACCCTGGGGTAATGCCAGTTACTTACCAGTAATCTTCACTACTCCAGGTCCTGTTGTACTCGTCCCATTTGTCACTAACAAGGTGATCCTACCGTGCAGGACAGAAAAAAACCCAAGAAGAATGCTGTAAATATGCCCTGCTACCATACGACTGGTGCCTGTAACTGTTATACCTACCTAGCATTCACCTGTAAACCCAAGTCTCCAAAATTTGAACACTGAGAAAACAGGAGGAAGGGAAGGACATGATGAATAAGATGAGGAGAACAGGACAAGGAGTAATGAAGATTACCGGTAAGTAACAGGACATTACCCTAGTTTCCATTTGTCTCATCGCCTTCCTCACTATGAGGAGTAACAAAGCAGCCGTAAGTGGCCTTCAACAAGAAGCAAACCATCTGAAAGAAAACAGGACTCACATATTGCTTGCAACACTCATTAGTGATTTATTTTACACAGAGTCCCTACAAGACAAAGCCGAACACGTTACCCCCACACTAAAATTGGCACAATCTGAAAACACATTTTGCAAATGATAATGGCATACAAAAGTGTTATGTGTTGCCCAGGTGGCAACATGACAGATCTCAGCAATGGAAGCACTCTGAATCTCTGCCCAGAAAGTAGAAGACCCTCTGGTGGAATGCCCCTGCACACCCTCTGGAGGAGGAGATCCTGACAAAGAATAAGCTAAGGAAATCACCACCTTAATGCAGTGACCAGGGGACAATAAGGAAGCTTTCTGCCCCCCATTTGAGGACCCAAAGGACAGAAACAAAGTATCAGTACAATGAAAGGATTTAGGGGAATATTTATAATGCCCTAGCTCCACCTTGTTACACATTAACGTAATTATTTTTTACGTTAATGTGGCCCAACAAGGCCGAAATCCCTGTGCCATATTTAGAGAGTGGCTCAATGCATGCATTGCGCCACATTGTAACCCTTTGCACTACATTATGCCTGCACCAGGTATAATGTATGCAAAGGGAGCATTCCCCCATTAGGGGGCGAAAAAATGGTGCTAGGAAGTCTATGAGCTCAGAGCAGGCGCTAAAAGGGGGCTTCCATTCTTTAGAGTTCGCCCCTATGTACTCTTCAGGAGTAGCGGCAATAGTGTGGTGCTGCTCCTGTAGAGTACATCAAACATCAATGGCATAAAAATAATGATGCTTTTGCCCCCTACCCTGCGCCATGGTGTGCCTTATTTTAAATGCTGCACACACATGGTGGTGGGGCTCTAAGGGGTGCAGGGAAAGTGGCGCTGCACTCAGTGCAGCATCACTTTCCATAAATCTGACCCTTAGATCTATAAACATAAACCCAAAGTACCCTCTTCATATTTAACAATTTCCACTGAAAATCTTCCAAAGAATCATGTCCGTCAGCCAAATCAGGCAAAACAATCTCTGGGTCCCTATGGAACTGAGATGAAACTTTAGGCAAAGAGTAAGAAGATCCAACTGAAGCACAAACCCATCATTATAGAAAGAGAGAAAAAGGTCTCTCAGCAACAGAGCTCCCACTCTTCCAAAAGCCTGACTGAAGTTATAGCTACAGGAAAAAAAAAATTCATAGTCAGGAACTGACAGGAATGGTTTGAAAGGAGAGGAGGTCAGAGCCTTCAAGGCCAAAGATAAATCACATTAATGGTACACAGGCTGAACAAAAGGCCTAGCTAATGAGAAACTTCTTAACAAAGGAGCAACCAGTTCATCAGTATCAGTAAGATATGTCCTGGTAGCCTGAAAAGCCCTAATAGCAGCCCATTGAGCTCATGAAGTGGAAACTGAAAATTTCTTCTCAGATCCATCAAAAAAGAACTGAAGAATATAGTTCAAAGAACATTCCAGAGAGGAAAGTTTCAAAGGGGCACATCACCGCTGACAACTTCCCCAGTGATGACCATGAGATTTTAAAGTAAAAGGCTTTCTAGACTTCTATATGGCAATAGCTAAATGTCTAGGCAACCCCTTGTTTTGTAATCACCTCATCTCAGCCTCCACACCAAGAGATAAAGCCTCTGGAGTGAAAGAATTTGAGACATATTCAGAGGGGAAGGGAAGAGAGGTAGAAACCATGGATACTGAACTGTAAGGTACATCAGCAAAGGAAACCATGACCGGGTTGGCCAAAATGGGACTACCAAGATTATTTGCCTGTACTTCCCCATCCGTTTGGCTAACAGATTTGGGAATTCTGGGTATTTGAGGAAAAGCATACAGAAGAGACCTTGGCCATGGGACTAGTAAGACATTCACCCATCCTGAGGACCCTTATAAAAAAACAAGGAACATAATCATTGTGGCGGGATGGAAAAAGATCCAATCCTACTTTCCCAAACCTAATGAAAGATTATCCTGGTTAGGTACATCTCCTTGATTGATGGAAACAACGTGCTGAGGGAATCTGCCACCACACTGTCCACTCCCTTGATGTATACTGATGATATTCTGCTCAAAAGAACAACTGAGCTCTGTCAGACTTGACAGCCTTAGGGTAGTGTTCCACCAAACTTTTTGCCTGCTTGCCTCATATTTTGCTGATTTCTTTTTGCTGGTCTTAAGACTCTGAGCACTTTACCACTGCTGATCACTGGTAAAGTGCATGTGCTCTCTCCCCTAAACATGGTTTGATTGCTACATCCATAATTGGCATAATTAAGTTATTTATTATTCCCTAGTAAAGTGCACTGCCCGTTCCAGGGCCTGTAAATTAAGTGCTATTAGTGGGACTCCAGCAATGTTTGTGCCACACACTTAGATAGCCAATAGACATGTCTCAGACCTGTCATTGCAGAGTCTGTATGTGCAGTTTATACTGCCATGTCGACTTGGCTTTTCAAACCTCTTTCCAAGCCTTAAACTCTCCTTTTTATAACATATAAGTCCACCGCTAAGGTAGGTCCTAAGTAGCCCATAGGGCAGGGTGTTATGCAGTTAAAAGGCAGGGACATATACTTTTGAGTTTTACATGTCTTAGTAGTAAAAAACTTCCAAAGTAATGTTTCACTACTGTGAGGCCTATCCCTCTTGTAGGTTACCATTGGGGATTCCTTATTTCTTTAAATAAGCTGTAGTTCCTAATTGAGAAGGAATAGATATGTCATGTTCAGTACCTATGGAGTTGTAATAAGAAATCATTTTTTTAAAGGTAAAGTCAAATTTATTGTAACAATTTTGAAAATGCTACTTTTAGAAAGTTGGTATTTTCCAGTTCTGAAGCCCTGTGTGCCTACAGCCTATCTCAAATATATGTCTGGGGTGGTGTGACTGTTAGACTTGTACATTCCCCCTAGACAGCCACACATAAAGGGATCATAAGCGTGACTGATTGTTTATCAACATCCTGACGGGCCATACTGGGCAGGATGAAAGGGAGGAGGTGGCACAGACCCACACTTACACTGTTAAGTAGTGTCCTGTCAACACACAAAGGGCTGTATAGCCCCTGAGGTGAGTCTGGATCCAGGGCAGGAAGAAAGAACCTCTATGTACTTCAAAGATCCTTCTTTAAAGTCACCCCACATCAAATCACAAAAGGGTATAAGTACTGGACCTCCAACCCTACCAATTCAGTACACTTCTGGACCTGTTGATACTGCCAGGGAGAAGGACTGATCTGTTGTGATAAGGACCCTTACTCCTACTCTGAAAAACCTTTTTTCTTGCTGTGCTGACCTGCTGCCTGATGTCCTCCATGGCTGGGTGCGGAGGACTGGACCCACATCAGTTGTATACAGAACCAGAGTGACTCCAATGGCTTGCTGATGTGCCTCCTGTTTTTCTGAAATACCAGGGATACAAAATATTTCCAACTCATTACCCACAGCTCCTAAACCCACCTTCAACAAGCCAAGAAGCTCCTGACCCCTTAGAGGTGCCTTTCAGGTCCTGAGCCCTTGGAAGTGTTTTTTTTTTCCCTTGAAATCAAGCTTTTGTGATTAATCTTGTTTTCTTTTGTATCTGTTTGTAGACAGATTGTATCTGTATTCAGAAGTATGATCAGAAGTATGATATTTAGGCTCTACAGTCCAATAAGAGTAATGTTATAAAGTATAATCATGAATAAAAACAAATAATATAATTTTTTTTAACACTGTTGATTATATGATTAATGCTTGATTTGCCTTTATCTATACTTTTGAGGGATTCCACTACTATAGAAACACATTTTGGAGGTGGGTTGTTTTTCTTGTTCTGAATATAGGGCCAGATGTATGAAACTTTTTTGCACTCGCAAACAGTGCGAATCGCAAAATTCGGCCATTTGCGAGTGCAAAAACGTGGTCTGCGATGCATGAAAGGCATTTGCAGACCAAAAATAAGAAATCGCAAAAATAGTGATTTTTTGCGTTGCGACCTGATTTTGCGAGTCACATTTTGCGATTCGGTATTTCCAGTAGGAAATTGCAAGGCGCAAATTGGGATTCGCAAAATCCAAGTCGCAAAGAGATGCATAAAAAAATGGCAAAATGCGATTTTTCTCAGAATGGCATTTTGCACATGCAAAATACCACTGAGTGAAACCAGGTGGTAACCAGGTGCAACCTATATAAAGAGGCCCAGAATTCCTCAGACTCTTTTCCACAATGGCTGCACTCTACGTCATGGCGAGGAGGATGAGGATCTTGGCAGGTTTGAGGAGAGGGAGGAGGAGACAGTAGCGCATTTTCAGAGTGCGCATTACGCTTTTTAACCTGACAGAGGAGGAAATATATGAGAGGGATAGGTTGAACTCAGCCATGATACTTGATCTGATAGCTGAGCTACAACCAATACTGCAGCGCAGAACACTAAGGACTCACAGCATACGCACCCATGTGCAGGTATTATGCTCCCTCCACCTACTCACCTCAGGGAACTATCAAGGGGTCATAGCAGCAGCTGGAGGGGTCTCACAGAGTACCCTCTCCAGATTTTTCAATGTATTTATCAACGCCATGCTGAGCAAACTACACCTGTACATCAGATTCCCCCACACCCCACAGGAAATACAACAGACAAAAATTGAATTTTACCAGGTAGCACAGTTCCCCCAAGTCCTAGGTGCCATACGTGGGACACATGTGGCAATCTGTCCCCCATCAGCCACAGAGTATGTGTACCGCAACCAGAAATACCAACATTCAATGAAAATGCAGGTGATTTGCAATGCTTCCTACATCATGACTGATCTCGTGGCCAGGTACGCAGGGAGCACACATGATTCGTACATCTTTCGCCATAGCGGCATACACACAAGACTGAGTTTGGAGAAGGATATCTACTAGGTATTGTCCCTCTATACAATGGTGCATTGATGGCGTGCTGATGTCAGATGGCTCACTTACTCATCATACCCTCTGTCCCTTCCAGGAGACAGTGCAACATAGCAGCTTCCAGCCCACCAAAGAAGGAGGGACCCTCACCTGCCTCATGCTGCTGTGCACCTGAATTTGTCACCATCCTGTGGGGTGGTGTGGTCTGCTGAAAACTGGCCTCCTGCATCTGGCTGCGCCTGCCTGTTGGTGATGGGGAAATTGGCCCTTCCTGCTGCTCATCTGAGTCTTGGCTGAGCTCTGGCATTGGCAGTGCCCTGGGCCTGCGTCGGACAGGCGCAATGGTGAGAGACCCACTTGTGCTGGAATCAGAGGCGGGATGGGTGTCAGTCTCACCTACGCTTGCTGATGCTGTGGCTGCTGGGCCTGGCCCACCTGCAAAAACAAAATGCAGCATGCCAGTTATGTTTGTGACAATTACGGTCACACAATGGTAATAAAGGTACAGGTACTTCTCTTCACTGTGTTGTGGGTGTTGTTTTCCTCTGGGTGTCGCTCTACTTAAATACATTGTATGTGCTACTTTCAGCTGTGGGTTGTGGACTGCCACTCCCATAATGCATTGTTGTGCTGCTTCTAAGATGTGGACTGGACTACTTCTCACAATGTTTAACATTACTTGATAATTCCTAAGGTGCTTTTGTGCATACACATATGAGGTTACAATTCAATATTGCACTTACCTTGGCTGGTACTTGGTGTGCCGGAGGTGTCTATCTCTGTGACCCCTGTCACAGCTTCAGGGAGGAGTGTCGACTCCACTAGGTCCTCTAATGGGGTGGATGGTGCCTCTGTGGGTGGACCGCCTCCTGTGCCCCTGACCTCCTGCAGTCTTCTTGCCACCCTCTCCTTTGCACGGGACCGCAGGTCATACCACCTCTTTTTTATCTCGTCGACCGAGCGCTGTGCCACTCCAATTGCGCAGATTTTGGATTGGATATCTGCCCAGAGTCTTCTTTTCTCACTCTCTGGCACCTGGAGTGAGCTTTTGCCAAAAAGGAGGTCATGGCTCCTGACCACCTCCTCCGTCAGCACCTCAAGCTCTTCCTCACTGAATTTGAGCTTCCTCTTCCTCTTTCTCTCTCCCTTCTCCTTTCCTTGGGCTGAGGTGTTCATCCTTGCTCAGGTGTGCTGCCTCCTTCCGAGTGCTGCTCTGTGTGGGTGGGCTGCTCTCTCTCTGGATGCTGGTTTGGGTTTGGCACCTGAAACTGCCTGGGATGACTCACTTCCTGCTTGTGATGTCATCAGGCTCCTCCAGGTGTGCTTTCTCGAAATTTCTCACATTTTGTGATTTTTTACTGAATCTGTAAAAATTAGCAATTTGCGAAAATGCTAATTGCGATTTGGTAAATGGGCCTCGCAAACCAATTCCGAATCGTAATTTTGTTACATGGCCAATTGCGACTCGGAAATAGCGATTTCTTAAAAATCGCTATTTGCGATTCGCAAGCCCATTTTTTCATACATATGGCCCATAGTCCCTGTCCCGCTCCTGCATCCTAAATTTTCCCAGGGAACCCTTTTTTTATATTGATTATAGCCATACTGCATACATTACTTCTTATATCTAGGACAAATGTAAATGTGTAGAAGGTGATATTCCACCATTTTACGGTCTTTTACATTGGTCCCCACACATTAGGCTACTTGCATCAATCTGATCTGATGCATTGCTTCTGATTTTTGATACATTGCTGAAGTTGCATCAGTTTCAGGAGAAACTTCAGCAATGCATCTCTTTTTGACAGGATCTATTGAGGCATCCTTCCCTTGGATGCATCAGTATTTCTGACACTTCCTGGTATCCTATGGCATGGTGCCTTATATTGTAAATATGACATCCATGGCATCGGAAGCTGTGTTACCATAGCACAAGTATTTTTGACAAATCACTGCTATAATGCAGGTATGCGTAAGTTCTTGTAAATGAGGCCCATAGAGAGCTTATTTACAAAAAGCTTGCTCCATCATTGTGTTATTTTTTTACGCATCTGCTGCACATTCACTTCTCGATGTTGCCCCATATTCACCAAGCAATGCATTGGGCCAATACATCAGTTGGTGTGTCACTTTTTGATGGCCTGTGGCAAAAAGATACATACACTGGGACAGGCTGTACAACACAATTTATAATGTATGCAGGGTAGGCGTTCCTTCGTAAAATCCCACTTAGAACTGAAGCAGTGATATTTACAAGTTTTTTTAATGTGTGACACATCTTTGAGATGCATCACACTCATCCTGGACTGCACCAAGATTCCTACGCCTCTTCAACCCAAGCGTAGGAACTGACAAGTTCACTTTGTAACAGGAATATGCCCATTTGAAGTCACTTTACACACTGCAATATGCCTGTATTTCACAACCCTGTACTAATAGTGGGCGTCCACATGTGCCAATTATGTTGTAGGCCCCCTTGACCAACCTGGGACCATGGCATCTCTGATATCATCATTCACAGTGGCAAGGCTATTTGATGTTGTTTACTTCCTGTAAGGGATAGGCCAGGACTGCCACTTTACTATGGAGGAATGCATCCCTAAGGCCAGCATGCTCCAAAAGACAACAGCTAAGTACAGGTAAGTAAACACATAAGGTAGGTAACATGTATTGCCACTTAACATCACAATATATTCTTGCATTTCCTCACATTACACTGTCTCTCACTATGTCACACATGATCCGCCCATACTGCATACATTTCATTTAGAACCAAACAAAATGTACTAGCGGAGCACAACAATTTTTTTCTTTCTTTCTTTCTTTTTTCTAAAGTATTGATAATCAAAAAGTCAAAAAGTCAAATATGACTATATAATTAGTAAATTGTGATAGACTGTCCACAATCCATATACATTCATAAATTATTAACCTCAAGCAATTTACTAATTATATAGTCATATTTGACTTTTTTACTTTTTGATTATCAATACTTTAGAAAAAAGAAAGAAAGAAAGAAAAAAATTGTTGTGCTCCGCTAGTACATTTTGTTTGGTTCTATTATTACGGTCTTTTCTATGAAAAACCGGAAAGCACATCAGGGCAACGATGTGCATTAGTGTATGAGCACTACCTAACAGCATTTATACTTGGGTAAATTAGGAAATGTGCATTGATACTGTTGCTTAGTGTTGGCAAATTTGTTTTTTTCTCTTATACATTTCATTTAGGACCAAGTGTAGAAGGTGCTATTCCACCATTTAGGCCCTCATTATGACATTGGCGGTAAATGCCACTTACTGCCCCAGTGACGGCTGCCAACATACTATTGTGGTGGCGAATATCTGTTTGCCATATTATGACACACACATACCAAACCAACAGAATACTGCCACAAACACAAATCCGCCAGCCCAAAGGTCAATGCTAAAGTGGCAGTACGAACACCCATACTGTTACGCCAACAAAATAACGCTCACCACATTATGACCCACGATTCACCATGGCAGACATTTAATGGCGGTAAACCATCGGCGGTATAGACCAATGCGCTCATAATGGCCACCCAAATACAAAACAACACAACATTGGCCAATACCAGAAACACCCACCTGACACTCATACACACACCACGCCCACACACCAAAAGCACTATAAAAAAAACACACCCACATTACACACCACCCTTTACGAATACCAACAGGTGCCACAATACTAACTCAAAGACCACTGAGACAGCTACACACACACACACCACTAACACCCATCCATCCGTCATGCACCCCACATCCCACATCCAACCACCTCACTTAATACCCTCAGCACACAACACACCACACAACACCCATGTCCCCACTAAGGAACCCCCGTTTCACAGATGAGGAGTTGCGGGTCATGGTCAAGGAAATAGTCATGGTAGAGCCACAGCCACTTACCACCCCCATACATGCATGCCATCACATCCCCTCACCCTCACTCTCATCGCTAAACTCCATCCCACGCACTGCACCTACACATCTGACTAACCCCAAAGCCAGGCCCTGCATGCTATACCAATGCATGGACAGCCCTCCCAGCCCTGCATGGACACCCATCACCAAAGCATGCACAGCATGGAGAATAAACAAGCCCACAATAAATCATGGCTGGCATGGGATCCTGGTGGTGGGTTTCAGTTAGTCGGTGCCCCTTAATGCCAGCTCAGACATTGCTACATGATCCAGGTCTAGGGTAATGAGTGTATTGTTAAATCTGGTAACCTAGCTAGGTTGCATTCCATGTCAGACAGGGATTAGTGACTCCCAGAAGGGGTGCAGTTGGCGGTGTTTTGCTCTCATCTTGCTGTGGTACCTAGCAAATATTATGCCAGTTCAATGCATCCCTGTGTGTGATGGCAATGTGTATGCCATCTGTGGTATTGGTGCTGTAGTTGACCCAGTGCTCCCTTTCTCTCTCTCACCTTTTTTCTTCCGTCGTCCTGTCCATATGTGCATTAGCATGATCTGGCAGAGGAGCAGGGGCACAGGCGACAGAGGGAGCTGCATCCCACAGACGCTGACAGGACCAGTGGGACGGAGGGCAAGGGGAGCACCATGGCGGAGACAGGAGGTGACAACACTAGCTCAGATACCTCCTCTGATGGAAGCTCCCTGGTGGTGGCGGACACCTCTGGAACCACTCCAGCTACAGGTACAGCTGCCACCCCGTACCAGCACTGCCCTCCCAGTAGCCCCTCACCGAGTTGCCCGTGCCCATTCACCCAGGATGGTGGGCATCTCCTTCACCCCAGGCCCTGCCCCAGTCAGCCCTGCTGCCCTGAGTTAGGAGGCTATTGACCTTCTGAGATCCAGCTCTGTAGGGGCAAACAACCATTTTGAATGCCATACAGGGGCTGGCATCCTGATGCAGCAATGCAATGCATTCCTGGAGGGCATTCACAGTGTATTGGCTGCCCAACAGAGATCGTTCCAGGCTCTGGTTCCTCTCTGATGGCAGCCATTGTCCCTGATCCTACCGCCCCCCCCTCCAACTACCACTTCCCAGTCCCAATCTGCTCAACCCCAAATCCAATGCACACATACAGACAAGCATGCACACAAAACATCACACAAGAGTGGCTCAAACAAACACAGGCAGCACTCTTCAGGCAACAAGCACTCACACAGACAACAGACAGTTGCACACACAACATCCAATGCCTCCACTGTCTCCCCCTCCTCCTCCTCCTCCCTCACTGTCACATCCGCACTCACACCTGCATACACTGCATCAACAGCCACCACCACCATCACCACACCAAGCAGCACACACAGCTCACTTGCAGACACCTTCACAACATCACCCACATGTCCCCTCTGTCCTCTCCTACTCTGTCTGCCCCCCTCCTAAGAGACACAAATGCAATCACTCAGACATCCAACAGCCATCCACCTCACATCAGCACACTGCCCATGTACCTGCACCCAAATTCAGCAAATATGCACCTCCAATAACCACTCCCTCAACCTCCACTCCCATCCCTCCTCCCTCATCGCGCCCCACCGTCCCTAAGAAGCTTTTCCTTGCCAAACTTGACCTCTTTCCTCACCCCCCATCCTGCCCATAAGAGCAGGGTCACAGCGACCCAGCCCAGCACCTCAGCCAAACAGTCCCCGGGGACAGTAGAGCTACCTCCTAGTTATGGAGGCAGGAAAGGAAAGTATCTCACTCCACCACCCAAGAGGGGGAAGGATTCTACTCCACCACCTAAGAGAGGGAAGGATCTGACTCTACCACCCAACAGAGGTAGGGATCCCACTAAACCACCCAGGAAAGGGAAGGATCCCACTACACCACCCAGGAAACGGAAGGTTCCCACTGCACTAACTAAGGGAGCCATCACCTCCAGCTGGGACAAAGCAGCCCTCACTTCCAACTGGAAATCAGCAGCCCTCACCTCCAGCTGGGATACAGCAGCCCTCACCTACAGCTTGAAAACAGCAGCCCTCATCTCCAGTTGAGACACAGCAATCCCCAGCTCCAGTTGGGACACAGCAGCCCTTGCACCCAGTTGGGACACAGCAGCCCTCACCTCCAGCTGGAAAACAGCAGCCCTCACCTCCAGTTGGGACACAGCAGCTCTCTCCTCCAGCTGGAAAACAGCAGCCCTCACCTCCAGCTGGGACACAGAAGCCCTCACCTCCAGCAGAGGGCATATAGGCAACCCTCTAGGTACTGTTGTACACGGGCCCCCTCCAGAACCAGTGGGAAAGTCCCCCAACTCAGACACTGTGACCTTGAACTCCCCAGCGAATTGTAATGGGCATTGAGCCCCCTCCAGAACCAGTGAGCAGGTCCCCCACTTCAGCTGAGGTGCCCCCACACCACTTGCCCCTGAGGTGCCTGGCCATTCAGAATATGATGCCCCTGTACAGTGTAGTGTGGATTACTTCAGGGAATGAGTTGGGCCTTGGACTGTGCCCTGTGGCCATTTGGACCCTTTGTACTTTGGACTGGCCATTGGCTCTTTCGGAACAGTGAATCAAGTATTTTTTGTCATATGGACAATATGGTGGCTGTTACAATTACAATATCAGCACTGCCTAACTGTTGTCCTTGCATTATTATGATGTGTGCCATGTGACATTGTTTTTGCTCTGCCGCTGGTTGTGTGTCTGGTGTGTGTGTGAATGGTGTGTGTTGTGCGTATGTGTGTCACTCTCCTTTTCCTCACTCCCTCCCTTGTGTGCTAGGTGGCTGTACTCACTGTTGTCGTCTTTGTCGGCGTTGATGTTCCAGGTGGAGCATGGTGTAGAAGAGCATCGGGAAGACTTGAAATTCCGGTTCCATGGCGGCATTGATCTTCTCTGTGTCTCTGATGGTGAGTCTTTCTTCTTCTTTGTTCTGTTTCTGCCAGGCTTTTGATGGCGTTGGTACCGCCCCGGACATCGTGGTGGTTTGCAACATCTTAAGATGGCAGGCGGTACTTTGTCTTCCGCCTGGCTGTTGATAGCTACCACCGTGGTCAGTGGTGTTAACACCCCTACGGTTGGTGTGGTACATTGGCTGTCTATGGGAGTTGTCACTGTCATGGTCATAATTTGGCGGTAATTACTGCCAGGCTGTTGGCAGTATTACCGCCACTTTAACAGTCACCACCAATGTCATAATGACCACCTTAGTCTTTTACATTGGTCCCCACACAATAAGCTACTTGTGACAGTCATAACTGACACATCGCCTCTAATTTTTGCTGCATTACTGAAGTTGTGTCAGTTGTGAGATCAACTTCAGCAATTCACCAGTTTTGAGGCTGATGCATTCAGGGAGAGTTCCCTTGGATGCGCCAGAAATTCTGATGCATCCTTGGGACCTTACGCCATGGTTAAAAGTATTGTAAACACAAGGCATTCATGGCATCGTAAACTGTCTTCATGCAGCGCAACATTTTTTGAGTCGTGGCTGCCTCAATTCAGCGATGCGTCAATCCATGTGAATGAAGCCCGTAGTATTGTAGATCACACAAGTCGGGAAGAGCATTAATGAATATAGAATTACACTTACATGCCCTTGATATAAAGATTCCACCACATGTTACCCATTTACCAGACATTCACAAACAGGATCTATCATGTCCTAAGGTTTTCCATACACAGAAAATTACATATTGTATACATATGGTTTGTAATGCCAATGGCGTGGATAATCCTCAGTGTTTTAACGTCCTTACACACAATTTTCATACTTTAGTGCCCATCCCCATTGTATTTTTGTAATGGCATTGATGGGGGGAGTGAAAGAGAAACGAGGTTTCTGGAAAGATTGTGTATAATGCTGTCATATATGTGTCAAGTGAAGAACTGGCTGCTGCAGCCAATTTTCTTAGTAATCTGTCAGTGACTGGGAAGCAGCATGGACTGCTTGCTACATGAGTGAGTTATACGGGTGATGGCACATTGCTTCATCTGATTAATGGATACGGGTCCATTGCAGTATTCTCTCAATTAGGTTTTCTCCATCAGAGTATCTCAACCAGGATTTCTCAACCAAGAGCTACATTTTTGGTAGTGCTTACATTCTTTAAGCATCCCAAAACAGTGTCTAAATTGTGGTTAAACATCATTGTGTAGAATACATCACATTGAAATAAATACAAAAAATACAACGTGGGTCTGTAGTGCCCAGGAAAACAAAGAATGCATCCTATAGCGCTAGCTATGAGAATGCTAGCTTCAGCAGCTTTAACTCTGTCAGACTTCACATCATTAACAGTGGTGCTGTACCAATTTTGTAAAATCGGGGGTGGTAGACAGTGGTGCCTCCTCCCTGAGGTCGAAAAGTGATATTAAACAGGCAAGTGCTAAACAGTCAAACACTTTCTTTAAGAAAATAATGACCTGCTTGTTCTCTCCCCTTGGTATTTTCAAAAGCAGACATAGGGCCTGATTACAACTTTGGAGGACGGTGTTAATTCGTCCCAAATGTGACTGATATCCTGAGTTCCATAGGATATAATGGACTCGTAATACAGTAGGTGGTATATCCGTCACATTTGGGACGGATTAACACTGTCCTCCAAAGTTGTAATCAGGCCCATAGTGCGCCTTTAAACGCACACTTCTCCACAATACGATACAGTGGGGCATATTTAAGAAACATGGCGCTGCACACAGTGCAGCGCCACCATTCTTGCACCCCTTAGCACTCCCCTAATGCCACCATGTGTGCGCCGTATTTAAAATATGGTGTACCATTGCGGCAGTCAGGGGACTAACGCCAGAATTTTTCACGCTAGTCTGGAGCTTTGCAGGATTAGCATCAAAATTGTTGACAGTAATTCTCCAAAGCTCACTGAGGCTCATTGTAATCAATGGTGTGTCTCCTTTTAACACCTGCTTGAGCAGGCGTTAAGGGCCTGATTTAAGGAAAGTGGTCCACTTTTCTTGCGCCCCTTAGAGCCCTACTAACGCCACCATGGGTGCGCCATATTTTAAAATATGGCACACAATGGCTGTAGTCAGGGAACTAGCATAAAAATTTTATGACTGCTCTGAGCAGGCGTTAAAGGTGCCCAAAAAAATGACACAAAGAAATCTCTTAGATTTCGGACACGCCCTTTGCATACATTATGCCTGGAGCAGGCATGATGTAGCGCAAAGGCTTACAAAGTGGTGCAATGCATTCATTGTGCCATTTTCTAAATTTAGCGCTGCAATTTTGGCAAGGAGGCGCTAGGGGCTCTTAAATCAACCCTGTTAAAAGTGCAGAAAAAAATTACGCAAAGAAATCTCTTACATTTCTTTGCAACATTTTTTCGGCACCCCCTAATGGGGGAACGCCCACTTTGCATACATTATGCCTGATGCAGACATAATGTAGTGCAAAGAGTTACAGAGTGGCGCAATGCATGCATTGTGCCACTTTGTAAATATGGCACAGGGATTTGGGCCTCCTTGGGCCACATTAGCATAAAATACAATGGCGCTGATAAGGCACAAGGAGGCGCTAGGGGCTCTTAAGTATGCCCCAGTGTGTTTTGGTATGTTCCTAGAAGCAACATTCTGGATATGAATCATATTTGTTGATGTAAAATCACCAGTAACAATCACAACCACTGGAAACCCAAATCAGGTTTACTCATATGGAATTGGATATTCGATTTTTTTTTGTATTTCAGAACAATAACTGGAAAATCATCTATCAGGAAACACAAAATCACCAAGGCCATGTGTTCAAATTCCAAGAGTCTCTGATATCGATGCTCCTTCTATTGCCAGGTGTGACTTGAAACCCTAAACCTGATAATACTTAGTCCCATATTTATACTTTTTTTTTGTGCTACATTTGCATCATTTTTTAATGCAAAAGTGGTGCAAACTTACAAAATATAATTGTATTTTGTGAGTTTGCGCCGCTTTTGCATCAAAAAATGACGCAAATGCAGTGCAAAAAAGTATAAATATGGGCCTTGAACTCTTTCAACATTAAGCTTTTGATGATGCATAGGGTACTCAAAGTTTTGCTAATGCCTATATCAGAAATCTCTAACAAGTAGCTTGTGAGCTACTGGTAGGTCTCAATCTACCCATAAGTAGGTCTTCTGTGTTCAGTGTTCGGTCCAGCCTACTAAAGTGGAAAGTTTTGCTTAGCTTTATGAAAATATCTTTACCAAAATTGAAAAGTGTTTGTTGGAAACAAAAAACTGTGGCCCTCATTCTGACCCTGGCGGTTTGTAACCACCAGGGCAGAGGGCAGAGGAAGCACCGCCAACACCGCCGGTTTTCCCCTGCCCCAGGGAATCCTCCATGGCGGCGCTGCATGCAGCGCCGCCATGGGGATTCCGACCCCCTTCCCGCCAGCCTGTTCCTGGCGGTTTACACCGCCAGGAAGAGGCTGGCGGGAACGGGTGTTGTGGGGCCCCTGCAGTGCCCATGCCACAGGGCCCCATTAAGATTTTCAGTGTCTGCAAAGCAGACACAAAAAATCGCGACAGGTGCCACTGCACCCGTCGCACCCCAGCAAATCCGCCGGCTTCATCTTTGCTGGGGCTTTCCCGCTGGGCTGGCGGGCGATCTGCTTGAGATCGCCCGCTGGCCCAGCGGGAAAGTTGTGATCACCGCCGCGGTCGTTTGGGCGGTTTCTGCCCGGCGGGCGGTGCCCGCCGCCCGCCGGGGTCGGAATGACCCCCTGTGTGTTTTCAGAACTCAAACCTGATCTTTGATGAAATATGGTTGAATTTCCTAAACATATTTAAAGCTGATATCTGAGTGATAAATTGTGAGTGGTTGGAAAAATGATTATTAAAGTTAACTGAACATATTTAGCTCTTATTGCAGAAAAGGTTAGAGCCCTCTGACCTATATTCTTTCATCCATATTTCTATTCCTGAAAACACATAGATTCACTCAGATGATTATTCTAGACAATTCCAAATCATGATCTCATGGTAACAGATAAATACAAGGCCAAAGCGGTAAAATCTGTTGCCGAATTTGGGCACTCCTCGCTACACAGAGTAATGCAGTGTTCCCAAAAGTCCACCATTCGGCATGTGGGGGAATTTCTTTTCGCTACTAGTGAGTGTGAGAATTGTTTTTGGCACTCGCTTGCGAATGCCACAGTATCATCAGGCTTCTAGCGAGCTTGCACAAGTTTGGGGCCTCTTCACACAGCTTCTGGCTGGGATGGCACATTCATAGTGTAGTTTGTGAGCTTGAGTGAAACTCAGGCACACTTTTAGCAGACTCTGGGGCATATTTATACTCCGTTTGAGCCGAATTTGCGTCGTTTTTTTCGACGCAAATTCGACGCAAAACTAACTCCATATTTATACTTTGGCGTTAGACGCGTCTAGCGCCAAAGTTCATGGAGTTAGCGTAATTTTTTTGCGTGAACACCTTCCTTGCGTTAATGATATGCAAGGTAGGCGTTCCCGTCTTAAAAAATGACTCCGATGCATATGCGTCGGATTTATACTCCCGGGCAAAAATAACGCCCGGGAGTGGGCGGGTCTAAAAAACCTGCATTAGCGCCGGATTTTAGCGCCTGGGTCAGGGCAGGCGTTAAGGGACCTGTGGGCTCAGAATGAGCCCAGAGGTGCCCTCCCCTGCCCCCAGGGACACCCCCTGCCACCCTTGCCCACCCCAGGAGGACACCCAAGGATGGAGGGACCCACCCCAGGGACATTAAGGTAAGTCCAGGTAAGTATATATATATTTTTTTTTTTGTGGCATAGGGGGGCCTGATTTGTGCCCCCCTACATGCCACTATGCCCAATGACCATGCCCAGTTGTATGTAATTGAAAGCCTCACTGCTGTTACAGAAGCAGCAGCAGCCTCCACCACATATGTTCTGGAGGATGTAGCAAGGCTGCAGGAGCGACACTTTGCTGATCGCATTCCTAAAACACCCAAAAAGGATTGTCCATGTCGTCGCTGTAAAGTGTGCTCGAAGCATGGAAAGCGGCAGGAGAGTCGGTATTACTGTCCCCACTGTCCATCAGAAACCAGGCCCCTGTATCCCTACTTGCTTTACATTGTATCATACTTAAACAAAGTTCTGGGAAATCGACTGAGGTTGAGCTGCCGTTGGGTAATCCTTTCAGTGGCAGTGCATGGATACCATACGTCCATGGGCCACTGCTTCGTTAGGCAAGGAGCCACAGAACTTTACTTCATCTACTTCATCATGGACTTCCTTTTGGACTGCTTGAGAGGTAAATCCACCGTCTGAATGTGGTCGGTGTTCTGTTCAATTAACATGCAATATATTCCCCTTACTGCATATACTAGTGGACAGAACATATGCCACATTGTCACAGAGTACCCTTTCTTCACCAGCATGTCTATCTTACTTTCAACAGTAGATATGCTCTCTCAGTTCAAGGAATCCCTTCGTACGGCATACTTGGAAACCCCCAACTTTCATCCACAAACTAGTATAGGTTCACTTGGCAACTATACAGGATTAGCCAGTACTCTGATGAGAACAGAGACATGAATGGGTAAGGAAAGCTTATGGTAGGTATTCCTTCACAGGGTTATTGCACAGGTAGAAGGTAGATAGTAAAGGTAGTACAGATGTGCATCATCTACAGCTATGGATTCAAACCCATTGGTGCCATCCCAGCACTGAAGGAGAATGACTTGTATAGGTCAGTGTTTGACCTGCTTTTCATGTTCATCCTCCATCAGAACTTAGTAGATGTTCCGTTTGCTGTATAAGTGCATTACACTCACATCACTGCACATAATGTTGGCTTGGACATATGCTACATTCTCATGGACTCCCCTATGTACCAAACACTACCCTTTTTCATAGCCTATGACCTTCTCTTTAGGGTACATCATGAGAAATCCCCAGCATGTATCCCTTAGTTTCAAAGGTAGATATGCTCACTCAGTTCGAGGAATCGCTTTGTACGGCATACTCGGACACCCTCAACTTGCATCCACAAACTGGAAGGAGTTGGATTTAGCACAGAGTGCGTTAAAGGCGCATGAAAAACATGTCTTCCTGAGCCTCAGGTGGCTGTCACAGGAGTCATTAGTAAAGGTTCGTTATGCATGCATTTGGTAATGTTAAGGAAGAAGGAGGCAGTTACTTGACAGGTGGTAAAATGTAGTCAAAGTTATTACGTTCTGTGGCGTGTGAATGTGATGGGCCCTTGTCTGGCAGCGGTAAGTTAATGTGAGTGCAGTGATTGGTTGGATTGGGCCCGTGGCTGGCGATATCAAAGGGTTGTTTGTTGTATGTGAACGGCGTGTGAATGGACCATAAAGAGGTTGGTGTCTGGACGCGGCTTTATGGCCCACCTTCAGAAGGCTTGGTTTCAATATTCAGATACTTTGATAAGTATTCATGCTTTGAAACCATAATTTCCGGAGGTGCTAAAACCAACCAGTGTGAGTGGTGGGTTAACTTTAACAAACTAGTACCAGGGGAGTCCAAGGGTGCAGGACTTGCATGGCTCTCACTAGTTTTCCTTCACCCAGAATCCTCTTGAAATCACAAAATGTGCTTAAAAAACACATTTGCCTTGCATTCCAATGAGCAGAAGTCCAGGGATCTGCAGGGAGCCCCAAGTTCCACTAAGTCTCCAGCAAAAAACTGCCTCACTTTAGTGAGTGGGCAAGTGATCACAACAGGGAAGTACCCAAAACGGATTGTGGAGACATTAAAATTACCTACCACAAAACAGCCTTGTTTTTTAAGACAGTCACCTAAGTATTTGGTCCTGAGCTCGGCAGCCATATAGGGAAACCTACCAAATGCAGACATTTCTAAAAACTAGACACCCAAGGCAGCCCACGTAAATGTGGCGTGTTTGGATTTAACAAAGTTTTCTTACCCAGAATACCCTGCAAAAGTGAAACGTTGATTAAAACCACCATTTTTCCTTTCTTTTTTATCACAGAAACTACAGGAATGTGCAGGTATCCTCAAAATTCCTAAAACCCAGTGATTCCCCACTTGTTCTGATAAAAACACAACCCCGCTTGTGTGCCTGCGCCTAGTGCCTGCTTCAGGAATGGATCACTCCAGGGTTAACAGTAGCCCTCAGGCAAGGACTACCATTTACCCATGTGTGATCCATTCCTGTCGCGGGCACTAGGCCTACCCACACAAGTGAGGTACCATTTTTATCGGGACACTTGGGGGAATGCTTGCTGGAAGGAAATTTGTGGCTCCTCTCAGATTCCAGAACTTTCTGTCACCGAAATGTGAGGAAAACGTGTTTTTTTAGCCAAATTTTGAGGTTTGCAAAGGATTCTGGGTAAAAGAACCTGGTCAGAGCCCCACAAGTCACACCATCTTGGATTTCCCTAGGTCTCTAGTTTTTAAAAATGCACAGGTTTGGTAGGTTTCCCTAGGTGCAGGCTGAGCTAGAGGCCAAAATCTACAGGTAGGCACTTTGCAAAAAAACCTCTGTTTTCTGTCAAAAAATGGGATGTGTGCATGTTGTGTTTTGGGGCATTCCCTGTCGCGGGCGCTAGGCCTACCCACACAAGTGAGGTATCATTTTTATCGGGAACTTTGGGGGAATGCTGGGTGGAAGGAAATTTGTGGCTACTCTCAGATTCCAGAACTTTCTGTCACCGAAATGTGAGGAAAACGTGTTTTTCTTGCCAAATTTGAGGTTTGCAAAGGATTCTGGGTAACAGAACCTGGTCAGAGCCCCACAAGTCACCCCATCTTGGATTCCCCTAGGTGTCTAGTTTTAAAAAATGCACAGGTTTGGTAGGTTTCCCTAGGTGCCGGCTGAGCTAGAGGCCAAAATCTACAGGTAGGCACTTTGCAAAAAACACCTCTGTTTTCTTTGGGAAAATGTGATGTGTCCACGTTGTGTTTTGGGGCATTTCCAGTCGCAGGCGCTAGGCCTTCCCACACAAGTGAGGTACCGTTTTTATCGGGAGACTTGGGGGAACATAGAATAGCAAAACAAGTGTTATTGCCCCTTGTCCTTCTCTACATTTTTTCCTTCCAAATATAAGAGAGTGTGTAAAAAAGACATCTATTTGAGAAATGCCCTGCAATTCACATGCTAGTATGGGCACCCCGGAATTCAGAGATGTGCGAATAACCACTGCTCCTCAACACCTTATCTTGAGCCCATTTTGGAAATACAAAGGTTTTCTTGATACCTATTTTTCACTCTTCATATTTCAGCAAATGAATTGCTGTATACCCAGTATAGAATGAAAAACAACTGCAGGGTGCAGCTCATTTATTGGCTCTGGGTACCTAGGGTTCTTGATGAACCTACAAGCCCTATATATCCCAGCAACCAGAAGAGTCCAGCAGACATAACAGTATATAGCTTTAAAAAATCTGACATCGCAGGAAAAAGTTACACAGTAAAACATAAAGAAAAATGGCTGTTGATTTAACCTCAATTTCAATATTGTTTTTTTATTTCAACTGTTATTTTCTGTAGGAAAACCTTGTAGGATCTACACAAATGAACCTTTACTGAATTCAGAATTTTGTTTATTTTTCAAAAATAGTTAGCTTTCCGGGATCCAGCATTGGTTTCACACCAATTTCTGTCACTAACAGGAAGGAGGCTGAAAGCACAAAAATAGTAAAAATGGGGTATGCCAAAATTGTGTTGAAAACTGTGGTTTTCTGATTCAAGCCTGCCTGTTCCTGAAAGCTGGGAAACTGGTGATTTTAGCACCACAAACCCTTGGTTGATGCCATTTTCAGGGGAAAAACCACAAGCCGTCTTCGGCAGTCCTTTTTTCCAATTTGTTTGAAAAAAACAAAAATGTTGCTCTCTTTTGGCTAATTTCTTGGTCTCCTCCAGGAGAAACCACAAACTCTGGGTACCTTTAGAATCCCTAGGATGTTGGAAAAAAAGGAGGTAAATTTGGCATGGATAGCCAACGTGGACAAAAAGTTATGAAGGCCTAAGCGCAAACTTCCCCAAATAGCCAAAAAAGGGCTCAGAACGGGGGCGGGGGGAACGGCCCAGCAGCTAAGAGGTTAAGTTAGAAGACTTTAATATTGTTCCACACATTGTCAAACCTTACAATAAATTTTTTTTTCTATTGAAAGACTTGATAAAATATTGGTAATAGCAAAGCAAACACACAATCGGTTTGTGTTTCATTTTTTCATTTATATAATAGACTATGGGCCTGATTCTGACCTTGGTGGATGGAATACTCAGTCACCAACGTGACTAATATCCTGTGCGATATATTACAAGTTCCATTATATCCTATGGAACTTATAAAACGGCGGGCGGGATAGCCTTCTTGTTTGTGATGGAATATCCCATCCGACAAGGTCATATCAGGCACTATGGTGGTCATTCTGACCTCGGCGGTAAAAGGCGCCTACCGCCGGTCAGAAATCCTCCATAATCCCGCCGCGGTCGCGGAAACCCGCCACGGTCATTCTGACCCGCAGAAGGCAAACCTCCGAAAATCCGACAGCCACAACAGACCGCCAGACCAGCGGTCGGCGGAAAAGTGGAGGTGACAAAACCTCCACCGTCACGCCAACAGAAATACGCCCATGCCATTACAACCTACGAATCCACGCGGCGGTCTTTCAAACGCGGTATTCCATTGGCGGGACACACCGCCGCGGTCAGAATACACACAAACGAACAAAACTCAGCCACATTGGCCGATTTGAATACCACACACCTGATACACATACACACACCACTCCCACACACACAATACAATATAAAACACACACCCACATCACCCACAAACCCCTACGACAAAAAATTCTGAAAGAAGGCCAGAGCGAGACACCACCATCCACAAACTAGCAGCCACAGCCACTCCACACCATCACCCACACACTATCCACACACAAAACAACACACACCACCACACTCAACACACTTAACTACACATACTCCACCCCACACATCATACACACCACCCCATGGCACCCCAAAGACACCCCCGCTTCTCAGACGAAGAACTTAGGGTCATGGTGGAGGAAATCGTTCGGGTAGAGCCCCAGCTGTTCGGCACACAGATCCAATACACCAGCATTGCCCGGAGGACGGAGCTATGGCAGAGGATTGTCGACAGGGTCAACGCTGTGGGACAGCACCCCAGAAATCGGGAAGACATCAGGAAGCGATGGAACGACCTACGGGGGAAGGTGCGTTCCATGGTATCCAGGCACAACATCGCCGTGCAGAAGACTGGCGGAGGACCCCCACCTCAACCCCCACAATTTACAACATGGGAGGAGGAAGTCTTGAACATCCTGCATCCTGACGGCCTCGCAGGAGTCGGCGGAGGAATGGATACTGGTAAGTTGAAGCTTCACTACTGCTTCCCCCCCACCTGCATGCCAAATCATACCCCAACCCTCACCCCCATCCTCGAACCCCACCCTCACCCCCAACCCCATCCTCACCCCCACCCTCACCCCCACCACCATCCTCACCCCCACCACCATCCTCACCCCCACCCCCAGCACACCTATTCCCTGCCAATGTCTCACCATCACAACCCACACATCCAAAAACCTAGGCCTGCATGCGTCCACTAAGCATGGACACCCATCACCAAAGCATGCCCAATGCATATACACATCCCCCCCACAAGCCACCCTCACCAAAGCCCCCACACACGAATGCCAGCACTTGGGGACACGGGAACCCACAGATACACCCATATGCCACACATTGAAACTATAACCATACCTCTATACCCCTGCAGGACCCGACCGTCAACACACCGCCGCGGAGGGCCCAGAATTCTCCACACCCCCCACCCAAGAGGCCGTCAGCGATGACAGCAGCTCTGTCGACCTGGACACCGATGACCAGCCCGGACCATCGGGGACCTCTGGACAGTCGGTTCCCCTCACACAGGCCCAGGCCACTACAGACCCAAACCCCTCTGGGAACACCAGCACAGCTCCCACCCAGCGGGCCCATGCCTCTGTCTCCAGGGCGCGTCAATCTGCGGTGTGTCTACCACTACAGGGCACCCAGGATAACCCACCACCCCAACAACAACAGGGACCTGGGGGCAGTGGTAGTGGGCACACCGGCCAGGGGGCAGAGGCCCAGGGAAACAGGGCAACTCGGAGGGCAGCTGTGCGACAGGGGGGGGACGGGCCCAGGGAACCCACTCTCCACGAGGCCCTCACCACCATCATGGGAGCATACAACCGCTCCCAGGAGACGATGGCGACGGTACTGGCCCGGTTCCAGGAGATCCAGGTACTGCAGGAGGAACACTATCGGGGGTACAGGGAGGACATCAGAGCCCTCACCTCCACCCTGGTTACCATGGTAGGGCTGCTGCAGGACCTCATCAACACCAGGACGGACACTCAACAACACCCAAGGGCCCCTGCCACTAGCCTGGACCAAGAACAGCCAACCACCTCCGCCGGCGCTAGTGGACAGGAGGCCCCCGCACAGCAGCAGCCCACCAGACCCCCACCTCCTGCAGGAGAAGAACCACCCCGCAAGAGGGCCCTGAGATCTCGCAAGAAGACAGAGTAGGATGTCAAGACCCCCGCCAGCAAAGGATACCACCTGATGTCATCCCACTGTCCCACATTGTCACCCTGTCCATCCTTGAACTGCCCATGCTCCATCTCTCCACAGGCCTCTGGACAATGCACCTGTGTGACTGTTACTCTGGACTCTGCCATGGACATTCCTTCACCATAGCCCCCACCCACTTGAAACCACCCATCCCATTTTGAGCACTTAAATAAACACCTATTTTGCACAAAACTATCTGGAGTCTGGCTGTGATTTCAATATATTGTAATTGACATGACAGTGCAAATATGTCCTTGTACATAGTGAAGTCAACAAACAGCTGCCACAAAGCTGTAGTCCATGGGGAAACGAAGCACAGGACTCGTAGTGGGGACCCCAGATCTGAAATAGGGAGGGAAAAGCCACAACTCAGTCATCATACACTGGGGCAAATAGACAGGCAGCAGAGATGCAGGAGAGTAGTTCACATTTACTAAATTATCTTTGAATTGTTACCTGTGTCCTATTGGAAGTACTGTTCAATGATTCTGTCCCTGTTGTCTGTTTCAGCCCCGTCGTCTTCCTCCTCGTCACTCTCCTCAGGTTCCACCGCTGCCACAACACCACCGTCTCGACCATCCTCCTGCAGGAAAGGCACCTGGCGGCGCAAAGCCAGGTTGTGAAGCATGCAGCAGGCCACGATGATGTGACACACCTTCTTAGGTGAGTACATTAGGGATCCACCTGTCATATGCAGGCACCGAAACCTGGCCTTTAGGAGGCCAAAGGTGCGTTCGATCACCCTCCTAGTACGCCCATGGGCCTCATTGTACCGTTCCTCTGCCCTGGTCCGGGGATTCCTTACTGGGGTCAGTAGCCACGACAGGTTGGGGTACCCAGAGTCCCCCAATAGCCATACACGGTGTCTCTCTAGCTGTTCCATCACGTAAGGGATGCTGCTATTCCTCAGGATGTAGGCGTCATGCACTGACCCTGGGAATTTGGCATTTACATGCGAGATGTACTGGTCAGCCAAACACACCACCTGGATGTTCATTGAATGGTAACTTTTTCTGTTCCTGTACACCTGCTCCCTGTCTCTTGGGGGAACCAAAGCCACATGGGTCCCATCAATGGCACCAATGACGTTGGGAATATGTCCAAGGGTGTAGAAATCACCCTTCACTGCAGCCAATTCGCCCACCTCAGGGAAAATGATGTAGCTCCTCACGTATTTCATCAGGGCAGACAACACTCTGGATAACACCTTCGAAAACATGGGCTGAGACATCCCAGAAGCAATTCCCACTGTTGTCTGAAATGAACCACTTGCCAAGAAATGGAGTACTGACATGACCTGCACCAGAGGGGGAATCCCTGTGGGTTGGCGGATGGGGGACATCAGGTCGGGCTCCAGCTGGGCACACAGTTCATGTATAGTGGCACGGTTAAGACGGTAGGTCAGGATAATGTGGCGTTCTTCCATTGTCGACAGGTCCACCAGCGGTCGGTACACGGGAGGATTCATCCGTCTCCTCGCCAAACCCAGCGGACGGTGCCTAGGAAGGACAACATGGAGCACACAGTCAAGCAACCCACAGGTACGTACTCACAGCTAGCACAGTAAACGATTCTCTATGCAGTGAATGGCGTGTCTGAGTGGCTATGCAAGGCCTAGGCCTGTGTGACGCAGTTGAAATTGAGCCATGTGGGCCCTGGAAATGGCGGCTGCCTGACCTGTGAAGTGTGACAATGGGATGTGAGGTCAATGCGCTGGCGTGGCACACCGCAGCGGGCGGCGGGCGAAGACCGCGGCGCGAAGCCTCATTGGTTAACATTGAAGCCTATGGGTTTCAGGAGCCAATGGCGAAGGGCGCCGGCGGTGGCGGTACGCACCGCCGCGGTACGCACCGCCGCGGACGTGACCGCCATTTTCTATCTACTTATCCACTTGTGACTTGAACTTTCACAGGAGAGGACCTATACTGCAAGTGTTGCTGTGACCTCGGTCTGGAAGGGACAATGGCTGCTGCGCCTGGGGAAAGGGCCCCTGCCTTCACTGGAGAGGAGTTGGAGAAACTTGTGGATGGGGTCCTCCCCCAGTATGCGCTACTCTACGGTCCTCCAGACCAACAAGTGAGTTTAATTAAATCTGGATTTGGGGACACTGGCTGGCTTGGGGGCCTGGCGGGGGGCCTGGCAGGGATGGGGGGGCATGTTGGGGCTGGCGGGGGGCCTGGCGGGATGGGGGGCATGTTGGGCCTGGTGGGGGGCATGGCGGGGGGCCTGGCGGGGATGGGGGGGCATGTTGGGGCTGGCGGGGGGCCTGGCGGGGATGGGGGGCATGTTGGGCCTGGTGGGGGGCCTGGCGGGGGGCCTGGCGGGGATGGGGGGGCATGTTGGGGCTGGTGGGGGGCCTGGCGGGGATGGGGGGCATGTTGGGCCTGGTGGGGGGCCTGGCGGGGGGCCTGGCGGGGATGGGGGGGCATGTTGGGGCTGGCGGGGGCCTGGCGGGGATGGGGGGCATGTTGGGCCTGGTGGGGGGCATGGCGGGGGGCCTGGCGGGGATGGGGGGCGTTGGGCCACTGGCAAGGAAAATGCAGACAAACTTGAACGTGGTATTTCTCCCTCCCTGTACGTGTCACATAGGTCCGCGCCCATGAGAAGATCGGGATTTGGCGTGCCAACGCCAAGGAAGTCCGGACCCTGGGGGTCCTCCATCGACGGGGCACCCACTGCCGCAAGAGGTGGGAGGACATCCGCTGCGGGACCAAAAAGACCGCCGAGTCTCTGCTGGGGATGGCCTCCCTACGTAGGCGGGGTGCCTGCCGTCAAGTGACCCCCCTGATGTTCCGGATCCTGGCGGTGGCCTACCCTGATTTGGATGGGCGCGTGAGGGCAGCACAGCAGACACAAGGGGGTGAGTACAAGCATTATCTACTCTGTTGTCGCGCAGTGGAGGTGTCTGGGTGGGGGAGGAGGGCTGTGGGTCCCCCTAGGCCAGGGCGATATCTGTAGGCTGGGCACCCCCGTAAGCCCCTGTGTCCCCAGCCACCACCCTCAGTAGTTTGTCAGTACAGCCATCCCTGGGCCGTGTCATCCATGGGTGCAGTTGTCAACTCTAGGCGTGTAGGGCATGTTCCACGGAATGCGTAGCGGACCCCAAGTGCGCAACTTAGTGCAGGGGGCATCTGTGTCTGTCATGTCCGCTAACTGTACCGGAGATCCATGTACTCAATATCCCTTTATTTCTCTCTCCCCCCCCCCTTTTTGTTTGTCTTTCTGTGCTTGTGTGCATCAGCATCATCAGGCGGAGGAGAAGTGGCATCGGGGCAGGAGGGAGCTGCATCTCACATGGCCCAGGAGGGCCATGCCACAGAGTCTGACTGGACCAGTGAGACGGAGGGCGAGGGGAGCTCCACAACGGGGACGACTGGACCCTGCAGCGACACGGACACGTCCTTGGAAGGGAGCTCCCTTGCGGGGGTGGCACCATCCGTGCCCCCCGCCATTACAGGTACAGCCGCCACCCAGCGCACCATCTCCGCCCTCCCAGCAGCCCCTCAGCGTTCGCCCCGTGCCCGCTCTGCCAGGAAGCCGGGCATCTCCTTCGCCCCAGGCACCTCAGGCCCTGCCTCTGTTACCCCCGCTGCCCTCAGTGAGGAGGTCATTGACCTCCTCCGAACGCTCATTGTTGGGCAGACTACCCTTTTGAATGCCATCCAGGGGGTGGAGAGGGAGGTTCATCGCAGCAATGCGTACCTGGAGGGCATTCATTCGGGTCAGGCTGCCCATCAGCGATCGTTCCAGGCTCTGGCCTCAGCACTGACGGCAGCCAATGTCCCTGTCTCCTGCCTCCCTCTACTAACTCCCTCCTCCCAGTCTCCTGTTCCTCTGCCTGTCCCACCCACACCATCAGACCAGCCTGCACACACCTCAACACCCAAGAGAAGCTCATCCAAACATAAGCACCACAGATCACGCAGACATTCACACACGCAACATTCCGATGCAGACATGCCAACAGTCACTACCACCTCTGTGACCCCCACCTCCTCGTCTCCCTCCTCCCTCCCTGTGACGTCTACACTCACACCTCCATTCACCTCACCATCAGCCAGTGTTTCCATCACCAGCACACCCTCCAGTCCAGTCCGCACACGTGCAGTCACCACCCCCACTGCCATTTACACGTCCCCTGTGTCCTCTCCCACTGTGTCTGTCACCCCCTCTTGCACACCACACAAACGCAGCCACCCACCCACCCAACAGCCATCCACCTCACGACAGCCTATCCCTCCTGCACCTGCACCCAAAGACAGCAAACGTGACTCACCTACAACCACATCCTCTCCCTCCACTCCCATTCCCACTGTACCTACCACTCTCCATTGTCCCAAGAAACTCTTCCTCGCCACTGCTAACTTCTTTCCTGACCCTGAGCCCCCCCCTCCTTCTCGTCGGGGTAAGAAGAGCACCTCAGCCACCACCAGCCCTGCAGCCCCCTTGACAAGGGTGCAGGGGTATTGGAGCCCACCAGCCCGCATGTCTGGATCTTCGCCCAGCAGCAAGGGGACAGCCAGCCCACCCCCTGGGAAGAGGAGCAGAAGGCGGAAGGGGCGCCGCAGGAGCCCGGCTTCTACATCCCCCCCGGACAACACCCAGAGACAGTCACCAGCCACAGCTCCAAAGGGAGGAAAGGGCCACAGACTCCCGACTAAGGAGGGCAAGGGCAGCAAGTCGGAGAGGTCAGGCTGCAGGCCTGCTGCCCAGGAGGAGCCCACCACCCCCATAGCCGCTGCCCAGGGAGGACCCAGCCTAGCTGGCCAGGAGGGCCCCACCACCCACAGCCCAGGTGGGCATTGAAGGAGCAACATCCCCGCTGCCCAGGAGGGCACCACCAGGCAATGAGCAGTTGGCCATAGACCGGCCGCCGTCTCAAGCCCCGCTGAACTGGGCCCCGCCGTCTCAAGCACCGCTCCGCTGGGCCCCGCCGTCTCAAGCACCGCTGAACTGGGCCCCGCCGTCTCCAGCACCGCTCCGCTGGGCCCCGCCGTCTCAAGAACCGCTGAACTGGGCCCCGCCGTCTCAAGAACCGCTGAACTGGGCCCCGCCGTCTCCAGCACCGCTCCGCTGGGCCCCGCCGTCTCAAGAACCGCTGAACTGGGCCCCGCCGTCTCAAGCACCGCTCCGCTGGGCCCCGCCGTCTCAAGAACCGCTGAACTGGGCCCCGCCGTCTCAAGCACCGCTGAACTGGGCCCCGCCGTCTCAAGCACCGCTGAACTGGGCCCCGCCGTCTCAAGAACCGCTGAACTGGGCCCCGCCGTCTCAAGCACCGCTGAACTGGGCCCCGCCGTCTCAAGAACCGCTGAACTGGGCCCGGCCGTCTCCAGCACCGCTCCGCTGGGCCCCGCCGTCTCAAGAACCGCTGAACTGGGCCCCGCCGTCTCAAGCACCGCTGAACTGGGCCCGCCGTCTCAAGAACCGCTGAACTGGGCCCCGCCGTCTCAAGCACCGCTGAACTGGGCCCCGCCGTCTCAAGAACCGCTGAACTGGGCCCCGCCGTCTCAAGCACCGCTGAACTGGGCCCCGCCGTCTCAAGAACCGCTGAACTGGGCCCCGCCGTCTCCAGCACCGCTCCGCTGGGCCCCGCCGTCTCAAGCACCGCTGAACTGGGCCCCGCCGTCTCAAGAACCGCTGAACTGGGCCCCGCCGTCTCAAGCACCGCTGAACTGGGCCCCGCCGTCTCAAGAACCGCTGAACTGGGCCCCGCCGTCTCAAGCACCGCTCCGCTGCGCCCCGCCGTCTCAAGAACCGCTGAACTGGGCCCCGCCGTCTCAAGCACCGCTGAACTGGGCCCCGCCGTCTCAAGAACCGCTGAACTGGGCCCCGCCGTCTCCAGCACCGCTCCGCTGGGCCCCGCCGTCTCAAGAACCGCTGAACTGGGCCCCGCCGTCTCAAGCACCGCTCCGCTGGGCCCCGCCGTCTCAAGCACCGCTGAACTGGGCCCCGCCGTCTCAAGAACCGCTGAACTGGGCCCCGCCGTCTCAAGCACCGCTGAACTGGGCCCCGCCGTCTCAAGAACCGCTGAACTGGGCCCCGCCGTCTCAAGCACCGCTGAACTGGGCTCGCCGTCTCAAGAACTGCTGAACTGGGCCCCGCCGTCTCCAGCACCGCTCCGCTGGGCCCCGCCGTCTCAAGAACCGCTGAACTGGGCCCCGCCGTCTCAAGCACCGCTCCGCTGGGCCCCGCCGTCTCAAGCACCGCTGAACTGGGCCCCGCCGTCTCAAGAACCGCTGAACTGGGCCCCGCCGTCTCAAGCACCGCTGAACTGGGCCCCGCCGTCTCAAGAACCGCTGAACTGGGCCCCGCCGTCTCAAGCACCGCTGAACTGGGCCCCGCCGTCTCAAGAACCGCTGAACTGGGCCCCGCCGTCTCAAGCACCGCTCCGCTGCGCCCCGCCGTCTCAAGAACCGCTGAACTGGGCCCCGCCGTCTCAAGCACCGCTGAACTGGGCCCCGCCGTCTCAAGAACCGCTGAACTGGGCCCCGCCGTCTCCAGCACCGCTCCGCTGGGCCCCGCCGTCTCAAGAACCGCTGAACTGGGCCCCGCCGTCTCAAGCACCGCTCCGCTGGGCCCCGCCGTCTCAAGCACCGCTGAACTGGGCCCCGCCGTCTCAAGAACCGCTGAACTGGGCCCCGCCGTCTCAAGCACCGCTGAACTGGGCCCCGCCGTCTCAAGAACCGCTGAACTGGGCCCCGCCGTCTCAATCACCGCTGAACTGGGCCCCGCCGTCTCAAGAACCGCTGAACTGGGCCCCGCCGTCTCCAGCACCGCTCCGCTGGGCCCCGCCGTCTCAAGAACCGCTGAACTGGGCCCCGCCGTCTCAAGCACCGCTCCGCTGGGCCCCGCCGTCTCAAGCACCGCTGAACTGGGCCCCGCCGTCTCAAGAACCGCTGAACTGGGCCCCGCCGTCTCAAGCACCGCTGAACTGGGCCCCGCCGTCTCAAGAACCGCTGAACTGGGCCCCGCCGTCTCAAGCACCGCTGAACTGGGCCCCGCCGTCTCAAGAACCGCTGAACTGGGCCCCGCCGTCTCCAGCACCGCTCCGCTGGGCCCCGCCGTCTCAAGAACCGCTGAACTGGGCCCTTCAAGGCAAGACCCGCTGAACTGAGCCCTTCAAGGCAAGAAGCGCTGAACTGGGCCCTTCAAGGCAAGAAGCGCTGAACTGGGCCCTTCCAGGCAAGAACCGCTGGCCCTTTGGCAGACGTGGCAGGGCAGGATCTGTCTCGGGCAGGGCTGCAGGATGTCCTCTGGCCAACATGCCTCCTCCAGTGGCAGTGGGGTCTGTTATGGACTGTTTGGACTGTGGCTTTGCACTCCCCAGGATGGCCCAGTGGGCAGGCCACCCACTGTATGGACTGTATGGACTGTGGCTTTGCACTCCCCAGGATGGCCCAGTGGGCAGGCCACCCACTGTATGGACTGTATGGACTGTGGCTTTGCACTCCCCAGGATGGCCCAGTGGGCAGGCCACCCACTGTATGGACTGTGGCTTTGCACTCCCCAGGATGGCCCAGTGGTCATGGAGTCCCCTCGTGGATCTGGCGTCGTGTACTCAAGTGGCTGAGGTGCCCCCCCTTCCCTTCCCCCTGAGGTGCCTGTCCTATTTTCTTTCTGATGCCCCTGCAGTGTTCTCTCCGTGGAGTTCTTGTCGTGGGACTGGGCCTTGCCCCTTTGCACATGACCCCTGTGGTCCACGGACAGTGGTTGGACTACATTTAGTAGCTGTATATATTTTGTACATAGTTTATTTATTTATTGGGATTACTGGTGTCCATATTTCAATATATCTGCCCGTTTATGATCTCTTCTTTTGGTCTTTGCATTATTTGGGGGGGGGGGGTTTGTGGGTTGTGACAGTGATCTGTGGGAATGCATTGATGTGTGTGTTGTAGTGGGTATGGGTGGGTGGGTGTGTGCCGGTAATCTTTTCCCTCCCCTGTGTCGTAGGTGCAGTACTCACCGATGTCTTCCGCGCCGCCGGGCGTGCTCCTGGTACATGAGCAGGTATAGGAGTGCGGGGATGACCTGCAACTCGGGTTCCATACTGCCGGAATCTCACGTGGAGTGCGTAGAGGTGAGCGTTTTCCCGTTCGTAGTCTGTTTCCGCCGTGTTTTTATCGGCGGTGCTCCCGCCCCGGAAAAGGTGGCGGATTGTTGGGTCGTGATAGGGTGGGCGGTACATTGTCTGCCGCCTGGCTGTTGGCGGGGACCGCCGCGCTGTTTGTTTGTGCCGCCGTGGCGGTCGGAGTGTTAATGCGGCGGGCTGTGTTGGCGGTTCCCGCCAGGGTCAGAATTGCATATTTTGGACCGCCGGCCTGTTGGCGGGTTGGCCACCGCATTATCACCGACCGCCAGGGTCAGAATGAGGGCCTATGTGTAGTTATAAGAGATACTTGTACATGCTGAATCATAGATTGTTGGGTGTCTCTGTATCTCTCTTTGTCTCACTCTCTTGCTTTCTCTCTCTCTCTCTCTCTATATATATATCTATATATATATCTATATATATATACATATATACATTTATATATATGTATATATATATATCTTTAGCAATATATCTTTGGAGCTATTCCTCCATGAAGTTTGGGTACTGTTGCCAGAAGCCTCAGCCATGCTAGATCACTGAAGAAACTGAGCAGCAGCATGTGAGGCGGTGTGCACTTTACAAAAGTTAGGAGGCAAAGTAAAAAATCTGAGATGCATGTATGCCACAGTGATGTATGCATACATCAATATACGCTTTCACAACACAGTGCATATTTGTCTATCAATCACACAATGAGAACCAATGGTTGTGACTGAGTAATGTACTTTTAGATGTTAGTCCCTCTTCCATGACAGATAGGTCCGACACCTGACAATTTAGGTTCCCCACATTTGTTATATAATGATATATGTTGTGGATTTTAAACCTATTTAAAAAATAATTTTGATTTTTAAGTAAAAGAGAACCTGGTAAATGTATACAAAGGGAAACAATTGCACTAGCTAATGTCAGTTATGTTAATTCAGTTCAATTATGTATTTGATTTCATAAAGCCATAAACATTCATACATTATCACAATCAATAAAATACATATCATTATGATAAAAACTTTAAAATATGTGCACCAAAATAATATAATAATCTGTGAGAGTCAATTACTCATAACATTAATAAAATAGCAATATATGGGTAAATATATTAAGAATGGGGTATAAATTCTCAGCCTGCCTATAAGTCAGCATAACAATAACAATGAATGTGGTAAGTTAAAAGGAAATAAGGTATTATTCTAGCTGAAACCTTTCCTGGTTTTCATAACTTGCACCAAAAAGCCGGCTGCAGAGGTCTATAAAACAGTTGTGTGAAGTTGCTGGAGAAAGACAAGTGCAGCTCTGTATTGCACAAAGTAACAATATGTTTGTTAGAAATGTGGTCGTTGGTTGGCAGTCAGGTTACCCCCTGTCCAAGCAAGGACCCTCACTCTAGTCAGGGTAAGTCACACATAATCCAGATTATCCTGTGCCTATCCTCTGGTAGGTTGGCACTGAGCAGTCAGGCTTAACGTAGAAGCAATGTGTAAAGTATTTGTGCAATAAATCATGCAATAACACAGTAGAGCACCACCACAAAAATACACCAAGCAGTGATGGGAAAAATATATAATATTTATCTGGTAAGATGCAGATCAAAACTATCTAGATTCAATAAGTATACATTGAAATATCTCTGTA
Organism: Pleurodeles waltl; assembly: GCF_031143425.1. Taxonomy (NCBI): domain Eukaryota; kingdom Metazoa; phylum Chordata; class Amphibia; order Caudata; family Salamandridae; genus Pleurodeles; species Pleurodeles waltl. The sequence goes on along the minus strand of NC_090440.1, from coordinate 457,776,702 downwards.
AAAATGATATAAAGTGTCTTTAGTCTTTTAAAAAGCAACAAGTGTGTGTCTCTTGCAAGCACAAACTACCTGGATTACATTCAAATTCTCCACAAGGGACCACAGAGGAGGAGATGCATGGAAAACAGGGAGGTGTGCGTCAATTGTTCCTGCGAAAACAGATGATGCGTTGTTGAGTTTTCACGCAGGGCAGGCTTTGCGTCGATTTCTGGTGCGTAGACTGGGATCCTCTTCGGGTTGCAGGGTTTTTGGGCATCCCGGGGATGATGCGTCGAAATGCTGGTCGTGCACGATGAAGTCACAGGGAGCTGCGTCGATCCGGTGGGCGATGCATGTAAATTTCTGCTGCACGGCAGACGCTGCGTCGATTCCTCTCAGAAAGGTGGGCTGTGTTGTTCCAGCTCAGCTTTGTATTGATCCAGGGGATGCGTGTCGAAATTCAAGGGGCAAATCTAAGAGCCCTAGCCCCTTCTTGCGCCATATTAGCTACATTTTGTTAATGCTAATCTGACCCAATGAGGCCAAAATCACCACACCAAATTTACAAAGTGGTGCAATACATGCATTGCGCCACTTTGCAACCTTTTGTGCTATATTATGCCAGTACCAGGCATAATGTATACAAGGGGATGTTGCCCAGTAAGAGGGGCTGAAAAAATGGTGCAAAGATTTTCTTTGCATCATTTGTTTCTGCATTTTTAATGCCTGCTCAGAGCAGGTGCTAAAAGGAGGAACACAATTGTTTACAACGGACCTCAATGGGTTTGCAAGATTAGCACCAACATTTTGACACTAATCCTGCAAAGCTCCGAACTAGCATCAAAACCTTTGACACTAGGGGGCATATTTATACTCCGTTTGCGCCAAATTTGCGTCGTTTTTTTCGACGCAAATTCGGCGCAAAACTAACGCCATATTTATACTTTGGCGTTAGACGCGTCTAGCGCCAAAGTATGAGTAAAGAGCGTAATTTTTTGGCGTGAACGCCTTCCTTGCGTTAATGAGATGCAAGGTAGGCGTTCCCGTCCAAAAAAATGACTGCGCCGCAAATGCGTCGTATTTATACTCCCGGGCAAAAATCACGCCCGGGAGTGGGCGGGGCAAAAAACCCCGCATTTGCGCCTCTTTTTAACGCCTGGGTCAGGGCAGGCGTTAAGGGACCTGTGGGCTCAAAATGAGCCCACAGCTGCCCTCCCATGCCCCCAGGGACCCCCCCTGCCACCCTTGCCCACCCCAGGAGGACACCCAAGGATGGAGGGACCCACCCCAGGGACATTCAGGTAAGTCCAGGTAAGTATATATATATATATTTTTTTTTTTTTTTTTTGGCATAGGGGGGCCTGATTTGTGCCCCCCTACATGCCTCAATGCCAAATGACCATGCCCAGGGGACAGAAGTCCCCTGGGCATGGCCATTGGGCAAGGGGGCATGACTCCTGTCTTTACTAAGACAAGAGTCATGTAAATGGCGTCTGGGCGTCATTAAAAATGGCGCAAATCGGGTGGAGGCGATTTTTTGCGTCAACCTGACTTGCACAATTTTTCCCTACGCCGGCGCTGCCTGGTGTACGTGGTTTTTTTCCACGCACACCAGGCAGCGCCGATCTGCATGCGCTGGCTAACGCCATTCAATAAATACGGCGTCCGCATAGCGCTTCAGAATAGCGTTAGCCGGCGCAAAAATTTTTGACGCTAAACTGCGTTAGCACAGTTTAGCGTCAAAAAGTATAAATACGGGCCCAGTTCCCTAACTACCGCCATAGTGCGCCATATCTTAAATAGGGCACACGCATAGTTGTATTAGAGGGGCGCTGAGGACCTCAAGAAAAGTGGTGCTGCACTGGGTGTAGTGCTTCTTTTTTGTAAATCTTGCCCATATTGTTCAAATTCTGCTTACTCACATCAGTAATTGCAGTTGGGACCTGAAAACAGTTACTCATGCCAATTTTCCCAAGCGTATCCCTAATGGATTTTCGACAGGGAATTTTATCTGCTCCATCTAAGGCCAGGCAATCTGGATGATCAGCATATTCAGAGAGGCAACAGGCTTACTCCATATTGCTAGCCACAGGAGTAGGGATGCCAAATGAATCCTATCCTCAAATTCTTTGTGGTATATGAAGTGAGCGCAACTGAGTAGCACTGCCAACATCCATCCTAAACATTTATTCACTATAATTTGGAGACATTTCATATTTGTCCACCCCCATAATTTATACCCACTACACATTTCGAGTTAATAATGGAGGCCATGACATTCAGTGGTTTGGCACTTATCTTTGTCACAAATCAAAAAACAACGTCTATGTTTCTTTCAAACAACATACTATTCACCATCAGCAGTGTTTTCTAGCTATTATGACAATTAAGTAAAAGGCCCGAATAAGAAAATGTCTCATTGTTAGACTTCTTCTTTCTTTTTAGGAAATTAGGCCCTGTTGGTTGTTTACTCTGTTGCCCCACCACCATTCTTAAAAAACGTAGGCCCATATTTACAGTATACTTTTTGATGCAAAACTGCGCAGATGCAGTTTTGCGTCAAAAGTTTTAACGCAGGCTAACGTCATTTCATTGCGCCACCCGGGTGTCAAATTTAGACTTTGACGCACGGCGGCACAAACCACTAGTGAGAGTCATTGTTTTTTTACTCAAACCAATGCGCCACATCATAAAGAAAAACTTTGTTAGCGCAGCACAAATGACTTTTATCCGGTTTACGATGTCGCAAACCGGATATGTGCCATTTTATTTACGCAATAGCATCAAAAAGCGGCACAAACACTGCAAAATGTGCAAAGGAGCCTCAAAATGGATTCCAAAAGCTATGAGAGACTCCAGGAAGATGACAACCAACCAGGAACCAGCCACGAGGAGCCACACAAGACCAAGGAGAGGGAAAAGAAGAAAAGGAAGTGTTGGTTCAGCGCAGAGGAGCATGAAATACTGGTGAAAGAGGTGACGGAACACCAGCACCAACTTTTTGTCACCTCTAAATTGCCAATTGGGAGGAGAGAGGCAATTTGGCAACAAATTGTCAATAACATCAACAGTGTGGCAGAAGTACGAAGAAAAGTCACTGAGTGCAAGAAAAGCTGGCATGATTGCAAGCGCAGGACCAAGGAAAACATGGCCAGGAACAGGAAGGCAGCACTGCAGACTGGAGGTGGGAGTCCAGCACCGCAGGAGGCCCTGGACCACATGGAGGAGGTGGTGGCAGCCGTCATCCCTGAGGAGATCGTCACAGGGATTCAAGGACAGGACAGCGCAGACTACCAGGAAACAACGCAGATGCATAGTAAGTTGCATGGGGAACTAAAATGCCTAATTGTAAACTGCAAGCAGGGGGGACATACCTTCTACACAATGCATGTAAGCCATGATAATCAGGTAGTGGAAAGGATGAAGGGGCACAGCCCAGGGGCATGGGCTGTGCAGGGGAAACCTGGGGCACAGCACAACACTACACCAACAACCTTTGCATGGGGGTATGCTGCCAGGCCAAGGATTTTGGAAAAGCAAAGCCAGTCCAGGAGGGTAGGATACAATGTAAAACTGGCATGCTGTCACACGACAGCTGGTATTGTCGCTACATGAACTAGGGTTCAATTAACAGTCTCGGGCCATATCCGCAAGTGGAATTTAACATTGACAACAGTTGCCACTACCACCTGTGCTGTGTGTGCAGGTCAAGTAGTTAATGGCAGTTACGTGCCCATGGATCAAACATACCCAAATTAGAGGGTTCAGGATGACAATGTTATCAATCCCTTGTAATCAATAAAAATGTGCTAATCCTGTCAAATGTTAATGTCCATAGTTGCTACAAACATCAGGCATTGTCATAAATATTATGAGGTATACAGCAGTAATGTCATACCCATGCTGCACATGTCACGGTCTATCCTCTGCCTTGGTCACAATAGCTGCAATGCCACCATGCAACATCTCAAGTGTCAACACAACAGAATTGAGGGGGAGGACATATGTTTCCGGCTAGTAAAACACACCCGCACAGTCAGAAGAGGAAATGGAACACTGCTAGGACCATCAGTGAAATCCAATGTAGCACACATTTCCCAACATCATCAGTGCACACTACCAATGCTGACACATGTATTGTGCCTTGGCAATGCTATACATAGTATATGCTTGGTCTCAGCAACATATAGCTGGATGTGAAATATCTGAGACTGAGTCAGTTCCAGATTGTTAAGTGTGGTGCGAGAACACCCACAGCCATTGCAAGGCCACACCATGATAATGGAAGTAGACAGAAGTTGGATAGGACAAGAAGGTGGCAACATACATTTTGGGCAGAACCTACACCTAGAGGATGTGACGCAGACATTTCCCCAAACTGTGTGACATGCAGGTGGGCATAGGCCTGGGAGAATGCTAATATTGATGACAGAAACAATGAACAGGATCCAAGATCACAATGTGCAACTAATAGGAAGTCAGGAAACTCACATTACAAATGCCACAACACAGACACACTAATTGTACAATATTTCATTGCAGAGGACGAAAGCTCTCCTGGAGATTTGCCAGTCCTGGACTTCCCTGACGACATGGATGACGAGCTGACAAACATCAGCCAGCAGACCCTCCAAGATGTCCTTGGAAAACTCCAGACACCAACGTCGCAAGAAGGAGCACAGAAGTAGCAGCCATCACAGAGGACCCACCCACCAACCCAATTGTACAACCGGCTAGCTCCAACCCAACTGAGGACTCTGCAAAACTAGCACCAGCTTTGAGAGGATTGCAGTTGGAGTACAGCAGGAGCTGGCCGAGGAGGTGCGGGTGGGTATGTAAAATATGGCAGCCAGCCTAGAGGGTGTGTGTTCGTGCATGATGTCATCTGCAGAACAGGCAGCAGCCATGCAAGGGTGAACATCTATCAGGCAAGAACTTCAACAAAGTGTGAAAGGAAATCAGCACAGCAGTAAGGAAGTTGCAACAACACCTCGCACACCAAACCTTTCACTGCATGCACGAATGCAATATTGACCCCCTCATGGCCGACCTGGCTGCCTACCACAGTGATGTAGCTGCTATACTTAAGAACCAGCAGCTCCTCCTTGCTGCAGTTGAAGACGTGGAACAGATCACCTTCACTTCACCCGCAAGAGTACCCGGTAGCACAAGTCCATGCCAAATGGGCACTTATATCGAAGGTCCTGGGCTTCGTAACATGCCAGTCTTGCAACAACTGCTCACATGCACTGCTCTCCAGCCCACTGTTTACCTTAACACTATGTTCTGTGATTGTTTCTCACTACCTCATTGGCAATTCATTTTCCTCTGCACTGTATGACACTTCACCCCAGCATGTCCAATGACATGTCCTTTTGCACTTGTATAGTATCACAATAGAAGGCATCACACTAATGGACTCACAATCCTGGACTATGTAAACATAGCACTACAGCACTTTAAAATAAATAGCACTTACACAACCACTTTGTCTCTGTGTAATGTGACACATCAACCGTGTAGGAGATTAGTTATGTTTCCCTCATGTCAATGGCCATGGCATGTCAATGCAACTGCCTTGAAAGATTGTGGGCTGATATCTATGCTCTGGGGTCTGGATTGTACCATCATCTGCCCTTCCTGAGCATTATTTCTGAAGTAAATAGAAAAGTTACAGTATAATGTTGTGTTGGACAGAATAAGTCTGCTTCAAGGGATGTCTAAGCAGAAAATTAATGTGTTCAAATTTTTCTTCTAGACAATCTTTAAGTATGTGACATTTGACTCACACACACACTATACAGCAGGAATGGATGTGTATGAGTGTACGGACAAATACGTAACCTGGCAGTACTATGTAAGAAATTATAGGTGTGAGTTATGTATCCTTTACTACATAAGATTATAGAATCACTCACAATCATTCACATGAACATCAGGCTGCAGGCAGACATACCACAGTGTCCCAGAGACAAAATCTGGTCTCAAAGCATGACAAATTGAAAACATACATCCAAACTTAACAACACATTGGGAACCATAGTAACTTAGAGTGGTGGGTGCAATGGATGGCAGATGCATAGAGAAGTAGCTTTGGTGTGGCTGCCAATGTGACAGCTCAATTGGGATTTGGATGCAGGATGGAACACAAATGCAAATTGGCACTGTTCACCCATGCCAAGACCCTGATCCCCAAGCATATGACACATACTGTAAAGGAGTACCTAAATATTTATTTTACTGTAAAAAAGGATAATACAACTAGGGGAAACACCTTAACTAACCTAACCTATCCTAACTACACATTACCCACAACTGTCCCTAACTACCCTTACCTAAACATACTTATCACATTTAACTAAATACTCTAAACATCAACCCTCCACCCCCCTTAGATGAAGGGACACATGGAGGACAACATATACTAACCTAAACACATACTATCTTATCCTGAACAATTATATATTATTATTATTATTTTTTTTTTAATACACAAAAACCCCAACATCATCCCCCACTCACAAAAAAATTTAAAAATATCATACCCTCCACCCCCAACCCACTTATACTAACTAAACTAACAGCCTATGCTAACCTAACACTAAGCCCCCTAAACCCACTAAATATAAGAACCAGGAAAGAGGAGGCAGGGAATCATGGCTGAGGGTCCAACAGTTATAAGTTTGCCTTCTGCAGGATCCTTATCCCACGCACTCTCCTGTTAATCTGGGACACCTACTGCTGCAGCCTGTCCATTCTGCACAACATCCGTTGCATGTCACTTTGCATGTTCCAAAATTCAACATTGTCAATGACTGCAGCAGGGGTGGTCTGTGTGCCAGTTGTCGAAGGTTGTGCTGTTGCCAGTGCCATGCTTGGAGAAGGAGGTGCAGGGGCTGCTGTCAGTGTTCCAGGAGTGGATGATGTTGAGGGACCTGCAGTGGTGGCTTCTTGGATCGGAGTGGTGGTGCTGGTTGTGGTGGCTGTTGTGGACAGGAATGGGCCCCCTTGGGCAGATGCCCTCCAGATCCCTGTGGCTCTCTCATGGCGATAACGACGTGCCATGTGGCGGAACCCAGACTCAGCACCCAGAATGCGGTGTTAACGCATCACCCTCCTATGGAATTTGCAGATCTGATTGGCATCCATATTGGCTGCTGTTAAAAAAGATGAAGCCAAACATTAGTTACATCATTGTGTGATACAGCTACTGATGATATTAAAAAAATATTTAAAAATTAGCTTAAACAGGCCAAATCACAGTACAGATCCCAGCTTGTCCCTGAGTAAGTACATGTCAACGCTGCCTACACATGTCCTATCTAACAGCACAGCAATGCTCAAAAACATGTGTGCCTACTTAAATGATCTAATCATCATTGTTCTGCCATTAGGCACATAACAAAAGCTGCAAGTCCTCCACATGTGACAGGCCAACTAATGACTATCTTCTGGATGACAATCAAGGGCCACAAGATCTGTGATTTGTAAATGGAATTGCCAGGATGGTATGCAGTTGCTAATCATGAGTGAGTATCCTAGGTTGGAACAAATTAATTTCTGAATTATATGTCTGTGTACTGCACTTGGATCCTCACACCTAGGTACACATATTTCATAACCCTTAGCATGTGCCTCAAGGAGGATGGACATGCAACCCATACTTTCAAACATCAAGGACAGCCATGAAGCTTTGGACAGCTGTCCATGGGTTTAGTCAGTCCACCACAGGGAAAGAGGGTGTCCAACTATGATAGACACAAACATTGTACAATCACATCCACATTTATGTTCCTAATTGCGGACAATTGTCAACATAATTTGATATCACCAATACCTGTCCTACAACGAGCACACAGATGCAAGCACCCATCTGGGCTTGAGCTGCATGCACACCTATGACATTGTACTCCAGTGCCACATAAACGTAGAACAACATGTGGAGCTAGATGCTGCTAGGAAGTCAAACATACAGTCCTGCATGTTCATTAGTTAACAGGGAGGCTCAAGTCTGTGGGTAATACTTCAGAATCCCTGCTTTGTGTGATTCAGTGTATGACTTGTTGACTAAATCATGAAAATGGCTACCTCCAAATTTTTCATTGCAAGAAATGTAACAACAAATATCACCCTATTCACAAGGCCATGCCTACAGCGCTGCACTACAATCCCAAATGATGACTCTACGCCATTGATTGTCCAACTCAAATATGGAAAAAAAAGTAAAACTCCAGTCACGTCACATATGAGATCATGTACCAGCACATCATACCTTGCTATGTGCCCAACACACAGGAGTCAATCACACAACAGCTGCAAACACAACACAGAACTGAAATATCAACACTTACTGTATATGTCTGGGTCCGCAAATCAAGCCACTTCTCCAATTGTGTAGGGGGCAGGTTCACCTGTAAAGCATGGAAGGGTGAAATGTGATCAATGTCTGTGACCTGTCCAACACTTTGAAGAAAAAATTGCTGTGTGTGGCATTATATCTGATAGTGCAGCCCCTCAGGTATGATGACACTCCAACAGACATACCACTGCAAACATGTATTGACCCTGTCACTCCAGTGAGTGATAACACACATATGCACACATTCAGTGGCCCTACCAATTATGTGGTAACAAACATGAATCCTCAATTGGTTGCAGATTCATTTACAGAGTGTACTGCATTTATTCATTTGTTGTTATGAGTGACATGCAATGCCACGTTCCTGGTGCACTGCAATACCAGTCACTCAGGTATTGTGCCTTGTGCATCAAGGGTCAATCAGTTACTGTGTGATGCTCATGTGGCTTCAGTTTAGCTAAAAAAGTATTATGCTTTCTATGGTCCATTACATGTGGGCCTGTATTGTCTGTAGGTTACATATGCTACATTGATAGTGTTCCCTGAGCCATTTATGCCCCCTATGACACCATAATGGCAGGGATCCTGTGTGTTACTTGATGACAATCTGACGCTAAACATGGATTGGCCATTTATCTAAATTAATACAACAAATAAATATATGCTGACAGTGTCTATTTTGGTCATCCATAACAGAATGCATGGGCACAGGTGTAGTCATTGCACCTGAAATATGTCACTCATTGCCCTGTGTACCCATATCGGGTATTGGAATTCACAGTTAGCCACATTCATCCTCTTACATTAGCCAAGTTGGGTGATCTGCAGGTATTCAACAAACTGACACTGTCCTATTATTGAAACATGGTTTAGCAAATGTCCTAATGGGGCAATCTTGATGATGTAGGTTTCAATTTGTATGCACCTTGGGAATGGCAGCAGTCACAGGAATACTGGTCTTCTGATCTTAGCATACACCCATGTCTGTGATAGCCTTCATACTGGGAAGTTAGCTATTGTACATATGCTGCACTAGATCAGCAGGGGTGTACCAAACGTAAAGTAGCAAAGTATTTGGGTACTTTATATGTATGATGGAATCGGTCAGGGGTCCCTTGCACAACATCATGCAAGTAATAAATTGTGACCATGCAATCACCAACTTCAGGTATCCCATGATGACTCAATAACTTATGAGAATTGCATGGTTATAAAGTGACACAGGTGGCAAATGCATCAGCTCTGTTCCAGCTTTTGTGCCCAAGGCAAATTAAAACACACAGGAACAACGAACAGAGGGCCAGATATATTTTTTATTCCTCAATTTGCATCATTTGCTTCATGTTTTACACTACAGCTATGGAAAGTAGCTCCAAACATTCAGATATGAACCCGTGTGCATTGCTTTGGCATCCATTTCCAATTTAATTGCGGCACAAACCAAGTCAAAGTATCAGCCTAAGATATTACCTGATCGCTTTTTGGAGGATAGGGTCTCTATAGCTCCCCTACTGCTCTGGATTAGATGTTGGTCAAACCCTATGGCAAAACTTGTCCAAGACTGTATTTCTGATTGTTTACAACTGGAAAATTCAAATAGGATTCCTTGGCTTATGTTTCTGCGAAAATCCTTTGAGAACCTAGGGCTTAGGCACATGTTTGATGAACCCCATTTGCTAACTACAAACTCTAGGTCTGTTTTGAAGTCTACTTATTACAATCATATATCAGAGCTGAGATTTTATAGTTCCCTGAAATTGAAATCTTTCGATCCCTATTCTCGGATCGTGACTGTTTCATGCCTTGAACCCTATTTGACTTGGTTCTCAAGTTTTAGAATAATTTCTCTTTTAACACTTTTTATACTTAATCTAATTCATTTTAAGGTAGCTTTCCCCGAACCATGTTTTTGGAAAAAGGATTTACCACCTTGTCCCTGTGATTCCAAATCAACTCAGAGTACCTCGCATTTTCTTCTTTTTTGCCCTCTATATGCTGCTCCTAGAGGGGCTTTTATTCTACCCATTTTACGTCCTCTTAGACCCATTCACTACAAGGAAGCTCTACTATATCTTCAGAGATTGCCAGATATTCAAATTTGTCATCATGTATTAGATTTTGTTACAGCTTCTTTAAGTATCAGGAAAAGGCCTATTCCATTTTACATTTTTTATATGTATGTACAGTTTATCATTTTAAGCTAATACTTGTATTTTTCTGATTTTGTGATTTTAATCATGTTATTATATTTATCTGTTTATGTTAAGGGGTTTCAGATTGGATGTTTATGCAGTGTTTTTAGTAATGGTTTTTAAGTTTTATTTGTGTTTTATATTATTTATAGTTTGGTAAATGTGTTCTGGTTCACACTTTTATGGCTATCGCCGAATAAAGTTATTTGACTGACTGACTGACTATTACCTGAGGTTAAGAAGAACTTTGTACGTATGGCCAGGAATACAGTTCAGACATGTATTCCAAATAATTGGGTACCACATTAATTCCTTGCTTTAGCTTGTGAAATACATATCTTTCCTGGTACACTCACAGACCATGAATGAAACATATGTTTGAGCCGCATTACCATCATCTATTGACGTCAAAGCAACACTAACTTACAAGATCAAGTTGTGTTTTGTGAGTTTGTGCAGCTTTTGCGTCAACAACTGACGGTAATGTGTAGCAAATATTGTTTAAATCAGGGCCACTGCATATTTAACTTGCATTCCACATGTCCAAAAACATTGCATGCAGCATTTCAACAAATCTGCTACTGTCACTACAGAGCATTTAAATGTACACACTCACCAACAGGGCCACCAATCACCACACCCAGGTGCTCCAGCAGGTGTTGCTCTCTGGCAACAAGGTCAGCCCAGCGATGCTTGAGTTGGTGGTCGTTGTGCGGTGTGTTGAAAATTCTCCTCAGATGGTACAGCACATTGGACCACCTGAGCCTCCTCGCCTCCATGTGATACTCCTCTATCACCCTGCCACCAGCCTCAGTCATCAGGGGGAGGAAGTGGCACATCAGCCAAATGATTGCCCCCAGCTCCTCCTCACCCATTCTCCACAGACGTGGCCTACCCAACATCACCAAAATAATAGTTATAGGAAAGGGTACAGAGGAAAATACAGGGAAAGGACAGAGGAAAATGAAAGTTAAGTAACCCACAAACAACCCAACAATCCCCAAACTAACAATACCCTTTACATACTCCCAACAGTACAAAGACAAAATTAGACACCAAATATTACAAAAACACACTTACACTGAACAACTGAGACAATTACTAAAACAACAGATGACAAATAGGATGGCACACAGGAGGCAAAAGCACAATTTGGACAGACAAAACTATAAAAATCACAGACTGCAAAGTGAAAGTGAAAGTACACCCACTGTACCATTTCTGTAAACAGGAAATCCTATTACATCACTTCCTGTCTCAAATGCGGTGCGTTTTTATTATGATGCATGAACATTTTATGATGCTTATAGGCTGTGTGGTAAATTATTTTGACGCAAATGCTTCAAAATTCCCCCGCATTCATAGTTCCATATATTTTTCATTGGTAACCAATTTCATGGGGTACAGTGTAGGAATTACCTCTCGGGCCCAATGTATGCATAATGGCTGTGAGTGTCATTTTTCAACTATGCACAGGATAGATAGAGGACAGTGGATAATGGCAATGTTACAAGAATAAGCCATCACATGTACTGGAATGTAGGCTACCACTTCCTGGTCACTTGTTTGTATACTACCCATGAGTCAGGCATTTGAAAATGCTATGTAGGTACAGTGTTTGTGACACAGAGTCCCAAAACCAATCCAAAAATGTAATGTCACTCCACAGTTTGAGTCATATAAATGACCTATGTTTCTCTTGTGGCAGTGGAGGACCAGCAGACCAAGCTGCATGTGTTCACATATTTCCAGTGGTTAATTGCACAAAGGTGTCCAGTTCAAGTGTGTGGCCATGTGTACCCTGTGTCATTATTGGCCTCCATGTTGTCACAGTTACGTGCAGGTCTAGTCATGAGTCTGTGGAGCCATTCCCTGCATTAACAGAGTATCCTTCAAAGCAGAATTGACCAAACGCCAAAGAGGAATTGACAACATACATGGGGATAGTCCAGCTTTGGCACTGCAGACGTTTTATGAGGCTGACAACAGGGCAACCTTGGTGTGCTCACAAACGTAATGGATCAGTAAATAGAAACCAGCAGGTTTCATCACAACATTTGTACACAGGGTGGCCTCTAAAACTCCCACTGCAACAGGGAACATCAGTGCCTCTGTGCTGATTAATCTCACAGTTAGTCACCACGCAAGCACCATCATTGGGTTGAAGCCAATGTGAATCTGTGTGTACACAAGTGATTTATACGGCAATGCACAAAAAGGATATACATAAAATGTCAGCTTCTAAGCCATTCCAGGCAGCAGCAATGGCAGTGCAGGTTCAAGTGGCTGGTCTGCATGGAAGTGCTCACAGGTGTGTGCAGCTTCAGTCTCTTACAAATCCTGTAGGTGAGAATCAAGTTCAAAGGGCCAACAGTACCTTTCACATGGGAAGCAATGGACAGGTGATTACAGGTCCTACAGACTACCAGGCAGTGCACTATCGGACCTGCAGTCCATTCAGACAGATGAACTAGGACTATGACATGCCATACGAAAGAGGGTAGCACACTGGAGTCAGAATGTAAGTCTGGGTGTGTGTAGATGAAGGATTATCAGGGTACACATAGTCCAGTTACAGGGCCCCCTAGAGAAGGGTGGGGAGAGACTGAAAACATGCCTGTGGTAGGACTTATAGCCTGGGATGGCATGCGTAGGGCATGTCTTGTGAGCAATGCTTGGCATACCTAGGGCACTCGTGCTATCCACTTGCAGCTTACATGGACTTCTTGTCACACATGCTGCTTGCAGAGATAGCTGATGTCACACTTACTGCTTTCAAGGGTCTGGTCATACATTCCTGTTACCAATGCTATAGCACACTCACTGCCTCATGTAAGAAGTCGTTTTTTAACTTATATTTGATGGTGTCTTAGTTGTGTTCCATATGCTGCAATGAACCATGTTGCAAACATGGATGTGTGCCATAGCTGTGCTACTCTGATATTACCCTTCAGATATGAAATGGACAGGATATATGTCATTTACACTGTGTGTGAAGTTGGGTGTACATTCATAACCATCAAATGTGATGTGGCTTTTTCAGTATCCTAATCTGTATATCTACAATCCTCCATGAGGCTAAAATCTGATTATGATTCCTAGGGATCATGTGATGCATAAATAATTACCCAGACCATGATTTAGTGATGAAGTGAAGTGTTTAATGACATATGGTAAGACAGTGTTGATGGTGACTAGAGTTAAAAGTTTTGTACAATGTGTTGTCTCCGACGCAATCCTGCTGCAGTGCTTGGATGGTCCACCTCATGTTGATGGACAACATCCTCCTCGTCGTCCTCTTCAAACACTTGCGGCTCTGGTTCATAGAGGGGAATGTTCCTCCTTCCACATATGTTGTGCAGGATGGCACAGGTCAAAATGATCTTGCAGACCATTTCAGGTGAATATAAGAGGCTGCCTCCGGTGATGTCGAGGCTCCTGAATCGTGACTTCAGGATGCCAAAAGTCCTCTCTACTATGGTGCGTGTCCTCTGATGTGCCTCATCATAGGCACGCTCTGATGCTGTGCTTGGGTTGGCAAATGGGGTCATGATCCATCAGCTGAAAGAGAAAATGAGTAAACATTTTTTTATGTAGCTTGCACCATGATTATCACTTTGCATGGCAGTTGTTATCTTGTGTTGTATATGACTCATCTGTATTTGTGTTATTGTGTGGAATCCTAAGCTTCTAGGATGTACCACCAGCATTAGGTTGTTTAATTATCTGAACTGGTGTTTGGCTGATTGACCGGATATCAACTGTATTTTTGTACACTTGCAGTACATTGTGTACTCCCATGCATTATGTCATGTGAAAGAAGTGTCCATGTGTCTTCACTGGGGGTGACATGATACTTCCACACACAGAATCGATTCCACAGTGGTGGTAACACGGTTGCACTATGTGGCCTGAAGATCCCATCCAATTCAACATATGTAATAGCATGTGAAAAACAACAGTGAGGACCTTTGATTTGGCTAGGTAACAATGTACAACACATCTCCATAAGTTGACAGCACTGAAGTGTTGAAAATTGACAATGCAAAAATAATCTATGTGTGACAAGTTCTATGCAAACCTATTTTTGTGCCCTCACTGAGTTGGCTTATGTGCAAACATGTACTTACGCTACTGAACCTGCTCCAGGTAAGCTGGCTAACGTGGTTGTGGGGGTTTTTGTCAGAAGGTCCATATGCCTGTGCATCTGTTGTGTATATGTGTAATTATCTCAATCCGTATGTGTAGCAATGTGCACTTTACAATAATGTCACATCAACATGTGTTCTTAGCACAGATCACTTGCTTATTGGTAGCGAGCAATGTCACCCCAGGAGTGATATGAGATGTTGGTACTGCCTCAATGATTCCATGTCAACTTCATTAGACTCATCATCATCATGCTATGTGTCTCATGGTGTTTGACCTGCAGCGAAACACATTACAAACCCCTTACATAGTTCTTATTGGTTGGAAGGATGTGTGATTGATTGTTATTGATGTGATATTGTAAGATTCATCTTCCAAGTTGTACTGCCAGTTAAGGCCATGTCATTGTCACTGTGTGGTTTTAAATTGGTCCCTTGTGGCTCTGTCGTGTCATCTGTTGTTATTTGCATCTGTCATTTGTCCATAGGTGTGTATCTCATTGGGTCAGGATATCAAACATGACTAGCAGTGTCAAACCTCAGTGTCTTCCTGGCCATGTGTCAATGTAGTGATGTATGTGTTGTGTGTCCTACAGGGTTGCTGTGCAGTATGTGTATAACTGGGTTTCTGTACTTACCAACAAGTATGCCTTTTCCATATCGTCCATCCTGGAAGTGTTGATTGATGGTGCAGTGACGGAAGATGAATGAATCATGTATACTCCCAGGATACTTTGCCACGATGTTGGTGATCAATCCCCAGTGATCCACAATGGCCTGCACATTGATGGAGTGTGTATGCTTCATGTTGCGGTATAGATGCTCGGTTGCAGCAGGTGGCACAATCCGTACATGTGTGCAGTCAATGGCACCAAGCATGTAAGGGAAGCCGTTGATTTTGTAGAACCCCTGTTGGTCTCCTGCTGCTTCTGCTGTGTGTGGGGAAGCTGATGTGGCGGAGTGTGAGGGAGATGATGGCATCCAGTACCATGGGTAGGAAGGCAGAGAATGAGGGCTGTGAGATTCCGGCAACCAGCACACCAGTTGTTTGAAAATAGCCACTTGCCAACATGTGGAGGACAGCTAGCAGCTTGGTCTCTGGTGAAATGGTAGGGGGTGTCTGCAAGCTGGGTGCCAACTGTGGCTCAATGTTGCGCAGCAGCTGCTGTATGGCTTGCCAGTTTAGTCTGTACCTCTGGGTGATGCCATGTTCCCTGAGGCCCAGAAGGGTTGTCCTGGTCTGAAATATCCTCTCCTGCCTTCTGCGTTTCCTTTGGGGTCCCTGTTGGTGTGGTGGAAGCTGCTGCTGTTGGTCCTGTGCTCTGCGTCTTTGTGCATGTTGGATGAAGAGCACCTCCATGTCTTCCTTTTGGAGCTCTGATGTTGCTTCTGTGTGTTTTCCTTAAGTACTGGTGCGTTTGCCCCATTTTAACGTCTGCCCTGACCCAGGCGTTAATTTTTTACGCAAATCGGGCTGTGCGCCATTTTCCGACTCTGCCTCCCAGCCGTGCAGCATTTTTGCGCAGTTGGATAAATAAGGCGCACGGAAACGCCTACTTTGCATGTCATTAATGCAAGGCAGTTTCACGCATCCAGAAAATGACGCACACAGCGGAATTTTGATGTTCATGTGATCGGGCGTCAAAGTATAAATATGGTGTTAGGTATGCGCCAAATTTGCTTGAAATAAATGACGCAAATCCGGCACAAGCAGAGTACAAATATGTCCCTTAACTTGATTTACGCTCAGGCCCAAATCCTTCATAAAACTCACACAGTGAACAAGTACTGACTGCATAGCATTTCCTGTACCTACCATCAAAACTGTGTCATCCTCAAATAATAAAATCAGGATTTGTGGAGACGGTACCTGAGCCAAATCACATGCTTTGTCCATCAAAAACTTTCTGATGTTGTTGATTCAGAAAGCGAATAAAAGCAGGGCCAGGACTCAGCCCTGTCTCACTACTTTTTCCACATTAAAAATTCAGTTCTCTCCCCCTACTGCATAACTCACACAAGCTGTAATCCTCAAGTACAATTGCCCTGAGAATAAAAGGATTGGTGTCTCCACAGGGTGTACTTACTAATTAAGAGGTATGAATGTAAGCCTTGCTCAGTTGTTCAGTAGTGCCCAACTCCTTTGAGAATCCGTATGGTGTGCCACAGATGATGATCTTGTCTTCAGCCCATGTCTGTAGCCTGGACAGTAACGTCCTGCCCATCAGCTTAAGGGTGGAATCCAGCAGGGATATTGGTCTGTAACAACTTGACTCCATCTTATTATCCTTTTTAAAGATGAGCACACTCATTGACTGAAGCCAAGAGGAGGGTGGGACCTGTTTTACAACAGCTTTTAAAACATTGTGATGAGAGGATCCCAAAAGTCAATATTCTCCTTAAACATATCCAAGAATAACCCGTTGGGCTCAGGTGCTTTACATTCCCCTCCACCTACAAAAGTGCTTTTCACCTCCTCTAAACTTATCTTGAGCAGCACCATGTCAAGGCATTTAGGGGCGTTTTTACATGTAATTTCCGCTGCCAGTGCATCACTTTTTATAAGGGAAAAAGTGATGCAACTGTGGTGCAAAGTGCTTGTAAATAAGCCCCCTAGTGCCTTACTGTGTCTGCTTTACAAAGGATCACTCCCCCTCAATTTCCTTAGCATAGATAGCAGAAAAAAATTTCACCTAGTCCTCTAGGGGAATGACTATCTCCACTGACGGGGTCTCGGTTTCCCTAAAGTATGGTTTATTAAACATCCTTCAAAAGGTCATCCCATCTGAGTCGTTATATGCTTTCTGTAGTGTCTCCCATGCCTCTCCTATTATCTCCTTCGCTGCCAGGCCTTTTCACCCTCCTGTGCCGAGCCTTTTTTTGGCTATTTGGGGCAGTTCGCTCAGGCCCTCATAACTTTTTGTTCACATAAGCTACCCACGCCAAATTTGCGTCCTTTTTTACCAACATCCTAGGGATTCTAGAGGTACCCAGACTTTGTGGGTTCCCCTGAAGGAGACCAAGAAATTAACCAATATACAGTGATTTTTTTTTTTTTTTTAAATGGGAAAAAAGGGCTGCAGTTGGCAAGATTACCATCTTCCCAGCTTTCAGGAACAGGCAGACATGAATTGGAAAACCCAATTTTTCAATACAATTTAGACATTTTACTGGGACATACCCAATTTTTACTATTTTTTGTGCTTTCAGCCTCCTTCCAGTTAGTGACCAAAATGGATGAGAAACCAATCCTGGATCCCAGAAAGCTAATGATTTCTGAAAAGTAGACAAAGTTCTGAATTCAGCAAGGGGTCATTTGTGTACATCCTACAAGTGTTTCCTACAGAAAATAACATCTGAAATAAAACAATATTGAACAATATTGAAATTGAGGTGAAAAAAACAGCCATTTTTCTCCACGTTTTACTCTGTAACTTTTTCCTGCGATGTCAGATTTTTGAAAGCAATATACCGTTACGTCAGCTGGACTTTTTTGGTTGCGGGGATATATAGGGCTTGTAGGTTCATCAAGAACTCTAGGTACCCAGAGCCAATAAATGAGCTGCACCTTGCAATGGGTTTTTATTCTATACCGGGTATACAGCAATTCATTTGCTGAAATATAAAAAGTGAAAAATAGGTATCAAGAAAACCTTTGTATTTCCTAAAATGGCCACAAGATAAGGTGTTGATAAGCAGTGGTTATTTGCACATCTCTGAATTCCACAGTGCCCATACTAGCATGTGAGTTACAGGGCCTTTCTCAAATAGACGTCTTTTTTACACACTGCCTTACTTGTTTTGCAATTCTGTGTTCCCTCAAGTCTCCCGATAAAAATGGTACCTCACTTGTGTGGGTAGGCCTAGCGCCCACAAAAGGAAATGGCCCAAAACACAACGTGGACACATCCCATTTTTTGACAGAAAACAGAGGTGTTTTTTGCAAAGTGCCTACCTGTGGATTTTGGCCTCTAGCTCAGTCGGCACCTGGGGAAACCTAGCAAACCAGCACATTTTTGAAAACTAGACACCTAGGGGAATCCAATATGGGGTGACTTGTGGGGCTCTGACCAGGTTCTGTTACCCAGAATCCTTTGCAAACCTCAAATTTGGCAAATAAAAACACCTTTTCCTCACATTTTGGTGACAAAAAGTTCTGGAATCTGAGAGGAGCCACAAATTTCCTTCCACCCAGCGTTCCCCCAAATCTCCCGATAAAAATGGTACCTCACTGGTGTGGGTAGGCCTAGCTCCCACGAAAGGAAATGGCCCAAAACACTACGTGGACACATCACATTTTTTCACAGAAAACAGAGCTGTTTTTTACAAAGTGCCTACTTGTGGATTTTGGCCTCTAGCTCTGCCGGCACCTAGGGAAACCTAGCAAACCAGTGCATTTTTTAAAACTAGACAACTAAGGGATTCCAAGATGGGGTGACCTGTGGGGCTCTGACCAGGTTATGTTACCCAGAATCCTTTGCAAACCTCAAAAGTTGACCAAAAAAACACTTTTTCCTCTCATTTCGGTGACAGAAAGTTCTGGAATCTAAGAGGAGCCACAAATTTCCTTCCACTCAGCGTTCCCCCAAGTCTCCCAATAAAAATGGTACCTCACTGGTGTGGATAGTCCTAGCGCCTACGAAAGGAAATGGCCCAAAACACAACATGGACACATCACATTTTTTCACAGAAAACAGAGGTGTTTTTTACAAACTGCCTACCTCTGGATTTTGGCCTCTAGCTCAGCCGGCACCTGGGGAAACCTAGCAAACCAGCAAATTTTTGAACACTAGACACCTAGGGGAATCCAAGATGGGGTGACTTGTGGGGCTATGACCAGGTTCAGTTACCCAGAATCCTTTGCAAACCTCAATATGTGACCAAAAAAACTTTTTCCTCTCATTTTGGTGACAGAAAGTTCTGGAATTGAGAAGAGCCACAAATTTCCTTCCACCCAGTGTTCCCCCAAGTTTCCTGATAAAAATGGTACCTCACTGGTGTGGGTAGGCCTAGGGCCCACCATAGGAAATGGCCCAAAACACAACGAGGACACATCACATTTTTTCACAGAAAACAGAGGTGTTTTTTACAAAGTGCCTACTTGTGGATTTTGGCCTCTAGCTCAACCGGCCCCAGGGGGGGAGAGAAATGGCCTAAAATAAATTTGCCCCCCCACCCCTGCCGGGGAGTGACCCTTGCCTACGGGGTTGCTCCCCCTGTGTGACATTTGCTAAAAAAAAAAAAGATCCCCGGTGCCTAGTTGTTTCTGCAACCCTTGGGGGCAGATTGACCTAAAATCGGCCATTCTGCCTCCAAGGGGGGCAGAAATGGTCTAAATACAATTTGCCCCTCAGGGGAGCGACCCTTACCTTAGGGTCGATCCCCATCTCTAAAAAAACAAACAGAAAAAACAATTTTTTTTTTTACCCTGGCACCTAGAGGTTTCTGCCCCCTCTGGGGGCAGATCGGCCTAATAACAATAGGCCAATCTGCGCCCAGGTAGGGCAGAAATGGCCTAAAAAAAAATTTGCCCCCCACCTCTCCCCCGGGGAGCGACCTTTGCCTACGGGGTCGCTCCCCTTGCGTGACGTTGGCGCAAAAAAAAAATCCCTGGTGCCTAGTGGTTTCTGCCCCCCTTGGTGGCAGATTGACCTAAAATTGCCCGATCTGCCCCTTTCGGGGGTGGAAGGGCAAGGGCTTCCCCTTCCATCCCTGCCTTGGGGGTGTGGGGGGGCAACCCCTCAGAGGGAGCGCTAGCACTCCCTCTGGGCTCTGTGCCCAGGACGTAATGGTTACGTCCTGGGCACAGGAGCACTGTGCCTCAGGACGTAACCATTACGTCCTGGGCACAGAAGGGGTTATGATGTCCCTACACACTTTCAGGGTATTTCATAAAGCCTTGTAGTGTGGTTAGTTTTACGTATCCTTTGCGCATTAGCTTCAGGCTTTAGGCCTTTGTGCACTTTGCCCTGGATGTGTTTTATTCATTTGCTGGCAGCTTAGAGCCTCTGTGCACTTTGCTCTAAATGCTTTTTATTAGGCTTCGTACTGTTATTTTTCAAATAGCCAGTTCTACGGTGTTGTTTTTGTATTCATATCACACTGTTTTGCCTACTTCAGCACTGGAGTTCTCCATAACATATTCACTCTGTGCTTCAGTCAAGGATACAGTCTGGTACATTGCCGATAGGTGTGGTAGGAGTTTAGATTTGGCATTCCTGCGTAGGGACATTTTGTGATCACAATGACATATTAGTTATAAAATCACAACCACAACTAGACGCTGACTGCCTCGTTGCAGATGCTGAACCAGATCACAGGCCTTTGCTCAGGTATGAGGGCTGATGTCTCCCCAGTGATTCGGAAAAGCAAGCTAGAAGCTTAACATGCTGTGCTCTAAATAGAACAAGCAGAGGGAGAGTAGAAACTGTTAGGCACTATAATAGCTTTGTTCTTATGTTTTACTCTCCTGGTGACTATTTCAATCCTACTGTGTTGTATTGTTCTGGTTATTGCGGCTCACGCCTTATTATCTAAAATACAGTCATTTTATTAAAACATTATATAAAACTTATACTGTCTTTGTCATTGTATATGAGATCATATTGTAAATGAGAGAGTTGGTTTGGATCTGAGTGACCACGACTTCCCTGAGAAGTTCCAAAGATGTCATGCGCTCGGCTGCCTAATCATTTCTTCCCCGTGGGAGAAATGAGGCACTGCTAGTTAGCCGGAGCAAAAACCGGATTTAGGGTGACAGAGTTCCTTACACGTGGGTCAGACTCAGTCCCCCACACCGTTATCAATCCTGCTGCCTAGAAATCCAGTAGTCTCATTTAGGATAATGAGAGCCCACGTGACATGGCGCCGCCAACGTTTGGTCTGGCTCTAATATTTAGGTCCGACTGACTCTCTCGGTCTCATATATATTTTGACTCCTCGGTTCCGTACGCGGAGACGTCTGTGGGGCTGAGGGTTTCCGCCACCACGGGATAGGTACGTCCTATTGCTTAGTGGTTGGTTGTTCAAGCTTGAACTTTGAAAGGAAAAACCCCGATCTTGGTGTGCCTTCTCTGACCTAGAGCTATTATTTTTTTAATAAATGGCGAATCCTAATGTAGTGAATATAGCAATCAATATGCGTCACCCGCTCACAGGACATCTGGTAGCACATGGACTGACGGTCCAGGGGGGTCCGGTCACTTTTGTGGTGGACGCCCATGCAGCCTATAGAACAGAACTTTTTTATTCTTGGGTCGTATTTCCGGCAGTTGATGGGGTACAAATACTTTTCACGAATACACTGTTGCGAATGTCCCTGGACAGTACAGGGCTTACGCATACTTAGAGATACCTTTATCTTATCAAGAACACCATAATTGGCTTGATGGCGCCCTCCCACACACAGAAGCACAAGTGAGGTTAGGTCCACTGAGTAATGATGGTCCGACCTGGCCTTTATTAGCTACTTACACACCATATCCTGCGGTTGCAAATTTAGCAGTGGCTGACGTGCGTCGTTTATATATAGACTTAGCGACTACATACAGAAGACTGGTTCAGTTTGTAATGCAGGCATTAAATACTAATGCAGCGCATGCTGCTCCGGCTCACCCACAAGCAGTGGTTCCGGGTATCAATCCAGCCACTGTACACTCAGTTATGGGTAAGGTACCGGCTAAACGTGAGGAGAGTCCATTTTGGCTGGCGCAAAAAATTAATACGCTGGAAGCAGTATTTCCCCATACGGGACCTCAGGATAAACATAGAATATTGACGATGTGTTTGCCTTATGGCATGGTTCCTCCGGTGGACCTTTGTAATACCTGGGGCACGGTGTTTGCCGCGCTCTACACTACGGCACACGGTACACCGACATTAGCTAATTTACCGGAAGTGCTTAAACAAATTCAAGATGAATATGGGGCTGCCCCTGCCTTAGATTTGGGCATGCAGTTAATGGGCAATTTTGCCGCGGTTTCTTCTATTATTTTGAGTAATCTCAAGGGAGAGGCAGTAGCACTAGCAGTGCGAATGCGTCTTCGGGATGTTCCGCAGATTGATCAGGAGCGGGAACTTCCGAGAATAATAGCAGAAACATATTCCAGTATTGGTCGCGATAGCCTAGGGGCTAGACCACAAAAACCCCAATTACAGGGTAAAAATAATAAAGATAATGCTAAACAGCAGCAGCCTGAGGGTACTAAAAAGCGCTGGGAAAAGAAACAGCAAACACCTAAGAAAGATGGGGGGCACTCTCCGCAACCGGAGACCCCACAGAATAAGTATAATCTCAGGAATAGGGATAATTCGAAGACGCCTGATAGATATCAGTATACTGATACACGCCAATCTCGTTCCTTTCAGGACTCCTCAGAGAAGAGAAGTGAGAGAGGTGGCCGGTCAGAGCGGAGGACGGAGTACGTGAAACCAAGACAGGATTCACAACGCTCAACGGAGGTTTCTATTAAACAAGAAGAGAAACCGCTGCAACAGAAGCAGCAATTTAAGAAGAAGAAAGTGGCAGCAGTCTCAGTTAGACATGCCGCTCAAGAAGAGAGTTCTCTTGACGAACAAGACATGGGCGTTAGCACTGTTAGACAGCGCGGCAGAGGTCACAATAGTTCGCCGGAGTCTTCTAGAGCATCTGGAGGTGAAAGCAACTGATGACTTCATACAAGTCGAAACGGCAGATATGCAAGTCTCTGATCCTGATAGGGTTTATCAAGTGACTCTACGATTAGAAGTGGACATTGACCGCATTGTACACGCCATCTTTTGGGACCATGTGGTAAAATCATATGATGTTCTGCTGGCCGAACAGGATTGGCCACCTGACTTTGTTCGCGACTCTCCGGTTGGGGAGGAGGTTATTGCACCTTCCTTCTCACCACTTGTTCCGAGAGAACTAGCAGAGTCCTATAGTAAATCATGGGCTCTAGCACAGGCCCCCGCCCTATATAGAAATAACGTGGGGTGGGATAGACAATCACCTTATCATGTAATTCCAATAAAGGGCGAACCTCAGCCACAGCCGCAGTATCCTATCAAATTTGAGGCAAGGGCATCGGTTAGGAAAATTCTTACAAAATTGGAGTACCAGGGTGTTATTGAGCCCTGTGTCTCGCCGATGAATAATCCCTTATTTCCTTATTTCCGGTTGCTAAACCGGACCATTCATATAGGATAGTGGTGGATTACAGACATTTGAATAGTCATACACGCACATATGCAATACAGAATTCACATAGCGCAGCGCTTATGAATAATATAGTACGTAAGAAATACAAAACAACGTTAGATATCTCGAATGGATTTTTCTGCCAAAATATAGCGCCCGAAAGTCGGGACTATACCAGTTTTAGTGCGTTTGGCTCTCAGAAAAAGTTTTGTTGTTTGCCTCAGTGGTATAAGAATAGCCCAGGACTGTTTTCGGCTCGTGTGACTGAAATGCTACACGAGTTGGACCCTGAAGCGTTATCATATGTTGATGACATGTATCTGATAGACGATGAGATTCTGCAACATCTAAGGCATGTATCGCGCATTGTTGTGGGGTTTGCTGATATTGGCTATAAGTTTAATTTTAAGAAATCAAAGATTGCCTTCCTCAGCGTCATTTTCCTGGGATATGAGTTGTCGAGTGAGGGCAAGAGCTTAGCGCCACATTTTTGGGAGAAATGTGCTTTATTGCAGCCTCCTAATACGGTTCGGAAGCTCCAGTCATTGTTGGGGTTTCTGAATTTTGGCAGAACTTACATTCCTGATTATGCTACGCGTATAAAACCCTTATACGACTTGATCCGCCTGAATTTTTCGAGTAGATTTTGGACAATTGAGCATACACACATACTACGAGAGTTACAGACTGATCTCTTAGCGGTTAAACACTTACACACACAGGACAATAAGACACATTTAGTCATCAGGGTGATACCTGGGGCTGTTGGGTTTACGTATGTCACCTTTAATGAGGGTGAGACAGTCCCGATTGCATACAAGTCCCACTTGTATTCTGCTGCAGAACAACGATTTGCACAGACTGAGAAAATACTCACTGCAGTACAGATGGCTGTGATTAAAGAAAGACCGCTTGCCCAGGACCAACGCATCATTGTCGTTTCCCCGATTCCGGCCTTAGAGGCTGTTACAAAAGCGAGTGTTCCTAATTCGAAAGCTTTACACCCGCGATGGATACAATGGGCTACGTCTTTGACAGCCACTGATGTAGATTACATATTTGACCCTAAACTGCAGACTCAAGAATTTCTTCAATATGAAATGGAGTACCCAGTTCCTGCTGGTACGTTGCCTATTGACCAATATCAGGTGGTCATGTATACTGATGGCTCTGCGCAACCAGCGGTTGGGACTAAACAACAGTATTCTGCTGCATGTGCGGTGGTGAGCGGCACTATCAAATCAAATCAAATCATTAACATTTATAAAGCGCGCTACTCACCCGTGCGGGTCTCAAGGCGCTAGGGGAAAAAGGGAGGTTAACGCTGCTCGAACAGCCAGGTCTTTAGGAGTCTCCGGAAAGCGGAGTGGTCCTGGGTGGTCCTGAGGCTGGTGGGGAGGGAGTTCCAGGTCTTGGCCGCCAGGAAGGAGAAAGATCTCCCACCCGCCGTGGAGCGGCAGATGCGAGGGACTGCAGCGAGTGCGAGGCCAGAGGAGAGGAGGAGGCGGGTGGGGATGTAGAAGCTGAGGCGTCTGTTGAGGTATTCCGGTCCCTTGTCGTGGAGGGCTTTGTATGCGTGGGTGAGAAGTCGGAAGTTGATCCATTTGCTGACTGGGAGCCAATGCAGGTGTCTCAGGTGTGTGGAGATGTGGCTGCTGCGGGGTACGTCGAGGATGAGGCGGGCCGAGGCATTTTGAATGCGTTGCAGGCGATTTTGGAGTTTGCCTGTGGTCCCGGCGTAGAGGGTGTTGTCGTAGTCCAGGCGGCTCGTGACGAGGGCGTGGGTCACGGTTTTTCTGGTGTCGGCGGGGATCCAGCAGAAGATCTTGCGGAGCATGCAGAGGGTGAGGAAGCAGGCGGAGGACACGGCGTTGACTTGCTTGGTCATGGTAAGAAGAGGGTCCAAGATGAAGCCGAGATTGCAGGCGTGGTCTGTGGGGGTCGGTGCGGTGCCGAGGGCCGTGGGCCACCAGGAGTTGTCCCAGGCGGACGGGGTGTTGCCGAGGATGAGGACTTCCGTTTTTTCAGAGTTCAGCTTTAGGCGGCTGAGTCTCATCCAATCTGCGACGTCCTTCATACCCTCTTGTAGGTTGGTCTTGGCGCTGGCGGGGTCCTTGGTGAGGGAGAGTATAAGTTGGGTGTCGTCGGCGTAGGAGGTGATGATGATGTTGTGCTTGCGTACGATGTTGGCGAGGGGGCTCATGTAGACATTGAAGAGTGTCGGGCTGAGCGATGAGCCTTGAGGTACGCCGCAGATGATCTCGGTGGGTTCTGAGCGAAACGGAGGGAGGTAAACTCTTTGGGAGCGGTTTGCGAGGAAGGAGGCGATCCAATCCAGGGCCTGGCCTTGGATCCCGGTGGAGCGGAGGCGGGTGATTAGGGTGGGGGAAGTGTTCTGCCCCCGACATACTTACACTAAAACCTTGGGGGATTGCACAGCACAGCTGGCTGAGCTCAAAGCTCTATTGTTAGTGTTGGAGCACGCGGATCCGGCGATTTTGACCTTGCTGGTCTGTGACTCCTACTACTGTGTTCAGTCTTTCAATGAATATCTGCACTATTGGAAGATGAATGGGTTCAGAGATTCTAAAGTCAACACCATTAAACATAAATTGTTGTGGGGTAAGGTTGCGGATCTGAAAGAAACGCTTCCTAAGGTCCATGTTGTGCATACACTTGGACACCAGCGCATTGGAATACACGCTGCTGGGAATACTTTGGCTGATGAAGCCGCAAAGTCGGCAGTGGCTGTCGCCACTGTGGCCGCAGTGACTCGTTCGAGTTCCAAACCAGACACAGAGATTTCGGCTGCCATAAAAGATACGGCTTTTCCTAAAGGATTTCCTTCTAAATATGGTTACTGCTTGAGTAGTGCGCTAAATGCTGTTGTTAATATTCCAGGCATTGGTGTATGTGAACTACCCAATAAAATTGAGAGACCTCGATTAATTTCTGCAGCACATGAGGGGGTGGCATCTTCACATGCTGGTGTGGCTGCCACGATTTCACTTTTACAGGCTCGTTACTGGTGGCCTGGTCTCTATAAAGAGACAAAGCAGTATGTCCTTTGTTGTGACGTTTGTCAACAAATTAAAGCTTTGTTGGCTAGACGCCCGCAGCAGACGCCCTTTCTGATTTCAAATAAACCTTTACAGTGTGAGTACTTTGATCATTGTGGTCCGCTGACACCAGATAGTGCATACAAATATATATTGGTTGCTGTAGATTCGTGCTCCACATTTGTGTGGGTATGGCCACAACTCTCGGCTGACGCTTGGACTGTTATTAAAGATTTGAGCATCTTTGTCAATACATTTGCAGTTGCGGCTTTTCATTCGGACCAGGGCCCTGCTTTTGCCTCTAAGGCATTCAGGGACACCATGGCTTCGTTGGGGGTCCAACTCCAATTCTCGTCTCCATTTCATCCCGAGGGAAATTCTGTTGTGGAGCTTTTAAATCGTGATTTAAAGCAATCCTTAACGGCCAGAGTTATAGGTACGGTCGTGGTTGGCTAGCCCACCTGTATGGAGTACAGAGAGCACTTAATAACTTGCCTAGAAGGTCACTGGGGGGGTCGTACTTCATATGAGTGCCTGTTTGGAACACGAATGTATGTTCCTGATCTAGATGGTCCTGGTGTGGAGGCGGCGGATACGCCCTTTGACATAAATGATCGTGTCACTGTTTTGCAGGATTTACAACAATTCCGTGAAGATAACTCTTCTGCAAATGCTGCCTCCTCAGGAATTAAGGATGAGCCAGTAACTCCTACTGGTTGGATGCCCAGGATTGGGGATCTAGTGCGTGAAAAGGTCGCAGTAAAGAAATAATTTGGTCCTTCTTATCGAGCACCTGTCCCTGAGTTAGGGGTTAGCGGCACGAGAACTGTAATTTTACCGCCGCTGCAAGGGGCCAAAGGAAATCGCTTTGTTTCCATTGATAATGTCAAGTTACAACATGTGGCCGATTCTGCACAGCAGACCAAGAGGGACACCCAGTAGTTCCGGAATACCTTTCACTACTGGGGAAGAAGTCCCGCTGCAGGTGATTTACACCGACGCTGTTTCCTCTCCGAGCTTGGGGAGGGTGGATGATGATCTTGCGATTGTTCCACAGACGACGATTAATATGGAATCTTTTGATCAAGTTGCTGTACGTTCTACTGATGTTTCTGAACATGTGGTTTATAGCGTGCCTAGGCGAGAGCTTCCATCTGCTTCTTTGTTCACAATTGCACCTTTTGCAAGAACTCCCTCTGGCTGCTTCAACGACGCTGATGATGCAGTGTCCAGATCCTAGTCCTCGATGTCTTCTGTCCGAGGTCCACGTAAGCTGCTGGGTTGGCTTAAACGCACATATTTTGTTTTTCCTTGGAACTATTTGTGGCTTTTTATGGCTGTAATGTTTTTTTTTTTTTATGGTTGGGATTTGTGGTTACTTTTTTTCTAGTAATACATGGTCATTTTCTTCCTGATCGATCTGACATTGAGCATGTGGAGACTGTGTTAAGACCACATTTTTAGTCTCATATGGTTCGAAGAGACTTGTCCAATGTAAAAATTTCTGCAATATCGATTCCGGATGGGATTGTGTGGGATAAAGTAATGTTTGATATATATGGTCCCACTGAATTGATTCAAATACCGTATGTCCTCAAGTTATCAATGAATTATATTGTTATACCAGGCATTGTTTCTGATGATTGGGATGTGAAGACAGTAGATTCTATGCTAACAGATTTGCAATATTATACTGTCTATGACGATGAAGATGCTTATCAATTTAGAGATAATCATGGTGACATGTTTTGCTACAACTATTATGGACACCACTTTATTCATAAAGCTAGTAGCCCTAAGTCCATATTTAATTATGTGCAATGGGAACATTGCTCGACTCCTCCACAAGGGAGTTCGAAAACATATTATGATAAATTTGCATATTTTTCTGGGCATAATCAACAAAATGCTAGGTCTTACTATTTTAAAGGTACTCCGTATTCTAATAAGCAAATGTTATTGACCGATACTAAATTACTGTATTCAAATTTGTTTGTATCTAAACTTTCGGTCAAGGGGTATGAATACTGGTTTAAGACTGTTGACTTAAAAAGTGTTTGGGGTACGAAAAATTGGCAGATGCAAGGCAGGGACACATTATTTAGAGCATGTATTATCCCTGTGCAGATGATTTTCCTCAATGACACAGTACAACAGACTAGCTGTTTGGGCTTGGCGACAATTAGAGAGTTAAATTTGCCTAGTATACCTGTCCCTTCCAAATTAAACAACTGGCAGCACTATGTGAATGCTACTTTTAGTGAATTTACACATTGGGTCCAGAATGGTACGCTTAAC
This sequence comes from Pleurodeles waltl, assembly GCF_031143425.1. Lineage (NCBI taxonomy): Eukaryota > Metazoa > Chordata > Amphibia > Caudata > Salamandridae > Pleurodeles > Pleurodeles waltl. Next base: position 457,747,486 of record NC_090440.1, on the reverse strand, counting down.
ACTTCATCGATACATCCGGGCGGGTGGTTATTATGGCCTGTAGCCACTAATAAGTGTCATCAACGTTTTGTCACCTCTTCAGGGGGGTTCAGGACTAGTAGGGCAGACCCTCGTTACATTTCACCAGAACATGCTGATATTATAACTACATACAGAGTGGGGAAGCTTTGTCAGCAATGGTTGAAGTCATCCACGCTGGATGCAGTTAAGTCACATCTCACGTTACTGTCTAATAATACTGATTTACAAGATTTTTTGTCAGGTCCGAAGGTACCACGGAAGAAAAGGTTCTTATACGAAGTTTATAATGAGATTTGGAAGCTTTCACAACAGGAGGCTGCAGCCCGGTTGAGGCAGATTGACCAGGAAAACCTGATGCAGACTTTGGGGGTCATTCCGACCCTGGCAGTGAACGACAGAAAGCACCGCCAACAGGCTGGCGGTGCTTTCCTGCCCATTCTGACCGCGGCGGTAAAGCCGCGGTCAGAAAAGGGGATCCGGCGTTTTCCCGCCGGATTTCCCCTGGCTGGGCTGAAACTCCATGGCGGCGCTGCAAGCAGCGCCGCCATGGGGATTTCGACCCCCTTCCCGCCAGCCTGTTTCAGGCAGTTTTTACCGCCAGGAACAGGATGGCGGGAACGGGTGTCGTGGGGCCCCTGGCATGGGCAGTGCAGGGGCCCCCTAACAGGGCCCCAGCATGATTTTCACTGTCTGCATTGCAAGACAGTGAAAATCGCGATGGGTGCAACTGCACCCGTCGCACCCCTGCAACACCGCCGGCTCCATTCGGAGCCGGCTTCTGTGTTGCAGGGCCTTTCCCGCTGGGCCGGCGGCCGCTCCCGTGGCGGGCGCCCGCCAGCCCAGCGGGAAAGTCTGAATGGCCCCCGCGGTCTTTTGACCGCGCAGCGGCCAATTGGCAGCGTAAGTTTGGCGGGCGGCGACCGCCGCCCGCCAAACTTAGAATGTCCACCTTTGTCTGTTGTTGATAATGGCATGCATACCCTTTATGACCGTGTTTACACGATTGACAGCATTGTTTCCTCTGCTATTGACATTATTAAATCGGACATGTCTTCTTTAAATCATGGGCAGAGTCAGACGCGGTCCATCATGCAGCTGGGTTGGACTCTTCAGACCTTGAAGGCAGGTCGCGTTCCATGGCAGCACATTCTTACCAGAGAGATCTTTGTCTCCTTTAATTTGACTCGTCAACAACAGCTGATGGCTAAAAAGGAAGCGACATATGTTATGTTGCATATTGAGAAATTGGAGAAACTGCCTTTCACGGTGGCTGAGATTCCATCAGCTGAGTGGTTGATTCATGGGGTTATTAATTTGCCTATCTCCACTCTGCAATTTACTTCTTGTTTGAAGCACATTCCGGTGGGTAGATATGAACTATTGGGAGACAGTTACATACACGAGGTGTGGGAGCTTCCCTTTCAATACAGATGTGTTAATGGTTTGAGGGAGGTTTTTCTTAGCGGTAGCGAATGCGAAGCTTCTGTCAGCCATTCCATGGTTTGTAAACAGCTGTCCCTGCATGGGCGTGTAACGCTTCGATTGCTAACTTAGCTTGTTATCTGAAGGGAGTTCCAGTCCCGGTTATTAAAAACACTTTCCAGGTGCTTTCTAACGGCTGTTACATTGTTCTTAACAGCGAACGCCGCTGTGGAATGCGTGCCGGAATAGTTTATGTTGTCGTTGTCAACAAGGCCGTTACGTGCTGCGGGAATGTGTTATTTCCCCCCACTCAAATTAGGGAGATAGCGGACATCTGGCCTCATATTGCTACTTCCAAGGTTAATTTCGACAAGTTGAGTCGGCTAAAAGCTTTATTGTTTCAAAACCATGTGGCCCTTACATCTGCTAGCGAAACCTATGCACTTCAGGTGGCAAGGTCATCGGCAGAGATACAGTCCCTTTTGAATACTAACTTTCAGAGTCACTTCGGTGAAATTGTGGGACGTATATTTAATGCATCCAGCACTGCTGGTATTGCTCATTTTTTCAAAGCCGTTGGTGTTGGTTTTGCTCACACCTTCTCTTCCATATTCCGTTTGATACCTTCGGCTATACACTCTATTTTCGGAAGCATTTTTGGGGGTTTCCCGATTACTTTGGCTTTGTTGGCTGGAGTTTTGCTATTGTTGCTATTTTTTCGCAATGGCTGTCCCGCTGCAACGAGATCCTATATTGCTGCTCCCGTCAGCGCAGCTGTGTCGTGAATGCATGATGCAGCATTTTGGAGCTACACTCCTGGGCCATTTGGAGTGTGACTGGTCTCTGTCATTCAGACCGGTTTTGGATTGTGTGCAACCCGTGTTTCGGTGCCTTTGGTGCTCGTTTGAACATGCACTGGCTTTCTGTCTCTCACTGCAGCGCCATCCAGTGGTCGAAACTGATCTGTTGATGTTCCCGATTAGGGCTCATTCCCAGACTTGTGCACTACGGTTGCGTTTGCTTCGTGAGGCGGTTTATGAGATTCCCTTCCTGGGGGAAGATGGTGTTGTCTCTTTCCTAGGCCCTGCACGGGGTGGCGCCCTGGATGGTTTTGGGGCTTTGGAACACACCTGCTCCATGGTACTTTGTGGCGTGGATCTTCCGATATTAACATATATCGAAGTGGAGGAGCTCCTACGTTCTATTGCTTCTGTCTGACAATTAGATTTTTTTCTCTCCTGCAAAATTGACACTCTATTGAATTTGGCTTTATCGTCACATGTTTCCTAAATTTATGACTTTGTTGTCTTCTGACCTTGTCGAAATATATAGTTTTATGTATTGTTTGTATTTGGGGCATACCGTTATATTATTGGAACCACTTGCTACTGACAAGGGGAGGGTGTATTGTCGTTAGTTTTACATATCCTTTGCGCATTAGCTTCAGGCTTTAGGCCTTTGTGCACTTTGCCCTGGATGTGTTTTATTCATTTGCTGGCAGCTTAGAGCCTCTGTGCACTTTGCTCTAAATGCTTTTTATTAGGCTTCGTACTGTTATTTTTCAAATAGCCAGTTCTACGGTGTTGTTTTTGTATTCATATCACACTGTTTTGCCTACTTCAGCACTGGAGTTCTCCATAATATATTCACTCTGTGCTTCAGTCAAGGATACAGTCTGGTACATTGCTGATAGACGTGGTAGGAGTTTAGATTTGGCATTCCTGCGTAGGGACATTTTGTGATCACGATGACATATTAGTTATAAAATCACTTCCTTGTCCCAATACACGCAAGAGGGAGATTCCGACCAGGGAAACACAACTAGACGCTGACTGCCTCGTTGCAGATGCTGAACCAGATCACAGGCCTTTGCTCAGGTATGAGGGCTGATGTCTCCCCAGTGATTCGGAAAGGCAAGCTAGAAGCTTAACATGCTGTGCTCTAAATAGAACAAGCAGAGGGAGAGTAGAAACTGTTAGGCACTATGATAGCTTTGTTCTTATGTTTTACTCTCCTGGTGACTATTTCAATCCTACTGTGTTGTATTGTTCTGGTTATTGCGGCTCACGCCTTATTATCTAAAATACAGTCATTTTATTAAAACATTATATAAAACTTATACTGTCTTTGTCATTTGTATATGAGATCATATTGTAAATGAGAGAGTTGGTTTGGATCTGAGTGACCACGACTTCCCTGAGAAGTTCCAAAGATGTCATGCGCTCGGCTGCCTAATCATTTCTTCCCCGTGGGAGAAATGAGGCACTGCTAATTAGCCGGAGCAAAAACCGGATTTAGGGTGACAGAGTTCCTTACACGTGGGTCAGATTCAGTCCCCCACACTGTTATCGATCCTGCTGCCTAGAAATCCAGTAGTCTCATTTAGGATAATGAGAGCCCACGCGACAGCCTCCTACATTCTATTACTTTATCTGTATCCCTTTGGTTCACCTTCAATGTCTCCTTCAACTAGTTGTGGGTGTATGGACAGTGTGATTCAAACCATCCATACATCTTCCCGGGACTAGTTCAAGATCGTTGCAATGAGGCCTTTCTTATATGAATGTCTGTATCTGTGAAAATCCTAACAATAAAGTCACTCTCAGAAGTTTCATCAAGGCAGGTTTTGACCTGCTCTGTTTCCTCCTAACCACTGAGATCCCAAGTGCTGTTGGGGTACTGGTTGATAAGAGGGCAAGCAATCTTTCTGCAAGGTAAGCTGAGTGAAATTTTACCCCCAATCTTCCTTGCATGTTTTTGGGTGTGATCCACTCCATGGTACATGATGTTCCATGTTTATCTCAATCAACAACGGGTATGCTGTGCCTAATTTACTGCCCTGCCAGTGTCTTCCCTTGTTTTTTAACTCTTTCCAGCCATGCTGCTGATCTGACTTAGCCTGGGTGCATTCTTTAAGATGATCACATATGGTGTTTGCCCCTGGTGGCAATTGTAGTAAAAGGCATATCTATATATATGTCAATCTCTAAATATATCTATATATCTATATCTATCTATCTATCTATCTATCTATCTATCTATCTATCTATCTATCTATCTATCTATCTATCTCTCTCTCTCTCTCTCTCTATATATATATATATATATATATATATATATATATATTTAGTTATTTATTTAACCTAGTGGTGGTTGCCACTAGGTAGTTGTATTTAGGACCTAGTTTCCATAGGAAGAGTGTTTTTTGTTTTGCCTATAACTTAGGCGCCGCTTGATGAATCGTCACAAAATTTTCAAAACTTGATAAATTTAGCTTCTGTCTTGCATTGGAAGTTTTGGGGTGATCCGTCAAGCAGGCGCTAAGAAAAAGGGGGGCACCCTAAACATGTTTTTCCCATTTATTTTTTCATAGGACCTTTATACACCCCTACAGCCCAAATTACTGAACAGAATTACACCAAATGTGGCACAAAGCTGGATTATGTTCCACCGATCACACTTTTTGTGGTTTGGTGTAAATCCATTCAGTAGTTTCAGAGTAATTAAATGCCCAAAAATATAGATGTATAGCAGAGGTCTTCAAACTGGGGGACAGGCCCCAAGTGATCCTGGGGGGGGTGTCAGACACTGGCCAAAAGAAGCATTGTATAGGTCTTTGTTTTATTCAGAAGCATGTTATTGCATTTAAAAAAAAAGGTAACAGTACTTAACTACAATGTTTGAATAGGTCTAGACATATTTAAACATTGCCATCTTTATAAAATAATTGTGAAAAATTCTGAGGGGGGGCAAAGGTTTTTATTTTTCAACTGGGGGAGGGCAACATTAAAAAGTTTGAGGACCACTGATGTATAGGGACGCAGATCCTCCACGGATCCAACTGTCCCCGTCCTGAGATCTGATTGGCTGCCAACACTTCAAGCAGGAAGTATTGGTAGCCATCTTGACACTCGGCTTCAGCCTGACCCTGTAGCTGACCCTGTAGCTCTGGTGTAGGGGGTCCCAAAGAGACCCCACCCGGGCAAAAAAGCATGTTTAAAAAAAATTGTAACTACAAATTGCAGCAGAGCAGCAAATCTACAAAAAATTTAAAAAACAAAACAAGTGTGAGCTTCTGTGCTTGTTTTAAATAGAGCTCCTGGGTGGGCTGGGACCCATGAACATTTAAAAAAAAAAAGAAAGGTGTATATGGGGCCCGACTTCTAAGGCTCATTCAGCCAAAGGACCATCACCTCCGCCCCAGAGCTTTGTTGCAAATCATAGAGTAGGGCAGCTTGGTCGCCCCTTAAGGGATATATATGGCCCCAGGGACCACCATCTCCCCGGGGCTGGCCCGTGATCAGAGAAGATGGAGGGCCACATGGACTCCCCCCAGGCTTCTAAAAAGCCCCAGGGCCTACCACCTCCCCAAGGCTTTGTTTCAAATCATGGAGAGGGGCTCCACGGCCCGCTTCTCAGGTCATATATGGACTACCATCTCCTCAGGACCGGGCCATACTCAGAGAAGGATGGGAGCAGTGTGGCCTCCCCTTCAGGAGCCAATTATGGCGTGTGGGACCACCACCACCCCACAGCACTGGCTTCTGCTATGTACAGGGTGCCTACCTACAGGGCATAGCTGTTTGCCCTGCCTTGGCGGCAGGTTTGACAGCCCCATCAAGTTAGAGCAAACATAAACTCTGCTCCCAGGAAGCAAGAGCTGTCAAACTGCTCTCGCTTGCTGGGAGTAGAGTTCTCATTTGTCATGCATGCAGGGAAACAGATAAAACAATTGCTGTCACACACAGGGATCATGTTTAGCAGCTCCCTGTGTGTGAGTGCAATGCTGGCTCATGCTGGAGTGAGGGAGCTGGCTGGGACTGCAGAGGCATTCAGGTTCCCCCTGACCCCCAACACTGCTGACTGGGTTCCCTGGGGCATGGGGTCCCTAGGGCCAAAATTGGCCTAGGAAGGGCGGGAATGTGGCCACCCTCCCCTACTGAATGAAGGACAGGCCTCGGGGGATGGGGTCTGTGGGGCCAAGATTGGCCCAGGAAGGGAGGCCATGCATCCCATCTCCCCTTTTGAATGAAGTCCAGGACCCGCGTTATAGGGTCACTGAAGCCGAGATCAGCCCGCGGTTGCATTCCTCCCTCCTTTATTGCAGTCTGAAATGCTTTGTGGAGTGGAATGCATTGCTATTCTATTGGAGCGCAATCCGTATGTGACTGTGATTAATGGGTTGTTTCTCCTGGTAAAAGCAGAGTCTATGGTCCTCTCTTGTAATTGCTATGAGTATGTAAGTGTGTAAATCACATGGAAGCTCTGTCCACTTGGCCCCACATCGTCCAACTTAGTAGTATGCAAAGGTCTTCCCACATTTCGCCAGGGTGATGGATAGCTTACCAAAGCCTCTCCCCCCGCCAGTGCATTAGCTGCCAATTTGGGTGGTGTGCTCTTGATGACAAGGAATATGGGGACATTTCACAAAACAAAGAAACACGTACCTCATATAGCTAAAAAGAAGGAGCCTGGTTTTGTGGAGATTTACATCTATGTAGTCTTGCTGGCCTCTCTATGGAATAATTCATGTTCTCACAGAATTCTAGAGAAAGTTGCATCTGGGACATTCATGTTGCCAAATTGCACACAAGGTCACTGAAAGCATTTCCTTGTGCTCCATTACATAGCTGTAGTGTAGAATACATACTGGATATATACCCACGGAGGCAGAAAGAACTCCACTAGGTGCTGCATAGAAAGGCAGATGAGGTTCCTTTGTTGCAGAGCAACTACCACATCTACTGACACAGCTACACAAACAATCACACACCTACTTACAGACCGAATCAGAGACTCGCTCAGACACTGATGCACCCACTCACAGATCCACTCAGAGACTCGCTCACATACCCACTAAGGCACTCATTCACCCACTCACAGACCCACTCAGACACTCACGTAACCACTCACAAAACCACTGAGACACTCACGCACCCATTTACAGACCCACTCAGACCCTCACGTTCCTATTTACAGACCATTCAAGACACTTGTGTGCACAATCATATACACACTCAGAAAATCACATACCTACTCAAAGACCCACTCAGACAGTCATGCACCCACTCACAGACTCACTTAGACACTCATTAACCCACTCACAGACCCACTCAGACATTCATGCATCCACTCACAGACCTTCTCAGACTTTTATACACCCTCTCACAGACCCACTCAGGCTCATGGACCCATTCACAGACCTACTCAGAGGTTCATGTACCCATTCATAGGCCCTCTCAAACCTTCATGCACCCACTCACAGACCCACTCAGACCATCACACACTCACTCACACACCCACTCAGACACTCATGCGCCCACTCACATACCCACTCAGACCCTCACACACTCATTCACAGACTCACTCAGACACTCATGCACACAATCATAGACACACTCTGACAATCACGTACCTACTCAGAGATCTAATCAGATAGTCATGCTTTCATTCACAGACCTACTCAAAGAGTCATGCATTCACTCACAAATCCACTCGGAGAATCATAAACCCACTCACAGACCTACTCAGAGACACATTCACAAACCCACTGAGGTACTTATGCACACACTCACATACCCACTCAGAGACTTATGAATGCAGGTGTGGGTGGTTATATGGGGTTAGTCACAGGGCCTGGCTTCAGGAATAGGACATGCAACCAACGTCCGTTGTACATGGCCATAGAAATTCACTGAAAAAAATTAAGGTTACAGAGACATTATAGTAAGGAAATAGGTTTTTTTTAAAGCATGGAAATTCACTTTAAAAAACAAAGGTTACAGGGAAGTTACCGGTAGGATATGAATTTATTCACACAAAGCCACAGAAATTCAGCAGTTATTGTTATGGTTAGCTCAAGTAAGTATATCTTGTGCTTAAGGTAACTATAATTCGTACCCTTGCAATGCACTGCTAATTACTACACATATTACTTTACTCATGACATCTTTGATAAATAAAGCAGAATTTCATGAGGAAAAGAAGACAAAAATGACAAATATCCAATAAGTAGAAGTTAGGATATGAAATTTTTAAGAATATCTACAAATTTAGGGCCTGATTTATACTTTTTTAGCGCAACATTTGTGTAATTTCTTATGCAAAAGTCGAGCAAACTTACAAAATTCAATTATATTTTGTAAGTTTGCACCGCTTTTGCATTAAAAAATGACACAAATGCGGCGCTAAAGACATATAACTCAGGCTGCTAGTACTTAAAAACATAAACCACCAACCGGCGCCATCTAGTCATGCTTGACTAGGGTAAATTCAAAAGTTCAGGATGACCACAATGAAACACAGGTTGGATACTAACACTAACCTTGTCCCGCTGAAAAAGTACTATGTTATGACATCAATGGGGCCCGATGCGTGGAGCAATGGAGGTGATGCATTGGAGCAGATCCTGGTGAATCTAGGCAATGCATCAGTTCAAAGCTGCACAAATTGAGATGTGACGACTTCCTCCGATGTAGCTCATGTGTTGTCATTGATTCGTGCAGCTGGTGATGCACTGTCCTCTAAGCAGGTGCAAGCTTAACACCAAAGAAGTTGTGTGGGTTCAGATTGCTTCTACAGCATTGATGCACAGGTTCTGGCAGTTGCAGCAGCTTATACCTGCTTCCAAGGGCCCAAGACTTGATTGGCAACACTTGATGGGGCAAGACTTGCTGCAAGCAAAGTCCAGGTGCTGTTGCAGGGTGGAGAGAAGTCGGAGAACAGGAGGCAAGCCAGCAGGCCCTTGAAGTCACTTTTGTTCTGGCGATATAGAGATGTAGGTCCAGTCCTTCTCCCTCCTAGGCAAGGAGGGCAGCAGGCAGCAGGGCAGGCACAGCAGAGGAGGAGTTCAGCAAAGTTCAGCAGAGTCCAAAGGGGTGGCAGTCCCATCAGCAACACAGCAGTCCTTCCTGTCAAAATGTCCTCAGGTCCAGAAGTGTACTGATTTGGTAGTGTTTGAAGGCTATTTCATATAACCAGTTGTGTCTTTGAAGTGGGGGAGACTTCAAAGAGTGACCATTGAAGGGCACAGAGTCCTTTCACTTCCTGTCCTGGCTCCAGATTCACTACAGGGAGTTATGCAGCCCTTTGTGTAGGATCAGGACACAGCCCATTCAAGTATAAGTGTCAGCTCCTCCTTTCTATCCTGCCCAACCTATGCCCCCTTTATGTGTGGCTCACTGGAGAGAACGGACAAGAGCTCAGCTGTCCAACCCAGACATGTATTCAGGGACAGGCAGAATACATTGATAGTTAAAGTAAGAAAATGGTACCTTTCAAAAAGTGGCATTTTCAAAATGTAAATTTAAATTTAAGTTGTGATTCTAAATTGTGATTTCAGAGACACCAAACATGGGGGTCCCATCTCTTCCTAATTGCAAATAACACTTATAAAATGTAATGCAGCCCATGGGAGATATAGGTCTTGCAGTAGTGCAGTGGTGAATTTTTTTTTTTTATTACTAGGACATGTACAACTTAAAAGTACCTATGGTACTTTTTAAATACACTGCACCCTGCCAGGGGGCTGTCATGGGAATACCTTAGGGGTGACTTATATATATTAAAAAGGAAGGTTTTAGACCAAGCAATAGTGTTATCTTGCCAGGTCAATATGGCAGTTTAAGACTGAACACAAAGGCTCTGCAATGACAGACCTTAGAAATGTTTGAAGTATTATTAAAGTGGGTGGCACAATCAGTGCTTCAGGCCCACAGGTAGCATTGAATTTAGAGGCCCAAGGCACAGGTAGTGCACTGTAATAGGGACTTACAAGTAAATTAAAGATACCAGGCATGGATAGGCCAGTGTTATTATGTTAAAAGCTGGGAGCACATATACTTCAACACTTGTTCACAGTGATAAAGTGCAAAAGCCAACAAAAATGAAGTCAGAAAAAAGAGGAGGAAGGCAAAAAGTGACCCTGCAGATAAGGCCAAGTCCTACATGATTTTCCTCCAGTCTAAAGTAAGGGTAGATAAATTAATAGCTTGATGGACTTCCCTGCTTTGGAGAGAGAATCTGGACTTGACCCACTACTGTTATGGCACTTGTCAGTGCTACACCTCTCTGAACTCAGTTGGATCCCTCGGTTTATGCTCTCTCGGGCTACTTAACTAACCCATTTAGAACCCTTCCCCTCCGAAGTGGACACCGCCTGTACAGTGCCTAATTTTAATTTGCTCACAGATGCATCTCAGTAAGCGGACGATCATTAGTCAGACCACCATGGCCAATGAGTAATGTTGCCCATTCTACTCCTTGGGTCTAACCGCTGTCCCCAACCCAGGGAAAATTCTGTCCACAAGGATAACAACCAGCACACGTTATCAGTGTCAACAACCATGCTCCAGTCCATCCAGGAGTCTCTGCTGCTCGAATGTGGATTCATCTTAAAAAACAAAAGACAAGAGTTATTTGGCAAAACAGGAACAGTTGATTTAATTAAACTTAGTGACCGGGAGAGCAGTACAGAGTTGGCATCTGATGACTGTCTCAAGGTAATTTGGTTCTGAGCACCATTATATAAATTTCAGTGAATGTAAACCTATTGGGGGTTTGGACTAATTGCACATCCAGATTTTGCGATTGTGTGAAGGCATTGCCTCCCCAGAAAGTTACCCCTCCCTGCTGTGGCCCTGGTCCTTGCTGTGCTGGGTTTCCTTTTGCTGTTGCCATGTATTTGACCAACCGCCAGGTCCTTGATGTAGTGGTGTGGTGGCTACCTGATTTCCCTGTGGCTGAATGTAGGATGCATTTAGATTGACCTCTGCTTGGTTTTGTGGATGGGGATTTTGAGGGGACTGGCCTAGGCTTATCGTTCTTTGCTCATGATTTACCTATAGAGGGCATCTGTCTGCCAAGTGGTCCATTCCGTGGCAATAGTTTCACTGTCTGAGGTCTGGCTGCTGCCAGCCTCCCTGGCTTCCACCACTAGAATTGAGTGGAAACCCTCTGGGGTTCTGAGGCAGAGCTCCCTTCAAGTCTGGTGCCATTTTCATGCTAGTGGCTGACACAGCTCCCTCGAGGGTGTTCTTTTTTATTTTATGTTGGACCAGCTTAAAGGCATCTCTTTGGGCTTGCTCCTGCGTTTCCCCTGTCCTTTCCCTGTTTCTCTCTGTAGTAGAGTAACATGTGGGCCTGTATTTCCCACCAAGGTTTGGTTTGTAATCATGCTACGCTGTCCAGTCTACTCTGTGTTTTAGTGGGCAGCTCCTTTATGAGGATGTTGTAAAATAAGGCAACCTAGGGGTCCGTGTCAGTACATGGCTGTCCTGTCTCTTGTCCCCATTGTGCCTTCATTCTGTCTAGAAAGTAAGTCATGATGTACCCAGGATTTATGCTCCCTGGCATCAATCCTCCTATGTCCAGGCCGTCAGGGAACATTTCCCTCAGGGCATTCCATATCTGGTGTCTGAATGAACTAAATGTGGCCCCATCATGCTAGGTCTCAGTGCGACTGCTGGGATGCGGGCTTGGGAAAACACTGCGTTAGTCTACTGTCCGATGAGGCTGCTGAGCAGACTCTTGACATCGTCTATTAATAGGCTTATTCCTGTGGTGTTTTTCTCAAAGCATGAGATCCACTTCCCTGCCCCGTCCATCATTGTGGGCAGTTTTGTCCTGAGCCCCTCTTTGTCCATCTGCACCCATCTCACATAGATGGTCCCTGATGTGCCCTTCTGTAACAATGATTATATTTTGGTTTGGATCAACTCTGCTGTTTTTTTCTCAATGAAGCGCTCCCATCTTGTCAAGCATTCCTGCATGTGGGGGAAGTTCCATTTTGGATCTCCCCCTCGGGCCGTAATCTTCCACAACATGTTCTCTGATTCAAAGGGTCCCTCCTCCGGCCGGTCTATCATACTGACCTTTCTTTTAAATTCAGCAGGCCAGCAGGTGACAGAATATTCACACAAAGGCCTAGCCTTCTTTTCTAGACACTAGCTCTCTATGGGTGAATTTGCCTGACCGGTACATTCAGGGGGAGGCTGCTCTCCTTGTTCTTGCGTAAAGGTGCCTTTCTTCTTCTTCTATCACTAAATTGGGTTTGAACTGGGCTATGCTGCTGGGTTTCGAATGACTGAATGTAAAGGATGGTGGGGTTGAGTTTTGGGGAACCCTTGAGCAGACATGGGATGGGGCTGGAATCATCGGAGCCTGCTGGCCTGGCTCATTTCCCAGCCCTGGATCCAATTGCTTGCTGCCCAGTGGGGGGCCCTCTTGGACCCATAACTAGCAAATTGATGTAATCTAGTACAGGAACGGCTGGAATGGCAGGTATCAGAGAGAGCACCTCCGTGCGTATGTATGGTGAGGGAGGTGCTGGAACCTTTCCTGTGGGTTCTGGGTGTTTGCAAGTTAGGGCCATCTCAAAGATGGCCCGAAGTTCTAACAGTGACTCTCTTTTAGCCTTCTTTCACCCTGCAAAATTGGTCTGAATGTGTGTCCTCCTGTGTTCTGTTATGTTGGTGTCGAAGGTTCCCCCCTGTGGCCAGGGGAACACATGTGCCTTATTATGTGTATGCCATTCACAGAAAAATTTATCTAGCTTCTTAGCCTGCATCGGGAATCTTATTTGCATGTGGCTTAGTGATGACTCCATGATTGGTTGGGAACTTCTTTTACGGGACTGACATAGTTCTAACTTTCTTGACTTTTAAATAATACAAATTCTACTCTGATCATGATGAAATATGTACACAGGATTACCCCAGAAATAACTACTAGCTATGAGCACAACTTTAGGGTTGTATTGAACAGATTTTTCACAATACATAAAACAATGCATATACGGATCACAACCTAAAAGAAAGTGCAATGGTTAATTCAAAACATTATGGCCCATTACTTTGAAGTGGAATAGATATGGACTAACAATCTGTGAGAAAAAGATAGTGCCTTCTTCAAGCGCACATTAAATCATTTAAAGAGAAATAACATTTCAGCATGAAATATAGTTGTAATAGTTTATCAGCACCACAACATCAATAGTGCTTCTACTGAAAATCACAATGGAAATATGACTTGGTCCAAAAAAAACACCTGAGCCCGCTCCTAGCACACGCTGCCTGATGTCAAGGGGAGGCTCTGTGTGGTGCACAGGACTAGGAGAGCATGATAGTCTGTCAATATCAGCTCGGGGACAAAGAAAGCAACAATTTAAGCTGAGAAGAAGGACCACCTTGATAATTACAGGCCCTCCTCAGCCACTCACAAGCTGCACCTAATTTCCAAGATCAAAATATTCCCCTAATGTTTAAATTACACCTCTCACTTCTTTCACTTACCACCAGTGCTAAGAAACCAATGGAACTGAGAAAACCCTTTTAGACTAAAAAAAGATTGAGGTGTTGGCACTGTAGCCCACTCATTGGTCAAGCATACATCTGTGTCACATCCAGCAATCCAAGCGGCACCCTGTTTCACACACAGGGGTCAACTGTACCATCTATGTCACTCCCAGTGGTCCAAGCGACTAAACAACACTTTCACCTTTGCTAGCAATTTGCAGATTATCATAGAAAGGTGACCTTTGCTGGATCACCCCTGAGGCGGCCTTGTGACTACTCAGTTAGAACACATGAAATGTGCACTAAATCAGATTTCTGTCAGTGACAGGGAGCTCAGGTTAAAGATTTGCACTTCTTCCTAGTTTGCCAAATGCTGGGACTAGAATCAGATATAGGGCCTCATTATGACTTTGGTGGTCTTCCATAAAGACCGCAAAAGCCGGGGGCGCCTGAAGACTGCCAGTGCTGGCGGTCTACCACCCACCATAACATGGGTACTGCCAAATTTTTGCCACACCGCTATCCGTGTTATGGGCCATAATACGGCCTGGCGGTGTTCTGCTGGTGGGGCGCTGCCGGTGGTAGAAGAATCCCTTCCCGTTATCTGCCGGCAACCTTCTCCCTGGAAGAGGTAAGGTGATCGTCTGACAGGGAAGGGGGGTAGGAGGGTAGGGGGTGTTGTATGTGCATTTATGACTGTGTGGTGTCTGTATGTGTGCATGAATTGGAGTATGCGTGGTTGTATTTGTGTCTGAATGTTAAAAAGAGTGCATGTCTGCATGTAAGTGTGTATGCATGTGAGTATGCCTGTTTGGATGGGTGTGTGTGTGCGTGATTGAATGGTGTATGGATGTTGTTGTGAGTGTGTGTATGGATGTTGTTGTGAATGCTTGTATGAACATTGTTGTGAATGCGTGTATGAATATTGCTGTGAATGCGTGTATAGATGTTGTGAATGCATGTATGGATGCGTGTGAGTAAATGCACGTATATATGTGTAGGTGAATGTGTGTATGAGTGGTGCATCTGTGTGCATGTATACAGGGAGGGTGGTGGATGGGATAGTGGCACTGTAGGTGAGGGAGGTCTTGTGCTTGCTGGGGGGTTGAGGGAGCCATCTACCGGTGACAGGGGAGAAATTCCCTGTCACAGGTAGCCTTTCCACCGTGGTTTTCGTGGCAGTGCTACCACTGCTGAAACCATGGTGGAAAGCCGGTTCCTAATACTGCCGGTGGTCTTCTGTGAACCACCGGGTCGGAGATGGTGATCTCCTGACTGGCAGTTCCGGCCACCATGGAGGTATGAGTGGAGATGTGGCGGGTTGGCAGAGGCCAACCATTCATACTCATAATGAGGGGGTCTACATCGCCAGCCTGTTGGCCATAGTCTTTTACCCACTGATGGCAGCTTTAGGATGGACCTTCACCCTACGGATTCAACACCAATTTCAATCAATTGCGGCATCTGCTCACCTCTTTTGTTTGCGCAGATGTGAATCCGTATGGGTAGGGCCCTCTTCCTTTGTCTGCAGTTGGGTTAAGAAAACCAATCCCTTCCGGCTGACTCACCATTATGTTGCTTGAATGTGTATTTAACTTAAATAATTAAAGACAAGAGGTGTTTGGCAAAACAGGAACAGTTTGTTTAATTAAATACAGTGGCCCGGAGAGCAGTGCTGAGTTGAAGTCTGATGGCTCTCTCAAGAAAGATTGTTTCTGAGCACAATTATATAAATTTCTCGAAGCGTCATAAAACAATTCTATGCATTCTTTGGAAAAAGGAATCCAAGTCTAGTCATGCAGTCATAAATCTGACCATCTGAAAAAGTGTGCAGATAGGTCTTGACCTTGCGTGAACATAATGCGGCCTAGTAGATAACATGTCCAGATATCCCGCATTGGGGCACATAATCAATGTGTGTTGTGCATGTTGTGCACTGATTGTCTGAGTGTTCCTAACTTCATGTGTCGTCTAAGTTTTATGGTGTTTTTGGAATGTGCACCCCTCCACCCAAATGTGGTTTATTGGGGTCAATCTCCTAGGACCATTGTGTTGTCACTGCTTATCTGAGGGATAAATCTAGGTTTTCCTGTTTGCATGTTTGTCTGTGGGCTATGTGTCACCACATCTGTGATCTATATATCAGTTGCTTCAGGTCTAGGTCACAGGGCCTGCCTGACCATGTATTTCTGTTCCCAGTTTGTTGAGGAGGTCACATTGGGTGGATTCAACAACAATGATGGAATTTCGCTGTTATACGTACACACATCATGGCATACATTGACATAATTTTTATCAATATTAACATTTCTGACTTCTGCAGTTTCTCAGAGTTGGAGGCACCCTTTTTCCACTCTACCTCTCAACAGTCCTAGATAGTATCCTGAAACTGGTCACCCAGCCTAGGGACTGTACCCCGGGGCTGAACGGTAGACAGGGGGTGGACTATCCCTCATCCTACTCATTCATCTAGGTTGTGCACCCTCAGCTTGTGAGTGGTGCCCCCAGAAAATTGAACTGTTATGCCACCTGTGGCCAAACCTCCCAGTTCCCCTGACACCAGGGGCAATTAGTTTCCCAGAAAGAGGGTTATCTGGGGATTCACTCTGACACTCCTTTGAGTCACCTCTCTATACCACTCTATGGATACCAGGGCCATAGTGCAGAAGAAGTCCTGCCCATGGGCTGGTGTCACCCTGCACAACCGGCCAGTCTATTACTCTGGAGAAACTAGCCTTTCCACTTCCATGATGTGGCCAGCCTTGGTGTCCTCCAGAGCAGTAACTGGGACTTCAGTCACTGTCACCTGGTGGAAGTGATGACTCCAACTGTCAGGAATCACCAACTCACTTTTTGAATCCACCTCTCAACTAAGGGAGTTCACAGCATGGTCCATGACCTCCCCTTGGGGTCTACTTACCCCTAAGGAAACATTGGCCATCCCTGTTGAGGTCCCATCAGTGGGTGGTTTCTTAGGACAGACAGTCACCTTGCTGTGTCCTAGCTGAGGACAAGCAAAGCAGCAGGGTTAGAAACGGGGTGCCCTGGGTCACCCCCCACCAGAACCTCCTCATTGTTTCTCAGAAGGGGCATGGAAACCTTTTTCTTTTCCCTTTCTCTGGGACTCTGGGACTTCTGTGTGTTTCCCTTGACCACCCCCTCACTCTGATGGGGAAAACCAGAATCACCTTATTTTGGGGTCCATTCTTGTGGACCCTGGTGCTATCCCAGTGGTCCACCTCCTTTGTAAACTCCCAGGGGTCAGAGAGCTGACATTCAACAAGGTGTTGACATGAATCTGGAAAGCAAAGACGGAACATGTGTGCTTTTGCAAAAACAATATACAGCCCCTGGTAATCCTTCACCTTACTGCCCTTTACCCAACAATCCAGTGCCTTGCAAAGGAATAAACACAATCCACCAAGATCTCTTTGGATAGCTTCTGTCTATCCCTGAACCTTTGTCTGTACTTCACTGGGGTCAAATCGAATTTCCTTATTATGTCTTCCTTCATGGGCGATACCTCATTCTGCCACTCCCCTCTAGGGCCCTCACTAGGGGCATGCCTACACAGACCAGCTCTCAAATCCTCCTCTGGGACCTTGTGCATCTGCAGGGAAATTTCATTGGCCTCAAGCAATTTTTTCTCTTCCAAAGCTTTTTCTCTCTCAAACCTCAGTTTGTCCAGCTCTAATTTCAACTTTCTATCCCCCCTTCTGTACTCCAACCCCTCTGGGGACAGGCTTCTTGATATCACACTGCTCCCTGCTCAGGTGGGAACCACTAATCCTGTCAATATTTTTTCCTCCTATCCCACAACAGTATCAGACTTCCAGTGAATCCTGGTCTAGCTCCTCATCATCTTCCAACTTCTCATCATCACCCTCAGGGTGTACAGGTGCTGCATCACAAGCTTCTATATAGGCGCTCAGCACTTCAGCACCTTTCACAGCTCTACCTTTAGCAGAAAGCTCAAACCCCTTGCTGAAATCTTTGAACTGGAGCACAGTGAAACTCTTAAGTTTAGGCAGCTCAAAAACCATTCTTGCAGGTGCAGATGCTTGTGCAGATGTGGAGCCTCCATCATCATGCATCTTGAGTCAAATAAGTTGTGAGTCCTTTGTTGTTAAACACTCAATTCCAACAAAATTCTTATTCACAGTACAATCTATTGTAGCTGACTATGGGGGTTATTACAACCCTGTCGGTCTTTGACCGCCAGGGCTGTTTTGGAGGAAGCACGGCCAACATGCTGGTGGTGCTTCCAGGGGGGATTACGACCGCAGCGGAAGCACAGCGGTCGCACCACCGGGACTGGCGGTTTCCCGCCACTTTTGTTCCGGCGGGAGTAGCTGCCCAGGGGATTACGATTCCCCCTCCCACCAGCCTTTTCATGGCGGTTTGAACTGCTGTGCAGACAGTGAAAAGTGCGACAGGTGCAACTGCACCCGTCGCACAGCGACAACACTGCCGGCTCCATTTGGAGCAGGCCCCTGTGTTGCGGCCGAGATCCCCGCTGGGCGGGCGGGCAGAAACCAGGTTTCCGCCCGCCGGCCCAGAGGGGATCTCATTATGGCCACGGCGGGAGTGCGGCCCTATTGGCAGCCGCCAGCCAAGGTTGTAATGACCCCCTATATCACTAAAGCACATAAATCACTAAAGCAATGCTCGGTTGTCCATAATTACACAGACTTTGTGGTATACAAATATCACCCAAGTGGACCAATGAACAATTCCTTTTAGATGAAGGGGCACACACTTGTAGGCAAAGCCACAATGGAGAAGACTTTTCCATGGGTGTTTAACAGAAAGTTGTCTCTAGCTAGCCTCATATGACAAGCACTTGTATGTCTAAAAACAGTTGCTTTACTTGTTTGGCCTGTAAATTCAAAATTACTTTCACTGACATTCAAAACCTGAATGATCTTCTTAGCAATTCATCGCCCTTCAAAATTTCAAAAAAGGCATAGAGGAATCTAACTCAGAGCACTACCTGTTCCCCATGAATAAATTTGTGTGACTGGACAAAGCAGGTATTGACCGTCGTGCCTTAGGTCTGTTTCGACAATTTATAAAGAAAAACATTGTTGCCAATCAATAAGAGATTGTATAAGAAACGATAAGTGTCTCGCCCTCATAAAATACCTGCAAGCCTCAATCCCTCTGTCAAGTTTAATACAAATATATAACGTGTAAACATCCAGGATCGTCAGTATATAATCTTCCTCCCAGTGGATACCATCAACAATGGTCAAAAAGTGTCTAGTGTCCTTAATTTATGCTGCTAATGCTGAAACAAAAGGTCTTTATTAGTGGTCAGTATATTTGGAGGTGTTCTCTAATAAGAAACCTATAAGATGCTATTGGATACCCTGGGAGATCTATCTTATTCTTGTGCAATTCAGGAATTAAATGCAAAATTTGAATTTTAGGAAAATCACACTTAAGGAACAGATAATCCTTCCACTCAAGGAAACCCTTTTCTCTCCAATCAGTTAACATTTCTGTATACTGAACATTTGCTCTTATTACCCCGGTTTTGATTGTTGGACTATAACATGAATCATCCTACAATTGATTTTGCTTTCCATTTTACATTTCTGTTTTGATCACAGCATTGTCACCTTTATCTGACTGGTGAATCACTATGTTGTTATGGGATTTCAAATGGTTTGGAGCCCTGAATTGTGTCTTGGTCAAATTCTTCATCATTTTCGATGTAGGTTGGTATCTGATCTTTTTGATTTCTCCTTATCTAAAGACATCCATCATATCAGATGCTATCATCTATAAAAAAAAAAGTGGATTTAGATTTAGAACCACTTGCCCAGCTCAAACCAATGTCTACATCAAAGTTTTATCAGATTTGAAAAGTGATCATCACTACAAGACTGTTCATTGTCTAACATTGACAAAGTGTGCAATAACTCACTTCACTAATACACTAAGGGGCATATTTATTCTCCATTTGCGCTGCATTTACGTATTTGTTTTACGCAAAGTTGGTGCAAAACTAACTCCATATTTAAATTTATATTTCGATGTTAGACATGTCTAACATCAAAATATTAAAGTTTTCTCCATTTGTTAGATGCATGAACCTACCTTGTGTCAATAAGATGCAAGGTAGGCGTTCCCATCAATAAAATCGTGCTAACCCCATATCCCTGTATTTATCCCCATGCTAAAATGATGCACGGGTTGGACGAGGGGCTAAATAATGGTGCAAAACTTGCTTTACATCATTATTTAACACCTGGGTCAGAACAGGTGTTAGAGGACCTGTGGACCCATTTCCATGGTTAAACATCATGGCATGGGTCCACAGGTGCCCTCCTCAAGCCCCAGGAACACCCACACCAGAGGGACACCGGAGGATGGGCGACCCCATCCCAGGAATGTAGGGAAAGTACAGGTAAGTATTTTTTAAATTTTTTTAATTACAGTGCCATCGGGGGCCCAACTTGGGGCCCTCTGCATGGCACAGGGTTCAATGGCTATGCCCAGGGGACACTGGTCCCCTGTGCTGGCCATTGGAGTGTTGGGCATGACTCCTGTCTTTTCTAAGACAGGAGCCATGTGGTATGGATGGTTTTACATCAGAAAATGGTACTAGGATGGTTAGGGGCATTTGTTTTTGCCTCTAACCAGCCTAATGTCATTTTTTGGTTCAAAACCCCCCTTCTCCCATACCGACACCCCCACCCGTCTAATGTCTTTTTTTTTATGCTAGCCCACCCTTTGGCACTAAGGAATGGCGCAAGCTGGTGCTAAACATTTTGATGTTTGCTTGGTCGCCCCACTCACTGCTGCCGCTCCTGCCTGCCTTTGCCGCCTCCTGCCTTCAGATTCCTTCGCTCGCTGCTCCTGGGAATTTCCCGCTGCCCGCTGCTTCCTGGTATTTCCCGCCGCTGCCTCCATGCGGCCCCGCCCCCCTGTGATTCCATTCGCCGCCCCGCTCCCGCCACCCAGCTGCTCCTCCCTCCCGGCTCCTTACTTAAGGGGACCACAGAGTGTGAACGCTCAGCCCTCCACAGGGCTTGGTCGCCCCACTCACTGCTGCCGCTCCTGCCTGCCTTTGCCGCCTCCTGCCTGCAGATTCCTTCGCTCGCTGCTCCTGGGAATTTTCCGCTGCCCGCTGCTTCCTGGTATTTCCCGCCGCTGCCTCCCTGTGGCCCGCCCCCCTGTGATTCCATTCGCCGCCCCGCTCCCGCCACCCAGCTGCTCCTCCCTCCCGGCTCCTTACTTATGACGCCCCCAGAGCGACCGCGCAGCAGACGCGCGCAGCGGGAGCACCGACTGAGCGCCGAAGGTGCGCCAAAGGTAAGCCCGTCTGCGCCCGTCCGCGCCTGGACCGCGCCAGCGCCAGACCCCCTGGTCCTCACCCTCGCCAGCACACCCTGCACATCTACGATGCCAAAACCCTCCACGCACTCAACGCCGGCCGAAACACCGCCTGCTACCGAGGCACCCCGAGACGCACCCACGGACCCTTCACCTGCCTGACCTGCCGCTTCACCAGCCTCCGACCCAACACCGCACCTACTAAACAGAGCCCCAGCAACAAACACCTGATGTGCATCCTGCTCAACACCAGCTCCGTTCACAGGCATGCCGTCGAATTCTGGAACCTCCTCGACTCGACAGCACCAGACATCGCCTTCCTGACGGAAACCTGGATGAACGCCTCCTCAGCGCCCGACGTCGCCATCGCCGTCCCAGAAGGCTACAAAATCACCAGGAGGGACCGCGTCAACCAGACAGGAGGAGGCATCGCCATCATCCACAAGAACACCATCCGCATCACGACCAACTTCGATGACACCTTCACCTCCGCCGAACACCTCCACTTCCAGATACACACAGACCCCAAGACCACGCTCAGAGGCACCCTCATCTACAGACCACCGGGACCACGCACACAGTTCAGCGAAGACATCACAGACTTCGTCAGCCCCCACGCCATCAATTCCACCGACTACATCCTCCTGGGGGACCTCAACTTCCACCTGGAGGACGACAAGGACCGCAACACCACTGCTCTACTGGACAACCTGGACAACCTCGGACTCAAGCAACTGGTAACCACCCCCACCCACCACGCCGGCCACACGCTTGACCCAGTCTTCTCATCCAGCAAATACGTCACCTTCAGCCACTCCACCAATCTCCAGTGGACTGACCACAGCTGCGTCCACTTCAGCTTCAGTAAAACGACGACCCACCACCACCCTCAACAAGCCCCCCGCAGGAGCTGGAACAAGATCACCGGCGACCAGCTCACCACCTTCCTCAGCCAGAACCCCCCCACCAGCTCAACGGACCCCAACGAAGCCGCCAACAACCTCACACAGTGGATCACCAACTGCGCAGATGCCCTCGCACCACTGAAGAAGAACCCCCCCAGCAGACGCAGCAGCAAGAAAGCCTCCTGGTTCACCGACGAGCTCATCACCTCCAAGAAGAACTGCCGCTCCCTGGAGAACACCTGGCGCACCAACCAGACCACAGACAACATGACAGCCCTCAAACACGCCACCCGCAAACACCACCAACTGATCCGCGCCACAAAGAAGACAGCCTTCAAGAAACGACTGGACAACAACACCCACAACAGCAAGGAACTCTTCAGCATCGTCAAAGAGCTCTCCAACCCCGACGCCGGAAACAATGACATCACTCCCTCGCAAGACCTCTGCGACTCCCTCGCAGCCTTCTTCCACAACAAGATCGCCAACATTCACAACAGCTTCGGCCCACCAACCACAAACCCCACCACAGAACTGATGCCCCCCACCGCCACCCTCCGCACCTGGACCCCAGTCAGCACCGAAGACACAACACGCACAATGAACACCATCCACTCCGGATCCCCTACGGACCCCTGCCCACTCCACATCTTCAACACGGCCGACCACATCATCGCACCCCACCTCCGCGACATCGTCAACGCCTCCTTCAACACCGCCACCTTCCCGGAGTGCTGGAAACACGCCGAGATCAGTGCCCTGCTGAAGAAACCAACTGCAGACCCCTCCGACCTCAAGAACTACCGCCCCATCTCGCTCCTCCCGTTTCCTGCCAAAGTCATCGAGAAGACCGTCAACAGACAGCTAGCCGCCTTCCTCAAGAATAACGGATCCCTCGACCACTCGCAATCCGGCTTCCGAGCCAACCACAGCACGGAGACCGCCCTCATCGCAGCCACAGACGACATCAGATCCCTAATGGACAATGGGGAAACTGCGGCCCTCATCCTCCTGGACCTCTCCGCAGCGTTCGACACTGTCTGCCACCGCACCCTGGTACAGCGCCGGAACAACACCGGCATCCAGGAGAAGGCCCTGGAGAGGATCACCTCATTCCTCGCCGGAAGAACCCAGAGAGTCCGCCTCCCCCCGTTCCGGTCAGCAGCCACCGAAGTCATCTGCGGCGTTCCACAAGGGTCATCGCTCAGCCCCACCCTCTTCAACGTCTACATGAGCCCCCTCGCAACCATTGCACGTCAACACAACCTCAAGATCATCACCTACGCCGACGACACCCAGCTGATCCTCTCCCTCACCAGCGACCCGGACGCCGCCAGAGCCAGCCTACACGAAGGGATGAAAGACGTCGCCGAATGGATGAAGAACAGCCGCCTGAAACTGAACTCAGACAAGACGGAGGTCCTCATCCTGGGATCATCACCCTCCGCCTGGGACGACTCCTGGTGGCCCCCCGCCCTGGGAGCCACCCCCAAGCCAACGGACCACGCTCGCAACCTAGGCTTCATCCTGAACTTCTCCCTCTCGATGACCAGACAAGTCAACGCCGTCTCATCTTCATGCTTCAACACCCTGCGCATGCTTCGAAAGATCTTCCGGTGGATCCCCACCGAGACCAGGAAGACGGTCACCCAGGCCCTCGTCACCAGTCGGCTGGACTACGGGAACACCCTCTACGCCGGCACCGCCGCCAAACTCCAGAAGAAACTCCAACGGATCCAGAACGCCTCAGCACGACTCATCCTGGACATCCCCAGACACAGCCACATCTCCGGACACCTGAGAGACCTGCACTGGCTCCCCGCCAACAAAAGAATCACGTTCCGACTCCTCACCCACGCACACAAGGCCCTCCACGAGCTGGGCCCCAAGTTCCTCAACAACAACCTGACCTTCCACAAGCCCACCCGCCAGCTCCGCTCCGCCAGCCTCGCTCTCGCCACCGTCCCCCGCATCCGCAGAGCCACCGCCGGAGGAAGATCCTTCTCCTACCTGGCAGCCAAGACATGGAACTCCCTCCCCATCCACCTCCGGACAACGCAAGACCATCTCGCCTTCAGGAAGCAACTCAAGACCTGGCTGTTCTAGCAGTAGCGTTCCCCCCGCGCCTTGAGACCCTCCGGGTGAGTAGTACGCTATACAAATGCCTTTGATTGATTGATTGATTGATTGTTAGTGCAGTTTAGCATCAAAAAGTATAAATATGTCTCTAAGTACTGACAAGAGGTGTAAAGTGTAAGACATTGGGTCTCTAGTTGACAGAGATATGCACCCTGTCTGAGTAGGCAACAAATTTTTAGTCAGGGAAAGTCACATTACAACCTACATTATCCTGTGCTCACTCTCTGGTAGCTTGGCACAAAGGAAGCAGGCTTAACTTAGAACACAATGTGTAAAGTATTTGTGCAATAGCTCATAAGGTAATACAGTGAACACAATACATACATACTCCACACCAGGTTAGAACAATAGGGAATATTTATCTGATTAAAACAAGGTAAAATTGTCAAAAATTCACCCTGTGGCAGTCGAGATATTAATTTTTTTAAGGTGAAAACAGTGCTTAGAAGTCACTTGTGGTTAAAAAACTGCTTGAGGTTGCGAGGGACCGGCGAAAATGCAAAGTTCAGGCCGATTATGCTGGATGGTAGTATGGCTACAGACCCCACACAGCGTCCGCTGAAACAGTTCCTTGGATGGAACAAGTGCTGACAAGGAGGGTACGATGCATCAGTATTTTCCACACAGGACACTGCATCGTCGGCGGGCCCCATTGAGTTGAAGGCAATGGGTCACTGTGTGGCCGCACAGAACAGCGTTGTCATCGGGCAGTGCTGCGTTACTGTGGGAGATGTGATGCACTGATTGTTCTGCTGCAGTCAGGGCGATGCAGTGATTTTTTTATAGAATTCAGCTGCAGAACCCACTTCTGAGGCACAGAGCTTGAAGGGGGTTTCTCAGGCAAGGCTGAGACTCACAGAGAGCAATGTCAAGTAGCACCAGGAGAGTTGTGGGCAGTCTTACATGGCCCTGAGATTGCTGGAGAACATGCAAGCATGTTAACCCTTGGAGATCACTCTCTTGGGAAGGCAGTTTCCTTCCAGCTGGGTCTGAGAGCAGCAGGGCAACAAGTAGAAAAGCAGTCCTTTCAGAAAAGTAGTCCAAATTAGATCTTTGTGCAGCACAGCCATTCCTCTGATACAGGTTCAGCTCCAGTTCCAGAAGTGTCTGATTTGATAGGGTGAGAGACCCAGTATGTATACCCAAATGTGCTTTTGAAGTGGAGGAGACTTCAAAGACTGTTTTTTGAAGTGCACTAGTTCCCCTTTCAGCCCAGCCCAGCATCTCCACCTTTCCTACCCAGGAAGACCCATTCATATGCAAATGAATGCAGGTGCAATTGAGTGCCCTGTTTGTATGTCTCTCTGAATGGAATGGACAAGGGGAGCTGTCATCAAACACACACCAGAAGTGGATAGGAGACAGGCTGTAAGGCACATAGAGCAGTAAGAACAGAGAAATCCCTACTTTCTAAAAGTGGCATTTCTAAAATAGTAATGTTAAATCCAACTTTACCAGTAAACAGGATTTATCATTACAATTCCAAAGATATAAAACATGAAGTAACTACTCCTTTCATATCAGGAATTACAGCTTAAAAGTATATTAAGGAAATGCTGGCCTATGGGAGGGGTAGGTTTTCCTATACTAAAAAACAACTTCGGGAGTTTTGTACCACTAGGACATGTAAAACTTAAAAGGACATGTCTTGCCTTTTAAATACCCTGACCCCTACTCTGTGAATCACATAGGTCCTACTTTAGGGATGGCCTATATGTAATAAAAGAGGAGCTTAAGATTTGGCAAAGTATTTTAAATACCAAATCAAGGTGGCAGTAAAACTGTACACACAGTCCTTGCAACACTAGGCCTAAGACATTGTTAAGGGGCTACTTATGCGAGTGGCACAATCTGTGCTGCAGGCCCACTCGTTGCATTTAATTTACAGGCCCTGGGCACAAATAGTATACTTTAGTAGGATCATATAGGTAAATTAAATAAGCCAATTGTGTAGGAGCCAATGTTACAATGTTTAGGGGAGAGAGCACAAGAACTTTATCACTGGTTAGCAGTGCTAAAGTGCAAAGAGTCCTAATTGCAGCTAAAAGGAGATCAGAAAAAAGGAAAGAGACAGGAAAAAAGTTGGGGGAAGACCACCCAAAGTCTGTCAGGTCTAACAAAATGTGAGTGTCAAATGACTTGATATGTTTAGTATGATACATTTTTTTAAATGTTAACTTGTGAGCAAAATGAAATAAATAAATTCTACTTTGAGCATAATTCAAGTCAGACGACGGAGATAAAGATAAGCCCAAGGACAGTAACTCAGTCTATGCCTTAGAAATTATGCAGTCTGAAAGATTTACCACATTCACGATACTTGTTTTTTTTCCTTTGTCATTATTCCCACTGAGGTTTTGTTTCCTAGCTCTCTTTTGGGCTTGTTCAAACCTCTTTTGCCTCATAGCCTCTGCCTCTTCGAAAGTTTTGATATTTTCTGTTCGCTGTCCTACCTTGATCACCTCGTCCTGCACCCAGGAACCGGGGGGAGCGGTAGCGCTCCCCCATGGGCCCCCCACCCACACCCCCGGTCGTGGATGGCAGGGGAATCCCTTCCCCTTCCATCCCCCCACCCCCGTGGCGTCAGCGTGCATCGTGCGCTGATTGTCCCAGAGGCCTCCTCCTTCGCGCTGGAAGCTCAGCTTCCAGCACGCTCGGAAGAGAAATGCAAAGCATTTCTCTTCCAATCACGTGGAGGAGGCCGGAGAGGCTTCAAAGGGAAGGAAATGAATTTCCTTCCCTTTGAAAACTCTCTCAGCGTTTCAAAAGCCGGATTGGAAAGCTTGCAGTATGCATGCAAGTCTTTGATGACATTTAATAAGTCATTGTTCTCTATTAGGATGTTAACTTCTAAACTTCAAGTAACAAAAGGATCTCTGTGACAAAAGCAGTGACCCACTGACCTATTTGTGTTAAATGCACTTTGTGATCTGCATGGTACACCCACTTTTCAGGGGCATATTAACCCCCTGTGCTACCTTAAAACTTCTACTAGAGAAAACTCCTTTCTCTCTCCAGGCAGAACCTTAATCACCAAAGTTATTTTGACATTTTTATTGTTGCCTGAATATTGCTAGAGAATTTCAGTGGCTCCGGCTGCACCACCCTACAGCCTGTCCTGCAGTTATCACAAGTTTCTCAAAGCAATCTGTAGTGACCAACACAATCAAAAAATGCTTGCATCTAAGTCGGGCTCTGGCAACACGTAAATATAAATTCAACAGTCTTCCCAATACAAGGAAACTCTCAGCCACTCTCAGTTTGCTGCAAGTGTCTATTAAAAAAATGGCTCCTCGCAGCTCACACATTTTAATAAAAAAATAAAATGAAATTTCCAACCCTTTCCTCAATCTCGAGAATTGCTCTTTTGTTGACTACTTCAGATATTATTTCCCATGTATGAATAAGAAAGTACAATGAAAACCATAAATGTTCCTACAATTTAGAGGAACGTTTTCTTCTTCTGACACCATAAGAAATGTATTCAACTCCATAAAATACGTTTTTAAAACCTGCTCTATATAAAGTATCTAATGAAAGAACATTGTCAGTCATTTGGAAGTAGCGTACAGACTAGAAATGTTCAATACATTTCATGCAGTGAAAACACTGCATTTTCTAAGCTGCATTGTACATGATGTAACATGATATGCATGAAGACAAAACAATAAAAAGAAAAAAAAACATGTTTCATTCAGAATTCAAAAAATCAAAGCACTGAACACCCAAGCTTAAGTTCATGATTTGGCCACAAATCATTCATATATAGCACTGCAATTCAGTATTTGGAAGGGAAAAGTTAAACGAGCCCCTTTCCTATACCGAACTTGGAAACACACATTTGTGATTTGGGAACATGTTACTGAATTGCAACATTTAACCTTTTTTTTTTTTTTTAAAGCAGGCAGTCCGTGGGTCCACTGCCTGCTCCTAAAAACCAGAACAGGCCTTCTTCCCATTTCCCATTTGCGAATGGGTTACCACCAACTTTGTGTTAGTGGTAAAGTATGAGGCCCATATTTATACTTTTTTAGCGCCGCATTTGCGTAGTTTTTTTACGCAAAATCGGCTATCTTACAAAACGACACAAATGCGGCGCTAAAAAAGTATAAATATGGGCCAGAATGTTTTGCACCTGCATTTCTGTCAGAAAACAGTGCAGTGGTTCCCAACCTGTGGTCTGGGGACCCTTGGGGTCCACAAAGCCTCCTCAGGGGGTCCGCTACTACTTAGAAAATAAAATAATATTAACAGATTCGTTCCCCAGCTTTCAGTACCGACTCAGTGGGGGGGGTCCCCTGATTTCAATTCAGAGAGGGTCCCTGGGTTCCAGTAATGATAAAGTGGGGGTGCAGGTTGGGAACCACTGCATTAGTGTATACCATTCAGATTCCCTCTTGATAGCGACACACTGAACACACCCCTTCCAAACAATAATTCTGTTTTTGGTCACAAACCCAAATTATTGAGATTCGGTAACAAGTTACCCAATCACAGTTTGGTGTTTGTACATTTCAAAAATCATTTTTGCGTTTGCAAATGGCTCAATTCTGCAAATTGGAGTTTGTGACTGAAAAATGCTTTGTATATCTGCCCCAGATGCTTTATTTGTGGTTGACTTAATGTTATTTTATAATAGAGACTTGCCAGTAATTCACTTGCAATAAGTTTCTGTTTTTCTTTTAATTTTTCAACTGATTTTTATTCATTTGTTCCAATAAGGCACTGGATGACAATTCTGTTGTGGTCTTACATTTGAATCATATTTCCAAGCAAGTTTGTGGAAAGAGTTATTTGTCACTGTATTAGTACGACCAAAATCTTCATCAAATTCATGTTTAATATCTTTTGTTAGAGTAGCTTAGTTATGTGGCTCTTTTCTCCAGATTTACTCTAGTGTTGACCTGAAGAGGGCCTAAGCTGAAAAAGCTAGCACCCATCCGTCTGCTTGCCTATCCATCAAAATGTCTTTCTGTTTAGATGTCATTGTGCTGTGCGTATTGTAAGAGATTTTCTTGTTGGCAAATTCGAAGACCATAAATTGCTATAATGTGGACCGGGAGCAGTGTTAATCCCCTAAGGATTTTGGTCCCCCTGACCTCACTCAACAAAACATTAGGCACCACCAGAAGGACAGATAATATTTAATTTCAAACCATGAATGTTTATTAAATGTTACTGGTTTATGCAATGTCACAATCAGATTAGCTGTAATTAGTGATCAAAATGATCATGCATCCAATAATATACAACTCAAATTAAATCATAAACTTATAAATCAGAGGGTGATCCAGTTTGAAGCTGCTTTACATGAAAGAACAGTGAAATTTCAGTCCTCTCTCTGAGAGAGTACTCTAAAATATCCTGTTCTGCTATTTTGTGCTCTGACCACATCTCATCTGCTTTTCTCTGCTCTCATGATCAAACCCAAAGACACAAACACTAACATTTTACATAGTTACATGTAGTTCTGAGAGTACTGTCCAATCAGCTTAAAGTGAAGTGATTCAGAGGCATATTCAATAGGTTCTTAGGGGCATATTTATACTCCGTTTGCGGCGAATTTGCGTCGTTTTTTTCGACGCAAATTCGACGCAAAACTAACTCCATATTTATACTTTGGCGTTAGACGCGTCTAGCGCCAAAGTTCATGGAGTTAGCGTCATTTTTTTGCGTGAACACCTTCCTTGCGTTAATGATATGCAAGGTAGGCGTTCCCGTCTTAAAAAATGACTCCGATGCTATTGTGTCGGATTTATACTCCCGGGCAAAAATGACGCCCGGGAGTGGGCGGGACTAAAAAACCCGCATTTGCGCCGGATTTTAGCGCCTGGGTCAGGGCAGGCGTTAAGGGACCTGTGGGCTCAGAATGAGCCCAGAGGTGCCCTCCCAAGCCCCCATGGACACCCCCTGCCACCCTTGCCCACCCCAGGAGGACACCCAAGGATGGAGGGACCCACCCCAGGGAAGAAAAGGTAAGTTGTGGTAAGTATTTTTTTTTTATTTTTTTTGTGGCATAGGGGGGCCTGATTTGTGCCCCCCTACATGCCACTATGCCCAATGACCATGCCCAGGGGACAGAAGTCCCCTGGGCATGGCCATTGGGCAAGGGGGCATGACTCCTGTCTTTGCTAAGACAGGAGTCATGTTAATGGGGGTTGGGCGGCAAAAAAAAATGGCGCAAATCGGGTTAAGACGTTTTTTTTGCCTCAGCCTGACTTGCCCCATTTTAGGACGCCCAAACGCCATTTTTCCCTACGCCGGCGCTGCCTGGTGTACGTGTTTTTTTTTCACGCACACCAGGCAGCGCCGGTCGGCTAACGCCGGCTAACGCCATTCAATAAATACGGCGCCCGCATGGCGCTTCAGAATGGCGTTAGCCGGCGCAATTTTTTTTGGCGCAAAACTGCGTTAGCGCAGTTTTGCGTCAAAAAGTATAAATATGGCCCCTAATGTCCCTCCCTGCATCCTTCAAACTTGCATTCTCTGTAACCAGATAAGATACACGGACTAGCAATTTGCACACTTTAGGTGTCGCTTGAATGCACTATTCATTAAACAACATTTCACAATAATAGAAATGAAAGAAGACAGTTCTTCACATGGGAAAGAATGAAAAGGAACATCTAGAAATATCAAGAAGGAGTGTAGTGGTGCCTAGAGTTAAAGGGCCTCATTACGAGGCTGGTGGTCTTGAGACCGCCAGGCTCACGGTGGCAGTCAGGAATGCTGCTGCTGTGGTGGTCTGACCACCACATTATGACTCTGTTGGTAAGAACACCAGGGTTCTGCCTTCTCCACCAGGATCGGTGATCCCAGCAGGTTGACGGTGGGTGCAGATTGGAATCAGACAGGGCAGCGCTGCATGATGATTATGACCTGGTTCTCTGGCAGCCTTTTCATGATGGTTTTATTCCCATGAAAAGGCTGCCGGAGAACAGGTGCACGGAGTCAAAGAGGGGCCCCTGCATTGCCCATGCACTTGACATAGGCAGTGCAGGGGTCCCCCAACCCAGCACCCTCGCAAAGTTCACTGTTTCTTGTGCAGACAGTGAACATTGTGAGGGTCCTGGTGCACCCTGCAGGTCACAGTATTGCCACCGGCTTGATGCCAGTGGGCAACAAAACATCACTCTTTGCATGCCTAGTCCCCTCTTAGTCTCTTTGTTATAATCATACATGGGGTGTGCAGGAATTCAGTACCTTCATATTTCGTCTATCAATATATGACACATTGAAAGATTGATGATTACCCAATGTATGCTGAATGCTATGCAAGCAATCTTTGCCACTACCTTGTTAAATCATTGCTGTAAGCAAAGTATGGTCCTTCTAGAATGAACATAGTTGGTAATGGAAGCCACAGGATTCCCCATGTGTACCTCAGGAACTTAGAGCAATGTAGAAAACCTAATTTAATTGCTGTCTGCAAGCATTAAGTTTACTTGGTTTAACATTCTGTACAAAACCTATTTTGTATTCATGATGTTGACAATTTCAGCTAATTTTGCTTTCCTACATTCAAAGACACTAAATACATGCTGGGCATATGCCATATGAATAAAAATGTTAATGGTACATTAGCCAGTGAATGGTTGCACAAAATGGTCCTTTTCCCATGTGAGACCTCTCCTTTGGAAGAAAGGTTATTATATGGAAGACTGCCCCCTTGGATTGGCTACATTGCTCGAATAAGTGAAGCAGGCGATGTTTGGAGAAAGTATTACATACAAAATATTATGACACAAAAAAGTGTCTCAAGAATGTCATTGATAGGGATATTGAAGATAAAAATATCATTGTAAGTGTTATTTGCAGTATCCTTTTAAAATATGTTGCTTTAGAAAATATTGTATGTAATATAATTTGTGTTATTTTGTATCTGATTTATTGTAGTGTGCTTGATTCTATATGTTTGTGATTTTTTATTTGTATTTTTAGTAAGCTAATTTATTGATTATGAAATTGTTATAATGTGTCTTTTTAGTTGTAATATTGGATGAAAAATTTATTTATAATATTTTTTGCAGTGCACTTTTGTGTTTTTAGGGGATAAGGGTGGAGACAGTTTTACAGAGTGGATATTTTAATGTAAATCGTATGTTAAATATTGTAATGATATGCAAATTAATATTGTAAAATATTGTAATTTATTTTGTACTTTAATAATTTATATATATATTATAACTTATACTTGACCAAGCACGCAATCTGGGCATCGTCCTGGCCTTGTCACTATTCATGACCAGTCAAGTCAACACTATCTCATCGTCATACTTCCACACCCTCTGACTCCTTCGAAAGATCTTCAAGTGGGTCCACTCGGACACTAGGAAGACAGTCACCCATGCACTTGTCGCTGGCAAACAGGACTATGGCAATGCACGCTATGCCGGAATCACCAAGAACCTGCAATCAAGGCTACAAAGAATCCAGAATGCAGCAGCCACACTCATCCTTGACATCCCCGACACATCCACATCTCCTCCCACCTCAGACACCTACACTGGCTAACAGTCAACAAACACATCACATACAATCTCCTGATCTCTACCTACAAGGCACAACACAACATAGGACCGGCATACCTCAACCACCGCCCAGACTTCCACGTATCCAATAGACAACTCAGTTCTTCCTAGCTCGCGCTCACAGCCATTCCCAAGAACTGAACAAGCACAGCAGGAGGAAGATCCTTCTCCTACCTCACAGCCCGGACATGGGACATGCTACTTCTCTAACTTAGACCGACTGCATCACTGAAGCAATTCAAGAAGGACCTCAAGACCTGACTTTTTAACTGAGCAGCACACCCACAAACAACTCCTTCAGACCCAACGGGTGATCAGCCACACTTTAGAAATTACCGATTGATTGACTGATGTAATAAAATATACATTAACTGCATTGAATTAAAAAACGTGAATGTATTTTAAATATTAGAATACATAGTTAAATTAAAACATTTAAAAAAAATATATAAAAATTTAATTTAATAAAGTAAAATATTTTAACATTTTTAAAATACAAATTTTAATTTATACAATTCTTGTGAAAAAAACGTAAAAAATATATACATTTTTATGTTGAAAATTATAATGTAATTGTAAAAATATTTTTTTACGTTTTCATTTTATTTTTTTAATGTATGATTGTTATTTTTCAATGATGATTTAATTCATTTTTATGGTTGAAGTCTAAGGAGTGGTAAAAAATATTTTTTAAAGTATTTTAATTATTAATAGCTGTAAAAATATTCTTTTATATGTTAATTCTAAATAATGGATACATTGGTTTGTAGTTTTAGTGTGTTTTTTTATTACATTTTAGTTTTTTTTATAGATCAAAAATTATGCGTGGGTATAGAGTACTGATTGTGCATTTTTAGGGCCTCATTACGAGTTTGGCAGTCAGACCACCAGATCACCATAGTGGAAGTCGCCAAAAGACCACCATGTTGGGGGTCATACAGACTGCTGTATTACAAGCAAGGCCGGCAAAAGACTGCCAAATATCCAACACCTCCAGTACTTTGGAGGGTAGGAAATAGGCGTTCCAACCACCAACACTGACAGACAATTAACCAACCATCGCACCTATTAGAAGTACAAAGTCGCAGTGGCAGTCAGCCATGGCAGTCTGCCAAAAGCGATCTGAACCACAGCAGTTCACCAAAGTCAACAGAGTAAAACACAACACCACATTGGATGGATTTGAAAACAACACAGCTGTCACACATTGGTACACCTTATACACCTGCTAAGCACACTATAAAACACACCCCTTCACACACCCAATCCTTTGCATCCACAACGCCAAACATTGTAGCCAGAGCGCAAGATCAGAAAAGATAAGACCATAGAATAGGCACCCCACAAAACTCACACTAAGCACATGTCCCAAACCCTCAACACACCCCTATCACATCCATTTGCACCACAGTATTCCATTTAATCCACATCACCTGTTTAATTCCCACACCTATCACATTTTTATTATCACAACCATGTCACCCCAGAAAAATCCGTGTTTGACTGAAGACGAGTTAAGAGTCATGGTGGACAAAATCATCAGAGTAGAGCCACATCTATTTGGAGCCCAGATCCAGCACACTACTATCGCCAGCAAAATGGAAATGTTGCACAGGGTAGTCGACAGAGTAAATGCTGTAGGCCCCACCCCGCGCACAAGGGGTAACATCAGGAAGAGGTGGAACGACCTCAGGGGCAAGGTCCTTTCCATGGCATCCAGGCACCAGTTGCATGTCCAGAAAACTGACAGTGGCCTCCACCTCCTCTCTTACAACTCACATCCTGTAAGGAGAAGGTCTTGACCATCCTGCATCCTGAGGGCTTGACAGGAATACCTGGGAGAATGGAGTCACAACACAAAAATATCACCAAAATGTATTGTAATGCACACTCACTGCTCACCTTTAGCCAACTTCACTATCAAACCACTCAACAGCCCAGTGTCCACCTGTCCACAGACCCCTGTCTGGCCTCCAAAATTTGAACTAGACTCACCTGGGGCAACAACAACTCTGTATAGTGTGTGTAGTACAAATATTGACAGCACTACAATTCCCAGCAGGCACTGTTTCACCATTATAAAAACCTGAACAGTATATCCTTTTTGAAAATAAAATACCTTGATTGTCACCTCCACACTCCTGAGGGGATGCCAGATGCATTCTGTGTGTGTAGAACAGGCTGTGCATCTGTCTGTGAACTCACAAATGAAGTTTAACCACCTGTAGGGACAAAGATACAGATCAGGGGACACTCTGTGATGTGGCTGAACATTTAGATCCATCTTGAGCAGCAAATTAGCATCTGTCTGTGAACTCACAAATGAGGTTTAACCAACATGTAGGGACAAAGATACAGATTAGGGGACACTCTGTGATGTGGCTGAACATCTAGATCCATCTTGAGCAGCAAATTAATATGTGCAAATGGCCTTACCCAAATGTCACTGCTTACTATTGGAGGTTGATGTCACAATACATCCTTTAATATTATATCTCTCACATTAACAGGTCTGCCACAGCCAATACTGTGTCCATTGAAGAGACTGCCACTACCCCCATGGATAAAGCCCTCTGTGAGGACACCACTCCTGGATGTCTGGATGTTGAGGATGGTTCTAACCCAACCTGGCAACCTGGTCAGACGACACCAGTGAGCCTCACCATGACCGAATTGACTCTTCCCAGCCCTGTTGTTTCAACATCTCAGGCAGCCAATCGGCTGAAACCTGTGTCCTGAGGATTGTGACAACCATCTTGTGTCTCCCAGTCCAGGATCCTGACTCACAGCAAAACACCTCCGACAATGATGGTCCTGGAACCAGTGGTAGTGGGGGACAAGGTGTGCCAAGGGTGCAGACACGTGGGGGTAGGGCGCATGTGAGGGATTGTGTGGGCCTGCAGCATGAGGCTGCTGATGATGGCACTGGCAAGGACACCATCAGACAAGTCTTGAGAGCCTACCAAAAATCCCAAGGTGTGATGGACCAGGTGTTTGCCGAACTCCTGGAGATAAAGTAGCTGCAGAGGGTCTTTCGTCATGAGTCCCAACCCCCCAGAAATGGGGACATCCACCCAAGACTCCAGGAGATGCGGATGACAAGACATCAACCACTGCCAGCAAGTGACCTCTTCTTGATGGAACTCCTTTGTGTGCCACAGATTCACTCTGTTGACTGGCCTTTAAACACTTTCCATTTTCCATGGTAGTAGGATACTGGACTTTGGACTTCAAATGATGTGGCATCTACTAACTAGGTATCATCCACCATGACTGTTCCCTTTACTTTACTTTTTTATTGAGTCTCACAATTATGTCCTGTACATATGTTAATAAACACACCTACCACAAAAGCACTTCCTACTACAATTTTTTCAACAGTATGAAAGGTTGAATTGCAAACCCATGTGATGCACATGAGGAAGATGTCAGATGGCGGGCTATGTCTTGGGTAGTGTCATGCTGAGGAGAATTAGCAACACAATGGCACATGTGTTTGGTCACACCAAACATTTTATTGCATATTACAGCACATAAACTGTTAAACTATCTGGACTGTCATAACCAGGAATGGCAGAACCATTTTGAGTCAGGCTAGATATCACAAAGCTACCATCCCCAGACCACAGAATAAAGGGCTTTTTCAGACCCTGTCCCACAGAATAGGCTAACAAATGAGTGTATCTTGTCGCTAGCTGGAGCCTTATCACATACCAAACCATTTCTGCCAACTTAACATATGCAATGGCACAGACAGAGAGCAGTACAACAGTCCCTGATCATATGTCCATCCCATTAAAATGAGTAAGCATCTGGTGGCATGACACAAACCTATGTCAGTGTAGTGGCACAGGCACTGTTGCCTGCAATTAGGAAACACATCGACAGCTACACAAAGTTCATACAGGATCATTGTCAACAAAATGCGAAGATAGAATGCATGGATTTCACTGGATGACATTTTTCAAGGGCACATAATCACACACATGAGACAATTGGGCCAACTCACCACTTCAAACAAGTGTATTGTGCAGTTCAGCATTCCATCCATCCACTGTCCAAACGTCTTTGGCACAGGACACATACACCCCATATCTGTGACCATCATTACCTGGATCCATCCATGTCCACTTTATACATCAGAACAGCAACAGCTACCTACCAATGTCACAACTCTAAAATGCCTACATGAGGATCACATGGTGAAGAGACCTGGATAAAACACAAAACAAGGGGTTTAGGCATAAAAAAACATACATATGACCCAAACCTCAAATCAAACTTCAGTGGATCCACTCACATTGCAATGAGACTTACACAAACAAAGCAGATCATCAAGGTAGGAACATTTCCAAGTCTGACTTAGCAAGCAAACCTTGGCTGTATGCTGAATAGCTTCATATCTCCTGTCAATATGAAGCAAATACCCTACTTAATATATCCTGACCCCTACAGTTCCCCATACAGTTGCAGTAATCACATAACATTACATACTTGTGCGTAAGTCTTCACCTGCCTCTTCATCACGGTCTTCCTCACTTGGCATTTTTGGATTCTCACCCGGTGGTACTGCTAGCTTCCCCTCATCTGGAATATATGGGATATTTCTTCTCAGGGCAATGTTGTGGGGCATGCAGCAGGCCACAATGATCTTACATACTTTTGACCAGTGCAAACAACCATGGACTGCGTCATATTAGCATAATTTGTTTATGCTAATGAAGCATTAGGAAGGCTTTTTTGCTTCGTCTTATTTACAAAGTGGTGTAATGCTTGCATTGTGGCACTTGGTGCCCCCGTGCACCACATGATGTCTGCATCAGAAATAATGTATGCAAGGGGGTGTTCTGGCCCTAGGACGCACTAAAAAAATTGCACAGTGAAATCTATTTTTGGCATAATTTTTAACTCCTTTGCAAAGCAGGTGTTAAAATGATGCACCCATAGAAACCTTTGGACCATCTTGCACGTAGCTGCTCTAACGTCAACATTCTTTACGCTGGTGCAGCAATGTGCCACAATTGTATCAAAACTTCTGCCGCTATTGTTCTAACGACTGGCATAGGGCACCAAATTGTAATTACAATGCACCCATTATGTTGTTAGGTAGGGCAGGGGCAATGCAAGAACGCATTAAAGCATAATCTGTGAATGCATGTTGTATGTGTCAGGTTTGTGTCAAGTGAGCTATGTGTATGTTGCCTGTGAGATTTCAAACCACATCTGACCTTACTTAACAGTTATTCTGAAGGCATATCCTGCCCCACTCTGCCCTTTAGGTTACCACATACACACCACATGCCACTATGTTGTTAGCTACATGATGTACTGTCATGCATGGACGTGAAGGGAATGGAGCACAGGTTCTGTCTGCTCAGCCTGCAAAAACCAGGGCCTGTCAAATTAATCTCCCAGTATGGGTCCAGGTCTAGGCTGGTGCTTTTTGACTATGCAATTGTGACACTGTGCCCACCCTATGTCTTGTCATGTGAACCAATCTAGGCTCTGGTAATAAATGCAGCTGATTGAGGTTCTTTTCCTTATGAGAATGTAAATGTTTTTAGTAGGGAGAAAATGATTTGTGTATTATGTGCACTTGGCATCACTGTCAATCTGCGGCTTTGAAGCCTGACGAGTCCTTTACTACCACAGCACTTTTGGCAGCATCACACTGGTCATATTTGTCCTATGCAGGATTATTGCATTAATGATAGTCCTATAGTGCAGACAGTGTGAAGAATCCTATGAACCTATGATATGTGAATACTTGGTTTCGTTACATAGCAGATAATGGACATTGCATGCCTTTGTTTGTTCTCTGCGGGATGGACACATGTCCATAAGCATGCCAGGTGACATATGTACATGATAAAGAACTCCACCCGCTGAAATGGCATGAGTA
The DNA here is from genome assembly GCF_031143425.1 of Pleurodeles waltl. Classification (NCBI taxonomy): domain Eukaryota; kingdom Metazoa; phylum Chordata; class Amphibia; order Caudata; family Salamandridae; genus Pleurodeles; species Pleurodeles waltl. The sequence goes on along the minus strand of NC_090440.1, from coordinate 457,708,929 downwards.
CGCATTTGTCCACACATGGAGAGGTTGGACACCTGCTATACTATCATGCCAGTTCCTTCATTGTTACCCATGTGTAATGTTTGAGTTTGTACTCTAGCTGTAGCCTGTAGGAACTGTATGTAGAGAATCATTCTCACAGTGTCAGTGTGTTAATGCCTCCATGCCTAACGAGTGTACCATTCAGAACTCACAGAGGTGTGATGTGTCCCACGGTTCCTCAGCTCTCAGTCAGACTGCTTCAGAGCATGTAGCACCAGATGTTAGTTAGCTTTCCTAGTCAGTGGAGTGTCTGAGCTGGGTGATGGATAGGTCTGCAGATTGGGAAGTCTTTGTAGTCATGTGCCTGTACTCACTGGCTGGTATGTGGCACACTTGGGCAGTTTGGGAAAAAAAGATTGTTCATAGCTTTGTGCACTGACATTTATGTGACTCAGCCATTTTAGATCGGACTTGTGGACATAATTTCTTGCCTTTTCTTTTGCATTCATGTAGGTCAACACCCATCAGAAGAAAGGGATTTGGATAGCCATCGCCCAGAAGGTGTGGACCCTGGGGGTCAACAGCCAGCGGAGCGCCCACTGCAGAAAGAGGAGGGAATACCTGACACTCTCGGTCCAGAAGATCACAGAGGTCCAGCTGGGACGGTCCTCCCAATGTGGGCAGGGTGCCTGTCAGACAATAACCCCCTCCAATGGTCTGCATTCTGGTGGTGGCCTATCCAGAGCTGGATGGATGTTTGAGGGTAGCACAGCAGCCACAAGGGGTTGAGCAGACAGCAAATTACTGCCTGTCCCCATTATCAAGTGATTGAGTTGGGTAGTAAGTGTTCCCCCTTGCAATTAGGGATGAGCCATGTGTCAGACAGTGGGAGATTGTTTGTGTTGTCATGTAATGTGTATCAAAGTGGTCTACCTTGCTTTCTGAACCTGAGATCTGGTACAAACCTGGGGGGAATCCTCAAACAACTTTACCTGCAGGGACCACAAATGGCTGTGCACAGTAATCATTCATGTACTTTTTGTTGTTGTAGGGGGTGTAATTTGTGACCCACAGATCACTTCCCTTGAAAGTCACATACAAAAGGTAAAGGGGTTATGGATCACTGTCCTCTGCCATGTGTCTGGGCATATGTATATAAAGACATCTGCCACCCAGAAGCACACTTTCTAAAGTGTATGATGTGTGCTGGTGCCTCACTGCAGTCTGTGATGTGTTTGTGCTGAGCATAGATGTGACATGGCTTACATGGTTAATGGTCTGCAGATGTAGCAAACTACTTTCCATTGGTAAGTAGGGACTCTCCATTGAGAAGAATTATTTCTCATGACTGTAGCCAACATTCCTTGTGCCTACATGTCAGCATGTATCTTTTTCTCTTTAGGAAACATCATTATTCTGCAATTCCATGCATGTTCTACCTATGTTGATGGAATGCTGTCAGTATTGCCTCAGATATATGCACATGAAAAACTGTTAGTTGAATAGCATTTACAATGCTGATCCATTTCATGTTGTGCCACAGACAGCAGTGTGTCAGCATTGTTTATTGCCTGACAGATACTTTAATTCATGGTAGTATGCCATTTATCATGATGAACTGCAATAGCAATGATGGACATGACATTAAGGCCCATATTGTGGAACCACTCTGTGTTCATCTATGCCCTTGATGTGGCATCTTGGGGAAAAGTGCACCACACATGTTAAATGATTGGGGGGTTTCTCCCTGACTGTTGTCATGCATCATGGAGTGACTTGCAGTGATGTTCACATCACATATGTTTGGGTAAAGGCTTTCATCCACAGAAATATAACAGGTTTGGCATGTCTTAGAAGTAGTGGCGTTGCTTCTCATTGGACACCAGGTTGGTGTTCTTCTATTTTTCCTCACAAGTTGTGTGCCTCCCCAACATGCAAGGTACAGATATGTACCACAGGCACACTCAGACTTCCTCACCGACAGAACCCAAAGAGTGAGTTTTAGAAATGCACTTACACCACCCCACACATCACCCACACCACCTTATGTCACGCCAAAGACACCCCCGGTTTTCCGAGGAGGAGCTCAGGGTCATGGTGGAGGAAATCCTACGGGTAGAGCCACAGCTACTTGGCTCACAGGTGCAGCACACATCCATAGACAGGAAGATGGAGCTATGGCAAAGAATCGTGGACAGGGTCAACGCTGTGGGACAGCATCCAAGAAATTTGGAAGACATCAGGAAGAGGTGGAACGACCTATGGGGGAAGGTGCGTTCTGTGGTATCCAGGCACATCATCGCGGTACAGCGGACTGGCGGTGGACCGCCACCTCCTCCCCCACAACTAACAACATGGGAGGAGCAAGTCTTGACCATCATGCATCCTGAGGGCCTCGGAGGAGTCGGTGGAGGAATGGACACTGGTAAGTTAAATCTCAACTATCATATCTCCCACCCTACCTGCATGCCATCACACACCCCCACCCTCACCCCCTCCCCTATCACTCCAACTCCTCACTAATGTACTCATAACACAAACCACACATCCCAACACCAAGCCCCACATGGAAAAACAAAGCATGGTCAGCCCTCACCAAAGCATGCTCACTGCACATACCCATAACAACCCCCTAACCATCATCACACAAACCCACACACAGGAATGCTTGCACTGGGGTACACAAACACCCACCCATTGCACACCATTATTCACACACATGCACTAATCATGCTCTTATATCCCTGCAGCGCCACTACGGAACGTCACCACACCGGAGGGTCCAGACAACTCCACTCCACCCACAGAAGAGGCCCATAGTGACGACAGCAGCTCTGCCCTACTGGATCCTGATGACCAGCCCGGACCATCGTGGGACTCGGGACAGTCGGTTCCCCTTTCACAGGCACAGCCCAACACTGACCTTCCACCCTCTGGTAACACCAGCACAGCACCCACCCAGCGGGCCCATACCTCCGTACCCAGGACACGTCAATCAGCGGTGTGTCCACCACTACAGGGAACCCAGGATAACCCACCACCCCAACAACAACAGGGACCTGGGGGCAGTGGTAGTGGGCACACGGTCCAGGGGACAGAGGCACAGGAACACAGGGGAACTGGGAGGGCTGCTGTGCGACCGGGGGCGGAAGGGCCAAGGGAACCCACCCTCCACAAGGCCCTCTCCTCCATCATGGGAGCCTACCACCACTCCCAGGAGACGATGGCAACGGTCCTGGCCAAGTTTCAGGAGATCCAGCACCTGCAGGACGAAATGTATTTGGGGTTCAGGGAGGAACTCAGAACCATCAGCTCCGCCCTGGGCACCATCGTAGGGGTGCTGAAGGACATACAAAAGACCATGAGGGACACCGTGGCACTCCAAGGGGCCCCTGACACTAGCATGGACGATGAACTGCCCACCACCTCCGCCGGCACTAGTGGACAAGCCGCCCCGCCACAGGACCACCACACCAGCACCCCACCCCCTGCAGACGGACAACCACCCCGCAAGCGGTCCCTGAGATCCAGGAACAGGACAGAGCAAGATGGCAAGACCCCCGCCAGGAAATGAGACCAACCGGATTGTCCTCCCACTGTCTCACTTTGTTACCCTGTCCCGATTGGAACTGCCCATCTCCACTTCCTATGCCCATATGGGCAGTGCACCTGTGTGACAAATGGACTGGACTCTGCCATGGACATTGCTCCACCGTCCCCATCACCATATCTCTACCCCCCTCCATTTCTGAGCACTGAAATAAACACCCTTGAACCACAAAACAATCTGGAGTCAGTCTGTGATTTGGTAAATATGTATAATCAAAGACAGTGTCAACATGTGTTTCCAATTTTAAAGCCAACATACCTATGTCACACATCACAAGTCCTTGAAGGATGCAAGCAGATGACACACGTTGCTAACCAAACCTGTGAAACCGTAATAGAAAGGTACAACTCAGTGACCAAATACTGCTATGAACTGACAGACAGGATAGAGGTAGAAGTGTGAAAGTGAATGTAATGGTAAAAAGAAAACTGTTCTCACTTGTGTGTCACTGGAAATATTGCTGTATGACTGACTCCCTGTTGTCTATGTCTTCTTCCTCAGCGTCCTCCTCATCACTGTCCACAGGCTCCACAGGCTCCACAGCTGCCACAACACCGCCATCTGGACCATCCTCCTGCAGAAAAGGCACCTGGTGTTGCAAAGCAAGATTGTGAAACATCGAGCAGGCAATGATGATCTGGCACACCTTCCTTGGTGAGTAGCATAGGGAACCACCTGTCATATGCAGGCATCTGAACCTGGCCTTCAGGAGGCCGAAGGTGCGTTCGATCACCCTCCTAGTCCGCCCATGGGCCTCATTGTAGCATTCCTCTGCCCTGGTCCTGGGATTCCTCACTGGGGTCAATAGCCAGGAGAGGTTGGGGTAACCAGAGTCCCCCATTAGCCACACCGGTGCCTCTGGAGTTGACCCATCATATAAGGGATGCTGCTATTCCGCAGGATGTAAGCGTCATGCACTGAGCCAGGGAACATAGCATTTACCTGTGAGATGTACTGGTCTGCCAAACATACCATCTGTACATTCATGGAATGATAACTCTTCCGGTTCCTGTACACCTGTTCACTCCTGTGAGGGGGGACCAGAGCTACATGTGTCCCATCAGTAGCCCCTATGATGTTGGGGATATGTCCAAGGGCATAGAAGTCACCTTTCACTGTTGGCAAATCCTCCACCTGAGGGAAAACAATGTAGCTCCTTACGTGTTTCAGCAGGGCAGACAACACTCTGGACAACACGTTGGAAAACATAGGCTGGGACATCCCTGATGCCATGGCCACTGTTGTCTGAAACGATCCACTTGCAAGGAAATGGAGCACTGACAGCATCTGCACTTGACGGGGGATTCCTGTGGGATGGCGGATTGGTGACATCAGGTCTGGCTCCAACTGGGTACAAAGTTCCTGGATTGTGGCACAATCAAACCTTTAGGTGATGAGTAAATGTCGCTCATCCAATGTCAACAGGTCCACCAGCGGTCGGTACACCGGAGGATTTCGCCATCTTCTCAAATGTCCAAGCTGACAGTGCCTAGGAAGGACAACAGCGACGACAGAGTCAAAAAAATCCCAGGTATGTACCCACAGATACACAGAACACGACACCAAAGACAAAAATCTTCCTGTATGTGTGTCGAGTGTGGGCCCAGGTATGTGTGACGCAGTTGCAAATTAAGCCATGTGGGCCCCTGAAATGGCGGCTATCTGACCTCTAAACTGGGACAATGGGATGTGAGGTAACTGCGCTGGCGTTGTACACCATCGCGGTAGGCGATCAAAGGCTGCGGCGCAATGCTGCATTGGTTAACATTGGACCCTATGGGTCCCCGGAGCAAATGATGAAGTGCGCCGGCGGTGATGAGACGCACCGCCGTGGACGTCACCGCCGCAGACGTGACCGCCATTTTCTATCTGTTCAATCACTTGATACCTGATCTTCGACAGGAGAGGACCTACACTGCAAGTGCTGCTGTGACCTCGGTCTGGAAGAGACAATGGCTGCTGCGTCTGGGGAAAGGGCCCCTGCCTTCACTGCTCAGGAGTTGGAGAAGCTCGTGGATGGGGTCCTCCCCCAGTACACACTACTCTACGGTCCTCCAGACCAACAGGTAAGTACACAGGGAGCACGTTGTATGGGCTATGCCTGGGTGGAGAGGGCTGGTTGTAAGAGGGAAGGGGGCAGAGTGCAGTGAACATGAAGGACTGTGAATGCATGTGCCACATGGCAAGGGCAGGGATGGGGGCCACTCACTTCGACGGTGCTCTTGCTAATGACTTCTCTTCTTCCCCTGTGCATGTCATGTAGGTCAGCGCCCACCAGAAGAGAGACATTTGGCATGCCATCGCCAAGGACGTCCGGACCCTGGGGGTCCACCAGAGACGGGGCACCCACTGCCGTAAAAGATGGGAGGACATTCGCCGCTGGAGCAAGAAGACAGCGGAGACTCAGCTGTGGATGGCCTCCCAACGTGGGAGAGGTGCCCGTCACCCCATGACCCCCCTGATGTTCCGGATCCTGGCGGTGGCCTACCCTGAGTTGGATGGGTGCTTGAGGGCATCACAGCAGACACAAGGGGGTGAGTACACACTCATTCTGGGGACTTTGCGCGCAGTTGAGGGGTCTAGGTGTGGGAGGAGGGCTGTGGGTTTCCCTAGGCCAGGGCGACTTCCATAGGCTAGGCCCCTCCGTAATGCAGGCCATGTGGCACTCCATCCCACCGCAGTAGAGTGCCAAGTACAGGTATACATGCCCCTGTGGCATCCATGTGTGCAGAAGTCCACCATAGCGATGTAGGCCATATCCCAGGAATTGCATCTGTAGAGGTTAGGAGCACGGCGTAGTGCAGGGGGCTGCTGTGTCTGTATTGTCCGCCAACGGTAGCGGTAAGCCATGCACTCAACCTGTCTTTCTTCTGTCGCCCCCCCCCCCCCTTCTCTGCTCTCCCTGTTCTTTTGTGCATCAGCATCATCAGGCAAAGGTACAGTGGCACCGGAGCACGAGGGAGCTGCATCCCACATGGCCATGGAGGGCCACACCACGGACTCAGAATGCACCAGTGGGACGGAGGGCGAGGGGAGCTTCACATCGGGCACCGGATCACCAACCAGCGACACAGACTTGTCCGCCGATGGGAGCTCCCTTGTGGTGGCGGCACCATCTGTGCCCCACACTTCTACAGGTACATCTGCCACCTCCCCTACCAGCACCGCCCTCCCAGCAACCCCTCAGAGTTCGCCCCATGCCCGCTCACCCAGGAGGGTGGGCATCACCTTCGCCCCAGGTACCTCAGCCCCTTCCCCTGTCACCCCTGCTGCCCTCAGTGAGGAGGCCATTGACCGCCTCAGGTCAATCACTGTTGGGCAGTCTACCATTGTGAATGCCATCCAGGGTGTAGAAAGGGAGTTGCAACACGGTAATGCATTCCTGGAGGGCATTCATTCTGGTCAGGCTGCCCTTCATCGAACCCTGCAATCTTTTGGCCTCATCACTGATGGCAGCCATTGTCCCTGTGTCTAGCCTCCCCCCTCCAACTTCCTCCACCCAGGCCCAATCCCCTGTGCCCCAGCCTATCCCAAGCACACCATCAAACAAGCATGCATACACCTCAACACACACAAGTAGTTCAGGCAAACATAGGCACCACACAACCCACAGGCACTCACACAAGCATCACCCACATACAGACACAGCAACATCCACTGCCTCCACTGTGTCCCCCTCCTCGTTATCTCCCTCCTCCCTCCCAGTGTCGTCTACACTCTCACCTGCATGCACTACATCTACAGGCACTAGGACTCGCACCAGAACACCCAGCACCACACCCCGCCCACCTGCACTCACCACCCCACTACCATTTACATGTCCCCTGTGTCCACTCCCAGTGTGTGTGTGACGCCCCCTCCCAAAGTACACAAACGCGGGCACCCACACACCCAACATCCATCCACCTCACGACAGCCTCCAGTACCTGCACCTGCACCCAAAACACCTAAAGTGACACCTCCTACAACCACCTCCTCTTCCTCCACTCCCAGACCCCCTCCAGCTACCCATCCCAGTGTTCGTCATAAACTCTCCCTCAGCAACGTTGACCTCTTTGCCACCATACCCACACCTCCAATTCATCAGTCCTGTAGTAGCACCTCAGCCAAAAAGACTCCAGTACCAGTGGTGCGTGTTCAAGGTGTGTGGAGTGCACCAGCCACCAAGGCAGGCAGTGTGACACGGAGCCAAAGCACTGCCAGTCCACCCCCTGTAAAGCATCTCAAGTTGAAAAGTGGCCGACGGGACAGGGTGAAGACTCCTGGCAGCAAAACTGCTCACAAGGGTCCAAGGGGGATTGCAGAGTCAGCTGTGACTCCTCCAAAGGTGGTGAAGGGCCAGAGGAAGTCTGCACAGTCTGGTGAGAGCAGCACGGCGGAGAAGGGTGCCATCCTCCCCGGCGGCCGGGACGCCACCGCCAGCACCATCGTCACTGGTCAGGAGACCACCGCCAGAGTCAGTGCCCAGGAGGTCAGGAGTATCGTAACTGGTCAGGAGACCACCGCCGGAGTCAGTGCCCAGGAGGGCAGGAGTATCGTCACTGGTCAGGAGACCACCACCAGAGTCAGTGCCCACTAGGGCCCCGGCTGCCACAGTCCCGCTGGAAAATGAGGGACCGTCATGCCACACACCAATGCACAGGTCAGAGACCGCCATGGCAAAGCACCGCTGAAGAAGGGAATCACTGCCATGGTGAAGACCGCTGAACAGGGCAGAGAACCGCTGAACAGATCAGAGACCGCCATGGCAAAGCACCGCTGAACAAGGGAATCACCACCATGGTGAAGACCGCTGAACAGGGCAAAGCACCACTGAACAGGGCAGAAAACCACTGAACAGATCAGAGACCGCCATGTCAAAGCACCGCTGAACAAGGTAACACCGCCACATCAAGCATCGTTATCCCATGTACAGCTGGGACTGTGACGGAACAGGAACCGTTACGGGGAGCTAAATGCAGTGTGGGCACCATTCACCCTCCAGAACCAGTGGAGACTGTTATCCAGTTGAGAGACTGTGGCTTTGCACTCCCCAGGATTGTTCAGTGGGCAAACCAACCACTGTAGAGACTTGAGAGACTGTGGCTTTGCACACCCCAGGATTGTTCAGTGGGCAAACCACCCACTGTAGAGACTTGAGAGACTGTGGCTTTGCACTCCCCAGGATTGTTCAGTGGGCAAACCAACCACTGTAGAGACTTGAGAGACTGTGGCTTTGCACTCCCCAGGATTGTTCAGTGGGCAAACCAACCACTGTAGCGACTTGAGAGACTGTGGCTTTGCACTCCCCAGGATACATCAATGGGCATGGAGCCCCGTCGTGGATCTGGTGTGGTGCTGTAATACGGCTGAGGTGCCCCCCCCTTCCCTTTCCCCTGAGGTGCCTGTTGTATTTCGATCTGATGCCCCAGCAGTGTTCTCTCAGTTTGTGGACAGGTATCTATTGTGGGCCTCGCCCATGCATTTTTGGACCAGTGGTGCACAGACATTGATATGTGCATACCTGCACTGCTTCTCGTAATGTATATACTTTTGAATGTGTATATATATATATATATATCTGTATATATTTGGTAACTGTATTTTGATGCATTACAATTTTTCGACTGATTTCCTTTGGTCTTTGCATTCTTCCGGGGGGGGTTGTGGGTTGTTACTGTGATGTTTTGACATGCATAACTATCTGTGTTATAAAGTGCGAGGGTGGGGGTGTTTCATGTGTGTCCCCCTGACTTTTGCCTCCCCCCTCTATGTCGTAGGTGCAGTAGTCACCGTTGTGGGTTGTGTTGCTCTGATTCGGCGTGCAGTGATTTTCTCACCGTGATGCAGGGCTGTGCGTTGTTTCTGGCAGGCTGTGTTTCGATTTTCGCTGCACAAGGAATTCTTCTTGCAGGAATGAAGTCTTTTTGGTCCTGAGACTTCAGGGAACCGGAGGCAAGCTCTATCCAAGCCCATGAAGAGCACTTCTCAGCACAGCCAGAGAACAGCAAGGCAGCAGTCCTTCTCAGAAAGCAGTCAGGTGAGTCCTTTGGGTAGCCAGACAGTTCTTCTTGGCAGGTTGCAGGTTCTGGTTCCGGGTTTCTCCTCCAGGAAGTGTCTGTGACAAGAGTGTCTTGTTTCGAAGTGTCTAAGTTGGTAGGGGCAGAAACCCTGCTTAAATACCCAAATGTGCTTTTGAAGTGGGAGAGACTTCAAAGAGTGCCTTAGAAGTGCATGAGGTCCCATTTCAGTTCCATCCTGTATGCAAGGGTCCCAGTAGGGGGTGTAGCAGTCCTTTGTGTGAGGGCAGGCTACTAGTAGCATTTAATTTACAGACCCTGGGCACATGTAGTGCACTTGACTAGGGACTGCAGAAAGGCCATTTACAACAGTGAGATGCGCCCCCTTCATCTCGGACCCCACAATGACCACCTGTGGAGTTCCACATGGATCCTCCCTCAACCTCACTCTGTTCAATGTCTACATGGCCCCGCTTGCTGCCATCGGCAGGAGCAACGGAATCAATATCGTCTCCAATGCCGACGACACCCAACTCCTCCTCTCCCTATCTAACGAACCCGACAAAGCCAGACACAACTTCCACAATGGCATGGGAGCAGTAGCCAACTGGATAAAAAACAGCTGCCTCCAACTCAATGCGAACAAGACAGATGCATGGAACGACTCATGGTGGCCACCCACCCTCAGAAACCATCCCAACCCCATGAACCAAGCCAGCAACCTCAGGATCATCCTGGGCTCCAGACTCAACATGGACCGCCAAATCAGTTCAGTCACATCCACCTGCTTACATATTCTCTGCCTCCTACACAAGACCTTCAAATGGATCCCAGTAGAACACAGAAAGACTGTCACAACCTCCCTCATCACCATCAGACTGGACTACTGCAATATGCTCTACGCGGGGATCAACAAGAAACTCGCCTGAAATCTACAGAACATCTAGACCGCCACCACCAGACTGATCCTCAACCTACCCCTACACTGCCACATCTCTCAACACCTGTGAACACTTCACTGGCTTCCAATAGAAAAAAGAATCACCTTCAAGATCCTCACCCACACACACAAAGCCCTCCATGAGACCAGAACAGCCTACCTGAACAAACAACTCAACTTCCACGTACCCCACAGGACCCTTGTGTCGTCCCAGCTCTCTCTTGCTGAAGTACCCTGCATCAGGAAAACAATCCTTCTCCCACATCGCAGCCACAGCCTGGCATGCTCTCCCATTCCATCTCAGACAGACTACCCTCATCCTCAACTTCACAAAAGAGCTGAAGACATGGCTTTTTGAAGAACCACCTCACTGATGGATGCTACACAACCACTCCTCCCCTAGCACCTTGAGACCCTTACGGGTGAGTAGTCACGCTCAACAATCCCTGATTGATTGATTGAGATGATACAGTTGTAATCAGTGTCAGACATTAGTGGTGACTATCTTGGTGCTGACTAATTCATTGTTGTGTGTATTCTAGAGACATCTCTCCCTGACATATTGGACTTGCCGTCAATGTTGTTCCTTTCAATGATGCATGTGAGGCCTGTCAGAGTACCTCCTTGATTCTCTTGGGACAGGTGTCACTTTTTGAGCTGTACATTGTTGAAATGTGTCAGTTGTGCCATGGGTATATCCATGTCAACTACACCAGGATGTTTCACCTTTGTATTTGCAATAGCTGGATTTCATTGGCATTATCTCAAATTGTTGGGACTTCATGTGTGTGCAAAATAGATGTGTGCATAAACCTGTGTGTGAAATATGTAAAGTTACTTTACCAAGGGATTGTATTGTTGTATTGTTGGATAAAAGTGAACTGAGGTCTGCTTCATGTGGCACAGTTGTGAGTATGGAGAGGTCACCTAGTTGATGTATGGTCATTGTGGTTGCAAGACTTCAGCCATGCACTTGTAGTTGTCTGGGATCCTGATTAGCCTGTGGGTAATGTGTCTATGTCCAGATAGCATGTGTGGTATGGCATGGCACATGAAAGTGCCACTTTGATTAAATACTTTTAAGGATCCTACTTGACATGATAGTATTATTTGTCAATCAGAGTTGTGATTGAGGTGTTATCCTATATATGTGATGACGCTATTTCTCTTTTTGCAGCATCAGCACAGGCAGTCAGAGGAGATGGAGCACAGCTGAGTGGGAAGCATCTGGCCACGGCTCTTGCTTCAAGATACCACAGGCACAGAGTGACCCAGTGGCCTGGAGGGTGGGGTGAGTGCCACGGGGGAGACAGGATCAACATCCTCATCATCAGATTCCTCCTCCAGTCGTGGACCCATCATGGAACCCCAGTACAATCCTTATCTACCACCCCCCATTCTATCCCCACCCCCGTTGCTCCACACCCAGCTGGTGGTGCTGTCTCACTCAAGAGGGTAGGTGTCTCCTTTGTCGCAGGCACTTCTGCCCCAGCCCGTGTTACCCCTGCTGTCCTGGGGGAGGAGGCTATTGACCTGCTGAGAACGATCTATGTGGGTCAGACTGCCAATGTGAATGCCATCAAGGGATTGGCAAGTCAGCTACAAGAGACTAATGCATTCCTGGAAGACATTCATGGTGCACTTTCTGGCCTACAGAGATCTTTTCAGACTGTGGCCTCCACACTGGCAGCAGCCAGTCACCCCCCAGCTTCCGTTCCCCCACCACCTTCCTCTTCCCAATCCAAATCCCCCTTCCCCTACCTAGCCAAAACACACAAATAGATCCTCATTCATCCACCTCAACAGACAAACGTAGCAGACACAAAAACAAGCACCACAAGATACATCATCATGCACACAAATAAAATCCACCCACAGACACAGCAACACTCAAAACTGTCCCTGACACCACCACCACTCCCAGCATCATACACACAACATCAAGCCTACCTACAGACACTGACACAATAGTCACTGACAGAGCTACCACACCTACAATACCCACATTCACCACCCCAACAGACCTCAGATATATACCACAAGTATATGTAAGACCTGGAGACACCAAATCTACTGACACTCCTACACCCACCACATCGACCATACCTGCAGACACCACCCCAACAGACACCCACCCACCACAGTATCCCCCAGCACTTCCACCCCTAAACCTAAGACACGTAAACACTGCCACTAACTCACTCAACAGACACCTACCAGACACAAGCATACCTTGCAGAAGCGTACACCCAAGACATCCACATCTACACAGCCTACAACTTCTCCCTCTTCCTCCAAATCCTCTCTAACTTCTTATGACTGTACTCATGTTGCCAAAAAACTCTTCCTGTGTGTCCTTGGCCTTACCTGTGTTCTCCCCTCATAACACACTCAGAAGGACCTCACCCATCCCCAAGTCTGTCCCTTCCATCTCCATGGCCTCCCCTGTATCCCCAGCAAGTAGCCAGTCCTCCCCCCTCAAGAAGCCCACCCCTCCCAAAAAGAAGCCCATCCCTCCCGAGAAGACTACCCCTCCCCAGTCGAAACCCCGCTCCCATTTCTGATCCCCCATCTGATAATACCTGAGGTGGGTGCCTGACTCCTTGATGCCCCTTCCTGTGGAGGTTACTTGGCAGTCAGGAGTCAAGTTGTACCCATATTGGCAAAAAATAATGGACTGGCCAATGGCCTTTGGACAATATTACTATTTATTATTAACAAGCCCAACAGTTGTTTTGTTTTGGGTACACCTTTGTCCTGCAATTCCTTTTCAAGCTCTCTGTTGTCACTGAGTGACTTTGGTTGTGTGCCTGCAGTTGTGTGTGTTTGAGCCTGCTTGCTGCTCCAGTTGCTGTTGTTAGCAGTATGTGAGTTTGTGTGCAGTGCTGTTGTCTCCCAGGAGAAGGCTATATGTTGAGTGTATGTATATGTGTGTGTGACTGCAATGGTGGTGTCATGGCATTGTGCACTGTTTGGTATGGCAAGTATTTCTTATTTTGTTTTCCAATGTGAGCTTGTATAGTATGAGACTTGTCCCCTTGTTCTGGCTTATGCATTCATGTGATGTGTGCCATCTTGAATTTGACATTGGCGGTAAGTACCGCTTACTGCCATGCTGACTGCCGCCAACATACCGCTGTTGCAGGGGATTACCGCTACCCATATTATGACATACACACAGCAATCCATCACTATACAGCCACACACACAAGTCCACCAGCTCAAAGGTAGGTGATAAACTGGTGGTAGCAAAACCCACACCGTTACGCCAGCAGAACTACGCCCACAACATTATGACCCACGAATCACCGCGGTGGACATTCAATGGCGGTAAACCATTGGCGCTACATACCGCTGTTCTCAAAATACACACACTAACAAAACAACACTACATTGGACAATTTGAATAACACACACCCGACACCCATAAACACACCACACCCACACCACTATAAAACACACACACCCACTACCCACAACCCTTTACGACTAAAAACAATTGCCACGAGAGAGATAGCAAGACCACAGACAAGACCACAGCCACACACCACCATCCCCTATACACCATCCACGCACCTTACATCACACACCCCAACACATCAACCCACACACCCTCACCCACACCACTCACAGTACACCCATGGCACCACAACAACACCCCAGGAGGAGGAGCTAAGGGTCATGGTGGAGGAAATCATCCGGCTAGAGCCGCAGCTTTTCGGATCACAGGTGCAGCAGACATCCATTACAAGGAAGATGGAGCTATGGCGGAGAGTTGTGGACAGGGTCAATGCCGTGGGACAGCACCCCAGAATGAGGGATGACGTCAGGAAGAGGTGGAACGACCTAAGGGGGAAGGCAAGACACCAAATAGCTGTACTGAGGACTGGCGGTGGACCCCCACCACATCCCCCACAACTAACAACATGGGAGGAGCAAGTCTTGGCAATCATGCATCTGTCAGGATACTTCAATTCGATTTCCTCAGAAGCAGAAGATAACTCCTCAGTCCCGACCCGAGCTACTCACAACAAATATTAATCCTTCGTGCTGAGTACCCCGGAGGGGGAAAGGGGAATGGGATGGTAGAGAGACTGCCACAGAGATGATGAACGCCAGTACTCAGTCTGCCTCTTCACATCAAAGATTGGATACAGCACCTGCAAGAGTCACAGTCGCAATTACTAGGGACATACAACATCAGTTTTTCACTTTCTACTCTCAACACTTAGGGCCAGATGTAGCAAAAAGAAAATTTGCGAGTTGCAAATTGCGAGTCCATGCGACTCGCAATTTGCAACTCGCAAATTGGTATGCAGTACAGTGTCTCAGACACCGTCTGCGAGTCGCTATGGGGTCGCAATGACCCACCTCATTAATATTAATGAGGTGGGTCGCAAATTGCGGCCCCATAGCGAGTCTAGGCACTCGCAAACATGGAGGCCTGCTGTCGTCAGCAGACCTCCATGTTTGTGACTGCTTTCTCAATAAAGCCGTTTTTTTTTTTAAGTGTAGCCCGTTTTCCTTAAAGGAAAACGAGCTGCACTTAAAAAAAAAACGAAACCTGAAAAAATAGTATTGGGTCCATTCGCAAAGGGGAAGGGGTCCCATGGGGACCCCTTCCAACTTGCGAGTGGGTTACCATCCACTTGAAGTGGATGGTAACTGCGACACCCTTTGCGACCGCATATGCGGTCGCAAATGGAATTGCATGCCACTCCGAATTGCAAATAGGAAGGGAACACCCCTTCCTATTTGCGATTCTGAAATGCATATTGCGAGTCGGTCCCGACTCGCAATATGCATTTCTGCATAGCAAAGAGGCATTTGCGCCTCGCAAACGGCGATTTTCGCCATTTGCGACGCGCAAATCCTTTGCTACATCTGGCCCTTAATTCTTTTTAATTCTATTATTTCTTCACTCACCCTGAGTTCTCTGTAGCCTTGCTTCTCTCTATAAATGATAGCTCTTCTTAAAAAATGCTTATTACTGATTCTGGAAGAACTTCTCAACCTTTGTTAGAGATTGGTTTTATGTTGCTATATATATATATATAGTTGGTGATAATGCGTTCTTCAAATCAGCTGATGTTATTTAATTTCTCCTGTCTTATTGTGACTTCTGTCAATACTTGTATTTGTAAATGCTTGTTTATTAAAGTTCGTTTCTCCTTTGTTACTTCGACATTTGTTGATAACTTGTATTTGTAAATGCTTGTTTATTACAGTTAGTTTCTCCTTCCTTACTTCGACATCTGTCGATAACTTGTAGCTGTAAATGCTTGTTTATTTAAGTTCGTTTTTCTTTTTAAACTCTATTTTGGTTTATTACCATTGAATTTGTAAATGCTTATTTGTTAACAGTTCGTTTCTCCTTTAAACTTGGCCTTTGTTTATAACCTTGACATTTGTAGATACTTGCTCTTTTAAAGTTTGTTTTTTCTTTGACTTTAATATCTTAAACAAGAACCTTGTAAACATAAGGTTAATTCATACATTAACTCTGTAGCCTTGCCGACTTCCACGGTAACGGTCTACTATCAAACTCTTCGAATAAACCTTGACAATATTCATCAGTTTTCTGTAATATAATCTTCAAATGTAATATTACCTCACAGGAGATTCTGTTCTGAAGCGCGCTCTCTCTTCACACAGCTGATTCCTGTCAGACCTCAGTTGAAGTGCAAGGCTTCCAGCTGGAGAGCTTGCAACATAGCAACCAACCGATTGCAAGACTAGAACTGTAACTAACCTTCAGGACTCACAGCGGCCATCTTGGATCTTCTCTTCTTGATTCTTCCTTTGAAATAAGCGCAAGATTACTCTGCAAACCTTCTTCCAGTTTGGGCTTTGCTGTCTCCACTGAGGATATCTCTTTGCTTTTCTCATGCACTTCTTTGATTTGACTTGGCAAGTTTGTGTGGTCATGACAGCATCCTGAGGGCCTGGTAGGAGTAGGACGAGGACTGGACTTTGGTAACTCAAATATCTATTACTATCACCCCCCCACCTGCATGCCATTACATACCCCTAGCCTTACCCTCACTCCCATCACTCCACTACCTCCCACACACCCCACCATCACAACCCACCCATCCCAATACCAAGCCCTGAATGCAACATCAATGCATGGATACCACTCACAGACCTGCATGGACAGCCTTCACTAAAGCATGCACATTAGAGAGAATCGCCTAGCCCACTAAATAACTACTCACACAAGGCAAAGCTGCCAGGGCAATAACAACCATAGAGGGCAACACACACATACACAAGATGTCCCCCGCAGAAACAATAACACTGCATTACATTCCCACAGGTCCCCCAGCCAATGTCACCGGAGAGGAGCTGCCAGCAACATCCAGTCCCCCCCCCCAGAAGAGGCCCACAGTGATGACAGCAGTTCTGGATGCCTGGATCTGGATGACCAACCTGGCCCATCAGGGACCTCCAGACAGTCGGTTACCCTGGCACAGTCCTATACCACCACAGAGCCTCCCCCCCTCATGAAACACCACCACAGTACCCGCCCAGCAGGCCCATACCTCTGGCCCCAGGACACGTCAATCAGCAGTGTGTCCATCACTACAGGGACACAAAAACAGGACGATCAGGAACCTGGGGTCAGTGGCAGTGGGCACACGGTTCAGGGGAAAGAAGCACAGGACAACAGGGAAGCTGGGAGGACTGCTGTGCGACAGGGGGAGGACAGGCCTAGGGAACTGACTCTCCAGCATCTCCAGGAACTCACCAAGCACTCACCAAGATCCTGGGAGCATACCACCATTCCCAGGAGATGATGGGGCAGGTACTGGACAAGTTGCAGGAGACCCAGCAGCTGCTAGACAGTACCTGGGGATCAGAGAGGACTTGAAACACATAAACACCACCCTGGTCACAATTGCAGGGGTGATGGCATACATGGCCAACACCATGAGGGAGACAGTGGCACACCAGCGGGCCCCTGACACTAGCCAAACCAGTGAACAGCCTTCCACCTCTGCTGCCGCTGGCAGACAGGATGCCCTGCCACTGGACCAACAGGCCACTAGCACCCCTCCCCCTGCACAAGGAGAACCACCCCGCAAAGGTCCCTGTGATCTAGGGAGAAGCCAGAGACTCTTGCCAAGACCCCTGCCAGGAAATAAGACTCTCCTGATTGTCACCCTTGTGTTCCAATCAGTCACCCTGTCACCTTGAACTGCCGTTGCTCCCTTCCTCTGCCCCCTTGAACAATGCACTTGTGATCCACATATACTGGACTCTATCCTGGACATTCCTCAACATCACCACATCCCATTGCACATCCCCCTCTACTTATTGGCACTTAAATAAACACCATTTGAATAAATACAAGTATGGAGTCTGACAAATATCTGAAAATAGGGATGCCAAATGGTACAGTAAGTGGCCATAGAAGTGGGAAAATCAGCCTGCCACTGACAATGTCAAACACAAAACTGTCAATGAAAAGTGAAGTTACAGTGTCTTACCTGTATGTCATTGAAAGTATTGTCGTATTATAGCACTTCTGTTGTCCTCATCCTCTGTCTCCTCACCTTCACTGTCTACAGGGTCCACTGCTGCCACAAGCCCATCTCCAGCCTCATCCTCCTGCAGAAAAGGTACCTGGCGACGTAAGGCAAGGTTGTGCAACTTACAGCATGCCACAATAATCTGGCAGACCTTCTTGGGTGAGTAGTACAGGGATCCACGTGTTAGATGGAGACAGCGAAACCTGGCCTTCAGGAGGCCAAATGTCCTCTCTATGATTCTTCTTATTCGCCCATGTGCCTCATTGTAACGTTCCTCTGCCCTTGTCCTGGGATTCCTCACAGGGGTCAATAACCATGAGAGGCTGGGGTAAGCAGAGTCACCTGAAAATATTGAGGGACAACTGTTAGCCACACACTAACCCTTAGGGCCCACACAACACCAAATGGGTAGAAACCAGGGTTCACCTATCAGCCACACCCTGTGCCTCTGGAGTTGAGCCATCACATATGGGACACTGCTATTCCTCAGGATAAAGGCATCATGCACAGATCTAGAAACTTTGCATTGACATCGGAGATGTACTGGTCCACAAGGCACACTATCTGCACATTCATAGAATGAAAGCTTTTTATTTATCAACACCTCTTCATTTCTCTGGGGGGGGGGGGCAAATGCAATATGTGTACCATTAATAGCACCAATAATGATTGAGATATGTCCCATTGCATAGAAATCAGCTGTCACTGTGGCCAAGTCCTCCACCTGGGAGAAAACGATGTAGCTGTGCATGTGTTTAATCAGGGCAGACAACACTCTGGTCAGCACTATTGAGAACATTGGCTGAGACATTCCTGCTGCCAAGCCCACTGTCACTTGGAAGGAGCCAGTTGCCAGGAAATGGAGCACAGATAGGACTTGCACAAGAGGGGCTGACAGATAGCAGAGATTAGGTCAGGCTCCAATTGGGCACACAGATCTGTGAATGTGGCTCCGTCCAAGCTATAAATGAGGATAATGTGCCTGTCCTACATTGTTGCCAAGTCCACCGGGGGCCTGTACATGGGGGATGTCTCCATCTCCTATTCATCCGCAGCGATTGCAATCTAGGGGGCAAAACTGTGAGCAGCTGGTCAGTATTCCATATTTACAAACACTACACTGCTTTGCATGTTGTGACTGTAACAGTATATTGTTGGGTAGGCCCAAGTGGTGCCTATGTGTACTGTGACGCAGTTAGGTGCCATTTCCTGCCCACCCTGAAATGGTGTACGCCTGTCCTCTATGGAGGGACATGTGGAAATGAGGTAATTCCGCTGACATTTTGTGCCGTTGTGGGAGGCTGTGCAGCTCCTCATTAGATACCATTGGGCCCTATTGGTTACAGTGGCCAATGGTGATGTAGGCCGGCGGTGACGGTACACACCGCCGTGGACGTGACCGCCATTTTCTACCTGTTTACTCACTTGCTACCTGACCTTCAACTGCTGTGACCTGTGTCTGGAACCGACCATGGCTCGTGTCACTGGGGAAAGGACCCCTGCCTTCACCGCTGTGGAGTTGGAGAGACTGGTGGATGGTCTTCTACCCCAGTACCGAATGCTGTATGGGCCTTCAGACCAACAGGTGAGTACACTGTGAGCACAATGCATGGGGCATGAATGCATGGAGTTGTGTGTGAGGGTCTCGTTTGGGGGGGTTGGTGGAAACCCCCTGGGCAGCATGCTGCATATATGGTGGGCAATGTCTGTGCGTAATGGGATGTGAGGGCTATGGTGGGCCATGAGTGTAACAGGCAGGACGGTCTGACTGATATCTTTTCCTATGTGTAGTTCTCTGCAGGTCAGCACTCCTCAAAAAAAGGGTATATGGCGTGCTATCGCCAAGGATGTGCGGACCCTGGGGGGGTACAGCAGGCTGAGCACCCACTGTCGCAAAAGGTGGGAAGACCTGAGACGCTGGGCACGGAAGACAGCAGAGACCCAGCTGGGGATGGCCTCCCAAAGAGGAAGGGGTGCCCATCGAACCCTGACCGCCCCCCTGATGGCCCACATACTGGTGGTGGCCTATCTGGACCTGGATGGGCACTTGGTGGCATCACAGCAGCCACAAGGGGGTGAGTACAGTGCCCCAATATATTACTTGTGCGTGGTGGGGTGCCTTCCAAGTGGGGGATGTGGGCCTGTGGGTGCCCCTAGGCCAGGCAGGACATTGCAGGGTAGGTCCCATGTTGGGCAGGGTCTGATGTAAAGCTCCTCCAACTATGGAAGTAGGCATCCACTACTGGGCAGGCGTCCGTGGGTCTCAGGTATGCTGCAATTGGCATTAGGTATCCCTGTCCAGGGCTGGTGACTAGCATTGTGACTGTTAGTGCATTGCCTAGTGTGTAGGCCTGTTCCTTGTCTGTGTGTGTCATGTATGCCAACTGTGGTGTTGTTGCCGCCATTGAACAAGGGTATTCTTTGTTTCAACCCCCCTTTTTGTTTTGTCACCCTCCTCATGTGCATTAGCATCATCTGGTGGAGGAGCAGAGGCACTGGCGACGGGGAGAGCTGCATCCCACAGAGCCCAGGAGGCCGAATCCACCGACGGTGAGGGCAGCAGTGGGACAGAGGGTGAGGGGAGCACCCCAGCGGCGACTGACATTCATACCTCCTCCGATTGAAGCTCCCTGGTGGTGGCAGACACCTCTGTGCCCACCCCAACTACAGGTACATCTGCCACCCCTGTACCAGCACCGCCCTCCCAGCAGCCCCTCAGTGTTTTTCCTGTGCCCGCTCACCCAAGAGGGTGGGCATCTCCGTAGCCCCAGGCACCTCAGGCCCTGCCCCAGTTAGCCCTGTTGCCCAGATTGAGGAGACTATTGAGCTCCTGCGATACATCTCTGTTGGGGAATCAAGCATTGTGAATGCCATCCAGGGGCTGGCAGCCCTTTTGCAACAGACAAATGCATTCCTCGAGGGCATTCACTCTGGCATGGCGGCACAACAGAGATCAATCCAGGCTCTGGCCTCCTCCCTGATGGCAGCCATTGTCCCTGTTTCTAGTCTCCCCCCTCCAACTTCCTCTACCCAATCCCATTCTCCTCAACCCCAACCTATCCCAAGCACACAGGCAGACCAGCATGCACACAAGGCAAAAAACACAGGAGTGATGCAGGCAAACACAAGCACCACACATCATCCCACAGGCATGCACACAAACACCATCCAGATGCAGACATACCAACATCCACTGCCTCCACTGTGTCCCCCTTCTCCTTCTCGTCCACCTCCCTCCAGTTGCGTCTACACTCACACCTGCATGCACTGTATCCTCATCACTTCCACCATCACCATCATGCCTATCACTACATGCCCCTCACTGGCAGTCACCACCCCCACATCCATGCAGACATCGCCGGTGTCCTCTCCACCTGTGTCTGTGCCCCCTCCTCCCAAAGTACACAAACGCAAGCAGCAGACACCCAACAGCCATCCACATCACAACAGCATCCAGCCCATTCACCTGCACCCAAAATCAGCAGACACCTCCTACAACCACTTCATCTTCCTCCACTCCCAAACCTTCACCCTATTCCCGCCCCATTGTCACTAAGAAGCTTTTCCTCTCTACCGTTGACCTCTTCCCTACCTCTCCCCCCGTCCTTCACGTCGGGCCAGGGTGGTCAGAACCCAGGCAAGCACCTCAGCCACCCAGTCCACAGCCACAGTAGTGTCAACAGACACTGCAGGTGGGAGAGGATCCCAGGCACCAGGCAGCAACACTGAAAGGGTGCCTGCACCAGCAGCATCTAGAAAGGGCAAGGAGACACCACCAGCGGCGACAGGGAAGGGCAAGGAGGCACCACCAGCTACAACAGGGAAGGGCAAGGAGGCACCACCAGGAGCATAAAGGAAGGGTAAGGAGGCACCACCAGCTGTGACAGGGAAGGGCAAAGAGGCACTACCAGCTACGACAGGGGAGGGCACGGAGGTACTACCAGCAGCGTGTAGGAAGGGCAAGGAGGCACCACCAGCTGCGACAGGGAAGGGTAAGGAGAAATCCCCAGCTGCTGACAGTAAGGGCAAGAAGCCAGTACCAGCAGCCAGGAAGGACAGGAGGCCTGGTGCTGGGACTCATTCGGAACCCCCACCACCAACCATGGTGGTTCAGTCGTCCGAGGCTGCAAGGGATGCCTCCCCCCACCACTGCCAGCACAGCCACCAGCACCGCCACCAGCACCAATGCCAGCAGCAGCAGCCCCAGTGGGCAGCTGTGCGAGGCTGCAGGGGATGGGCTGGAGAGTCACTACACCACTGCCAGCACCGCCACCAGCACCACGGCCAGCAGCAGCAGCCCCAGTGGCCAGCCATCCGAGGCACCGCCACTGCCACCACTGAGCAGCCGTCACTGCCGGTTGACAGCGTGTAGTCCTGCATCTTTGGGCTGTTGTGCGTCCTTGCCCCTGCAAATCCTGTGTGACTGACAACCAGGTGAGAGACTGTGACCCTGCACTGCTAAAGATCTGCATCACAGGGCACAATGCCCCCTCCAGAACCAGTGGAAGAAGCCATCCACTCACCCCATCCTTCTCAGGATGAAGCACACTGGGCACAATGTCTCATCCATAAGGAGTGGAAGAAGCCATCCACTCACCCCATCCCTCCCAGGATGAAGTTCACTCACCCCATCCTTCCCTGGATGAAGCACACAGGGCACAATGCCCCCTCCAGAACTAGTGTAGAAGCCATCTACTAGAGAGACTGTGGCTGTGCACTCCCCAGGACCAAGCAGTGGGCAAACCACCCACTTGAGAGACTGTGGCCTTGCACTCCCAATTACAGCGCACAGGGCATGTTGCCCCCTCCAGGACCAGTGGTGTTGGACCATGTTCCGGTTGAGGTGCATCCCCATTCCCTGTGTATTTTTGACCTGATACCCCTGCAGTGATCTCTCTGTGTTGTTACAGGAGTGAGGTGGGGCCTTGGCCTATGTGTTGTGGCCCTGTGTCCCACGGACAGTGAGGATTGGGCAGTGTCCCTCCATTTGTAAATATGTATATATGTTTGTATTTTTATGCACTTATTCATGTTATTTTATCATATTACACTCACTTTCTTTCAAATATTTTTGTCCTTGCATTATTCCTGAGTGGTAAGGGGGGAATATGTAATGTTAGTGCATCTGGTTGTGTGTATGATGTCGGGGGAGGGGTGTTTTGCGTGTGTGTGTTATTCTCTTTTTCCTCCCTTGTGTGCTAGGCGGCAGTTTTCACCGTGGTCGTCTTCACTGGCATTGCTGTTCATAATGCAGTAGAAGGTAGATGAGCATTAGAAATATGTGCAGCTCGGGCTCCATGGCGCCGTGGATGTTCCCTGAGTCTCCACAGGTGAGTCCTTTAACTTTTGAGCCCTGTTTCCACCATGCTTTTGATGTTGTTGGTATCGCCCCAGAAGAGGTGGCGGATGGGTCAGTCATAATAGTGTGGCCGGTACATTGTCTTCCACCTGGCCGTCGTAGTGCTTGTTGATTCCGCCCTGGCGGTCAGTGTGTTAAAGTGGCTGTCTGTCTGAGCGATTTCCGCTGCGCTCATAATTCCATTTTGGGTACCGCCGGCCTGTTGGCGGTATTACCACCACTTTATCACCGACCGCCAGGGTTGTAATGAGGGCCAGAGTGTGTTAAATTGTACTAACTGTATTTGCATTTGCCTGTTCATGTGTTCATTTAGGTGTGTGCCCCTTGCTCATGATTCCTGTGGAGGTATGTCCCATACAGTGGGAGTTGTATGTGCTTTGTTGACTTTCCCTTCCCCATTGGTTAAAAGTGCCTGACAGTTGGTTTTAGTATTGTTAAAGTGCCCAGAGTAACAAAAATAGCAGAAACAGAGTCCAGCACACAGCAACAACCTGGGAAGTAGAGGAAAGAAGTTAGAGGAGACCACACCAATGATACCAGGTCTAACAAACACCTTCTGTAAATTGGTTTTGATTGGAATAGGACTAGAAAATGTCATGCTTCTAGTATTCAACACCTTCCCCAAATTGATTTAGATTGGAGTGGGAACAGTAAATGTTACCCTTTTGGTATCTAACACCTTTCCAAATTGGCATACATTGAAGTAGGAGTAGTGAATTTTACCCATTTGGTGTCTAACTCTCTCAACAAATTTCTATTCCTGGGAGTAGGGATAATCAATGTCACCCTTTTAATGTCCAACAACATTCCCGAATTGGTTTAGATTTGAGTGGGAATAGCAAATATAACCACTTTGGTGTCTAACACATTCTCCAAACTGGTATAGATTTGAGTGGGAGAAGTAAATTTCACCCTTTTAGTCTTCAACACCTTCCCTAAATTTGTATAGATTGGAGTGGGGATAGTAAATGTCATACTTTCAGTTTCAACACCTTCCTCAAATTGTTTTAAAGTGGAATGGGAATAGTACATCACCCTTTTAGTGACCAACACCTTCCCCAAATTGGTTTAGATTGGAGTGGGATTAGTAAATGTCACCCCTTTAGTGTCCAACACCTTCTGTAAATTGGTTTCTATTTGAGTGGAATAGGGAATGTTACCCTTTTAGTATCCAACACCCTCTCCAAATTGATTGAGATTGGAGTGGGATTAGTTAATGTTACCCATTTACTGCCCAACACTTTCAACAAATTGCTTTGGAATGGAGTTGAAATGTTAAATGTCACCTTCTTAGTGTCCAACACCTTCCCAAATTGGTATAAGTAGGACTGGGAGTAACAAATGTCACCCCTTTAGTGTTTAACACTTTCTTCTAAATAGTTTATGTTGGAGTGAATATAGTAAATATTACCCCTTTAGTGTCCCACACTTTCTGTAAATTGGTTTAGATTAGAGTGGGACTAGAAAATGTCACCCTTGTAGTATTCAACACCCTCCCAAATTGGTGTAGATGGGTGTGGGACTAGTAAATGTCACCAGTTTAATGTTCAACAACTTTCCCGAATTGGTTTAGATTGGAGTGGGAATAGTAAATGTAACTACTTTAGCGTCCAACACATTCTCCATGTTGGTATGGATTAGAGTAGGAAGTCAATGCCACCCTTTTAGTCTTCAGCACCTTCCCTAAATTTACATAGATTGAAGTGGGAAAAGTAAATGTCATCTTTTCAGTGTCCAACAAAGTCCCTAAATTGTTTTAAATTGGAATGGGAATAGTACATGTCACACTTTTAGTGTCCAACTACTTCCCCAAATTGGTGTAGATTGGAGTCGGACTAATAAATGTCTCCCATTTATTGTCAAACAACTTCTGTAAATTGGTTAAGATTTGAGTGGAATAGGAAATGTCCCCCTTTTAATGTCCAACACCTCCAAATTGAAATAGATTGGAGAGGGAATAGATAATGTCACCCCTTACCTGCCCAACACTTTCAACAAATTGCTTTAGAATGGAGTTGGAATAGTAAATGTCACCTTCTTAGTGTCCAACACCTTCCCTCAAATTGGTTTAAACTGCAGTGGGAAATTTAAATGTTGCCCCTTTAGCATCCAGCAATTTATTTGAAACTGTTTACGTTGTAATACGTTTAGTGTGAAATCCTTTACTTAAAGGTTATTTGTAAGTAGTAGAAATATTTTGGTTCAATCAATTAGTACTGATGGGGTTTTGAAATATAATAAAAATGTTTACTTGTATTTTTGTAATAAATAATATAAGTACTTACATTTGTTTATAGAATAAAGACATGTAGCACATGTTTCTAATTATATTTATGTTTTTTAAAGTTTAAATTACATACTTTTACATATTTCAACATATATTTCAATTTATAAATAAACACTTCTATATTGATAAATGAACTAACTAAATAAATAAAATATGATTTAATGTTTTATCACATAAAACTTGTAAATCATATTTAACTCCTTCACTGCCAGGCCTTTTCCCCCTCCTGTGCCAGGCCTTTTTTTGGCTTTTTGTGGCAGTGCGCACTTAGGCCTTCATAACTTTTTGTCCACATAAGCCAGCACGCCAAATTTGCATCCTTTTTTTCCAATGTCCTAGGGATTCTAGACCCAGAGTTTGTCGATTCCCCTGGAGGAGACCAAGAAATTAGCCAAAATACATTGAAAGCTATGTTTAAAAAAAAAAAAATGAGAAAAAAGGGCTGCAGAAGAAATTTTGAGTTTTTTTCCGCTGAAATGGCATCCCCAAAAGGTTTGCAGTGTTAAAATGACCATCTTCCCAGCTTTCAGGAAAAGGCAGACTGGAATCAGAAAACCATATCTTTTAACAGAATTGTAGCATTTTACTAGGACGTAACGCATTTTTACAATTTTTTGAGCTTTCAGCCTCCTTCCAATTAGTGACAGAAATGCGTGTAAAACCAATGCTGGATCCTGGACAGCTAATAATTTCTGAAAAGCAGACAACATTCTGAATTCAGCAAGGAATCATTAGTTTAGATCCTTCAAGGTTTTTCTACAGAAAGGAACAGCTAAAATAAAAAATATGGAAATTGAGGTGAAAAAAGAGCCATTTTTGTCTCTGTTTTCTTCTATAACTTTTTCCAGCTTTTTACATCTGC
Organism: Pleurodeles waltl; assembly: GCF_031143425.1. Classification (NCBI taxonomy): domain Eukaryota; kingdom Metazoa; phylum Chordata; class Amphibia; order Caudata; family Salamandridae; genus Pleurodeles; species Pleurodeles waltl. The sequence goes on along the minus strand of NC_090440.1, from coordinate 457,682,358 downwards.
TGGACTCTTCTGGTTGCAGGGATATATAGGGCTTGTAGGATCATCAAGAACCCTAGGTACCCAGAGCCAATAATGGAGCTGCACCTTGCAATGGGTTTTCATTGTATACCTGATCCCAGAAACCTAAACATTTCTGAAAAGTAGACAAAATTCTGAATTCAACAAGGGGTAATTTGTGTAGATCCTACAAGGGTTATCTACAGAAAATAACAACTGAAAAAAAAGATTGAAATTGAGGTGAAAGAAACAGCAATTTTTCTCTACGTTTTACTCTGTAACATTTTCCTGCAATGTCAGATTTTTTAAAGCAATATACCGTTACGTCTGCTGGACTCTTCTGGTTGCGGGGATATATAGGGCTTGTAGGTTCATCAAGAACCCTTGGTACCCAGAGCCAATAAAGAAGCTGCACCCTGCAGTGGGTTTTCATTCTATACCGGGTATACAACAATTCATTTGGTGAAATATAAAGAGCGAAAATAGGTATCAAGAAAGCCTTTGTATTTCCAAAATAGGCACAAGATAAAGTGTTGAGAAGCAGTGGTTATTTCCACGTCTCTGAACTCCGGGGTCTCATAATAGCATGTGAATTGCAGGGCATTTCTCAAAAGACGTCCTTTTTACACACTGACTTACATTTTGAAGGAAAAAATGTAGAGAAAGACAAGGGGCAATAACACTTGTTCTTCAATTCTGTGTTCCCCCAAGTCTCCCAATAAAAATGGTACCTCACCTGTGTGGGTAGGCATATTGCCCACGACAGGAAACACAACATGGACACCTCACATTTTTTCATTGAAATCTGACTTGTTTTTTGGAAAGTGCCTAGTTGTGGATTTTGGCCTCTAGCTCAGCCGGCACCTAGGGAAACCTACTAAACCTGTGCATTTTTCAAAACTAGACACCCAGGGAAATCCAGAATGTCTGTTACCCAGAATCCTTTGCAAACCTCAAAGTTTGGCAAAAAGAAAAAAACACTTTTTCCTCACATTTGGGTGATAGAAAGTTCGGAACTCTGAGAGGAGCCGTATATTTCCTTCCACCCAGCATTTCCCAAGGTCTTCCGATAAAAATGGTACCACACTTGAGTGGGTAGGCCTACTGCCCGCAACAGGAAATGCCTCAAAACACAGCATGGACTCATCACATTTTCCCAAAGAAAACAGACATGTTTTTTGTAAAGTGCCTAGCTGTGAAATTTGTCCTCTAGTTCAGCCGGCACCTAGCAAAACCGGCACCTAGGGAAACCTACAACACATGTGAATTTTTCAAAAGTAGACACCCAGGGAAATCGAGAATGCCGTGACTTGTGGAGCTCTCACCAGTTTCTGTTACCCAGAATCTTTTGCAAACCTCAACATTTGGCAAAAGAAACACCTTTTCCTCACATTTCGGTGCTAGAAAGTTCTGGAATCTAAGAGATGCCAAAAATTTCCTTCCACCCAGCATTTCCTCAAGTGAGTAGGCCTAGTGCCCGTGACAGGAAACGCCACAAAACGTAATATGGACACATCACATTTTTATATTGACATCTGAAATGTTTTTTTGGGAAAGTGCTTAGCTGTGGATTTTGTTCTCTAGCTCACCCGGCACCTAGGAAAACCTACCAATCCAGTGCATTTTTTAAAACTAGACACCTAGGAGAACCCAGGATGGGGTAACTTGTGGCGGTCTCACTGGGGTCACAGCCATTGTCCCTGTTTCTAGTCTCCCCCCTCCAACTTCCTCTACCCAATCCCATTCTCCTCAACCCCAACCTATTCCAAGCACACAGGCAGACCAGCATGCACACAAGGCAACACACAGGAGTGGTTCAGGCAAACACAAGCACCACACATCATCCCACAGGCATGCACACAAACACCATCCAGATGCAGACATACCAACATCCACTGCCTCCACTGTGTCCCCCTTCTCCTTCTCGTCCACCTCCCTCCAGTTGCGTCTACACTCACACCTGAATGCACTGCCTCCTCTTCACTTCCACCATCACCATTATGCCTATCACTACATGCCCCTCACTGGCAGTCACCACCCCCACATCCATGCAGATGTCGCCGGTGTCCTCTCCCCTATGTCTGTGCCCCCTCCTCCCAAAGTACACAAACGCAAGCATGCAGACACCCAACAGCCATCCACGTCACAACAGCATCCAGCCCATTCACCTGCACCCAAAATCAGCAGACACCTCCTACAACCACTTCATCTTCCTCCACTCCCAAACCTTCACCCTATTCCCGCCCCAATGTCCCTAAGAAGCTTTTCCTCTCTACCGTTGACCTCTTCCCTACCTCTCCCCCCGTCCTTCACGTCGGGCACACAGTGGTCAGAACCCAGGCAAGCACCTCAACCACCCAGTCCACGGCCACAGTAGTGTCAACAGCCACTGCAGATGGGAGAGGATCCCAGGCACTAGGCAGCAACACTGAAAGGGTGCCTGCACCAGCAGCATCTAGAAAGGGCAAGGAGACACCACCAGCAGCAACAGGAAAGGGTGAGGAGGCACCACCAGCTGCAACAGGGAAGGGCAAGGAGGCACCACCAGGAGCATAAAGGAAGGGTAAGGAGGCACCACCAGCTGTGACAGGGAAGGGCAAGGAGTCACTACCAGCTACGACAGGGAAGGGCATGGAGGTACTACCAGCAGCGTATAGGAAGGGCAAGGAGGCACCACCAGCTGCGACAGGGAAGGGTACGGAGAAATCACCAGCTGCTGACAGTAAGTGCAAGAGGCCTATACTAGCAGGCAGGAAGGACAGGAGGCCTGGTGCTGGGACTCATTTGGAACACCCACCACCAACCATGGTGGTTCAGTCGTCCGAGGCTGAAAGGGATGCCTCCCCCCACCACTGCCAGCACAGCCACCAGCACCGCCACCAGCACCAATGCCAGCAGCAGCAGCCCCAGTGGGCAGCTGTGCGAGGCTGCAGGGGATGGGCTGGAGACTCCCCACACCACTGCCAGCACCACCACCAGCACCACTGCCAGCAGCTGCAGCCCCAGTGGGCAGCCATCCGAGGCACCGCCATTGCCACCACTGAGCAGCCGTCACTGCCGGCTGACAGTGGGTAGTCCTGCATCTTTGGGCTGTTGTGCGTCCTTGCCCCTGCAAATCCTGTGGGACTGACACCCAGGTGAGAGACTGTGACCCTGCACTTCTAAGGATCTGCATCACAGGGCACAATGCCCCCTCCAGAACCAGTGGAAGAAGCCATCCACTCACGCCATCCTTCTCAGGATGAAGCACACTGGGCACAATGTCCCATCCATAACCAGTGGAAGAAGCCATCCACTCACCCCATCCCTCCCAGGATGAAGTTCACTCACCCCATCCTTCCCTGGATGAAGCACACAGGGCACAATGCCCCCTCCAGAACTAGTGTAGAAGCCATCTACTAGAGAGACTGTGGCTGTGCACTCCCCAGGACCAAGCAGTGGGCAAACCACCCACTTGAGAGACTGTGGCCTTGCACTCCCTAGTACAGCGCACAGGGCATGTTGCCCCCTCCAGGACCAGTGGTGTTGGGCCATGTTCCGGCTGAGGTGCCCCCCCATTCCCTGTGTATTTTTGACCTGATACCCCTGCAGTGTTCTCTCTGTGTTGTTACAGGAGTGAGGTGGGGCCTTGGCCTATGTGTTGTGGCCCTGTGGCCCACGGACAGTGAGGACTGGGCAGTGTCCCTCCATTTGTAAATATGTATATATGTTTGTATTTTGATGCACTTATTCATGTTATTTTATCACATTACACTCACTTTCTTTCAAATATTTTTGTCCTTGCATTATTCCTGAGTGGTAAGGGGGAATATGTAATGTTAGTGCATCTGGTTGTGTTTATGATGTTGGGTGAGGGGGTGTTTTGTGTGTGTGTGTTATTCTCTTTTTCCTCCCTTGTGTGCTAGGCGGCAGTTCTCACCGTGGTCGTCTTCACTGGCATTGCTGTTCATAATGCAGTAGAAGGTAGATGAGCATTAGAAATATGTGCAGCTAGGGCTCCATGGCGTTGTGGATGTTCCCTGAGTCTCCACAGGTGAGTCCTTTAACTTCTGAGCCCTGTTTCCACCATGCTTTTGAAGTCGTTGGTATCGCCCCAGAAGAGGTGGCAGATAGGCCAGTCATAATAGTGTGGCTGGTACATTGTCTTCCACCTGGCTGTTGGCAGTTACCGTTGTGGTGCTTGTTGATTCCGCCCTGGTGGTCGGTGTGTTAAAGTGGCTGTCTGTCTGAGCGATTTCCGCTGCGCTCATAATTCCATTTTGGGTACCGCCGGCCTGTTGGCGGTATTACCACCACTTTATCACCGACCGCCAGGGTTGTAATGAGGGCCAGAGTGTGTTAAATTGTACTAACTGTATTTGCATTTGCCTGTTCATGTGTTCATTTAGGTGTGTGCCCCTTGCTCATGATTCCTGTGGAGGTATGTCCCATACAGTGGGAGTTGTATGTGCTTTGTTGACTTTCCCTTCCCCATTGATTAAATGTATCTGACAGTTGGTTTTGGTATTGGTAAAGTGCCCAGAGTAACAAAAATAGCAGAAGCAGAGTCCAGCACACAGCAACAACCTGGGAAGTAGAGGAAAAAAGTTAGAGGAGACCATGCCAATGATACCAGGTCTAACAAACACCTTCTGTAAATTGGTTTAGATTGGAATAGGACTAGAAAATGTCATGCTTGTAGTATTCAACACCTTCCCCAACTTGATTTAGATTGGAGTGGGAATAGTAAATGTTACCCTTTTGGTATCTAAAACCTTTCCAAATTGGCATACATTGAAGCAGGAGTAGTGAATTTTACCCATTTGGTGTCTAACTCTCTCAACAAATTTCTATTCCTGGGAGTAGGGATAATCAATGTCACCCTTTTAATGTCCAACAACATTCCCGAATTGGTTTAGATTTGAGTGGCAATAGCAAATATAACCACTTTGGTGTCTAACACATTCTCCAAACTGGTATAGATTTGAGTGGGAGAAGTAAATGTCACCCTTTTAGTCTTCAACACCTTCCCTAAATTTGTATAGATTGGAGTGGGGATAGTAAATGTCATACTTTCAGTTTCAACACCTTCCTTAAAAATTGTACCTCACTTGTCTGGGTAGGCATAGTGCCCACAACAGGAAACACAACATGGACACATCACATTTTTTCATTGAAATCTGACTTGTTTTTTGGAAAGTGCCTAGCTGTGGATTTTGGCCTCTAGCTCAGCCGGCACCTAGGGAAACCTACCAAACCTGTGCATTTTTCAAAACTAGACACCCAGGGAAATCCAGAATGTCTGTTACCCAGAATCCTTTGCAAAGCTCAAAGTTTGGCAAAAAGAAAAAAACACTTTTTCCTCACATTTGGGTGATAGAAAGTTCAGAATTCTGAGAGGAGCCGTATATTTCCTTCCACCCAGCATTTCCCAAGGTCTTCCGATAAAAATGGTACCACACATGAGTGGGTAGGCCTAATGCCTGCAACAGGAAATGCCTCAAAACACAGCATGGACACATCACATTTTCCCAAAGAAAACAGACGTGTTTTTTGTAAAGTGCCTAGCTGTGGAATTTGGCCTCTAGCTCAGCCGGCACCTAGCAAAACCGGCACCTAGGGAAACCTACAAAACATGTGAATTTTTCAAAAGTAGACACCCAGGGAAATCGAGAATGGTGTGACTTGTGGAGCTCTCACCAGTTTCTGTTACCCAGAAACTTTTGCAAACCTCAACATTTGGCAAAAAAACACCTTTTCCTCACATTTCGGTGCTAGAAAGTTCTGGAATCTAAGAGATGCCAAAAATGTCCTTCCACCCAGCATTTCCTCAAGTGGGTTGGCCTAGTGCCCGTGACAGGAAATGCCACAAAACGCAATATAGGCACATCACATTTTTATATTGACATCTGAAAAGTTTTTTGGGGAAAGTGCTTAGCTGTGGATTTTGTTCTCTAGCTCACCCGGCACCTAGGAAAAACCTACCTATCCAGTACATTTTTGAAAACTAGACACCTAGGAGAACCCAGGATGGGGTAACTTGTGGCTGTCTCACTGGGGTCGGTTACCAGAATCTGTAGCAAACCTCAAAATGTTGCAAAAAAACACCTTTTCGCACATTGAGGTGCTGCAAAGTTCTGGAATCTGAGAGGGGACACAAACTTCCTTCTACCCAGCATTCCCCCATATCTCCCAATAAAAATAGTACCTCACTTGTGTAGGTATGCCTATTGCCAGCAACAGGAAATGACCCAAAACACTTCATGGATACATCAAAACTGTCAAATACAAAACTACCTGTTTTTGCAGGGGTGGTAGGGGACCTGCGTTAGTGGTCCTGGACTCAGCAGGCATCTAGGGAAACCTACCAAACCCAGAAATCTCTGCAAACTAGACACCCAAGGGAGTCCAGGGAGGTGTAACTTGCGTGGATCCCCAGTGTTTTCTTAACCAGATATCTTCGCAAACCTCAAATTTAGCTAAAAAATTCACATTTTCTCCCCATTTTTGTGTGGGATCACCACACTGGTACAAATTTCCTACCACCCAACGTTCCCTCAGGCTGCCGATAAAAATGATACCTCACTTGTGTAGGTGGAAAAGTGCCTGTGACAGGGAAGAGCCAAAAACATAATGAAATTGAGGGGGAACCAAAACGGGTCCAAAAGGGCAATTTAAAAAAAATAACTTTTTAGGCTGACAAGTGGGGCAGACATTTTGTCAGTATAGATATGACTATAACTACCATGAAGGCCTCTTTCTGTAGTTCAAAATAAGAGGCTATTGTCCACTTGCCCAAAGACAGTTGTTAGCCATGTCACAACTGATGTTCCCTCATGTTAGAAATGGTGTCTTTGGTTGGCAGGCAGGTTATCCTCTGTTCAAGCAAGAACCCTCACTCTAGTCAGGGTAAAAGAGAATCACCCTCAGCTAACCCCTGCTTACCCCCTTGGTAGCTTGGCAGAGCATTAGGCTTAACTTCAGAGTGCTAGGTGTAAAGTATTTGTACCAACACACACAGTAACTTAATGAAAACACTACGAAATGACACAACACAGGTTTAGGAAAATTGAGAATATTAATCTAAATAAAACAAGACCAAAATGACAAAAATCCACAGTACACAAGTCAAGTTATCACTAAAAATGTAAAAAGAGTCTTCATGTGATTGGAAGCAAACACTAACACTGTTAGCGTGAAAATGTACCTTGGGTGTGTCAAAAATAACCCGGTACCGGTGAGTGTGCATCAAAAAGGGCTTGTGATGGGTCGATTTCACTGACAAGCGAGACCTTGCGTCATTTCTCCTTTTGTCGGGTCAGTGCGTGTCATTCCTTCTCTCTGCAGGAGAGCGATGAGTCAATCCGGTTAGCACTTGCATCGTTTTTACACATCCAGCGGTGTTTGCGTTGGAAATCCAGCTGCACGATGATCTGAAAACCACGCAGCATGGGTTGCAATCTCACTAGCCTCCGTCAGCGATGCTGCGTGTCATTTACCCAGCTCCGTGAGTCAATCTTCCAGTCGCGTTGCAGACGAGCGTCGATTTCCAACCACGAAGCTGGCGGCGCGTAAATTTTTCGGCCACAGATCGGAGTTGCATTGATCTTTTCCACGCTCTGCGTCCTGTGCGTGGATTTCTTCCTCTTAAGCTGCCAGCTTCTCCTTACAGGGTCCCAGGAACTGGATGGACACCACTTGGTAGAGTAGGAGTCTCTCCAGAGACTCCAGTTGCTGGCAGAGAGAAGTCTTTGTTGTCCCTGAGACTTTAAACAACAGGAGGCAAGCTTTAAATAAAGCCCTTGGAGATCTTCACATGAAGGAAGGCAACACAAAGTCCAGTCTTTATCCTCTTACTCTGACAGAAGCAGCAACTGCAGGATAGCTTCACAAAGCACAGTCACAGGCAGGGCAGCTCTTCTTCCTCAGCTCTTCTACAGGCAGAGGTTCCTCTTGGTTTCCAGAAGTGTTCTAAAGTCTATGGTTTTGGTTGCCCTTCTTATGCCCATTTTCTCCTTTGAAGTAGGCCTACTTCAAAGCAAAGTGTCTCTTGATTGTGAAATCCTGCTTTGCCCAGGCCAGGCCCCAAACACTCACCAGGGGGTTGAAGACTGCATTGTGTGAGGGAAGGCACAGCCTCAGTCAGGTGTTAGTGACCACTCCCCCCCTCCCTCCTAGTACAGATGGCTCATCAGGAAATGCAGACTACTCCCCAGCTCCCTCTGTGTCACTGTCTAGTGAGAGGTGCAAGCAGCTCAACTGTCAAAATGACCCATGCAGGGAATCCACAAACAGGCAGAGTCACAGAAATGGTTTAAAAAATAAAATGCTCACTGTCTAAAAGTTGAATTTTCAAACACACAGTCTTAAAATCAACTTTACTAAAAGATGTATTTTTAAATTGTGAGCTCAGAGACCCTAAACTCCATATGTCTATCCGCTCCCAAAGAGAATCTACAATATAATCATATTTAAAGGCAGCCCCCATGTTAACATATGAGAGGGACAGGCCGTGCAACAGTGAAAAACGAATTTAGCAATGTTTCAGTGTCAGGACATATAAAACACATTACTATATGTCCTACCTTAACCATACACTGCACCCTGCCCCTGGGGCTACCTAGGGCCTACCTTAGGGGTGTCTTACATGTAAGAAAAGGGAAGGTTTAGGCCTGGCAAGTGGGTACACTTGCCTAGTCGAATTTACAGTTAAAACTGCACACAGTCACTGCAGTGACAGGTCTGAGACATGATGACAGAGCTACTTATGTGGGTGGCACAACCAGTGTTATCCTTTGATTTACAGTCCCTGGGCACCCCTAGTGCACTTTACTAGGGACTTACTAGTAAATCAAATATGCCAATCATGGATCAACCAATTAACCATACAATTTACACAGAGCATGTGCACTTTAGCACTGGTTAGCAGTGGTAAAGTGCTCAGTGTTCAAAAGCAAACAGCAACATGTCAGAAAAAATAGGAGGCAGGAGGCAAAAAGATTGGGGATGACCGTGAAAAAGAGCAAATTCCTCATATTGGAGTTCAACTAGTTTTGGGAGTCTGAAAGTGACATGACTACAAGTATCATGAGCCCCTCTTTCTGTAACTCAACACAAGTAGCCATTGTGCACTTGCAGAAAGACACTTGTTAGCCGTGTCACAACTTAGTTTTACTCATTTAGAGGAAAGTACATATAATGCTTAGCTCTGAGATGTGTATGCCTTCCTAGCTTGATATAGTCCTGGTAACCCCAAGTGACACTACTGGTACCACGAATAACACCTTCCCAACTGGTTACATCAAGTAGTTTTAAGGCATTAAGCTGCTTAAGCTGATTGGAAGTGGCAAGTAACCCATTGACTTGCACTGTTCACATGATGTGTACTGCTATGTAAAAAACCAATTTGTGTGTTCGTCTGTATCTTATACAATTACGCCTTGGATTTCTTAAATACACGTTACTTCTCCCCCATGCTGCCTTAGCTATTTGTTAGATGTCATGTTCATTCCTTAATACGTAATGCAAGTAATCAGCACATTTAATGAGCTCCTGAATCTTAATATGTTTGCAACCTCCACAAATGTGTTGTCATCAGCTGGAACCATATTGCATACCTCACAAAACAGAATCTAATACTACATAATGCAACATTCAGACAGATGGCATTACGACAGTTCCTGATCACTGGGTCATTACAATCTAGTGCTTTGGCATCTGACGGTATTACACAAACAAATGTCAGTGATGTGCCACAGGCTTTTTGGCCTACAATGATGATGACATCAACAGCTACATACAGTTCGAACACAAAATAATGCTTAGCCAATGTGAAGTAAAAAAACTTCAGGGATTTGGCCTACAACTACATAAATACTGACCATATGATGGCACACATAATGCATAATGACCACAACATGGCAAGGAACTAGTCCAGTGGTGTCTCCTTAACTTCCATCGTATCACTGTGCAAGCTGTCTTGGCACAGGTCTTGTACATCTAAAGTCTGTGGCATACATTCCCAGGACCAATCCATATCCACTTTGTATGTCCCAACAGCATCAAATACCTGCCAGTGCCACAACTCTCCAAATGAAGTTGCCATGCTTAAGGTACCTAAACAAACACAAAAACAAAGAGTATAGTTATGAAACCATTCATAGGACACACTTCACATAGCAAATGTCTGGCGAATCAAGTCCATGTCAAAAATTTGACATAAACATTTAATAAATGTGAATGTGTTAAAAGCTTCACCACCAACCACCCTTTTCCAGATTTAGCGAGAGCTTAAGTATCCTAACACTTTTAAAAAACATGCTCCTTTCATCATCACAACAAGAGTTCATTGTACAGTCAAAGTCATGCCATCTCATGACAACCTTACACTCATGAGAAAAAACTGTTGATGACATCTTGTTGCAAGTCACCTCTTTTCTCTTCACCACTATCGTCTTCATTTGACATTTCAAGATCCTCACCCAGTGGCACTTCAGACTCTCCCTCCTCTGCGATGTAAGGTATGTTCCTACGAAGGGTGATGTTAAGGAGCTTGCAACAGGACACAGTGATCTGACACACCTTCTCAGGTGAGTAGAGGAGGGCTCCTCCAGTTTTGTCCAGACAGCAAAATCTGGCCTTCAGGAGCCCAAAAGCCTGCTCAACTGGCTGCTATGTTCTTCCATGGGCCTCATTGAAGCGAATGTCCCCTGGAGTAGTTGTAATCCTCAGTTGGGACCAAGGACAGTTGGATATGCTGAGTCTCCTTTTTTGTAATGAGTTTTTGAGACATAAGAGCTACAGTGAGTCATGCACTTCTTGATGATAGCACCTGATATTGCACACACAAAGGTAGGACAGATGTTACTTACCAACAAGTTAGGCCCTCTCCAGTTGCAGTTGTGACATCAGCTGAGGTATGGTACTGCTCCACATTACAAAGGAATCATGGGTTGAACCTGGGAACCCAGCACAGATGCTTGAAATGTACAGATCTGGCAAGCAGACACATTGCACATTTATAGAATGGAAGTGCTTCCTGTTTTGATGTACTTGTTGGTTTGTATGTCCTGGCACTAATGCAATATGGGTGCCATCAATGGCTCCCACCACATGTCTGAGGTGACCAATTCCACTGAAGCCAACCTTCACATTGGCTAAATCCTCACATCCAGGGAACCCGATGAAGCTGTCAATGTGTTTCATCATTGCTGATAACACATCTTTTAAAACACCACACTGAACATAGGTTGTGACATGCCACCAGCTATGGCCACAGTGCACTGAAAAGACCCTGTGACCAGAGAGTGTAATACTGCCATGAGTCTCACAGTGGGAGGTACACATGTTGGATTAGTGTTTTGAGGCATGAGATCTGGCTCCAACTGATGACACAGATCTTCTATAGTTTGTCTATTCAGACAAAACTGTTTTGTTGCATCCCTTTCTTCCATGGTCAAAAGGTCTGAAAATGGACGATACACTGGAGGTTGTTGTCTCCTCCCTCTCTCTGGGTACCTATGTGTGGAATCAAATAAATAGGAGAATCAGTCACAGGGGGTTATTATGACCCTGGCAGTCACCAGTCCTCCAGGGTAACAGTGGTGGTCGGACCGCCTCGTCGTGGCAGTCTGACCCCTACATTATGACTGTTGTGGAGCCACCATGGTCCAACTGCCAACACCGGCAGGCTGCCACCAGCCTGCAGCCTGGCTATCCCGGTGGTTGTAATCCGCTAGGGCAGGCTGCAAGCAGCGCTGCCCTGGGGATTACAAGTCACCATCCGCCAGCCTGTCCATGGAGGTTTACACCATCATGGAAAGGCTGGAGGAATAGGAGAATTGGGTAGCCCCTGGAGGCCCTTGCACTGCCTATGCACAGCGCCACCGCCCATTCCACTGCCCGAATTACGAACAATGGAATGCATGATGGGTATTGCTGCACCCGCTGCACTGCCACATTGCCGCCGGCTCCATTAGGAATGTTAAAGCCCAGTGGAGAACTCAAATTAGGGCCAGTGAGGATCATGTTGCCCATGTGGCCTGATGGCAGAATGACATTGGTGGCCGGCAATGTCATAATGAGGGCCACAGTGTCCAGAGATACATATATGATGAGTAAGACAAAAGTGATGAGACAAAACGTTACTGACTGAAAAACCATTACAAAAAAATTACATTTCAATTGTCTACTCCCCAAAATCCAGATATAATTCCCATTACTGTCTTCACATGTGCGTACAACACATACGTGCACAACAGACACATATATGGTCTTCATGTGCACGTTGTCATGACGGTATGCATTGCACCGCAGTTAAATGGCATTTCAGGAAAGTAACTCATTACACTGATTACCGATTAGTAGAGTATTTCATATGTGTACATGTTATGACACATTTGTAGTGATAGTAACACCTATACCAGTTAGCATTACTGTAGCTTCAACCATTAAAATGGGGGTGCCTCACCTCTATATTTGACTTTTAGAAGCTGCTGCTGTGGACAGAAGTCAACTGCTCAGTGGGCGGTTTCATCCACGGTGATCCCAGCCATAGGCTAACATTGTTGACTGTGATGGTCATGGACCAATGACTGTGCGTGTATATGGTGGTGGCCTCATACGTGGCATACATGCATGCTGTGGTTTGGAAAATAAATCACTTGCCTCCTGACACTGCAGTCATCAACACATTTAGCTGGTGTGTGCCACCTCTGAGAGCAATCATACCACGCAAAGAAGGTAAAAGAATCTTTCCAGAGAAACTTGTCAATGTGATCATTCCCCCTATAGTCAGCTCTATGGTTTACCAGAGGAACAGGTAACTAAGTCACAAACATATTTGACTATGTTCAACACCATCATTTCCTACAGGCTACAGTGGGCCTCTGGGTACCAAATGTTTTTTGGATCTCTGTAGTTACATTTTGTGGTCTAAACGTAGGAGTATATTTTGTGGATTATGGAGCCCTGTACTTTGTGTATTTCAAATACCCATTCTGTTGTGTGATGTTTTATAAGCCCTAGAACCTCCTTCTGTTGTATTCACACATAAGTAAACTTTTTAGGGTAATAATGATATATATGATTATGAGATGATGGTAAATGAGAAAATAAAGGTATTTGTATTACAGCATGAGCTTTGTATGTAGACAGTTAGAAGCAGTTGAGAAGAATGATCCCAATGTGTACATTCCCACCTATTACTCAGCCCAGATCAGGCCTTGGCAACTTGTTGTCTGAGAGCTAGTTAACCTCACTGACCTCTTCAGACTGCCACACAACCTAGAGTTCACATATAGGATGGCCACAAGATGTACTGTTGTGCATTGAAGTGATGGGAATGTGATGTTCATATTGGTTCAGTATGATGAGCCTGGAGAGAGCAAGACATGTCAAATGTTTTGCCGATAGGGGTCATAGCCCAGTCAGAAGCATAGTTACTGTGGCAATGCAACTGATGCAGAGGGTAAACTCCCTGTAGACCTGCAGATCCTTGGATGTTCCCAAAAAAGTCTTCATAACTAATAGTAGGCCTGAATGCTTTTACATTGTCTACATTTGGAATGATGACTGAGGTAAGCCCCTGACCTGCTACATCTTTCCATTGACCCACATTATCAGTGTGTGACATTTATTACTGACAGGCCCCTTACTCCCACAGGTCTGTTGTCACATTTCCCTCAGTCATGTTTGTGCTGTACTGGCCTCTTGCACAAGTGACAAACATGCAGTGCAGATATTTGTTTAGTTCTGAGCGATCATGACATGAATCACTAGCTTTGTTACAATGAACCAAACATACCTTGGTTGAATGTCATCTCTGTAACAGTGCCACACATGGTAAAAGGTGTTTCATGTGATACCAGTGCAGACCACACAAACTCAGTCAAATGTAGCATTAGATTCCATTATATAGTCCACATGTCCACACATCCACAGGGAGGAAGTTCTCAGTAACACCCATGCCAGCCCTTTCATTGTGATCTAAGTCTTATATTTTAGTCTTGCCTATGGTAGTAGCCTGTGTGCACCATATGCAACAAGTCAATGTGCTGGGATGTAAAGGTATGTGTACAGTCATCCACAAGTAGTTTACCCTTCATAAGGTCACAATGGTTTTGTGTTTCATCGTGGCTCACATCACAGTACATGTTAGTTGGCCCTGGGCTACATGATGGTAGTGGGCTTGGTTAGTCAGTTTAGGCCATGACCACGGTTGTGGAAAGTAAGCAGATGACTACAAAAGTATATTTGTATGTCCCTGTACTTATCAACATGTACAATTTCTACATGCAGTGTGATAACAAATCAATATTGCTTGTGCTAGGTGTCTACAACATGTCTGTTAATCACACAAATATCCTAAATTATGCAATTGTGATCTCTTCATTCATCTACTGTATCCATACAGGTCAACTCCCATCAAATGAAATCCATTTGGAGAGCCATAACCCGGAAAAGGTGGACCCTGGGGGTCTATCACCGACAGTGTCCAGTGTTCATAGTCAGAAAAGGTGGGAGGACCTGAGATGCTGGGCCCAGAAGATCACGAAGGTCCAGCTGGGGCTGTCCTTCCAATGTGGATGTTGCGTGTGCCGGACTCTGACCCCCCGATTTGCCCACATGCTGGCTATGGCCTACCCAGAGAAGGGAATCATAGCAGTGAGTCCCAGGCAGATTCATACATGTTATATTGTCACCTTCATGTGTTAGAAGCAGCCATATCCCCATGAACATTGGAGGTGGCCGTTGTGTGACACACAAAAAAGTTGATATTTATGTAGGTCTGGTAGTAGGTGCATGCTGATGTGCCTTGCCTATTATCCAAATGACCAGGTACACAACAGAGTCCAGTCCACTACCAATATGCTCTATCGAGCAGACACATGGCTGAGTACAGTGATCAATAAGCTCATGCTGTTTGATGTGGGTGATATTTGTACATAGCAGGTCACTTGTCTTCAGTATGTCATGGGTGTTGGTACCTCACTACTGTGTCTCATGTTATGGTGGCCCTCATTCATGTAACATGGCATATGGTGCACTTTGGTTGCAGCAATATTTTCCCTTGGTAAGTGGGGAATGTACAGTTATGAGCTGAATAACATCAATCTTGCCTACAGTATTTAAGCCTACATGTTAGCATGTTTACCTTTCACTTTAGGAGAATCATTTACTTAACTGTTTCCCACATGATCAATTTGTCTTCATGGGATGATGTATGAGTCCACATTTGTGTGCATGCAAGAATTAATTGAAAATTAGTTGTATATGAAGGGTATGAAGTTCAAGTGTTACCATAGAGAGGAGTGTGCCAACATTGGTTGGTGGGTCAAACATGCTATTTTCCATGTCCAATTGCAGAAGCAATGACGGATATGACAGGTAGACATACAGTACTTATTCACACTGTGCATTTCCATGCCATTGGTGTGGAATTTGTAAGCTTAGTTATTTGCATATGTTTATCATTGAAGGATCATTAACTGACTGTTGACATGCATCAGGGAGTTGGTGTATACTCAGTAATACATTGGCATTTGTGTTTGCATGAAAATCAGGCACAGTGATGTGCATTCCCATTGTGAAAAAGATTAAACCTCCTCTTCAGGTAATGGAGTTTCCCTGAGACTTAGCAACATTCAGTGGACTACTGGCTTTTTTATGCAGTGTTAGAATTGAGGTCTCACCAGTACCAATCACAAATGGTGATTTGCCTAGGCCAAGCTGATTCATTGTGCTGTGGATATTTGTAGGCAAATCTCTCTGGCATTTTTAGCAGATTGTCTCCAGTGTATTGCTCAGTGCAACGTGTGTTATGTTGTGAAGCGAAGTACTTCATTCAGTACACTATTTTGACAATGGACATATTAGGAAGTTACAGTTGGGGAGTTTCTACAGTATGCCACAAGTTTTTCCATGTCACCTTCTTCCAGGTACTGAACTTCTTGCTGCAACATAGCTGTATTAGGTAACCAGCAATTCATCATGATGTGGTATGAGGTATATGAATATACCTAGATTGCGGGGTCTTGTGTGGAGTTAGTAGAAATTAATTTTGCATTGCCATACTATTTGATGACAACAGGTTACTGAGGTATGCTACAAGACCCAAACCACTCAAGATGACATGGTTTCCTACTTGATACATAGGTATTGTGATTGCACAGCTTCACTAAAGCAGAGTTGTATGTGAATCTGACTTTATAGTGGACAACTGTTTACAGTTCATGTAGCATGCACGCATGTGACCCTGCAAATATTGAAGCCACTTTGGTGGACCTTGTAGCTAGGGTCTACTCTAAATTATAGTAATGTTCTGTAATCCTTACTGTTAGTCTAGTGTGCTG
The DNA here is from genome assembly GCF_031143425.1 of Pleurodeles waltl. Classification (NCBI taxonomy): domain Eukaryota; kingdom Metazoa; phylum Chordata; class Amphibia; order Caudata; family Salamandridae; genus Pleurodeles; species Pleurodeles waltl. Next base: position 457,666,030 of record NC_090440.1, on the reverse strand, counting down.
TGGCAGATGCAATAAAGTTATTTCAGCATCATCCCAGGCAAGTGGAGTAGACAGGGCTGACATCTGTGGGAATCAGCTGGCCATGGTACCTCCGGTTGGGACACTACAGACACGGACAGACCCAGTATCCCAAAGGGTGAGGGGAGTGCCACTTTGTCATCTTCCAACACCAGCTTCATTGGACACTCCCTAGTGGTGGCAGGACATGCAGGATCAGTTCCTGCACCATCCTTGTCTACAACCCTCATATCCATCACTCCCCTCCCTGTTGCTCTCCTCTTGGTTGGCTGGACCTGCCCACCCTTTGTTTCAGGCACCTTGCCCCTTGCCCCTGTTCCCCCTGCTGCCCTGTGTGAGGAGGCTATTGACCCCCTCAGTAATATCTCTGTGGTTCAGAGGGCACTACTAAATGCCATCCAGGTGCAGGTCAGACATCTGTCAAAGATGGATGCGTACCTAGATGGCATCCTCATTTCAATGTCTACCCTATAGAAATCTCTTCAGGCTCTGGCCTTGTTGCTCAAGGCGGCCTTCCACCCATCCATACTTCCACCCCACCACCTTCCTCATTCCCAACCAGTTTCCCTATTACCATAACAGTCCCAAGCACACTCATACATAAGCACGCACACACCTCAAAATGCCGAAGCAGCACACATAAACAAAAATACTGTTAGAAATGGGGTTTTTGGTTGGCAGTCAGGTTACCCTCTGTCCAAGCAAAAGCCCTCACTCTAGTCAGGGTAAGTCACACACTATCCAAGATTATCCTGTGCCCACCCTCTGGTAGCTTGGCACGAGCAGTCAGGCTTAACTTAGAAGGCAATGTGTAAAGTATTTGTGCAATAAATCATACAATACCACCATATAGCACCACAAAAATACACCACACAGGGTTTAGAAAAATATATAATATTTATCAGGATAATTGTAGGTCAAAAAGAATAAAGATGCCATGGAAAATTGTAGAACTATCACAGGAAAGTGATATAAAGGGTCTTAAGTCTTTAGAATGTAACAAAGTGTCTTTCAAGCACAAAGTACCTGGTTTCTGGTGGAAAATCTCCTCAGAGGGCCACAGGTGAAGAGATGCGTGGAAAAAGGGGGGTGTGCGTCGATTTCCTCTCAGCACACACCGACTTGCGTCGTTCTTTTCCACGCGGGGAAGTCGGGCGTCGTTTTCCGGCGCGCAGACAGTCTCTTTTTGTGGATCGCGGGGATTACCAGATGTCCCGGGTCTGTGCGTGGATTCTCCTGCTTGTTTTCCGGCTGCGCGTCGTTCTGCGGGGCTGCGCGTCGAAGTTTCGATCTCACGGTAGGCGTCGCGTCGATTTCTCCTTGGAAGTCGGGCGGCGTTGTCCTTGCGAGGCCGTGCGTCGAAAGTTTGGTCTCACGGCAGGCGTCGCGTCGATTTCTCCTTGGAAGTCGGGCGGCGTTGTCCTTGCGAGCCCGTGCGTCAAAGTTTCGCACTCACGGTAGGCGTCGCGTCGATTTCTCCTGGAAAGTCGGGCGGCTTTGTCCTTGCGAGGTTTGTGCGTCGAAGTCTCGATCGTCCCGAGGGCGTCGCGTCGATCAGCGTCGGTGTGTGGCGTTTTTCTCGCCGCGAAACAAGCTGTGCGTCGAAATTTTCGGCGCACGGAGCGTCCAAGTGAAAGTAAGAAGTCTTTTTGGTCCTGAGACTTCAGGGAACAGGAGGCAAGCTCTATCCAAGCCCTTGGAGAGCACTTTCACAGCCAGACAAGAGTTCAGCAAGGCAGCAGGGCAACAGCAAGACAGCAGTCCTTTGTAGAAAGCAGACAGGTGAGTCCTTTGAGCAGCCAGGCAGTTCTTCTTGGCAGGATGTAGTTTCTGGTTCCGGTTTCTTCTCCAGCAAGTGTCTGATGAGGTAGGGCAGAGGCCCTGTTTTATACCCAAATGTGCCTTTGAAGTGGGGGAGACTTCAAAGAGTGGCTAAGAAGTGCACCAGGTCCCCTTTCAGTTTACTCCTGTCTGCCAGGGTCCCAGTAGGGGGTGTGGCAGTCCTTTGTGTGAGAGCAGACCCTCCACCCTCCCAGCCCAGGAAGACCCATTCAAAATGCAGATGTATGCAAGTGAGGCTGAGTACCCTGTGTTTGGGGTGTGTCTGAGTGAATGCACAAGGAGCTGTCAACCAAGCCCAGCCAGACGTGGATTGTAAGGCACAGAAGGATTTAAGTGCAAAGAAATGCTCACTTTCTAAAAGTGGCATTTCTAGAATAGTAATATTAAATCCGACTTCACCAGTCAGTAGGACTTTGTATTACCATTCTGGCCATACTAAATATGACCTCCCTGCTCCTTTCAGATCAGCAGCTGCCACTTCAACAGTGTATGAGGGCAGCCCTAATGTTAGCCTATGAAGGGAGCAGGCCTCTCAGTAGTGTGAAAACGAATTTAGGAGTTTTTACACTACCAGGACATATAACTACACAGGTACATGTCCTGCCTTTTACCTACACAGCACCCTGCCCTAGGGGTTACCTAGGGCACACCTTAAGGGTGACTTATATGTAAAAAAAAGGGGAGTTCTAGGCTTGGCAAGTACTTTTAAATGCCAAGTCGAGGTGGCAGTGAAACTGCACACCCAGGCCTTGCAATGGCAGGCCTGAGACAAGGAAAAAGGGGCTACTTAAGTGGGTGGCACAACCAGTGCTGCAGGCCCACTCGTAGCATTTAATTTACCAGCCCTATGCACATAAAGTGCATCTTACTAGGGACTTATAAGTAAATTAATAGTCCAATCAGGTAGGATTCCAGGTTACCATGTTTTGAGGGAGAGAGCATATGCACTTTAGCACTGGTTAGCAGTGGTAAAGTGCGCAGAGTCTATAAACCAGCAAAAACAGTGTCCAAAAAAATGGAGGGAGGCAGGCAAAAAGTTAGGGGTGACTACCCTAAGGCTGTCAGGTCTAACAAATACCATAAAACACACAAGCAAGCAACCACTCATCAGACACTCATCCCACTCACAAACACCACCATTCCCACCAGCCACACCCACAGACCCACCCACCACTCACACCATTCCCCAGGTACATCACCCACACCAACAGACATATCCACCACTCTCACCATACCTCCAAACACCATAACCACACCAACAGACCCAGGTACCACTCCTAACATATCCCCAGACACCACACCCACCATATCCCCAGACAAAGAAACACACACAAACACCTACATAACACACACATCAGACAGATAGACATCAGCACCAACAACACACACACCACACACTTCTTCTTCCTCAAACACCCAAACCCTGATCCCTCCTGGATTTTCTACCCATTTCCCCAAAGAAAGTCTAATGTTTGCCTTTGCCCTTACCTCAATAAAAACACCCCTTCCCAAAGCCAAAGGGGCTACACCCTAACCCATCCCTTCCACATCCAAGTCCTCCCCATGGCACCTGATCTCCCCACACTGAACCCAGCCATACCCTTAAGAAATCCTCAAAAAAGGACCTCCTTCCCAAACCCAGGCCCACCAATCCCCAAATTCCCCCGCCCCCCCAAAGGACATCATTGTGGTGCCTGGCTTTCTCAGTAGATGCCCCTTCCTGTTGAGGTTCCCATGGTGGTGTTCTGAGAGGCAAGTTAAGTAGCACAGCAGTGTGCTAGATCACATACTTTACTGATGGACTGGCCATTGGCCTTACATACATGAGTTTATTTGTTTAAAATAAAACAGATTGTTAGTTTTCTTACACATTAGTCCTGCCACTACTTTTCTTCCATTTGGATGTTCATGGATACTTTAGGATGTATGACTACAATTGTGTTTGTTTCACCCTGACTGATGATCCATTGGATGTGGTTGGCATGATCTGACCTTGTAACCAGTGCTGGAGACACCCAGGACTAGGGGAAATGTACACTAGATGGATATGTGGGTTGTAATCTTATTGGGGCTGACATTGCATTGGGTAGTATTTCATATGGTAAATATTTCATCTTAGCTTGGCCAATGCCAACAACAAATGGGTTCCCTTTCTCCCTATGATGTAGGTTGAGCATGTGTTTAATGTGTGCAAGCTAGAGATCCGTTTGTCCACCTTTGTAGGATGTTCAATAGTCATACCTTTGTGTACACCTACTTTAATTAAATGTGTGACCCATGCTGTTACTGCTGTATTTGCTTTTATGACTTGAGCTTGCACACCTCTCACAAATGTATGGCACTTGGGTATATTATTGGTTGTCCCTGATATACATCAAGCTACAGTTCCTGTGCAGATAGTGGTTTTGAGGGATGTGCAAAGTGGTATGTGGCCCAGGGCACCAGTCTTCCAGGGGTGGCCCTGGTAGAGGCATTCCTATTTCCAGAGATTCTTTACATTGTGAGCTTTGAATGTTTCTGATATTTATTAGTTTGCATCCCATTTACCTTGCATTATCTTGAAATGAAAGTCCCTATCAGAGGTTTAGCTGAGAAGGTGGGATTCAGTTTCATGACACACCTATACAAATGCATGTTTTATATCACAACAGTCCATGGCATGTGAACAATGTGAGGGTGTCACTTAAATTTGTAGGTGGGATATTGATGTTGTGTTGCTGTTGTGTCCCTCAATGTTATGGACACATCACTTGCCTAAAATATGGGTTCTGCACACATTTACAATTTAGAAGAGTGGGCCTGTGCAGTGTCAATGACCTGGCCAAAGGGAGCATCATAGTGCTGTGGTTGGTACATACGTTGAGTACAGCTCTGAACAGGGTAGCACAGCACATACCCCATCCCAGGTCCATGGTAGGGCCTTGATTTGCTGTGGAGTTGTTGGTAACGGGCAAGTGTTTAGCTCACCTTCGGTTGCATCCACAACAGCATTGGTTTTGGGAGTCCCCTAGCAGCACATTCAGCAAACGTGCATGTACGATTGCCTCCTTGGTGCCACCGGATGTGTGAAGCTGATTATAGGTACATTTCAGCCTTTATGACTCCTTTTATGCCTGCTCACATGTGGTGGTTGGACCATGACAGTCATGTCAGTGGAACACCATATTGTATTTGGACCAGCGGTTGCACTGGCACTCCGCCCTCCGATGGACACATTTGCCTACTTCGCCAACACCGCTGTCTTGGTTTGCTGGGGGTGATGGTGGGACTGCAGTTGCCTTTTGTCTATTTAACTGCATGCATCATAATACGTCGGTCGCACCACCAACACTGTGGTGGGGTGACCGTTTCCACAGCCATGGCGGTCCCAAGACTGGCAAAGTAGTAATCAGGCCCTATGTATTTTTGGGAATGAAATGTGTTTTGTTGGTTTTCTCATTTACTTGAAAGGATTTTATCTATGAATGTGTTACCTTTTGTTTGTTATGGAAATCACTTTTGGTTTATAATAAACAAATATTTTTAACTTTGACTCTTTTTTTAGGGGTTCCAGAAGCATTCTTTTTATTAAACATTTTTCAGTTTTTTTTATGATTCACAGATTCTTTGGATTACTTTGTGGGATTTCCATAGCATTTGTTTTATTTTTCCCTTTTTGGGACTTTGTAGAAAATATTTTTCCCATTTTTGAAGGACTAATATTTTTAACTACGTGGAAACAGAAGAAGATCAGCAGCTACAGCACATTAAGTCATGTTTAATTTGTTTGTTTAGGGTGTGAAATGCTATATTTGTATTGTTTATGTAAACATTATGAGATTGTTATTTGAAAATGTGTGATTTATGTATTGTATTTATTTTACATGAGGGATTGAGTTTGTTCTTTTAGATTTTTTGGTTAGTGACGTTTACATTTTTTCATTTAATAATGTATAAATTGTTTGAGTATCTTAGTCTCAGTCTGAGTTAACTTTGGAGTTTTATGCAATGTTTAGACTGATATAATAACATATTATGTTTATTATTTAAACACAAAACTATGTGCATTGTTGGTTTAGATAATTGTGGTAGTTTGGGGCTTTTGAAGGCTACTATTTATTTTACAATCTGCTCACTAAGTACAGAAAGCTACTTATGGGTAGCTCAAGGGCTACTCGTTGGTGACCCTTAATAATTTAAACCTTTCTTGCTTATGAAGAGTTTGACTTTAAATTGTAGATATGTGTTTTTGGAGGCATACCGCTTTTATTGTCTGTAATTGGCACTATTTTATTGATATTATTTTTGCTCCGCAATGGATGTGTTATTTCAAAGCAGAAGGCTAGTGGAACTACCGAACATCCAGCTATGTTCTGAAAGCATAATACAGCACTTTGGAGTATCTTTGTTGGAGGCACTAAACGACAACTGGTCTGTGTCTTGTCTACCAATATGGTTCTACTGTGTCTACTGTGTCTTTGGTTCCCTTTCAAGAGTGCACTGGATGTTTGTCTCGCATAGCAATTAGTAATATCTATGGACATGGATCTTGTGAGGTTACCATTGAGGGTTCATTTCTGGAGTTGTCCTATGAGATTATGGTTGTTACAAAATGCATTTTCTGAGCTGTCCTATGGGCATTGCACATTATGCCACTTCCACAGTGGAGGCTAGTGCTTTAGATCATGTATAATACTTTGATTTGTTCAATGAGACTTTGATTATTCTGTCCTCCGCAGATGCAGGACCTTCCTTGGACTCCCTTCCCATTGATGTTTTCGAGGACATCATGGCTGTGTCAGATGACTTTTACATTTTGCTTTTGTTTTTGAGAAAATGCACTATTTTTAATTGGCTCCTTTTATTTGTTTGCTCTACTTGGTGTAAACATTTTACTGCTTTTAGGATTCTGGAAATTTTATTGTTTCTAGACTCTAAGATTAGTTAATAGAACCTGTCTTCTTTAACTGGCAAGGAGAGGGTGTCATTAAGACCTCTAAAACATGCATTGGTTATCCCAATTTAAACTTAGTTTTACACCTCATATTTTATTCATTTTAGTAAGGCTGCCCTTAGCGATGTATTTTACATATTTTTAGCAGCTTGCTTTTATTCTAGGAAAACAAGGAACACACTGATTGTTTAGTTATCTTCTGTATGACATATAATCATTATATTCCTTACAAGGCTAAATAACTCATATACAACGTTAGAAATGGGGTCTTTGGTTGGCAGTCAGGTTACCCCCTGTCTGAGCAAGGACCCTCACTCTAGTCAGGCTAAGTCACACACAATCCAAATTATCCTGTGCCGACCCTCTGGTAGCTTGGCACTGAGCAGTCAGGCTTAACTTAGAAGGCAATGTGTAAAATATCTGTGCAAAAAATCATACAATACCACAATATAACACCACAAAAATACACCACACAGTGTTTAGAAAAATATATAATATTTATCTGAATAAATCGAGGTTAAAACGATTAAAGGTGAAATAAGCAAATGTAGGGATATCACTGAAAGTAATATCATGTGTCTCTAGAGTTAAAAGATTACTGTAAAAGCAATAAAAAGTGTCTTGAGTTCTCCTAGAAACAACAAGCGTCTCTTGCAGGGCAAAGTACCTGGTTTGCGTTGAAAAATCCTCGCAACGGGCCGCAGAGGAGGAGATGCGTGGAAAACAGTGAGTGTGCGTCGGTTTCGCCCCTTCGCACACGGACTTGCGTCATTATTTTCCACGTGGGGAAGACGTTGCATCAATTTCCGGCATGCGGACCTGGATCCTCTTTGGGTTGCGGGGTTTTCAGACACCCTGGGGATGATGCGTGGAATCCTGGGCTTGTGGAGCGAAGGCACAGTGGCTGCGTCGATTCCAATAGGCGATGCGTGGAATTTTCTTCCGCACGACAGGTGCTGCGTTGATTCCTCTCAGGAAGTCGGGCAGCATCCTTCTGAGTCAGCTTGCGTTGATTCAGTAGGGCTGTGCGTTGAATTTCCGGTCGCGTCACTGCGCCAATCTTCTGTTTGCGAAGTCGGGCTGCGTCGTTCTGGACTCGGCTTGTGGTGCAATTTTCACCGCAAGCAGGCTGTGCGCCTTTCTTGGCAGGCGGTGCATCGAATTTTCGCTGCACGGGGATTTCAGCTGCAGGAGAGAAGTCTTTTTGGAGACTTCAGGGAACAGGAGGCAAGCTCTATTCAAGCCCTTGGAGAGCACTTATGCAGCAAGGCAAGAGAGCAGCCAGACAGCAGGGCAACAGCAAGGCAGCAGTCCTCTTCAGAAAGCAGTCAGGTGAGTCCTTTAGGTAGCCAGGTAGTTCTTCTGTCAGGGTGCAGGTTCTGGTTCAGATATCTTCTCCAAGAAGTGTCTGAGGTGGTAGGGCACCCAAATGTGCCTTTGAAGTGGTGGAGACTTCAAAGAGTGGCTTAGAAGTGCACCAGGTCCCCTTTCAGTTCAATCCTGTCTGCTAGGGTCCCAGTAGGGGGTGTGGCAGTCCTCCACCTTCCCAGCCCAGGAAGACCCATTCAAAATGCAGATGTTAGGAAGTGAGGCTGAGTATCCTGTGTTTGGGGTGTGTCTGAGTGAATGCACAAGGAGCTGTCAAACCAAGCCAGACGTGGATTGTAAGGCACAGAAAGATTTAAGTGCAGAGAAATGCTCACTTTCTAAAAGTGGCATTTCTAAAATAGCAATATTAAATCCAACTTCACCAGTCAGCAGGATTTCGTATTGCCATTCTGGCCATACTAAATATGACCTTCCTACTCCTTTCAAATCAGCAGCTACCACTCAAACAATGTATGAGGGCTGCCCCAATGTTAGCCTATGAAGGAAGCAGGCCTCACAGTAGTGTAAAAATTAATTTAGGAGTTTGAAACTACCAGGATATGTAAACTACACAGGTACATGTCCTGCCTTTTACCTACACAGCACCCTGCCCTAGGGGTTACCTAGGGCACACCTTAAGGGTGACTTATATGTAAAAAAAAGGGGAGTTCTAGGCTTGGCAAGTACTTTTAAATGCCAAGTCGAGGTGGCAGTGAAACTGCACACCCAGGCCTTGCAATGGCAGGCCTGAGACAAGGAAAAAGGGGCTACTTAAGTGGGTGGCACAACCAGTGCTGCAGGCCCACTCGTAGCATTTAATTTACCAGCCCTATGCACATAAAGTGCATCTTACTAGGGACTTATAAGTAAATTAATAGTCCAATCAGGTAGGATTCCAGGTTACCATGTTTTGAGGGAGAGAGCATATGCACTTTAGCACTGGTTAGCAGTGGTAAAGTGCGCAGAGTCTATAAACCAGCAAAAACAGTGTCCAAAAAAATGGAGGGAGGCAGGCAAAAAGTTAGGGGTGACTACCCTAAGGCTGTCAGGTCTAACAAATACCATAAAACACACAAGCAAGCAACCACTCATCAGACACTCATCCCACTCACAAACACCACCATTCCCACCAGCCACACCCACAGACCCACCCACCACTCACACCATTCCCCAGGTACATCACCCACACCAACAGACATATCCACCACTCTCACCATACCTCCAAACACCATAACCACACCAACAGACCCAGGTACCACTCCTAACATATCCCCAGACACCACACCCACCATATCCCCAGACAAAGAAACACACACAAACACCTACATAACACACACATCAGACAGATAGACATCAGCACCAACAACACACACACCACACACTTCTTCTTCCTCAAACACCCAAACCCTGATCCCTCCTGGATTTTCTACCCATTTCCCCAAAGAAAGTCTAATGTTTGCCTTTGCCCTTACCTCAATAAAAACACCCCTTCCCAAAGCCAAAGGGGCTACACCCTAACCCATCCCTTCCACATCCAAGTCCTCCCCATGGCACCTGATCTCCCCACACTGAACCCAGCCATACCCTTAAGAAATCCTCAAAAAAGGACCTCCTTCCCAAACCCAGGCCCACCAATCCCCAAATTCCCCCGCCCCCCAAAGGACATCATTGTGGTGCCTGGCTTTCTCAGTAGATGCCCCTTCCTGTTGAGGTTCCCATGGTGGTGTTCTGAGAGGCAAGTTAAGTAGCACAGCAGTGTGCTAGATCACATACTTTACTGATGGACTGGCCATTGGCCTTACATACATGAGTTTATTTGTTTAAAATAAAACAGATTGTTAGTTTTCTTACACATTAGTCCTGCCACTACTTTTCTTCCATTTGGATGTTCATGGATACTTTAGGATGTATGACTACAATTGTGTTTGTTTCACCCTGACTGATGATCCATTGGATGTGGTTGGCATGATCTGACCTTGTAACCAGTGCTGGAGACACCCAGGACTAGGGGAAATGTACACTAGATGGATATGTGGGTTGTAATCTTATTGGGGCTGACATTGCATTGGGTAGTATTTCATATGGTAAATATTTCATCTTAGCTTGGCCAATGCCAACAACAAATGGGTTCCCTTTCTCCCTATGATGTAGGTTGAGCATGTGTTTAATGTGTGCAAGCTAGAGATCCGTTTGTCCACCTTTGTAGGATGTTCAATAGTCATACCTTTGTGTACACCTACTTTAATTAAATGTGTGACCCATGCTGTTACTGCTGTATTTGCTTTTATGACTTGAGCTTGCACACCTCTCACAAATGTATGGCACTTGGGTATATTATTGGTTGTCCCTGATATACATCAAGCTACAGTTCCTGTGCAGATAGTGGTTTTGAGGGATGTGCAAAGTGGTATGTGGCCCAGGGCACCAGTCTTCCAGGGGTGGCCCTGGTAGAGGCATTCCTATTTCCAGAGATTCTTTACATTGTGAGCTTTGAATGTTTCTGATATTTATTAGTTTGCATCCCATTTACCTTGCATTATCTTGAAATGAAAGTCCCTATCAGAGGTTTAGCTGAGAAGGTGGGATTCAGTTTCATGACACACCTATACAAATGCATGTTTTATATCACAACAGTCCATGGCATGTGAACAATGTGAGGGTGTCACTTAAATTTGTAGGTGGGATATTGATGTTGTGTTGCTGTTGTGTCCCTCAATGTTATGGACACATCACTTGCCTAAAATATGGGTTCTGCACACATTTACAATTTAGAAGAGTGGGCCTGTGCAGTGTCAATGACCTGGCCAAAGGGAGCATCATAGTGCTGTGGTTGGTACATACGTTGAGTACAGCTCTGAACAGGGTAGCACAGCACATACCCCATCCCAGGTCCATGGTAGGGCCTTGATTTGCTGTGGAGTTGTTGGTAACGGGCAAGTGTTTAGCTCACCTTCGGTTGCATCCACAACAGCATTGGTTTTGGGAGTCCCCTAGCAGCACATTCAGCAAACGTGCATGTACGATTGCCTCCTTGGTGCCACCGGATGTGTGAAGCTGATTATAGGTACATTTCAGCCTTTATGACTCCTTTTATGCCTGCTCACATGTGGTGGTTGGACCATGACAGTCATGTCAGTGGAACACCATATTGTATTTGGACCAGCGGTTGCACTGGCACTCCGCCCTCCGATGGACACATTTGCCTACTTCGCCAACACCGCTGTCTTGGTTTGCTGGGGGTGATGGTGGGACTGCAGTTGCCTTTTGTCTATTTAACTGCATGCATCATAATACGTCGGTCGCACCACCAACACTGTGGTGGGGTGACCGTTTCCACAGCCATGGCGGTCCCAAGACTGGCAAAGTAGTAATCAGGCCCTATGTATTTTTGGGAATGAAATGTGTTTTGTTGGTTTTCTCATTTACTTGAAAGGATTTTATCTATGAATGTGTTACCTTTTGTTTGTTATGGAAATCACTTTTGGTTTATAATAAACAAATATTTTTAACTTTGACTCTTTTTTTAGGGGTTCCAGAAGCATTCTTTTTATTAAACATTTTTCAGTTTTTTTTATGATTCACAGATACTTTGGATTACTTTGTGGGATTTCCATAGCATTTGTTTTATTTTTCCCTTTTTGGGACTTTGTAGAAAATATTTTTCCCATTTTTGAAGGACTAATATTTTTAACTACGTGGAAACAGAAGAAGATCAGCAGCTACAGCACATTAAGTCATGTTTAATTTGTTTGTTTAGGGTGTGAAATGCTATATTTGTATTGTTTATGTAAACATTATGAGATTGTTATTTGAAAATGTGTGATTTATGTATTGTATTTATTTTACATGAGGGATTGAGTTTGTTCTTTTAGATTTTTTGGTTAGTGACGTTTACATTTTTTCATTTAATAATGTATAAATTGTTTGAGTATCTTAGTCTCAGTCTGAGTTAACTTTGGAGTTTTATGCAATGTTTAGACTGATATAATAACATATTATGTTTATTATTTAAACACAAAACTATGTGCATTGTTGGTTTAGATAATTGTGGTAGTTTGGGGCTTTTGAAGGCTACTATTTATTTTACAATCTGCTCACTAAGTACAGAAAGCTACTTATGGGTAGCTCAAGGGCTACTCGTTGGTGACCCTTAATAATTTAAACCTTTCTTGCTTATGAAGAGTTTGACTTTAAATTGTAGATATGTGTTTTTGGAGGCATACCGCTTTTATTGTCTGTAATTGGCACTATTTTATTGATATTATTTTTGCTCCGCAATGGATGTGTTATTTCAAAGCAGAAGGCTAGTGGAACTACCGAACATCCAGCTATGTTCTGAAAGCATAATACAGCACTTTGGAGTATCTTTGTTGGAGGCACTAAACGACAACTGGTCTGTGTCTTGTCTACCAATATGGTTCTACTGTGTCTACTGTGTCTTTGGTTCCCTTTCAAGAGTGCACTGGATGTTTGTCTCGCATAGCAATTAGTAATATCTATGGACATGGATCTTGTGAGGTTACCATTGAGGGTTCATTTCTGGAGTTGTCCTATGAGATTATGGTTGTTACAAAATGCATTTTCTGAGCTGTCCTATGGGCATTGCACATTATGCCACTTCCACAGTGGAGGCTAGTGCTTTAGATCATGTATAATACTTTGATTTGTTCAATGAGACTTTGATTATTCTGTCCTCCGCAGATGCAGGACCTTCCTTGGACTCCCTTCCCATTGATGTTTTCGAGGACATCATGGCTGTGTCAGATGACTTTTACATTTTGCTTTTGTTTTTGAGAAAATGCACTATTTTTAATTGGCTCCTTTTATTTGTTTGCTCTACTTGGTGTAAACATTTTACTGCTTTTAGGATTCTGGAAATTTTATTGTTTCTAGACTCTAAGATTAGTTAATAGAACCTGTCTTCTTTAACTGGCAAGGAGAGGGTGTCATTAAGACCTCTAAAACATGCATTGGTTATCCCAATTTAAACTTAGTTTTACACCTCATATTTTATTCATTTTAGTAAGGCTGCCCTTAGCGATGTATTTTACATATTTTTAGCAGCTTGCTTTTATTCTAGGAAAACAAGGAACACACTGATTGTTTAGTTATCTTCTGTATGACATATAATCATTATATTCCTTACAAGGCTAAATAACTCATATACAACGTTAGAAATGGGGTCTTTGGTTGGCAGTCAGGTTACCCCCTGTCTGAGCAAGGACCCTCACTCTAGTCAGGCTAAGTCACACACAATCCAAATTATCCTGTGCCGACCCTCTGGTAGCTTGGCACTGAGCAGTCAGGCTTAACTTAGAAGGCAATGTGTAAAATATCTGTGCAAAAAATCATACAATACCACAATATAACACCACAAAAATACACCACACAGTGTTTAGAAAAATATATAATATTTATCTGAATAAATCGAGGTTAAAACGATTAAAGGTGAAATAAGCAAATGTAGGGATATCACTGAAAGTAATATCATGTGTCTCTAGAGTTAAAAGATTACTGTAAAAGCAATAAAAAGTGTCTTGAGTTCTCCTAGAAACAACAAGCGTCTCTTGCAGGGCAAAGTACCTGGTTTGCGTTGAAAAATCCTCGCAACGGGCCGCAGAGGAGGAGATGCGTGGAAAACAGTGAGTGTGCGTCGGTTTCGCCCCTTCGCACACGGACTTGCGTCATTATTTTCCACGTGGGGAAGACGTTGCATCAATTTCCGGCATGCGGACCTGGATCCTCTTTGGGTTGCGGGGTTTTCAGACACCCTGGGGATGATGCGTGGAATCCTGGGCTTGTGGAGCGAAGGCACAGTGGCTGCGTCGATTCCAATAGGCGATGCGTGGAATTTTCTTCCGCACGACAGGTGCTGCGTTGATTCCTCTCAGGAAGTCGGGCAGCATCCTTCTGAGTCAGCTTGCGTTGATTCAGTAGGGCTGTGCGTTGAATTTCCGGTCGCGTCACTGCGCCAATCTTCTGTTTGCGAAGTCGGGCTGCGTCGTTCTGGACTCGGCTTGTGGTGCAATTTTCACCGCAAGCAGGCTGTGCGCCTTTCTTGGCAGGCGGTGCATCGAATTTTCGCTGCACGGGGATTTCAGCTGCAGGAGAGAAGTCTTTTTGGAGACTTCAGGGAACAGGAGGCAAGCTCTATTCAAGCCCTTGGAGAGCACTTATGCAGCAAGGCAAGAGAGCAGCCAGACAGCAGGGCAACAGCAAGGCAGCAGTCCTCTTCAGAAAGCAGTCAGGTGAGTCCTTTAGGTAGCCAGGTAGTTCTTCTGTCAGGGTGCAGGTTCTGGTTCAGATATCTTCTCCAAGAAGTGTCTGAGGTGGTAGGGCACCCAAATGTGCCTTTGAAGTGGTGGAGACTTCAAAGAGTGGCTTAGAAGTGCACCAGGTCCCCTTTCAGTTCAATCCTGTCTGCTAGGGTCCCAGTAGGGGGTGTGGCAGTCCTCCACCCTCCCAGCCCAGGAAGACCCATTCAAAATGCAGATGTTAGGAAGTGAGGCTGAGTATCCTGTGTTTGGGGTGTGTCTGAGTGAATGCACAAGGAGCTGTCAAACCAAGCCAGACGTGGATTGTAAGGCACAGAAAGATTTAAGTGCAGAGAAATGCTCACTTTCTAAAAGTGGCATTTCTAAAATAGCAATATTAAATCCAACTTCACCAGTCAGCAGGATTTCGTATTGCCATTCTGGCCATACTAAATATGACCTTCCTACTCCTTTCAAATCAGCAGCTACCACTCAAACAATGTATGAGGGCTGCCCCAATGTTAGCCTATGAAGGAAGCAGGCCTCACAGTAGTGTAAAAATTAATTTAGGAGTTTGAAACTACCAGGATATGTAAACTACACAGGTACATGTCCTGCCTTTTACCTACACAGCACCCTGCTCTATGGGTTACCTAGGGCACACCTTAGGGATAACCTATATGTAGAAAAAGGGGAGTTTTAGGCTTGGCAAAGTACTTTTAAATGCCAAGTCGAGTTGGCAGTGAAACTGCACACACAGGCCTTGCAATCGCAGGCCTGAGACAAGGTTAAGGGGCTACTGAAGTGGGTGGCACAATCTGTGCTGCAGCCCCACTAGTAGCTTTTAATCTACAGGCCCTGGGCACATATAGTGCACTCTACTTGGGACGTATAAGTACATTAAATAGCCCAATTGGCTGGGATCCAATGTTACCATGTTTAAAGTGAGAGAGCATTTGGACTTTAGCACTGGTTAGCAGTGGTAGAGTGTGCAGAGTCTAAAAACCAGCAAAAAAAATATCTCAAAATTGGAGGGAGGCAGGGGTGACCATCTTAAGGCTGGCAGGTCTAACATACAATATGCTGGTTGTGTTGGCTATTTAGGAGACAGCTTTTAACACCTAGACACAGCATTGCATTGGAAGTGTACTTCTGATACATAATGATTTATTATATAAATAGTGCACTGGCCAAGAGGGGGCAGAGGGCATTCTGGCCACAACTATTCTGGATGCATGCTATGTGACATGCAGCTTAACTGGTGCTGATCTACCAGCCTCATGGGGAGATTCTCAGCTACATCACCGACTAACTCCTGACAGTGTTTCCAGGTATCTAGGTATCCTGTTGGGGCTAATCCCTTAGATTAAGCCAGGCATAGGGGTACACCTACTATGCTCTCAGCATAGACATAGGTTAGGTAGGGTCCTCTAGATCATCTAGAACTATACAGAACATGGTTGGATTATTTTTTCTCCTTACCATGTTTGTAATGATGATTACCTTTCAAAGTTTCATCAGCCTAATTATCGAAGCTCAGTCACTATATGCCAGATTACGATTGCTTCAATCAATGTACTGCAAACGTATCTTGCATCTTTAAGGCCAGATGTATCAAGATTCCAGGTAGCGATTTCCAATGAGGGGATTTTAAGGAATCGCAATTTTAGAAATGCAAAACGCAATGTATCAAATTTGAAAATCGCTAATAGCGATTTCTTAAAATTCTCAAACGCTATTTGCGAGATGTAAATACCGAATCACAATTTTTTTTCGATTCAGTAACTGAAAATCACAAATAACGAAAACAGCAAACTGGAACAGCCTGATGACATCACAAGCAGGAAGTGAGTCAGCCCATGCTGTTTCCAGATGCCACATCCATAGGAGCAGTGTGAGAGACACAGCCCAGCACAAGGGAGTCAGCATTATGAGGAAGCCAGGATCAAACTGCAACATGGCCAATGCTGGCAATGGGAAGGAGAAGGGAGACAGGAAGAGGAAGCTAAAATTCTGTGAGAAATAATTGGAGGTGCTCATTGAGGAGGTTCTTGGGAACCATGATAGACTCTTTGGCAAGACCTCATTCCAAGTACCCGAGAGTGAGAAGCGGAAACTCTGGTCTGACATCCTGACAAAAATATGCACAGTGGGTGTTGCGCAGCGCTCTGTGGAGGAGATGATGTGATGTTACGACTTGCGGTCCCTTGCCAAGGAGAGGGTGGCCAGCAGGCTTAGGGAGGCAAGGAGCACCAGAGGCGGACCATCCACCCACACACCATCCACCCCTATGGAAGACCTGGTGGAGTCCACAGAAGCCATCAGTGGTGTAACTGACATTGACACCTCAGGGACACCCAACACTAGCAAAGGTAAGGCCATTGATTATGTGTTTCCCCACATGTACATGTACACATGCCCCTTAGGAAATAGAACATAGCTTGATGCACAATGAAAAGTAGTCCATGTCACATCTTACATACAACACAACAGTGCCTTATGGGAGTGGTAGTACACAACCCTAAGGTGAATACACAACATAAATAGCAAGATAGTGGTCAGACACATAGAGAAACACCACAAACAACTCGGGGTGACACAATTTAATTGTACATTTAAAGCAACACTGTGGAAATATGTGACAAATGCTAGAACTGACATGCTGTATATTGTCCTTACAGATGACCCGGTCCCTGCTGCTGCAGGATCTGAAAAGGTGGGGGAAGCAGAAACACAGCCACAGTCAGACTCAAATACCAGTGAGTCCTACAGTATTATTCTGACTAGACGCAGGGCAAGGGTGTTACCACTGCCAGAGTAGAACCTGGACTCAGATAAGATGCCAGAACACAAACCCACACCACCACCAGAGGCGAGTCCCACAGGAAGCCAGCAGTCCCTGCACCAGGGCCAGCATCAGTCAACTCGCCTAAGGAGGCACCACAATGCAGGCAGACAGGGCACAGAAGAAGGAGTGGGCCTATCAATCTTTGGCAGCCTGGAAGCTTCCATGCTGAAGGTGCAGCGCCTGCAATGCAAACATTTGAAGTCACTGCACAGACATTTTGGGGGTCATTCTGACCTCGGCTGTAAAAGGCTCTTACCGCCGGTCAGAAGTCCGCCATTCTACCGCCGCGGCCGCGGCAAACCGCCACGGTCATTCTGACCCACAACTTCCAAACCACCAAAAACCCGAAATCCACGGAAGGCCGCCTCATCAGCGATAAACTGGAGATGACCAAACCTCCACCGTCACGCCAACACGAACACGCCCATGCCATTGTGACCCACGAATCCACGCGGCGGTCTTTCAACCGCGGTATTCCATTGGCGGTACACACCGCCGCGGTCAAAATACACACACCTTTACAAAACACAGCCACATTGGACAATTCGAAATACACACACCTGATACACATACACACACCACACCCACACATCCAATCAACTATAAAACACACACCCACATCACCCACAAACCCCCATTACTAGAAATTCGGAGAGAAGGCGAGAGAGAGAGAGAGAGAATGAGAGCACAGCTAACGCAAACCCCAACACACAGAGGAACACAACATCATCACCCACACCACATCCACGCACAAAACACCACACACCACCACACACACCACACTCATCACCACAAACACCACCCCACACCACCCCATGGCACCCCAAAGACACCCCAGGTTCTCGGACCAAGAACTCAGGGTAATGGTGGAGGAAATAATCAGGGTAGAGCCCCAGCTATTCGGCACACAGGTGCAGCACACCACAATAGCCAGGAAGGCGGAGCTATGGCAAAGGATCGTCGACAGGGTCAACGCTGTGGGACAGCATCCCAGAAACCAGGAAGACATCCGAAAGCGGTGGAACGACCTACAGGGGAAGGTGCGGTCGATGGTGTCAAGACACAACATCGCTGTGCAGAAGACTGGCGGCGGACCCCCACCCACTCCACCCGAATTCACATCATGGGAGCAAGAGGTCTTGAACATCCTGCATCCTGCGGGCCTCGCTGGAGTAGGCGGAGGAATGGACTCTGGTAAGTCTAATCCCAAATACTTCACCCCCCCCAACCACCAGCATGCTAACCCGCACCCCCACCCTCACCCCCAACCCCCCAGCACACTTCCACCCTTCCAATGTCTCACCAGCACAACCCACCCAACACAACACCAATCCCTGAATGCCAACACAAACCATGGACACCCATCACCCAAGCATGACCACTGCACATACCCAACCCCTCCCCCCAAACCACCCTCACAACTCCTCCCACAAGGGAATGCCAGCACTGGGGGACAAGGGCACCCACAAATCGCACGCCATGGCACACACAGAAGCAATAACCATACTCTTTTACCCCTGCAGGGCCCGAACGCCAACACACCGGCCAGGAGGGTCCAGATTTGTCCATCCCGCCCCTAGAACAGGCCCCCAGTGATGACAGCAGCTCTGTCGACCTGGAACCTGATGACCAGCCCGGACCATCGGGGTCCTCTGGACAGTCGGTTCCCCACACACAGACACAGGCCGCAGCAGACCCAACCCCCTCTGGGAATACCAGCACAGCTCCCACCCAGCGGGCCCATGCCACTGTCTCCAGGACGCGTCAATCAGCGGTGTGTCCGCCACTACAGGGCACCCAGGCTGACCCACCACCCCAACAACAACAGGGACCTGGGGGCAGTGGTAGTGGGCACACCGTCCAGGGGACAGAGGCCCGGGGAAACAGGGCAACTGGGAGGGCTGCTGTGCCAGAGGGGGTTGACCGGCCCAGGGAACCCACTCTCCAAGAGGCCCTCACCACCATCATGGGAGCATACCACCGCTGCCAGGAGACGATGGCGATGGTACTGGCCAGGTTCCAGGAGATCCAGGCACAGCAGGAGGAACGGTACATGGGGTTCAGAGACGAACTCCGGCACATCGGGACCGCAATGGGGACCATCGTCCTGGCCCTCAACCAGATAGTCACCACATTGCGGGACCATGTGGCACCCCAAAGGGCCCCTGTCACTAGCCCGGAAGACGAACAGCCTACCACCTCCGCCGGCGCAAGTGGACAGGAGGCCCCCACACCCTGACAGGCCACCAGAACCCCACCTCCTGCTGAAGATCAACTACCCCGCAAGCGGAACCTGAGATCACACAAGAAGACAGAGTAGGATGCCAAGACCCCCGCCAGCCTAAGATACCCCCTGATGTCATCCCACTGTCCCACATTGGCACCCTGTCCAACCTTGAACTGCCCCTGCTCCATCCTTCCACAGGAATATGGACATTGCACCTGTGCTACTGAGAACTGGACTCTGCCATGGACATTACTCCACCCCCACCCATCACCGTTTTACTATCACGGACCTATACGCAGCACTTAAAATAAATCACCAATTGCACTTCAAATGTCAGGAGTCTGCTTGTATTCTTTACAAATGTATTACACATAATGGTGCAATAATGTTCTTTTACATTGTGATGACAACATACCAGTGTCAAGAAGCATTAGTCCATGGGCAAACAAAGCAGAAGTCACGCTGTGGGTCATACAGCTCTGAAAAGGGAAGGGAAAGTCAAAATTCAGTGAAAAGGAACTGGGGGGAAACACAGAAAGTAGAGATGCAGGAGGCCAGAAGTAAATGTAAAATGGCGTGGGTGATTCTTACCTGGGTGCTACTGAAAATACTGTTGTATAACTGTGTCCCTGTTGTCCGTGTCGTCCCCATCGTCTTCCTCCTCTTCACTCTCCACAGGCTCCACAGCTTCTACAACACCACCATCTGGACCATCCTCCTGCAGGAAAGGCACCTGGCGTCGCAAAGCCAGGTTGTGAAGCATACAGCAGGCCACGATGATATGACACACCTTCTTTGGTGAGTACATGAGGGATCCCCCTGTCATATGCAGGCACCTAAACCTGGCCTTCAGGACCCCGAAGGTCCTTTCTATGATCCTCCTAGTTCGCCCATGGGCCTCATTGTACCGTTCCTCTGCCCTGGTCCGGGGATTCCTCACTGGGGTCAATAGCCAAGGCAGGTTGGGGTAACCATAGTCACCTATTAGCCACACACGGTGTCTCTGTAGCTGTTCCATCACATAAGGGATGCTGCTATTTCGCATGACATACGCGTCATGCACTGACCCAGGGAACTTGGCATTTAGATGGGAGATGTACTGGTCAGCCAAACAGACCACCTGGACATTCATCGAATGGTAACTTTTTCTATTTCTCTACACCTGCTCATTGTCTTTTGGGCGTACTAAAGCCACATGGGTCCCATCAATGGCACCAATGATGTTGGGGATATGTCCAAGGGCATAGAAATCACACTTCACAGTGGCCAAATCACCCTCCTCAGGGAAAACAATGTATCTCCGCATGTATTTCATCAGGGCAGACAACACTCTGGACAAAACCTTAGAAAACATAGGCTGAGACATCCCTGATGACATGGCCACTGTTGTCTGAAAAGACCCACTAGCCAAAAAATGGAGTACTGACAGAACCTGCACCAGAGGGGGAATCCCTGTGGGTTGGCGGATGGGGGACATCAGGTCTGGCTCCAGCTGGGCACACAGTTCATGTATAGTGGCTCGGTCAAGTCGGTATCGAAGTATAATATGTCGTTCTTCCATTGTCGACAGGTCCACCAGCGGTCGGTACACGGGAGGATTCATCCTTCTCCTCGCAAGTCCCAACGGACGGTGCCTAGGAAGGACAACATGGAGCACAGAGTCAAGCAACCCTCAGGTTCGTTCCCACAGCTTGCACATTACACGATTCGCTATGCATTGAATGGCTTGTATGAGTGGCAATGCAAGGCCTAGGCCTGTGTGACGCAGTAGAAATCAGGCCATGTGGGCCCTTGAAATGGCGGCTGCCTGACCTGTGAAGTGTGACAGTGGGATGTGAGGTCACTGCGCTGGCGTGGCTCACCGTGGCGGTAGGCGGTCGAAGACCGCGGCGCAAAGCAGCATTGGTTAACATTGAACCCTATGGGTCTCAGGAGCCAATGACGATGTGCGCCGGTGGTCGCGGTACGCACCGCCGCGGTACGCACCGCCGCGGGCGTGACCGCCATTTTCTATCTGCTTAATCACTCGAGACCTGATCATCCACAGGAGAGAACCTATACTGCAAGTGCTGCTGTGACCTCGGTCTGGAAGAGACAATGGCAGCTGCGACTGGGGAAAGGGCCCCTGCCTTCACTTCAGAAGAGTTGGAGAAACTTGTGGATGGGGTCCTACCCCAGTATGCGCTACTCTACGGTCCTCCAGACCAACAGGTAAGTACACTGGGTGCACGTTGAATGGGCTATGCCTGGGTCGTGTATGGTGGATGTAAGATGGTGGGGTGGGGAGCGAATGAGGAGTGCAAGGCACGACAGATGAGAGCATGTGCCACATGGCAGGGTTAGGGAGGGGGGGGGCAATCACATCTAACACGCAGAAAAATGTTGAAATTTCCTTTCCCACCCTGTACATGTCAAATAGGTCAGCGCCCATCAGAAAGTCGACATTTGGCGTGCCATCGCCAAGGAAGTCCGGGCCCTGGGGGTCCACACAAGACGGGGCACCCACTGCGAAAGAGGTGGGAGGACATCCGCCGCGGGACCAGGAAGACCGCCGAGTCACTGCTGGGGATGGCCTCCCAACGTAGGAGGGGTGCAAGTCGTACCTTGACCCCCCTGATGTCCCGGATCCTGGCGGTGGCCTACCCCGAATTGGATGGGCGCGTGAGGACATCACAGCAGGCACAAGGGGGTGAGTACCAGCACGCACATACTGCTATCTTTACGCGCAGTGGAGGTGCCTGGGTGGGGGAGGAGGGCTGTGGGTGACATTAGGCCAGGGCGCTTTCTGTAGTGTAGTCCCCTCCTTTAGGCATGGCCCTGTGCCCCCGCCCCCCACCTCTGTAGGGTGCCAAGTACAGCAATCCATGGTCCTGCATCACCCATGTGCGCATATGTTGTCCATAGACCTGTTGGCCTAGTCACAAGTACTGAGTAGTGTACCCCGATTGCGCGGCGTAGTGCATGAGGCTCCTGTGCCTGTCCTCTCCGCCAACGGTGTTGACAATGCATGCACTCAACCTGTTTTTATTTCTCCCCCCACCCTTTTTCTTTGTCTTCTTGTGCATGTGTGCATTAGCATCATCAGGCGGAGGAGAATTGGCATCGGAGCACGAGGGAGCTGCAACTCACAAGGCCCCTTGGGGCCATGCTACAGACACCGAGGTCACCAGTGATACGGAGGGCGACGGGAGCACCACAACGGGGACCCGTGGTGACACCAGCGACACCGACACGTCCTCGGAAGGGAGCTCCCTAGCGGTGGCGGCAACATCCGGGCCCCCCGCCTCTACAGGTACAGCCGCCACCCAGCGCACCAGCTCCGCCCTCCCAGCAGCCCCTCAGCCTTCGCTCCGTGCCCGCTCGCCCAAGAAGGCGGGTATCTCCTTCGCCCCAGGCACCTCGGGCCCTGCCCCCGTTATCCCTGCTGCCCTCAGTGCGGAGGTCATTGACCTCCTACAGACCATCATTGTTGGGCAGTCTACCCTTTTGAATGCCATCCAGGGGGTAGAGAGGGAGGTGCATCGGAGCAATGCATACCTGGAGGGCATTCATTCGGGTCAGGCTGCCCATCAACGATCGTTCAATGCTCTGGCCTCAGCACTGATGGCAGCCATTGTCCCTGTTTCCAGCCTCCCTCTTCTATCTGCCTCCACCCTGTCTCTGTCTCCTGTTCCTCAGCCTATCCCATCCACACCATCAGACCAGCCTGCACACACCTCAACACCCAAGGGCAGCTCATCCAGACATAAGCACCACAGATCACACAAGCATTCACCCAAGCAACACCCAGATGCAGACATGCCAACAGTCACTACCACCCCTGTGTCCCCCACCTCCTCGTCTCCCTCCTCCCTCCCTGTGACGTCTCCACTCACACCTGCATGCACACCACCATCAGCCAGTACTTCCATCACCAGCACACCCTCCAGTACAGTCCGCCCACGTGCAGTCACCACCCCCACTGCCATTTACACATTCCCCTGTGTCCTCTCCCACTGTGTCTGTCACCCCTCTTCCAAGACACACAAACGCAGGCAGCCACCCACCCAACAGCCAACCACCTCACGACAGCCTACGTCACAAGCACCTGCACCCAAAGACAGCACATCTGACTCTCCTACAACCACATCCTCTTCCTCCACTCCCATACCCACTACACCTACCCTTTACATTGGTCCTAAAAAACTTTACCTCTCCAAACTTAACCTCTTTGCCCCACCTGACCCACCCCCTCCATCTGCTAAGAGTCCCAAGAGCACCTCAGCCACCACCAGCCCTGCTTCAAGTGTCACCATTGTGCAGGGGTTTTGGAGTCCACCCTTTCCCAGCACAGATACATCGGCCAGCAGCAAGGGAACAGCCAGCCCCCCCCCTGGGAAGAGGACCCGTAAAATCAGGGGCCGCCGCGAGAAGACTGACACGGCTGCCCCCAAGGAGCGAAGTCCTGGGCCCTCACCTGCCACAACATCCAGAGGAGGCAAGGGCCAGAGAGCCTCATCGAAGGAGGGCAAGGGCAGCAGGGCGGAGAAGTCAGCCAGCAGGGGCGTGGACCAGGAGGGCCCCACAAGCCCCATCCCGGGTGTGAGGGAGGACACCCACGGGCCCAGGACTCCGTCACAGAAGGGTCCAGCAACTGCACGGTCGGAGGGTGACTAAGCAGGGAGTCCTGGCCAGGTCTGGCTCCCTGGGATGACTGGACAAGCACCGCTGAAGAGGGCCCCGCCGTGCAGAAAGACACCGCTGAAGAGGGCCCCGCCGTGCAGACAGACACTGCTGAAGAGGGCCCCGCCGTGCAGAGAGGCACCGCTGAAGAGGGCCCGCCGTGCAGAAAGACACCGCTGAAGAGGGCCCCGCCGTGAAGAGAGGCACCGCTGAAGAGGGCCCCGCCGTGCAGAAAGACACCGCTGAAGAGGGCCCCGCCGTGCAGAAAGACACAACTGAAGAGGGCCCCGCCGTGCAGAGAGGCACCGCTGAAGAGGGCCCCGCCGTGCAGAAAGACACCGCTGAAGAGGGCCCCGCCGTGCAGAGAGGCACTGCTGAAGAGGGCCCCGCAGTGCAGAAAGACACCGCTGAAGAGGGCCCTGCCGTGCAGAAAGACACCGCTGAAGAGGGCTCCGCCGTGCAGAAATACACCGCTGAAGAGGGCCCCGCCGTCTCAAGCACCGCTCCGCTGGGCCCCGCCGTCTCAAGCACTGCTCCGCTGGGCCCTTCCTGTCAAGCACCGCTCCGCTGGGCCCCGCCGTCTCAAGCACCGCTCCGCTGGGCCCTTCCTGTCTAGCACCGCTCCGCTGGGCCGCGCCGTCTCAAGCACCGCTCCGCTGGGCCCCGCCGTCTCAAGCACCGCTCCGCTGGGCCCTTCCTGTCAAGCACCACTCCGCTGGGCCCTTCCTGTCAAGCACCGCTCCGCTGTGCCCCGCCGTCTCAAGCACCGCTCCGCTGGGCCCTTCCTGTCAAGCACCGCTCCGCTGGGCCCCGCCATCTCAAGCACCGCTCCGCTGGGCCCCGCCGTCTCAAGCACCCCTCGCTGGGCCCCGCCGTCTCAAGCACCGCTCCGCTGGGCCCCGCCGTCTCAAGCACCGCTCCGCTGGGCCCTTCCTGTCAAGCACCACTCCGCTGGGCCCTTCCTGTCAAGCACCGCTCCGCTGTGCCCCGCCGTCTCAAGCACCGCTCCGCTGGGCCCTTCCTGTCAAGCACCGCTCCGCTGGGCCCCGCCATCTCAAGCACCGCTCCGCTGGGCCCCGCCGTCTCAAGCACCGCTTTGCTGGGCCCCGCCGTCTCAAGCACTGCTCCGCTGGGCCCCGCCATCTCAAGCACCACTCCGCTTGGCCCTTCCTGTCAAGCACCGCTCCGCTGGGCCCTTCCTGTCAAGCACCGCTCCGCTGGGCCCCGCCGTCTCAAGCCCCGCTCCGCTGGGCCCTTCCTGTCAAGCACCGCTCCGCTGGGCCCCGCCGTCTCAAGCACCGCTCCGCTGGGCCCTTCCTGTCAAGCACCGCTCCGCTGGGCCCTTCCTGTCAAGCACCGCTCCACTGGGCCCCGCCGTCTCAAGTACCGCTCCGCTGGGCCCTTCCTGTCAAGCACCGCTCCGCTGGGCCCCGCCGTCTCAAGCACCGCTCCGCTGGGCCCCGCCGTCTAAAGCACCGCTCCGCTGGGCCCTTCCTGTCAAGCACCGCTCCGCTGGGCCCCGCCGTCTCAAGCACCGCTGGCCCATTGGCAGTCCTGGTTCTGTGTCGGGCAGGCCTTCACGACGCACTCTGCCCACCATGGCTCCTCCATGACCAGTGGTCTCTGTAATCCACCTGATGGACTGTGGCTTTGCACTCCCCAGGATGTAACAGTGGGCAATCCACCCACTGTAGAGACTTGTGAGACTGTGGCTTTGCACTCCCCAGGATGGCACGGTGGGCAACCCACCCACTGTAGAGACTTGTGAGACTGTGGCTTTGCACTCCCCAGGATGGCACGGTGGGCAACCCACCCACTGTAGAGACTGGTGAGACTGTGGCTTTGCACTCCCCAGGATGGCACAGTGGGCATGGTGGACCCTTCGTGGATCTGGCGTCGTGGACTCATGTGGCTGAGGTGCCCCCCCTTCCCTTCCCCCTGAGGTGCCTGTAGTTTTGTCATCTGATGCCCCAGCAGTGTTCTCTCCAACGGACTCAGGTCTCCTGTGTGGGCTTTGCCCATGTGTTGATCCACTTTGGCCCACGGACAGTGGAAATTTAGGTGACTGTGCAGGACTTATTGCCTATGTTTATCGGTTTCGTTATTTTCTTACTTGTTTTTTTACTATTCATATTGCTATTTTACCATGACTTCAAAGAACCTCTTATATACATAAATGTTGTTTCTCACTTTAATTATGTCTTTGCATTATTACGGGGGGTTTGGGTGGTGTCACTGTGACTTGGTGCTCTGCATTGGTGTGTAGATAGTTGGGGGGGGGTCGCATATGTGTGTGCCCGTAAGCTTTCCTCCTCCCCCCTCCCCTGTGTCATGGGTGCAGTACTCACCGTTGTCGTCTGCGCCGGCGTTCGTACTCGTGGTAGATGAGCAGGTAGACAATAGCCGGTAGGATGTGTAATTCGGGCTCCATGCTGTCCTCCTTCCTCGTGGAGTGTGTATAGGTGAGCGTTTTCCCGTTCGTAGTCTGTTTCCGCCGTGTTTTTATCGGCGGGGCTCCCGCCCCGGAAAAGGTGGCGGATTGGTGGGTCGTGATAGGGTGGGCGGTACATTGTCTGCCGCCTGGCTGTTGGCGGTGACCGCCGAGCTGTTTGTCTGTCCCGCCATGGCGGGCGGAGTGTTAAAGTGGCGGCCTGTGTTGGCGGTTCCCGCCAGGGTCAGAATTCCTTTTTTTTGACCGCCTGCCTGTTGGCGGGTTGGCCGCCGCTTTATCACCGGCCGCCAGAGTCAGAATGACCCCCTTTGTGTCTCACAATGGCAATATGGGGTTACAAAACAAGCACTTGGAGACCCTGATTGTGGGACAGCAAAGAGTTGCCAAAAACACCAAGGAATTAACACAGGCCATTGGGGAACTATGCACTGAGATACAGCATGAGTGCATCTGCCAGCGCAGGAACCATCACCAATATTTGGGAAAGTTTGACAGCTTATGTAGATCAGTGAATCGGCTTGCAAGTTCAACAGCCCAGATATCACGGCGTGCTGTTGCCACACAGGTGGAGATGGTACATTGCAGTCGGGACATTGCATAGGAACTGGTGCAAATTACCAACATAGTGGATGCCATGCAAACAGCACGCAGTGCCACAACCAGCGAACTGGGTGCTGGTGACAGTGAGGAGTCCTGTAGCCTCAGCAGTCTTACAGTCCCTGTGACTGATCCGAGGCGTAGCAGTGCCAGACACAGTACTGCAGGTGAACCTGCTACTAGAGGTGCCAGTGAGGACACTGAGCACTCAAGTGGAGTGTGTGGACATAAGAAGTGATATTGAGGGCTACAGGGGACCACCTCAACAAGTAGAAATAAAGTCATGCTGTGATGCTAATAGTGTGACACTGGTAATACTTCGGCCCATATTTATACTTTTTTAGCGCCGCATTTGCGTCATTTTTGGATGCAAAAACAGCGCAAACTTACAAAACACAATTGTATTTTGTAAGTTTGCGCCGATTTTGCGTCAAAAAATGGCACAAATGCAGCGCTAAAAAAGTATAAATATGGGCCTTCATGTCTGCCCATTGTGAATAGCTAAGGCCTAATGACACACTGTTTACCTGAAGTCAAGGTAATAAAGATGCTAACTACTGAAATGCATATTATTGAAGTGGATTTGTCATTACTTACATCAAAAATGGTTGCCCATGATGTCAGCACGTCTTTGCCTGCCTTCTGCTGCACTGGTCCTGTCTGCTGGTAGAAGGGGTGGTAAGGGACCTCATCTGAGTCTGGCTCTGTGAGCTCCACTGGTATGCCCATGGTGGTTGCTATGTTGTGCAGGATAGCACATGTAGCCACAATTTTGCATGTTGTCTCAGGGCTGTACTGTAGTGCACCTCCAGTCCTATGGATGCACCTGAAACGGCTCTTCAGCAGCCCAAAAGTGTGCTCCACCACGTTGCGGTAGCCCTATGTGAAGCATTGTACCTCTTCTCTGTTGGAGAGACAGGGCTCAGGTAGGGCGTTAGCATATAGGTGCGCACTGCATAGGCACTGTCTCCTGAATGCACAGAAAGTAAAATGAGTACATTTGCTGTCTGACGTCATGCTTACATCAATGCATTATTCTGAACTATCAAATTACCTAGTAGATATCCTTCCCCAAATTCCCCAGCTAGCAGTCTTGTGTGTATCCCGCTGTGGCGAAAGACATAGGGGTCATGTGTGCTCCCTATGTATCTGGCCACGAGATCAGTAAAGAT
Organism: Pleurodeles waltl; assembly: GCF_031143425.1. NCBI lineage: Eukaryota > Metazoa > Chordata > Amphibia > Caudata > Salamandridae > Pleurodeles > Pleurodeles waltl. The sequence continues at coordinate 457,637,657 of NC_090440.1, read as the reverse complement.
GTAGGAGGCATTGCATATCACCTGTATGTTCATAGAATGATGGTTTTTACGGTTGCGATACACATATTTACTGGCCAATGGTGGACAGATTGCTACATGTGTCCCATCAATGGCACCTAGGACATGTGGGAACTGTGCTATCTGGTAAAAATTAACTTTAGTTTGTTGTAATGCCTGTGGGGTGTTGGGGAATCATATGTAGAGTTGTATTCTGCTCAGCATGGCATTGAGGAATGTGTTGCAAAATCTGGAGAGGGCACTCTGTGATACCCCTCCAGCTGCTGCTATGACCCCTTGATAGCTCCCAGAGGCTAGTAGGTGCAGGGAGCATAATACCTGCCCATATGTGGGTATGCTATTGGTTCTGTGTGTTGTGCGCTGCAGCGTGGGTTGTAGCTCAGCTATCAGGTCAAGTATCATGGCTGAGCTTAACCTGTACTTATCATAAATTTCCTCCTCAGTCTGCTCAAAAAGGGTTATGCGCACTCTGAAAATGCGCTCCTGTCTCCTCCTCTCTCTCCTCACCATGACGTAGAGTGCAGCCATTGTGGAAGAGGGGCTGAGGCATTCTGGGCCTCTTTATATAGGTTGCACCTGGTTACCACCTGGTTTCAGTTCATGGTAAATTGCATGTGCCAACGGCCATTCTGAGAATAACCGCAATTTGCGTTTTTTTGCTACACCGCATTGCAAATCCGTTTTTGCCTGTCGCAATCTGCATGTCGCAAATAGAGACACGATTTAGGAGATTGCTATCTGCGATTCGCTATTCTGTACCGCAATTAGCATTTCGCAAAAAGCGATTCGGTAAATCATATCGCTATTTGTGATAAGTTGTTTGCGACAGGCTAATTTGTGTCTCATTCGCAAAAAATTGCTATTTTTGCAATTTGTTATTATCCCACTGCGAATGCCTTTCATGCATCATAAAACACATTTTTACATTCGCAAACGGACATTCGCACTGTTTTCGAATGCAAAAACGCTTGATACATCTGGCCCTTTGTGTTTCGCCCTGGCATGCATGATTAATAATACAAAAAGGATAGGATTTGTATTCATGGCTTCTCTTAGGAGTCAGAGTGTCATATTCAGGTTACAATAATCACATTCAAACCCGGTTTGGGTTTAGGTGAGGCACTGTGCACTAGCCAGCAGTTAGGCTGACAGGTAATAATGGTGTGAATGGACTCAGTCTCCCACACTCAACCATCCTGCTTTCCCAAACACACAATCCTAGTACAATTGTAGAAGTTGCATAACAGTATACTAGTTTGGTTTGTTTGCTAAGTTTAGGTACAATTTGGCTAACAAATTGCTCAATTCATAGTGGTTGGTAGCTTTGCTATATTTCTAATGCTTTTATAAATTTAAAGAGAGTACGCTGTGTTCAACCTAGTGGGGATTGACAAACATTTTGCCGTCCTTCCACTGTGTTGTTTGTTTTGCCTTCATGTGCCATGGCCCTGTCATGGACATTTCACCATAGCATTTGGAATTTGGGTTGACATCTGTGTTCATAGCAATGCAGTCCTTAAACCCAAGTGTCTTTAAAATTATCCATTAGGGGCCTTAGTTAGTCATCCTTTTGTTGGTAGAAAAGGCTTTCTATTAGCAAATTGTAGTGATTACCTACCTCTGCGACAGGGTCATAGACTAGTGCTATCATTATTTTTATTTGAAAGGCAAACTGGCTATTTGTAGCATATTCTACACTTAGTGCAGATTATTGGAGCTGTCTCGATGCTTTTTGATTGAAATCATAGCAACAGCCTTGTATGGCTGTGATGCAGTACATTTTTTAAATTGTTTGAATCATGGCTTGTTCAAAGTATTTTTTTGTGGGAAGCAGTTATTTGTTGTTTTTTTAAATATGATTTAACAGGTTGTAGTAAGTGTTTTCTATTAGTAAATGGTAGGCATTAGCTACCTCTGTGACAGGGACATAGACTAGTGATGTCATTATTTTAATTTCAAAGGCAAACTGGCTAGTTGTAGCATAATGTACAAATAGTGCAGACTGTTGGAGCTGTCTCTATATGCTTTGATTACAATCATTGTAACAACCTTGCATGGCCATGATAGGGTGCATTTTTAAAATGGTTCAAATCATGGCATGATTATTTTTAGTGGAAAGTAGTTATTTTTTTTGTATAATGTGATCTAAGAGGGTGTAGTAAGTGCTGCTTTGTGTATGTGGTTAGTAGGGAATATTTAAGAAGGAGGTCTGTGTTTTGATATTTGCCATGTGTGGCATACATCTGAGTGAATGGTTTGGGGCACATTTTGGAGGTCCCATCATTCATCCTTGTTTGACAATGGATTAGTTTTTCTAAGTTGGCTGTTGTAGAGAATTTGTGTCTCATTAGTTAGGTTGTCATTTAAAAGGAAAGGTTCCTCATTATGGGCCGGATGCAGGAAACGATTTGCGAGTCGCAAACGGCAAAAATTGCCGTTTGCGACTCGCAAATCGCATTTTCCTATGCAGAAATGCATATTGCGAGTCGGGACTGACTCACAATATGCATTTCAGAATCGCAAATAGGAAGGGGTGTTCCCTTCCTATTTGCGATTCGGAGTGGTATGCAATACCATTTGCGACCGCATATGCGGTCGCAAATGGTGTCGCAGTTACCATCCACTTCAAGTGGATGGTAACCCACTCTCAAATTGGAAGGGGTCCCCATGGGACCCCTTCCACTTTGTGAATGAACCCAAAACATTTTTTTCAGGGCAGGTAGTGGTCCAAGGGACCACTGCCTGCCGTGAAAATATACCGAAACTAAAGGTTTCGGTTTTTTTTTTAAGTGCAGCTCGTTTTCCTTTAAGGAAAATGGGCTACACTTAAAAAAAAAAAAACTGCTTTATTTAAAAGCAGTCACGAACATGAAGGTCTGCTGACTACAGCAGGCCTCCATGTTTGCGAGTGCCCATAGTCGGTATGGGGCCGCAATTTGCGACCCACCTCATTAATATTAATGAGGTGGGTCTCTGCGACCCCATACCGACTCGCAGACGGTGTCTGAGACACCGTTCTGCATTGGAAATTGGGACTTGCAATTTGCGAGTCGCTCCGACTCGCAAATTGCAAGTCGCAATTTCCAAGTTTGCTACATCTGGCCCTAAGTGCCATTGTTTACTGTTCAGGTATTTCAATGTCTTGGTAACTTCAAGGGGCAGGAGGAGTATCACTGGTGGCTTTTTTAGTTGTGCAAATAAACATTTGAAAGTGGGGATAGATGGTAGTTGACCTGTGATATGTTTAGGGACTTTAGGGACTGCAGGGAACATCTCCTTTAGGATTTTAGTTCTGGGCCCCTGGAAGTTAGTATTTGCCTCTCTTGTATCCTGTAATATCTCCCTCACTTCTATGTCTGTCACATTTAGGGGGTGGCTTGCAGTGGCCCTCCCATAGCATGTATTAAAATGATATTTGGTGCATTTCCAATTCACATTTTCTGTCAATTAAATTTCTTGGGGTAGCTCATGTGACTTCACAACTGGTTTCCTTTCTGTAATGTTATATATTTGGCTCTCTCTGTCATCGTATCTGAAAGTAGTACAATAGTATAAATATACTAAAAAAAATGTTTATTCGTGTATTATTGTTAGACCTGCCAGCCTTAGGATGTTTCCCCCAATGTGTTGCTTACTTACCTTCATTTTTGTGCTGAAATTCATTTTTGTTGGCCTTTGGACTCTGTTCTTGTGCTCACTACTTTAAACATGGTTGAATTGTCTAACATCTAATTTGCCTGCTTATTCTAATTTTAGGTCCCTTTTAGAGTGGTATAGCATATACTTAGGCCAGTAAGTTAAATGCTACCACTGAGCCTGTAGCACTTATTGTGCCACCCACTTAAGTAGCAATTTAAAACATGTCCTGTGGCTGGCATTGCAGCCTGAATGCAGTTTTAAACTACCAAATCAACTTGGCAATGTAACGTCCTTGCAAAACTAATCTCCCTTTTGTATTGTATATAGGTCACCTCTAAGGTAGGCCCTAGGTAGGCCAACAGGGCAGAATGCTATGTAATTAAAAGGTTGGACACGTACTTTTAAGTTTGACATGTACTGGCAGTTGAAAACTCCTAAATTCATTTTTCACTACTGAGAGACCTACGTGTCCCGTACGATAACTTTGGGCTGCCTCAATATATTTATTAAGTGATAACTTTTCATAGTGAGCGCGTATCTAGTTCATATTTCGTATCTATGAAAACGTAATGAAATATCCTCTTTAATGGAAAGTCGGATTCTCATTTACAACTTTGAAAATGTCACTTTTCTATAGAGCATTCCCAACTAAAAACATGAATGTTCCTATCATAGGGAACAACAAATGTACAAATATGCACAGTGATAGGCATGTGACTCTGCCATTGAAACAGATCATTATAGACTTCAGAAACATACACTACATCTGAAGACTTTTGCTAATTGTAAAACTAAGAATATTGTTGATCTCCTAGTTGGTCCCTGTGAACAGGGCTATGAGGGGGAGACAGCTTGCTCCCTTGCAACTAGACTTACAGAACACTGTTCAGCCTTTCAAACAAAAAATGTGTGTTCCAATGGTGAAGCATTATCTTCAAAACAGACACAAACCAGAGGACATTAGATGGTTGATCTGAGAAAAGATTGAATCAAAACAAGGAAGGGACCCTGAGGAAACACCTAAATGTAGAGAAGTGTTTTGGATCTTCACACTGGAGGCTCATATGTATGGATTGAACAACTAAATCCCTTGGGAACAGGCCATTCTGTTTAACCTTAATTGATTACATGGTTGTGGCCTTTGTGCTATTTTCGTACTAGTTATTTTTTTGCAAATTAATATTGCCAGGAATAGGGTGTCCCATAAGGGAGAAGTGGAGCACAAAGTATTTAAGATTAAATTGGTTCCAAAATCTGCAACGGTGCACTACAGTAGGGATCACACCCTCAAATCCCCTACATTGATTAACTAGTCAATCAATTTAACATAAAACACTGCTGTGGCACTGATTAATCTGATATTCGTTATAAACAATACTCACAACAATTTTTTTCAATAACACATTCAGTACTTCTATTCATCATTAATATAACCAGAGAAAGGCATTGTTCATACTATTACCAACTTCAGAGAGAGTCCCAACACAAAGAGATCCTACATCCGTCTTGGATTCAGAATTTTAATTAAAAAATGATATATCATATCTCCGCTTGTGAGTTACGTGTCACTGTACACTCCTTAACACATTGAAGTTGTTAGTCCAGATTAATCCACAGAGAAGACAAGTTCTGTATTAATTTCCTAGTTCATTCGTATTAGTCCATCCTCATTTTAAATCAAATTAACAGCCATAATGAAATCCCAGTTATTACTTATCAGTCTCTCTTTTCCATGACAACCTCACAGCCAACACGTGTTTCGTCAAACGACTTCATCAAGGCCGAAATTTGGTCGTTCCCTTCAGTAAAAATCTTCTGGTGTAAAGTTAACAAATATCTGAACTTAAATCTCCTCGTCTGTGCACGGGCCGTCTACTTATCAACGCTGAGCATTATTTCAAAGAGAGCCTCTTGATCGTCATTAACCACTCCTTAAAACCATAGCTCGGCCTCACATAAACGCTGCCAACTCAGTTTCCAATTTCCCTTTCGGCAGCCGGACGCGTGTGCGATGTGTGTGATAAGTAGACAGCCCTGTGTACAGACGAGGAGATTTAAGTTCAGATGTTTGTTAACTTCACACCTCCTTTTTGGCTCCTTTTACATCCTGGTCACCACACTTGCATGTTAGGCTTGGTTTAGCGTTATTATAGAGAGTACATCTACAGGTATGCGGCAGTATACATGAGATAGTATAAGTGGCGAGCATAGGTTTCTATCTGTGTGAGCAGTTTTGTCAACCATGATAAGCATGTTCAGAGTAACTATAGGTAGTACATTCACAAGCTGCCGGCAGTATATAGAAAATGGTTTAAGTGGTTAACATTGTTCGTTGCCTTTATGAGCAGTTTTGCCATTAATATATTTTGAGCACCAGTTAGCTCTATGAGTTCTTCCATCAAGTTGGCCTCCTTTAGTCCTTTTACCATTTTGTTTGTATTTTAGATCAATTATATGTACACTGCCGGTGTCATGTGCTCACAGATATGTTGGCAGTATATTTAAAATACTTTAAGTAAAAGTGGTAAGCATCGGTTTCCATCTGTAGGAGCAGTTTTATCAACTATGCTAGGCACGTCTTGTGTTATTATAGTAAGTACCACCAAAGGTATTTCATTAATAGATGGAAGACAATATAGTGGTGAGTACAGGCTTTCACTTTTGTGGGTAGTTTTGCCAAATATATATCATGAGCCTTAGTTAGCCCCATAGGTTATTCCACCAAGATGGCCTCCGTTACTCCTTTATTTAGTTTGACTGCATTTTAGATCTACTGTATGCATGCTGCTGGTACCCTGTTTTGGTGTAATAATTTTCAATTTTTGCATAGAGACGCACCCTGCTGCAATATTTTTAATAGTGTAGGTGGTAATTTAGGGTGGTTTTTGTAAAGAAGTGGTATTCCATTGTTGCAACCAGTTTTGCCAGCTTCGGGTGCCTAGGTTATGCCTGCTTTTAGTTTCCCCATCCAAAATGGCTCCACTCAAGTCTTTTTCTGATTTTGACTACTTTCAGCACACGTGCATGCGGTTCTGACGTTTCCACCGTATGAAACGCTATAAGCCAGTGGTTCCCAACCTTTTGTCTTTTGTGGACCCCTACTTTATCAGTACTGGAATCTGGGGACCCCCACTGCATTATTATTGGAATCCAGGGACCCCCTCTAAAGAAGCTGGGGACCTAATTTGTTATTATTAGTAAGTTTTCTAAGCAGTCGCGGAACCCCTGAGGAGGCTTCGCGGACCCCCAGGGTCCCTCGGACCACAGGTTGGTAACCACTGCTATAAACAGTTGAGTTCCCAGACCCGCTTTGATATATTATGTCGATCAGCACACCTGTGTGACATTGGTTACACTGGTACGGTGTGTGCTGGCAGCCTGCTGATTGTTATCTATATTTGCAGGCTCGGCTGTACAGGAAATATTTGTAAGTAAACGACAGCTCCATTTGTGCAATGGGCATGTTTTTTATCAGGGTGGTTCACTGCTTAGTTTTTTTATTAACAAGACTTTTACTTTGTTTTTAGCCATATAAGTTTCGAGGATTTCTGTCTGGTCTACTTAGTGGCCCCGAGACCGAGTTTGCCATGGCTGCAGTCATATCAAATGTAACTGCTTCCATCTGCTCTGCAGGTGAGCTTAGGTTCGTATTATACCATTTAACATGTTTCACTGTTTTGGAATGCATAATAGTGGTTAGTACCGAGAGGTTCCCTTGAACCAACCATATTGCCCGACCGATTCGCTCCATATGTCAACCGGCCTTTTAAATTATTTTTAGGCAATTCAGCTTTGAGTATCTTTTTTTGCATGATTTAATGAGTTGTAACGGTAACATCAAAAAGTGCCATTCCTACCTGTTCCTAGGCTCATTTAGTGCTAGTGGTGAAATTGTATTTGTCTGTATTGTGGAGTATCATCTACCACTGAGTAGTTTTCTTTCAAGTTTTTGATTACCTAGACTGCTATCCACATTTTAGCTACAGGTGAGCACCCTGTAACCACAGCTAAGGGTCATTGCATAGATTCGTAGTCCTTCGGGTATTTGCTTACATCGAATAAACGCAGCAACATAGCCATAGTAGATGGGAGGATTGGCTCTGTGAGTTATGTAGTAAAGGTTCTGATTATAAGGCACAAATGATTTAGATTTGGGTCACAAATGGTTTTTATGTTTTTGGTCTCCACTTGGTTGACTTTTTGCATTATATCTTTCACTTATTATTCAGTTTCTATTCACTTTCACAAATTCACATGAGTTACCAGATGTTCACTGGGTGTTGGTGCACAGTCGCTACAAACATTTAAATTTTAATTTTTAGTTTCAATGTAACTCTAAATTGGAGTTAAGGCAGTAACAATTGCTTTTTTGTGACATGTGATTGCAGGAACGGCTAATTGGTGGAAGTCCTGAAGAAGGCGCTTTTGCCTGAAAGACGTGTTGATTTGATTCCACGTTATTTTAATTCCACTGAGCAGAAATCAGAAATAATATTGTGAGTGTATAGAAAATAAATATATTGATCAGGTCCATGGTTATTGTGATTCCATGAGGAGAGGAAGACAATCTCCAGTGTATCCCTCATTAGTGTACCTGGACACCATGGAGGAGAGACACATTATACAGATCTGTCACCTGAAGAGGCATACAATCATGGATCTTTGTGATCAGTTGGAGCCCGATCTGATGTCTGCCATTCGCAATCCCAATGGCATACCTCTCATCATTCAAGTCATGTCACTGCTACACTTCTTGGCCACTGGGTCCTTTCAAAATACAGTGGTCCTAACATGTTCAATCTGGTTTTCAAGGATGTACTGTGTGCATTATGGAAACACCTGGCAAGCTACACCAGGCTTCCCCAATGTGCAGATTTGGCCTATGTGAAGGCAGAGTTGTATGCTTTGGGACATATTCCACATGTGGTTAGAGCCATAGATGGCACCCATGTAGCCTTGGTTCCCCCCAGTACCAATGAAAAGGTATACAGGAACATGAAAAATACCACTCTATCAAGTTCCAAGTGGGTGGCGTGTTTGGCAGACCAGCACATTTCACTAGTCTGTGCAAAGTATCCAGGATCTTTCCATGATTTCTTCATCATGCGGAACAGCAATATCCCTTTGCTGATGACACAAATCTACACATAGAGGCCTGGCTGGTTGGTAAGACACATTTGACGTGTGTTTGTAAAGTTTATCTTTTGATATCACAAATGTGCATGTCCAAAATATATGTTTATGTTGTTGTAACTATTCCTTGCAGGAGACTCTGGCTACCCAAATTGTCCTTAGTTGTTGACACCAGTGAGGAACCCAACCACCACAGGGGAAGTCTGCTACAATGATGCCCACAGAAGGTCACAGCGTGTGATGGAGCTGACCTTTGGGCTCCTGAAGGCAAGATTTTGCTGACTGGACATATCTAGATGAGCCCTCCTCTTCTCACCCAACAAGGAATGTCAAATAATGGTCACCTACTGCATGTTCCACAACCTTGCCCTGAGACGTCAGATACCATTCATACCAGATGAGGTAGAGCAAGCAGAACCTGTGGGTAGAAATACAGATTTGCCAAGTGATGATAAGCCAGGTGATAATGAAGCAGGGTATTTAAGGGCAGATCTCATTAATCAGTACTTCAACTGACTCAAGGTATGTGATGTTTTCTTAATAGTGAGATTTCATGTTGTAACCTACAATTGATGGATGGCATATAACCTCCTATTTACCATTATCTGTGAGGTCTTAGTTAGCTCCAATGCCAATGAGTCAGGTATGCACGCAGATTTTAATTTAGTATTGTGTACAGTACATTGTGGCATACTGTGTCATGAGATGTTACTGCACAAGCAAAGTCACACTTGTACAAATGACTTGTCAGAACTGATGTTTGTTTACAGATATGTTGAATCCCTTATCGCTGTCAATCACAGAGTTGCTGAGTTTCTGTTTGACTCTTCATCATTGACAAGTCACAGACAGTGTCAGAGGGCAGATGGGAATTTCACGCAGAAATGAGATGTGGACATGGATGAAACCAGGTACAGACTGACATGAGTATGTGGAGTGTAACTAAAACAGCCAGACTGTCAGGACACTGTGGTGGAAGAGTGTTTTCACAGCAAGAAGACCTGTTTGGTATTGGAGGTCATCAAATGGTGTTGTGTGTGTCCATATGTGTCTAACACATGTGAAAAAGATGAACCATAGCTTCTACAATCATAATATTTTTGTTGTATGCGACCTACCTTGAACATAGTTGTCAGTGTGTTACTACTTTGAAGACCAATGTGCATGTATCTGTGGACTGACATAGGTGATCGGCAAGCCTACCAGTACGTGACCATGGTAAGTGAAAGGTTCCAAGATAGGGGACATCAGCATTGATCTCTGTCTGTATCATGGGAAATGATTATTAGGAAGCTAAGGTAGGGTTATGTGACAAGGCTTTACCTAGTACTACAAAGGACCAATCTGTATAGCTCCAAGCATGTAGGAAGACTGACATGCCTATAACTCATGTAACCTGTGGCTTAATAGTGTATGACACCTAAGCTGACAATCTGATGTCACTAGCAGTACTACTCTGTGCTCTTTGCAGATATAGGAATAAATGTGCGGAGATATCCAATACAGCTTTTTTGGTTTATGTCTATGTTGCAATCCCAATAGAATGAGTCTTCAGGTGATATAGTACACCTGTGATGTCCATAGCAAAGGTTGTACAATACAGAGGGACATATTGACAATAGAGTTGTCATACATGACAACTGTACACAAAAACAGTTGTTAAGTTGTATTTATTGGGGAGTACAAAACAATATATGTGAATTGAAACAGAAACAACACAAAGTCGCAGTGAATAGTTCAGTCATGGTTGCTGAAATCATCAGGGTAGCTGCTACACCATTTGGAAACACAGGTCCAGTGTCCTTGCACCATAGGATAAAGGAGTTAGGATTTAGAAGTCAACAGGGTGTATCTGTTGCACAGATGTGAAAGAATCACTTCCTGACAGTGGATTTGGTCTTGGCATCTACTCCTCCTGGATATCGGGGTGGACGTCCATGTTTGCAGGGAGGTTCCTTAGCTACAGAGGGTGGGTTGTCTGAGGCATGTCCTTCCCCTGGCAGGGACTCCGTTCCACTACCAGCCACAGATGTTTAAGGGTCAGAAGAGTCATTACTAGAGGAAGAGGCCTGATGTTGTGTGGCAAACCTCCTCAGGGTAATGTTGATGTTCCTCAGGACCCCAGCAATGGAAGCAAGGATGGTATTCCTGGTGGTTGTCCCTATGCAGCTGAATCATTTCTCCCATGATGGTGACTACCTGGCCTATCATGCCTTGGGAATTTTGGTAGGCTCCAAAGACTTGGGAGATGGTTTCCTGGTCAGTTTTGTCCCTTTGAACCCCATCCCTCCCACACACCCTATCCCCACATGCATGTGCCCCTGGCATAGTGTACCCACTCCCACTGGTGGCAGGACCAGCGTTGTCAGGAGTGACAGGAGGAGACTCAGGTACCTGTACTGGGGACACACAATGGTAGAAACAGTCCTTGGGACACAGGTGTGATGGTTAATAGTTGTCTTTGATCTGGATGCAACAGGGCTGGGAAGAGTGGATGTGGGCAGGGTTAGGCTGACAGTTGTTGACTGACCAGGTGTCCCTGATGGGCCAGCTTCATCTTCAGAGTCTGCACATCCAGGGGTGTTGTCCTCACTTGGGCCTTCATCCAAAGGGGTAGCATCAGTATCTGGTATCCTCTCCATGATGACAATCACAAGGTTATATGTCAGAGGAGTGATACACAGAATATCTGTAAGTTATACTAGAAGTGATGTTTCAGTTTGAGTATTAGTGAAGCTGTGTGAAATGCACACAGGGCCTTTACATGATTGATCCCCAGAAGTGACAATGACAGCTGCTGCCAAATTGTATTTAGTATAACATGAGACTCTGAAATGTCAATGCCATACACTATGCTCAAAGATGTTAAACTATGTTGATAGTTATTGGACTGCTGATACCCTCCTATATTGGTGTTGTGTTCAGACCACCGCGGTTCGCACTGCCAATGGTTTTACATCAACAATCTACCGCTGTTGTAATTCATTGATCGTAATCTGATGGGAGGATTTATGTCAGGCTGGCGGTGCTGGTGGTGGGATTGCCTCTTTTCCGTACTCCAGTGTCCTGGCGGTTTTGGAAATGTGGCTGTTTTTGGTGTACTTCACAGTGTAACTTTTAATAGGAGAGTCGGATTACTGCCAACATGGTGGTCTTTTCACAACTGCCACTGCGGCGGTCTTACTGTTAGACCGCTAAAGTCGTTATGAGGCTCACTGTCTCTGTCACACTTTGGGTGACTATTCCATAAAATGTACAAGACCTTGAGCAGAAAAACATAAAATGTAAGTGAATCATTGTGGTTGAAATATCAGAGCAAAACAACAAACTGTAAACAAATTAAACAACAAAACAGCACAAAACAAACACAATGCAAGATAAGAGTGAAAGCAAAACAACTACAAAAAATACAACACCACACTTCAAGTAATGCAGAACAAAAGAACAACTGTCCTAAAATGGCATTACACCACACCACCAAAACAAAATGGCACACTATATGAACAAGCATTCTTTTTATGCAGTTCCACTCCCCCCCTGTCTGGTGCTGTTTCAGGCTACATCTTCCTTAGCAGCATCATACTGATAAACAAGGAAGTATCTTGCATAAGATACATGATGAACTAAGGTAATATGCTAAACTAATAAAATGTAATTACCTTTTTACCCACATATTCGTTGTCAACGTGTGTTAAATGATAAACACTTTTAATGTTGGTCCACAGCATAAGATTATTGATTATCATATGCATTTGTTCACCCGTTTCTTCCACAATAAGCTCCATTTAATGAGTCATCTGTATTTGTAATGGCTTTTCTGTAGGTTTTTGCATCACTCCTATACAAACACACAAAGAAGGGGTTTGAACTTTCATTGTTAGTTTTCTCCTTCCGTTAACTTGTTTCCAAATTGCACTCCCTTTTGGGAGTTGACTGTATGATGCCTTTTTTTCAAGATTTACTTTGCTTCCTCATTGAACGTTCAGTGTATTTCCAAGTTTTCATATGTTGTTTTGAAAATATTCAGTGTGACTGTAATTGCAATTGCGTCATGTGTGTGGGTTATCTCTATAAATCACAAAGTTATGTATTTGTTTTTAAGAATGATCGACATGCAGCACTGTGTATTAAGTAAGGGTAAAATACAAAAGTTTGTATCAACTATACAATGGTAGAAATATACAGAGACGACACCCTTGAAGCTGAGATTTCCCAGAGGATAGTTTATTTTGAAAAATACTGTGAGTTTGCTGTGGTAAGTTTCATAATGATTTATGGAAATGGCCCTTTTGCAGCGTCATCTCCAAACATTTTGCCTTCTTCTGCCCCTTTTTGATTAATTAGTTTTTGTTGTCTTAAGGACTCTGGTCACTTTACCACTGCTAAGCAGAGCTAACGTGTATGTGTTTGTTCCTAAAACATGGTAGCATTGGCTGATTCACAATTAACATATTTAATTTAGTTATAGGTCCCTAATAAAGTGCACTACATGTGCCCAGGGCCTGTAAATTAAATGCTACTCGTGGGCCTCCTGCACTGATTGTGCCACTCACCTAAGTAGCCCTTTAATCATTTCCCAGGCCTGCCACTGAAAAGCCTGCATGTGCAGTTTCACTGTCATGTCGACTTGGCATTTAAAACCTCTTTCCAAGCCTTACCTCCCCTTTTATTACACATAGGGCAACCCTAAGGTTGACCCTAGATAGCCCATAGGGCTGGGTTCTATGTCAATAAAAGGCAGGACATATATTATTTTAGTTTTACATGTACTGGTAGTGAAAAATTCCTAAATTCATTTTTCACTACTGTGAGGCCTACCTCATAGGATAACATTGGGGATTCCTTAATACATTTATTAAGTGTAATTCTGATTGGAAGGACAAAAAACTGCCATGTTTAGTACCTATGGAATTGTAATGATAAATCCTATTTGATGGTAATGACGATTTTATCATTACAATTTTTAAAATGCCACTTTTAGAAAGTTGACATTTTTCTGCTCTTAGCCCTGTGTGCCTGTCTCCAATACACGTCTGCGGTGGTGGACAGCTTGGCCTTGTGCATTCCCTATAGATAGCCACAAACAATGGGATAATAGGTGTTATATATATATATATATATATATATATATATATATATATATATATATACATACACATACATATATATGACGAATCTTCATGAAAACATTTTTTTTAAAGTGGCCCGGTGATTTTTGTTGTGCATGATAAGTTTTAGGTTGATTCATCAAGCGGGCCGAGAAAAAGGAGGGTAACAAAACATTGTGTTACCCATGTTAATTCCATAGGACTTTTAGACACAACTACACTCCGAACCGCTGGACGAAATTACACCAAATTTTACAGAAAGCTAACTTTCGGTACAAAGATCACGCTTTCACTTATCTGGTGTAAATCAGTTCAGTATGAGAAATTAAAGGGAAAATAAATGTGTATCTCTAGGGACGCTGATCCTTCCTGAATAAGTTGCACAAATTTGCAAAGTTTCACATATACACATGCAAAAAGAAGCACTGTAATTGGCTGACTGCAGCTACTATTTTATAACACAAGACATAGGCCCTCATTACAACATTGGCGGTAAAAGCCGCTTACCGCCGTGCAGAAGACCGCCAAAACACCGCCGCGGCCGTGGAATACCGCCACAGCTATTATGACACACATCTCGGAATCCGCCGATATTCAGACACCCACACAACTCCGCCACACCAAAGGTCAGTGTTAAACTAGCGAAAACAATTCCTCCACCGTCACGCCAACAGAAACACGCCCATGCTATCACGACACACGAATCCACGCAGCGGTCTTTCAACCACGGTATTCCATTGGCGGTACACACCGCCGCGCTCAAAATACACACACATCTCCAAAACACCGACACATTGGACAATTCCAAATACACACACCTGATACACATACAAACACCACTCCCACACACCCAACACAATATAAAACACACACCGACATCACCCACAAACCCCTACAACCATAATTCACGAACGAAGGCCAGAGAGACAGAGAGCACAGCAATTGAGAACCCCACCACACAGAGGCTCACGACACCATCACCCATACAACATTCCATGCACAAAACACCACACACCACTACACATCACCGCACACATCAACACTTACACCACCCCACACATCACCCACACCACCCCATGTCACGCCAAAGGTCAGTGATAAACTAGCGATAACAAATCCTCCACCGTCACGCCAACAGAAATACGCCCATGCTATCATGACCCACGAATCCACGCGGCAGTCTTTCAACCGCGGTATTCCATTGGCGGTACACACCACTGCGCTAAAAATACACACACATCTCCAAAACACCACCACATTGGACAATTCTAAAGACACACACCTGAGACACATACACACACCACTCCCACACACTCAATACTATATAAAACACACACCCACATCACCCACAAACCCCTACGACAACAATTGAGAATGAAGCACAGAGAGAGACACCACCATCCACAAACTAGCAGCCACAGACACTCAACACCATCACCCACACTACTTCCACGCACAAGACACCACACACCACTATATATCACCACACTTATCACCACATACACCACCCCACACATTACCTACACCACCCCATGGCACGGCAAAGACACCCCAGGTTCTCGGAGGAGGAGCTCAGGGTCATGGTGGAGGAAATCCTACGGGTAGAGCCACAGCTGTTTGGCTCACAGGTGCAGCACACCTCCATAGCCAGGAAGATGGAGCCATGGCGCAGAATCGTCGACAGGGTCAACGCTGTGGGACAGCATCCAAGAAATCGGGAGGACATCAGGAAGAGGTGGAACGACCTACGGGGGAAGGTGCGTTCTGTGGTCTCCAGGCACAACATCGCGGTACAACGGACTGGCGGCGGACCCCCACCTCCTCCCCAACAACTAACAACATGGGAGGAGCAAGTCTTGATCATCATGCATCCTGAGGGCCTCGGAGGAGTCGGTGGAGGAATTGACACTGGTAAGTCAAATCTTAACTATCATATCCCCCACCCTACCTTCATGCTATCACACACACCCACCCTCTCCTATCACCCCAAATCCTCACTAATGTACTAATAACACAAACCACTCATCCCAACACCAAGCCCTTCATGACACAACTAAGCATGGTCACCCCTCACCAAAGCATTCTCACTGCACATACCCAGAACGACCCCCTAAACAGCATCACACAAACCCACTCACAGGAATGCTTGCACTGGGGTACACGCACACCCACCCATTGCACACCATTACACACACACATGCAATAATCATGCTCTCATGTCCCTGCAGGACCACTAAGGAACATCACCACACCGGAGGGTCCACACATCTCCACTCCAACCACAGAAGAGGCCCACAGTGACGACAGCAGCTCTGCCCTACTGGATCCTGATGACCAGCCCGGACCATCGTGTGCCTCGGGACAGTCGGTTCCCCTTGCACAGCCCAACACTGACCTTCCATCCTCTGGTAACACCAGCACAGCACCCACCCAGCGGGGCCATACCTCCGTACGCAGGACACGTCAATCAGCGGTGTGTCCACCACTACAGGGAACCCAGGATAACCCACCACCCCAACAACAACAGGGACCTGGGGGCAGTGGTAGTGGGCACACGGTCCAGGGGACGGAGGCACAGGACACAGGGGAACTGGGAGGGCTGCTGTGCGACAGGGGGCGGACAGGCCAAGGGAACCCACTCTCCATGAGGCCCTCTCCTCCATCATGGGAGCATACCACCACTCCCAGGAGACGATGGCGACGGTCCTGGACAAGTTTCAGGAGACCCAGCGACTGCAGGAGGAACAGTATTTGGGCTTCAGGGAGGAATTCAGAACCATCAGCTCCGCCCTGGGCACCATCGTAGGGGTGTTGAAGGACATACAAAACACCATGCGGGACACCGTGGCACTCCAAGGGGCCCCTGACACTAGCATGGACGATGAACTGCCCACCACCTCCGCCAGCGCTAGTGGACAGGACGCCCCGCCACAGGACCACCACACCAGCACCCCACCCCCTGCAGACGGACAACTACCATGCAAGCGGTCCCTGAGATCCAGGAACAGGACAGAGCAAGATGGCAAGACCCCCACCAGGAAATGAGACCACCCTGATTGTCATCCCACTGTCTCACTTTGTTACCCTGTCCATACTTTAACTGCCCCACCTCCACTTCCTATGCCCATATGGGCAGTGCACCTGTGTGACCAATAGACTGGACTCTGCCATGGACATTCCTCCACCGTCCTCCATCACCAGTTGACAACCCCCCTCCATTTTTGAGCACCTAAATAAACACCCTTGAACCACAAAACAATCTGGAGTCATTCTATGATTTGGTAAATTTGTATTATCAATGACAGTGTCAAACTGCGTTTTCTATTGTAAAGCCAACATACCTATGTCACACATCACAAGTCCTTGAAGGATGCAAGCAGATGACACACGTTGGTAACCACACCTGTGAAACCGTAATGGAAAGGTACAACTCAGTGACCAAATAGTGCTATGGAATGACAGACATGATAGAGGTAGAAGTGTGAAAGTGAATGTAATGGTAAGAAAGAAATGTTCTCACCTGTGTGTCACTGGAAATATTGCTGTATGACTGACTCCCTGTTGTCTATGTCTTCTTCCTCAGCTTCCTCCTCATCACTGTTCACAGGCTCCACAGGCTCCACAGCTGCCACAACACCGCCATCTGGACCATCCTCCTGCAGAAAAGGCACCTGGCGTCGCAAAGCAAGATTGTGAAGCATTGAGCAGGCAATGATGATCTGGCACACCTTTCATGGTGAGTAGAATAGGGAACCACCTGTCATATGGAGGCACCTGAACCTGGCCTTCAGGAGGCTGAAGATGCGTTCGATCACCCTCCTAGTCCGCCCATGGGCCTCATTGTAGCGTTCCTCTGCCCTGGTCCTGGGATTCCTCACTGGGGTCAATAGCCAGGACAGGTTAGGGTAACCAGAGTCCCCTAATAGCCACACACGGTGCCTCTGGAGTTGACCCATCACATACGGGATACTGCTATTTCGCAGGATGTAGGCGTCATGCACAGAGCCAGGGAACATAGCATTTACCTGTGAGATGTACTGGTCTGCCAAACATACCATCTGTACATTCATCGAATGATAACTCTTCCGGTTCCTGTACACCTGGTCACTCCTGTGGGGGGGGGGACCAGAGCAACATGGGTGCCATCAATAGCACCTATGACGTTGGGGATATGTCCAAGGGCATAGAAGTCACCTTTAACTGTAGCCAAATCCTCCACCTGAGGGAAAATGATGTAGCTCCTTACGTGTTTCAGCAGGGCAGACAACACTCTGGACAACACGTTGGAAAACATAGGCTGGGACATCCCTGATGCCATGGCCACTGTTGTCTGAAAAGACCCACTTGCAAGGAAATGGAGCACTGACAGCACCTGCACGTCAGGGGGGATTCCAGTGGGATGGCGCATTGGTGACATCAGGTCTGGCTCCAACTGGGTACATGGTTCCTGGATAGTGGCACGGTCAAACCTGTAGGTGATGATTAAATGTCGCTCCTCCATTGTCAACAGGTCCACCAGCGGTCGGTACACCAGAGGATTCCTCCATCTTCTCACATGTCCAAGCTGACGGTGCCTAGGAAGGACAACATCGACCACAGAGTCAACAAATTTCCAGTTATGTACCCACAGATACACAGAACACGACACCAAACACAAAACTCTTCCTGTATGTGTGTTGAGTGTAGGCCTAGGTATGTGTGACGCAGTAGTAAATGAAGCCATGTGGGCCCCTGAAATGGCGGCTGCCTGACCTCTAAACTGGGACAATGGAATGTGAGGTATCTGCGTTGGCGTTGTACACCGTCGCGGTAGGCGGTCGTAGACCACAGCGCAATGCTGCCTATGGGTCCCAGGAGCCAATGATGAAGTGCGCCAGCGGTGATGATACGCACCGCCGCGGATGTCACCGCCGTGGACGTGACCACCATTTTCTATCTGTTCAATCACTCGATACCTGATCTTCGACAGGAAAGGACCTACACTGCAAGTGCTGCTGTGACCTCGGTCTGGAAGAGACAAAGGCTGCTGCGTCTGGGGGAAGGGCCCCTGCCTTCACTGCTCAGGAGTTGGAGAAGCTCGTGGATGGGGTCCTCCCCCAGTACACGCTACTCTACGGTCCTCCTGACCAACAGGTAAGTACACAGGGAGCACGTTGTATTGGCTATGCCTGGGTGGAGAGGGCTGGTTGTAAGAAGGAAGGGGGCAGGGTTCAGGGAACATGAAGGATTGTGAATACATGTGCCACTTGGCAAGGGTAGGGATGGGGGCCACTCACATCGACGGGCAGTTGGTAATGACTTCTCTTCTTCCCCTGTGCATGTCATGTAGGTCAGCACCCACCAGAAGAAGGACATTTGGCATGCCATCGCCAAGGATGTCCGGACCCTGGGGGTCCACTAGAGACAGGGCAGCCACTGCCGGAAAAGATGGGAGGACATTCGCCGCTGGAGAAGAAGACGGCGGAGGCTCAGCTGGGGATGGCCTCCCAACGTGGGAGGGGTGCCCGTCGCCCCATGACCCCCCTGATATTCAGGATCCTGGCGGTGGCCTACCCGGAGTTCGATGGGCTCTTGAGGGCATCAGAGCAGGCACAAGGGGGTGAGTACACTCTCATTCTGGGGACTTTGCGCGCAGTGGAGGGGTCTGGGTGGGGGAGGAGGGATGTGGGTTTCCCTAGGCCAGGGCGACTTACGTAGGCTAGGCCCCTCTGTAATGCAGGCCATGTGCCACTCCACCCCACCTCAGTAGAGGGCCAAGTACAGGTATACATGCCCCTGTGGCAACCATGTGTGCAGATGTCCACCATAGCCATGTAGGCCAGATCCCAGGAATTGCATCTGTAGTGGCCAAGATCACGGCGTAGTGCAGGGGGCTGCTGTGTCTGTATTGTCCTCCAACGGTAGCGGTAAGCCATGCACTCAACCTGTCTTTCTTCTGTCGTCCCCCCCCCCTTTTTCTGCCTTTTGTGCATCAGCATCAGCATCATCAGGCGGAGGTACAGTGGCCCCGGAGCACCAGGGAGCTGCATCCCACATGGCCATGGAGGGCCACACCACAGACTCTGAATACACCAGTGGGACGGAGGGTGAGGGAGCTTCACGTCGGGCACAGGATCACCAACCAGCGACACGGACTCATCTGCCGATGGGAGCTCCCTTGTGGTGGCGGCACCATCTGTGCCCCCCACTTCTACAGGTACAGCTGCCACCTCCCCTACCAGCACCGCCCTCCCAGCAGCCCCTTAGCGTTCGCCCCGTGCCCGCTCACCCAGGTGGGTGGGCATCACCTTCGCACCAGGCACCTCAGCCCCCGCCCCTGTCACCCCTGCTGCCCTCAGTGAGGAGGCCATTGACCTCCTCAGGTCACTCACTGTTGGACAGTCTACCATTGTGAATGCCATCCAGGGTGTAGAAAGGGAGTTGCAACACACTAATGCAATCCTGGAGGGCATTCATTCTGGTCAGGCTGCTCTTCATCGAACCCTGCAATCTCTGGCCTCAGCACTGATGGCAGCCATTGTCCCTGTGTCTAGCCTCCCCCCTCCAACTTCCTCCACCCAGACAAAATCCCCTGTACCCCAGCCTATCCCAAGCACACCATCAGACAAGCATGCATACACCTCAACACACAAAAGTTGCTCAGGCAAACATAAGCACCACACAACCCACAGGCACTCACACAAGCATCACCCACATACAGACACAGCAACATCCACTGCCTCCACTGTGTCCCCCTCCTCGTCGTCTCCCTCTTCCCTCCCAGTGTCGTCTACACTCTCACCTGCATGCACTACATCTACAGGCACTAGGACTCGCACCAGAACACCCAGCACCACACCCCGCTCACCTGCACTCACTACCCCCACTACCATTTACACATCCCCTGTGTCCACTCCCAGTGTGTCTGTGACGCCCCCTCCCAAAGTACACAAACACGGGCACCCACACACCCAACATCCATCCACCTCACGACAGCCTCCAATACCTGCACCTGCACCCAAAACACCTAAAGTTACACCTCCTACAAACACCTCCTCTTCCTCCACTCCCACACCCCTTCCAGCTACCCATCCCAGTCTTCGTCAGCAACTCTTCCTCAGCAACGTTGACCTCTTTGCCACCACCCCCACCCCTCCAATTCATAAGCACCTTAGCCAAAAAAACACCAGGACCTGTGGTGCGTGTTCAAGGTGTGTGGAGTGCACCGGCCACCAGGGCAGCCAGTGAGACACGGAGCCAAAGCACTGCCAGTCCACCCCCCTGTGAAGCACCTCAAATTGGAAAGTGGCCGACGGGACAGGGTGAAGACTCCTGGCGGCAAAACTGCACACAAGGGTCCCAGGGGGATTGCAGAGTCAGCTGTGACTCCTCCAAAGGAGGTGAGGGGCCAGAAGAAGTCTGGTAAGAGCAGCACGGCAGAGAAGGGTGCCATCCTCCCCGGCGGCCGGGACGCCACCGCCAGCACCGTCGTCACTGGTCAGGAGACCACCGCCAGAGTCTGTGCCCAGGAGGGCAGCAGTATCGTCACTGGTCAGGAGACCACCGCCGGAGTCAGTGCCCGGGAGGGCAGCAGTATCGTCACTGGTCAGGTGACCACCGCCGGAGTCAGTGCCCAGGAGGGCACCAGTATCGTCACTGGTCGGGAGACCACCGCCGGAGTCAGTGCCCAGGAGGGCAGCAGTATCGTCACTGGTCAAGAGACCACCGCCGGAGTCAGTGCCCAGGAGGGCAGCAGTATCGTCACTGGTCAAGAGACCACCGCCGGAGTCAGTGCCCAGGAGGGCAGCAGTATCGTCACTGGTCAGGAGACCACAGCCGAGTCAGTGCCCAGGAGGGCCCTGGCAGCCACAGCCCCACTGGGCAATGAGGGAGCGTCATGCCACACACCAATACACAGGTCAGAGACCGCCATGGCAAAGCACCGCTGCTCAAGGAAAAGACCGCCATGGTGAAGACCGCTGAACAGGGCAATGCACCGCTGAACAGGTCAGAGACCGCCATGGCAAAGCACCGCTGAACAGGGCAAAGCACCGCTGAACAGGTCAGAGACCGCCATGGCAAAGCACCGCTGAACAGGGCAAAGCACCGCTGAACAGGGCAAAGCACCGCTAAACAGGTCAGAGACTGCCATGGCAAAGCACCGCTGAACAGGGCAAAGCACCGCTGAAAAGGTCAGAGACCGCCATGGCAAAGCACCGCTGCTCAAGGAAAAGACCGCCATGGTGAAGACCGCTGAACAGGGCAAAGCACAGCTGAACAGGTCAGAGACCGCCATGGCAAAGCACTGCTGAACAGGGCAAAGCACCGCTGAACAGGTCAGAGACCGCCATGGCAAAGCACCGCTGAACAGGGCAAATCACCACTGAACAGGTCAGAGACCGCCATGGCAAAGCACCGCTGCACAAGGAAAAGCACCGCCACATCAAGCATCGTTATCTCATGTGCATCTGGGACAGTGACGGAACAGGAACCGTCACAGGGAGCCTGATGCAGTCTGGGCACCATTCCCCCTCCTGAACCAGTGGAGACATGCATCCACTCCGTCTGTCCTTAACAAGATGAAGCACTCGGGCACCATTCCCCCTCCAGAACCAGTGGAGACTGTTTTCCACTTGTGAGACTGTGGCTTTGCACTCCCCAGGATGTAACAGTGGGCAAACCACCCACTGTAGAGACTTGAGAGACTGTGGCTTTGCACTCCCCAGGATGGAACAGTGGGCAAACCACCCACTGCAGAGACTTGAGAGACTGTGGCTTTGCACTCCCCAGGATACATCAATGGGCATGGAGCCCCGTCGTGGATCTGGCGTGGTGCTGTAATCTGGCTGAGGTGCCCCCCCTTCCCTTCTCCCTGAGGTGCCTGTTGTATTTTTATCTGATGTCCCTGCAGTGTTCTCTCCGTTTGTGGACAGGTATCTAGTGTGGGCCTCACCCATGCATTTTTGGACCAGTGGTGCACGGACATTGATATGTGCATACCTGCACTACTTCTCGTAATGTATATAATTTGGATTGTGTATATATATCTGTATATATTTGGAACTGAATTTTGATACATTACAATGTTTGGACTGATTTCCTTCTGTCTTTGCATTCTTCCGGGGGGGTTGTGGGTTGTTACTGTGATGTTTGGAAATGCATTGGTGTGTGTGTTCCTGACTTTTGCCTCCCCCTTCCCCTATGTCGTAGGTGCAGTACTCACCTTTGTCTTTGGCTCTGCCGTTGCTGGTGTTCGTAGATGAACAGGAAGACAAGGGCAGGGAGTATCTGTAATTCCTGCTCCATGGTGTCCTCCTTCCTCGTGGAGTGTGTTGAGGTGAATGTTTTCTCCATTGCAAAAGCTGTTTCCGCTGTGTTTTTATCCACGATGAATCCGCCCCGGAAAAGGTGGCGGATTGGTGGGTTGTGATACTGTGGGCGGTACATTGTCTTCCGCCTGTCTGTTGGCGGTGACCGCCGCGCTGCTTGTCTGTACCGCCGTGGCGGGCAGTGTGTTAAAGTGGCTATCTATGTTGGCAGTTTCCGCCACGGTCATAATTCCCTTTTTTTGTCCGCCGGCCTGTTTGTGGTATTACCGCAGCTTTAACACCATCCGCCAGGGTTGTAATGACCCCCATAGTCCCCAGGGGTGAAAGTCCTAATTAAAAGTGGCCTAAGGTGACAGGGTGAATGTACTCTGACCACAGTGGTGTGATATAGGTGTGTCTGAGGGGCACATTATGGGTTTTAAATAGGTTTTCATCACCACACATGATATTTGTTAAAAAATGTGAATTTCCGCAAATTTCTATGAATTATGGGCAAAATATTTGGAAATGTGAAAAAACTTGAAAGAAAAAATACAGACTCATTCATACACACTCATTTATTCACTGATACATGCACTCAGAGACTCATGCTGTTAGGGTTTGTGCACAGCAAAGAGCATGTCCCCTCTCACTGCACTAGTGGGTTCTGTAATAGCTCCCTTTTAAACTTACTATTGAAAGCCTTTCTTGTTATCTCACCTTCCCCCCCCCCAGGCTTCTGTGTATGTTGTTTAATGTGCTGTTTTGTTTACACATTGGGCCTTGCTTTTACCAAGGCTTCTTTAAAACACTCCTCTCTAGGCCATGTGTTAATTTAACTCATTTGCATAATAACTGAAACTCTGCACACCTTTCAAGAACATGTGCAGCATGTGAGGACCACACCCAGCTCTTCAAACTACACCCAGCTCTGCACACCTTTCAAGAACATGTGCAGCATGTGAGGACCACACCCAGCCCTGTCTATAAAAGGCAGCCCTCGAGCCTCGCCCAGTGCTTGTGCTCGTCTACCTCCCGCTTACCTGAGGACAGATCCCTCGGCGCTGGCACTCCTGCTCTCTACAGACTTTCATTGGCTTCAATGGGCGCAGCTGCTGGCTCTTCCTTCTTCCGGTTTCCGGTTCCTCCTTGCCTCAGCCTCTCTCCTACAAGCAACCTGCAAAAGAGAAAGAAGACAAGGTTAGACTGATCAGTATCTTGCCAGCAACAAGTAAGTGCAAAACTTTTATTACCTGAAAGAACTTTGACAACAATTTCTGGATTCGTGTATAGACAATTTGAAACAAGATACCTTCCATGAACATTGTGATTCAAACTCTTTGTTACAACAATACTTTGCGGAACTTTGTGAAGCAAAACATTTTTTATGGAACTTTTAAGAATCGAACCGTGGAAACCATTAACAGCAAGGCAAACAGTAAATCAAGGACTTGCACAAATTACATGCTGTATTTTGACGTAAAAGTACAGTATTTGTTTTATAAAAGATTCTGGAAATATGGGAAAAGTGAGTCTGCTATTGGCAATTTAGGCTTTAGTTATATTAAGATGAATGTTTGATATTGATAATTCTGATAACGGTATTTGTTTAATGTTTTAGAAGCTTTAGAGTAATAGAAAGCACATCCCAGAGCAGTAACACATTCCAAACCTGGAAACTAGAGACCAGGATCCAAGAGGTACTTTTAGAAGAAAATTTCTAATAAATAAAGGGATAGTCAGGAACCCAGTTAGGAATAGGATGTACTTATCTGTTCTTTGTTCATGTTTCATTAGGCACCAGTTTCTACCAAAGTCAGAGAGGGCCGCAGATTTGTGCAGCACTTCAACAGTGGAAACGCAAGAACGCTGTTGTCTCTTTATTTTATTTTATCCACTTCCCCCCTTCCCTTGAGCTTCTGTTCTTAGTGCACTGTTTTAAAAACTAGTGTGCTGGAACAAGCAGTTTCAGGGTGGGGTCGGATTGTCTTCAACCTCCATCAGAACTGAACAAGGACTCAGGTGAGCTGGGCTTTGACACATGCTCCCACTCAAACACCCACTCAGACACTCAAACACCCGCTCAGACCCACTCAAAGACATACATACCCACTTTCATACCCACTCAGACACTCATGCACCCACTCACAGATCCACTGAGCAAGAGAGGCCCTGTGGCCATCCTGCGCTGCACACGTCCAAAGGCCATGCATGGCGCTGGGTTAGGTAGTTATAAGGGCTTGGCTGCAAGGCCTGACTACAGGCCTGGCTTTGCGAGCCAACCGAACTGTGCATGGCCAGAGGCAGTGCACTACGGGGGTTGGAATAACGTATAGCAGTTAACGTTTCTTTATGTTAAAAAAACATAGAAATTCATTGAAAAAAATTAAAGGTGACAGGGACATCAAAGTTAGGTCCTGAATTTACTCATAAAAAAAACATAGAAATTCAGCAGCGATAGTTACAGTTCTTTCAAGTAACTATAACTCTCACCCTAAGGTAACTATACCTTGTGCCTTGTCATGCACATCTAAATATTCCACATTTTATATCATTGATGAGATCTTGTATGGCATCTTTGATATTATCACTGCAACATTTGCAATTATTGATAAGGAAACTGTGCACGGCAGGGGCACAAGTTATGGTTACCCTGGTGTGCCCAGGGGCATTAAACTAACGAAACACACGAGACTGTGCTTCATTTCTTTTTTAATTATGAGCTGATTCATGGACTCACTGCATCTCCACTCATAAAATACAAAAAATGTTTTTTTAGCCCTGGGGGCACCACCAGAGCTAAGGGGTCAGGATGTTCATACCCTGGCTCCTTTTGTTTTTTTTAACTTTCATTTTGGGACTCAGCTGAAGCCGAGTCCCAAGATGGATGACATCACTTCAATAGCTTCTGTTGCTGAAGTGTTATCAGTCAATAAGATATCAGTACGAGATTGTGAGGGGTTGTGAATCCTTCACGTCCCAAGATACACAAATTTGTTTTCCTCTTGATTTCTCAAAAACTACTGAACAGAAATATAGCAAAACAAAAAAAGTACTCTTTCTGGACCAGGACATACCTTCCTGCCAAATTAGCTGTAATTCCATCCAATAGTTTTTGTGCTATCGCTGTTCAAAATCCCTATAGAAAAATTAATGGGGAAAATGTGTTTTGGGACCCGCCTTTTTTCTCGGCCATCCCAAAAGTTTCCAGGCAGTAGCTGATGGTACTGGCAATTTCTTGGCAAAAGTTTAATGAAGATTCATCAAGTGGTGCCAAAGATATATGCAAGTAAAAAAACAAGTTTTGTATGGAAACGTTGTCCTACCTATAGCTACCTTGTGGTGTCTGCATATATATATTCCCACCAAAAACTGTTCATAAGGTAGAAACAGGCTCCAACACAGCACAGGATATGGTTTTAAGTCACCTTTTTTTCCAATACCACAGCTAGTGTGATGACTTTTGGCCAAAAAAGGGCATGACATGCGCACTACTGAGTTGATCATTTATGCGGTTGAGCAGAACACGTGATACTGCGGTTATCATCCACTCTAATGCCAAAA
This sequence comes from Pleurodeles waltl, assembly GCF_031143425.1. NCBI lineage: Eukaryota > Metazoa > Chordata > Amphibia > Caudata > Salamandridae > Pleurodeles > Pleurodeles waltl. Next base: position 457,610,908 of record NC_090440.1, on the reverse strand, counting down.
TCATATTTTATATCTATATCTATATCTATCTATATAGATATAGCTATAGATCTATCTATTAGTTATAGTTAAGACTTTGGGCCACATGTACAAAATGCAGTTTGGGATGTACAGACCCATTTTTGCAATTTGGTAATCTATATATCGGATCGCAAAAAGAGTTTGTGAATTTCAATTAGGAAAGGGTGTTCCCTTCCTAATTGCAAATCGCAGTCCCATGTATGATTGTTTTGGGACTGCGAATGCGGTCACAAAACAATCTTAGTTAGCACAGGTTTCAAACTGGTGCTAACCCATTTGCAAACGGGAAGGGGTCCCCATGGAACCCCTTCCACTTTGTGAATGGCAGCTAAAAAAAAAATTCAGAGCAGGCAGTGGTCCCATGGACAACTGTCTGCTGTGAAAAAATGAAAAGAAAACTTTTCATTTTTTGGTTTTGAAATGCATCTTGTTTTCCTTTAAGGAAAACGTGCTGCATTTAAAAAAAAAAAAAATCTGCTTTATTTAAAAGCAGTCATAGACATGGTAGTCCCTGCGGGGGTGGCCATTCCCAATGGGGTCGCAAATTCCGACGTACTTCATGAGTATTCATGAGGTAGGTCATTTGCGACCACCTTGCGAATCGCAAACAGTGTCATTGACACTGTTGTACATAAGGTTTTGCGACTCACAAATTGCGAGTCGCTCTGACTTGCAAATTGCGAGTCGCAAAACCTGTATTTCTTACATGTGGCCCCTAGTTTCTATATAAAAAGCATTTTTTGTTTTGTTAATAACTTTTGTACCACTTGACGATTCTTCATAAAATTTTCTGATAAAACTTTAATGCTCAAATCACCTGTTGTCTTGAAAGTTTGAGGTTGATCCGTCCAGGGGGGCTTAAAAAAAGATAGGGTCTCAAAATACTTATTCCTCATTCATTTTTCCATGGGGATTTTAAACAGTGATAGCGTAAGACTAAAAGAAATACACCAAATTTGGCAGAAAGGTAAATCTTGGTGCAGAAAAACCCCTTTTTATTATTTGGTGTAAATCCGTTCAGTTGTTTTTTGAGAAATTTAAGGAAATCCACAGTTGTATATACAGGGACGTGAAGGATTCGCGACCTCTCCCGATCTCATGCTGAGATCTGATTTGCTGCCAACACTTAACAAGAAAGTGTTGCTAGCCACGTTGGGACTTGGACTAAGCCGAGTCCCAGACAAAAATGTAAAAAAAAAGAAAAGGGGACAAGGTACAGACACCCTCTGGTGCTGGGGTCCCAAAGTATACACCAGCTGGTGTCAGAGGATCACAATGGTCCAGGTGCACACATTGTAGTAGTTTGTTTGAAATTAGAAGGGTTGTCTACGGTGGGCGTTCAATGGTGGACCCTTTTTATTAGCTGACAGTTGTCATAGCAAACTATATATTGTTTTGTCTTTTTGTATAGACCTGGCCACCCATAGTGTTTTTGGAGTAAAGAAATAGTCTCTGCATGGGCAGATGCAGCTCCCTCATGTGCCACTTTTATCAACTCAGATCTTTGATCTTGGTTGGGAATCACACGATCACCCACCCCTGATAGTGTTACCAAGGCAGTATTGAGGATAGTTATGCGGTAGGACTATTTGGCAGGATATGCCTTTGGTAATGGCTTGCCACCAGCCAAAGCTTTCACATCAGCAAGTGTTTCATCATCCAACCTTGTTTGTGAATGAGTTATTGCAGCAACAGAAGCTGTAGCTACTGCTGACTTGGTTGCTTCACCAGCCAACGTATTGCCTGCAACGTGTACTCCTACTCAATGTCCCAATGTATGAACTACAAAGGCATTATGTAGCACTTCCTTCAGATCCACTTCTTTCCCCCACAGTAACAAGTGTTTGATGGTGCTGCCTTTTAAATATCTGAACTCATTTTGTTGTCAGGAATGCAGATATTCATTGAAGGCCTGGACACAGTAATATGAATCACAGACTATCAGCGTTAGCTGTTCTGGATCCGTGTGTTCTGGTGTCATTACCAGAGCCTTAAGCGCTGTTAGTGGTGCAGTGCAGTCCCTTAAGGTTTGCGTGTAAGTGTTCTGTGGATGAAATTCACCATCTTTCATGTAGACATTCACAGTCACGCAAGCAGCAGAGTATTGATGTTTTGTGCTTATGGCTGGTTGGGCTGATCCATCAGTGTAAAGGATTGTTTGATATTGATCAATTGGAAATGTGTTTGTCAGTATTGGATATTCTATTTCATATTAAAGGAATTCTTGAGTTTGCATTCAAAAATGTAGTCATCATCAGTTGCAGTCAGAGATATTGTCCATTTGATTCAACGTAGATGTAATGCTTTAGTTTTTGGAACGCTAGACTTTGTAACAGCCTCGTGGGCTGGCATCGGAGAAAAGACAGTGATACATTTCCCCTAAGCCAGAGGTCTTTCTTTAAAGAAAGCCATTTGAACAAACACATTTTTTCTGTATGAGAAGAACATTGTTCAGCTGTGGAGTACAAGCGTCATTTGTATGTAATAAGGAGAGTATCACCCTTATTAAATCTTACATAGGTGAAACTGATGGCACCAAAAATTACCAAATGACTAAATTTGTCTTGTTGTTCCTTGTGTGTAAATGTTTTGCTGCAAGCATTCTTGTTGCAATCCTCGGATAATGTGTGTGTGTTTGAGTGTCCAAAATTTGCTTCAAAAGTCAGGTATATTAAATCATACAATGATTTAATGTGTTGTGCATAATCTGGAAAGTAAGTTCTGCCAAAGCTTAAAAAGCCCAAACAACACTGTTTGTTGTTGGTTGAAATTGTGCGCACTTGCCTAGGAAGTAGGGAACTAGGCTCTTGCCTTCATCTGATAACTCGTATACAAAAAATAGGACACTGAGAAAGCAATTTATGTTTTCTTAAAATTTAATTTGTAGCCAAGTTTGGCAAATCCCACAACAATGCGGGCAACCCATTTCAGGTGGTGAATAAGATCATCATCCATTAGGTAGATGTCATCAACACAGGACAATTCCTCAGGGTCAATATTGTGTAAAAAGGATGTTGCACATACTGAAAACAGCCCAGGACTGGTTTTATACCCATGTGGCATCCTACAAAATCTTTCTGCGAGGCTAAAGCACTAAGGGGGTCATTACAACCCTGGCGGACGGTGTTAAAGCGGCGGTAAGACCGCAAACAGGCCGGCAGTAAAAAAATGGGAATTATGACCGTGGCGGAAACCGCCAACAAAGACAGCCACTTTAACACTCCAACCGCCACAGCGGTACAAACAAACAGCGCCAACAGACAGGCGGAAGACAATGTACCGCCCGCAGTATCACAACCTACCAATCCGCCACCTTTTCCGTGGCGGATTCACCGCAGATAAAAACACGGCGGAAACAGCCATTTCAAAGGGAAAACGCTCACCTCTACCCACTCCACGAGGAAGGAGGACACCATGGAGCCGGAACTCCATATACTTCCTGCACTAGTCTTCCTGCTCCTGTACGACGATCATCAACGCCGGCGGCGAAGACAACGGTGAGTACTGCACCTACGACATAGGGGAGGGGGAGGCAAAAGACAGGACACACACATGCAACACCCCCACCCCCACCCTCGCACATTACAACACACACACCAATGCATATCCAAACATTACAGTAACAACCCCCAACCCCCCCGGAAGAATGCAAAGACCAAAGGAAATGAGTGGAACCATTGTAGTATATCAAAATACAGTAACCAATATATACATTTATATATATATATATATATATATATATATATATATACACATTAAACAAAATATACACCACGATTAGTAGTGCAGGTAATGCACAAGTCATTGTCCGTGGAACACTGGGCCCAAAATGCATGGGCGAGGCCCACACAAGATACCTGACCAGAAACGGAGAGAACACTGCTGGGGCATCAGATACAAATGCAACAGGCACCTCAGGGGGAAGGGAAGGGGGGGCACCTCAGCCGGATGAGTGCACCACGCCAGATCCTCGAGGGGGCTCCATGCCCATTGATGTATCCTGGGGAGTGCAAAGCCACAGTCTCTCAAGTCTATACAGTGGGTGGGTTGCCCACTGTACCATCTTGGGGATTGCAAAGCCACAGTCTCAAGTCTCTACAGTGGGTGGGTTGCCACTGTACCATCCTGGGGAGTGCAAAGCCACAGTCTCTCAAGTCTCTACAGTGGGTGGTTTGCCCACTGATCAATCCTGGGGAGTGCAAAGCCACAGTCTCTCAAGTCTATACAGTGGGTGGTTTGCCCACTGTTCAATCCTGGGCTGGTTTGCCCACTGTTCAATCCTGGGGAGTGCAAAGCCACAGTCTCTCAAGTGGAGAACAGTCTCCACTGGTTCTGGAGGGGGACTGGTGCCCAGAGTGCCTCATCCTGTGCAGGACAGAGGTAGTGGATGGATCTCTCCACTGGTTCTGGAGGGGGACTGGTGCCCAGAGTACTTCATCCTGTGCAGGACAGAGGTAGTGGTTGGATCTCTCCACTGGTTCTGGAGGGGGACTGGTGCCCAGAGTGCTTCATCCTGTGCAGGACAGACTGAGTGGATGCCTTTCTCCACTGGTTCTGGAGGGGGACTGGTGCCCAGAGCGCTTCATCCTGTACAGGACAGACTGAGTGGATGGATCTCTCCACTGGTTCTGGAGGGGGACTGGTGCCCAGAGTGTTTCATCCTGTGCAGGACAGACTGAGTGGATGCCTTTCTCCACTGGTTCTGGAGGGGGACTGGTGCCCAGAGTGCTTCATCCTGTGCAGGACAGACTGAGTGGATGGATCTCTCCACTGGTTCTGGAGGGGGACTGGTGCCCAGAGTACTTCATCCTCTGCAGGACAGAGGTAGTGGATGGATCTCTCCACTGGTTCTGGAGGGGGACTGGTGCCCAGAGTGCATCACTCTCCCCGTGACGGTCCCAGTTGCGTCACTGCCCCTGCCGCTCATGGGCTAGCGGTGCTTGAGTTGGCGGTCCTTGCCCTGTTCAGCGGTGCTTGAGTTTGAAGTTTCTGACCTTTTCAGCGGTGCTTGCCAGGGCGGTCTTTGCCCTGTTCAGCGGTCTTTGCCCTGTTAGCGGTGCTTGCCGTTTTCAGCGGTGCTTGCTATGGCGGTCTTTGCCCTGTTCAGCTGTGCTTGCCCTGTTCAGCGGTGCTTGCCATGGCGGTCTTTGCCCTGTTCAGCGGTGCTTGCCATGGCGGTCTTTGCCCAGTTCAGCGGTCTTTGCCCTGTTCAGCGGTGCTTGCCCTGTTCAGCGGTGCTTGCCATGGCGGTCCTTCATTGCCCAGCTGGGCTGGGGCTGGCGGTCCTTCATTGGGCAGCTGGGCTGTGGCTGCCGGGGCCCTCCTGGGCAGCTGGGCTGTGGCTGGCGGTGGCCTCCTGGCCACTGACGATTGGGCTGCCCTCCTGGGCACTGACTCTGGCGGTGGCCTCCTGGCCATCTGGGCACTGACTCTGGCGGTGGCCTCCTGGCCAGTGACGATTGGGCTGCCCTCCTGGGCACTGACTCTGGCGGTGGCCTCCTGGCCAGTGACGATTGGGCTGGCGGTGCCCTCCTGGGCACCGGGGATGACGGCGGTCTTCTCCGCCGTGCTGCTCCTCCCAGACTTTGGCGATTTCTTCTGCCCCTTCCCCACCTTAGGAGGAGTCACAGCTGCATGGACACTCCCCCCGGGACCCTTGTGAGCGGCTTTTCTGGCTGGAGTCTTCCCCCACTCCCGCCGGGCACTGTCCAATTTCTGGTGCTTCACAGGGGGGGGACAGGCTGTGCTGTGGCTCCATGTCACACTGGCTGCCCTGGTGCCCGGTGCACTCCACATACTTCTAACAACAGGCACCACTGGTCCCGGAGATTTTTTGGCTGAAGTGCTAGTACGAGACCTATGAATTGGAGTAGGGGTGGGAAAGAGGTCAAGCTTGGTCAGGAAAAGTTTCTTAGGAACACTGGGATGGGTAGCTGGAGGGGGTCTGGGAGTGGAGGAAGATGAGGTGGTTGTAGGAGGTGTAACTTTTGTGTCTTTGGGTGCAGGTGCATGTGCTGGAGGCTGTCATGAGGTGGTTGTATGTTGGGTGGGTGTGTGCCTGCGTTTGTGTACTTTGGGAGGGGGCGTCACAGACACACTGGGAGAGGACACAGGGGACGTGTAAATGGTAGTGGGGGTGGTGAGTGTGCGTGAGCGGGGTGTGGTGGTGGGTGTGCTGGTGCGGGACCTAGTGGCTGTAGTGGTAGTGCATGCAGGTGAGAGTGTAGACGAAACTGGGAGGGAGGAGGGAGACGACGAGGAGGGGGACACAGTGGAGGCAGTGGATGTTAGTGTGTCTGTATGTGTGTGATGCTTGCTTGAGTGCCTGTGGGATGTGTGGTGCTTATGTTTCCCTGAGCTTCCCTTGTGTGGTGAGGTGTGTGCATGCTGGTCTGATGGTGTGCTTGGGATAGGCAGGGGTATAGGGGATAGGGTATGGGTGGAGGAAGTTAGAGGGGGGAGGCTAGACACAGGGACAGTGGCTGCCATCAGTGCTGAGGCCAGAGTTTGCAGGGTTCGATGAAGGGCAGCCTGACCAAAATGAATGCCCTCCAGGAATGCATTAGTGTGTTGCAATTCCCTTTCTACACCCTGGATGGCATTCAAAATGGTAGACTGCCCAACAGTGAGTGACCTGAGGAGGTCAATGGCCTCCTCACTGAGGGCAGCAGAGGTGACAGGGGCAGGGGCTGAGGTGCTTGGGGCGAAGGTGATGCCCACCCTCCTGGGTGAGCAGGCACGGGGCGAAGGCTGAGGGGCTGCTGGGAGGGTGGTGCTGGAAGGGGCGGTGGTGGCTGTACCTGTAGAAGTTGGGGCACAAATTTTGCCGCCACCACAAGGCAGCTCCCATCGGAGGACGAGTCTGTGTCGCTGGTTGCTGATCCTGTCCCCGCCGTGAAGCTCCCCTCGCCCTCCGTCCCACTGGTGTATTCTGAGTCTGTGGTGTGGCCCTCCATGGCCATGTTGGATGCAGCTCCCTCGTGCTCCGGTGCCACTGTACCTCCGCCTGATGATGCTGATGCGCACAAGAACAGGGAGACCACAAAAAGGGGGGGGGGACGACAGAAGAAAGACAGGTTGAGTGCATTGTTTACCGCTACCGTTGGCGGACAATACAGACATAGCAGCCCCCTGCACTACACTGCACTGTTGGCTGTGCTTGCCCTGTTCAGCGGTGCTTGCCATGGCGGTCTTTGCCCTGTTCAGCGGTGCTTGCCATGGCGGTCTTTGCCCAGTTCAGCGGTCTTTGCCCTGTTCAGCGGTGCTTGCCCTGTTCAGCGGTGCTTGCCATGGCGGTCCTTCATTGCCCAGCTGGGCTGGGGCTGGCGGTCCTTCATTGGGCAGCTGGGCTGTGGCTGCCGGGGCCCTCCTGGGCAGCTGGGCTGTGGCTGGCGGTGGCCTCCTGGCCACTGACGATTGGGCTGCCCTCCTGGGCACTGACTCTGGCGGTGGCCTCCTGGCCATCTGGGCACTGACTCTGGCGGTGGCCTCCTGGCCAGTGACGATTGGGCTGCCCTCCTGGGCACTGACTCTGGCGGTGGCCTCCTGGCCAGTGACGATTGGGCTGGCGGTGCCCTCCTGGGCACCGGGGATGACGGCGGTCTTCTCCGCCGTGCTGCTCCTCCCAGACTTTGGCGATTTCTTCTGCCCCTTCCCCACCTTAGGAGGAGTCACAGCTGCATGGACACTCCCCCCGGGACCCTTGTGAGCGGCTTTTCTGGCTGGAGTCTTCCCCCACTCCCGCCGGGCACTGTCCAATTTCTGGTGCTTCACAGGGGGGGGACAGGCTGTGCTGTGGCTCCATGTCACACTGGCTGCCCTGGTGCCCGGTGCACTCCACATACTTCTAACAACAGGCACCACTGGTCCCGGAGATTTTTTGGCTGAAGTGCTAGTACGAGACCTATGAATTGGAGTAGGGGTGGGAAAGAGGTCAAGCTTGGTCAGGAAAAGTTTCTTAGGAACACTGGGATGGGTAGCTGGAGGGGGTCTGGGAGTGGAGGAAGATGAGGTGGTTGTAGGAGGTGTAACTTTTGTGTCTTTGGGTGCAGGTGCATGTGCTGGAGGCTGTCATGAGGTGGTTGTATGTTGGGTGGGTGTGTGCCTGCGTTTGTGTACTTTGGGAGGGGGCGTCACAGACACACTGGGAGAGGACACAGGGGACGTGTAAATGGTAGTGGGGGTGGTGAGTGTGCGTGAGCGGGGTGTGGTGGTGGGTGTGCTGGTGCGGGACCTAGTGGCTGTAGTGGTAGTGCATGCAGGTGAGAGTGTAGACGAAACTGGGAGGGAGGAGGGAGACGACGAGGAGGGGGACACAGTGGAGGCAGTGGATGTTAGTGTGTCTGTATGTGTGTGATGCTTGCTTGAGTGCCTGTGGGATGTGTGGTGCTTATGTTTCCCTGAGCTTCCCTTGTGTGGTGAGGTGTGTGCATGCTGGTCTGATGGTGTGCTTGGGATAGGCAGGGGTATAGGGGATAGGGTATGGGTGGAGGAAGTTAGAGGGGGGAGGCTAGACACAGGGACAGTGGCTGCCATCAGTGCTGAGGCCAGAGTTTGCAGGGTTCGATGAAGGGCAGCCTGACCAAAATGAATGCCCTCCAGGAATGCATTAGTGTGTTGCAATTCCCTTTCTACACCCTGGATGGCATTCAAAATGGTAGACTGCCCAACAGTGAGTGACCTGAGGAGGTCAATGGCCTCCTCACTGAGGGCAGCAGAGGTGACAGGGGCAGGGGCTGAGGTGCTTGGGGCGAAGGTGATGCCCACCCTCCTGGGTGAGCAGGCACGGGGCGAAGGCTGAGGGGCTGCTGGGAGGGTGGTGCTGGAAGGGGCGGTGGTGGCTGTACCTGTAGAAGTTGGGGCACAAATTTTGCCGCCACCACAAGGCAGCTCCCATCGGAGGACGAGTCTGTGTCGCTGGTTGCTGATCCTGTCCCCGCCGTGAAGCTCCCCTCGCCCTCCGTCCCACTGGTGTATTCTGAGTCTGTGGTGTGGCCCTCCATGGCCATGTTGGATGCAGCTCCCTCGTGCTCCGGTGCCACTGTACCTCCGCCTGATGATGCTGATGCGCACAAGAACAGGGAGACCACAAAAAGGGGGGGGGGACGACAGAAGAAAGACAGGTTGAGTGCATTGTTTACCGCTACCGTTGGCGGACAATACAGACATAGCAGCCCCCTGCACTACACTGCACTGTTGGCTGTGCTTGCCCTGTTCAGCGGTGCTTGCCATGGCGGTCTTTGCCCTGTTCAGCGGTGCTTGCCATGGCGGTCTTTGCCCAGTTCAGCGGTCTTTGCCCTGTTCAGCGGTGCTTGCCCTGTTCAGCGGTGCTTGCCATGGCGGTCCTTCATTGCCCAGCTGGGCTGGGGCTGGCGGTCCTTCATTGGGCAGCTGGGCTGTGGCTGCCGGGGCCCTCCTGGGCAGCTGGGCTGTGGCTGGCGGTGGCCTCCTGGCCACTGACGATTGGGCTGCCCTCCTGGGCACTGACTCTGGCGGTGGCCTCCTGGCCATCTGGGCACTGACTCTGGCGGTGGCCTCCTGGCCAGTGACGATTGGGCTGCCCTCCTGGGCACTGACTCTGGCGGTGGCCTCCTGGCCAGTGACGATTGGGCTGGCGGTGCCCTCCTGGGCACCGGGGATGACGGCGGTCTTCTCCGCCGTGCTGCTCCTCCCAGACTTTGGCGATTTCTTCTGCCCCTTCCCCACCTTAGGAGGAGTCACAGCTGCATGGACACTCCCCCCGGGACCCTTGTGAGCGGCTTTTCTGGCTGGAGTCTTCCCCCACTCCCGCCGGGCACTGTCCAATTTCTGGTGCTTCACAGGGGGGGGACAGGCTGTGCTGTGGCTCCATGTCACACTGGCTGCCCTGGTGCCCGGTGCACTCCACATACTTCTAACAACAGGCACCACTGGTCCCGGAGATTTTTTGGCTGAAGTGCTAGTACGAGACCTATGAATTGGAGTAGGGGTGGGAAAGAGGTCAAGCTTGGTCAGGAAAAGTTTCTTAGGAACACTGGGATGGGTAGCTGGAGGGGGTCTGGGAGTGGAGGAAGATGAGGTGGTTGTAGGAGGTGTAACTTTTGTGTCTTTGGGTGCAGGTGCATGTGCTGGAGGCTGTCATGAGGTGGTTGTATGTTGGGTGGGTGTGTGCCTGCGTTTGTGTACTTTGGGAGGGGGCGTCACAGACACACTGGGAGAGGACACAGGGGACGTGTAAATGGTAGTGGGGGTGGTGAGTGTGCGTGAGCGGGGTGTGGTGGTGGGTGTGCTGGTGCGGGACCTAGTGGCTGTAGTGGTAGTGCATGCAGGTGAGAGTGTAGACGAAACTGGGAGGGAGGAGGGAGACGACGAGGAGGGGGACACAGTGGAGGCAGTGGATGTTAGTGTGTCTGTATGTGTGTGATGCTTGCTTGAGTGCCTGTGGGATGTGTGGTGCTTATGTTTCCCTGAGCTTCCCTTGTGTGGTGAGGTGTGTGCATGCTGGTCTGATGGTGTGCTTGGGATAGGCAGGGGTATAGGGGATAGGGTATGGGTGGAGGAAGTTAGAGGGGGGAGGCTAGACACAGGGACAGTGGCTGCCATCAGTGCTGAGGCCAGAGTTTGCAGGGTTCGATGAAGGGCAGCCTGACCAAAATGAATGCCCTCCAGGAATGCATTAGTGTGTTGCAATTCCCTTTCTACACCCTGGATGGCATTCAAAATGGTAGACTGCCCAACAGTGAGTGACCTGAGGAGGTCAATGGCCTCCTCACTGAGGGCAGCAGAGGTGACAGGGGCAGGGGCTGAGGTGCTTGGGGCGAAGGTGATGCCCACCCTCCTGGGTGAGCAGGCACGGGGCGAAGGCTGAGGGGCTGCTGGGAGGGTGGTGCTGGAAGGGGCGGTGGTGGCTGTACCTGTAGAAGTTGGGGCACAAATTTTGCCGCCACCACAAGGCAGCTCCCATCGGAGGACGAGTCTGTGTCGCTGGTTGCTGATCCTGTCCCCGCCGTGAAGCTCCCCTCGCCCTCCGTCCCACTGGTGTATTCTGAGTCTGTGGTGTGGCCCTCCATGGCCATGTTGGATGCAGCTCCCTCGTGCTCCGGTGCCACTGTACCTCCGCCTGATGATGCTGATGCGCACAAGAACAGGGAGACCACAAAAAGGGGGGGGGGACGACAGAAGAAAGACAGGTTGAGTGCATTGTTTACCGCTACCGTTGGCGGACAATACAGACATAGCAGCCCCCTGCACTACACTGCACTGTTGGGCTCTACAGATGCAGTTCCTGGGATATGGCCTACATGGCTATGGTCGACATCTGCACACATAGATGACACAGGGGCATGTATACATGTACTTGGAACTCTACAGAGGTGCGGTGGAGTGCCACATGGCCTGCATTACGGAGGGGCCTAGCCTACGGAACTTGCCCTGGCCTAGGGGAACCCACAGCCCTCCTCCCCCACCCAGACACTTTCACTGCGCGCAAAGTCCGCAGAATGATGTTGTACTCACCCCATTGTGTCTGCTGTGATGCCCTCAAGCGCCCATCCAACTCCGGGTAGGCCACCGCCAGGATCCGGAACATCAGGGGGGTCATGGTGCGACGGGTACCCCTCCCACGTTGGGAGGCCATCCCCAGCTGAGCCTCCTCCGTCTTCTTGCTCCAGCGGCGAATGTCCTCCCATCTTTTCTGGCAGTGGGTGCTTCGTCTGTGGTGGACCCCCAGGGTCCGGACGTCCTTGGCGATGGCATGCCAAATATCCTTCGTCTGTGGGCGCTGACCTAAATGAAATATACAGGGGAAGAAGAGAAGTCATTAGCAACTGCACCGTCGAAGTGAGTGGACCACATCCCTACCCTTGCCATGTGGCACATGCATTCACAGTCCATCATGCACGCAGAACCGTGGCCCCTTCCTTCTTACAACAAGCCCTCTCCACTCAGGCATAGGCCATACAACGTGCTCCCTGAGTACTTACCTGTTGGTCTAGAGGACCGTAAAGTAGGGTGTACTGGGGGAGGACCCCGTCCACGAGCTTCTCCAACTCCTGCGCAGTGAAGGCAGGGGCCTTTTCCCCAGACGCACGAGCCATTGTCTCTTCCATACCGAGGTCACAGCAGCACTTGCAGTGTAGGTCCTCTCCTGTCGAAGATCAGGTATCGAGTGATTGAACAGATAGAAAATGGCGGTGACGTTCGCGGCGTGACGTCCACGGCGGTGCGTACCATCACTGCCGGCGCACTTCGTCATTGGCTCCTGGGACCCATAGGGTCCAATGTTAACCAATGCAGCATTGTGCCACTGTCTTCGACCGCCTACCGCGACGGTGTACAGCCAGCGCAGTTACACATCCCATTGTCCCACTTTAGAGGTCAGGCAGCCGCCATTTCAGGGGCCCACATGGCTTCATTTTCAACTGTGTCACACATACCTAGGCCTAGACTCAGCACACATACAGGCAACTGTTTGGATTATGTTTTGTGTTCTGTGTAGTCTGTGGGTACATACCTCTGAGTTGTTTGACTCTGTGCTCACTGTTGTCCTTCCTAGGCACCGTCCGCTGGGACATTTGAGGAGATGGCGGAATCCTCCGGTGTACCGACCGCTGGTGGACCTGTTGACAATGGAGGAGCGACATTTAATCATCACCTACAGGTTTGACTGTGCCACAATCCAGGAACTGTGTACCCAGTTGGAGCCTGACCTGATGTCAGCAATCCGCCATCCCATAGGAATCCCCCCTCAAGTGAAGGTGCTATCAGTGCTCCATTTGCTTGCAAGTGGGTCATTTCAAACAACAGTGGCCATGGCATCAGGGATGTCCCAGCCTATGTTTTCCAACATGTTGTCCAGAGTGTTGTATGCCCTGCTGAAACACATGCGGAGCTACATCGTTTTCCCTCAGGTGGAGGATTTGCCTTCAGTGAAAGGTAACTTCTATGCCCTTGGACATATCCCTAACATCATAGGTGCCATTGATGGGACCCATGTAGCTCTGGTCCCCCCCCCACAGGAGAGAACAGGTGTACAGGAACCGGAAGAGTTATCATTCCATGAATGTACAGATGGTATGTTTGGCAGACCAGTACATCTCCCAGGTAAATGCTATGTTCCCTGGCTCAGTGCATAACGCCTAAATCCTGCAGAATAGCAGCATCCCTTATGTGATGGGTCAACTCCAAAGGCACCGGGTGTGGCTATTAGGGGACACTGGCTACCCCAACCTGTCATGGCTACTGACCTCAGTGAGGAATCCCAGGACCAGGGCAGAGGAACGCTACAATGAGGCTCATGGGCGGACTAGGATGGTGACCGAACACACCGCCGGCCTCCTGAAGGCCAGGTTCAGGTGCCTCCATATGACAGGGGGTTCCCTATTCTACTCACCAAGGAAGGTGTGCCAGATCATCGTGGCCTGCTGTATGCTTCACAATTTGGCTTTGCGACGCCAGGTGCCTTTTCTGCAGGAGGATGGTCCAGATGACGGTGTTGTGGCAGCTGTGGAGCCTGTGGACAGTGATGAGGAGGAAGCAGAGGAAGAAAACATTGACAACAGGGACTCAGTTATCCAGCAATATTTCCAGTGACACACAGGTGAGAATGCATTCCTGCCTACTACAAGTACTACAAGTACTTTCACACTTCCACCTCTATCCTGTCTGTCGCTTTCAACCAGTATATGGTAACTGAGTTGTACATTTCCATTACGGTTTCACAGCTGTGGTTTCCAACGTGTGTCTTCTGCTTAGATTCCTCATGGACTTGAGATGTGTGACATAGATATGTTGACATTACATTTGAGAACGCATTTTGTCACTGTCATTGCTAATATACATTTTCTAAATCACAGACTGACTCCAGGTGGTTTTGTGCTTCAAGGGTGTTTATTTAAGTGCTAAATATTGGAGGAATGTCCATGGCAGAGTCCAGTCTATTAGTCTCACAGGTGCATTGCCCATATGGGCCTAGGAAGTGGAGCTGGGGCAGTTCCAATATGGACAGGGTTACAAAGTGGGACAGTAGGATGACAATCAGGGTGGTCTTATTTCTTGGCGGGGTCTTGGCATCGTGCTCTATCTTGTTTCTGGTTCTCAGGGACCGCTTGCGGGGTGGTTCTCCGTCTGCAGGGGGTGGGGTGCTGGTGTGGTGGTCCTGTGGCGGTGCCTCCTGTCCACTAGCGCCGGCGGAGGTGGTGGGCAGTTCATCGTCCTGGCTAGTGTCAGGGGCCCCTTGGAATGCCACAGTGTCCCTCCTGGTGTTCAGTATCTCCTTCAGCACCCCTATGATGGTGCCCAGGGCGGTGCTGATGGTTCTGAGTTCCTCCCTGAAGCCCAAACACTGTTCCTCCTGCAGGCGCTGGGTCTCCTGAAACTTGGCCAGTACCGTTGCCATCGTCTCCTGGGAGTGGTGGTATGCTCCCATGATGGAGGAGAGGGCCTCGTGGAGAGTGGGTTCCCTAGGCCTGTCCGCCCCCTGTCGCACGGCAGCCCTCCCAGTTCCCCTGTGTTCCTGTGCCTCCGTCCCCTGGACCGTGTGCCCACTACCACTGCCCCCAGGTCCCTGGTGTTGTTGGGGTGGTGAGTTATCCTGGGTTCCCTGTAGTGGTGGATGCACCGCTGATTGACGTGTCCTGGGGACGGAGGTATGGGCCCGCTGGGTGGGTGCTTTGCTGGTGTTACCAGAGGGTGGAAGGTCTGTGGTGGGCTGTGCCTGTGTGAGGGGAATTGACTGTCCAGAGGCCCACGATGGTCCGGGCTGGTCATCTAGATCCAGTTGGACAGAGCTGCTGTCATCACTGTGGGTGGGGTGAAGATGTCTGGACCCTCCTGTCTGGTGACGTTGGGTGGTGGTCCTGCAGGGGTGGAAAGGCATGATTATTCCATCTGTGTGTTTCATGGTGTGCAATGGGTGGGTGACCGTGTACCCCAGTGCTGGCATTCCTGTGTGGGACCTTGTGTGATGATGGTTGAGGGGGGTGTTATGGGTATGTGCAGTGGGCATGCTTTAGTGATGGGTGTCGATGCTTTGTTTTTGCATGCAGGGCTTTGTGTTGGGATGGGTGGTATGTGATATTGGTACATTTGTGAGGAGTTGGAGTGATAGGGGTGGGGGCGAGGGTGGGGGTCTGTGATAGCATGCAGGTAGGGTGGGGGATATGATAGTTAAGATTTGACTTACCAGAGTCCATTCCTCCACCGACTCCTGCGAGGCCCTCAGGATGCATAATTGTCAAGACCTGCTCCTCCCATGTTGTTAGTTGTGGGGGAGGAGGTGGGGGTCCGCCGCCAGTCCGCTGTACCGCGATGTTGTGTCTGGAGACCACGGAACGCACCTTCCCCCGTAGGTCGTTCCACCTCTTCCTGATGTCGTCCCGATTTCTTGGGTGCTGTCCCACTGCGTTGACCCTGTCAACTATTCTTCTCCATAGCTCCATCTTCCTAGCAATGGAGGTGTGCTGCACCTGTGAGCCAAATAGCTGTGGCTCTACCCGTACGATTTCCTCCACCATGACCCTGAGCTCCTCCTCCGAGAACCTGGGGTGTCTTTGCCGTGCCATGGGGTGGTGTAGGTAATGTGTGGGGTGGTGTATGTGGTTATAAGTGTGGTGATATGTAGTGGTGTGTGGTGTCTTGTGCGTGGAAGTAGTGTGGGTGATGGTGTTGAGTGTCTGTGGCTGCTAGTTTGTGGATGGTGGTGTCTTTCTCTGTGCTTCATTCTCAATTGTTGTCGTAGGGGTTTGTGGGTGATGTGGGTGTGTGTTTTATATAGTATTGAGTGTGTGGGAGTGGTGTGTGTATGTGTCTCAGTTGTGTGTCTTTAGAATTGTCCAATGTGGTGGTGTTTTGGAGATGTGTGTGTATTTTTAGCGCAGTGGTGTGTACCGCCAATGGAATACCACGGTTGAAAGACTGCCGCGTGGATTCGTGGGTCATGATAGCATGGGCGTATTTCTGTTGGCGTGACGGTGGAGGATTTGTTATCGCTAGTTTATCACTGACCTTTGGTGTGGCGGACTTGTGTGGGTGTCTGAATTTTGTCGGATTTCGGGATGTGGGTCATAATAGCTGTGGCGGATTTCCATGGCCGCGGCGGTGTGTTGCCGGTCTTCTGCACGGTGGTAAGCGGCTTTTACCGCCAATGTTGTAATGACCCCCTAAATGCTTATAAGTCCCTACTTTCAGGTGCTATATTTGACAGAAGAAGCTGTTGGAAATATCCAATGTCATTCATTTTGTATTTTGTGCACAATATGTGAATTTTGAATAACAAATGTACGTGTAGTACTGTTTAAATGTCTGTAATCTAAAACTATTATTTGTGAATGGTCTGGTTTAGCAACGGGAAATAAAAGACTGTTCATTGGTGAGACGCAGGGCTCAATTTCACCCTGTTTTTTTTAATTGTGCTAGTATTTTTCTCACAGGTGTTTTAACCTCATGCTTAATATGATATTGAGGTTGAGGCTGTGGTTTGGACCTAATTGGTATTATGTGGCAGGGAAAATCTTTATCCCACGCAACTTGATTGCAATACAGCTTGGGGTCCTGTGATAATGCCCAATCAAGTGAGTATGACTGCATTAATTCTACAGGAACCAGGGGTGAGAATTGATTTGTAGAATCCTTGTTGGATTTACCTTGTAATTGTTGTTTACTAGATCCGGCTCCCAAATTATCCTTACCCATACTCTGATTGTAGGCAGCTTGCATTCTTGTTCCTATGCAGGAACATCCCAGAGCCACATATACACTGCCAGTGCTACTGCTTCCCCTTTAAGGTTACTTAATACTATTGAGAAAACCATAGCTAAATTGCCCATTAACTACATCTCTAAATCAAGGGCCAGGGCAGCCCCATATTCATCTTGAATTTGTTTTAACACCTACGAGAGATTGACAAGTGTTGGTGTACCGTGCATGGTTGTATAGACAGGACAAATACTATGACCCAAGTATTGCAGTTATCCATTGAGAAAACCATACCAAATGGCAAGCAGATAGTGAGAGTCCTAAGTTTATCTTGGTGTTCCATTTGGAGAACACAGCTTCCAGCGCTCTTATTTTTTGGGCAAACCAAAACGGAATTTCTTCATGTTTGGTGGGTACTTTACCCATGATTGAATGCATCAATGTAGGGTTCATGCCTGGTGAGACTGTGAGAATTTGTGCTGGAGCAGTGTGTGCTGGGTTTGTATTTATTGTTTGCATTACAAACTGTACTAAGAGTCTATGGCCCTCATTACAACCCTCGCGGTTGGTGTAAAAGTGGAGGTAATACCGCCAACAGGCTGGCGGTAATTACAGCCAAATTATGACCATGGCAGATAGATCTCAGATAGACAGCCACTTTACCACACTGACCGCCAGGGCGGAAACAACAGGCACCACGGCGGTAGAAGCCTACAGCCAGACGGAAGTGAATGTTCCGCCCACCATATTATGACATGCCAAACCGCGACCTTTTCCGGGGCAGTACCAACGACATTAAAAGCCTCATGGAAACTGAGCTCAGAATGGAAAGGGCTTACCATTGGAGACACAGGGAACAACCACATCGCCATGGAGCCTGAGCTGCATGTCTTCCCCATGGTATTCTACGTGCTGCTCCACCACGAACACCAACACAGGCGAAGACAATGACGGTGAGTACAGCCACCTAGCACACAAAGGAGGGGGGAAGAAAAAGAGAGTGACACACCCACGCACAACACACACCCCCCACACACACACCATACATACAATCAGCTGCAGTAATAAAACATATTTACCCCATACCTCGGATGAATAATGCAAGGACAAAAGGATTTTGAAAAAGTGAATGTAAGGAGAGCAACACATCAAGATAAATAATTTAGGCAAGATAATAGATATATACATATGTACATAAAAAGGGACACATCCCAGTCCACAATGTTCGTAGGCCACGTGGCTACAGGCCAAATTCCAAGGCCACAAATGGCACCAGCCACCAGACGGGGGCACCTTAGCCGGCAGATGGAACAAGACCACTGGTCCTGGAAGGGACAACATGCCCTGTGCTTGGTCCTGTGGAGTGCAAGGCCACAGTCTCTCAAGTGGGTGACTTGCCCATATGCTTTGGAGGGGCAACGTGCCCTGTGCTTGATCCTGAGGAGTGATAGGCCACAGTCTCTCAAGTGGGTGAGTTGCCCAGATGCTCTGGAGGGGGCAACATGCCCTGTGCTTGGTCCTGGGGAGTTCAAGGCCACAGTCTCTCAAGTGGGTATCTTCCCCACTGGTTCTGGAGGGGTTATGGTGCCCTGTGCTCTTGATCCTGGGGAGGCTGGGGTAGGTGGGTGTCTTCCCAACTGGTTCTAGAGGGGGCATTGTGCCCTGTTCTCTTGATCCTGGGGAGACTTGGGCAGGTGGGTGTCTTACCCACTGGTTCTGGATGGGGCATCGTGCCCTGTGCTCTTGATCCTGGGGAGGCTGGGGTAGGTGAGTGTCTTCCCCACTGGTTCTGAAGGGGGCATTGTGCTCTCGATCCTAGGGAGTGCAAGGTCACAGTCTCACAGTCACAGTGTCAAACCCACTAGATGTGCAGGGGGCAGGCCACACAGCAGCCATGGGGAGGGATAGGGAAGAGGTCAATGGTGGATAGGAAAACTTTTTTAGGGACATTTGGGAGGGAAGAGGGAGAAGGTTTGGGAGTGGAGGAAGAGGGAATGGTTGTTGGAGGTGTCTGTTTGCTGACTTTGGGAGCGGTGCATGGGCTGGATGGTGTTGTGAGGTGGATGGCTGTTGGGTATCTGAGTGCTTGCGATTGTGTACCTTGGGGGGGGGGCAGACAAATTGGGAGGACACAGGGGACGTGCGCATTGATGTTGTAGAGGTGGCTGCCAGTAAGGTGTGTGTTCTGCTAGGTGTGGTGGTGATGCTGGTGGTGGATGATGATGTAGTGCATGCAGGTGAATGCCCTCCAGGAATGCATTAGCCTGTTGCATCTGGGCTGCCAGCCCCTGGATGGCATTCACAATGGTTGACTGCCCCACAGAGATGGGTCGGAGGAGGCCGATAGCCTCCTCACTCATTGCAGTCAGGCTCACTGGGGCAGGGCCTGAGGTGTCTGGGGTGAAGGAGATGCCCACCCTCCTGGGTGAACGGGCACAGGCAACTCGATGAGGGGCAGCTGTACCTGTAGCTGGGATGGTCACAGAGGTGTCCGCCACCACCAGGGAGCTTCCATTGGAGGAGGTATCTGTGTCAGAACTGTCCCCTCCAGTCTCCGCCATGGTGGCCCGCTCACCCTCCGTCCCACTGGTGCCCTCAGCATCAGTGGAACCACCTCCTTGGTCCTGTGGGATGCAGCTCCTTCCATCGCTGGTGCTTCTGCTCCTCCGCCAGATGATGCTAATGCACATAAGGACAGGGTGGCAAAACGAAAAGGGGGAGGGAGAGACAAAGGATACATTTGGTCAATGGCTGCACCAACACCACCGTTGGTGTACACAGCACACCCACACAGGGGACAGGCCTACGCATTATGCAATGCACTACCAGTGATATTGCTAGCCACCAAGGCATGGGGAGGGGCACACACCGGCAGAAGCCAGCACACCTCGAACCCACGCAGCCTTGACCACTAGTGGATGCCTACGAGTAGGTAGCAGTATTATCCCTTCAGAACCCTTGCCACCAGGGCACCTATGCTGCTATGTCAGGCCTGGCCTAGGGGCATCCACTGACA
This sequence comes from Pleurodeles waltl, assembly GCF_031143425.1. Lineage (NCBI taxonomy): Eukaryota > Metazoa > Chordata > Amphibia > Caudata > Salamandridae > Pleurodeles > Pleurodeles waltl. The sequence continues at coordinate 457,591,200 of NC_090440.1, read as the reverse complement.
CACATCACCCACCCGGATACCACCCTACCATGCGTAGGTTGTAATGATGGGCACTATACTCACCCCCTTGTGGCTGCTGTGATGCCTTCAAGCACCCATCCAGCTCAGGATAGGCCACCGCCAGTATGCAGGCCATCAGGGGGTCAAAGTTCGGCGGGCACCCCTTCCTCGTTAGGAGGCCATCCCCAGCTGGGCCTCCGCTGTCTTCCATGCCCAGCGTCTTAGGTCCCCCACTGTTTCCAACAGTGGGTGCTCCGGATAGCATAGTCCCCCAGGGTCCACACGTCCTTGGCCATACACCCTTCTTTTGATGGGCGCTGACCTGCAAAGGAAATACACACTGGAAAAAATTATTAGTCAGACAGCCCTGCCTGTTACACTTATGGCCCACCATACCCCTTCACTTCACTATTTACACACGCATGGCCCAGCACACAACCTGTATGCCGCTCAGGGGACATCCACTCACCCCACCTACACAAGGCCTTCACACACCACTCCATGCATTCATGCCACATGCATCGTGCCAACAGTGTACTCAACTGTTGGTCTGGAGGCCCACACAGAAGTCTGTACTGGGGTAGGACCCCATCCACCAGTCGCTCCAACTCCACCGAAGTGAAGGCAGGGGCCCTTTCCCCAGTCACACAGGGCATGGTAGGTTCCAGCACAGGTCACAGTAGCACATGCAGTGTAGGTCCTCTCCTGTTGAAGGTCAGGTAGCAAGTGAGGGATCAGATAGAAAATGGTGTTTACGTCCGCGGCAGTGCATACCATCACCGCCGGCGTACATCACCATTGGCCACTGTAATCCATAGGGCCCAATTATAACCAATGAGGATTTGCAGAGCGGTTCCCAACCACCTCCCTCAATGGCGCACAATGTCAGCTGAATTACCTCACTTCCATCTGTCCCTCCACACAGGACAAGCAGACACCATTTCGGGGGGGGGGGAGCAGGCCCTGGATAATTACTGTGCCACTGTTTAAATTTTGGCATACAGGACAATTCTCACTGGCCCATTACAAGTTGACAGCATTCATTGTAATGTTGTTGCCCCATTGTTCAGTTTGTGACTGCCTCCTCACTCTTTTGCCCCATAGATTGCTACTGCTGCGGATGAGTAGGAGATGGAGACATACCCCTGTGGACAGACCCGTGGTGGCCTTGGCAACAATGGAGGACAGGCACATCATCCTCACCTATAGACTGGACAGGGCCACAATCACAGAGCTGTGTGCCCAATTGGAGCCTGACCTGATATCTGCTAACCGTCACCCCAGTGGGATCCCCCCTCTTGTGAAAGTTCCATCAGTGCTCCATTTCTTGGCAACTGGTTCTTTCCAAGTGACAGTGGGCTTGGCATCAGGAATGTCACAGCCAATGTTGTAAATAGTGCTGACAAGATTGTTGTCTGCATCATTAAACACATGTGCAGCTACATTGTATTTACCCAGGTGGAAGATTTGGCCACAGTCAAGGCTGACTTCTATGCAATTGGACATTTCCCCAACATAATTGGTGCAATTGATAGAACACATATTGCATTTGTCCCCCCTGTCAAAATGAACAGGTGTTCTGAAATTGTACGAGTTTCCACTCTATCAATGTACAGATGGTGTGCCTTGTGGACCAGTACATCTCCCACGTCAATGCTTAGTATCCCCGCAGCATCCCAAATGTGATGGCCGAACTACAGAGCCACATGGGTTGGCTAATAGTTGAGCCCTGGTTCCCACCCAGTTTATGTTGGTGTATGAGTAAGGTGTGGGCCATATGGTATAGTGTGTGGCTAAATGTTGTCCCTCAATATTTGCAGGTGACTCTGGTTACCCCAACCTATCTTGGCTGCTGACCCTTGTGAGGAATGCCAGGACAAGGTCAGAAGAATGTTACAATGAGGCAAATGGGCGAACCAGAAGGATAATTGAAAGAACCTTAGGCCTCCTGAAGGCCATGTTTTGGTGCCTCCATCTAATAGGTGGGTCCCTGTGCTACTCACCCAAGAAGGTCTGTCAGATAATAGTGGCATGCTGCATGTTGCACAACGTTTCCCTGAGAAGCCATTTGCCTTTTCTGCAAGAGGAGGAGGATGGAGATACCCGTGTGGCAGCAGTGGACCCTGTGGACAGTGAGGATGAGGAGGCAGAGGATGAGGATGAGGACAACAGAACAGCAGTGATCAGAGAATACTGCCAATGACACACAGGGAAGATAGTGTCACATTTCATTGTCATTATTTTTAATTTCATTGGCACTGGCATGCTGTTATTTCCCACTTCTATGCCCACTTACTGTACCCTTTGGCAATTAATTTTACAGTTGTTGGTGCCTCACAATAGCTCTTGGTGTGATCACTGAAGCCAGCTACAGGTCATTCATATGTGCTCATTTACTGTACAGTTGAATTGCAATGTTTGTACCTGGTTAAACAAATACATACTTAAACAATGTGACATACTCCATACTTCTATTTTTTCCAAGGGTGTTTATGAAGTGCTAAGATATTGAGGGGCAAGTGCAATGGGGTGGGGTGATAATGGAGGAAATTCCAGGGTATAGTTCCAGTCTGTAGCACAGGGGCATTGTCCATGGGGACATAGGAAGTGGAGAAATGGCAGTTCAAGGTGGATATGGTGACAGAATAGGACACAAGGGTGACAATCAGCAGAGTCTCATTTCCTGGCGGCATTTCTTGGCAATAGTCTCCGGCTTCTGCCTGGATCGCAGGGAACATTTGCGGGGTGGTTCTCCTTCTGCAGGGAGAGATGTGCTGGTGGCCTGTGAGTCCTGTGGTGGGGCCACTAGCGGCAGCAGAGGTGGAAGGCAGTTCAGATGTCTAGCAAGTGGCAGGGGCACGCTGTTGTGTGGCTGCCTCCCTCATAATATTGTCTGCCAGTATCCCTGCTATGAAGACCACAATGTAGTTGATGACCTGCAAGTTCTCCCTGATTCCCTGGTACTCTTCCTCCTGCAGCTGCCTGTTTCCTGCACATTTTCCAGCATCTGGCCCATCATCTCCTGGGAATGTTGGTATGCTCCCAGGTTCTCTGCAAGTGCCTTCTGGAGAGTCGGTTCCCTGGGCCTGTCCTCGCCCTGATGCACAGCAGTCTTCCCAGTTTCCCAATTGGCCTGTGCCTCTGTCCCCTGAACGGTGCACCCACTGCCACTGACCCGAGGTCCCTGATTGTCTTGGGTATGAGGTGTACCCTGGGGTCCCTGCAAAGGTGGACACACTGCTGATTGACGTGTCCTGGGGACAGAGGTGTGGGTACGCTGGGTGGGTGCTTTGGTGGTGTTTCCAGATGGGGGAGGCTCTGTGGTGGTGTGTGACTGGACCTGGAAAACCGACTGTCCAGAGGTCCCTGATAGGCCAGGTTGGTCATCCAGATCCAGGCGACCAGAGTTACTGTCATCACTGTGGGCCTTTTCATTTGGGGGACTGGATATTGCTGGCACCTCCCATCAGGTGACATTGGCTGGGGTACCTGTTGGGATGTAAATGATGTGTTATTGTTTCTGTGTGTGACATATTGTGCATCGTGGCTTGCCCTCTTTGGTTGTATTTGCCTTGGCAGCTTTCACTTGAGTAAGTTGGTATGTGATGGGCTAGCTGATTCTCTCTAGTGTGCATGCTTTAGTGATAGGTATTCATGCAGGGCTGTGAGTGGTGTTCATGCATTGGTATGGCATGCAGGGCTTGGAATTGGAATGAGTGAGTTGTGATGGTGGGGTGTGTGGGGTGTAGTGGAGTGATGGGGGTGAGGGTATGTGATGGCATGCAGGATAGGAGGGTAGTAGTAGTTGAGAGTTGACTTACCAGAGTCCAGTCCTCCTCCTACTCCGACCAGGCACCCAGGATGCATGATTGCCAAGACTTGCTACTCCCATGCTGTTAGTTGTAGGGGAGAAGGTAGGGGTCCACCACCAGTCCTCTGTACAGTGAGATGGTGTCTTGCTGCAATGGAACGTACCTTCCCCGTAGGTCATTCCACATCTTCCTGATGTCATCCCTAGTTCTGGGGTGCTGTCCCACGGCATTGACCCCGTCCACGATTCTCTGCCACAACTCCATCTTCCTAGCTATCGATATCTGTGCTCCAAATAGCTGTGGCTCTCCCCGGATGATTTCCTCCACCATGACCCTTAGCTCCTCCTCTGTGAATCGGAGGTGTCTTTGTGGTGCCATGGGTGTTGTGTGCGGTGTGTAGGTGAGGGTGTGTTGGGTAAGGGGTTGTGGGTAATGTGGGTGTGTGTTTTATAGTGGTATGAGTGGGTGGGTGTTGGGTGTGTATGGTTATCAGGTCTGTGTTGTTTGAATTGTCCAATGTGGGGTTGTTTTGTTTGTGTGTGTATATTTTGAGTGTTGCTGTGTGTACCGCCAATGGTTTACTGCCATTGAATGTCCGCTGTGTTGATTCGTGGGTCATAATGTGATGGGCGTTGTTCCGTTGGCGTAACTGTGTGGGTTTGGATACCGCCAGTTATCACTGACCTTTGGTGTGGCTGAATAGTGACGGATTGGTGTGTGTGTGTCATAAAATGGTGAACAGATATCCGCCGCCGCAGCGGTATGTTGGCGGCAGTCGTGTGGCGGTAAGTGGGATTTACCGCCAATGTCATAATGAGGGCCTATGTATTGCTACAAGCTCCATGTACAGGTGGCGAACCTCGGCTTCCTCCGAGTGCCTGCAACAGGATGCAGTGCATATTTGGGCAATTGAGGCCAGGTAGGACCATCAATACTCAAAAGACCTAGCCTCACATGTAGTGTTGTATTGGGTAGGGAACCATCAAGCCAGTTTTGATGGTCTTGAAAAGAAAGAGGTCAAATTGACCCACAAGTAGAACATTTCTGTCCTATGAACTGGATGAGCCTCAACCACAATTATAACAGCACCTCCCTGGGTTGTAATACCATTATTTTATAAATGATAAGTGAGGGGGGCTTCATATTTAATGCAAATACCACCCACTGTTGGTTTGTCATAGTAAAGGTAGTGGCTCAGGGATCTTCACACCAATTGGGAATTAATCATTTTAAAGTTGAAGCTTGCTACCTGTCTACCTGAGGAAGGAATCCTCAATATCACAATTAAAATAAATAAAATATATTATTAGGCTAAAGGGCAGAAGCGGCAGGCCTATGGATAAAATAATGTGCCCATAAAAAGCTCACAAAAATAACCCTATATATATATATAGCTATAGAAGTATGTACAGATATGTGTATGTATATGTAGTGGCGGTTGCCATTAGGTAATTATAGTAAGGATCATGTTTTCATAGAAGAAGCATTTTTTGACTTGCCTAAACCTTTGGCATGGTTTGATAAATCTTCATTACATTTTCCTCAAAAAAGTGCCTCCGTGATTCTTGTTGTGCATTGAAAGTTTTGGGGTGATCCATTAAGCAGGTTCTGTGAAAAGGGCGGGTTCAAAAAAGTAGTGTTTCCCATGTTAATTCCCTTAGGACCTTTAGACATGACTACAGCCCGAACCACTGGACGTAATTACACCAAATTTGGCAGAAAGCTAGATTGCGGTACACAAATTGTACTTTTGGTTATTTGGTGTAAATCCGTACAGTAGTTTTTGAGAAATTAAAGGGAAAATAAATGTGCATGTGTCTGGATGCAATGATTGCGGCAAATTTGCAAATGTGTGAGACAACACTAAAGCTGTGATTGACTGGTCGCAACCTGACTAGAAAGTTGCGACTGCTACTTTATGGTATGAGAGAGGGTCCCTGAGGCTTAAAATAGAAATGATAAGTGGTATAAGAGGTCAGGGTGGAGGTACCCTGACCCCAGGAGTGTGATATCAGGGAGTTTGAGGGTCAAATTGGGATTTAAAATGAACGTTCTTCACCATGCACAATATTATCAAATATTTGTGAATTTTTGTAAATATACTTGAATATCCTTGAATATTCTCAAATATTTGAGGACATTTGAGAATATTTGAGAATATGCAAAAAAAAGTTTAAAAAAAAAAATTCACAGACTCATTCATACACTAATTCATTCACTCATACATGCACTCAGAGACTCATGCGCTCACTCGCAAACCTACTCAGACACTCATGCACCCACCCACACCCACTCACAGACTCACACACTAGAGCTGGGTGGTAATCTCTGCTCCGCTGGTGGAGTTAACAGAGATTTTGGCACTCTGTGTTCTGCTTGGAGCGTGGAGTTTGGCCAAAAACTCCGCTGGCCTCGGCAGTGGAGCGGCGCTCCCCAGGATGCACTGCAGCCCAGTAATGGGCCACATAGAGCAAGTGCAGACATTCCGCGCTTGTGCTGTTTGGCCCATAACTGGGCTGCAGTAAGCACTCTGCCTACCTCGGTGTGGAGCTGCTGCAATCTGCTGCTGAGTGGCTGCACTGGCACTAGCTTTCCTCCCTTCACTATCCTCAGCAGCCCAGGTGTGGGGGGCAGAGGAAGGGAGAGAGCCAGGCTTCTGGCAACTGGGACCCTGGACTCAGATAATATCCTTATTTAGCTTTCTCTTCCATGTGCACATGGGGGACGGCACTGGGCATTGATGGTATTTGTATATGAGGTGGGTCTGTGCTTGGAAAAAAGGAAAGGTGCATTTGCAGTTCCACTTGAAAATAACTTGTCTCCCCAGAGTCCCTGGGAAAGGAAGTGGTGTTATAGGGTGTAGTGCTGAGTCCAGCAGGGAGAGCTGCAGACCAGGTGAGCATCAGCTACTGAGTGTGTGGCCTGAGGGAGTGCCTTAGAGCCCAGTGGCAAGCAAGGCTAAGCAAGGCTATCTACTTTGTGATGAATACCAGGCTGCTGGTGGTGAGCTGGGTTGCTGTTGTTAGTGCTGAGCCCTAAAGAAAGGGTGGTATGAGGCTGTGTGTAATTGTAGACAAAGCATTTACAAGGCTGTTGTAAGACAGGGGGTGTGTTCGGCCCTCTATAACAAGTTTGTGAAGGAGGGCAGTTGGTGAAGGGAAGTGAACTCCACATATTATATAATTATATAATTGATGACATGTTCTGTGGCATCTTTCATTTTATCACTGCAACATTTGCAATTAAATTATTGATAAGCAAACTGTGCACTGTTACTTAAAAACACAAAATTTACAGAGGCGTTATATTTAGGCTCACATTTTAAATGTACAAAACCATAACAATTCACCTGCTATAAATAGAGTTGTCTCAAATAAGTATTACTCGTACCTAAGGTAATTATAACTTGCACCCCCGCCATGTACAGTTTTTCATCAAAAATGTTACTGCAAATATTACATTGATATTCTCAATGTTGTTATCAAAGATGTCTTCAGTGCAGTAATTTGTGGGATAATTAGCAGTGCATGTCGAGGGCACAAGTTATAGTTACCTGAGGGCACGAGTTATAGTTACTTGACATAACTCTAACTATAACAGGCGAATTTCTATGGTAGTGTGCATTTAAAATGTGAGCCTAACTAAAACGTCCCTGTAACCTTAGTTTTTTAATGTAAAGTATTTTTTATTACTATCAGTTAATTCAAACATTGCCAGGCATGGCCAGCCCCATATAACAACCCAACCTTGCACCGCACACAGCCAAGGCCAGTCCCTGCAGCAAATCCCCCCTAACCATCCAACTCCAAGCTGCATTCAGCCTTTGGCCATGCGCAGTGGGATTTGGCCACAGGTCCATGTGGCCTCCCTCACCTAGTTGATTTTGGCCCTGGGACCAGATCCCCCAGGGCATGGCATTAATATATTTTGGTTTGGGAGGACTGCACAGTCCCCCTCCCCGGGCCTGTCCCGAGGGTGGGCACCCCTAGACACTGCAGGAGCTGGCCCTGTGGGATGGTGGTCCCCAGTGCCATTATTGGCTCCAAGAGGAGGGCTGCACTGCCCCCCTCCAACATTTCAATTAGCCCTGGGGAGGAAGTGGTCCCCAGGGCATGGAGGTCCGAAACAAATTTCCTATCTTACTTAAATTTGGTCCCCAGAGCTGTGGGGGAGCTGGGCAGCCCTATTGGATTTCATTATATATTCTTCTCCAGGGAATTGGTGGTCCCTGAGGCTGTAGGGGGGCAGACAGCCCCCCAAATTTAATACTATGTTTGGTTCTGAAGAAGTGGCAGTTGCCAGGGCTTTGGGGTGGCCAGGCAGCCCCCCCATTCAAAGATTCAAAACTCTGGGGACCTGGCCCACCCAGGGGCTGTTCCCAAACAAGCGCAGGAGCCCTCACATGTGCTTTTTTTAAACATTTTCCTCAGATCCATGGACCCACCTCAACTCCCACTGAACATTTTAAAATAAATGTTTTTTGGACCTGAGAGGGACCCTCGGGGACCCCCACACCAAATCTATAGGGTCAGAGTGTACCTACCCTAACCCCCTTTCCTTTTTTTATAATTTTTTTTAACTCAGCTAAAGCCGAGTCCCAAAATGGCTTTCAACACTTGTTGAACATCAGGAGGATTTGCGGAGCCTTTGTGTCGCTATAGATTTATACAAATTTGCTTTTTATTTAATTTCTCAAAATCTACTGAACAGATTTACACAAAATCACACAAAGGGTGCTCTCCGTACTAATAGTACCTGGTGTAATTCCATCCAGTGGTTTGGGCACTATTCATGTTCAGAATTGCTATGGAAAAAAGTGTCATGGGACCCCCCTTTTTGTTGACGTGCTCGACGGTTCACCCCAAAACTTTCCAGACAGGAGGTAAAGTGAGCATCATATTTCTTAGGGAAATGTTATGAAGATTCACCAAATGATGCTAAAGTTATTAGCAAAACAGAAAATGTTTTTTCTATAGAAATTAGGCCCTAAGTGTAACTACCAAGTGGTAACCACCATTATATGTATATTCAAACACATACAAAGAAAGCAATACCATTTTACATAAAAAAAATATTAAATTAAGTCTGGTTAACAGTTAAAACAGTATCATATTGGCGTCAAACAGAGTGAGCTAACTCATCAAATAAAATCATAATATCCAAGAAATATTGGAATCCACAGAGATGATCTCTGAAGAAAATCCCCTTGTTTTTCATTCCCTGAACAGCTTAAATTTTAGTACCTGTTCCGTTAGTAAAAATGCTTATCCTACTATGCAAACCTCATGTATTAAAGTGTGTGGCATTCAGTTGTTATACTGCCTACCACATGCAACATATGCCTCTTTATACCAACTCCAAAAGCTAAAATTGGAATATTCAATGGGGTGGTCATTAAAATATTATTTTACAGTAAACTCTCCCAACCGTCCATAAAGTACTTATCACAAAACTCTCCCCAAAATGCATAGTACACACTCAAAACTATATGTGATTGAACTTCTGAGAGGTGTACCGTCTTGACCAAAGCTCACAAGTTAACACTTTACCCAGTGCTTACCTCAAAACATGGGATGCATGTTTACAAAATCTAAAAACATTAATCGATAATATCAATAAAATGCAAGTAGTAAAGTTAAGAACACTCACAGTTAGTTGAATAATAAAGTGGAGAGCAAAGACTGAGATATGTTGGAGCAATGTAAAACTTTAGCAGCAATAAGTAAGTGCAAGCAGCACCCCAAGAAAAGAAAAAGCGGGGTGGCATCTGGTCAGCATGGGTTGAGCCACTTTGAAGCAGCTATTATGAGCTGAAGTAGTGCCTCGATCATAGCGGTCAGGGCTGGTCTTTAGTAAATTTCGGCTTCTTAACTTTGTTTCATAATATTGATGTATTTGCAGAATTTTGCCAATTCCATGGGCTCTGTAATGCTGAACACCAAGTTTGCAGACTCATTACAAGTTTGGGTGCCACAGACAATAAAAAGGGGTTTTAGTATCTTCAGTTTAGTGTAAGAAGAGCAGGACAGCAACAAAGCAGATGGTTACAAGATTCATATTTGTAGTTGCAGAGTCAGCAATTTCTGATTTCCCTAAGAGATCGTCATCTCGGATTTAATTCCTGTTGGCCCATTGCCTGGCAAAAAGGATTTGTTTAAGGCAGCCTTTGCTGAGGGTCCATGACAAATTTGGGTTGCAGTCTAAGGGAATCTGATTGAGCACTGATGTACGACCTGCCTACAGCTTGCAGAACTCCTGAATTTTTAAGCTTGTCCATGTCCCTTGCCTTGGGTAGCATTTTGGATTGTTTTTATGAGGCAAGATTCAGCATGGCACATGAGAGATGTGGGCAGGTTCACACCTCTTGGTCAATTTGAAGGGTGTCGATTGAAGGTTGTAGGTATTATCACCATAGATTCCCACTGTGCTTAAGATGGGCCAGAGGGCTGCTTTTCCTGTATTAGCAGGTGCCTTCATTATTCTGTGATAATAATTCACAAAGGCCACCATGTTTGGGCCACTAGTCCAAATTCCAGCCTTATCAGGCAACACTAGAGATGTAGAAGAAGGCTGAAGACTCTTTTGTAAGCCGTCACTTGATATTTGTCCAGGATACCTACTAACTATCACGGGTAGGCTTCTTGGCCATAGATAATAGTTGGTAACAGAGTGATGTTAGAACCTGTCTTATTGGGCCAGGTGATGGGCATTCCAGGGAGTTGTTCAGTTTGCTCACACTAATGATGGTTGCCCCAGATTTTATAGTGACATGCCTCAATTGCTTTTTATGCCCTATTTAAGTGGTGAACCATACACTCAAGTAGTTGTAAGAGTTGGTATACACCCCCATGCTCCACCTGTTTTGGGGGTTTTTGATTGGGTGTTCAAAGACAAGAAATTGGTCTTGGAAACATTTGCTGCAATTTTGTTAGCCATTTTATAATGTTGCAGTGCATTCTTTCTGCAGGCTGATTCTTGAATGGTCCAGGAGGACAATATCGGCAGTGTATTGCAGTATGGGCATCTTGGTTCTAACGATCTTAGGAGAAACAAATTTAGCTTGTTTCAACGCAGCACCCATGTCTGCTGCATAGAGATTAAATAAAAGGGCACAAGCTTTGCTTGTGGCCTTTGTCAGTCATGATCTTCCTAGAGATGGGTCGTGGGTGTTAACTTGATTCTGATCCAGGTGGCATTTTTTAAAGATGTAATGGCTAGAAGCAAGGTGTTCAGGATGCCCCATCCTCAGATCTTTTTACATAGACTGTTCCTGTCTACCCGGTTAAAGGCTGCAGAGTAATCCACAAAACAGGCAAAGAGGAGAAGTTGACTCTTACTTTTTGCCGTATGAGACAGGTAAGAATGTTCAAGTGGAATTATGTCATTAGCTTCTCCAAGCCTTCGAGTACCTTAAGTAAGATGGATGCATAGGCTTGAGCTTCAATGCCCAGGAGAGCAATGAGGCAGTAGTTGGATGGATCCGCCCTGTCACCCTTCTTGTGAATGGGATTCAGGATGGATCCCCTCCAATTCTGTGGAACCTGCAGAGTCAATTGGCAAGTTTGGTAAAGGGGAGCAGTATTACAGTCCACAGCATGAGATCCTTTTTGAAGACTGCTGCAGGTATTCCATTTGGGCCAGGCTCAGATCTTTTTCAGAGTTCTGGAGATGTTTAGCCCCAAAAGTGATGGCTCCTAGTGTAGGATTTCAGGGCTGTTTGTTTGAGGCTCTGAGTTCTGAAGCATTCTCAGCGGTGTACAAATGAGCAATCCATTTGGATTTCAAGACAGTATTAACTCTTGTTGTTACAGGGCACACTTTATTCCTGAGATACCTCCACAGATCACTTTGTCCTGGTTTTCCCATCAGCGAGTACAAATGCAGCTATTCTGCTTCTGTCTGTTCACAACAGCTCAGACCAACTGTTTGTGCTATTTTATGAGGGCTTGTAGTCTTGTAACCAGTTCTACTTTAGTAGAGACCCATGCTATAGACAGATGGAGAGCATGGGTCACCACCACACACACTGTAATTTACTGACCAATGAGTCCCAATTCACCTACTGAGCTTCACCACTTAGAATCTTGAGGTATGTGCCTCTTGTTGATTCCCATGCTTTAAGTTTCTAAACATTAACTGGGTACCATTTGATCCTACTGATTAAGTTGTACATTTCCTCATCCATAGGATCAGTTATCATCCTGAGGTTTTTGAGTTGTTCGGAACTGACTTTATCAGAAGTGACAAGTGCAAGATGGCCGCTCTCTGAAGGAGGTAAGATGTGAAATCTTGCTACTGCATCCAAGATTCTGCCTGTGGTAATCACACAATCCAAGGTGTTACTTAAGATTTTTTTTTTATTTAAACAGAGGCAAATTGTTTCCAATTATATTCTGGATTGAATTCAGAATATGGGCCTGAAAAGAGTTGCTGGCAACTGTCAGTTTCACATCCCATTGCCATGGATCCAGTACCCAGAAATCATTGATTAAAATCACAGCAAATTACGGTTTCATGCATTGTGTTTTCAGACAGGATGGGTTCAAGTTCATCACAAAAGTGAGTCAACCTTACCAGACGTCCTGCGCCAAAGCAGTAAAAATATACACTAACAAGCAGAATCTTCACAAAGGTTTCAACACTACATCCATCATTTTATTTTGTGGTGATGCTATGGGCACCCTAAGTGGCAAGGGTATGCCCAGAAGTGTTTCCCTTGGAGTTTCAATTTCAGAGCACCTACCCTTCCAGAAGAAAAATTCAATTGATTTTGCCTTGCAGGGCAGATATTTGTTGGCATTATTGCTTGGACATGGATGCAAAGCTGTCACACTAGATCATAGGTGCCCTTGGGCCTCTTCAGGCTGCCACCATCTGGAGCCCTTTTGTACTAATCTGCCCATTCACAGCAATTGGGGAGCTCGAAGCGGTCTGAGTCACACAAGTGGGACCTAGGGGTGAGGCTGGGGCAAAGATTAGCCCAAGTTGCAGTTTGCTTAAGATTGATTACTTCTTTCCTACAAAGGCACTTGAACGTCTATAGAGGAAAAGCTTGTTCAATAATGTTCAACCTAGTAAAAAAGAGTTGTGGAATTTAACTTGTTTCCTGTGTGTGAGTAGGACCCTGTATCTGGTATCAGAGATGCTGGTGACATCCGATTTTGCCCCCCAGAAGTTTTCTCACACCTGAGTTTGTAATTCTGCCTTCTTTCTTCAGTTTAAACTTCACTCTTTAGACTCTGTTGGACTGAGGGAAGGACTTTAAAGCAAATGCTTAGCAACCAGCTTACAGATCTTGCAGGACTGTGTACAGTAAGGAGGCCAGAGGATGCAACAAGGTACAGGAGGAGTTAGAAGTAATAGAGTAGGGGAGCTAATGAAGTAGTGCAATCTACACTGAGAATCTTAGCCAGACAGCTTCTACCTTACTCCGGCTCTACCCTAGGGCCAAGGAGCGAACACCACTCACTTACTCCTTTACCTGTACTAATCCCCCAACAGAACTATAAACCTTTCTTCACCCACCTTGTGTCTTCTCCGTTGACTGGTACTGGTTCTTGTGCCCCGAGCAGTGAGCATGATAAGCCAGAAAGAAAGATAAGCAGGACAAGACAGAAAGGAAGACTACATCACAGAGGAGTGAAGGATAGAGCTACTAAGCCCCTCCAAGGGGCATGTTATTGCAAAGTTCGGGTGGCATTAAGATGGCGCTGTGTGTCACAGTTTTGGATTGGGTGTTGCAAGTGGTGTTGTAGCAGACTCCTGGGTCACTTGACTCACTTTGCTCATTTGTCCCAGATCAGGGTCCCAGGGGCTCTGGGCAGGGCCCCTTAGAGGTTAAAAAATGTGGGCTGGTACCCCCCTGTGTTGTATATACACTTCAAAGCCACAACACAGTTAAACAGCTCAGTTAAGTTAAGCAGTTCAGTGCCTGCCAAAAAGCCCTCTATGGCCTATCTTGCTGTGCCCCTCTCTGTGACATCCTGAGGTGCCCTGAGCTCCTTGATTAGCACTGCCTCTCCATTGGCCTCTGATTTCTCTGTATGCTTGTGGCTCAGTGCACAAACCAGCAGCTTGGGCTTAGACTTAGGTTCAGACTCTGGCATCTCAGTCCATGGTCAGTGGCAGTCAAACCGCGGCGTGGGGTTGCCGGATTCTGGCAAATTCAAACCAAGCTAGGAGCCATGACACAGACAGAGCCTAGCTAATGGAGGGGCATGCACAGAAGCACATGTGGTGGGGACCAGTGCTCAGGGCAAGGGCATGGCATTCTGTGTCCCACAAAACACCACCAATAGCACAAAACCAATTAAAGTTTAGGTGTGACTTAATAGGCCTTAATGAGCCATTAACTGGCTTGTTAGGGGGCAGAGCTTATCGCTACCTCATTGATGCCTGAATAGGCTTGTCCTGTACACCCACAGTAGGACTTAATGATCCTGCAATTTCACTCCAGGCAGCTAGGACAGAGGAGGCAGGGTATCAGTGCATTTCAAAGGTATGCCTCTAGAAACTTCTCCCACCTTCCAGAACCAGGGCAGCAAAGTATAAATACTTGTTCTCAGACACCGCCACTTTAGTACACTTCTGGACCTGTGGGTACTCTGCCAGGAAGGACAGCTGTGCTGCTGAAAGGAATGTCACTCTACTTTACTTCTCTGCTGTGCTGACCTGTGCCTGCTGCACTCTTGTGTGGGGGTGAGAAGGACCCAACCTGAATATCTACAACCCAGGTTGACTCTTAGGGACAGCTGACTGGCCTCCTGTTTTCTGAAGTCTCAGGACACTAAACACTTCCAGTCAACCTGCTCCTGCACCTGAACTCTGCCATCTGTAAGTCTACCCTGCCAAGTGGTACAACCCCACCTTTTGAAGTGTGCCTAAAGTGCTCTGCCCTCTGTGGTCCTCACAGGAACCGCCATAATGTCTTGCAAAGCATCACTGTGCAGACCCAGCTCCAGGAATTTAGGGTACTGTGTTCAGTGGGATTAAGTCAGTCCCTGTATCTAGCCTGAACTCTATTGTGGTCGGCCTGAACTCCTAACTTTGTGCTGGTCCAGCATGACCAGGTAACTACATTTGGCAATTTGTGCTTTTATGCACTATTTTCACCTAAACCTTTAAAATTGCATATTTCAGGATCTACTCATTGGATTTTTGTTATTTTGATCTTGCTGCACTCATTTAACTATTCTCTATTTTCTAAGGTATTATGGAGTCTTTTGTGGTGTTTTCACTATGTTACTGTAGTTGAACCATTGCACAAATACTCTGCACCTTGCCTCTTAAGTTAAGCCGGACTACTCTGTGCAAAACTACCAAAGAGTGAGTACAGGTTGATTTAGGGTGTATGTCTGACTTTTTCTGACTAGGAGAGTGGTCCTTACTTGGACAGGGTGCATATCTCTGCCCAATTTCTAACAATGACTTCAACCTCTTTTTGAGTCTTATAAATGAGTTTTCCCTTCAAATTAAAGTCTTCTGCTTAATACTATGCTGATAGATGTGGTAAAATCAGGGGTTCAATAGGAGTTGAGAGTCTTATTCCCAGATCAGCCACTTTATTGGCCGATAACCATTTGCCTTCTATCCTAAGACATTGGAGGGAAATAATAGGCATTAAGAGATCTCAAACAAAGAGTGGTTTCTCTACTGAAGTGGAGGCATCTTGGAGAATAACCATACTGGAAATTGCATTAATGCCCATGTCGGAGGGTTGCATTTTCAGCACCAATATAGGCACTAGAAATATGCACAAAAAAAGAAGTTACATTGTCAGTACCGACACGTTTTGATGCTTTGGAAGATTTTCATTGAGATAACTGCATGTAAAAAAATGAGTGTTCTACATGGCAAGGCTGAGACCTTGTCATGCAGTACACTTGCATTTGTCTTCTTGGGGTCAGCCAGAGTAATTTGCTCAACCCTCTGCTCAACTTTTTGATAGCTATGGCAAAGAGCAGCAAGGTTTAGCAAATGAACACTGTGTAGAGCATTTCACAACACCCAACAATAAAACAATAATGTTACCAAGCAAGAAAGAGATAAGACAACAATTTATAAAAATAGAGCTTATTTTCTAAAAGTTTGATACACTGAGTTCTGTGACTCTGACCCAATTTAGGTAGCCAAATCCAATGGGATAGAGGTCTAGGAGTCTACAAAGGAAACCTTGGACAGCTACCTGGTCACCAGAACACCTTTAAGGCAAGTTCCAAACATTAAAGGACAACTGCTTTTGATTTCTATGGAGTGGCCTGATGTTGAGCAATGCAGGGTTAAGGATGCTCAATGGATGCTCCAGATGCTGTGTGGTCCATGAGGGTGAAATCTGAAGAATTTCTTGATCCACAGGTGAGTGGAGGTGACTCCAGCCAGGGATCTCTGTGTCCCACAAAGTTCTCTATGCAGGGGTCAAAGGGCTGCCAATGCAGACTTTTCCCTCTTGCAACAAAGTGGTTATGTTGACAACATTTGGTGAGGGCTAGTGTCCCTTGGGGGAATGAATCCAGCCACAAACAACACCCACGGGTCCAGCAGACTCGAGTGGAAATTGCCTGTCGACGTACCTGGCATCTGGTAGCAGCAAAACAGCTGCAGTGGCTACCCGTCCGGGGGGGAAGGGGGGTCAACTGACCATTGGAGTCTCAGTTTCAAATTGGGGCAAGGAATCAACTTTTCCAGAGCCAGACACACCGATCAAGGTCCAAACTCCACTAGTCCAAAGTGGAGCAGGTGCACTTTCTCTGGCATAACAGCGTCTCTTTGTGCACTTCTAACTGGTGTAGAGTTGTCTTCTTCTAATCCTTGGTCCAAAACCATTGAGTACTGAATTCTCTGGTGCAAGGGGTACCCATTATATCCCAGTAAGGTGCCCAAGGGGACAACACTGTTACTAGCAAATGGGCTAATAGGTGCCCTCCTACCTAGTGACATAGGCCCAATGATGGATGTCATCTGGCTATACTAGAGTATTTCTTGTACACCACAACCAACATAGCTGAAGTCTTCTTTGATTGTGAGGCCTTCAGTAGCTACTCCTGGGGGTGTGGCTAGCATGGGCAGCACTCCCATGGAAAACTGTTTCTAAAACTGTTTTTCCCTACTTTTGCCCTGGTTGCAGCCTGTCTAGGGGAAACTAAGAGCTTCTTGCCGTTCATCACCGTTTGATGCTTGCCTTTTGGGCTGACTCTCTTGGTAGCCCATCCTGTGAGTGGGGGTCGCACCTCCAGTGAGGCAACAGCCTTTGTTCTCAGCCCGAGAGTCATTTACATGTCTCCCAAGGGTGCAGAAACCTGTCTCAGTCCCTGTGCCTCTCTAAAGCCACTGGAACCACTGGGTCAAAGTATGTCAATTTTCACAAAAGTGGGCAACATTAAATTGGACATAAATATTGACTGCACCATATAGTTACCCTTGATGTTCCGTTTAAGTTGATACCTTACATGACAGGGTAGCCCCTATCAAAAGTTAGATGCATTGGATTGCTAACTATTAACTCTTCAATTATCTTATAAGGTTATGTAAATGTCCTTAGCAAACACTGACACCAGGCAGAAAAACACATGTTCATCTTAACACTATATAGATCCTTGCCATAGGGCTTCATAGTTCTGCCTTAGAAGAGACTTACACACACAATTTAGGGAACTAGTGAACTTTGATATTACTGTGCGCACAGACACTTTGTTGAACCTAGCCCTTTTTGCAAGGTTATCCCCAAACTTTTTACCTATTTTTTTCTGACCTGTTTTTGTTGGCTTTAGGACTCTGGGCACTGTACCACTGTTAACAAGTGCTAAAGTGCATATGCTCTCTTTCTAACGTGTACCTGTTATTGGCTTCTTCATGATTAGCCTATTTGATTTAGTAGCAAATTCCTTGTACAATTGACAGTGTGTGCCTAGGGCCTGCTAGTAGCCCTGAAAACATGTTTCAGGCTTGCCATTGCAGTGTCTGTGTGCAGTTTTAAATTGATGTGTCAACCAGGCAAGTGCACCCATTTGCCAAGTTCAAGCCTTCCCTTTTATTACCTACAAGTCATCCCTGAGGTAGGTTCATGGCAGAGCAATGGGAAGGGTGCAGTGTATTTAAAAGGTAGGGCATGTACTGGTGTATTTTACAAGTCCTGATAGTGAAATACTGCTAATTTAGTTTTTCACTATTGGAAGACCTGTCTTTCTGTAGGAGGCTGGCCTGGTTTACATTAGTTACCCTAGGTACTTACACCTTATATCAGGTCCAGTTATCCCTTATTAGTTAAATATAGACAGTGTTCTAGCAACTTAAACTGTCTAGCGGTAGCTGTAGCAGAGCAGCTTAGGCTGAACTAGGAGACATGCAAAGCTCCTGCAATGCCACTATAGTTACACAGTACTTATACACAATAAAATAAAATACTCAGTGTTACCAAAAATAAAGGTACTTTATTTTAGTGAGGCAAGGCCAAAAATATCTTAGAGGCAATAATCCTTCTGGGGGTAAGTATGATACACAATATATACACTAGAGACCAAAATCAGATGAGTAAATAGTCACAGAATAGTGCGAACAATAGAAAATACAATAGAATTCAATAGGATGTAATAGGCTTAGGGACAACACAAACTGTTAGAAATGGGGTCTTTGGTTGACAGTCAGGTTACCCCCTGTTCAACCAAGGACCCTCACTCTAGTCAGGGTAAAAGAGAATCACCCTCAGCTAACCCCTGCTTATTCGCTTGGTAGCTTGGCAGAGCAGTAGGCTTAACTTCAGAGTGCTAGGTGTAAAGTATTTGTACCAACACACACAGTAACTTAATGAAAACACTACAAAATGACACAACTCCAGTTTAGAAAAATAGGAAATATATATCTAAACAAAACAAGACCAAAACAACTAAAATCCGAAATACACAAGTCAAGTTATGAATTTGTAAATATTAAAAAAAAAAATTGCTCTTAGAAACTCAAAATGCTTCGATGAGGTGTTAACACGGCATCGTGACGGAGTCGTTCCAAACAACCCGACACCAGCAGTGCCGTACACGGAGTCGTGTAGACCCCCAGGTACAGTGCCTTGGTGAAGAAATGAAAACGAGCCGATGCACGAAGTCGGGGATTGCGGCGTCTGTGCGAAATGTAGAATCCGCGCACTTTGAGTGGCATCGGTCACGACGTGGTGCGGCGACTTCCACAGAGTCGTGGACTTCAGCAGGGCTGCAGCGGCATCGGGCCTGTGAAGGTCATCGCGTTCCAGCGAAGATCACTGAGTCGGTTGCAGGTGGCGTCACCGGATTCAGCAGCGGCATCGGTCCAAAGTCGTCCGAAGTCGATTTCCTTGGATTTCCACAAGCTTTCCTTTCAAGGGCCCATGGACTGGATAGGGCACCACTTGTCAGAGCAGGAGTCTCTCCAGATACCCCAGGTGCTGGCAGAGAGAAGGCTTTGCTGTCCCTGAGACTTCAAACAACAGGAGGCAAGCTCTAAATCAAGCCCTTGGAGATTTCTTCACAAGATGGAAGGCACACAAAGTCCAGTCTTTGCTCTCTTACTCTGACAGAAGCAGCAACTGCAGGATAGCTCCACAAAGCGCAGTCACAGGCAGGGCAGCACTTCTCCTCAGCTCTTCTCTAGGCAGAGGTTCCTCTTGTTTCCAGAAGTGTCCTAAAGTCAGTGGTTTTGGGTGCCCTTCTTTCTCCTTTGAATAGGTGGTTGAATAACAGATCAAGTGATATTCAATTTACTATTAAATACAGTTCCTTTGAAATTGACTTCTTGGATCTGACCATTAAAGTGGAAGAACAACATCTATATACTACTTTGTATAGAAAACAAAGTGAGAAAAATTCTTTATTACAGTATTCAAGCCATCATCCACAAAATTTGTGAGATAACTTACCTTTTGGCCAATTCCTCCGAATTCGTAGGAATTGTTCTCGAAAACAGGATTATTTTTGGGAATCGGATAATTTGGTAAATCGTTTGCTAACACGTGGGTATCCGAGAAGCCTAGATAAAAAGGCACGTAAAAGGGCATGGTTTTGCCATCGTGAGAATCTTTTGACCCCTAAACAGAGTCCCGATAATGAAAAGGAGAGATTAATTTGTGTTACGACCTATTGTACTAGAAGCATAGAAATAGGAAATATCATTAATCAGTATTGGAAGATGATTTCCGATGATCTTGAGATGAGGATCCACCTATGCATGCATTCAAGAGGGGTAAAAATATTAAGGATTGGGTGGTGAGTTCTTTTTTATCTGAACCCACAAAACCCTCGCTGATATCAAAGTTGAATTTACCAAGAATTGTGGGTCACTATAAATGTTGATTTTGTAAGGCGTGTTTACAATTTATGGAGATAAAAACGTTCTGTTATAAAAATGTTTCTGTGACTTTAAAAGAGCATACGTATTGCAATAGTAGCAATGTAATTTACATTATCAAATGCCCCTGCAAACTGTTATATGTGGGTCAGACTAAACAGAAAGTTAAGGCACGTATTGTGCAACATTGCAGCCGGATTAGGTGCAAAACACCTGGAGCACCTTTGGTGGACCACTTTACTGCATTGAATCATCCGGCCGATTCTTTACGATGAACGGTGATTGAGAAAATCAATCACAATTCTTGAGGGGTGATTTAATAAGGGCTTTGAACCTAAGAGAATGTAAATGGATCCATTATTTAAACTCAGTGGAAAATGGTTTGAATGAATATGCGGAAATCGCTAGTCAAACAGCTAATTTGGCTAATGGTTGAATCCACTAGAAAGTATAATTAAGTTTGGAGAATATTATCCTGGAATAGGGGTTTGGTTGAGTAGGATATTATAATTTTCATGATATTTGAGAAGGAGTGTATTCTGATATGAATGAAGATACATCCCCATAGATACTAACTGGACATTTCCATATAGCTGTTGGGACCGTTTGATTTTATTATATTAGCCTGGAACAGTATATATTTTCTCAAATATTGTCTTGTGACTAGCTATGCTCCATCAAAATATTGCAAAATATGTTGACAGATTTTGATCGAGAATATGATCTGGGAAGAATATGGCTGTGAGTGTGTTTTGTTATGCAAATATTACTTTCACACATAATATTTCCATATGATTGTCTAAGGTTTTGTAATAACAATGGAAACATCATGGTGGTCATTACAACCCTGGCGGTCAGTGTTCAAGCGGCGGTAAAACCACAAACAGGCCGGCGGAAAAAAAATTGAACCACAACCGTGGCGGAAACTGCCAACAAGACAGCCACTTTAACACTCAGACCGCTACGGTGGTACAAACAAACAGCTTGGCGGTCACCGCCAACAGACAGGCAGAGGACAATGCACCGCCTACATTTTCACAACCTACCAATCCATCACCTTTTCCGGGGCGCATTCACCGCGGACAAAAACACGGCGGAAACAGGACTTCGAAGGGAAAACGCTCACCTCTACACACCCTACGAGGAATCCGGACGCCATGGAACTCGTGTCCAGATCCTGCCAGCCCTTATCTTCTTGCTCCTCTACCAGGAGCACGAATGCCGGCGGCGAAGACAACGGTGAGTACTGCACCTATGACACAGGGGAGGGGGGAGGGAAAAAACAGGGACACACACACCCCCACCCTCACCCACGACAACACACACACTAATACAGCATGATACATTACAGTTACACCCTGCAACCCCCCCGGAAGAATGCAAAGACCAAAGAAAATGAGTGTAACCATTGTAATACATTAAAATCCAGTACGCAAATATATATATATATATATATATACACTATAAACAAAATGTACACCAAGAATAGTAGACCAGGCAGTGCCCCATTGAAGTCCGTGGAACACTGGGCCCACACGGTATGGGCGAGGCCCACACTCAATCCCCGAACATGACGGAGAGAACACTGCAGGGGCATCAGATAGCAATAAAACAGGCACCTCAGGGGGAAGGGAAAGGGGGGGGCACCTCAGCCTGTTGAGTGCACAATGCAAAATCCACGAGGGGGCCACATGCCCACTGTTCCATCCTGGGGAGTGCAAAGCAACAGTCTCTCAAGTCTCTACAGTGGGTGGTTTGCCCACTGTTCAATCCTGGGGAGTGCAAAGCCACAGTCTCTCAAGTCTCTACAGTGGGTGGTTTGCCCACGGTTCCATCCTGGGGAGTGCAAAGCCACAGTCTCTCAAGTCTCTACAGTGGGTGGTTTGCCCACTGTTCCATCCTGGGGAGTGCAAAACCAGAGTATCTCAAGCCTGTACAGTGGGTGGTTTACCCACTGTTCAATCCTGGGGAGTGCAAAGCCACAGTCTCTCAAGTCTCTACAGTGGGTGGTTTGCCCACTGTTCCATCCTGGTGAGTGCAAAGCCACAGTCTATCAAGTGAATGCCTTTCTCCACTGGTTCTGGAGGGGGCTTTGTGCCCGGAGTGCTTCATCCTGCCAAGGACAGGGGTAGTGGATGTGATACTCCACTGGTTCTGGAGCGGGCTGGGTGCCCAGAGTGCTTTATCCTGCCAAGGACCGAGGTAGTGGATGTGATACTCCACTGGTTCTGGAGGGGGCTTTGTGCCCAGAGTGCTTCATCCTGGCAAGGACAGAGGTAGTGGATGTGATACTCCACTGGTTCTGGAGGGGGCTTTGTGCCCAGAGTGCTTCATCCTGCCAAGGACAGAAGTAATGGATGCCTTTCTCCACTGGTTCTGGAGGGGGCTTGGTGCCCAGTGCGCTTCATCCTGCCAAGGACAGAGGTAGTGGATGTGATACTCCACTGATTCTGGAGGGGGCTTTGTGCCCAGAGTGCTTCATCCTGCTAAGGACAGGGGTAGTGGATGTAATACTCCACTGGGTCTGGTGGGGGCTTGGTGCCCAGAGTGCTTCATTCTGCCAAGGACAGAGGTAGTGGATGTGATACTCCACTGGTTCTGGAGAGGGCTTTGTGCCCAGAGTGCTTCATCCTGCCAAGGACAGAGGTAATGGATGTGATACTCCACTGGTTCTGGAGGGGGCTTTGTGCCCAGAGTGCTTCATCCTGCCAAGGACAGAAGTAGAGGATGCCTTTCTCCACTGATTCTGGAGGGGGCTTGGTGCCCAGAGTGCTTCATCCTGCCAAGGACAGAGATAGTGGATGTGATACTCCACTGGTTCTGGAGGGGGCTTTGTGCCCAGAGTGCTTCATCCTGCCAAGGACAGAGGTAGTGGATGCCTTTCTCCACTGGTTCTGGAGGGGGCTTGGTGCCCAGAGTGCTTCATCCTGCCAAGGACAGAGGTAGTGGATGCCTTTATCCACTGGTTCTGGAGGGGGCTTGGTGCCAAGAGTGCTTCATCCTGCCAAGGACAGAGGAAGAGGATGTGATGCTCCACTGGTTCTGGAGGGGGCTTTGTGCCCAAAGTGATTCATCCTGCCAAGGACAGAGGTAGTGGATGTGATACTCCACTGGTTCTGGAGGGGGCTTGGTGCCCAGAGTGCTTCATGCTGCCAAGGACAGAGGTAGTGGATGTGATACTCCACTGGGTCTGGAGGGGGCTTTGTGCCCAGAGTGCTTCATCCTGCCAAGGACAGAGGTAATGGATGTGATACTCCACTGATTCTGGAGGGGGCTTTGTGCCCAGAGTGCTTCATCCTGCCAAGGACAGAAGTAGTGGATGCCTTTCTCCACTGGTTCTGGAGGGGGCTTGGTGCCCAGCGTGCTTCATCCTGCCAAGGACAGAGGTAGTGGATGTGATACTCCACTGGTTCTGGAGGGGGCTTTGTGCCCAGAGTGCTTCATCCTGCCAAGGACAGGGGTAGTGGATGTGATACTCTACTGGGTCTGGAGGGGGCTTGGTGTCCAGAGTGCTTCATCCTGCCAAGGACAGAGGTAGTGGATGTGATACTCCACTGGTTCTGGAGAGGGCTTTGTACCCAGAGTGCTTCATCCTGCCAAGGACAGAGGTAATGGATGTGATACTCCACTGGTTCTGGAGGGGGCTTTGTGCCCAAAGTGCTTCATCCTGCCAAGGACAGAAGTAGTGGATTCCTTTCTCCACTGGTTCTGGAGGGGGCTTGGTGCCCAGAGTGCTTCATCCTGCCAAGGACAGAGGTAGTGGATGTGATACTCCACTGGTTCTGGAGGGGGCTTTGTGCCCAGAGTGCTTCATCCTGCCAAGGACAGAGGTAGTGGATGCCTTTCTCCACTGGTTCTGGAGGGGGCTTTGTGCCCAAAGTGATTCATCCTGCCAACGACAGAGGTAGTGGATGAGAGACTCCACTGATTCTGGAGGGGGCTTGGTGCCCAGAGTGCTTCATCCTGCTCGTGACGGACTCAGTAGCGTCAGTGCCCTTGGCGCTCATGGGCCAGCGGTGCTTGTTGTGGTGGTGCCCTGTTCAGCGGTGCTTGTTGCGGCGGTGCCCTGTTCAGCGGTGGTTGTGGTTTCGGTGTCCTGTTCAGCGGTGCGTGTGGCGGTGGTGCCCTGTTCAGCGGTGCTTGTGGCGCCGGTGCCCTGTTCAGCGGTGCTTGTGGAGACGGGGTCCTTTGCAATGACTCAGCTGATGGCGGTCCTGTCTGGCCCAGCGGGGCTGGTGCTGGTGGTCCTTCATGGCCCAGTGGGGCTGGTGCTGGCAGTCCTGTCTGGCCCAGCGGGGCTGGTGCTGGCGGACCTGTCTGGCCCAGCAGGGCTGGTGCTGGCGGTCCTGTCTGGCCCAGCTGGGCTGGTGCTGGCGGTGGCCTCCTGGGCAGCAGGGATGATGGCGTTAGCCTCCTGGGCAGCAGGGCTGGTGGCGGTGTCCTCCTGGGCAGCAGGGCTGGTGGCGATGGCCTCCTCGGCAGCGGGGATGATGGCGGTCGCATCCTGGGCAGCTGGGCTGGTGCTGGCGGTGGCCTCCTGGGCAGGGGGGATGATGGCAGTCTTCTCCGCCATGCTGCTCTTCCCAGACTTGCTGACTTTCTTGTGGCGCTTCCCCACCTTGGAAGGTGTTGCAGATGACTCCACACTCCCACCTGTACCCCTGGGAGCAGCTTTGGTGGCTGGAGGCTTCTCCTCTCCCGCCGGGCACTGGCCAATTTTTGATGCTTCACAGGTGGGGGACTGTCTGTGCTGTGGCTCCGTGACACACTGGCTGCCCTGGTGGCCGGTGCACTTCAGATTCCGGTGACTACAGGCACCACTGGTCCCAGAGATGTTGTGGCTGAGGTGCTAGGTTGGGACCTGGAGAGTCGGGCCCTAGGAGACGGACGGGTGGGGGAGGTGAGGGAAAGAGGTCAAGGTTGGACAGGAAAAGTTTCTTGGGAACACTGGGACTGGAGGGGGTTTGGGAGTGGAGGAAGAGTTTGTAGTTGTAGGAGGTGTTTGTTTGGTGTCTTTGGGTGAAGGTGCATGCGCTGGAGGCTGTCGTGAGGTAGATGCCTGTTGGGTGGGTGTGTGCCTGTGTTTGTGTATCTTGGGAGGTGGCGTCACAGACACACTGGGAGAGGACACAGGGGACTTGTGAATGGCAGTGGGGGTGGTGACTGCACGTGATCGGGATGTGGTTGTGGGTGTGCTGGTGATGGAAGTAGTGGCTGTAGATGTAGTGCACTCAGGTGTGAGTGTAGACAAGACTGGGACGGAGGAGGGAGACGAGGAGGAGGAGGACACAGTGGAGGCAGTGGACGTTGGTGTGTCTGCATGTGTGTGATGCTTGCGTGAATGCCTGTGGGATGTGTGGTGCTTATGTATGCCTGAGCTTCCCTTGGGTGTTGACGTGTGTGCATGTTGGTCTGTAGGTGTGCATGGGATAGGCTGAGGTACAGGGGATTGGGTCGGGGTGGAGGAAGTTGAAGGGGGGAAGCTGGAGACGGGGACAATGGCTTCCATCAGTGCTGAGGCCAGAGTCAGAAAAACTCGCTGAAGGGCCGCCTGACCAGAACGAATGCCCTACAGGAATACATTGGTTTGTTGCAACTGCCTCTCTACACCCTGGATGGCATTCAAAATGGTAGACTGCCCAACAGTGAGGGACCTGAGGAGGTCAATGGCCTCCGCACTGAGGGCAGCAGGGCTGACTGGGGCAGGGCCTGAGGTGCCTGGGGCGAAGGTGATGCCCACCCTCCTGGGTGAGCGGGCACGGGGCAAAGGCTGAGGGGCTGCTGGGAGGGCGGTGCTGGTAGGGGGGATGGTGGCTGTACCTGTAGATGCGGGGGGCACAGATGTTGCCACCACCACAAGGGAGCTCCCATCAGAGGACGAGTCCGTGTCACTGGTGTCAGCTCCTGTCCCCGCTGTGGAGCTCCCCTCGCCCTCCGTCCCACTGGTGAATTCAGACTCCGTTTTGTCGTCCTCCAGGGCCATGTGGGATGCAGCTCCCTCGTGCTCCGGTGCCACTGCTCCTCCGCCTGATGATGCTAATGCACCCAAGAACAGAGACACCACAAAAAGGGGGGGAAGACAGAAGAAAGACATGTTGAGTGCATGCATCACCGCTACCGTTGGCGGACACGACAGACACAGAAGCCCCCTGCACTACGCCGCGCTCTTGGGCTCCCCTGTTCAATTCCTGGGAAATGGCCTACAAGGCTATGGACGACATCTGCACACATAGATGACACAGGGGCATGACTAAGTGTACCTGGCACTCTACAGTGGTGGGGTGGGGTGACACATGGCTTGCGTTACGGAGGGGCCTTGCCTACGGAACTCGTCCTGGCCTAGGGAAACCCACTCCACTGCGCGCAAAAAGGCAGCAGAATGAGAGTGTACTCACCCCCTTGTGGCTGCTGTGATGCCCTTAAGCGCCCATCCAACTCCGGGTAGGCCACCACCAGGATCCTGAACATCAGGAGGGTCATGGTGCGATGGGCACCCCTCCCACATTGGACGGCCATCCCCAGCTGAGCCTCCACCGTCTTCTTGCTCCAGCTGCGAATGTCCTCCCATCTTTTACGGCAGTGGGTGCTCCGTCTGTGGTAGACCCCCAGGGTCCGGACTTTCTTGGCGATGGCACGCCAAATATCTTTTTTCTGGTGGGCGCTGACCTACAAGAAATGTACAGGGGGAAAAAGAGAAGTTATTGCCAACTGCACTGTCAAAGTGATTGGCCCACATCCCTACCCTTGTCATGTGGCACATGCATTCACCGTCTTTCATGCACGCAGCACTCTCCCCCCTTCCTTTTTACATCCAGCCCTCTCCACACAGGCATAGCCCATACAACATGCTCCCTGTGTACTTACCTGTTTGTCTGGAGGACCGTAGAGTAGCGTGTACTGGGGGAGGACACCATCCACAAGCTTCTCCAACTCCTCCGATGGGAAGGCAGGGGCCCTTTCCCAAGACACACAAGCCATTGTCTCTTCCAGACCGAGGTCACAGCAGCACTTGCAGTGTAGGTCCTCTCCTGTCGAAGATCAGGTATCGAGTGATTGAACAGATAGAAAATGGCGGTCACGTCCGTGGCGGTGCGTAACGTCACCACCGGCGTACATCGTCATTGGCTCCTGGGACCCATAGGGTCCAATGTTAACCAATGCAGCATTGCGCGGCGGTCTTCGACTGCCTACTGCGACGGTGTACAACGCCAGAGCAGTTACCTCACATCCCATTGTCCCACTTTAGAGGTCAGGCAGCCGCCATTTCAGGGGCCCACATGGCTTCATTTCCAACTGTGTCACACATACCTAGGCCTAGACTCAACACACATACAGGCCACCTTTTGTGTATGATTGGTGTTCTGGGTAAATTGTGGGTACATACCTCTCAGTTGTTTGACTCTGTGCTCGCTGTTGTCCTTCATAGGCACCGTCCACTGGGACATGTGAGGAGATGGCGGCATCCTCCGGTGTGCCGACCGTTGGTGGACCTGTCGATAATGGAGGAGCGACATGTGATTATCACATACAGGCTTGACCGTGCCACAATCCAGGAACTGCGTACCCAGTTGGAGCCAGACCTGATGTCAGCAATCCGCCATCCCACAGGAATCCCCCCTCAAGTGCAGGTGCTGTCAGTGCTCCATTTCCTTGCAAGTGGGTCTTTTCAAACAACAGTTGCCATAGCATCAGGAATGTCCCAGCCTATGTTTTCAAACATATTGTCCAGAGTGTTGTCTGCCCTTCTGAAACACATGCGGAGCTACATCGTTTTCCCTCTGGTGGAGGATTTGCCTACAGTGAAAGGGGATTTAAATGCCCTGGGACATATCCCCAACATCATAGGTGCCATTGATGGGACCCATGTGGCTTTGGTCCCTCCCCACAGGAGTGAACAGGTGTACAGAAACTGGAAGAGTTATCATTCTATGAATGTACAGATGTTCTGTTTGGTAGACCAGTACATCCCCATGTGATTGCCAAGTTCCCTGGCTCAGTGCATGACGCCTACATCCTGCGGAATAGCAGCATCCCTTATGTGATGGGTCAACTCCAGAGGCACCGTGTGTGGCTATTAGGTGAGCACCTGGAGGCAAGTCAGTGGGAATGGTTGTCTGAGTCTGGGGATATCCCTCCAGGTTAGTGCGTGTCTAACAGTTGTCCCTCACCATTTGCAGGTGACTCTGGTTACCCCAACCGGTCATGGCTACTGACCCCAGTAAGGAATCCCAGGACAAGGGCAGAGGAACGCTACAATGAGGCCTATGGGCGAACTAGGAGGGTGATCGAGCGGACCTTCGTCCTTCTGAAGGCCAGGTTCCGGTGCCTCCATATGACAGGTGGATCCCTATTCTACTCACCAAAGAAGGTGTGCCAGATCATCGTGGCCTGCTGCATGCTTCATAACTTGGCTTTGCGACAACAGGTGCCTTTTCTGCAAGAGGATGGTCCAGATGGCGGTGTTGTTGCAGCTGTGGAGCCTGTGGACTGTGAAGATGAGGAAGCAGAGGAAGAAGACATGAACAACAGGGACTCAGTGATCCAGCAATATTTCCAGTGAGACACAGGTAAGAGTACAGACCTGCCTACTACATGTACTTTAACACTACTACCTGTCTACTGTGTGTCGTTTTCACCCAGTGTATGGTCTCTGAGTTGTCACTTTCCCTTACGATTTCACAGATGTGGGTCCCACTGTGTGACATCTGCTTAGATTCCTCATGGACTAGAGCCCTGTGACATAGGTATGTTGACATTACAATTGAAAGAGCATTTTGTCACTGTAATTGCTAATACACTATTTCGAAATCACAGACAGACTCCAGATTGTTTTGTGCTTTAAGTGTGTTTATTTAAGTGCTCAATATTGGAGGGGGTAGTGAAATGGTGAGGGGTGATGGCGGAGGAATGTCCATGGCAGAGTCCAGTCTATTAGTCTCACAGGTGCATTGCCCAAATGGGCATACGAAGTGGAGCTGGGGCAGTTTAAGTATGAACAGGGTGACAAAGTGGGGCAGTAGGATGACAATCAGGGTGGTCTCATTTCTTGGCGGGGGTCTTGGCACCGTGCTCTGTCTTTGTCCTGGATCTCAGGGACCATTTGCAGGGTGGTTCTCCCTCTGCAGGGGGTGGGGTGCTGTTGTGGTGGTCCTGTGGCGGGGCGTCCTGTCCACTAGCGCCGGCAGAGGTGGTGGGCAGTTCAGCGTCCATGCTAGTGTCAGGGCCCCTTGTAGTGCCACAGTGCCCCTCCTGGTGTTGAATACTTCCTTCAGCACCCCTACGATGGTGCCCAGGGTGGAGCTGATGGTTCTGAGTTCCTCCCTGAAACCCATATACTGTTCCTCCTGCAGGCGCTGGGTCTCCTGAAACTTGGCCAGTACCGTTGCCATTGTCACCTGGGAGTGGTGGTAGGCTCCCTTGATGGAGGAGAGGGCCTCGTGGACAGTGGGTTCCCTTGGCCTGTACTCCCCCTGTCGCACAGCAGCCCTCCCAGTTCCCCTGTGTTCCTGGGCCTCTGTCCCCTGGACCGTGTGCCCACTACCCCTGCCCCCGAGTCCCTGTTGTTGTTGGGGTGGTGGGTTATCCTGGGTTCCCTGTAGTGGTGGACACACTGCTGATTGACGTGTCCTGGGGACGAAGGTATGGGCCCGCTGGGTGGATGCTGTGCTGGTGTTTCCAGAGGGGGGAAGGTCTCTGGTGGCCTGTGACTGGGTGAGGGGATCCAACTGTCCCGAGGTCCCCGATGGGCCGGGCTGGTCATCTAGATCCAGTTGGAGAGAGCTGCTGTCATCACGGTGGGCCTCTTCTGTTGGTGGTGTGACATGTGTGGACCCTCCTGTCCGGTGATGTTGGGTAGGGGTTCTGCAGGGGTATAAAAGGATGGTTATTACATCTGTGTGTGTCATGGTGTGAAATGGGTGGGTGACCGTGTACCTCAGTGCTTTCATTCCTGTGTGGGACCTTGTGTGATGATGGTTCAGGAGGTTGTATGGGTATATGCAGTGGACATGCTTTAGTGATGGGTGTCCATGCTTTGTTGTTGCATGCAGGGCTTGGTGTTGGGATGGGTGGTTTGTGATGTTGGGACATATGTGAGGAGTTGGGGTCCTGGGGGTAAGGGTGGGGGTAAGTGATAGCATGCAGGTAGGGTGGGGGATGTAATAATTAAGATTTATCTTACCACAGTCCATTCCTCCACCTACTCCTGCAAGGCCCTCAGAATGCAGAATCACAAAGACCTGCTCCTCCCATGTTGTTAGTTGTGGGGGTGAGGTGGGGGTCTGCCGCCAGTCCGTTGAACCACCAGGTGGTGTCTTGAGACCACGGAACGCACCTTCCCCCATAGGTCGTTCCACCTCTTCCTGATGTCCTCCCAATTTCTTGGGTGCTGTCCCACTACGTTGACCCTGTCCACTATGCTTCACCATAGCTCCATCTTCCTTGCAATTGAGGTGTGCTGCACCTGTGCTCCGAATAGCTGTGGCTCTACCCGGACGATTTCCTCCACCATGACCCTGAGCTCCTCCTCCTCCTGGGGTGTCTTTGCCGTGCCATGGGGTGGTGTAGGTGATGTGTGGGGTGGAGTGTGTGGTGATAAGTGTGCTGATATGTAGTGGTGTGTTGTGTGAGGTGCGTGGATGTTCTGTGGGTGATGGTGTTGTGTGCCTGTGGATGCTGTTGTTCTTGCTGGTGCTGTCTCTCTCTGGCCTTTTTTCTGAATTTTTGGTCGTGGGGGTTTGTGGGTGATGTGGGTGTGTGTTTTATATTGTAATGGGTGTGTGGGAGTGGTGTGTGTATGTGTATCAGGTGTGTGTATTTCGAATTGTCCAATGTGGTAGTGTTTTGTATGTGTGTGTGTATTTTGAGCGCAGCGGTGTGTACCACCAATGGAATACCGCGGTTGAAAGACTGCCGCGTGGATTCGTGTGTCGTGATAGTGTGGGCATATTCCTGTTGGCGTGACGGTGGAGGTTTTGTTTTCGCCAGTTTATCACTGACCTTTGGTGTTGAGGACTTGTGTGGGTGTCTGAATTTTGGCAGATTCCGAAATGTGGGTCATGATAGCTGTGGCGGAAATCCGCGGCGGTGTGTTGGCGGTCTTCTGCACGGCGGTAAGTGGCTTTTACCGCCAATGTTGTTATGACCACCTATATGCCCTACCTTAACCATACACTGCACCCTTCCCTTGGGGCTACCTAGGGCCTACCTTCGGTGTGCCTTACATGTAAGAAAAGGGAAGGTTTAGGCCAGGCAAGTGGGTACATTTGCCAAGTCGAATTTACAGTTAAAACTGCACACACCTACAGTGCAGTGGCAGGTCTGAGACATGATTACAGAGCTACTTATGTGGGTGGCACAACCAGTGCTGCAGGCCCACTAGTAGCATTTGGTTTACAGGCCCTGGTACCTCTAGTGCACTTTACTAGGGACTTACTAGTAAATCAAATATGCCAATCATGAATAAACCAATTACATACTATTTACACAGAGAACATATGCACTTTAGCACTGGTTAGCAGTGGTAAAGTACTCAGAGTTCAAAAGCCAACAGCAACAGGTCAGAAAAAATCGGAGGCAGGAGGCAAAAAGATTGGGGATGACCCTGTATAAGCAAAAAAGTCCAACACAAACCATATACTAAGAAAGTGGAATGCGAAACACAAATTACCCCCTAGGCAAGTGTAGTGTGTAGAGGGTCGCTGGGAGAGTAAGATAGCCACAAAGATGATTAAAATAACCCACCTCAGAGCCCAGGAAAGTGGGAGTAAAGTACTGCAAGTTTCCTCAGGACACACTACAAGTCGTGATAAGAGTTATTGCAAGAACCAAGCAAGACTGCAAGCAACAAATGGTGGATTGCTGGACCTGAAGACCTGTGAAGAGAGGAGACCAAGTACAGAAGTCACAGAAGATTCCAGGAAAGACATGAGCCACTGCCAACCTAGAACCTGTGCAAACGAGGATTCTCTGGTTAGAAGAAGTCTGTAGAAGAGCACCAAAGAAGATGGCTGCGGATTTCTGCATGATGCAAGAGATGTCCCACGTCGAAATGTTGGATGCAGGCAAGTCAAAGCGCAGGATTCGTTCACAAGCCTTGGTACAAGCAATGTCACGGTTCGCGTCAAAATGGTGCTGCATGGACCCAGGAGGGACCTGGGGGCCTCAACTCAGACTGAGGAGGCAGCGGGGACTCCCAACACTGGAGGGAACCCACAGATGACCAGGTAGCACCCACGGGTGTCCCAGGACATGGGAACAAAGAAGGTGCAAATTGCAGTTGGTGCAGCACTACAAAAGAAGAAAGAAGGTCCCACGCCGCGGGAGAACAACTTAGCGCATTGTGCATTGCAGGATGGAGTGCTGGGGACCTGGGTCACGCTGTGCATAAAGGATGCAGCAAATAGTGCACAGAGACACCAGGAGCTAGAGATGACGTGGTGCACATGGGTACTGTCGCAAACTGGGAAGGCAAGCTCTTACCTCTGCCAAATTGGCACAGCTGGACCTTAGGACAGTCTGGGTCTAAGGGGTCCACCACCTGTGTTTCCAAGGAGCACGTCACTGGGAGAGAAGCCCCAGAGAACCGGTCGTCATCTTTGAAGGTGCGTGCTGGAGCAGGGCAGTGACTCCATCACTCCACGGAGATTCCTTTGGTTTTTCTGGTGCAGAGTGAAGACAGAGAGTCCTCAAAGCATGCACACCTTGGAAACTGTTGCAGTTGCTGGAGCTGAAGTTGCATGGTCACAGTAGCCTTTCTGGATACTTTGTTGCAGTTACAGCGGTTCCTGGAGCAGTCTGCGGTTGATCTGATGGTATGCACCTATCAGAAGGGGTCTCTGACGTCACCTGCTGGCACTGCCACTCAGAGATCCCCAGAGTGTCCCCACCCCTTGGAAAACAAGAGGGCTAACACCAGAGACACACTGGAGGAGCACTGGGCACCACCCCTGGAGTGCTGATAGACAGAGGAGTGGTCACTCCCCTTTCTTTTGTCCAGTTTCGTGCCAGAGAAGGGACTGGGGGTCCCTGAACTGGTGTAGACTGGCGTATGCAAGGAGGGCACCATCTTTGCCCTTCAAAGCATTTTCAAATGTTCTAGGAGGCTACCCATCCCAAGCCTGTAACACCTTTTTCCAAGGGAGAGGGTGTAACACCTTCCTCCCAAAGGAAATGCTTTGTTCTGCCTTACTCGGACTGAGCTGCTAAGACCCCAGGAGGTCAGAACTCTGTCTGTGAGGTGGAAGCAGCTGTAGCTGCAGTGCATGCCTCAGAGAGCTGGTTTGGCAGTACTGGGTGACCATGGTGGAGACCCCAGGATGCATGGGATTGGCCCCCCAATACGGAATTGGAATGGGGGGACAAGTCCATGATCTTAGACACCTTACATAGCCATATTTTGGGGTTATCATTGTGAAGCTACATAGGTATTGACCTATATGTAGTGCAAGCGTGTAATTGTATCCCCGGTCTCGCGAAGTCCGGGGAATTGGCCATGGGCAGTGTGGGGGCAACTTTGTTAGTATAAGGATGCCCTCACACTTATTAACTTTGCACCTAGCGTTCAGTAAATGAAGGTTAGACATATAGGTGACTTATAAGTTACTTAAGTACAGTTAAAATGGCTGTGAAATAGTGTGTGCACTTTTTCACAGAGGCTTCAGTGGCAGTCTTGTGAAAGGGTTTGTCTGAGCTCCTCATGGGTAGCAAAGGAAATTCTGCAGCCCATAAGGATCTCTTGGAACCCCAGTGCCCTGGGTACCTAGGTACCATTTACTAGCGACTTATAAGGGGGGTCCAGTGTGCCAATTGGAATTGGAATATGAAGTCACTAAACTATAGTGACTAATTTGGAAGCAGAGAGAGCATAAGCACTGAAGTTCTGGTTAGCAGAACTTCAGTGGCACAGTTAAGCGCTACTGACAACACACACATAGGCCACAAACTATGAGCACTGGGGTCCTGGCTAGCAGGATCCCAGTGAGACAGTAAAAACACAATGACCCACACTCACAAACAGGCCAAAAGTGGGGGTAACCATGCTAGAAAGAGGCTACTTTCTCACACTCTTCCATGGGTAACATGAGGATTGCCTTGAAATGTCTTTTAAGTGTAATTTCCCATTGGGAGCAAATAGTGAAATGGAGCTTGCGGTCTCCGAACTCACCGTTTAAAAATCTATCTTTTGGTAAAGTTGGTATTTGAATTGAAAGTTTGAAAACACCACTTTTAGTAAGTGGGCCTGTTCTTGCTCAACCATTCTGTGCCTCTGTCTGTCTGCTGAATGCACGTCTGGGTCATGATGACAGTTAGGCTGTTTGTGAACTCACTATACACAGTCACACAAAGGGAGCTGAGGTGTGCCCTGAATATCACTAGGCTGATGGGTCTTCCTGAGCTAGAGTGGTGGGAGAAGCCAACACTTGTACCTGAATAGGACTGTGCCTGTTCTCACATAAAGACGTCCCCAACCCCCTAGGGTGTGCCTGGGATCAAGGCAAGGTTGTATGCACTACAAAGACTTCTCTTTGAAGTTTCCCTACTTTAAGGACAGAAATAGGTATAAGTACTGGACCTCTGACACCACATAGTTAGAAAGGTTCTGGACTGAGGAATTTCTGCGAGGAAGAAGAGCTGGATGCTGTAAAGGGACTGTCATTCTGCCTGTTGCTTTGTTGTGCTTGCCTGCTACTTGCTACTTCTGTCTGGGAGTGAATGAACTGGATATGACTTTCTTCACCCTGCTTCCAAACATTCTCCAATGGCTTGGACTGAGCTTGCCTCCTGTTAAAAAGTCTCAGGGACTTCAAAGACTTCACCTGCCAGTACCTGGGCTCTCGTGCTGAAAGTCCTGACTTGCCAATTGGTAGCAAATTCCGGGGAATATTTATACTTTTTGACGCAAAACTGCGCTAATGCAGTTTTGCTTCAATAATCTTAGCACCTGATAGCACCATTCCTGAGCGCCATATTAATGGAATGGCGCAAGCTGGCACTAAGGAATGTTGAGCGTAAAAAAAATGCTGTTAACCATTGCACCCTGTAATGATGTTAATGCTGCAAAAGTGGTGCAAAACTGTTTGCAAACATGTTGCAAAAGGGTTACTGCCATTTATAGCCCGCATTAGGGCCATATTCAAACACACAAGCAGGGAAGAGTGCAAGTGCAACTGAAAATTGAAGAATCAGGCAAGGAGAGACCCCAGGGACACCTCAATCACCCAAGCATCAGCCAGGAGGATCCAGAGAAGTCCCTGGAGAAGGAGAAGAAAAAGCGCAAATGTTGCTTTAGGGAGGAGGAGCACGACATCCTTGTCAGACAGGTGAAAGAGCACCAAACACCAGATCTTCATCACCTCCACATTGCCAATTGGTAAGAGAGAGGCTATATGGCAGCAAATAGTGGACAAAATCCACTGCGTGTGCAGAGGTGAAGAGAACTGTCACTGAGTGCAAGAAGCGCTGCCACAATTGCAAGCACAGAACTAAGAAGAAATTGGCAAAGAATAGAAAGGCAGCTCGGCAGACTGGAGGAGAAAGTCCTGCACCACAGGAGGACATGAATACGCTGGAGGGGATGGTTGCAGAGGTCATCCCGAAAGAGCTGGTCACAGGAATCCAAGGACAGGTCAGCGCAGACTCCCAACCACCACCACACATGCAGGGTAAGTTGCATGGGGGAAATAATGGGAATCTTACAAATGGCAGAAGGGGGAGGTAGATAAGACACACACAATGCATGCTAAAGGAGTGCATGGGGACACATGCACCCTGAATCCAGATGCCCCATCCCCATACAAGCAACACATATACACACAGCTTGGTTATGCTATTCCCCCTACATATACACAATGTGGATATACACCAATTGCCAGGCCTATACACCACCACACAAATATGAAGCACAGTGGCTAGACGGGACGTATAAATACTGTGCCTGTGGTTGTGCCATCACAACACCCCTTGCATATTGTCAAACTTCCTGTACTTCCTGTACCCACACAACTCAGACATCTTAGAATAGGACAGAAGTCAGTACCATTGAGTGGGCTCAGGGTGGTGTATCTTGCAAAAATGCTCCCTTACCTCTTTGTTGCATTGCCATTACACATGTGTTTCACCTAGCAGCACACATTGAAATGCCACCTTAGCTAACATGACTTGTACATGTACAGGAAGGGACACCGCCCTTCACATAAACAAATCAACCCCTCACGTCAGCCACTCATACCTCATGCTGCAACAATGCCTGTCTCGTTGCAGGGAGAACAAATCAATACATCTGCAGGGGGAAATGCAGAGCTGTCCCATATCCCAGTAAACATGGCACTTCCCTGCATAACTAACCTAGTGCAGTGTTGAGCTACACATATTGCTGCTGACCTGAACTGTGCCACAAGAGTAAAATCTGTACTAAAGCTTGCAACCCATGGAACACAACCCATAAAGGCTGAACCTACAACAACTCAGAAACACCCATATTACCTACATGGGAATGAGCAAACAATAGAACAAGTACAACACATGGTGCATGTCTGTGAACATTATGGTATCCATGAAGACATTGGCCACTGACATAGGCTGTCCGCCAAAGTCCTGTTTGGAAAGACCACCTGTGTGGTTTTCCCTCCGCAGTTGGCATTACGAGATTCCAGCTGGGATGATGGGTGGAAACCATGTCTCAGGCTGCCAGCTCTGTGGGAAACTCACCACTACATTGACATTGGCTTGTAATATAGCTAGCACCAATGTTGGGGTGTGCTTATCACTGCCTGTAAATTTGGCACATAGAAACTAAAAGTGCCAATCTTGTCATCTGGTCACACTAGACCGGGGCAAAGTCAAAGTTTGAGGATGACCACGATGGAGCTCTGTTCAGCTACATCAAGCGGGAGGCCTCAGTCAAAAGTTTACCTTTGGACTTAGGAGCATATTTAAGAAAAGTGGTGCTGCAGCTCTGCCACATTTATCCTTGCTCCTGGGGTGAAAAGGAGGGGGACCAACTGTCCAATCACAGGCAGGCCACTTCCCTCTTGGAGGATTACTTACTGGGAAGAGTGTAAAAAAACAATCCCAGGAAGCAACATTCTTTAAAAATTCAAAGTGCCAGAAACTGAAATTTGGAGGTTATGTCTGGCTGAGCCCAGCCACTGGTGTGGCTAAAAATCCTTAACACACCCTCTCCTGGCTTCTCCTAATCTAATCAAGAATACATCTGAATTTTCAAGAAATGGGGGACGTCCTGAGCTGCTCCAGATGTTTTTCCCTCCTCTGAAGACCAGTGCCATTTGTGAATGCCAACTTGAAGGGGTCCCCATGGAGCCCCTTTTCCTTTGAGAATGTTGAAAATACATTGTTGAAGAGTAGGCAATATTCCTAGAGACCACTGCCTACTCTTCAAAAATCTTTGTCACACTTATCATTTTTTTTAAAACACATCATCTTTTCCTTTAAGGAAAAAGTGTTGCCTTTTAACAAGAAATGCTTAATTTAAAAGCAATCACAAACATGGTGATCTGCTGACCACAGCAGGCTACCATCTCTGTGCTGGTTGCGAGTCATAGTGGGTCACAATTTTTGACCTCCCTCATTATTATTCATGAGTTAAGTTGGATTGCGACCCTCTATAAATTGGGTTTTTATGAACCAATGTATTAGTACTTAGGTTAGTCTGCAAAAACAGAATGGATTGGGTAAAAGTCAGTGTGAAATGTTCAGCCACTTTTACTGAATCCATTCGTAGCATAGCTGGGCCGTCATTCCCTAATTCAGGCTATGGACTTCTGGTGTTTTGATCCCTCAGAGATATCTCTTGGAGCCACGGGCAGTGAGTTGTCAAGAATGAGGGTTGCTTCACTTTAATGTGTGCTGGAGGTCTGAATACAGTCTCTTACAGTTATGTTTGTATCACTATGCTTCCCAAAATGTTCCCCATTCCCCATTCTTTGGATATCAGCTTTAAATCTGTTTGCAGTACTTTAATCATCAGATCATCAGGGAACAAGTAATGATATTTATCTTTGCTATGAAATCTCTTCACCTCAATTTCAGAAGCCAAATATCTGCAATTCCAATGGGGGTGGAAGGGAGGGGGGTGTTGTGTGTGCGTGTGTGAATGGGTGTATGTCTGGGTGTGTATATGTAAGTGTGTATGCGTGTGTGAATGTAAGTGTATATGTGTGTGTGTGTATGTGTGTGTGATTGTTGAAGTGAAGTGAGTGCGTGATGGAATGTAAGTGTGGATGCGTGTCTGTTGGAGTTAGTAAATGAGAGTATGTATGTGTGTTGGTGAATGAGTGTATTTATGCGTGTTGGTGAATGCTTGTATGCAGGTTGCATGTGGGTGTGTGGGGGCGCTGGGGGTGCTGTCACAGGAAGGGTGGGGTGCGAGAGAGATGGCTGTCATGGAAGGGGGGATACTGTCACGGGTATTGTAGGGGTGGTAGGGGAGTCCTCTGCCGGCGACAGGAGGTTCTGTCCTCCGGGCCGACTGTCCTACTGCCTTGGTGATTCTAGCAGAGATGTGGCATTTTTCACCCTCGGCCTGTTGGCGAGAGACCGTCACCGTGGTCCTGACAGCCTTCGGATCACCAGGATCATAATGAGGGCCTATATTTTTATCTTAAAAATTACACCTAAACAACAAAAATCCAATGTAGAGAACTGGAGATTTGAATTTTTAAAGAATAAGGGGCATACATAAGAGCCCCTAGCTCCATTCTAATGCATCATTTTTTTTATGCTAAAGTGGCATTAGAAGGCCACAAAACACTGCGTCTTATTTAAAAAGTTGTGCGATGTATGCATTGTGCCACTTTGTAACCCTTTGCGCTACATTATGCCTGCACCAGGCATAATGTATGTAAAGGGGGTGTTCTCTCATTAGGGGGGCCAAACAAATTGCAAAAATAACTCTAAGAGACTTCTTTGCATCATTTTTTTCGGCACTTGTAATGCCTGCTCAGAGCAGGCATTAAAAGGAGGCTTCTGAAAGCAGGGTTCAGGTTCAGGGCAGGGGCCAAGCA
The DNA here is from genome assembly GCF_031143425.1 of Pleurodeles waltl. Classification (NCBI taxonomy): domain Eukaryota; kingdom Metazoa; phylum Chordata; class Amphibia; order Caudata; family Salamandridae; genus Pleurodeles; species Pleurodeles waltl. The sequence continues at coordinate 457,552,058 of NC_090440.1, read as the reverse complement.
GGGCAGTCCTTCTTCTTCTTGCTTTGTTCCAGCAGGGATCTGAAGTGGGGCAGCTCTGCCATCCTTGCTCCTAGGGTGACAAGCAAGGGGATACTTCTATCCAATCACATGCAGGCCACCACCCTCTTGGGTGAACACTTCCTAGGAAGTGTGGCAAAAATAAACCCTAGAGAGCAACATCCCTCCAAAATCCAAGATGTCAAGAATTCAATCTTAGAGGTTGGATCTGATTGAGTCCGCCCACTGGTGTGGCTAAGTTTCCCCTAACACACCCCTTTCAGTCCTCTCTGAATCTAATCAGGGAGCCCTGGCTGTCTGGGGCTGCAGGAAATGTGGGAGGTCAAGTTGCTGTCCCAAATGTCCTCCCCTCCTTTGAAGTCCAGCTTGGCTGAATTCCCCTATCCTGTTCTATCATCTGCTAAGGCAGATGTCCTCCAACCAGATGCTTCATTTGTCTGAGCCCAGGCCACGTCACACCTCATCAAGGTAGCCTGGCCCAGGCTAACAGAGGCTGGCCAATCAGAGAAAGGCACTACAGGGGTGAAGTTGGCAACTTTTAGCAAGAGTTCTAAAACTATTTCCCTGTTCATGTTATATTAAATCCAGCAGTGGCAAGTTGTTGGATATATTATGACTTTTAATTTGATACCAAACTTGTTACATTCAGGTCTTTCCTATGCAAACTTTGACTTTATTATTTTAAAATAAAGTCTCTCCATGTTAGCCTATGGAGCCCATTCACTGTAATGGGGACTAAAGAATGGGGCTCCTTTTCCCTCACCAGGGCTTATAAAATATATTTTTATAAAGTCTCTGCTTATAGGTACACTGCACCAAAACCTGAGAGCACTTAGGGTATACCTTAGGGGTAACATATGTAAAAATAAGGTAGCTTAATTCCAAAGTTGAATTTGGGGTTAATTTTAACTTAAAAGCAACCAGCAAGACATGACTGCTTTTAAAATGACATTGGGCACCACAGCAGTTCACCTATGGATGTACTATCTATACTGTAGCACCTAGAGACCCTAACGGGTGAATAGCTGTGCTCTATAAACACTGATTGATTGATTGATTGACTGGGGCCCCTAAACCTACAGGCTCTACCAGGTAGTAGGGTCTTATAGGTAGGTTGGAACAGCCAATTATAATTATCCTAATTTGCATATACTATTTTAATCAGGGAACTGGCCCTGGGGCTGTTTAGCAGTGCCCCAGGCACCAGCAGAGTCAGGAGTATGAGTGAAAAATGGGGGCAAAAAGTGAAGAGGCTCAAGCAATTAGCCCACTTCTCCCACGCCCTGCACACAATGTAATGAATGCCCTTTGGTAGTGGAGATCCTCGAGGTGGCAACAGAGAGCAATTAATGAGAATCATGGAATCGAAATACATAATTGATTTTGAAACAATTAACCCTGTGGGGTTTAATTCCAGTGAGGAGCTGACCATCCATTTGGGTTAGTTGGAAAATTTATGATGGTTGTATTGATAGTGAGTTGGGGTGTTTTTTTTTATAGGGTAGCACTTTTATGTTTAAATTGGTGAGGACCAAACTATGCTTAAGATTGGATTTGAGGACGGCTGGCTGTTGTTGGATTAGCACAAAATGATGGTTTTTGATAATACATTTGCCAGCATATCACACTATGCATTATGCACACTGGGGCAATTTGAGGTGTTTTATGAAATTATTGACAATTATATGAATAATGAAATAATGAAATTATTAATTATGGATTTTGTATAATGAATTATAAACTATGAAATAAGAATGGTGTTATTATGTAAAATGTGAGAGAACAGTGCTGACTACAGAGGCCCCCTACCTTTTGCAATATATATTCAAATTCGACTTTGGAATTAAAAATAGCTCCACAGTCTTAAACTACCTTATTTTTACATTTAAGTCACCCCTAAGGTGTTCCCTATGTGCCCCTAGTGCTGGGCGCCATGTAACTATAAGCAGGGACCTTATAAAATTGTTTTATAAGCCCTGGTGAGGTAAAACAGCCAAATTTGTTTTTCCCTCATTGTAGTGAATAGCCTCCATCGGCTAGAATGGGGAGACTTTATTTTAAGTCCCCTTAAGTAACAGATACCAGACGTTTGGTATCAAATTAATTGTTATAATAAATCCCACAACTTCCAGTTGTGGGATTTAATATAACTTGTTCAGGTAAAGAGTTTTAAACTTTAGCTGAAAAGTTGCCAACTTCAGCCCTGCAGTCTTTTTGCTGCTGTGCTCTGATTGGCCAGCCTCTGGCAGCCTGTCCAGGCTGCCTTGATGAGGTGTGAAGTGGCCTGACTTCACACAAAGAGATGTGCCTATGGGAGGAGATCTCCCCTCAGCTGATAATGAGGCAGGAAGGGGAGGGCTGCCAAACTGGTCTTCAAAGGCAGAGAAGGACATTTGGAGCAACCCAGCAACACCCCCACATCTTGCAAACTCTGACAATTAGGTGCCCCCTTGATTAGATTAGGAGAGGGGTGTGTTTAGGATTTTAAGTCACAACAGTGGGGGGGCTCAGCCAGATGTAACATCCAAAAATCACTTTCAGCCATGATGGATTTTTGAGGAATATTGCTCCCTGGGAATTATTTTTGCCACACTTCCCAGGAAGTGGTCATCACAGAGAGAAGGACCCTGCAACTGATTGGAGAACTAGGACCCCCCTTTTTTCACCCAGGAGCAGGGATAAAACTGGCAGGCCTGCACCCACACCTCAGATCCCTATCAGATTCCAACAAGGAAGAACTAAAGGAGAAGAAGGACTGCCCTGCTGGACCCTGCACTCTGAAGGACTGCACCAGCTGCACACTTGGGCTTCACCACTAAAAGGACTTTACCTGTTTTCTACTGCTTCAGGAAGGGACTCCCTGTTTGCTACAGGTACAAAGGAGCTGCCCAGAGTCCCCTGCATCAAGTCCTGCAAGCAGAGCCAAGCCGACCAGCGTCCAGTGGCTATTTGAGGATTCTGACCAGGTGCATTCTGGGAATTGTAGTTCCAACTCCTAAGGTGCAACTCAGAGCTTCTGGAACCTTGTTTCAAGTTGTGGACACTTCAAGGACACAAAAGGAACTCTGGAAGAAGATCCAGAAGTTTGGAGCCGTTTGGAGCAACTCCATAAGTTGCAGAGGTGCATTCTGGGAGTTGTAGTCCCAGACCCCAAGAGGCACACCAGAGCCTCTGAACCCTTGGCTGGTGCTGTGGACCATTTTCCTGAATCAAACACTTCTGAAAGTAAGTGTGACAGTGTTACCTCGTGGGTGGCCTGAACTCTGGACTTTGTTCCCTTCCAGTGTGACCTTTTTTAACCTTTTAAGCGATAGTTGCTTCTATGCAGTAGAAAGCAATAATTCTTTAAAAATTCATGTCTCCGGTTCCCCTTATCTGACTTTATTCGTTTTGGTGTAATTTTAAAGATAAAAATATAATCTATTTTAATACATTGATTTGGGATTTCTAAACTGTTTCCTGTGTTTTATTTAATTACTGTTTTGTGATATTTGAATGCTTTACGCTTTGTCTCCTAAGTTAAGCCTTGTCGCTCGTTGCCAAGCTTCCAAGGGTTGAGCTGGGTTTAATTTACTGAGACCTAACTGGACCATAATTGGAGGTTGGTGGCCTATTGCTAAGTGTAGGTACTTACCTACCCTTACCAATAACCCATTTTCCAACATAAAATATATAAAATATTTAAAACAGGCCCATAATTAAGCAATATTGTGGTATAAATTATTTATCTTATATGAACCTGACATGACTTGATATAATAGATCAATATTGTGTAAATGCTATTCAGCGATAATGAGATGGAAGTTTTAAGATGGCCGCCATTTTCGGAATTCACAATACGAGGCAGTGTTAGTTTTGTCCGTTTTTTGTTTCATTGATTTTTATTATTTAAAATGTAATGTCACACTGACACTCTATCCGTGACAAAGGCTTTGGCCAAAACGCATTGGAGTTTCATAGATTTCTGAATTAATTTGGATGTTTACACTTCAGGAGTGTTCTGGTCCTCCTTGAATTGAAGGGAGCGTTTGGAAGTAATATATATATATATATATATATATATATATATATACACTTCCTTGCATGTGCTCCCTCTATAATCGCGTATCTCAGCAGCACCAAACACCACAAGACCCCACTGCAGGTGCTGACATGATTTTATTCAAAGGTACATAAGGAGTCTCTGGGTGCAAAGTTACAAATTAAAATTATATTCTGAACCATGCGTTTTGGTGTGAAGCCCTCTACTGGACTTATCAAACATCCATGGCATCCAAAACAAGTTTATATAGTCCTTCCCCCATTGTACTGCTCTTTGTAACACTAGACGGTATGTCCTCAAAGAATCGTTGGTTCAATCCACACGCCATTAAAGTCCACAACAGTGTCATAAATTTCTATTATAGACTCTTAGCAAAACCTCAAACAATTAGCAAATGCACATGTTTCAAGAACAGCTAAATGCTGCATTTCAAAGCCATACCCTTTGAATGATGACATAATAATAGCAATAACTCAGTAAAAGGTGCTACATTTTTAATGCAATGTCTCTCTGTACGGGATCTTAAACTACTGTTGTTCCTTTAACAAAACAGCATACATCACCCCTAAAAAAATGTGGTCATATAAAAATGAGTTAATCCACATTTATGGCATTACAAAATCCTTTCATCCCATCTGTTAATATTCTGTAATCAACATCCTGCTTGTTCAAACTCATAGCAAACTTCCATGTCCCTTCTTCTCCCCTTATCAGTTATACAATACCATAATTGTACATAAGAGCATGAATTCAGGAGGGTTAAAGATGGATACAGATCCTGTGATTCCTGTAAAAGATGCCATATACTTAATGCTATTAAAAGACCAAGTTAAGGTGTGACATGCACAGTGCAATTTCATTTCTACAATGTAAACTCAGACACATGATTAAACCATACATATTCAAGTGGATTGGGAAAGGGACATAAAGTGACGTGTTACTTTTGGGTCAGGAAAAACATTCAACAGTCCTAATCAAAAGGCATATGCTTCCTTTCAACCATATGAGCGATTTAGAGTCTGACGTGCCAAGTGCAATATCATTTTCATTATTATTATACAGGCACAGATGAGTGTGCAAAAGTACACAAGTTCAAATATGTTAAGAATAACCATAGAGTGACACATATTAGCTTGAAATTAGAAGCAAGGCCTGCAGTCCCAATCCACAAGCATATGCTTCCTTGGAACCATAAACACAAATGCTCTGTGCAGCAGTATTATTGGATAACTTCAAACTAAACCATGTGTTAACGATAACCACAAAAGAATACCTATAATCCCAATACAATATATTGCATATTTGATAAAACCATATAACCAGAATGAGGTGGCATATGCTTGCATATAACCAATGCTATTGATCTTTTAAACTCAGGATAAAGTGAATAGTGCTGGAGAAGTGGGAATGCAATAGTCAGAATATGATGTCAATACCATATTTGTTCCAGCACTTCTCAGATACCTTTACAAAGCGTGCCATGTTCATAAAATTAGATTGTGGGCAACACAATAGTCATATGATCTCTTAGTTCAAGTAGGTTTTTATATGTGCATTATAAATTTGAGGCCATGACTTTTAGAGACTAAAACAGGGTGTCATACATTCATGGCATCCTTACTGAGACAATATTAAGTGTTACATTCAGAGCATATCATGTGGTTCATGGAATTTGGAATATCACATATGGACTCAAATACAATTTCACCAGATGTTGTGCTTCACGAACTGCAACCTTAAGAGATTATTAACAATGCTAATTAAAGTGTGCTGTGTTAAAACAAGATTACAAGGCAGTTCAACAATTAATCGGTTGGGGATAAAGATCCACTTCCCATCATTCTAGGCCAAATTATAAGTGCAAATAAAGCTCAGCATTCTTGTTATGGCCCCAGGGGGATTTCATGCCCTCCTTGTCACGTATTCATCCACAGGAGCCTCGATTCCATCTGAAAATCCACCTTCTTTATGGTACTTTTGTCACTGCTCGAACCCATGCCCCAGGTTGGCTTGCTGTCACTGACTCTCTTAACAGCTGATTTATCCATCTTCTCTTCCACCCTGAGTTTATAAATTTTTTGGGCAAAAGCATAGATGCAGCCCTGTTGGTCATAAAGACAATCTCTGGTAAATGTGCATGTATTACTCTCCAGGACTTCATGATCATAGGTTTGTAAGTTCCTCCCCATTGCATCCAATTTATCCTTTACTGTTACATCATCCTTATAGTTGTCCAATTCTTTCATAATTGCCTCCACAATTAAAGTTTGCTGCTCCACTCTTCTTTTACCGTGTTTCACTAATATATGCATCAGCCTCACTGAGCACTCTTCTGTGTTGTCACACCATGCGTATTACCATGTATATTATCTGTTGCCAGTAGGTAGTAATTCTTAGGGCCTAGTTTACATAGAAATAGTGTATTTTGACATGCCTATATCTTTGCTGCCAGTTTTTTTAAAAAGTGTCAAATTGGGTCATGCTGAGCATGGAACGGTTCGGGACGATATATCAAGGAGTGGGCAGAGAATATGGGGGGGGGGTCAAAACAGTGCTTTCCCATGTTAATTCCATGTTAATTCCCTTAGACGTTTTAGATGTGCCTGTAACTAGAACCGCTTGTCAGAATTACACAAAATTTGGCTGAAGGATAGCTTTCTGTCTGCAGATCACCTTTTTTCTTAATCAGTGTATGTTTGTTCAGGGGTATCAGAGCTAGTTAAGGAAATCCAAATTTGTATATCTGGGGGGAGCCTAAGCACAGATCTTGTAGTAAGAGCTGATGGGTTTTCAGCACTTCAACCAAAAAGTGATGGCAGACTCCTTGGGACCAGTTCACATGATAGCACCCATTGAAATGCATTGTAGTAAATGGTAGGTTTTGAGGTTTACAAAAAGGAGGAACATGTAAAGTGAGATAGATTTTAGTTATAATATAAATCATTTGTTGCTAAGGTGATATTACCCTGTGAAAACGTCTTTTACTGGGATCACATGAATCATGTTTGAGAGAAAACTGTTTTCTCATGAGTTTACCATAGAGGTTATGGAAGGTGCTCCAGAAGCTAAAATGAGAGCATAGTTTCTGTAAATTCACAAAATCTTTCTCAGCTATTTCAGAATGAAGTCTGACATTCTCAGCAAAACATGTACTTCCAAATGGAGCAGCCGGTCAGTTGATTCCCTTGTGTTCTACTTCTGCCTTCCAGAGTATTATAAAGAACAACTAGAGCACTAACAGTCTTACTTATGACACAAGTGTGGCACCTCTGAAACCATCTTGATGGAATCAAACTGTTAAAACCTAAAACATTTAATTTAGAATGGAACAAAATGACAGGTTTCATTTTGACATAGAAATTATGGTTAGTGCTGCAGAAAGAAAAAAATAGACTCAGTGTAATTGAGTTCTCAAATATATTCCTCATCCATTTCATTAAACATTCTGACATGTAGACTGAAACATGCACATTCTGAATTTATGCCAAACGTGTAACACATCCGACAGCCATTTTGATGGAAACTTAAAGCATTTTCTACTGAGAATGCTGCTGTAAATGAAGACATTAGGGAACATTATAACAAAGGAGTCTCCCAAGATGGTCACCAAAGAATAAAGAGTCCAAATGTGGCACAAATATCACTTAAATGTAGGGTAGACCAAATATAGCCTAATTACAGATGTGTGCAAACCACTTATTTTTTATTTTATTTTTTTGCACTTTTATGTAGGAAAGACTTGACCCGAAGTTATTGGAGTCCTTTACATGGGCATCAGTTACATTACAGAAAAAAACACATTGCTTTTGGGCTTTAGGCATGGGGAGATTAAGTGATTTGCCCAGAATGACAGGATGTCGGGCGATGCTGAAACTCAAATGTGGCTCCTCAGTTGCAAAACCTGCTGCTCTGGTCGTAACACCACATTTTCTCCCCTAAGTGCAACATATAATCAAGTGATAAACTGGATAAAACGTTATCAAGATAGCAAATGATTTTAAAGTACTTTGGCCCTTCCTCAGAACTCAGAAAATATGCCCTTCTTTTAGTTTTTTAAAGCACTAACCATAATTTTTATGGGAATAAGACCCTCTCATTTTTACATTTCTAAAGGAAATGCTTTAGGTATTACATTGTTGTAATAAATATAGAATGTTAGCAATTTAGTTATTAGAATACTATGGGGAAGAAGATGTCAGGGGCACTGACTCGGATAATTGAAGACAGGGAGGATGGTGCAAAGGCAACAAGTTGTTCTGCTTTCCTTCTCTTACTTATGACCGAGCTTACAGAAGCTCCCTGGAATGCACTTCTAAGTTTAAAGAAGACATTTATTGTTATTATTACTTCACCACGAGGTTCCTGAGAGACGAAATTAGTAGATTGGAAGCACACGCTCAAAAATAGTCGCAGCAATGAAAGAAAAATATATCAAAATACTTCTCAGTTGCAATGCACACAGCAAATTGTGCGATTATATTATAGCATAACTTCAAAGCAAAGCATAAAAGTCAAAATTGCATCACCGTAGGGCTGTAGGGCCTATCCCTATGCTTCATCTTTTTGGGGCTTCGAGTTGATGACTCCAGTTCAACTGCAAGAAAGAGATTTTCTACCCAAACAGGGACAGGCAACTGATGTCTGTTCCTGTCTGAAGTCAAGAAGAATATATCTAACTCTGTTGTCCAGAGCCACCCCTTAAAAGCAAACTCAGTGTGAGAACCAAAGAAACTTGGAGAGTGGCCAATTCTCCAAGCCTCACTTGTTTTCAGACTGGATTGAGAGGTAAACACAAAATCTACGCGCTCTTATCAGCTAGGGTCTGGTGTGAAAAACACAGCTTGGTCTATCATGTGGAAAAACACAGCTTGGAAAAACACAGCTCATCTGCAATGTCTCAACTGCAATGTCTAACTCCACGTTAAAGCCAAAAGGCAGCTAACCTAAATACCAACTGCAATGTCTAACTCCACGTTAAAGCCAATAGGCAGCTAACCTAAATACCAAATGTAATGTCTAATGCCATGTCAAAGGCAATAGGTGGCTAAACTGAATACAGAATGTAATGGCTAATGGCATGTTAAAGCCAATAGGCAGCTAACCCAAATACCAAATGTAATGTCTAATGCCACGTTACAGCCAATAGGCAGCTAAACTGAATACAATATGTAATGTGCTACTGGTGAACATTGAGCAACTAATATGCACAGTGGTGAAACATAAAGTCATTGGTCAAACACAATTATTAGCATCACACAAGTTGACCACACTAGGCAGGCAGGAGGGGCAGTGGCAGTACAACAGACCATAGAGGGCAGGGGAACGAGGGACAGGGGCAACAAACCAATCATGCAGGACAGGCTAGAGTGTCTGTGACAATATAATACACCACTGAGGACAGAAGGAAGAGGTAGTGGCAGTACAACCATATATGCCAACAGACCTGATTCAGGCAGGAGAATTCCGATGTATTTAAGCTCAACAGGGCTTTATTTTATCTGTCTCCTGCCTAAAATGTACTCTTTTTCAGTGTAAGTCAATGGGGAAAATCAATTCTTCAGGTTTTTATTTTTCCAAAATCTCCCTCTTACTAAGTCCAAAATGGCAAGTATGGTACTTTGGATCACTGAGGGCAGCAGGAATGGGGTAGGGACAATGACTCAGATAACAGAGGGCAGGAAGGAGAATGTCAGGGCACCATACTTATACTACAGGGCACACGTCATGAGTTACAGCAGCACAATATACCACACAAAGCAAGCAGGATGGCAGTGCAGCACAACAGACCATGAAAAGTTAAAGGTAGGGATAGGACCATGAACATGGAAAACAGAGAGCAGAGGGGAAGGAGGAAGGGAAGCAAGCTGACCATATTGGACAGACAGGATGGACAGTTGCAACATGATGGACCAAGAAGGGCAGGGGGAAGAGGGCAGGGGCACAACAATGGACCACACAAGACAGGAGGGAGAGGCTAGGGGCCTACACATGGTAAAAGGAGGGTAGGGGATAGAGCTGGAGCATTACGTTGACCCTGGAGGGCAGATGCTTTGGGCACTGGAAGTACAACATACCATGGAGGGCAAAAGTGAGACTGTAAAAGCATACACGCAGACAACGGAGGGAAGATGGAAGGAGTCTGAGGCAGAAAAATGACCACACAGGGCAGGTGGGAGGGGCTGTGGAAACACAAAAGGCCATGCATGACAAGTAGGAGGGTTAGCAGCAGCACAAAAGGCCATGCATGACAAGAGGGAGGGGGCAGGGGCATGCACTAAGGTCCATGGAGGACCCAAGGGATGTGTAGGGGCCGCACACAGGCAAGAGAAAGTAGGGAAGAAGATTCACAACAGACCACCCAGGGGAGGTAGGAAGAGCACTTGCAGCACAATAGAGCATGGTGGGCAGGAGGGATTGGCAGCAAAATGGACCATGGAGCACAGGGGGTAGGGGATGGGGCAGAGAAATTGGAGAGGCAGGGTGGAGATGGCAGGGACAGGTAGCAGCCATCTGACCATGCTGGGCAAGTGAGAGTGGCAGTGGCAGTTGAACAGATGCTCAGAGTAGCTAGGGTGGGCAGTGGCAGGTCAATGAAACATGGTGGGCAAAAAAGAGGGAGAAGGAGCATGCAAACGGTCATCAGAGGGCAGGGGAAGAAGGGTATGGGCATCAAGCTAGGGTGGGTGGCCTGGAGATTAACTATGGGCCTAATTATTTATTTTTCATTTGTGATAGCTGGCCTGGCTTGTAGTGGGTACCTATGGTACTTCCACCTTATACCAGGTCCAGTTATCCCTTATTACTGAGATGTAGGCAGTATCTAGAAGCCAGGATGTCTAGAGGTAGCTGTGGATAAGCAGCCAAGGCTTAGCTAGGAGACATGCAAAAATCATGCAATATCACTGTAGTCACACAGTACTCACACCCTTAGGAGGTAAGTAATACACAAATGATATACACTAGTATGCACAAACATGTGTAAAACAGTTAGAAGACAGTGCAAAAAGTGAAGATCCCAATAGTCAGAAATGGGCCTAGGGAGAACACAAACCATATACTAAGAAAGTTGAATGTGATTGTCAGTTTCCCACCTAGGCAAGTGTAGTGTATAGAGAGGAGTTGGGAGTACTAGAAGACCCCAAAGGTAGGTACTAGAACCTACTCCAGTGCCCAGGAAAGCAGTAAAACTCAGTAACTTTCCCAGAACACTTACAGAAATGAAAAGAAGGATTATGCAAGAACCTGAATAGACTGCAAGACCAGAACAGTGGATTCATGACCTGAGGACCTGTAGAAGAAGGGGAACAAGTCAAGAACCACAGAAGAGTCTAGGGAGAACAGGAGCCCCTGCTAACCCAGATGAAGGTGTAAAAGAAGACCCACTGGTGAAGAAGAACAGTCTATATTGCACCCAAGAAGCCGGAGACAGGTATCTGGTTGGAAGTGATGTCCCATGCCCGGAAGGAGGATTGCAGTGTGGTTTGTGTCACTGGAGTCTGGCAACAAGCTGTAACACATGCAAAGCTGGCGGTTAGCAGAAAATGGTGCTTCCCGGGACCAGGAATGATCAGGTGGACTCTACCCAGGAGGGGGGGGTCGAAGGGGACTCTCAGAAACTCAGAGAGCCCACAGAAGATCATGCAGCACACACAGGATTCCCACAGCACGGGGACAAAGGAAGGTGTAAAAGAGGCCCATGCAGCACTGCGACAAAGGCTCACACACTGCCGGACAACCACTCAGGAAGTTGTGCATTGCAGGAGAGAGTGCTGGGGGCTGGTGTTGGAAGATGCATGAAGAACTTTGTGGAAGTATGTGAATAAGCCTTGGCAACTGTAAAACACGCAGTGCACTGGGGTACCATTTTGAGTGGGGAGGCAAGCTCTTACTTCCACCAAAGTTGGTCAGTGGGATGTCAGGACCACTTCAGTCTACCACCTGTGATGCAGGATCCACCCAGCTCAGCAGGAGAGGGGATCAATGGAGCCGGTCGTCATTGCAGTAGGTACCTGCTGAAGCAGGGGAGTAACTCCTTTACTTCAAGGGAGATTCCTTTGCTCTTCTGGTACAGGCTATTCACAGAGGATGCAGAACTGAGAAACAGTTGCAGTTGTTGGCAGAGGCTGAAGATACAATGTTGCAGAAGGTGTCTTGCTTCTTTGCTGCAGTTTGTAGAGTTCCTGGAGGGTCCAGATGCAGTTTCTTTGGTGAGAAGTTGAATTGAAGGATGCAGAGGATTCCTTCTGGAATCTTGCAATCCGAATCTGAAGAATCACCCAAACAAGATACCCTTATTAGCCCTGATAGGGGGATTGGTCAGCTAACCAGGTAAGCACCTATCAGGGGAGGGCTCTGGCAGCACCTGCTAGCACTTGCCATTCAGATACTCCCAGAGTTCCCTGCCAACTTGGAATCCAAGATGGCAAAACCCAGGGACCCTCATGAGGAGCTCTGGGTACCACCTCTGGGGTGGTGATGGACAGGGGAGTGGTCACTCCCCTTTCCTTTGTCCAGTTTCACACCAGAGAAGACTGAGGGTCCCTGAACCAATGTAGACTGGATTATGCAAGGAGGGCACCAAATGTGCCCTTCAAAGCATTTCCAGTGGCTTGGGGAGGCCAGCCCTCTCAAACCTGTAACACTTATTTCCAAAGCTAAAGGGTGTAACACCCTGCTCCCAAAGGAAGTCATTTGTTCTGCCTTCCTGGGCATGAGCTTTTTAAGCAACAGGAGGGCAGAAACCTGTCTGTGAAGTGGTAGCAGCTGGGGCTGCCTGGAAAACCTCAGAAGACTGTAATGACAGAACTGGGGGTCCTCTAAGGAGCCACCAGATTGCTTGAGATCATACAACCAATGCTTGCAAAAGCATGGGGGTATGATTCTTATATGTTTGATACCAAACATGCCTATGTTCAGAGTTACCATTATGTAGCGGGACACAGGTAGTGACCTATGTCCAGTACATGCGTAAAATGGTATCACCGCACTCGCGAAGTCCTGGACAATGGTCCTGGAGGTCACGGGGGCACCAATGCTAGCACCCTCAAACACAGGTACTTTGCACCCTGCCCTCTGGGCTTGAGGGACTGCTATAGAGTTCACTTATATGTGACCTGGTGCAGTGTAAATGGCAGTAAAAGGGTGCATGCACCTTTTCACACAGGTTGCAATGGCAGTCCTGCAGAGGCCTTTGCATGGCCTCACTATGGGTGGCAAAATATATGCTGCAGCCCATAGGGATACCCTGGAACCCCAATGCCCTGGGAACCTAGGCACCATATTCTAGGGACTTATAAGGGGGCACCAGTATCCAATAGTGAGTGGAATGCTGTGTTAACAGTATCTAGTGACCAATTTGGAGGAACAGTGCATAACTACTTGGGTAATGATTGGCAGGATCCAAGCAGACATCGTCAAGCACACTGACATCAGGCAGCAAATGGGGGTAACCATGCCAAGAAAGAGGGTACTTTCCTACAGAATTTAATTGATTTTTCATCTTTTTTAAAGAAAAATATTGCAACAATCAATACATGTTCTCTTCTACATGTTTGTAACATTTGGAATATTATTTTTCCATATGGTCTAGCTTTCCAGAGGGCCCTCTAGCCAGTAGACCTAGTACCTGTAATCATCAGAGCATGAAATACAAATTTCAGTGGTATGTGTTTTTAAAACTTAATTTAGGGCAGGAATGGCAATGGATTAAATTATGGCTTGCATGTGTTCTTTCTTTGTTCCCCATGTCTTCTTGCCCCTTGTTGTTGTTGATTGATTCTGTGGCTGGCAGCTATTTTGTGCATGCAGCCAGTGTTCCTTTGCCATAGGTTTGCATGAGTTCTTTCTTTGTTCCCCATGCCTCCCTGTTGGTGTTGTTTGACCATGTGGCTGGTGGCCATTTTGTCCATGCAGCCAGTATCCCTTTGCCATACGCTTGCATTTGTTCTTTGATTGCCATGCCTCCTTGCTCATTGTTGTTGTTGTGTGGCTTACACAAAAAGATGGTTAATTACTGACTATTTGTTTATTTTAAGTTTATATTTTGAACTTGTATTTTTATTTTGTTATTTTAATTCTTTATTTATCATGGTTTAATTTAATTTTGTTTTTCTTTTTTCTTTTAATTTTTTTTATTGTTTTTTTTATATTTTAGTTTTAGATTTTGATGTTTTATTTTCTTATTTTGCTTTTTTTATTTTCTATTTTAATTTTTAGTTTTAGTTTTTTTTTCATTTCTTGTGTTTTTATTTTAATTTTAGTTTTTTAGTTTTTAAAATGTATTTAAATGTTTTAAATGCTTCATTTCATTTTATTTAATTACACTTTCTGACTCTCTCCATCGATCCATTCATCCATCCACATCCCTTCCTCCATCCATCCATCTATCCACCAATGGCATGCAGCCACACTACAGCATTCAGTTTCTTTTGGTGAATAATAATTATATTTCCTCCAGGACACCCTGCCTGCAGACAAATCAGAAACTAATTATGTTTTTTTAACAATTATTCCATTTCACCTTTACCACCTTGCTGCCATAGCTTTTTTAAAGGATTATTCGATTTATCCATGCACCTCTAGCTGACTGCCCCAGATGTCTACTTTAAAACCGATGGAGATAAAGCAAAGAAATATATCTGCATGTTGTGCTGCCTGATTTGAAATGAAATGTTATGATGTAGGGGTGTGGTTTGACTTTACAATACTTGATTAAAGAGGTATTTATTACATAAAGTGACCAACCACACTAAAATTGCATTTGTCTGTACTATTTCAATCTGCACCAATGCCACATTTCACTAACTACATGTTTTCTTGCTTGTTTGCTTTAAGGTGCACAAGAGAAAAAAACTTCATATCACCCTCAGTACTGCCAGAGAGAAGGCCTTACAGTTACCTTGGTCATCAAAACTCTTCCGGTTTTAAATCTTAGTGCCACTGCCAACTTAGAACTTAAGTGCCAGATGCATGTGGATGGTGTGGGGTTGAGTTTCAAATACCAAAAAAAAGGGCACAGGCACCTTGCGGGGAAATGGGGAGCACTTCCTCTTAATTCTCAGGGGCAGAATGCTGCTCAGGAGCCAGAGAGAAAAGAAAGTAGTGTGTGATATTGCGAAGTGAGTTGTGTGTCAGCTCTGCACTGAGCTGTCCTTACTCACCTCATTATCAACCTCTGGCCCAGTGACAATAACCCAACCACCACTGTAGCTCTAATGGTGGGGGTTCAATCACAAACACAACGCCAGCCTTGGAGCTACTGAGTAATAGTAATAGTCCATAAATAAGCAATATGACTTACCATCACCCATCCCTGATGCAGCTTCTCCCCCGCTCTATCTTATCCTGCAGCAGAACTTGAGCTGGCTTCATTGGTGGTCGGTATGGCTAGAAAAATAAATATACCGTTTTTAGATGCCAGATACACCTCCCATTAATGTTTTTAATCACACAAATGCAACCATAATACATTTTTACAGTTCAGTTAGCACTGCAGTATCTTCTATCAAAAATATTACTAGGGGCATTTTGTTGGTTCACAATGTAAGAAAAACGAGATAGTCAGGCCAACCAAAAACTTTGCGTAAAAGAGGGGCAAAGCAATAGCCTATGATGATGATGACTCAGAATCATTAAAGCGCAATGAAGGGGTGGAATAAAAATAGTAAATGAAAAACATAAAAAAAATAATGCAGGCATAACAGCAAATAAACAGAAATGGGATACAGGAGTTGGAAAAACTGGAGACAGTATAAAAAATGTAGGGAAATGATACAAATAATAAATATTAGAACTTACTAGGATGGGCAGAGCCCTCAGCGTTGATTCTGGTGGTCTGTGCTTCCCCAGCTAGTGCCCCACTTCTTGCTCTTGGTGCTGGTGTAAGAAATAGAGAGAAATAGTTTAGTGGTACAGTTACTCTGCCAAAAGCAGTAACATTGTACTTAAATCAGATCGCCTATGATAGGAGTACGATTGTTGAGTTGGCTGTATTCCTGAAGTCTCTATTCCAAAATTCCAAACAAGGACTACATTTGGAACTGATGCATTGCAATTTTCAACCCCATTGATGGACCAACTGTGTCTTCCTTTTTTGCAATGCATAGATGTATACTAGTACTACGCATCACTGTGAAATTGCTTCTGACTATACGAGCTACATAAAGAAAGTCACAGAGAATGCTAACTTACTGATATAACTATTTTACTATGGAGACAGGAGGACAGAGGATTTTGCATTCTAATGGCTTCTCAAATAATTAGCCAAAGCAAATGCCTACGAGTACCATAATGCAGCGCTGAGCAACAGCCTAGTTCTCATCGGATCACATAATAAATATTATTCTTAATATAAACGAACTGTAACTTACCTCTGGGTGTGAACAGCATGCTATTTGGAAAAAAGTTAGCATTGTAGAACAAAAAAAACAATAATATAGTAAATACTTACTGAGCCACGCTCACTGAGCTGGTAAAGCAGGCCCTGCTTGTCCAGTGGTGTGTCAGTTGCTCTGTGGTGCGCTGCACCTGAGTGGTGCCCCAAACACAACTGTGCACCCTAACCCAATGCAGCCAAAGCTCTGGCAGGGAGTAACCACTCTGAGGCCTGCCGTCTGCTGCTATTATGGAGAAAAGGTAGCACTGCACATAGTAAACCAGTGCTGCCACCTCTTCCTCACAAAAGATGGGCCGGGGATGCACCCCTTGGTGGTGTCAGTGCCCACAAGGTAGGCAGGTACTGCTGGCTGTCCAGGGGAGCCTGGCACTGCCGCTCTCCTGTTCCTCAGCACCGCCCATCTTTGCCATGCTGCTGGGTGTTAGGGTGAAGACAAGAAACATGAGAAGAAGAAAGGAAGAAATAACTAAGGAAGTCAAAGGAAAAGTAAACTGAAATATAAGAAGTCAGAAAAAGCACAACAAATATTTAAAAAAAATACATAAACACAATAAGATACACTAATACAATAAATTTTAATGAGAGGTAGATTCATGAGGGAGATGGAGGACTGGAAAGATTATTAAGCAATGAAAAAAACAGGCCCAGCACTAGTGTGAAAAATAAGATGGCTGCACTCATGTGAACCGTGTGGTGCATTCGTGTGCAATTTTGAACACGAATACGTACTTCATGATGATGTAAAACACAATGCGAATGGACATGACAAGGAATTCCACCTGCCCACGGAACTCTGCGTAGCACGGCAGAGTTTTTTTGCGACTGTGGAGTTCCTCATAGTGTGACTTTGCGCATTCCTTCAGACCTAGTTACGGCCAGAGCTGCTGACTTTGCAGGTGGGTAACCAGGCTCTGGTTTCGATGTCAGCTCGACACTCCTCAATTTGGGGCAAAGACACTTAGGTGCTCATTATGACTTTGATGGGGAAGACCACTGACTGCCGTGCTGGGGGGGCGACCAGAAGAGCTCCAGCAAGGCGGTCTTCAGACTGCCCTATTACAACTGCTGGATGACCAGGAAGGGTGACTGTCCGAAAGAGGAATGGGGTGTTGTGTGTGTGCATGTGAGTGTGTGCATGGATTTGGGGGAGGATGTGTGTTGTGTGTGTGTATGTGTGTGCATGAGTGTACAGGTGTTGTGAGTGTGAGTGAGTGTCAGGGTGTGTGTGGGGGTGCCCAGGTGTCAGTGTGTTGAAGAGTGTGTTTGGGTGAGTGCATGTATGTGGGGATTTGGGGGGTAAGTACTGGTGCAGGGGTGGGGGTTACTTCAGTGAGTGAGGTGAGGATAAGAATGTTGTAAGGGAAGGGGTGAGGGGCTCTTGGATGTAGGGGGTGGGAGAGTCACCTACTGGTGACAGGAATGCAAATTCCTGTAACCGGTAGCCTTTTCGCCAGGGTTTTCAAAAACCCTGGTGGAAAAGGGACTCATAATACCGCTGGTGGTCTTAGGTGGACCGCTGGGTCAGAGATGCTTATCTCAGGCCCGGCGGTCCTACCTCCCTGGGGGTAGGAGCAGGAAAGTGGCAGTTTGTCACAGGCCAAACTGCCACACTCATAATATGGCAGTCTACACTGCCGGCCATCGGCGGTGGGACCACCACCGCGAGTCTGGAGGTCTGAAGACCACTAGACTTGTAATGAGGGCCTTAATCTCCCCAGGTCTAAAACTAAAATGGATATATCCTTGGGTAATATAACCGTAGCTCTTGTAAAGCACTCCAATACCTTTGGGTCAAGTTGGTGCTCTATAAAACCGCACAAAAAAAAAGAAAAAAGAAGTGTTTTGCCAAATTCTGTTATTGGACTATACTTGGGCTATATTTGGGTGATATTTGTGCTATATGTGGGCTCTTATTCTCTCATGGCTAACTTGAGAGACTTATTTGTTATGTAGCCCCCTAATTTCCTCATTTACTGCAGTATGCTCCCTAGAAAACGTTTTCAGTTTTGCACTTCGATTCCATCAAGATGGCGTTCAGATCTGTCAAACTTTTGGAATAAATTCAGAAGGTTAGCAAACTAGTTTCTCATTAGAACACTGTATATAAATATATATACAAGCACTTTCCTCCTACTTCAAGGAAGACAGGCACTCCAGGAGCGAGTAAAATTATAATTATTACTCACTCCTGGAGTTCCAGTCTTTCTTGAAGTAGGAGGAAAGTGCTTATTTAAAGATGTGATAATGTATATACGTATATATATATATATATACATAAGTTAAAGGCAAAACAAAAAAAACACTCTCTATAGAAACTAGGCCATAACTATAACTACCTACTGGCAACTGCCAAGACTCGATAGGGCCAAAACCCATTGGTGATGAGATTTTTTTAGGTGGAGTAAAATAAAAAGATTTTAAATGCATCTCCCTGGAAAGCAGCATTCATGTTGAGAATCTTCAATTTTAAGGGTGCATGTTAGAACTCTGACGCTGGCACCAGTCAAATTCATGCTGAGCTGAACTGACTGAAGTGAGACGATATACAATTAAAAAAGCAAAGGTTGCACAGATATTATAGTTAGGCTCATATTTTAAATGTACAAAACCATATAATTTCATGTTATAATAAGAGTTATCTCAAGTAACTAGAAGTTGTGCCCTAAGGTAACTAAAACTCACGCCTCTTCATGGACACTTTGTTTAATCAAAACTTTTACTACAAATATTACATTGATATTATCACTGATGGTATCAAAGATGTCATGAGTGCTGTCATTTGTGGGATAATTAGCAGTGCATGGTGAGGGCACAAGTCATAGTTACATTAGGGCACAAGTTATAGTTACTTGAGAAAACTCTAACCTTCCATGCACAGTTATCTTATCAATAATTTTTCTTGCAAATGTTGCAGTGATAATACCAAAGATGCCATTGAAGATCTCATCAATGATATAATATGTGGAGCTGTGCATGGCAAAGGTGCAAGTTATAATCACCTTATGGTGTGAGTTATAGTTACTTGAAAGAACTCTAACTATAACTGCTGAATTTCTATGGTTTTGTATGAGTAAATTCAAACCCTAACTATAACGTCCCTATAACCTTTGGGTTTTTAAGTGAATTTCTATGTTTTTTTAATGTAAAATAATTGTAATTACTATACGGTATTCAAACCCCCACCATTCACAGCCTCTGGCTGTGTGCTTAGGAGTTGGTCACATGGCCTGGCCTGCAGCCAGGCCGTGCAGCCAAGCACTTATAACCATCCAACTCCATGTAATGCACTCCCTTTGGCCATGTGTAGTGCAGTTTGGCCACAGGCCCTGTTTCAGTCAGTGGATCTGTGAGTGGGTGCTTGAATGACCGAGTTTGTCTGATAGTGGGTGTGTTAGCTTATGATTTGTTCTGAGGGGGTGAATGATTTTCTGAGTGGATGTGTGAGTGGGCACCTAAGTCTCTGAGTGCATGTAGTAGTGAATGAATTAGTGAATGAATGAGTCTGTGGTTTTTCTTTCAATTATTTTTCATATTTGCGGCTGCAGACAAGCCACAGCAAACAGTTGGCTTGGGCACCTGAGGGTGGGCACCACAAGACATTCTAGGAGCCAACCATGGGAGATAGAGGTCCGCATGGCCATCAGTGGCTCGCTCTAAGTGGTTCCCAGGGCTTGGGGGTTATATTGGACCACCTTGGACCCAAGGGTAGGTCGCTCCCCCTGCCGCTGCAGCTCCTCCAGGTTCCTGAGTTCCTGAGTTCCTGAGACCCACCTCACAGTAAGTACCCCCCCTCCCAGCCCCTCGCTCTGCCCCGCGCTACTCACCCTCTCTCCTGCTCCTGCTTCTTTTCTTCTTTTCTTCTTCTCTGTTCTTCCTCCTCGCTCCTCGTCTGTAATCTTCTTCTGTACTTTTCTTTCCCCCGTCTTCACTCTTCTTCTCTTCTTCCTCATCTTCTTCTGTGGTCTTCTGCCCTCTGTTCTTTGTTTTCTGTATCTTCTTCTGTGTTCTTCTGTGTTCTTCCGGTCTTCCTTTCTGCTCTCCTTCCGGTCTTCTGATCTTCCTTTCTTCTCTCCTTCCGTTCTTCTGTTCTTCTGTTCTTCTGTTCTTCTTGTCTTCTGTTCTTCTTGTCTTCTGTTCTTCTTGTCTTCTCGGCTCTTCTGCCTCCTCCGTCCTCTCCTCCCCGTGCCTGCCCTCCTGCTCCTGCCTCATCCCCCTCCCCCACTCGCATCCCCCTCTCTATCTCCCCTATCTAACCCGTTCACTATCTACCTCCCTCACTCCTCCTATCTACCTATCTCTCTATCTCTCTATCCCACTATCTAACTCCCTCACTCTCCACCTCCTCCTATCTTCCTATCTCTCTATCTATTTCCCTATCTATCGATTTCCCTAACTATCTATTTTCTCTATCTATTTCTCTATCTCTCCCCCCTCACCCCCTCTATTACCTATCTTCCTATCCTCTCACTCTACCTCTCACCCTCACCCACCTCTACAACCCCCCCTCCCCTATCTTCTCAACCCTACTCCTATCTTTCTCCCTTATCTCCTAAACCTCCTAACACTCACCCCCCTCCACCCTGAAACCCCCCTCCCCAGCTCTTCTCACTCTACCTGTCCCCCCCTCCCTCACGCTTTCCCGCCGCGACCTCCTGCACGCCCCGCCCCCCAGCTCCCATTCGCCCCCACCTGACCCCACCTGACCCCTCCCCCCCTCCTACCTCATATGGCGGCCGCTGCGCGACAGTGGTAGCGACCCTTGACCCAAGGGTAGGTCGCTCCCCCTGCCTCTGCAGCTCTTCCAGGTTCCTGAGTTCCTGAGTTCCTGAGACCCACCTCACAGTAAGTACCCCCCCCTCCCAGCCCCTCGCTCTGCCCCGCGCTACTCACCCTCTCTCCTGCTCCTGCTTCTTTTCTTCTTTTCTTCTTCTCTGTTCTTCTGTTCTTCCTCCTCGCTCCTCGTCTGTAATCTTCTTCTGTACTCTTCTTTCCCCCGTCTTCACTCTTCTTCTCTTCTTCCTCATCTTCTTTTGTGGTCTTCTGCCCTCTGTTCTTCGTTTTCTGTATCTTCTTCTGTGTTCTTCTGTGTTCTTCTGTGTTCTTCCGGTCTTCCTTTCTTCTCTCCTTCCGGTCTTCTGATCTTCCTTTCTTCTCTCCTTCCGGTCTTCTGTTCTTCTGTTCTTCTTGTCTTCTGTTCTTCTTGTCTTCTGTTCTTCTTGTCTTCTCGGCTCTTCTGCCTCCTCCGTCCTCTTCTCCCCGCGCCTGCCCTCCTGCTCCTGCCTCATCCCCCTCCCCCACTTGCATCCCCCTCTCCATCTCCCCTATCTAACCCGTTCACTATCTACCTCCCTCACTCCTCCTATCTACCTATCTCTCTATCTCTCTATCCCACTATCTAACTCCCTCACTCTCCACCTCCTCCTATCTTTCTATCTCTCTATCTATTTCCCTATCTATCGATTTCCCTATCTATCTATTTTCTCTATCTATTTCTCTATCTCTCCCCCCTCCCTCACCCCCTCTATTACCTATCTTCCTATCCTCTCACTCTACCTATCACCCTCACCCACCTCTACAACCCCCCCTCCCCTATCTTCTCAACCCTACTCCTATCTTTCTCCCTTATCTCCTAAACCTCCTAACACTCACCCCCCTCCACCCTTAAACCCCCCTCCCTCAGCTCTTCTCACTCTACATGTCCCCCCCTCCCTCGCGCTTTCCCGCCGCGACCTCCTGCACGCCCCCGCCCCCCAGCTCCCATTCTCCCCCACCTGACCCCTCCCCCCCTCCTACCTCATATGGCGGCCGCTGCGCGATTGCGCAGCGGGCGCGCCATTGGCGCGCCGGAGGCGCGCCAGAGGCAAGCCCGTCTGCGCCCGTCCGTGCCTGTCCCGCGCCCAACGCTGACCCGCAACGACCCCACCACCCTCCACACCCTCAACCCAGGACGCTCCAACACTTGCTTCCAAGCTCACCCCAAACGCACCCATGGACCCTTCGCCTGCAACTCCTGCAAACGCACCTTCCACCACGCAACAACCGCGACCACAAGCCCACGCGCCATCAACCACCTCAAGTGCATCCTAGTCAACGCTCGCTCCGTCCACAAACACGCCATTGAACTCTGGGACCTCCTGGACTCCATAGCACCGGACGTCGCCTTCATCACGGAGACCTGGATGAACGCCTCCTCGGCCCCTGACATCGCCACTGCCATTGCCGAAGGATACAAGATCTCCAGAAAAGACCGCACCAACCAGGTAGGAGGAGGTATCGCCATCGTCTTCAAAGACTCCATCAGCGTCACCACCTCCACCGAAGACACCCCTCTCGCCGCTGAACACCTGCATTTTCAGATTCGCACCGATCCGAGGACCACCCTCAGAGGATCCCTCGTCTACCGTCCTCCTGGGCCACGCGCCCCTTTCAGCGACGCCATCGCCGACTTCATCTCCCCGCACGCCCTCGCCTCGCCGGACTACATCCTCCTAGGTGACCTCAACTTCCATCTGGAACAAAACTACGACCCCAACACCACCACCCTGCTCGACAACCTTGCCAACCTCGGCCTCAAACAACTGGTGAACACCGCCACCCACATCGCCGGACACACGCTTGACCCCATCTTCTCCGCCAGCAAACACGTCTTCTTCAGCCACGCCTCCGCCCTACACTGGACCGACCACAGCTGCGTCCACTTCACATTCCGACGCGAGACCCGCCACCTCCGCACCCAACCAATCCCTCGTCGACAGTGGAACAAGATCCCCGAAGAGCAACTCTTCTCCGCACTCGCTGCCAACCAACCCACCCTCACCATCGACCCCAACGACGCAGCCCTCTACCTCACAAACTGGATCTCCAACTGCGCAGACATCCTTGCTCCCCTCAAACGCACGCATCGACAGACCAACACCAAAAAACCTCTCTGGTTCTCTGACACCCTCAAAGAATCAAAGAAAACTTGTCGCGCCCATGAGAAAGCCTGGCGCAAGGACCGCACCGCTGACAACATGACCGCCCTCAAGAACGCTACCCGCGAACACCACCACCTGATCCGCGCTGCCAAAAGGAACTTTTTCACCGACAGACTGGACAAAAACAGACACAACAGCAGAGAACTCTTCAGCATCGTCAAGGAGTTCTCCAACCCCAGCGCCAACGCCAACGCCGTCACGCCCTCCCAGGATCTGTGCGAATCCCTCGCCACTTTCTTCCATCGCAAGATTAGCGACCTCCACGACAGCTTCGGACACCAGACCCAACCAAACACCACCGAACCGGCATCCACGGCCAGCACCCTCAACAACTGGTCCCACATCAACACGGAAGAAACCAAATCCATCATGAACTCTATCCACTCCGGTGCCCCTTCGGACCCCTGCCCGCACTTCATCTTTAACAAAGCCGACGACATCATCGCCCGCACCTCCAGACCGTCATCAACTCTTCTTTTTCTTCTGCTACCTTCCCCGAATGCTGGAAACACGCCGAAGTCAACGCCCTACTAAAGAAACCTACGGCTGACCCGAGCGACCTAAAAAACTTCCGCCCCATCTCTCTTCTGCCTTTCCCAGCCAAAGTAATAGAGAAGACCGTCAACAAACAGCTGACCACCTTCCTGGAAGACAACAACCTGCTCGACCCCTCACAAACCGGATTAAAAACCAACCACAGCACTGAAACCACCCTCATCTCAGTCACTGACGACATCAGAACCCTGATGGACAACTGTGAAACAGTCGCCCTCATTCTGCTCGACCTCTCTGCTGCCTTTGACACCGTCTGTCACCGCACCCTAATCACCCGCCTCCGCTCCACCGGAATCCAAGGCCAGGCCCTGGACTGGATCGCCTCCTTCCTCTCAAACCGTTCCCAAAGAGTTTTCCTCCCTCCGTTTCACTCAGAACCCACCGAGATCATCTGCGGCGTACCCCAAGGCTCATCACTCAGCCCGACACTCTTCAATGTCTACATGAGCCCCCTCGACAACATCGTACGCAAGCACGACATCATCATCACCTCCTACGCCGACGACACCCAACTTATACTCTCCCTCACCAAGGACCCCGCCAGCGCCAAGACCAACCTACAAGAGGGTATGAAGGACGTCGCAGATTGGATGAGGCTCAGCCGCCTAAAGCTGAACTCTGAAAAAACGGAAGTCCTCATCCTCGGCAACTCCCCGTCCGCCTGGGACAACTCCTGGTGGCCCACGGCCCTCGGCACCGCACCGACCCCCACAGACCACGCCCGCAACCTCGGCTTCATCTTGGACCCTCTTCTCACCATGACCAAGCAAGTCAACGCCGTGTCCTCCGCCTGCTTCCTCACCCTCCGCATGCTCCGCAAGATCTTCTGCTGGATCCCCGCTGACACCAGAAAAACCGTGACCCACGCCCTCGTCACGAGCCGCCTGGACTACGGCAACACCCTCTACGCCGGGACCACAGCCAAACTCCAAAATCGCCTGCAACGCATTCAAAACGCCTCGGCCCGCCTCATCCTCGACATACCCCGCAGCAGCCACATCTTTGCACACCTGAGACACCTGCATTGGCTCCCAGTCAGCAAAAGGATCACCTTCCGACTTCTCACCCACGCACACAAAGCCCTCCACGACAAGGGACCGGAATACCTCAACAGACGCCTCAGCTTCTACGTCCCCACCCGCCTCCTCCGCTCCTCTGGCCTCGCACTCGCTGCTGTCCCTCGCATCCGCCGCTCCATGGCGGGTGGGAGATCTTTCTCCTTCCTGGCGGCCACGACCTGGAACTCCCTCCCCACCAGCCTCAGGACCACCCAGGACCACTCCGCTTTCCAGAGACTCCTAAAGACCTGGCTGTTCGAGCAACGATAACCCCCCCTTTTTCCCCTAGCGCCTTGAGACCCACACGGGTGAGTAGCGCGCTTTATAAATGTTAATGATTTGATTTGATTTGATTTATTTTTTTCATAATTTTCCACAGGGGGGCGTGGTCCCAGGAGTGGCAGGGGAGGCCGTGCAGCCCCCCAGCTCCAATTAAAGTATAGCCCTGGGGGGTGCTGTTACCTCGGGCATGGGGGAAAACTAGGCCCCCTGCATTAATTAAATGGATAGCCCCGGGGAGATGCTGGTCCCCAGGGCTTACTTAAACATATCTTTACCCTGGAGTGGTGGTCCCTGGGGCACGGCCCCCAATTTGGACATTCACCTTGGGTAGGTGGCGATTCCTAGGTGTTAGAAATGGGGTCTTTGGTTGGAAGTCAGGTTACCCCTGTCCAAGCAAGGACCCTCACTCTAGTCAGGGTTAAGGAGAATCACCCTCAGCTAACCCCGCTCACCCCTTTGGTAGCTTGGTATGAGCAGGCAGGCTTAACTTCCGAGCGATAGGTGTAAAGTATTTGAACCAACACACACAGTAACTTAATGAAAACATTACAAAATGACACAACACAGGTTTAGAAAAGTAGGAAACATGTATCTAAACAAAACAGGACCAAAACAACAAAAATCCAACATACAGAAGTCAAGTTAATAATTAATAAAAAGCAAAGAGAGTCTTAAATCATTGAGAAAACAGGTAAAACACGGTTAGCGCTGAAAAGTTCCTGGGTAGCGTCAAAATAACATGCATGGGCGAGTTTGCGTCGAAAAAGATAAGAGGTGAGACCGTGCGTTTGTTCTCCTTCTCCGGTGTGGTCGGCAAGTGTTGTTTTTCCTCACCCCACAGAGGAACAATGCATCGATCTGGGAACACTCGGGTCCGGGCAGGCGTTGCGTAATTTTTCCACACCCAACAAGGTTTGCGTCGAAAATCCTGTCGCACGGTATCAGCAAAACCACGCAATGTGGGTTGCAACATTAACAGCCTCCATCAGCAGGTGTTGCGCGTCGTTCTTCCGGCTCTGTGTGTCAACTTACCAGCCGCGATGCCAGTGGAGCATCGATATCTGCCTCAAAGCCGGCAGCACGTCATTTTTCAGCCACGTCTACGAAGGTGCGTCAAATATTTCCCCGCACAGCGGTCTGTCCATGGATTTTTAGTCTTAGTCTGCCAGCTTCACCTTCCAGGGCCCCAGGAACTGGATAGTTCACCACTTGGCAGGGCAGGAGTCTCAGCAGAGAATCCAGGTGCTGGCAGGAGAAGTCTTTGAGCGCCTGAGACTTCAACAACAAGAGGCAAGCTCATGACAAGCCCTTGAAGATTTCTGCACAAGCAGGAAGGCACACAAAGTCCAGTCTTTGTCCCCTTGCACGGGCAGAAGCAACAACTGCAGGATAGCTCCACAAAGCACAGTCTTGGGCAGGGCAGCACTTTTCCTCAGCTCTTCAGCTCTTCTCCAGGCAGAGGTTCCTCTTGATGTCCAGAAGTGATCTAAAGTCTGTGGTTTTGGGTGCCCTTCTTATACCCATTGTGGCCTTTGAAGTAGGCTAACTTCAAAGGATAGTCTCTCATGTTGGTGAAATCCTGCCTTGCCCAGGCCAGGCCCCAGACACACACAAGGGGGTTGGAGACTACATTTTGTGAGGGTAGGCACAGCCCTTCCAGGTGTAAGTGACCACTCCTCCCCTCCGCTCAGCCCAGATTCCCCATCAGGATATGCAGGCTATACCCTAGCTCCCTTTGTGTCACTTTCTAGAGGAGAGGAGCAAACAGCCCAACTTTTACACTGACCCAGACAGGGAATCCATAAACAAGCAGAGTGACAGAAAGGTTTCAGCAAGAAAATGCCTACTTTCTAAAAATGGCATTTTCAAACACACAATCTGAAAACCAACTTCACTAAAAGATGTGCTTGTAAATTGTGAGTTCAGAGACCCCAAACTCCACATGTCTACCTGCTCCCAAAGGGAATATCCACTCTGATGATATTTCAAGGCTGCCCCCATGTTAACTTATGAGAGAGATAGTCCTTGCAACAGTGAAAAACACATTTGGCAGTATTTCACTGTCAGGACATGTAAAACACATAAGTACATGTCCAACCTTTAACATAGACTGCGCAACACCCATGGGGCTACCTAGGGCCTAACGTAGGGGTGTCTTACATGTATAAAAAGGGAAGGTTTAGACCTGGCAAATGGGTACACTTGTCAAGTCGAAGTGGCAGTATAAAACAGCACATACAGACACTGCAGTAGCAGGTTTGAGCCTTGTTTACAGGGCTACTAAGTTGGGTGGCACAACCAGTGCTGTAGGCCCACTAGTAGCATTTGATTTACAGGTCCTGGGCAACCTCTAGTGCACTTTAATAGGGACTTATTGGTCAAACAAATATGCCAATCATGGATAAGCCAATGTACACATACAATTTCTACAGGGAACACTTACACTTTAGCACAGGTCAGAAGTGGTACTGTGTCTAGAGCAAACAAAAACAGCAAAAACAGAGTCCAGCACACAGAAGCAACCGGGGAAGCAGAGGCAAAAAGTTAGGAGGGACCATGACAATGATGCCAAGTCTAACACACTTTGTTCCAGGATTTAGAAAATGTTGATGTTCTTTTTCAGTGGAATATCTGGATGTGATTAACAGAAAAAAGAAAAATCTCCCTGGGTGGAAGGCAATTAGTTATTGTTTTTTTCAAAATCAAATTCCTACTTTGGGAGTTTGTTTTTGTAAACCAAACTGTTTGGTTGGTGGCTTCTAAAAACAATAGTGGGCCATCCATCATATCTTTGGTATTTTCAGAGGAACCAATATCATGGTGGTTTCTCCAAAGGGCCAAATATCACCATTGGGCTAGTGGTAATCTCAAAATTTTGATGAGTGTCAATTTGCCAGTGGGCAGACATAGGCCCTCATTACGACCCTGGCGGTATAGAACCGCCAGGGCCGCGGCACGCGGGAGCACCGCCGACAGGCCGGCGGTGCCCCGCGGGGC
The DNA here is from genome assembly GCF_031143425.1 of Pleurodeles waltl. NCBI lineage: Eukaryota > Metazoa > Chordata > Amphibia > Caudata > Salamandridae > Pleurodeles > Pleurodeles waltl. The sequence continues at coordinate 457,523,735 of NC_090440.1, read as the reverse complement.
ATTCTGACCGCGGCGGCTTAGCCGCGGTCAGAGAAGGGAAACCGGCGGTCTCCCGCCGGTTTCCCGATGCCCCCAAGGAATCCTCCAAGCCGGCGCAGCTTGCTGCGCCGGCTTGGGGATTCCGACTCCCCCTCCCGCCATCCAGTTCCTGGCGGTTCTTCCGCCGGGAACCGGATGGCGGGAGGGGGAGTCGCGGGGCCCCTGGGGGCCCCTGCAGTGCCCATGCCAACGGCATGGGCACTGCAGGGGCCCCCGTAAGAGGGCCCCAAAATGTATTTCACTGTCTGCCTTGCAGACAGTGAAATACGCGACGGGTGCAACAGCACCCGTCGCACCTTCCCACTCCGCCGGCTCGATTACGAGCCGGCATCCTCGTGGGAAGGGAGTTTTTCCCTGGGCTGGCGGGCGGTCTTTTGGAGACCGCCCGCCAGCCCAGGGAAAAACTCATAATACCCTCCGCGGTCTTTTGACCGCGGAGCGGTATTATGGAGGGCTGAATTCTGGCGGGCGGCCTCCGCCGCCTGCCAGAATCAGAATGAGGGCCATAATATTCTCTACCACCTTGACAGATGATGGTCTCCTGGCAAAGCTTAAATCAGGCCCTTAATCTTGTTTTTTTTGTTTCTGGACAATGTGAAACTCCTAAACAGTTCCCAGTATAGGTTCCCTGACTTATAAACCTGCGGAAGGTTTAGCTCTCCCTAACTAGCAGTATCTGCTGATTATAGGGAAGGGTGGTGGGGCAGGGGGTGGAGAGTTATGGGGGTTTTGAGGAGTGAGGGGGGCAAAAATAAGAAAATATATATATTTTTTTTAATGTACCTGCCTCACAAGGGATGTCCGCAATTCTCCCAGCCTGCCCTGTGGCCAATCCTAACATGCTCTCTTCTGCTGGCATTATAAAAGCAGTGTCAGGATTGGCCTGAGTGCCCTTGATTTGCACTCCCAGGCAGACAGGGAGTCTGTGCTTCGGGTTGGAGAAAGCTCAGGGCGTGTGATGGTTTTGCCATCCTGAGTTGGCTGGCCAAACCCACATGCACACTGAGGGGGGTGCACACCACTCACTCTCCATAGCTGTCACCATGACAATGACCCCACCCCCAAGGCTCAGCCAGTAACAAAAATTTACATGGTAATAAACATGGTTTATTACCATTTTATTTTTGAAGTTTTGTCTTTGCTGGCACTGGGGGACACTCCTCCTTCTTAACGAATGAGCTGCCCCTGCTAACTAGCATAATTCACTTTTAAATTGGATTACATTCTTGTGTAAATGGAAATATTACCTGCAGCATAAGTGATTTTAAAAGCATATATTCAGGCCTGTCAGTGCACAATTTAACTTCTGTTAGCAAAGTTGCACTCATGTCAAATGGAAACATTTTTGATGAGTATAAAGGCCTTAAGGGCATATTTATCCTCTGCACTGAATTTGCACCCTTTTTTAAGCACATTCAGCACAATCTTAACTCCATACTTATATTTTGAAGCTCCACCCAACTAGCATCAAAATATTGTAGTTAACATCATTTTTTGGATGCATGAAACCAACTTGCATTAATGAGATACAAGTTAGGCGTTCCAATCAAAAAAATGCACTAAGCCCATAGGTCCATATTTATCCCCTGTTCAAAAATGATGCACAGGTGGGAGGCAGACCCAAAACATGACATCAACAGGATAGCATGGAAGTCATACTGCTCCAGCTAAGCACACGCTGCAGACATCCGCAACAACAGCTGCTCCCTCCACCTCCACAACAGCAACCCAAATACCACCACGGCACCCTCAAAGGCAACGCAGAAGGCAGGAGAGGATATTTTGGAGGAGGATAACCCTCCTTGGCCTCAGGGAGCAAGGCATTATCATGACTTACCATCTCAATAGTGAGTCTATTCTACGCCTGCTGAACCAGATTGCACCAGACATTACAGCAAAGCTGCAAACTCATTACAACATACCACCCATTACAAAGCTCCTCAATGTTCTGCATATGCTGGCTTCTGGATCCTTTCAGACAAGAGGAGCACTAGTGGCTGGTGTCTCCTAGCTATCAATATCTGTTTACCTGCCTAAGGTCCTAGATGCCATCATCTGCCTCACAACGCACCACATCTGCTTCCCAAACATGCAGCAACTGCAGCAGCAGACCAAGCAAGGTACTATCTGATTGTTGGATTTCCTCATGTGCTGGGTGCAATGGACTGCACCCATGTATGACAGGTGCCACCTGAAGCTACGGAACTTCTACACAGGAACCGCAAGCACACACATTCAATAAATGTGCAGGCTGTTGTGGGCCACCATGAGTTCTTCACCACCATTTCAACCAAATATACCGGCAGCTTACATATTCTCGCACTCCACCATCAATGAATGGTTCCAGGATGGACAATATGGCAATGGCCTACATGACGGTAAGTCAACCAATCAATCAATATACACACAACACACTAACCCTGTAGGTTACACAACATATACACCACAAAAAGACGCATGGACATGGGACCACAGATGTACTGGCAACAACACATATGCCACACTTTTGGCCAGGTGAAACACTCCCCGCACGCACAGCAACACTGAGCCCTGCCCGTGTCTCCCCCTCCCCGCCCTCGCTGCTCCAAGGGATCGAGGCCCTCCTGGACCCGATCCGCCCTGGTGCCTGGTGAGCGCTAGAGTGCTTTTCAGCTTCATTTGTCTCTCTGTCCATCTTTTTCTTGCATTCCCTGTTCGGGTTGCTTTTAAACTTTTCTGCTTTCACTTTTCTGCTATTCACTTTTCTGCTTTTTTCACTCTTCTCTTTTTCTGCTGTTTTCACTTTTTCTCTTTTGCTGCTTTTTTTCACTTTTCTGGCCAACCCGTTTTGCTCCTTTTTCCCGCTCTCTCTCCGCTCCCCCCACCCCCCCGCACCCCCATTCGCCCGTGCCTCCCGCCTCCCAGCTGCTCCTCCCTCCCCCTCCCTTCTTAATGGCGGTCGCTGCGCGCTAAGGTGAGTGTCCCCTGACATGTTTTGGCCAGGTGAAACACTCCCCGCATGCACAGCACCACCGAGCCGTGCCCGTGTCTCCCCCTCCCCGCCCTCGCTGCTCCAAGGGATCGAGGCCCTCCTGGACCCGATCCGCCCTGGTGCCTGGTGAGCGCTAGAGCGCTTTTCAGCTTCTTTTGGCTCTCTGTCCATCTTTTTCTTGCATTCCCTTTACGGGTTGCTTTTTCATTTTCTGCTTTCACTTTTCTGCTATTCACTTTTCAGCATTTTTCACTTTTCTCTTTTTCTGCTGTTTTCACTTTTTCTCTTTTACTGCTTTTTTTCACTTTTCTGCCCCCTGTTTTGCTCCTTTTTCCCACTCTCTCTCCGTCCCCCACCCCCTGTGCCCCCATTCGCCCGCGCCTCCCGCCTCCTAGCTGCTCCTCCCTCCCCCTCCCTTCTTAATGGCGGTCGCTGCGCGCTAAGGTGAGTGTCCCCTGACCTGTTTTGGCCAGGTGAAACACTCCCCGTGCGCACAGCACCACCGAGCTGTGCCCGTGTCTCCCCCTCCCCGCCCTCACTGCTCCAAGGGATCGAGGTCTTCCTGGACCCGATCCACCCTGGTGCCTGGTGAGCGCTAGAGTGCTTTTCATGCTTCTTTTGTCTCTCTGTCCATCTTTTTCTTGCATTCCCTGTTCGGGTTGCTTTTTCACTTTTCTGCTTTAACTTTTCTGCTATTCACTTTTCAGCTTTTTTCACTTTTCTCTTTTTCTGCTGGTTTCACTTTTTTTCTTTTGCTGCTTTTTTTCACTTTTCTGCCCCCCCATTTTGCTCCTTTTTCCTGCTCTCTCTCCGCTCCCCCCATCCCCCGCACCCTCAAGCACCTCTTAAACTGTAACCAATTACAGCCATGGAATTTCAGGTCCCTCTCAACTCTACCGTAAGGCCCATAGTTATACTTTTTTTGCGCTGCATTTGCACAATTTTTTAACACTAATGCGGCGCATACTTATAAAATATAATTACACTTTGTAAGTTTGCGCCGCTATTGCGTAAACAAATGACACAAATGTGGCGCAATAAAAGTATCTGGGTCTGAATTTCTCCCTCTTATCTTTGTAACTGACCAAGGTTATGGCATACAGCCATAGGTCATCACCCCATTTGCAAATCCAACTACCAGTGGACAGCGTGTCTACAATGAAGAACACCGGAAAACATGCAATGTGGTGAAGTGGAGCTTTGGCCTTCTCAAATCCCGGTTCAGGTGCCTGGACATGGCAGGAGGAAACTTCCTGTATGATCCCCAACTGTATGCAAGATCATACTGGTATGTGCTATCCTGCATAACATGTGTGTCAGAAACAATATCCCCTGGGATGGACAGATATCCCACAGTGTCCACAGTGTCCACAGTGAGGAGGAGGAGAAGGATGGGGCTGAGGACCTTGAGGGGGACCAACCAAACACAGCGGGAGGAGTCTGCAGGAGACAGAGAATTGTTGACAACTCTTATACATAGTCGACCAAAAAAGTACTTTGTAAATACCTCAAACAAATTTTGTTCAACAACATAATCTTTGGTCCACTCATTGTCCAATACATATACCTTTGGAATGTGAATCTAACCTCAGGGAGTGTGTCAGAAACACAAAAACAACAAATATGGTACACACATCTATGGTGACTCCAGCTCACATATCAGTGACACCCAAATCCCTGGCAAGTGACGATCTGAAAGCCAAGACCAATGCACCACCACATATATTATTACATCATGTGGGCAATGTGCAATTTCATGGGCCATTCACCAACACAACTTCATCTCAACTAGGTAGCATGCAAGGGGGCCACACATAAGGTAGCACCTGTTAGGAAATGGAGGTTAAATAATGGTAGAAATTAACACTGTCAGAATTCTGTGTGACAGTAGCTTGGCCTGCACCGTACATGTGTGTCAAGGGGGGGACATCATAGGTAACTTTGCTTGTTCAGTAATTGCCCATGGTATTTGGTCAATGTTGGAAGCTGAGCCTGCACAGTATGTCCATGGGAATATGTACTGGCACTGTAATAGACCACATCCTCAATGCATGGAGGACTGTAAATCACGTATGGTACATTCACGTTGGCTGGGGAATGGTCAATGGCTTGGCAGTGACATAAAGCAGCTAGGCATGTCATATACAAAAACATTACAGATTGCATAGTCTATGATTTTCAATGGGAGAACGCATCTGCCAAATGATAGTCTGGCTGGAATGTAGGCAGCATGTGTGACATACTATGAGAAATAAGGGCTGATTGCAGAGGCCCCCTAATTTTTTGCCCCCATTTTTCACTTTTTGCTGGTGTTTTCCTGACTCCGATGGTGCCCTGGGTACTGCTAACCTGTCTGTGCTCTGTGTAAAATCAATATGCAAATTAGGCTAATTATAATTGGCTAAGTTAACCTACCTATAAGTCTCTAGTATATGGTAGGGCATGTAGGTTTAGGGACCACAGCAAAGGTAGTGCATCCATATGTGCACTGCTGAGGTGCCCAGTATCATTTTAAAGGCAGACCTGCCTTGCTGGCTGCTTTTAATTTAAAGTTAAATGCAAATTCGAGTTTGGAATTAAAAGTAGTTCCAAAGTCTTAAACTACCTTATTTTTACATATAAGTCACCCCTAAGGTGTGCCCTATGTGCCCCTAGGACGGGGTGCCATGTAGCTATAAGCAGGGACCTTATAAAAATAGTTTTATAAGCCCTGGTGAGGTAAAAACAGCCAAATTCGTTTTTCCCTAATTTTAGTAAGTGGCCTTCATAGGCTAGAATGGGGAGACTTTATTATAATTTTTAAAGTCCCCTTAAATGATGGATACCAAGAGTTTGATATCAAATTGATTGTTATAATAAATCCCACAACTTCCAGTTGTTGGATTTAATATAACTTGTTCAGGTAAAGAGTTTTAAACTGTACCTGAAAAGTTGCCAATTTCAGCCCTGTATTGTTTTTGCTGCTGTGCTCTGATTGGCCAGGCTGCCTTGATGAGGTGTGAAGTGGCCTGGCTTCACACAAAGGAATGTGCCTGTGGGAGGAAATCTCCCCTAAGCAGATGGTGAGGCAGGAAGGGGGAGGGCTGCCAAACTGGTCTTCAAAGGCAGAGAAGGACATTTGGAGCAACCAGCAACACCCCCACATCCTGCAAACCCAGACAACTAGGTGCCCCCTTGATTAGATTAGGAGAGGGCAGGAGAGGGTGTGTGTTTATGATTTTTAGCCACACCAGTGGGTGGGCTCAGCCAGATGTAACCTCCAAAAATCAGATTCAGCCATGATGGATTTTTGGAGAATGTTGCCTCTTGGGATTGATTTTTGCCACAGGGGGAAGGACCCTGCACCCGATTGGAGAACCAGGACCCCCCTGCTTTTCACCCAGGAGCAAGGATAAAACTGGCAGACCTGCACCCACACCTCAGTTCCCTACGACATCCAACAAGGAAGAACTACAGAAGAAGAAGGACTGCCCTGCTGGACCCCTCGCCTGCACCTGGAACCTGCACTCAGAAGGACTGCACCAACTGCACACCTGGGCTTCACCACAAGAAGGACATTGCCTGGCTTCAACTGGTTCAAGGAGGGACTCCATGTTTGCTACAGGTGAAAAATTGCTAACCAGAGTCCCCTGCACCAACTCCTGAAGAAAGCGACCAGCTGACCACTGTCCAGTGGCCAAAAAGGAGTTTGAGCCAGGTGCATTCTGGGAGTTGTAGTCCACACTTCCAAGGACCATCTCAGAACTTCTGGACCCTTGGTTTGAGATGTGGACCTCAAAGGAACCTTAAAAGGACATCTGGGAGAAGCACCAGAAGTTTGGAGAACTTTTGAAAAAAAGCTCCATAGAGGGACCGACCCGCCGCGGCAACTCTACCCGGCTTGCCTCAACCGCGACCCGGCCTGATTTTCTGGTTCGTCCCGGTAAAGAAAATCTTCGAAAAAGAGACTAAGTCCGAAGGTAAAAAGTTGACCGGGACCTCCCAGCCAGTGTATCCGAGGAGGGCTCCAGGAACATCGGATCAAGATCCAGGTTGACCCCGGTCGAAGGATTTTCACCTCGAAAAAACGACTAAGTCCTAAGGTAAAAATCTCCACCGAGGATTCCCACAATGCGTATCCGGAGAAGGGCTCCAGGAGGCCGGATTGGACTGGCAGGTTCGTCCCGCTGAAGAAAATCTTCGAAAAAGAGACTAAGGGGGTCATTCTGACCTCGGCGGTAAAAGGCGATTACCGCTGGTCAGAAGACCGCCATAACACCGCCGCGGTCGCGGTAAACCGCCACGGTCATTCTGACCCGCAACTGGCAAACCGCCAAAAACCCGACAACAACAAAAGTCCGCCACACCAAAGGTCAGCGGGAAACTGGCGATGACCAAACCTCCACTGTCACGCCAACAGAAATACGCCCATACCATTCCGACCCACAAATCCCCGCAGCGGTCTTTCAACAGCGGTATTCTATTGGCGGTACACACCGCCGCGCTCAAAATACACACACCTTTACAAAACACTACCACATTGGACAAATCAAAATACACACACCTGAGACACATACACACACCACTCCCACACACCCAATTAAATATAAAACACACACCCACATCACCCACAAACCCTTACGACCACAATTGCGACTGAAGGACAGAGAGAGAGAGCACAGCATAGAGTAGACCATCACACAGAGGCAAATCACATCACCCACACAATTTCCACGCACAAAACACCATACACCACCACACTCACCACACTCTACAACACATACACCACCCCTCACCTCATCCACACCACCCCATGGCACCCCAAAGACACCCCAGGTTCTCTGACGCAGAACTCAGGGTCATGGTGGAGGAAATAGTTCGTGTAGAGCCCCAGCTCTTCGGGGCACAGGTGCAGAACACCACCATTGCCAGGAAGATGGAGCTATGGCAAAGAATAGTGGACAGGGTCAACGCTGTGGGACAGCATCCACGCAATCGGGACGACATCAGGAAGCGGTGGAACGACCTACGGGGGAAGGTGCGTTCCATGGTATCAAGGCACAACATCGCGGTACACCGGACTGGCGGCGGACCCCCACCTACTCCCCCAGAATTCACAGCGTGGGAGGAGGAAGTCTTGCACATCCTGCATCCTGAGGGCCTCGCAGGAGTAGGCGGAGGAATGGACTCTGGTAAGTCAAATCTCCACTACTTCATTCCCCCCACCCCACCTGCATGCCAAATCATACCCCCACCCTCACCCCGACCCCCATCACACCAACTCCTTGCAAATGGCTCACCATCACATCCCACCCATCCCAAAACCTAGCCCTGCATGCGTCCCCAAAGCATGGACACCCATCTTCAAAGCATGCCCACTGCACACACCCATCACCCCCACAAGCCACCGTCACAAAAGCCCCCACAAGGGAATGCCAGAACTGGGGTACACGGCCACCCACCCATTACATGAAATGCCACACACAGAAGCAATAACCATACTCTTATACCCCTGCAGGACCCGAACGCCACCACACCGCCACGGAGGTTCCAGAGATGTCCATCCCACCCCCAGAAGAGGCCCCCAGTGATGACAGCAGCTCTGTCTCCCTGGACCCAGATGACCAGCCCGGCCCATCGGGAACCTCGGGACAGTCGGTTCCCCACAGACAGCCACAGACTACACCAGACCCAACCCCCTCTGGGAACACCAGCACAGCTCCCACCCAGCGGGCCCATGCCTCTGTCTCCAGGACACGTCAATCAGCGGTGTGTCCACCACTACAGGGCGCCCAGGTTGACCCACCACCCCAACAACAACAGGGACCTGGGGGCAGTGGAAGTGGGCACACCGTCCAGGGGACAGAGGCCCAGGGAAACATGGGAACTGGGAGGGCTGCTGTGCGACAGGGGGGGGACAGGCCCAGGGAACCGACTCTCCAAGAGGCCCTCTCCTCCATCATGGGAGCATGCCACCACTCCCAGGAGACGATGGCTACGGTACTGGCCAGGTTCCAGGAGATCCAGGTACTGCAGGAGGAACAGTACATGGGGTTCAGAGAGGAACTGAGGAACATTAGTTCTGCAATGGGGACCATAGTCGTGGCCCTTAACCAGATAGTCACCACATTGCGGGACCATGTGGCACCACAAAGGGCCCCTGTCACTAGCCTGGACCAGGAACAGCCTACCACCTCCGCCGGCGCTAGTGGACAGGAGGCCCCCACTCAACGACAGGCCACCAGAACCCCACCTCCTGCAGAAGAAGAACCACCCCGCAAGCGGAACCTGAGATCTCACTAGAAGACAGAGTAGGATGCCAAGACCCCGCCAGCAAACGATACCCCCTGATGTCATCCCACCGTCCCACATTGTCAACCTTTCCAACCTTGAACTGCCCCTGCTCCATCCTTCCACAGGCATATGGACAATGCACCTGTGAGACTGAGAACTGGACTCTGCCATGGACATTACTCCACCATCACCCATCACCGTTTTACAATCATGTTTCTAAATGTAGCTCTTTAATTAAATCACTTATTGCACTTAAAAAATCTGGAGTCTGCTTGTATTTTGAACAAATGTATTAGACATAACGGTGCAAAAATGTTCAGTTACATTGTGATGACAACATACCACTGTCACACAGCTGTAGTCCATGGGCAAACAAAGCAGAGGTCACGCAGTGGGGCCCACAGCTCTGAAAACGGAAGGGAAAGTCACAACTCAGTTAACAGGAACTGGGGGGGAACTCAGACAGTAGAGAGGCAGGAGACTTTAAGTAAATGTAAAATGGCGGGGTTGATTCGTACCTGTGTGCTACTGAAAATACTGTTGTATCACTGTGTCCCTGTTGTCTGTGTCGTCCCTGTCGTCTTCCTCCTCTTCACTCTCCACAGGCTCCACAGCTGCTACAACACCACCATCTGGACCATCCTCCTGCAGGAAAGGCACCTGGCGTCGCAAAGCCAGGTTGTGAAGCATACAGCAGGCCACGATGATATGGCACACCTTCTTTGGTGAGTACATTAGGGATCCACCTGTCATATGCAGGCACCTAAACCTGACCTTCAGGAGGCCGAAGGTTCTTTCTATAATCCTCCTAGTTCGCCCATGGGCCTCATTGTACCGTTCCTCTGCCCTTGTCCTGGGATTCCTCACTGGGGTAAGTAGCCACGACAGGTTGGGGTAACCAGAGTCACCTATTAGCCACACACGGTGTCTCTGTAGCTGTCCCATCACATAAGGGATGCTGCTATTTCGCATGATGTACGCGTCATGCACTGACCCAGGGAACTTGGCATTTACATGGGAGATGTACTGGTCAGCCAAACAGACCACCTGGACATTCATCGAATGATAACTTTTCTGTTCCTGTACACCTGCTCACTTCCACTGGGGGGAACCAAAGCCACATGGGTCCCATCAATGGCACCAATAATGTTGGGGATATGTCCAAGGGCATAGAAATCACCCTTCACTGTAGCCAAATCGCCCACCTCAGGGAAAACAATGTAGCTCCGCATGTATTTCATCAGGGCAGACAACACTCTGGACAAAACCTTAGAAAACATAGGCTGAGACATCCCTGATGATATGGCCACTGTTGTTTGGAATGATCCACTTGCCAAAAAATGGAGTACTGACAGAACCTGCACCAGAGGGGGAATCCCTGTGGGTTGGCGAATGGGGGACATCAGGTCTGGCTCCAGCTGGGCACACAGTTCCTGTATAGTGGCTCGGTCAAGTCTGTATGTCAGTATGACATGTCTTTCTTCCATTGTCGACAGGTCCACCAGCGGTCTGTACACGGGAGGATTCCTCCATCTCCTCGCAAGTCCCAGCGGACGGTGCCTAGGAAGGACAACAGCGAGCACAGAGTCAAGCAACCCGCAGGTACGTAACCACAGCTTGCATAGTACATGATTCGCTATGCATTGAATGGCTTGTATGAGTGGCAATGCAAGGCCTAGGCCTGTGTGACGCAGTAGAAATTTAGCCATGTAGGCCCTTGAAATGGCGGCTGCCTGACCTGTGAAGTGTGACAATGGGATGTGAGGTCAATGCGCTGGCGTGGCACACCGTGGCGGTAGGCGGTCGAAGACCGCGGCGCAAAGCAGCATTGGTTAACATTTAACCCTATGGGTCTCAGGAGCCAATGACGATGTGCGCCGGCGGTCGCGGTACGCACCGCCGCGGTACGCACCGCCACGGGCGTGACCGCCATTTTCTAACTGCTTAATCACTCGAAACCTGATCATCCACAGGAGAGGACCTATACTGCAAGTGCTGCTGTGACCTCGGTCTGGAAGATACAATGGCTGCTGCGACTGGGGAAAGGGCCCCTGCCTTCACATCTGAGGAATTGGAGAAACTTGTTGATGGGGTCCTCCCCCAGTATGCGCTACTCTACGGTCCTCCAGACCAACAGGTAAGTACACAGGGAGCACGTAGTATGGGCTATGCCTGTGTTGAGTGGGGTGGATGTAAGATGGTGGGGAGGGGAGCGAATGAGGAGTGTGGGGGGCCACTCACATCGACCATGCAGAAAAGTGATGATATTTCTTTTTCCACCCTGTACATGTCACATAGGTCAGCGCCCATCAGAAGATCGACATTTGGCGTGCCATCGCCAAGGACGTCCGGGCCCTGGGGGTCCACAACAGACGGGGCACCCACTGCCGCAAGAGGTGGGAGGACATCCGCCGCAGGAGCAGAAAGACCGCCGAGGCTCTGCTGGGGATGGCCTCCCAACATAGGAGGGGTGCCAGTCGTCAATTGACCCCCCTGATGTCCCGGATCCTGGCGGTGGCCTACCCCGATTTGGATGGGCGCGTGAGGACATCATAGCAGACACAAGGGGGTGAGTATCAGCACATTCTGCTATATTAGCGCACAGTGGAGGTGTCTGGGTGGGGGAGGAGGGCTGTGGCTATCTCTAGGCCAGGGCGGTTTCTGTAGGCTAGGCCCCTCCGTTAGGCATGGCCCTGTGCCCCCGCCCCCCACCTCTGTAGGGTGCTAAGTACAGCTATCCATGGTCCGGGCTCACCTATGTGTGCATTTATCGTCCATAGACTTGTAGGCCAAGTCACAATAATTGAGTAGTGTACCCCGAGTGCGCGGCGTAGTGCAGGGGGCTTCTGTGTCTGTCCTCTCCGCCAACGGTGCCGCCAATGCATGCACTCAACATGTCTTTCTTTCTTCTCCCCCCCTTTTTTTTGGTTTTCCTGTTCATGTGTGCACTAGCATCATCAGGCGGAGGAGAAGTGGCATCGGCGCACGAGGGAGCTGCATCTCACATGGCCCAAGAGGGCCCTGCAACCGACTCGGAGTTAACCAGTGAGACGGAGGGCGAGGGAAGCTCCACAACGGGGACCCATGGAGACATCAGCGACACCAACACGTCCTCGGAAGGGGGCTCCCTTGTGGTGGCGGCAACATCCGTGCCCACCGCAACAACAGGTACAGCCGCCACCCAGCGCACCAGCTCCGCCCTCCCAGCAGCCCCTCATCTTTCGCCCCGTGCCCGCTCGGCCAGGAAGCCGGCCATCTCCTTCGCCCCTGGCACCTCAGGTCCTGCCCCAGTTACCCCTGCTGCCCTCAGTGCGGAGATCATTGACCTCCTCCAGACGCTCATTGTTGGGCAGTCTACCCTTTTGAATGCCATCCAGGGGGTAGAAAGGGAGGTGCATCGGAGCAATGCATACCTGGAGGGCATTCATTCGGGTCAGGCTGCCCATCAGCGATCATTCAACGCTCTGGCCTCAGCACTGACGGCAGCAATTGTCCCTGTGTCTAGCCTCCCCCCTCCAACTTCCTCCACCCAGTCCCACTCCCCTGCTCCTCTGCCTATCCCAGACACACCTACAGACCAGCCTGCACACACCTCAACACCCAAGGGCAGCTCATCCAGACATAAGCACCACAGATCACACAAGCATTCACCCAAGCAACATCCACATGCAGACATGCCAACAGCCACTGCCTCCTCTGTGTCCCCCTCCTCCTCGTCTCCCTCCTCCCTCCCTGTGACGTCTCCACTCACACCTGCATGCACACCACCATCAGCCAGTATGTCCATCACCACCACACCCACCAGAACAGTCCGCACACGTGCAGTCACCACCCCCACTGCCATTTACACGTCCCCTGTGTCCTCTCCCAGTGTGTCTGTCACCCCCTCTTCCAAACCACACAAACGCAGGCAGCCACCCACCCAACAGCCATCCACCTCACGACAGCCTCCAGCACAAGCACCTGCACCCAAAGACACCAGACTTCACTCTCCTACAACCACATCCTCTTCCTCCACTCCCATACCCACTACAACTACCCATCCCTGTCTTTCTAAATTGATTTTCCTTTCCAACCTTGACCTCTTTCCAACAACTGACCCACCCCCTCCATCTCATAAGACTCCAATCAGCACCTCAGCCACCACAAGCCATGCACCTACTAGGACCATCGTTCAGGGCTATTGGAGTCCACCAGCTCCTAGGGCAGGAACATCGCCCAGCAGCAAGGGGACAGCCAGCCCACCCCCTGGGAAAAGAACCAAAAAAGGGACACCACCCTTGCACCGTCACCTGGCCCATCCACAAAGGGAGGCAAGGGCCCCAGAGATTCTGCCAAGGAGGTCAAGGGCAGCAGGGCGGACAAGTCCGGCAGCAGGCGAGCTGCCCAGGAGGGCCCCACCAGCCCCATCTGGGGTGTGACCGAGGACACCCACGGGCCCAGGACTCCAGCACAGGAGGGCCCCGCAAGCGAAAGGTCGGATGGCGACTGAGCGGGAATATTTGGCCAGATCTGGTTCCCTAGGAACACAAGACAAGCACCGCTGAACAGGGCCCCGCCAAGACAAGCACCGCTGAACAGGGCCCCGCCGTGAGAAGCACCGCTGAACAGGGCCCGCCAAGACAAGCACCGCTGAACAGGGCCCTGCCAAGACAAGCACCGCTGAACAGGGCCCCGCCAAGACAAGCACCGCTGGACAGGACCCCGCCGTGAGAAGCACCGCTGAACAGGGCCCCGCCAAGACAAGCACCACTGAACAGGGCCCCGCCGTGAGAAGCACGGCTGAACAGGGCCCCGCCAAGACAAACACCGCTGAACAGGGCCCGCCGCGAGAAGCACCGCTGAACAGGGCCCCGCCGTGAGAAGCACCGCTGAACAGGGCCCCGCCAAGACAAGCACCGCTGAACAGGGCCCCGCCGCGAGAAGCACCGCTGAACAGGGCCCCGCCGTGAGAAGCACCACTGAATAGGGCCCCACCAAGACAAGCACCGCTGAACAGGGCCCCGCCGTGAGAAGCACCGCTGAACAGGGCCCGCCAAGACAAGCACCACTGAACAGGGCCCCGCCGTGAGAAGCACCGCTGAACAGGGCCCCGCCAAGACAAGCACCGCTGAACAGGGCCCCGCCAAGACAAGCACCGCTGAAAAGGGCCCCGCCAAGACAAGCACCGCTGGACAGGGCCCCGCCGTGAGAAGCACCGCTGAACAGGGCCCCGCCAAGACAAGCACCGCTGAACAGGGCCCCGCCAAGTCAAGCACCGTTGAACAGGGCCCCGCCGTGAGAAGCACCGCTGAACAGGGCCCCGCCAAGACAAGCACCGTTGAACAGGGCCCAGGGCCGTGAGAAGCACCGCTGAACAGGGCCCCGCGTGAGAAGCACCGCTGAACAGGGCCCCGCCAAGACAAGCACCGCTGAACAGGGCCCCGCCGCGAGAAGCACCGCTGAACAGGGCCCCGCCAAGACAAGCACCGCTGAACAGGGCCCCGCCGTGAGAAGCACCGCTGAGCAGGGCCCCGCCGTGAGAAGCACCGCTGAACAGGGCCCCGCCGTGAGAAGCACCGCTGAACAGGGCCCCGCCGTGAGAAGCACCGCTGAACTGGGCCCCGCTGTGAGAAGCACCACTGAATAGGGCCCCGCCAAGACAAGCACCGCTGAACAGGGCCCCGCCGTGAGAAGCACCGCTGAACAGGGCCCCGCCGTGAAAAGCACCACTGAACAGTGCCCCGCCAAGACAAGCACCGCTGAACAGGGCCCCGCCAAGACAAGCACCGCTGAACAGGGCCCGCCGTGAGAAGCACCGCTGAACAGGGCCCCGCCGTGAGAAGCACCGCTGAACAGGGCCCCGCCAAGACAAACACCGCTGAACAGGGCCCCGCCGTGAGAAGCACCGCTGAACAGGGCCCCGCCAAGACAAGCACCGCTGAACAGGGCCCCGCCAAGACAAGCACCGCTGAACAGGGCCCCGCCAAGACAAGCACCGCTGAACAGGGCCCCGCCGTGAGAAGCACCGCTGAACAGGGCCCAGGGCCCCGCCAAGACAAGCACCGCTGAACAGGGCCCCGCCAAGACAAGCACCGCTGAACAGGGCCCCGCCGTGAGAAGCACCGCTGAACAGGGCCCCACCGTGACAAGCACCGCTGAACAGTGCCCCGCCGTGAGAAGCACCGCTGAACAGGGCCCCGCCAAGACAAGCACCGCTGAACAGGGCCCCGCCAAGCCAAGCACCGCTGAACAGGGCCCCGCCAAGACAAGCACCGCTGAACAGGGCCCCGCCGTGAGAAGCACCGCTGAACAGGGCCCCGCCAAGACAAGCAACGCTGAACAGGGCCCTTCCTGTCAAGCACCGCTCCGCTGGGCCCTTCATCTCAAGCACCGCTCTGCTGGGCCCTTCAACTCAAGCACCGCTCCGCTGGGCCCTTCATCTCAAGCACCGCTCCGCTGGGCACCGCCGTCTCTGAACTGCTCCGCTGGGCCCTTCATCTCAAGCACCGCTCCGCTGGGCCCTTCCTGTCAAGCACCGCTCCGCTGGGCCCTTCATCTCAAGCACCGCTCCGCTGGGCACCGCCGTCTCTGAACTGCTCCGCTGGGCCCTTCATTTCAAGCACCGCTCCGCTGGGCCCTTCATCTCAAGCACCGCTCCGCTGGGCCCTTCATCTCAAGCACCGCTCCGCTGGGCCCTTCAACTCAAGCACCGCTCCTCTGGGCACCGCCGTCTCTGAACTGCTCCGCTGGGCCCTTCATCTCAAGCACCGCTCCACTGGGCCCTTCAACTCAAGCACCGCTCCGCTGGGCCCTTCCTGTCAACCACCGCTCCGCTGGGCACCGCCGTCTCTGAACTGCTCCGCTGGGCCCTTCATCTCAAGCACCGCTGGCCCATTGGCTGGGCCGGATCTGTGTCGGGCAGGGCTTCACGAAGCACTCTGGCCAACATGCCTCCTCCATAACCAGTGGAGTCTGTAATCCACCTGATGGACTGTGGCTTTGCACTCCCCAGGATGGTACAGTGGGCAATCCACCCACTGTAGAGACTTGAGAGACTGTGGCTTTGCACTCCCCAGGATGGTACAGTGGGCAATCCACCCACTGCAGAGACTTGAGAGACTGTGGCTTTGCACTCCCCAGGATGGTACAGTGGGCATGGAGGCCCCTCGTGGATCTGGCGTCGCGGACTCATGTGCCTGAGGTGCCCCCCCTTCCCTTCCCCCTGAGGTGCCTGTCGTTTTATTATCTGATGCCCCAGCAGTGTTCTCTCCAATGGAATCGGGTCTCGTGTATGGGCTTTGCCCATGTGTTTATGCACATTGGCCCACGAACAATGGAATGTTGCCAATATGTGCCGGACATTTGGACTATGTATATATTGTTCATGTTGTAATATATTTATTTTATAGATTTCATATTTCACTTAACTTCAAATATGCTATAATATACTTCAATTCTAATGATCTTTTTATTTTGTCTTTGCATTATTCCGGGGGGATTGGGGGGTGTCACTCTGACTTGTTGCTCTGCATTGGTGTGTAGGGATTTGGGGGGGGGGTTGGGTGTGTCGCGTATGTGTGTGCCCGTAACCTTTTCTCCTCCCCCCTCCCCTGCGTTGTAGGTGCAGTACTCACCGTTGTCGTCTGTGCTGGCGTTTGTGCTCCTGGTAGAAGAGCAGGTAGACGATAGCTGGTAGGATGTTTAATTTGGGTTCCATGCTGTCCAGATTCCTCGTGGAGTGTATAGAGGTGAGCGTTTTTCCGTTCGTGCTCTGTTTCCGCCGTGCTTTTATCGGCGGGGCTCCTGCCCCGGCAAAGGTGGCGGATTGGTGGGTCGTGATAGGGTGGGCGGTACATTGTCTGCCGCCTGTCTGTTGGCGGTGACCGCCGCGCTGTTTGTTTGTCCCGCCGTGGCGGTCGGAGTGTTAAAGTGGCGGGCTGTGTTGGCGGCTCCCGCCAGGGTCAGAATTCAATTCTTTTTACCGCCTGCCTGTTGGCGGGTTGGCCGCCGCTTTAACACCGACCGCCAGGGTTGGAATGACCCCCTAAGTGTGAAGGTTAACTTTTAACCGAGGCCTCCCGCGGCCTGTAGCCGAGCAGGGCTCCATTGCGGTCGGCCTTAAACTTTGACTTTGCCCCGGTCGAGGTGCAACCAGATGACCCGATTGGCGCGTTTTGTTTCTAGGCGCGAAAAAACAATAATTCTTTAAAAAATCATTTATCCGGTCCCCTTATCCGATTTTATTCGTTTTTGTTTCATTTTAAAGATAAAAATATAATCTATTTTCATAAATTGGTTTTGGATTTTTAAACTGCTTCCTGTGTTTTATTTAATTACTGTTTTGTGATATTTGAATGCTTGACACTCCTAAGTTAAGCCTTGACGCTCGTTGCCAAGCTACCAATAACCCATTTTCCAACACATACCCATCTACAAACAATACACACCTGTCACTCAAATAGGCTTGAATCACACATGCCCACTGCTAATAATGAGGAATACATGTAGACTAATGTATGGGTGTCCATCCTAGGTTGCAACAGGTATGCCGTTATTCACAATGATTGACCTGTGTCTGCATGTCTATACAGTACGCCCTGCATAACAACATTACACAGCACACAGGAATACAAACCACTCATTGTCACTTACATGACAGATCCATTCCATGGTACCAAATGTAACTAAATAGTTCATACATGTACAGGCCTCCAATGTCACAATCATGTGTTGCATGTGAGAACATGTGCAACACTCTCCTATACAGTCAGGGACCCACATCTCACTGAGTGAGAGTAGACACAGCCATAGCATTAGCATCTGGCAAAGGATAAATACAGCACTAAGAAGATTATACACCTCAACATCAGTTAATCATGGTAAGAGTCAGCTAGGTTGTGGCATGCTGGGAGAATTGCATTGCCATTTTCAACAGTGGATATGGATGGACAGCTCTGAGATACCCACAAATGTTTGCTGATACAACAAGCCATGTCACGTGGAGACTACTCAAGTGATGTGGTATGTACAATGTCATGTGTGTCTGGCATTCATTCCATCTCACTAGTATCGCCAATGAAACATTGACTACTAAGTTGACAGTTGTAGGAGAAGGGAATATTTCCACATTACACAGGTTACATGTAGCAGCCTGTCCCAACATCACCTGATAATGTTGCTGTAGAAGATCTGACCAAGGTGGTAGCAGATAAAAGACTGGGAGCAATGGAGGACACACACATACCTCACCAATTGTGGCATATAAAAGGGATAATGACCAGACAAACACAAAAACAGACCCTGTAAGACACCAATGTCTACATGTCAAACTTTACCTGATGCACAGAACAGGAGACAGTCACATACAACTCCATCTGAATTATTTCATTTGTCCAACCTTTACATCACAACAGTTATGCAACCCCTAAGCAGGCTGAAATGGACACACCTTTGCACTCCAAAACATCCATACATGTCAGCACATGACCTCTGTACCTGAGAGGGGGAGCCTGACATCTCGTACTGCATTGGAATTAATCAGAAGCAGGTCTGTATGTCCACATTTGTGTATGTCTCCATCTACTAGGGAGTGTGCACAGGCTGGAAATTAGCTATCATAAATGGTAGAGATCCCAGCTCAATAAGCCCATGCACCCTTGCTTTGACAACATCAATGTATGATAGTGTCAGATGCTTGATGCACGTGCAGAGGGGGCAGAGTGAAAAGCACAACCATAAACCTGCACCTTCACATGCAACCATGGGTCTGTGTTGCCAAACAAACACACATATTGATGTAGATAGGCAGGCCTGCCATCTATGCTACACTGAAACACAGTGGTATGGTACTGTATGTGACAGTCATGACTGACATGGTGTTGACAGATCAGATAATACATATGGAGGCAGGCACACACATCCCAAATATTTCAGCCACATGTATGACAATAATGGGCCAGCCATGGTAATGTGAATGGATTCAGTACAAAAGGCAACTTAGCAGCAACATAATGGCATAGGTGTCACAAAACCTGTGAGAGTATAAATGTACCCATCAATTGTGCACTGACATACAGAACATATGTGCCAGTGATGTGACTACACAGGCAGTAACTAAAATGACAACTTCTTTCTATTCAGGAAGATTTCAATGTGAGCTTGCACATCCCCTTGACACATCAATGTTGTGATGTATGACACAAACAACACAACACATGTCCATACAGACACATGGCAGATAGCATTGTTCACCAACACACATGTCCAAAACATCTGCAGCAAGTAAGATGCATTGGAAAATCCATGGCACATGTGTAGCTGTCCTATAACTAGTTAATTACGAGAAGTAACAAGTGAGAAGATCTACATACACACTCAACTTGACAGGGGATATGTGATGTCAATGCAGTTCTAGTCCACTACATACTCTTTGTGCAAAATGCAATGGTTGACACATGCCTTAGTATGAGTATGGCACAGGGCCTAAATAAAAATATGTTTGTAGGTATGTAGACATTTATTGCCCACAGACATAAATATGTACTCCACCTGCTACTCACTAATCATACACACGTTAGCACATAGCACACAGTTGCCAACATACATATGGACACAGTGTAGGACAAATGCACATATGCACAAAGTATGAGTGAGTGCCTACAGCTGAGTCATGAATACATGTATTGGTTGGACATACCAATGACAGTGCAAAGACATTCATGCATAGACTTGTACATGTAGCCAAAAACATATACCACATAGTAGATCAGCCCATGTAACATGTGAAATAAATCAGGGTGCATTCTAGGGCTACAATGGAAAAAATGAAGCTATTTTGATATGTGTAAACAAACAAAAATTACACTATTGCATCAATGCTACAAAGCAACATTGCAAAAATTACGCCTGGGCCCTGAGTGGCAATTCAACGTTACCACTACTCTTAGTGCACCAAGAAGAAAAATCAACACATCACTTTCATGCATGAAAAAAACACGCTTGACGCTAAAAATGTGACGCACATGCCGAGGCAGTGATGTACAAGGATGGTACAGTAAGTGTAGTTTCAATTTCACTTCACAGTATGTTCCCCTGTGACTGTGTGCGGTTGTGTTCTGGAGGTGCTGGTAGAATTGTGGTATATTTTAAGGTCTTGCTGTGTCCCTTGTGCTTTGACCTCTGCTTTTGGTGTTTTTAATTGTATATTTACTTTTTATTTCTATTAATAGTGTACTCCTTTCGTCATTGTATTGTGGGGTGTCTGTCTGGGGTAGTTTAGTTCTTGGGGTAGTTTGGGGAGTTTGTGGTAGGAGTTGGGTTTAAGTTTCCTTTATTATTTATTTTGGGTGTACCCTTTTGTAATGTCTGGGAAGGGGAGGATGGGGAGAATGTCGCCTGATGAACTGGGGGGGTCATAGGGTTGGTGGCCCATTACCTGCTCCTCATGCTGCAACGGGGTGGCTGGGTGATCCTGGGCTACCCCACTGAGGCAAGGCAGCTGCAGTGGGGCAATGTCATTTACCATGTGTGGATATTCAAGACCGGACGCAATGTGCACCACCTCAAGCATCGGTGGGCAGATCTGGTGGCAAGGGAGCAGGATCTGCTGGATCATGTGGAAATAGAAATTATCAGAACTGTTGGTAAGTCTGCCATTGCCATACAATTGGCTGCATTTAGCATTTGACTGACAGTTGCAGATAGGTCTGAGTGCTGCTTGTAATGGTTGTGAACATGTCGTATGCAACCTGTATGAGGAGTCTCTGCCCCACTTGAGGTCTGCAGATCAAATGTCGAACAATTTTGCCAATGCAGGACATGTGTATGATGAACTCTGCAAAATCATCATGAAGGGGCATATGTAAGTCCCCTAGCGCAACCTTGGGAGCTGCCATAGTGTCATCCGATTGACGGTAAGGCTTCGCTAACCTGCCATTTACCCCGCATATTCTTCACAAAGTGGTGCAATGCATGCATTTCACCACTTTCCAAGGCTTGACACACATCTTGGCTGTGTCAGCCACAATGTATGCAAGGGGGCCGTTCTGGCACAAAGGGGTCCTCCATATTAGCAAAAAGAAGTTAATGAGACTGCTGCACCCCATTTGTGGCAGATTTCCTTACGCCTGTTCTTTGCAAGCGTTAAAGATGAGCTCCCATCATGATCAATGGGTCCCTGGGTGCTTAGCTGGACTCGGGGAAAAAATTATGATGCTATTCCTGCAAAGCACCAGAGTACTGCCAAACAATTTTGACCCTACTCCCCCTAACTACCACCTTGGTGCGCAATGTATTGGAGACAGCGCACACATGGTAGGGTCCACACTCCAACAGGCCCAGAACTAGGTGCTGTGGCACTTCCATATATATGGCCCCAAGTGTGGTGATGCATGAAAAGTTTAACTTTCTAAATATACAGCTAGGAATGACACCTGTGCCCTGAAACATGCATGAAAGGGTGTGTAAAAATGAATTAGGGAGGGCAAAATCCAGACCTCAGTGTCACAACAACTGTTCCAAAGTATGAATTCCAAACACTCAGTAGGGCTGCTGACTGAAAGTGTGAAATTTGTGCAAAGAAATTTTTGAAAAGTACCCCTATGTACTCAGCAGAAGGTTCCATGATCTGTAGCATCTCTTGCTGAGTGCATCATTGGCCTTTACTTGTATGCATGATGTTGGCCCACACTGCCATCATGCTGAGACTTAATAATGACTACGCACTCACATAGATGTCAGTAAGGGGTATACTAAGGCCCACAAGGACAGTATAGATGCAATAGGTGCTGCAATACTGTAGTCCTATCGCCCTCTTGGTGTCTATATGCAAGGCCATGCTAGGGAGCCTGACCATTCACTGGGTCCAGACTACTGGCAGTTCTACTTGACCTGTGCATTGTGTATCAGAGGCAGCCTAATATACTGAACTATGTTGTCCATTTGCATTAACTAGGATTTACACTAAGCAGTGTTCTACATTCTTGTCTTACAAGTGGACCTGCTCCTTACACCATCGGAGCAGTGGGGAGATTTGAAGACCCCGATGCATCCAGTAAGTGCAATATTGTGGCTCCTGTTTGCTACTCCAGGGTTTGGTGTGAGTCAGTCAGAAGAGTGGGATGCAATGAGTGATGTAGTTTTCTGGACCAATGATCAGAAATCATAGGAGGATGGGTGGTGACATCACGGTGTACGAGGCCCAAGTACCACCCTAGCATCTATATTTGAGAGGCTCCGGGGACGCTATGCCCTGCACCATGTATACATGGTGGGCTTAGGACACATTTTGTGGCTTCACATTAACTTGTCAATACTGCCCCTTCACTTGCAGTACTTTGATTGAAAGGAGCGTGCAATGAGTGTTGCAGTGGATGTGCCATAGCAACACCCATAGCAATTAGATGGTGTCCCAGATCTACAAATTTCCTAGAGGCTGTAGTAAATCCTGAAAACACACCAAGGTGTGGCTTTAGCAGACCACAACGAGCTAACATATATGTGGCTGTGTCTTCCATACTTTGCTCTTTTAATAGGTGCTACATTTGGCAGCACACATCGGAACTGCCAAATCCCTTTGAAGATTTTCTTTGTGTAGGAAGGTGTCCCTCCATGCACAATGACTATCTCCCCATCAACGCAGCCAGCTAAGCTCCATGGGGTAAGGCTGGCTGGGTCAAGTACCGGAAGCAAGATTAACGATGGGGTAGGCGACAACACAGTGATGTGCCCTCTCCTATTCAATACAGCTCGTTCCCGCGTTGTGAATTTGGCAGAGTGCTGTGCTGCCAATTGTCCATCAGCATGGTGCTCCGTCACATTCCCATCATGTATGTTGTGGGGTTGTGAAATGAGATTGGCTTGCATGTAGTTCTAAGGGCAATGTGTGCTGGCAAGGAATTGTGTGTAATAGGATTAGTAATGGCTGACCACATATTTATGGATGTCTGACAATATAGGTCACAGGCCAGCTGTATATGTATATAGCATGCCTGTTGTAAACTACCTTGTTCCAGCACCATTAACCGCAATGTGAGCCACACATAGCTCACACTTGATGCAAGATGGCACGGATGTTGGATTCCACCTGAGTTGCTCTCTAAGGGGATTCTGTAGGAGACATGCACACACCACAGGTGCCACAGTACCATCCAGACATGATGAGGTAGTGGTATAGCAAGGAGCCATAATGTCCTGAACTGCAGTAATCAGTGTACACAATGTGTGGACAACTCCACTCAAGATGTTTCAGGTCAAAGTCTATTAATTTCCTAACACCAGATGTCAGCAGTGTAACTGATATGGTGCAGCCACCATGAGAATTGTGACTGATGTAGGTCACATCACAGATGCATAAGAAGGCAATGCTGTGTGTAGCTGGTGCTGTGAGGATATCTGACAAGCATCTGCTGATAATGTGAGATGCTCCCAGATACAGTTACAGCGCTCAAAGCTTTGAAACAATTGCCATTAGGGCATCCATACGGCCACCATGTGGGTGCTATTGAACACACGTAGCACTACTTGGCACAAGGTAGGGGGCTCCAGTGCTGTAATGTCTTGACAACAGTGATTGTGCAGGTCAGGGTTTGTCCAACCTTTCTCATATCAAGGTAGCATCAGTTGTACATGGGGCCACAGCATGGAAAATGCAGCTGGACCCCAGTTTTGTAGGCTCAGGTCAGGTTTTACACCAGGACACATACATGAAGATGTACTACATTATAGAATACCAGCTTAGTAGTTGGCAGCCTCACTAACAATTGGCCAACTCCTATACTCCATGATGAGTGCTCAGGCCTTGGGGCTTCACAAGTGGATTTGAGCTGATGGATTGCATCCCCAACCCCACTTCTGCTCAAAGAGACAAGAAATCCAAACTTGTTGAGACATGTGATGCACAACGTGTAGATGTGAGTGATGTAGAGCAATCCATTGTAAGTTCCTATCAGCTGTGGCCCCTCTTGATTTACAATGGATTGATATCATCCCATTGACATGTACAAAATACTGGTGATGTATGGTTGGATGTAGAAGCAGATGAGGTGCAATTAAATGTTTTGAGGCATGTGTGTAGGACTGTATGTGTAATCAGCTATAGAAGTGCAAGTTACAAATCTGTACATATTCCACTCAATGCTGATACTGATGGTTGCTTGTCCTCATTTTGCAGCTGCCAACATGACCAATGATGAAAGGTGTCAGTTCAACCAGAGGTCCGAACGCTAACACCACATTCTGGAGGTGCACGCAATTTACCACCGCACGGCATGCCATTTCCATTCCGAAAAAGCATCTGGGGAATGGCCACTCACCCACCCAAGACAAAGGATGGAGCAGGAACATCAATAATGCAGGGGCCCCCAGCTGCACTCACCCCATCCACATCTTCAGCACCAATTGCCACCCTGCACCAGCTTTGTCACCACCAGCTGCTGGGCCATCACAATTGGAACAGGACTTACGTCGGGACATCAACCTGATACTCCAGCACTTGGACATGTTGAAGGAGGCTCTGGCAGAAGACTGCAAATCCTCAAGTATATTAAAATAGAAGGTTAAGAAGTCACGAAAATGAACTTGGACTGTGATGGACTACCTCCCAGTTACTTCCTCTCCCTTTTAAAGTTGTACCATATTTTAGTTTGGGTTTTATGCAGTTAGTGGTAGGTTGGTGTAATGTAGCCATTAGTTAGGATATGTGTAGTTTGGGGGTGGGTTTCTATTCTTAGGATTTTATTGGTGGGTTGTTGGGTGGGGAGTCACTGTGGGGGTTATATGTGTTTTTATGAAAAATAATATATATATATTTTTTTTAATTAAAAATTAAAACATTACAACAAAATATATAGTTTTTTAGGCCATAGGATTAGTTACTACATGTGTACTAATAGTAATTGTTGTCCTACTTGTTTCTTGTTTCTTAAGGGGGTGTGTAGGAGGCTGGACTGGCTTGTAGTGAGTACCTAAGGGTACTTGCACCTTGCACCAGGCCCAGTTATCCCTTATTAGTGTATAGGGTGTCTAGCAGCTTAGGCTGATAGATAATGGTAGCTTTGCAGAGCAGCTTAGGCTGAACTAGGAGACGTGTGAAGCTACTACAGTACCACTTAGTGTCATATGCACAATATCATAAGAAAACACAATACACAGTTATACCAAAAATAAAGGTACTTTATTTTTATGACAATATGCCAAAGTATCTCAGAGTGTACCCTCAGTGAGAGGATAGGAAATATACACAAGATATATATACACAATAGCAAAAATATGCAGTATAGTCTTAGAAAACAGTGCAAACAATGTATAGTTACAATAGGATGCAATGGGTAAACATAGGGATAGGGGCAACACAAACCATATACTCCAAAAGTGGAATGTGAACCACGAATGGACCCCAAACCTATGTGACCTTGTAGAGGGTCGCTGGGACTATTAGAAAATAGTGAGAGTTAGAAAAATAACCCTCCCCAAGACCCTGAAAAGTGAGTGTAAAGTGCACTAAAGTTCCCCTAAGGACAAATAAGTCGTGTTAGAGGAATAATGCAGGAAAGACACAAACCAACAATGCAACAACTGTGGATTTCCAATCTAGGGTACCTGTGGAACAAGGGGACCAAGTCCAAAAGTCACAAGCAAGTCGGAGATGGGCAGATGCCCAGGAAATGCTAGCTGCGGGTGCAAAGAAGCTTCTACTTGACAGAAGAAGCTGAGGTTTCTGCGGGAACGAAAAGGGATAGAGACTTCCCCTTTGGTGGACGGATCCCACTCGCCATGGAGAGTCATGCAGAAGTGTTTTCCCGCCGAAAGAATGCCAACAAGCCTTGCTAGCTGCAAATCGTGCGGTTAACGTTTTTGGACGCTGCTGTGGCCCTGGAGGGACCAGGAGGTCGCAAATTGGACCAGGAGAGAGAGGGGACGTCGAGCAAGACAAGGAGCCCTCTCAACAGCAGGTAGCACCCGGAGAAGTGCCAGAAACAGGCACTACGAAGATGCGTGAAACGGTGCTCACCCGAAGTCGCACAAAGAAGTCCCACATCGCCGGAGAACAACTTAGGAGGTTGTGCAATGCAGGTTAGAGTGCCGTGGACCCAGGCTGGACTGTGCACAAAGGATTTCCACCGGAAGTGCACGGAGGCCGGAGTAGCTGCAAAAATCACGGTTCCCAGCAATGCAGTCTAGCGAGGTGAGGCAAGGACTTACCTCCACCAACCTTGGACTGAAGAGTCACTGGACTGTGTGGGCCACTTGGACAGAGTTGCTGGATTCGAGGGACGTCGCTCGTCGTGCTGAGAGGAGACCCAAGGGACCGGTAATGCAGCTTTTTGGTGCCTGCGGTTGCAGGGGGAAGATTCCGTCGACCCACGGGAGATTTCTTCGGAGCTTCTGGTGCAGAGAGGAGGCAGACTACCCCCACAGCATGCACAAGCAGGAAAACAGTCGAGAAGGCGGCAGGATCAGCGTTACAGAGTTGCAGTAGTCGTCTTAGCTACTTTGTTGCAGTTTTGCAGGCTTCCAGCGCGGTCAGCAGTCGATTCCTTATCAGAAGGTGAAGAGAGAGATGCAGAGGAACTCGGCTGAGCTCTTGCATTCGTTATCTAAAGAATCCCAAGAGACAGAGACCCTAAATAGCCAGAAAAGAGGGTTTGGCTACCTAGGAGAGAGGATAGGCTAGCAACACCTGAAGGAGCCTATCACAAGGAGTCTCTGACGTCACCTGGTGGCACTGGCCACTCAGAGCAGTCCAGTGTGCCAGCAGCACCTCTGTTTCCAAGATGGCAGAGGTCTGGAGCACACTAGAGGAGCTCTGGGCAAGTCCCAGGGGAGGTACAGGTCAGGGGAGTGGTCACTCCCCTTTCCTTTGTCCAGTTTCGCGCCAGAGCAGGGCTAAGGGGTCCCTGAACCGGTGTAGACTGGCTTATGGAGAATTGGGCACATCTGTGCCCAGCAAAGCATTTCCAGAGGCTGGGGGAGGCTACTCCTCCCCTGCCTTCACACCATTTTCCAAAGGGAGAGGGTGTAACACCCTCTCTCAGAGGAAGTCCTTTGTTCTGCCATCCTGGGCCAGGCCTGGCTGGACCCCAGGAGGGCAGCTGCCTGTCTGAGGGGCTGGCAGCAGCAGCAGCTGCAGTGAAACCCCAGGAAGGGCAGTTTGGCAGTACCAGGGTCTGTGCTACAGACCACTGGGATCATGGGATTGTGCCAACTATGCCAGGATGGCATAGAGGGGGCAATTCCATGATCATAGACATGTTACATGGCCATATTCGGAGTTACCATTGTGAAGCTACATATAGATAGTGACCTATATGTATTGCATGCGTGTAATGGTGTCCCCGCACTCACAAAGTCCGGGGAATTGGCCCTGAACAATGTGGGGACACCTTGGCTAGTGCCAGGGTGCCCTCACACTAAGTAACTTAGCACCCAACCTTTACCAGGTAAAGGTTAGACATATAGGTGACTTATAAGTTACTTAAGTGCAGTGTAAAATGGCTGTGAAATAACGTGTGCGTTATTTCACTCAGGCTGCAGTGGCAGGCCTGTGTAAGAATTGTTAGAGCTCCCTATGGGTGGCAAAAGAAATGCTGCAGCCCATAGGGATCTCCTGGAACCCCAATACCCTGGGTACCTCAGTACCATATACTAGGGAATTATAAGGGTGTTCCAGTAAGCCAATGTAAATTGGTAAAATTGGTCACTAGCCTGTTAATGACAATTTGAAATAAATGAGAGAGCATAACCACTGAGGTTCTGGTTAGCAGAGCCTCAGTGAGACAGTTAGGCACCACACAGGGAACACATACATATAGGCCACAAACTTATGAGCACTGGGGTCCTGACTAGCAGGGTCCCAGTGACACATAACAAACATACTGAAAACATAGGGTTTTCACTATGAGCACTGGGCCCTGGCTAGCAGGATCCCAGTGAGACAGTGAAAACACCCTGACATACACTCACAAACAGGCCAAAAGTGGGGGTAACAAGGCTAGAAAGAGGCTACTTTCTCACAGGGTGGAGGGCCAATGTTTAGATTGTGGTGTTTTATGTGTGAGTTAAATTTAGCATTGAGTAGATAGATTTAGTTGTAGGATAAGTATAGTTAGTATAGGTTAGTTTAGGATAGGGTGGGTTTTTGTTGTTTTTGAGTAGATCAGTTTTATAATAAATATCATGTTATCATTGCAAACAGTTTGTGTAATTAGTGTGAGTCTCAGGATTCTCCCCATGAGTGTCCTGGCCAAATTGGGGAAATGGCCTAGGGAATCCATCCTGCCTACAAAAGCCGTATTTACCATGTGTTATCACTATTGACAATGGAGCTGTCACACTGACTGCAACCTCACATCTACTAGTCCATGCATCTGCCATCCAGTGTACCCACCACTCATGATGATTATGTATACTTTGAATTGGACAGGTAGATCTGGAACTTCAGCTGTCAGTGTTGGGGTCCTGTAGTAGGAATGTTGAGAACTGTGACACATCTGACAACAGCCACAATCGGTACTCTATCCTGCAAGACTGACCAGTGGCCATCACTAATGAGGTTAGCTACCTCTGTACCACACCAATGAGTTCTTCTTTTACTCCCAGCTGATGATATGCCCTAGACCTGCTTTTTAGTCATACCTGCTGCATATGGTGATGGAACCATATATGTGTCCTAAATGTGTGACATACTCAGTGATTTGCTTGTAGGATATGAGACCAGCATACACATTTGTCATGTTAGGATCCCTGTGTGTAGATTTGTGCCCTCACAGTCCTCCATTCATGTACTGAATACTGTGACCAATTACATGGATTCACACATCACAATCATTTAGCTGAGTTGATGGATCACAATAGATGTAGACATGCTAATTGTGTACAAGGTGTTTATTTACAAGTGGAAGTGTTGTAGTGAGATATTTGCAATCAGTCAGTCACCCCATTTGTGGAATCCAGGTATTTGTGACATGATACAGGTCCAGGGTCACGGGGCACACTTCAAAGTAGTGTTGATAAGTGTGGAGGAACAATAATTGCCAATTGGTAAGTGAGACACAATGACAGTCCAAAGCAGACTTCCAACAGTGTGTGGGTGGAGAGTGCACATATCCTACTGTGACAACATTAGCATGATCTTTAGCACAGAACTACGGAGAACACTGCCCATGTGGCATAAACTGGTGCTACCGGGTACTCTTCAGAATAAAGGTGATCTGTTCTGCATCTTTATCCTCTGATGTGTGTGGTGTCTCCTGTGCCATTGGTGGTGGTGGGTAGGTAGAGGGGTCCACACACTTCAGTGGTTGAAGATGTGGGGTCCCAATTCCCAGCAGCTGCCATTTGTGGTACAACATATGGAATCACAGCAGCAATGAGGAACTGCTGATTTTTCAGAACAGCAGCAACATCCCGGTGTTTGCCCTGAGGGAGGCCACTTCACGCTGAATAGAGTCCAGCTTGTTCTCTATCATTCTGCTGCCAGTTTGTGAGGGCAGTTGTTGTAGCATCTCCCTCATGGTAGCAGCTATGTCCTTCAGACACTGGTGGATTCTACACAGTGAGGAGTATGTGCCTTTGGGAAGCAGTTGTGTGTTCATTAGCTGTCACAAGGCACATGTGCGCTCCTCTAGGCTTGCTGCCATGGTCTCCATCCCCACCCGCCCCTGCTTGGCCAGCTCCCGTTGGACTCCTACCACTGTCCTCTGGAAGCTTGTCCCTGGAGCTTTGGAGTCCTGTGCTCTGTCTGTACTGGCAGGTTGTCAAATATGGGTGTTGGGTGGGTCATTTGGGATGGCTGGTACATTGGTTGTCCTCCTTGCAACTGGAGGTGGTGTCGGAGGGATACCAGGACATCCTGGAGAGTTTGTTGGCTGATGGTTGTCATCTGGTCATCCAGGTCATTGGAGAACTCCAGGACAGGCAGATCAGCAGGAGAGCCATCATCCTCTGCAATGAGATGGTATAAAATCAGTCTTTATATGTTATTGCAATTGACATGTCACATCATTGATTTGCTATTGGAGGCTCAGTGACAACTTACACCCAATACATTGTTCTTGTACTTTATCAGTGCAATTTATAAGCCCTTTGCCCCACCTGAGTGGCACATAAAGGGAAGCTCATGTGGCACAACCAGCTGTGTCATATTTACAAAGTCTGATGTATTTCCTTTTGGTGGCTTGACACCATCTTTTTATTATGACCCCTTCCATTGCATCAATTTGCATGATAGGGACTTGCAATGGGTGTTGCAGTGGTCAAGCCTCACCAGCACACATTGCAATTTGCCTCTGTCCCAGTTTTACATGTTTTTCATACACCAGGGCCACACCAAAACATCACACCACCCCTGGGATGGCATTACAAATTCCCAGTATGGTAGTTTTCTTTGATTGCTCCTCATGTTGATATATGTGTATGTGTGCTACATTCCACAGCACATATGGACCTAGCAGATTGCCATTTCAGTTTTTGGCTGTACTGGAAGGCGCTCCTCTTACATTACTAATGTCTCCCCCTCAATGCAGCCAAATGTGCACTATGGTGCAAGGGATGCAGCATTGTGGCAGTGCAGCCAATTTAATACTGGCACAGGGGTGGACCCAGGAAGGGCCAGCATGGGTATAATTTGTTGATCTGAACATAA
Organism: Pleurodeles waltl; assembly: GCF_031143425.1. Lineage (NCBI taxonomy): Eukaryota > Metazoa > Chordata > Amphibia > Caudata > Salamandridae > Pleurodeles > Pleurodeles waltl. The sequence continues at coordinate 457,492,830 of NC_090440.1, read as the reverse complement.
TTTTCTAAATGACAGTGCCTGATGCCACCAAATTATGGACAAAGCCAGTTGACTCATTTTCAACTTTGATCATGGCATCAAGCTAGTTTGATGGAGATTTTGCAGCTTGTCGTACTGGTGCATACCTGGACCCTCAGTACACTCTGGCAGTACTATGATCACCAGCCTGCCACTGGCAACAGGACCGCCGCCAATAGGTGGAAGTGGCACATGTTGACCATGGGGAATGCCCCATGGGCTAATGGCTTGGCACTGGCAGGTTGCCAGCAGCTGACAAACTGACAATTCCACCTGTCTTGTGACACCATCCCAGCATAACAATCACCGCTACCCTCCAAGTATGTTACCACTTTACCACCAGCCTTTGTAATGCAGTCCAACACCTATGCAAAGGTTGGTGGTGATGTGGTGTGCCCCTGGGTGCCCCTGCACATCTCATGCACCTGGTATGGGCACTGCAGGGGACCACATGCCCAAACTCTTTGCACTTTCCACTGCCTGATTTGCAGTGACAAATGCAACGTGTGCTGTCACACCCAATGCACCCCAGGATTGGCGCTGGCTCTGTTTGGTCCTGCAGCAATGTTGTGGTAACCGCCCCACAGAGCTGACATGTGGAGACAGATTTCCAACCTCCATCACAGCGTGTAACTCATACTGCCAACCGCGGAGGGTAAACTCACTAGCAGTCTTACCAATGCCAGACTTGCCCCTGTGCCATCCTCCATCTGTCAATGTGATATTGTGCACCGTGATGTTCACAGATATACACAATATGTTGTGTTTGTGTGATTGTTTCCCCATTCCTATGTGGTTCAGATGGTTGTGTCAGAGTTGTTGTGGACTCAGCCTGTATGTGTTGTGTTCTATAGATTGCAATCTGTAGTGCATATGCTCTCTAGTGGCACAGTTCTGATCAACATCAATATATGTGGCTCCACACTGCACCAGGTTATTTACACAGGGTAGTGCCATGTTTCCTGTGATACGGGACCACCCTCCAATTCTTCTGGCGGCTGCACAGATTAGTTTTCCCTGCACCCAAACAGGCATTATTGCAGCATGATGGAGAAGTGGCTGCCTTAGAGGATGTGTTATGTGTGGGGTGGTGTTGATTCCTGCGCATGTCTGAGTAATGTAAGCTAAGGTGCCATTTTAAAGTGTGCTGTAAGATGCAGCACACATGTGGTTTGGCAATGGAAGATGGCAGTTGCGAAGTGTTTCTGCATGACGTTACCTAAGGAATGGTATTGACTCACTTCCTAGTCTCTGATGTCTCAGCTGTGTGGGAAGGGTAGGTTTGACTGCCTGCAAGAGGTGTTGTGATGACACAGCCACATGCAGTTATTAGACATGCCTTCCACCCTTTGTGCTGCATATGTACATGTTGGTATTTAGCCCTGGTGATTGATGTATGACCAGGTTGTGTATGTCGTGTGGTGCATGGCACGACCAAGGCATGTGTAGATACCCTCTCCAAGTTACCTGTAAGTGGTGCCTTGAAACCAATAAGTCCAAGGTACAAAATATGCAGTTCTGAAACATGCATAATATTTAGGTTTTCATGTATTTAGAAGACACAAATTCTCTCTTTCTTTACTGTACGCTGTGCTTGCACTTCTCTACTATAAAAGGCCTTTCTGACTAGGCTCTCATTTTTCCAAAAGCAGTAATTAACTCTTCAATATGGTGTGAAATACCCCTCTTCAGAGAGAACAATAGGCTTGGCCTGTAGCAGCAAGGCAAAGTTTGTTTGCTAGTTTTCACAAAGACCCGCTTTGGGCTTGCACATTTGGCACATGGTAGTAAGCATACTCTTAGTTGAGGAAGGTCTTTGCTTGTGATCTTTTACCACATAACCTTTTTACACTCAATACAGGATCTACAACATCCTTGATCACCCTGCATAGTCCCTTGTAGCTATTACTTCTTTTGGTCTCCCATAAGATAAGGAGGGCCTTCGGGTGATTTGTGGTCAGTGTGTAGAGACAGCAGCTGTTGTCCTATTTCTATAAAAGTGGCTTTTTGTGTTTTTGTTGTTTTTTATAAAATGACATATTTGAAAATCTGAGAATATTCATGGTTTACATTTGGGGGCATATTTATACTTTATTTGCACCAAATTTGCATCATTTTTTTCATTCAAATTTGGTGCAAAACTAACTCCATATTTATACTTTGGCACTAAACCTGTCTAGTACCAAATTTATGGAGTTAAAGTCATTTTTGGGACGTGGAACCCTACTTTTCATCAATGAGATGCAAAGTAGGCGTTCCTGTGCAAAAAATGACTTTAAGGCCCTAATGCCTTATTTATCCTCCCATGCAAACATCACGCACGGGGAAGAAGGGGTCAAAAAACACCTGGGTCAGGGCAGGCGTTAGGGGACCCGTGGGCCTATTTCCATGGTGCCCCCAGGGACACCCCCACCCACACCAGAGGGACAGTGGAGGCTGGGGGACCCTATCCCATGTAAGCATAGGTAAGTATAGGTACGTTTTTTTTTTTTAAGTGCCACTGGTGGCCCTGAAATGGGCCCACTACATGGCACTGGGTGCAATGGCCATGCCCAAGGGGCCCTGGTCCCCTGTGCTGACCATTGGGGTGGTGGGCATGACTCCTTTCTTTTCTAAGACAGGAGTCATGTGGTAAGGATGGTTTTGGGTCAGAAAATGACTCTAGTCAGGTTAGAGTCCTTTTTTTTAACCTCTAACCTGCCTAACGTCATTTTTGGGTGCAAACCCCCCTCTTTCATACCGCCAGCCCCATCTGACTAACATCATTTTTTTTATGCTAGCCTACCCATTGCACTGGCTTGCACCATTCCATAAACATGGTGCCCGGCTGGTGCGCAGAAATGGTGCAAGCTGGTGCTAAACTTTTTGGTGCAAAACTGCGTAATTGCAGTTTTGCACCAAAAAGTATAAATCAGGGCCTTGGTTTGTAAATGTAAACTATTTTATTCCACAACTTATCCCCATCTTACATGACCTCCTTGATTCTCTTACCTTTTAACAATCACCTTGGTCCCACTGGCATCCAAAAGAAGTAAACATCTAAAGAGTTAAAAAAAGTTCATTGGGATAATTTGGGAGTGTTTGGGCATTTAAAGAACACGTCCTTCCTTTGTCCAGGCCATCTCCATTCTCATTTGCTTTCTCTCCATGTAGCCATTACCACGCTTCGGTTTGGGGAAAATACCCTGAGAATGAGTGTTCCTCTGGACAGTGCCGTTCATTTATCAAACGTGTTTGGCTTCGGGAAAAGTAAGGGTAGCTTGCAGAGGAGTATATGTCTTTGTCTAAAGCAGCGGGTTTTGCGTTTATGTTTACACTTCAGGTAGCCTCTTTCTGCGCCAGCATAATGTTTTTCAAGTTATATATCACCACATTAGCCCTATTTTCATAATTTTTAAAGCCTTATCATTTCGAAAATATTTTTTAGTGCTTGACAGGAGAATTGTAACAGATCTTCCGAGTAGTTTGTGTATGACGAAAATAAGCTGCACCAGTTCTAACTTACGTTGTATACAAAATATTCGGTGCCCAAGTGAAGTGAAGTTTTTTTCTTTGGAGCTGAGGCATTTGACCTGGCATCCTAATGATTTCATTTAAGCTTTTTTATATGACCAAAATGAATTATTGAAAATAACGAAATCAGTAATTGTCGTCGATGTTAAAACGGAAAAGAGTGCAACATCTCTGTGTTCTAGAAATGTATCCCAACCTGTTTAATACCATACTGTTGATGTTTCGATCTCTTGGGGGAGCTTCTTTAAGGTGTGTCTCTGCCTCATCGAAAATCTGTCCAAACATTGATAATGAATACATTATGAATATACTTATTAAGAGAAATCTCCGGTGCAGCCGCTAATATTGACTTTCCGTGAGCTGTGCCTTATAACAATTCACTTCCTGGCCTAGAATCTGCTACAGTAACGACGTGTTTTACTCGATTCTTTACGACGACAGTGGGCCTCACTGAAAGTACCTGGTCCCTTGAGTATCACGATGCCTCCGGTAGTCTCTTGGAATACACATGCCAAAATCTTATTTGGAAAATAATCCGACTTTAACGCCTTCGGTAACGCCGCTGTCATTACAAGCAAACACGTTCCTTCCTCTGCTGAGAAGGTATTGCTCAAGCTATAATCTGCAATCTAATAATTGTTGGAGGAATGAAAGTGAAGCAAGACATAAACCGGCCGCCCCCTCTAATTGCAGTTCTACTGTACACACTCTGCCATATCATAGCGATTCAAGATTGCACTAAGAATGAAGAGGCGATCTTAATATAAACTCCAAAACCCGCAAAGGAGGTCAATCACTACACGTTCTAATTAGGAAAGGCCACGGAAGATTCTAGATCATTCTTGTTATAGTTCGAGCCTTTCCACAGTCCACAGGGGGATACGGTCATTGCCTGCAAATTTCCCCCTATAATTATAATCCCACTAATGAAACAAATTAGAGGGTACAGAGTGATAGAGGGCATGCTGTTCGACTAGCTATGGAAAGTTCACGATAACACTTAATTCCATTCCGTTTATGGCAGCGGGAGCTCGCTGTGAGCTTTGGCAGAGAGCAGAGAATTCAGCAGAGAAGGGTCTCGGCCCTGCTCGTGACCCCACCACATGCCTGGCTGCATGCTGATTACTAGACGGCGCCTACGTTGGCATAATTGGTTTTATTATCCCTAATAGGCATCCGTAATTCTTAAAGCATGTAAATGTGTCTCACGGGTCTGATGTCAGTTCACCACATGCTTAGGGGCATATTTCCAAGCCCCTAGTGCCACCAGAGTATCACTTTTTGTGATGATCTGGTGGCACTGTGCCCTGCACCATATTAACATGACGGCGTGAAGTCACATTTTGTGGCTTAACGCCGCCTTGTAAATATGCTTCCTGATGCAGTTGTCTGCGGCAGCATGGCATGCAGTGGGTGTTGCTGTGGGAGTACCCATGCAACATCCGTTGCTTTTTGACACTGCCCCAGATTTACAGGGCAACCTGAATCTGAGGCAGCGCCAAAAACTAACGACACCACAGAGGTGATGTTAGCATGGCACAACAAGGAGATATACTTTTATTTCTCCTAGTTTTTGCAATTTCTATGTGTGCTGCATTCTGCAGCACACATAGAAAGAACAAAAGGCCCTACCTGCACATAAACAATCATTAAATAATGACGATTTGCTACTTTTATGTGTGCTGCAAAGGGGTGCAGAGCAGTACAGTACAGAACAGTACAATTACAGTACACTGCTGTCAATGGATTACTTGGTCATCAACACATCAGCCAATGGATAGTTCAGCAGGTATGACTCCAATGGCCCCCAAATGTCGTTTGGCCTGGAGCTTGGAGGTAACAATTCAGTTTAGGTTTCCAATTGGTCTTTACAGTGCACTAAGTGCCTCATTATGAGTCTGGTGGTCTGACCGCCGACACCACCAGGCTGACGCCAGCCTGCAGCCTGATGGCCCCGGTGGTTGTAACCACCATTGCAGCACTGCCCTGGGGATTACCAGCCCCCATCACGCAGCCTGTCCATGGCGGTTTACACTGGCATGGAGAGGCTGGCAGAATGGGGGTGTCGGTGGCCCCTGGGGGCCCCTGCACTGGCCATGCACTTGGCATGGGCAGTGCAGGGGCCCCCATGTACAGCCCCATCACACATTTCACTGTCCCAATTATGGGCAGTGGAATGTGCGACGGGTGCTGTTGCAGCCGCTGCACCGCCACATTGCAGCCGGCTCAATTACAAGCTGGCTGCAAAGTTACTGCCCTATTAGCCACTGGGCCAGCAGGCGGAAAGACTGCTTCTGCCCTCCGGCCCAGTGGGAAACCCAAATTAGGGCCTGCGTTTTAGCCTGCAATGGCAGTATTGGGGCACGATGAGATTGCGGGCGGCTTCCACCGCCCGCTAAACTCATAATGAGGTCCTAAGTCATGTATCAATTTCTTAAATTTAGGTAGCAGACCCCGCCCCATCTAAATACAATTCTTCTTTTTGCCAATAATAAAGTAAGAGCAACATATCTACGGCAGTCTGCCTCGAGCTCTTCAGTATACCCCAGCTGCGCCATGAGTGGAGTGAGGACAAGTGGTGCGGAGATCATGAGGGATTCCACCTCGCCCCAGAACTGTAAAATCTGGGTGCATGACCTTGCCAGATGCATAAAGTCTGCATGCTCCTCTCTGCATCTCAGGCAGACATAGGGGGTCATTCTGACCCTGGCGGCCGGTGACCGCCAGGGTCACCGACCACGGGAGCACCGCCAACAGGCTGGCGATGCTCCCAAGGGCATTCTGACCGCGGCGGTTCAGCCGCGGTCAGAAAGGGTAAACCGGCGGTCTCCCGCCGGTTTACCGCTGCCCCATTGAATCCTCCATGGCGGCGGAGCGCGCTCCGCCGCCATGGGGATTCAGACACCCCCTACCGCCATCCTGTTCATGGCGGGAAACCGGCCATGAACAGGATGGCGGTAGGGGGTGCCGCGGGCCCCCGTAAGAGGGCCCCACAAAGTATTTCAGTGTCTGCTTTGCAGACACTGAAATACGCGACGGGTGCAACTGCACCCGTCGCACCCCTGCAACTACGCCGGCCAATTCTGAGCCAGCGTCCACGTTGCAGGGGCATTTCCGCTGGGCCGGCGGGCGCTCTTTTGGAGAGCGCCCGCCGGCCCAGCGGAAATGTTTGAATGGCCGCCGCGGTCTTTTGACCGCGGTGCGGTCATTTGTCGGCAGTACCTTGGCGGACGGCCTCCGCCATCCGCCAAGGTCTGAATGACCTCCATAATCTGTACGGAGGTAATACTTATGGGGTGTAGCATATCCTGTGCAGGAATTTGTAGTGGATCATGTGCAGTCTACTACTAAAGGCAATTCTACCTGTCTGTTCGAAGCAGTATAGCCACTGCTTGACAGTCAGCGGAGCCCACAAGCCCTTGTTGTCAATGCCGATTACTCTCACTGCACAGTCTGATACAGTAATGACACCAAGGGACAGACTTATACTTTTTGACGCAAAACTGTGCTAACGCCATTTCTTAACGCCACCCGTGCGTCATATTTATACTATGACGCTGGGAATAGGTTAGAGTTGTTTTTCCTGACGCTAACCATTGCGCCTAGACGTAAGGCAAAATGACTTTAACGCAGGAAAAATTACTCTAATCCGGTTTACCACATGTAAACACATCGCAAAACGGAAATGCGCCATTTTTGCCCGCAATAGCGCCAAAAAGCAACACAAAAGGAGCAAACAGTGCAAAAGATAGGTAAGATGGCTCAAAAAAGCCAGGACGGACCCCAGGGAGACCCCAGACAACCAGGAACCAGCCAGGAGGACACAGACAAGACCCAGGCGAGAGACAAGAAGAGGAAGTGTCGCTTCAGCGCAGAGGAGCATGAAATACTGGTGAGAGAGGTGACGGACCACCATCATCAGCTCATCATCACCTCTAAATTGACAATTGGAAGGAGAGAGCCAATTTGGCAGCAGATTGCGGACAAGATTAACAGTGTGGCAGAAGTCAGGAGAACTGTCACTGAGTGCAAGAAACGCTGCCATGACTACAAGCGGAAGACAAAGGAGAAAATGGCAAGGCACAGGAAGGCAGCACTGCAGACCAGAGGTGGGAGTCCAGCACCACAAGAGGACCTGGATGAGATGAAGGAGATTGCTGCATCTGTCATCCTGGAGGAAATTGTCACTGGTATCGCAGGACAGTGCAGACTACCAAGAAACAACACATAAGTAACACGTAAGTTGCATGGGGGACCAAAATGCCAAAATGTCATGTGCAAGAAGGGAGAGCTGCATACCTATTACACAATGCATGTCAGTCCTGCAAATCAGGCAATGGAAAGGGCAAAGAGGCATGGCATGGGACTTCTTGCACTACCCATGCCAGGTATATGGGCTGTGCAGGGGCATCTAGGGGCACAACACAACACCATTAACCTTTGCATGGGGATACGCCGCCATGCCAAAGCTGGTGGAAATGCTGAAGCAGACCAGGAGGGTAGGGTAGAACGTAAAACTCGTCTGTTGTCACTGGATAGTTGGTATTGTCAGAATGTAAACTATAGGACAATGCCCAGTCTAAGGCCATTGGCTCAAGCAGCATTTCCCATGGACAACAATTGCCTGTGCTGTTTGCACTGGTCAATTAGGAAACAGCAGTTAGATTCCCATGGAACAAACACACTCGAAATGAGGGTTCAGTATGACTTTGTGATCAATCCCCATCCATCCCTATCCAAGTGCAACTCCTGTCAACTGGTCATGTCCATAGACTCAATAACCATCAGGCACTGTCACATACATATTTATGTACACTGCAGTAATCACATACCCATGCTGGCCATCCCTGGGTTTACCACGGTGCCTGTGTCACAATAGCTGCAATGCCACCATGCAACATCTCAGGTATCATAGTGTAAAGACAACTCCATTGAGGGGGAGAACATATCTGTGTAGGAAGGCCAACACACCCGCAGAGTCACAAGAGAAAACTGAACTCTGCCAGGTCCATCAGTGCAATGCAATGTGGCACACATACGCAAACATCAACATGAGAAACTACCAATGGTAAAACGTGCATTGTCTCATGGAAATGCCATGTATGGGGTGGTGCTAGGTCTCTGCACGGCGTAGGTGAATAGGTGAATGTGAAAATTGAAAAACTGGGACAGGGCCATATTGTCATGTGTGGTGCTGAGACATCAGCACATCAACATTAAGGCCTCAACATGCAAATGGAAACAGAGGGAGAGATGATGAGGTGAAAAGGTGGCAATCCACAGTTTGGACAGAACCCACACCTATAAAATGTGATGAAAACAATTGCCCAAACTGCCCTTCATTGCATGTGCCATGCAAGTGGGGCCTAGGGCTGAGAGACTGCAAACATTAATGGCAGGAACAATGCATGGGAACCAAGATGACAATGGACCACCAATGGGAAGTCAGTGACATCACGTTACAACTGGCACAACACAGACACACTAATTGTACAATATCTCATTGCAAAGGACGATGGCTCTCCTGTGAATCTACCTGTCCTGGACTAGCCTGATGACCTGGATAACTAGCTAACAACCATCAGCCAGGAAACCCTCCAAGATGTCCTGTGAACCCTCCAGACACCACCTCCAGTCGCAAGAAGGATCATTCATGTTTCAGCCATCCCAGAGGACACACCCACCAACCCAATAGTACAACCTGCCAGCTCAAACACAGCTGAGGACTCTGATGACACAGGGACCACCTTTGAGAGGACAGTAGTGGGAGTAGAGTATGAGCTGGCCAAGGAGGTGCAGGTGGGGATGCAAACTATGGCAGCCAGCCTTGAGGGGATGCACATTTGCATGATAACGTCCGCTGAACAGGCAGCAGCCAAACAAGGCACACAATCCCCACTGCATGGTGTCCAACAGTGTGTGAGGGACCTAACCACTGCTGTGAAGGAGTTGCCACGAACACCTGCCATCCCAATCTTGCTGCTGCATTCATGACAACGCGTTTCTGGGGCTCTATCTCATGTTTTTTCACTTGAGCTTTATAACACTGTCAAACAGTCAACTTTTAAACTGGATATGAAGATCAAGAGTGGTCTCTTCTAAGGTCAGTCACTATTATCCATTTAAATTTATGTGCACTGGTTTTTTATGGGTGAACAGGGGTGTTGGCTTCTCCTGGCGGTCTGTGATTATAGGATAATTATTACTAGTGTAGCAATAATTTGTATATATTGTATATATAGGCACAGTTCCTGATGTCCCGAGGAGGCCAGCTTTATAAAGGCCGAAACGTATCGACTATATCTGCGAAGGAATGTATATCTGATTTTTTGAAAAAACGGATGATAAAAAAATCACATTTTGTTGGATGTTTTGTATAGTACACTTAGAGATATTGTTTTGTGTTAGTTTGGTACACAGTCCTGAGATTGGGATTTGGAGACACTAAGCGATTTAATAGATTTAATTATGATTAAAGAAATGATTTTCCAGTGATTAATTCATGTTTTCACTTTGGGACTTTGTTTTCTATTTATCCCTACTGTTTAGGACTCACTCCCGGTAGACATGGCTGCCTTCCACAGGGATGTTGCTGCCATACTCAGTAATCAGCAGCTCCCCTTTGCTGCAGTGATGCCATATGTAGTTCCACAGATGGCAGTTGCCAGGAATTTGGTGTCTACTTCTCCAACCACTTAAGTGTGTGTGGCCCCCTCAAACCCAACACCACCACCATCAGGGGCAGAGGAGACAACACAAACATCAGAGGATGAAGATGTGGAACAGATCATCTTCACCCGTAGGAGTACTTGGTAGCACCAGCCCATGCCACATGTGCAGTGATTTCCCTTTGTCCTGTGCTTGACGACATGCCAGTGTTGCTTCAGTTGGTGACATGCACTCTTCACCAACACACTTCTAACCTTTCCACTATGGACTGCAATTGTCTCTCACAACTCAATTGGCAATTCATGTTCTCTTGCACTGAACAACACTTCACCTCAGGATGTCCAATGACATGTCCCTCAACCTTGCACTTGTGTTGTGTCACAATAGAATTGTTTACAATAATGGGGTCACAAACCTGGACTATGTAAATATTGCATTACTGCACTTTAAAATAAACAGCACCTACACAACCACTCTGTCTCTGTGTAATGTGTAATGTGTGACACATTCACTTTGCTGGAGATTTGTGATGCGTGTAACATGTCTATGGTCACAGAGTGTCAACACAAGAGTGCAGAAACAATGTGGGCAGATATCTACGCACATGGTATCTATGTGATGAACATCACTGCTGGCCACATCCCCTACAAGCAAGTCACTGTGTATGTACAAAATATACATGCCTCACCCACTACATACAGCAGGAATGGCTGTGTAAGAGTGCTTGGCCAATAACGTCAGCTGGGAGTACAAGTAAAACACATTGGTGTGAAATGTGTATATATGACCTCATCTGAAATTGTCACTACTCAGTTTAGCAGCATTGACATGAACTTCAGCCTGCAGGCAGACATCCCAAAGTGCCCAACATGACGACACAGGATCCAAACAATTACAGCTTAAAAAGCACAACTACCAGCCCAATACAGGGGAACCATAGTCATGTTGAGTGGTGGGTACAATGGATGGCAGATGCATTGAGATTTAGATTTGTTGTAGCTGCCAATGTGACAGCTCAGTTGGAAGTGGGAATTAACATGTCAAGAGAGGGATGTGGATGCAGGACGGAATCCACAGGCCAATAGACAATTGGCACTGTAGACTCTTGCAAAGACCCTGAGCCCCTAGCATATGACACATGCAGTAAGGGAGTACCTATATTTTAATTAGCTATGTATGGAACTGAACTTAAAACTATATAGCACACCTATACTAACCAAATCTATGCTAACTATAGATTACTCACAACTGTTCCTAACTACCCTATGCTAAGCTTACATACCACATTTAACAACTGTTAGAAATAGGGACTTTGGTTGGCAGTCAGGTTACCCCCTGTCCAAGCAAGGACCCTCACTCTAGTCAGGGTAAAAGAGAATCTTGGAGATCTTCACAAGATGAAACGCACACAATGTCCAGTCTTTGCCCTCTTACTTTCGCAGAAGCAGCAACTGCAGGATAGCTCCACAAAGCACAGTCACAGGCAGGGCAGCTCTTCTTCCTCAGCTCTTCAGCTCTTCTCCAGGCAGAGGTTCCTCTTGGTTTCCAGAAGTGTTTTAAAGTCTGCGGTTTGCAGTGCCCTTCTTATACCCATTTTCTCCTTTGAAGTAGGCCTACTTCAAAGTAAAGTCTCTTTTGAGTGTGAAATCCTGCCTTGCCCAGGCCAGGCCCCAGACACTCACCAGTGGGTGGGAGACTGCATTGTGTGAGGACAGGCACAGCCCTTTCAGGTGTGAGTGACCACTTCTCCCCTCCCTCTTAGCACAGATGGCTCATCAAAGAGCTGCAGACTACACCGCAAATCACTTTGTGTCATTGTCTAGGGAGAGGAGTGACCAGCCCAACTGTCAAACTGACCCAGACAGGGAATCTACAAACAGGCAGAGTCACAGAAATGGTATAAGAAAGAAAATGCTCACTTTCTAAAAGTGGCATTTTAAAACACACAGGGGGTCATTCTGACCTCGGCGGTAAAAGCCGCTTACCGCCGGTCAGAAGGCCGCCACAATACCGCCGCGGCCGCGGTCAGCCGTCACGGACATTCTGACCCACAACTGCAAAACCTCTGAAAATCCGCCCTCCACTGCAGTCCGCCACATCAGCGGCCAGCGGTAAACTGGAGAAGACCAAACCTCCACCGCCACGCCAACAGAAATACGCCCATCCCATTATGACCCGCAAATCGACGCGGCGGTCATTCAAACGCGGTATTCCATTGGCGGTACACACCGCCGCGGTCAAAATACACACACCTTTACAAACCCCTACCACATTGGACAATTTGAAAGGCACACACCTGAAACACATACACACACCACTCCCACACATCCAATACCATATAAAACACACACCCACATCACCCACAAACCCCTACCAACAAAAACCAGAGACGAAGGAGAGAGAGAGACACATCAGAGAATAGAGAGCCAGACACACAGAGGCACACCGCAACATCACACACACCACATAGAAGCACAAAGCACCACACACCAACACACACATCATCACATACACCACCCCACACCTCATACACACCACCCCATGGCACCACAAAGGCACCCACGCTTTTCAGACCAAGAACTCCGGGTCATGGTGGAGGAGATGATAAGAGTGGAACCCCAGCTCTTCGGCTCACAGGTCCAGCACACCACCATAGCAAGGAAGGCGGAGCTCTGGCAGCAGATCGTGGACAGGGTCAACGCGGTGGGACAGCATCCCAGAAATCGAGAGGACATCCGCAAACGATGGAACGACCTACGGGGGAAGGTGCGCTCGATGGTCTCGCGACACAACATCGCAGTGCAGAAGACTGGCGGGGGACCCCCACCGACTCCACCCGAATTCACAACATGGGAGCAAGAGGTACTCAACATCCTGCATCCCGATGGCCTCGCTGGAGTAGGCGGAGGAATGGACTCTGGTAAGTACAAGGCCAACCACTTCCCCCCCCCCAGCATGCTAACCCCCACCCTCACCCCCAACCCCCCAGCACACATCCTCCCTGAGAATGTCTCCCAAGCACAACCCACCCAACACCAACCCCTGCATGCCACCCCCAAACTATGGACACCCATCACCTAAGCATGACCACTGCACATACCCATCACCCCCCCCCACAAAACACCCTCACAACACCTCCCCCAAGGGAATGCCAGCACTGGGGGACAAGGGCACCCATAAAACGCAAGCTAATGCACACACAGAAACAATAACCATACCCTCTTACCCCATGCAGGACCCGAACGACAACACACCGGTCAGGAGGGACCAGAAATGTCCATCCCACCCCCGGAACAGGCCCCTAGTGATGACAGCAGCTCTGTCGACCTGGAACCTGACGACCAGCCCGGACCATTGGGGACCTCTGGGCAGTCGGTTCCCCTCACCCAGACACAGGCCACTGCAGACCCAACCCCCTCTGGGAACAACAGCACAGCTCCCACCCAGCGGGCCCATGCCTCTGTCTCTAGGACAGGTCAAGCAGCGGTGTGTCTACCACTACAGGGCCCCCAGGGTAACCCACCAACCCAACAACAACAGGGACCTGGGGGCAGTGGAAGTGGGCACACCGTCCAGGGGACAGAGGCCCAGGGAAACAGGGCAACTCGGAGGGCTGCTGTGCGACAGGGGGGGGAGGAGAGGCCCAGGGAACCCACTCTCCAAGAGGCCCTCACCACCATCATGGCTGCCTACCACCACTCACAAGAGACGATGGCGACGGTACTGGCCAGGTTCCAGGAGATCCAGGCACAGCAGGAGCAACGCTACATGGGGTTCAGCGACCAACTCAGCAACATCTCAACCGCTATGGGGAGTATAGTCCAGGCCCTGAACCGCATAGAGGACACGTTTCGGGACCATGTGGCATCACACAGGGCCCCTGTCACTAGCCAGGAACAGGAACAGCCTACCACCTCCGCCAGCGCTAGTGGACAGGAGGCCCCACCACAACGACAGGCCACCAGACCCCCACCTCCTGCTGAACAACAACCGCCCCGCAAAAGGAGCCTGAGATCAAAAAAACCGACAGAGTAGGATGTCAAGTCCCCCGCCAGCATCACATACCCCTGAAGTCCTCCCACTGTCCCACATTGCCACCCTGTCAAACCTTGAACTGCCCCTGCTCCATCCTGCCACAGGTATATGGACAATGGACCTGTGAGACTGAGAACTGGACTCCGCCATGGACATTACTCCACCCCCACCCATCACTGTTTCACTATCATGTACCAATATCTATGAACGAATAATAAATCACACATTGCACAGAAATCAATCCGGACTCAGCCTGTCTTATTTACAAATGTATGACACATTACAGATCAATTACGTATTGTTAACATTGTGAATTACACATACCGAGGTAACTTAGCATTAGTCCATGGGCCAACCAAGCCGAGGTCACGCAGTGGCTCATACAGTACAGAAAAGGGAAGGGAAAATCAAACATCATGTTCATAGGTCTGGGGGGAAACCGACAAAGTTGAGATGCAGGAGGCTTTCAGGAAATGTAAAATGGCATGGGTGATTATTACCTGTGTGCTACTGGAAATACTGTTCTATTACTCTGTCCCTGTTGTCTGTGTCGTCCTCTGAGTCTTCCTCCTCTTCACTCTCCGCAGGCTCCACAGCTGCTTCAACACCACCATCTGCACCATCCTCCTGCAGGAAAGGAACCTGACGTCGCAATGCCAGATTGTGAAGCATACAGCAGGCCACGATGATGTGGCACACCTTCTTTGGTGAGTACATCAGGGATCCCCCATTCATATGCAGGCACCTAAACCTGGCCTTCAGGAGGCCAAAGGTCCTTTCGATGATCCTCCTAGTTCGCCCATGGGCCTCATTGTACCATTCCTCTGCCCTGGTCCGGGGATTCCTTACTGGGGTCAGTAGCCAAGGCAGGTTGGGGTAACCAGAGTCGCCTATTAGCCACACACGTTGTCTCTGTAGCTGCTCCATCACATAGGGGATGCTGCTATTTCGCATCACATACGCGTCATGCACTGACCCTGGGAACTTGGCATTTACATGGGAGATGTACTGGTCAGCCAAACAGACCACCTGGACATTCATCGAATGATAACTTTTTCTGTTTCGGTACACCTGCTCATCGTCTTTTGGGGGTACCAAAGCCACATGGGTCCCATCAATGGCACCAATGATGTTGGGGATATGTCCAAGGGCATAGAAATCACCCTTCACTGTAGGCAAGTCACCCTCCTCTGGGAAAATGATGTAGCTCCGCATGAGTTTCATCAGGGCAGACAACACTCTGCTCAAAATCTTTGAAAACATAGGCTGAGACATTCCAGATGACATGGCCACTGTGGTCTGGAATGACCCACTTGCCAAAAAATGGAGGACTGACAAAACCTGCACCAGAGGGGGAATCCCTGTGGGTTGGCGGATGGGGGACATCAGGGCTGGCTCCAGCTGGGCACACAGTTCATGGATAGTGGCACGGTCAAGTCTGTATCGAAGTATTATATGGCGTTCTTCCATTGTCGACAGGTCCACCAGTGGTCGGTACACGCGAGGATTCCTCCTTCTCATCGCAAGTCCCAGCGGACGGTGCCTAGGAAGGACAACATGGAGCACAGAGTCAGCCAAACCACAGGTACTTACAGACAGCTTGCACAGTTAAAGAATGGCAATGGGTTGAAAGGCGTGTATGTGTGGCAATGCAAGGCCTAGGCCTGTGTGTCGCAGTCAAAATTAAGCCATGTAGGCCCTTGAAATGGCGGCTGTCTGACCTGTGAAGTGGGACAATGGGATGTGAGGTCAATGCGCTAGCGGGGCACACCGTGGCGGTAGGCGGTCGAAGACCGCGGCGCAAAGCAGCATTGGTTAACATTGAAGCCTATGGGTTTCAGGAGCCAATGACGATGTGCGCCGGCGGTCGAGGTACGCACCGCCGCGGTACGCACCACCGCGGGCGTGACCGCCATTTTCTATCTGCTTAATCACTCGAGACCTGATCATCCACAGGAGAGGACCTATACTGCAAGTGCTGCTGTGACCTCGGTCTGGAAGATACAATGGCTGCTGCGACTGGGGAAAGGGCCCCTGCCTTCACGTCTGAAGAGTTGGAGAAGCTCGTGGATGGGGTCCTCCCCCAGTATGCGCTACTCTACGGTCCTCCAGACCAACAAGTGAGTACACCGGGTGCACATGGAATGGGCTATGCCTGTGTGGATTGGGGTGGATGTAAGTTGGTGGGGAGTGCAACGCCCGACAGATGAGAGCATGCGCCATATGGCAAAGTTGGTGGGGGGGGCCAATCACATCTAACATGCAGGTCATTGATGATTTCCTCCTTTCCACCCTGTACATGTCAAATAGGTCAGCGCCCATCAGAAGATCGAGATTTGGCGTGCCATCGCCAAGGAAGTCCGGAACTTGGGGGTCCACAACAGACGGGGCACCCACTGCCGCAAGAGGTGGGAGGACATCCGCCGCGGAACAAGGAAGACCGCAGAAACACTGCTGGGGATGGCCTCCCAACCTAGGAGGGGTGCCAGTCGCACCATGACCCCCCTGATGTCCTGGATCCTGGCGGTGGCCTACCCAGAATTGGATGGGCGCTTTAAGACATCACAGCAGACACAAGGGGGTGAGTATCAGCACATTCTCCTATCTTTCTGCGCAGTGGAGGCGTCTGGGTGGGGGAGGAGGGCTGTGGGTGACATTAGGCCAGGGCGCTTTCTGTAGTGTAGGCCTCTCCCTTAGGCATGGCCCTGTGCTCCCGGCCCCCACCTCTGTAGGGTGACAAGTACAGCCATTGAAGGTCCAGCATCTCCCATGTGCGCGTTTGACGTCTCTTGGCCTGTTGTCCTAGTCAGTAGTACTAAGTAGTGTACCCCGAATGCGCGGCTTAGTGCATTATGCTCCTGTGTCTGTCCTCTCCGCCAACGGTGTTGACATTGCATGCACTCAACCTGGTCTTCTTTTTTCTCCCCCCACCCTTTCTCTTCATCTTCTTGTGCATGTGTGCATTAGCATCATCAGGCGGAGGAGATTTGGCATCGGAGCACGAGGGAGCTGCAGGACACAAGGCCCCGGTGGGCCCAGGAACAGACACCGAGGGCACCAGTGATCCGGAGGGCGAGGGGAGCACCACGACGGGGACCGCTGGTGAGAGCAGCGACAGCGACACGTCCTCGGATGGAAGCTCCCTAGCGGTGGCGGCAACATCCGTGCCCCCCGCCTCTACAGGTACAGCCGCCACCCAGCGCACCAGCCCCGCCCTCCCAGCAGCCCCTCAGTCTCCGCTCCGTGCCCGTTCGCCCAGGAAGGCGCGCGTCTCCTTCGCCCCAGGCACCTCAGCCCCTGCCCCTGTTGCCCCTGCTGCCCTCAGTGCGGAGCTCATTGACCTGGTTAGGACGCTCATTGTTGGGCAGACGACCCTTTTGAATGCCATCCAGGGTGTGCAAAGGGAGGTGCAACAGAGCAATGCGTACCTGGAGGGCATTCATTCGGGTCAGGCTGCCCATCAACGAGCGTTCACTGCTCTGGCCTCAGCACTGACGGCAGCCATTGTCCCTGTTTCCAGCCTCCCTCTTCTTACTGCCTCCAGCCTTTCTCTGTCTCCTGTTCCTCAGCCTATCCCATCCACACCATCAGACCAGCCTGCCCACACCTCAACACCCAAGAGCAGCTCATCCAAACACAAGCACCACAGATCCCACAAACACTCACCCAAGCAACACCCAGATGCAGACATGCCAACAGCCACTGCCACCCCTGTGTCCCCCTCCTCCTCGTCTCCCTCCTCCCTCCCTGTGACGTCTACACTCACACCTGCATGCACCCCAACATCAGCCAGTGCTTCCATCACCACCTCACCCTCCAGTACAGTCCACACTTGTGCCGTCACCACCCCCACTGCCATTTACACGTCCCCTGTGTCCTCTCCCACTGTGTCTGTCACCCCCTCTTCCAAGACACACAAACGCAGGCAGCCACCCACCCAACAGCCAACCACCTCACGACAGCCTACAGCACCAGCACCTTCACCCAATGACAGCACACCTGACTCTCCTACAACCACCTCCTCTACCTCCACTTCCATCTCCACTTCTCCTACCCTTTACCTTGGCCCTAAAAAACTTTTCCTGGCTAACCTTGACCTCTTTCCCCCCGATGAGCTCCCCCCTCCATCTTCAAAGAGTCCCAAGAGCACCGCAGCCACCACCAGCCCAGCTTCGGGTGTCACTGTTGTGCATGGGTTCTGGAGCCCACCCTTTGCCAGCAGTGACACATCGATCAGCAGCAAGGACACGTCCAGCCCCCCCCCGGCAAGAGGACCCGCAAAAACAAGGGCCGCCGTGCGAGGACCGACAGGGCTGCCCCCAAGGAGCAATGTGCGGCCACTTCACCACCCACACCATCTAGGGGAGGCAAGGGCCCGAGAGCCCCATCAAAGGAGCAGAAGGGCAGCAGGAGCGCGGAGAAGGTGGACCCCACATGTCACATCCCAGCTGGGAAGGAGGACACTAAGGAGGCCAGGAGTCCGTCCCCGAAGGGTCCAGAAACGTCACGGTCCGAGGGCGACTGAGCAGGGAGTCCAGGCCAGGTCTGGCTCCCTTGACCTGCTGGATGAGCACCGCTGAACAGGGCCCGCGGTGCAGAAGAGCACCGCTGAACAGGGCCCGCCGTGGAGAAGAGCACCGCTGAACAGGGCCCGCCGTGAAGATAGGCACCGCTGAACAGGGCCCCGCCGTGAGGATAGGCACCGCTGAAGAGGGCCCCGCCGTGGAGAAGAGCACCACTGAACAGGGCCCGCCGTGGAGAAGAGCACCGCTGAACAGGTCCCGCCGTGGAGAAGAGCACCGCTGAACAGGGCCCGCCATGAAGATAGGCACCGCTGAACAGGACCCCGCCGTGAGGATAGGCACCGCTGAAGAGGGCCCCGCCGTGGAGAAGAGCACCGCTGAAGAGGGCCCCGCTGTGGAGAAGAGCACCGCTGAAGAGGGCCCCGCCGTGGAGAAGAGCACCGCTGAACAGGGCCCCGCCGTGGAGAAGAGCACCACTGAACAGGGCCCTGCCGTGAGGATAGGCACCGCTGAAGAGGGCCCCGCCGTGGAGAAGAGCACCACTGAACAGGGCCCGCGGTGCAGAAGAGCACCGCTGAACAGGGCCCGCCGTGAAGATAGGCACCGCTGAACAGGGCCCCGCCGTGAGGATAGGCACCGCTGAAGAGGGCCCCGCCGTGGAGAAGAGCACCGCTGAAGAGGGCCCCGCCGTGGAGAAGAGCACCGCTGAAGAGGGCCCCGCCGTGGAGAAGAGCACCGCTGAACAGGGCCCCGCCGTGGAGAAGAGCACCGCTGAACAGGGCCCCGCCGTGAGGATAGGCACCGCTGAAGAGGGCCCGCCGTCTCAAGCACCGCTCCGCTGGGCCCTTCTTCTCAAGCACCGCTCCGCTGGGCCCTTCATCTCAAGCACCGCTCCGCTGGGCCCCGCCGTCTCAAGCACCGCTCCGCTGGGCCCTTCTTCTCAAGCACCGCTCCGCTGGGCCCTTCCTGTCAAGCACCGCTCCGCTGGGCCCCGCCGTCTCAAGCACCGCTCCGCTGGGCCCTTCTTCTCAAGCACCGCTCCGCTGGGCCCTTCATCTCAAGCACCGCTCCGCTGGGCCCTTCTTCTCAAGCACCGCTCCGCTGGGCCCTTCTTCTCAAGCACCGCTCCGCTGGGCCCTTCATCTCAAGCACCGCTCCGCTGGGCCCTTCTTCTCAAGCACCGCTCCGCTGGGCCCTTCATCTCAAGCACCGCTCCGCTGGGCCCTTCTTCTCAAGCACCGCTCCGCTGGGCCCTTCATCTCAAGCAACGCTCCGCTGGGCCCTTCTTCTCAAGCACCGCTCCGCTGGGCCCTTCATCTCAAGCACCGCTCCGCTGGGCCCTTCTTCTCAAGCACCGCTCCGCTGGGCCCTTCTTCTCAAGCACCGCTCCGCTGGGCCCCGCCGTCTCAAGCACCGCTCCGCTGGGCCCTTCTTCTCAAGCACCGCTCCGCTGGGCCCCGCCGTCTCAAGCACCGCTCCGCTGGGCCCTTCTTCTCAAGCACCGCTCCGCTGGGCCCTTCATCTCAAGCACCGCTCCGCTGGGCCCTTCTTCTCAAGCACCGCTCCGCTGGGCCCTTCATCTCAAGCACCGCTCCGCTGGGCCCTTCTTCTCAAGCACCGCTCCGCTGGGCCCTTCTTCTCAAGCACCGCTCCGCTGGGCCCTTCATCTCAAGCACCGCTCCGCTGGGCCCTTCTTCTCAAGCACCGCTCCGCTGGGCCCTTCATCTCAAGCACCGCTCCGCTGGGCCCTTCTTCTCAAGCACCGCTCCGCTGGGCCCTTCATCTCAAGCACCGCTCCGCTGGGCCCTTCTTCTCAAGCACCGCTCCGCTGGGCTCTTCATCTCAAGCACCGCTCCGCTGGGCCCTTCTTCTCAAGCACCGCTCCACTGGGCCCTTCTTCTCAAGCACCGCTCCGCTGGGCCCCGCCGTCTCAAGCACCGCTCCGCTGGGCCCTTCTTCTCAAGCACCGCTCCGCTGGGCCCTGCCGTCTCAAGCACTGCTCCGCTGGGCCCTTCTTCTCAAGCACCGCTCCGCTGGGCCCTTCATCTCAAGCACCGCTCTGCTGGGCCCTTCTTCTCAAGCACCGTTCCGCTGGGCCCTTCTTCTCAAGCACCGCTCCGCTGGGCCCTTCATCTCAAGCACCGCTCCGCTGGGCCCTTCTTCTCAAGCACCGCTCCGCTGGGCTCTTCATCTCAAGCACCGCTCCGCTGGGCCCTTCTTCTCAAGCACCGCTCCGCTGGGCCCTTCTTCTCAAGCACCGCTCCGCTGGGCCCCGCCGTCTCAAGCACCGCTCCGCTGGGCCCTTCTTCTCAAGCACCGCTCCGCTGGGCCCTGCCGTCTCAAGCACTGCTCCGCTGGGCCCTTCTTCTCAAGCACCGCTCCGCTGGGCCCTTCATCTCAAGCACCGCTCTGCTGGGCCCTTCATCTCAAGCACCGCTCCGCTGGGCCCTTCTTCTCAAGCACCGCTCCGCTGGGCCCTTCATCTCAAGCACCGCTCCGCTGGGCCCTTCTTCTCAAGCACCGCTCCGCTGGGCCCTTCTTCTCAAGCACCGCTCCGCTGGGCCCCGCCGTCTCAAGCACCGCTCCGCTGGGCCCTTCTTCTCAAGCACCGCTCCGCTGGGCCCTTCATCTCAAGCACCACTCCGCTGGGCCCTTCTTCTCAAGCACCGCTCCGCTGGGCCCTTCTTCTCAAGCACCGCTCCGCTGGGCCCTTCTTCTCAAGCACCAGCTCCGCTGGGCCCTGCCGTCTCAAGCACCGCTCCGCTGGGCCCTTCCTGTCAAGCACCGCTCCGCTGGGCCCCGCCGTCTCAAGCACCGCTCCGCTGGGCCCTTCCTGTCAAGCACCGCTCCGCTGGGCCCCGCCGTCTCAAGCACCGCTCCGCTGGGCCCTTCTTCTCAAGCACCGCTCCGCTGGGCCCCGCCGTCTCAAGCACCGCTCCGCTGGGCCCTTCTTCTCAAGCACCGCTCCGCTGGGCCCTTCATCTCAAGCACCGCTCCGCTGGGCCCTTCTTCTCAAGCACCGCTCCGCTGGGCCCTTCTTCTCAAGCACCGCTCCGCTGGGCCCCGCCGTCTCAAGCACCGCTCCGCTGGGCCCTTCTTCTCAAGCACCGCTCCGCTGGGCCCTTCATCTCAAGCACCGCTCCGCTGGGCCCTTCTTCTCAAGCACCGCTCCGCTGGGCCCTTTATCTCAAGCACCGCTCCGCTGGGCCCTTCTTCTCAAGCACCGCTCCGCTGGGCCCTTCTTCTCAAGCACCGCTCCGCTGGGCCCTGCCGTCTCAAGCACCGCTCCGCTGGGCCCTTCCTGTCAAGCACCGCTCCACTGGGCCCCGCCGTCTCAAGCACCGCTCTGCTGGGCCCTTCCTGTCAAACACCGCTCCGCTGGGCCCCGCCGTCTCAAGCACCGCTCTGCTGGGCACCGCCGTCTCAATCACTGTTTATGGTTCACTGTGCCCACCATTCCTCCTCCTTGACCAGTGGAGACTGTCATCCACCTGATGGACTGTGGCTTTGCACTCCCCAGGATGGTACAGTGGGCAGCCCACCCACTGTAGAGACATTGAGAGACTGTGGCTTTGCACTCCCTAGGATGGTACAGTGGGCAGCCCACCCACTGTAGTGACATTGAGAGACTGTGGCTTTGCACTCCCCAGGATGGTACAGTGGGCAGCCCACCCACTGTAGTGACATTGAGAGACTGTGGCTTTGCACTCCCCAGGATGGTACAGTGGGCATGGTGGCTCCTCGTGGGTCTGGCGTCGTGGACTCATGTGGCTGTGGTGCCCCCCCCTTCCCTTCCCCCTGAGGTGCCTGTAGTTTTTACATCTGATGCCCCTGCAGTGTTCTCTCCAAAGGACTCAGGTCTCCTGTGTGGGCTTTGCCCTTGTTTCTCAAAACTTTGGCCCACGGACATGATGAATTCGTAGGATGTGCAGGACTTGTTACTTCAGTTATACACTGATGTGTATGTCATTTGTTTGCTTGTGAATATCTTTCATGGTTGTACGATAATTTTCAGGAGCTTTTTGGTACATAAATATTTATTCCAAATTTGATTATGTCCGAGCATTTTTCTGGGGTGTTTGGTTGGTGTCACTGTGACTTGTTGCTCTGCATTGGTGTGTACATAGTTGGGGGGGGGGGGGGTCGCATATGTGTGTGCCCGTAACCTTTCGTCCTCCCCCCTCCCGTGTGTCGTAGGTGCAGTACTCACCGTTGTCGTCTGCGCCGGACTTCGTACTCGTGGTAGATGAGAAGATAGACGAGAGCAGGTTGGATGTTTAATTCGGGTTCCATGCTGTCCTCCTTCCTCCTGGAGTGCGTAGTGGTGAGCGTTTTCCCGTCCGTAGTCTGTTTCCGCCGTGTTTTTATCGGCGGTGCTCCCGCCCCGGAAAAGGTGGCGGATTGGTGAGTTGTGATAGTGTGGGCGGTACATTGTCTGCCGCCTGGCTGTTGGCGGTGACCGCCGCGCTGTTTGTTTGTCCCGCCGTGGCAGTCGGAGTGTTAAAGTGGCTGTCTGTGTTGGCGGTTCACGCCAGGGTCAGAATTCCATATTTTTTACCGCCAGCCTGTTGGCGGGTTGGCCGCCGCTTTAACACCGACCGCCAGGGTTAGAATCACCCCCACAATCTTAAAATCAACTTCACTAAAAGATGTATTTCAAATTGTGAGCTCAGAGACCCCAAACTCCACATGTCCATCCACTCCCAAAGGGAATCTATACTTTGATCAGATTTAAAGGTAGCCCCCATGTTAACTTATGAGAGGGACAGGCCTTGCAACAGTGAAAAACTAATTTAGCAATATTTCACTGTTAGGACATATGAAACACATTACTTTGGCCCTCATTACAGTCCTGGCAGTAAATGCCGCCTACCGGAATGCTGATGGCCGCCAACATACTGTGACGGCAGTGGTATTCCCCTGCGGGTATTATGACCCACACATAGAATACAGCCACTAAACAGACACCCACACAAGTCCTCCACACCAAAGGTCAGTGATAAACTGGCAATAGCAAAACCCACACTGTTATGCCAACAGGAAAACGCCCACAGTATCACAACCCATGAATCAATGTGGTGGTCTTTCAACCGCAGTAAACCATTGGCGGTACACACCGATGTGCTCAAAATACACACACATTTATAAAACACCACCACATTGGACAATTCAAACTACACACACCCGACACATATACACATACCACACCCACACAGTCATACCACTATCAAACACACACCCACAATACCCAAAACCCCTTACAATGAAAAAAAAGATAGCTAACTGACAGAGACAAGCCAGGAGCACCCACCCAATCAGAGGCACAGAACACCATCACCCATACACCATTCACGCACATCACAGCATACACAACAACACATCACCCTACACATCCTCACACATATCACTCACACCACAACCATGGCACCCCAAAGACACCCCAGGTTTTCAGAGGAGGAGCTAAGGGTATTGGTGGAGGAAATCATCCGGGTAGAGCCATAGCTATTCGGATCACAGGTGCAGCAGACGTCTATTACAAGGAAGATGGAGCTATGGCGGAGGAGCGTGGACAGGGTCAACGCCGTGGGACAGCACCCAAGAACCAGGGATGACATCAGGAAGAGGTGTAATGACCTGCGGGAGAAGATGTATTCCGTGGTATCAAGACATGAAATTGCTGTACAGAGGACTGGCGGTGGACCCCCACCTCCTCCCTGACAACTAACAACATGGGATGAGCAAGTCTTGGCGATCATGCATCCTGAGGCCCTCACAGGAGTAGCAGGAGGACTGGATTCTGGTAAGTCAAATCTTAACTACCTTATCCCTCCTACCCTACCTCCATGCCATCACAAACTCCTACCTCTACCCTCACCCCATCACTCCAATACCTCACATGTACCCCACTAGCACAACCCACCCATCCCAATACCAAGCCCTGTATGCAGTAACAATGCATGGACATCACTCACAGACCTGCATGGAAAGCCATCACCCCAGCATGCCCAATAGAGAGACTCACCCAGCCCACAAAATCACCACTCACACAAGGCCAGGCCAACAGGGAAATCACACAGGGAAACACACCCATGCACAAGTTGGCACACGCAGATACATTAACACTGCATTTGCATCCCAACAGGACCCCTACCCAACGTCACCGGAGAGGAGGTGCCAGCTAAATCCAGTCTTCCCCAGATGAGGCCCACAGTGATGACAGCAGCTCTGCACACCTGGATCACGATGAACAACCTGGCCCATCAGGGACCACTGGACAGTTGGTTCCCCTGCCACAGTCCCAAAGCACCACAGAGCCTCCCCCTCCGGAAACACCAGCACAGCACCCACTCAGCGGGCCCATACCACTGTCCCCAGGAAACGTCAATCAGCTGTGTGTCCACCACTACAGGGACCCCAGGCAACCCCACAAACACAGGATGATCAGGGTCAGTGGCAGTGGGCACACGGTTCAGGGGACAGAGGCACAGGACAAAAGGTAAGCTGGGAGGACTGCTATGCGAAAGGGGGAGGACAGACTCAGGGAACCCACTCTCTGCAAGGCACTCTCCAACATCCTGGGTGCATACCACCATTCCCAGGAGACCATGGGCCAGGTACTGGCCAAGTTGCAGGAGACCCAGCGGCTACAGGAGGGACAGTACCTGGGTACAGGGAGAACTTGACCAAAATCTACACCATCCTGGTCACCATTGCAGGGGTGCTGGCTGACATGGGCAAGACCATGAGGGAGGCAGTAGCACAACAAAGAGTGCCTGACACTAGCCAAACCGAGGATCAGCCTTCCACCTCTGCCGGCGCTAGTGGACAGGTGGCCCTGCCGCAGGACCAACAGGCCACCAACGCCCCACCCCTGCAGAAGGAGAACCACCCTGCAAACGGTCCCTACGATCCAGGCAGAAGACAGAGAACATTGCCAAGACCCCTGCCAGGAAATAGGAATCTCCTGATAGTCACCATTCTGTCCCACTCTATTCCCCTGTCCACCTTGAACTGCCATTGCTCCCCTTCCTATGCCCCCTTGGACAATGCACCTGTGATACCAAGAGACTGGACTCTACCATGGACTTTTCTCCACCGTCACCCCAGCCCCTTGCACATACCCCTATACTTATTAGCACCTAAATAAACACCCTTGAAACAAATACCAATCTGGAGTCAGTGTAATGAATCCCAAATGTATTAGTACAACATTCTCCAAGCATTGCAACGTATATGTACAGTGAAATATACTACAGGATGAGCTTTGGTGGGCAGCAGTATATATTGCAGGAGCCAGAATGGGGCACACAGATCTGAAAATAGAGAATCAAAAGGGATTGCCATAGACATAGGGTGAGAGGCTGCCATGTACAATGTCCAACATATTACTGAAATGTTAAATGGAGTTACAGTCTCTTACCTGTGTGTACCTGCTGTATTATGTTTGTTCTGTTGTCAACATCTTCTTCCTCCTCTTTGTCACTGTCCCCAGGCTCCACCGCTGCCACAAGACCATCTCCAGGCTCATCCTCCTGCAGAAAAGGCACCTGGCGTCTCAAGGCCAGGTTGTTCAACATACAGCATGCCACGATGATCTGACACACCTTCTTGGGTGAGTAGTACAGGGATCCACCAGTCAGATGGAGGCACCGGAACCTGGCCGTTAGTAGGCCGAATGTTCTTTCAATTATCCTCCTTGTTCGCCCATGTGCCTCATTGTAACATTCCTCAGCCCTTGTCCTGGGATTCCTCACTGGGGTCAGTAGCCATGACAGTTTAGGGTAACCAGAGTCACCTGTAAATGCCAAGGGACAACTGTTAGACACACACTAACCCTTAGGGAAAAACCTATACCCAGCCACCTACTTACACTGGGTGGGGACCTTGGGCTCACCTATTAGCCACACCTGGTGCCTCTGGAGTTGGCCCATCACATATGGGATGCTGCTATTCCTCAAGTTATAGGCGTCATGCACAGAGCCAGGATATTTGGCATTCACATGAGAGATGTAATGGTCCGCCAAACACACCATCTGCACATTCATCGAGTGATATCTTTTTCTATTCCTGTAAACCTGTTCATTTCACCGGGGGGGGGACAAATGCCACATGTGTACCATCCATGGCACCTATGATGTTGGGGATATGTCCCAGGGCATAAAAGTCAGCTTTCACTGTGGCCAATTCATCCACCTGGGGGAACACGATGTAGCTGCGCATGTGTTTCAGCAGGGCAGACAACACTCTGGTCAACACGTTGGAGAACATAGGCTGAGACATCCCTGATGTCATGGCCACTGTAGTTTGAAAGGAACCACTTGCCAGGAAATGGATCACTGACAGGACCTGCACTAGAGGGGGGATTCCTGTGGGCTGCCGGATAGCAGACAACAGGTCTGGCTCCAATTGGGCACACAGTTCTTGGATTGTCGCACGATCAAGTCTGTATGTGATGATAATGTGTCTGTCCTCCATTGTCAACAGGTCCACCAGGGGTCTGTACACCGGAGGATGCCGCCTTCTCATAATCTGCCTCAGCGTTTTAGCCTATTGAGGAGAACGTTGAGCAGAGGGTCATATTTTCACATAGATTGCATTAATGTTGCTGAATTTACATCACAGAAGCAGTATGTGAAGTCAAGAGTCAGATGATGTGCCAATGTCTGCTGTGACACAGTTAGGTGCCATGCCATGTGCCCCCCTGAAATAGCGGCTGCCTGACCTGTGAGGAGGGACAAGTGGAAATGAAGTAAGTGCGCTGGCGTTGTGTGCCGTCGCGGTAGGCGGTTGATGACCGGCGCACAACTGCGCATTGGTTATCATTGGGCCCTATGGGTTCCAGGACGCCGGCAGTGACGGTATGCACCGCCACGGACGTCACCGCCATTTTCTATCTCTTCACTCACTTGCTACCTGATGTTCAACAGGAGAGGACCCACACTGCAAGTGCTGCTGTGACCTGAGTCTGGAAGCGACAATGACTCATGTGTCTGGGGAAAGGACCCCTGCCTTCACTGCGGAGGAGTTGAAGAAACTGGTGGATGGGGTCCTAACGCAGTACACATTACTCAACGGTCCTCCAGACAAACAGGTGTGTACACTGTGAGCATGATGTGTGGGCAATGCATGTTTGGAGTGATGTGGATGTAAGCCACATGTTGGGGGTGCTGATGCGTCCTGGCCTGAGTGCTGCATGAGAGGTGATCAGTGTATGTGCTTCAGGGCATGGGTGGGAACTGGTGGGCAATGGGTATGCCGGTCCGGACATGGGAGTGATATCCTTTTCTGCTGCCTTTTCCCTCCAGGTCAGCGCCCACCAGAAAAAGGGTACTTGGCATGCCATCGCCTAGGAGGTGTGGACCCTGGGGGTTCATTACAGGCGGAGCACCCACTGATGCAAGAGATGGGAGGACATGGACGCTGGACCAAGAAAATCGCGGAGGCCAAACTGGGGCTGGCCTCCCAATGTGGAGGGGGTGCTCGTCACACCATGAGCCCATGATGTTCCGCATCCTGGCGGTGGCCTAACCGGAGTTGCATGGGTGCTTTAGGGCATCACAGCAGCCACAAGGGGGTGAGTACAGATTCAGAAAGCTGACTTTGCACGCTTTAGGAGGTACCTGGGTGGGGGATGTGGGCAGTGGGTGCCCCTAGGCCAGGGCGATCATGGCAGGGTAGGTCCCTTGTGTGCAGGCTCTGGCGCACTCCTACCCCAATGGTGTAAGTGGCCATCTACTACTGGACAGGGTCCTGTGGGTGTCAGGGATGCAGATGCTGGCGTTGGGCATTGTACCCCATGGGCTGGTGACTATCTTAGTGACTGGTTGGGCATGGCCTAGTGCATAGGGCAGCTCACTGTGTGTTGTGTACGCCAACGGTAGTGGTGTTGCTGGCATTGACCAAGTGTATCCTCTGCCTCTTCCCCCTTTTTGTTTTGTCACCCTGTCCTTGTGTGTATTAGCATCATCTGTCGGAGGAGCAGAGGCACCGGCGACGGAGGGAGCTGCATCCCACATGGGCCTGGAGGCCGAATCCACCCAGGGTGAAGGCACCAGTGGGATAGAGGGCGAGGGGAGCTCCACGACGGGGACATGAGGGGAGACCACTGACAGCGACTCCTCCTCAGATGGAAGCTCCCTGGCGGTGGTGGACACCTCTGTGCCGCCAACCCCCATACCAGCACCGCCCTCCCAGCAGCCCCTCATCGTCATCGTGTTTCCTGTGCCCGCTCACCAAGGAGGGTGGGTATCTCCTCCGCCCCAGGCACCTCAGGCCCTGCCCCAGTCAGCCCTGCTGCCCTCAGTGAAGAGGCTATTGACCTCCTGAGATCCCTCTCTGTTTGGCAGTCAACCATACTGAATGCCATCCAGGGTGTAGCAGGGCATTTTCAACAAACAAACACATACCTGGCGGGCATTCACTCGGGCGTGGCGGCCCAACAGAGAGCCCTCTCCCAGTGTGTCTGTGACCCATCCTAGCAAAGTACACAAATGCAAGCACCCACCCACCCAACAGCCATCCACCTCACAACAGCATCCAACCCATGCACCTTCACCCAAACTCATCAGACGTACACCTCCTACAACCACTCCCTCTTCCTCCACTCCCAAACCCTCTCCATATTCCCGTCCCAGTGTGTCTAAAAAACTTTTCCTGGCTAACGTTGACATCTTCCCTACCCCTCCCCACATCCTTCCCTTCGGGCCAGGATGTACAGATCCCAGGCAAGCACCTCAGCCACCAAGTCGGCGTCCGCTGTGGTACCTGCAAGTCCCAGAGGGTCAAAGGGGGCACCCGTCAGGGCAGCCAGTGTCCCATCAACCCCTCAAAGGACCAACCAATCCCGCCACCTGCCAAGGTGAAGAAGGGGCCAGCATGCAGCACGGGCAAGAAGGACGACCCACCCAGCAAAGCCTCCTCCAAAACTCAAGATGCCAGTGCCAAGGTCCCAGCAGCATCAGCCAAGGTGGGGAAGGGGAAGAAAGCCCAAGGCAAGGCACTTCAGGCCTCAGAGGCTGCAGGTGAGGGACTAGTGCCCACCATCAGTACCGACAGCCCCCCAACCTGTACTGCGGAAAGCACCGCCATAGGCATCGCCACCTCCCCGCCACCTGCCCCGCCCCCTGCACTGCCTCCTGCACCGCCACTGCTACAACAACTGTGAGCAGCATCATCCCCAGAGGCTGCAGGAGACGGCCTGGTGTTTCCCTCCACCACTACCAGCATCTGCACCATGGCCAGCACCGGCAGCCTCCCCGCTGCAAGCACCGCCACCTGCACTGCCATCAACAGCGCCACATGCCCAGTCGATATATATATATATATATATATATATATATTCATATATATATATATATATACACACATATATATGTTTGTGTGTGTATATATTTATATATATATATATATTTATATATATGTGTGTGTGTGTGTGTCTATATATATATATATATATATATTTTTTTTTTTTTAATTTACATTTTTTTTTTTTTATTATTTTCAATTTAAACAAAAGGTCCAACATTAACCCCCACCCACCCACAAACTAACATGTAATAATATGAAAAACCACCCCCCCAAACTTCTTTATCCTATCTAAACAACTACCTTACTCAAACCTATCACTAAACTCCTTAAACACACTACAAAACATGATGAGGAGTGAGGGGACTGAACTAGGCTGAGGGGAGGCAAGAGTTCATAGGCTGGGCCTCCTCAGTGTCTTCTTGATGGCTTTCAGTCTCTTTGTGCTCCTGTCAACATCCTTCTGTATGCTGTCAGCATTTTGAGGATCTTTTTCCTGTCCCTCTGGAGCTCCCTTATTGCTGACATGTCCATTGCAGCTGACGTGGTGGGCTGTGGTGCTGAAGTTGATAGTGCAGCAGGTGGGGCAGATGTGAAGGTGGCGGCTCTAGTCCCCTGTGTAGGTGTGGTGCTGGCTACACTCTTTGTGGCCAATGCGGGTCCCCCTTGACTGAATGCCTGCCATTCCCCTGTGGCTCACTCTCTTTGATAGTGTTGTGCCATCTTGTGGTACCCAGACTCAACATCCAAGATGTGACAATATCCCACCACCCGCTTTTGGAACGCCCTGAGTTCCGCAACATCCATGTTGGCAGCTGTAAAAATGAGACAGGCAACCATCATTGTCATCAATGTGTGATGCATTTACAGATGACAATCTAACACTCTGCCTCGATTTGCACATGCAGTCCGAATCACAGTCCAGAAAATCCAATGTCCCTGATGAATGTAATAGCAACGCTGCCTACCCATTATGTCATTTACACACAAGCAAAGCACAACAATAGTTGGACCAAATAAAATGATGTGTGCATTGATTTAGTGCAATGTGTCACAATGCAAAGGCATCAATTATTTCACATGGGCCTGGCCCACTAATCTTTATCATCTGAGTCAACTTCAAAGCACACAAGACCAGTGACTTGTAGATGTAATTGGCAGGATGGTATTCAGTTGATAATCACAAGAGGTCAGTGTTGTTTGTGACACATGCACGCTTCAATGAGATGACTGTAATCTACACTGTGACCATCACATCTACCTACATATATGTTGTTCCCCTATCCCTGTGACTCAGGGGTGATGGCCATGCAATACATCATCACAACTGTTGAGGACAACCCCAAAGGCATATACACTTATACATGGATTTAGTGAGTAGAACACATGTGAGGAGGGCTGCCACCTAGGAATAAGGTATCCATAGGTCATTCACATCTACATTCATGTGTCCAGTTGAGGACACCCATTAACACCTGATCTGCCAACATAATTCCTAAAACACCCACATTGATGCGAGCACACATCTGGCCTTGACCTGCTTGCACGTCTATTACATACCACATAAGTGTCACGTAAATGGAGTACAACTTATGGGGCTACATTCTGGGGGACAGTTACCCATACAGTCCTACATGTACATTACAATACAGGGATGCACCAATTTGTGTGGAAAACTGATGCATCACTGTGTTGTGGGAATGAGGGTATGATCCAGTGCCAATATACTGACACTGGTGCACTTCCAAGTCACATGGGGGCCTACTTGTGGCTTCTAATCACCATGTTCACACGCTGCTGCCTAGTGCGCAACACAAGACTCTCAAGATATGACTCTCTGCTTGTGAATGGGTAACCCTTGCATGGAACACTATGTCACTATCCAGCCTACTAAGATATCAGATCACATGCCTGCTCATCATATCTTGCAATGAGTGCAACACACAAGAGTCACTCACACAACATCCGCAATCACTACATGGGACAGACATTATCACACTTACTGGGTACGTCTGGGTTCTGAAATCAGGTATTGTGGATTGTGCATAAAGGGACACTGAGTTACTGTGTGATGGACATGTGGCTCAATTTTAAATCTGCAATCATCATGCGTTCAGTGGTCATGACAGATATGGCACAGTTGTAAGTAGGTAACAAATGCCCCATTGACAGTGTCCCCTAGCAGGGATCACGTGTGTATAGAGATGACAATGTAGTGTTAAACATGAATTGCCCACTTTGTTTTCCGGATCCAGCGAAATGTGGTATGCTGACAGTGTCTTACCTGATCATCATTGACAGAATACATGGGCACCGGTGTTTCCATAGCACTTGAAATGTGTGACTAAGGGCCACATGTATGAAGATCAGGTTTTGTGAGTCGCAAATTGCGAGACTTAGCAACTTGCAATTTGTGAATAGGATAATCTGATGTACAGCACTGTCAGTGACACTGTTTGCAATTCACAAATGGGGTAGCAAATGACCTACCTCATGAATATTCATGAGGTAGGTCTAATTTTCCAAACCCATTGAGAATGGCGGCACTCACAGGGATGGTGGCCTGCTGGGTTAGCACCAGCTTGAAACTGGTGGTAACTGCAATTATTTTGTGATGGCATTCGCGGTCACAAAACAATCATACATCGGACTGCGACTCGCAAATAGGAAGGGGATACCCCTTCCTAAATGCCACTAGCAAACCCTGTTTTGTGACTCGCCAATGTGATTGCAGAATGGCAAAAATGGGTATGTGCATTGGAAAAAAAACTTTTTTCTTGACGCAAATGCACCAATTCAGAAAACTTGGCCGTTTGAGACAATAAAAAATAGTTTCATACATGTGGCCCTAAGTGATAGTCGCACATGACTCAACAAACCTCTGGCCTGCATTGTTAACATGTACAGACATGTGGACTCCATCTCAGTACTGGGACACTAACACTTTGTTCTGCTTGCATTCAAACTGGCCACAAGCATTGCATGCAGCACGTCAACACATCTGCTACTGTCACTCAGGAGCATTCTACTGTACACATTTGTCAATGTGATACTCATCAAAAGGGCCACCGATCACCACACCCCGGTGGTCCAGCAGATCCTGCTCTCTGGTCACCAGGTCAGCCCGGCGTTGCTTTAGCTGGTGCTCATTTTGGCTGGTATGGTACACCCTCTTGAGGTAGTACAGCACCTTGCCCCACTGCAGCCGCCTCGCCTCTGTGTGATACCCCTGTACTGCCCACCCACCCATCTTCCGCATCATGGGTAGGAAGTGGCACGCCAGACACACAAAGCCCCCAAGCTCCTCCTCTCCCATGCATGTCAGCCTCGACCTTCCCGACATGTCCCTGAACAACAAATCCAAAAAGTAAATGTAGAAAAAAAAGAGGAAAAGAAATGAAAATAAAGGAACCTTACAGCCCAGACCTAAGAACCCCAACTAACCCAACTAATCTAACCCCAATTCAGACACCCGACAGTACAAATACAATATGAAAGACACTAAACCACACAAAATCACATACACTGGTACAAGAAACAAAGAGATTTCACAAAAGACACAACAAGAGAGACACCACAAGATACAATAAACACAATCGACACACCAGCAACAGCGAGACACAGCCACACAGTCAAGTAATTGCACAGACTATAAAGTGAAAGTGAAAGTGCACTCACTGTACCATGCCTGTAAACAGGATTTCCTATTACATCACTTCCTGTCCCCTTGCAGCACGTTTTCCGTCAGGCGTG
The DNA here is from genome assembly GCF_031143425.1 of Pleurodeles waltl. Taxonomy (NCBI): domain Eukaryota; kingdom Metazoa; phylum Chordata; class Amphibia; order Caudata; family Salamandridae; genus Pleurodeles; species Pleurodeles waltl. The sequence continues at coordinate 457,459,015 of NC_090440.1, read as the reverse complement.
TATTTTTTTGATGCATACGATGTTTGTGTGAATATTTTCGACGCATCACCTACTAGTGCCACAAAATACCATGCATTACCTGTATATTTCAATTTCAATGGATATCCGCATGAGTGTGGTGTGCAGGTGGAATTCATGCTAAGGGCCCATGTATGGTTAGTTTGTGTTTGCGGGAGTTTTCGATGCATTTGCGTCAAACTTTTTGACTCTATCTGTGATTGCGTGATTTTCTAATATTTAACATGGATGCACCCTGTATCAACATGAAGATAGGATAGTATGGCCTGCAGTGTGGAATATAATGTTTGGCCACATGTGGTAGAGCATGCAACTTTGTGTTTTGGGTGTGAACGATCTGGAACAACGATGTGTGTGTTTCTGAAGGAATGGCAAGGAATACTTTGGACGTCATGGAAATGTATGAATGTGTGCCAAATGTCTATCTACATCTGATGGCAATCAGTGATCTACAACAGTCATGGTATGTGTTTGCAACATGTGTAGACTCATGTGATGAGTGTAGTTGTTTGACTTAGGGAACATTACATTTCACATGACAAACAAAACTCAGGTATCATTGAGGATGGCTGATGAGTGCTATGTAGGAGATGTTACCCCTCATATGCCGTTAATTGTTGGCAACAGCTTCATGTTGACTTGTGTGTGGACTACACAAATGTCTGAAATGTGTACATGTTTGGTAGGTACTGTGTTCGAGACACTGTGCGTTAATTCCACCCATAAAATGTTTGGTACACGTCAGTTTGACTCATTACAATTACCTATGTTACTTGTGGTATTGTGGTGGACCTGCTGCCCTGGCTGCATGTGTTCACATTTTTCAGATGTGCATTCCACAGAAGTGTCCAGTTCAAGTGTGTGGGCATGTGTACCCTGTTTCAGGATTGGGCTCCTTGGTGTCACAGTTTCATGCGGGTCTAGCCAGGACTTTGTTAGGGGCCTTCCTTGAGTTCACAGAGTATCTCACAAGGAGGTAGTGTACCAAAGCAGAAGAGCAGCTAAAGGCATACAAGGGGAAAGGACAGCTATGGTAAGGCAGAGAAAACAGGAAAGTGAAGGCAGAGCAACCTTAGTGTGAACAAACATGGAACAGATCAGAAATGGACAAACATGCTGGGGATATCACTAAGGTTGTGCACCGGGTAGGGCTCAGAACTTCTCATAGCAACAGGGAACGTCAATGCCCCTGTGCAGATTACTCTTACAGATAGACACCACACAAGCCCCATAGAGAGGAAGCGGCAGAAGTGATTCTGTCTCTGGACCCCTAGGGCACAAACAAGGATTGCACTTACATACACGAGACTAGCCGTTGTGGGTCCAGCTAGAGATACAGTGGCAATTCCTGGGAAACAGCCATAGCTCACTGTCACTGTTATGCACTAAAGACTACATGCAACACTAGACAAAGGATGGGGGCTGGATTTGCCTCCTGGAAACCAAGTGCCAACCCAAGTACAAAGGAAAACACTTCTACACAGGTGAGGACTGAGAGTACACTTACCAGACACAATAACCCAAAAGGCAACATAAAGAGAAGGAACAAACTAGAAGGCAAAGCCAGGAACAGGGAACAGGCTCAGGCTGATGCAAAAGCAGGAACAGGACCGGGAAACAGAAAGCTGGAACAAGCAGGAACAGGGCTGGGAAACAGAAAGAAGGCTCTGGCTGAAACAAACAGAAACAAGGCTACAAAACAGGGAGCAGACTCTGACTGGAACAAACAGGAATAATACTGGGAAAATAGAGAGCAGGTTCAGGCTGAATCAGGACTATACCACAATCCAACAAGGGGTCTGGAACACAAAGGAATCGTACTCCAATGCACGACGAGGAGCTTCAGGGAATGGCAGGAGTAAGCAGTTCCAGGCAGCAGCAAGCCCAGGGCAGAGTCACATGGCTGGGCTGCACAAGAGAGGTCACAGGTGTGTGCAGCTTCAGTCTCTCACAAGTCGTGGAGGAGAAAATCCAGTATAAAGGGACAAACAGACTTTTCCCATAGGAAGCAATTGACAGAGGATTACAGGTCTTACCGACTACCAGGCAGTGCATTATGGGACCTGAAGTCCATGGAGCTACTGTAGTTCTTTTTTAGCATGCCATATCGAAAGGGGAAGCAAACAGGAGTCAGAAAGGGACTCTGGATACGTGTTAATGATGATTCCCAGGCTACACATAGTCCGTTTACAGCACCCCCTAGAGATGGGACGGCAGAGACGTAACACATAGCAGTGGCAGGACTGATTTCCAGGGATGGACTGTGCAGGGCATGTGTTCTGAACACTGCTTGTCATACCTGCGACACTCATGTTATCCATTTTCAGGAATGATGCCCCCTTGTCACACAAGCTCCTTGCAGAGATTGCAAGTGTAACACTTAGTAATGTCAGGGGTCTGTTCATACATTCCTGTACTTCTGAAATTTCACATCCACTGCCTCATCTATGGGGCGCTTATTTAACTTATGATTAGAGATGTCATAGTTTTGTGTCGTGCTACAGTAGATCATGTTGGCAACGTGAATGTGAGTCATATGTTGTGGTCCATTGATTTTGTCCTTCATATGTGACATTCAAGAGATGAGTATTTTTTATATGTGTGTGATGTTTGCTGTACAATCATACACATCACATGTGATGTTGCATCTGAAGTAGTCAGATTTGTCTTTGTAACATGCTCCCTAAGGTAATACTCACATTCCTAGGGAACATGTGATAGAGAATGAAGAAACCAGAGCAGGATTGTGTGATCAAGTAAGGTGTTTATTTACATATCTTAACAAGGCGTGTAGAGTGACTATTAAGTGAAAGTTGTGTACAATGTGCTGTCTGCTGTGCATTCCTGCAGCTGTGCTCTGCTGTTCCCCCTCATGTTCCCTTGCCACCAACCTCCTCCTCCTTCTCCTCCTCCTATGGCAGTTCTTGGTCCCACTCATATAATGGGATGTTCCTCCTCAAACAAATGTTGTGCAGGATAGCTCAGGTCACTATAATTTTACACAAAATATGTGGGGCATATAGGAAGCTGCCTCCTGTGATGTCCAGGCACCTGAATCTGGACTTCAGGATGCAAAAGGTCCTTTCCACAATGGTGCATGTCCTCCGATGTGCCTCATTATAGCCACGCTCTGCTGCTGTGCTTGGGTTGGGGAATGGGGTCATGATCCATGGCTGGATCTCATAACCCTGATTCTCTGCATAAGATAATAGGAGTGAGTATTTTTTTTGTGCTGGCAACAACAATGTCATGTAGCATGGCAGTTGATATCTTGTGTCATCTGTATGTGTTTGTGGTACTGTGTGAGATTCTGGTATTCTGTGAGGTTTTAGCTCCACTGGGTTGTTTGATATGACAACTTGTGTTCGGCTCACTGACCTGGGATCTATGATTTGTTGGTTAGTATCTATGTACCATGTGTTGTGTAGTGTCCCACATGTTTTAGTGTGCTTTCACTGGACGGGACATGATACATCCACACACAAAACGGATTCAGATGTGGTGGTGACATGGTTGCACTAAATTGCTTGCACATCCCATCCAGTTAGACATATGTAATCGCAGATGAAATGAGACACTGAGGCCCTTTGATGTGGGTAGGTGACAATGTACAACACATCTCCATAAGTTGGCAGCACTGTGCTGTTCAGTATTGACAATGCACAATTGTCCCCTGTGTGACTTGTTTCTGAGCAAGACTTTGTTGTTCCCTCTGTCTGTAGCTCATGTGCAACTGTGCACCTACACTACCGAACTTGCTCCAGGGAACCTGGCTAACTGCCTTGTGGAGGTGGATGTATCTGTGCAGGAAGGACCATCTCCCTGTGCATATGCTATTTTGATGGACAATTGTCTCTTTCAGTGTGCGCAGCAGTGTGCAGTTTGCATTAGTGCCACATCAATATGTATTCATGGCACAGTCTGCTTCCTTATTGCTACCTGGAAACGGCACACCAGGAGTGATGTATGATGTTGGGACTGCCTCAGTATTACTGTGTCACCTACATCTGAGTCAGCATCATCATGCTATGTGTTTCATGGTGTATGACCTGCTGCAACACACATTGCACACCCCTTCCACGCTACATGCTGTTTGGGAGGGTGGCCGATTGACTATGTGGCCTAATGTAATTGTAAATGGTTCATCTTCCAAGTTGTACTTACAGTGCAGGCCATGTCATTGTCACTGTGGGCTTTGACATTGGTCCTTTGTTGCTCTAGAGTGGCAGCTAATGTTGATGGCAGCCGTCATTTTTCCACAGGTGTATATCCCATTGTGTCAGGGTGTACAATATAACTACCAGCGTTACACCTCAGTGTCACCCTGCCCACTTGTCAATGTAGTGGTGTATGTTTTGTGTGTCCTACAGGGTTGTTGTGCTGTGTGTATATTGCTAGGTTTATTGACTTACCCACCAGAAGGCCATTGCCATATTGTCCATCCTGGAAGTGCTGATTGAGCCTGCTGTGGCGGAATATGAATGAATCATGGACACTCTCAGGATACTTGGCCAAGATGTTTGTGAACAATCCCTGGTGGTCAACTGTGGGCTGCATATTGATAGAATGTGCGTGCTCTCTGTTCTGGAACAGGTGTTCTGTTGCTGCAGGTCGGAGGATCCGGACATGGGTGCAGTCAATTGCACCAAGCACAAGAGGGAAGCCATGGATTTGATAAAAGCCTTGTTTTGTCTCCTGCTGCTTCTTCTGGGTGTTGGGGAAGCTGATGTTGCGAGGTGTGAGGGAGATTATGGCATCTAACAGCTTGGGCAAGATGGCCGAGAATGAGGGCTGTGATACCCCAACAACCAGGGCACCCGTTGTCTGGAAGGAGCCACTTGCCAACATATGCAGGACCGCTAGCAGCTTGGTCACCGGTGGTATGTTGTGTGGTGTCTGCAGGTTAGCTGATAGTTGTGGCTCAATATGGCGCAGCAACTGCTGTATGGCTTGCCTGTTGAGTCGATATCTCTGAATTATGTCCTGTTTCCTGAGGCCGTGGAGGGTTGTCCAGTTTCTCAAAAGTCTTTCTGCCTTCTGTGTTGCCTTTGTGGGCTGCGTTGGGGTGGTGGTGGCTGCTGGCATTGGTTAAGTGCTCGGCCTTGTCTTCAAAGCTTCAGTAGTAGCACCTCCATGTTCTCCTGTTTGTCTGTAATGTTGCTTGTGTGCGTTTGCGTTAAGTAGTGGTGTGTTTGCCTTATTTTAACGCCTGCCCTGACCCAGGTGTTAAATTTTGATGCAAATCGGGTTTAGCGTCAATTTTCAGGTCCGTCTCCCACCTGTGCATAATTTTTGCCCTGTTGGATAAATATGGCACTAGCGTGTTTGAGTAATTTTTTGGATGGGAACTCCTACCTTGCATCTCATTGATGCAAGGCAGTTTTACGCATTTTTTAAATGACGTTAACTCCATATTTTTGACTCTAGATGGGTCTAGCGTCAAAATAGAAATATGGAGTTAAGTTTGCGCTGGATTTGAGTATTAATATGGGCCTAAGTGCCTCGGCCCTTCCGAATTGAGCAGTAAATGAAATGTACCTACCATCGGGGCTACAGGGGAAAGCCTGCAATAATGGTTCTGACGACATGCTTGAGGCAAACAAAAAGGAAAATATCTAATGGGGTCTGCAGCACGGCGAGTGGCATATCATCACGGTCCTGGAAGAAACCTTACCTGTAAAAATCCCCCATGTATTATTACCAGCTCTTTTTAACATCCTCTTACCTGCCTTCTCACAGGTGACAGGCATAACAAACTGATAATGAAGGGGCATGGCTGGCACGTACAGCAGCTGCTTGCCCTCTCATCTGACTAGTTTACTCGAAGACTCCTGGGTGCATGTCACAGTAGATTCTAAGGGGGCGATCCACTCACTCCAGGTCCCAGATAAGCAGAGTGGGGTTAGTGCCATATAGCCTTGCTCGACCCCCAAATGAGGCATACAAGTTGCTTGCGTACATGCATGATACAGTTCCATGTCTGGGGCTTCAAACCCTCTTTAGCAAATGGTTGCACAACCATCTCCTACTTGAAGCACAGCTTCTTATCAGCCCATGCCAGTCTAATCAACTGTGTTTTATGTATAATAAAGAGGTGCCGACTCGATGAATATGGTATCTTAATAAACAGATAGAGCAGTTTGTGCAAAATAACCACCTTCATAAGGGAGATGCGATCTGTGAGGGATATGGGCAAGGAGATACAGGGGGTCATTCTGACCCCGGCGGTCTCAGACCGCCGGGGCCAGGGTCGGCGGGAGCACCGCCGACAGACCGGCGGTGCCCCGCAGGGCATTCTGACCGCGGCGCTTTGGCCGCGGTCAGTGCAGGAAAACCGGCGGTCTCCCGCCGGTTTTCCGCTGCCCGTCAGAATCCTCCAAGGCGGCGCAGCATGCTGCGCCGCCTTGGGGATTCTGACACCCCCTACCGCCATCCTGTTCCTGGCGGTTCGCCCGCCAGGAATAGGATGGCGGTAGGGGGTGTCGCGGGGCCCCTGGGGGCCCCTGCAGTGCCCATGCCAATGGCATGGGCACTGCAGGGGCCCCCGTAAGAGGGCCCCGCTTGTATTTCACTGTCTGCATAGCAGACAGTGAAATACGCGACGGGTGCAGTAGCACCCGTCGCACCTTCCCACTCCGCCGGCTCGATTACGAGCCGGCTTCATGGTGGGAAGGTCGTTTTCCCCTGGGCTGGCGGGCGGCCTTTTGAAGGCCGCCCGCCAGCCCAGGGGAAAACTCAAAATACCCGCCGCGGTCTTCCGACCGCAGTACGGTATTTTGACGGCTCCCGCCGGGCGCGCGGTGACCGCGCCCGGCGGGAGTCAGAATGACCCCCACAGTGTGTGATTCTGGATGTAATGTGATCCAGCACAGTGCTATAATTTGTACACAGTACCTCATCCTTGTGTCGAGACACTTTAAGGCCTCAATAATGGACACCGGTGTCGCACCACGTCAGGGGGTAGTGCAGCAGAAAAGTTTGTGTCTGCACCATCAATGAGAAGATTTCGTCCCAGTTTATTTAGATTCCTGACAGTCGACCGAAGCAGATAAACTCACGTAGTACTCCGTTAAAGCTCTCAGCCAGGTCTTTAAGATATAGGGGGTCATTACAACCCTGGCGGACGGTGTTAAAGCGGCGGTAAGACCACCAACAGGCCGGCCGTAAAAAAATGGGAATTATGACCGTGGTGGAAACCGCCAACAAAGACAGCCACTTTAACACTCCGACCGCCATGGCAGTACAGACAAACAGCACGGCAGTCACCGCCAACAGACAGGCGGGAGACAAATTACCTCCCACAGTATCACAACCTACCAATCCGCCACCTTTTCCGGGGCGGATTCACTGCGGATAAAAACACACGGCGGAAACAGCCATTTCAAAGTGAAAACGCTCACCTCTACACACTCCACGAGGAACGACGACACCATGGAGCCGGAACTCCATATTCTTCCTGCACTAGTCTTCCTGCTCCTATATGACGATCATCAACACCGGCGGCGAAGACAACGGTGAGTACTGCACCTACGACATAGGGGAGGGGGAGGCAAAAGACAGGGACACACACACGCAACACCCCCACCCCCACCCTCACCCACTACAACACACACACCAATGCATATCCAAACATTACAGTAAAACCCCCCAACCCCCCCGGAAGAATGCAAAGACAAAAGGAAATGAGTGGAACCATTGTAATATATCAAAATACAGTAAGCAAATATCTACATATATATAGATATATACACATTAAACAAAATATACACCACAATTAGTAGTGCAGGTAATGCACAAGTCATTGTCCTTGGACCACTGGGACCAAAATGGATGGGCGAGGCCCACACTAGATACCTGATCAAAACGGAGAGAACACTGCTGGGGCATCAGATAGATATACAACAGGCACCTCAGGGGGAAGGGAAGGGGGGGCACCTCAGCCGGATGAGTGCATGACGCCAGATCCGCAAGAGGGCTCAATGCCCATTGATGTATCCTGGGGAGTGCAAAGCCACAGTCTCTCAAGTCTCTACAGTGGGTGGGTTGCCCACTGTACCATCCTGGGGAGTGCAAAGCCACAGTCTCTCAAGTGGATAATAGTCTCCACTGGTTCTGGAGGGGGACTGGTGCCCAGAGTGTTTCATCCTGTCAAGGAAAGAGGTAGTGGATGCATGTCTCCACTGGTTCTGGAGGGGGACTGGTGCCCAGAGTGCTTTGTCCTGTCAAGGACAGAGGTAGTGGATGCATGTCTCCACTGGTTCTGGAGGGGGACTGGTGCCCAGAGTGCATCACTCACCCCGTGACGTCCCAGTTGCGTCAGTGCCCCCGCCGCTCATGGGCTAGCGGTGCTTGAGCTGGCGGTCCTTGCCCTGTTCGGCGGTGCTTGACTTGGCGGTCCTTGCCCTGTTCAGCGGTGCTTGCCCTGTTCAGCGGTGCTTGCCATGGCGGTCTTTGCCCTGTTCAGCGGTGCTTGAGTTTGCAGTTTCTGACCTGTTCAGCGGTGCTTGCCCTGTTCAGCGGTGCTTGCCATGGCGGTCTTTGCCCTGTTCAGCGGAGCTTGCCATGGCGGTCCTTCATTGCCCAGCTGGGCTGGGGCTGGCGGTCCTTCATTGTGCAGCTGGGCTGTGGCCGCCGGGGCCCTCCTGGGCAGCTGGGCTGTGGCCTCCTGGCCAGTGACGATCGGGCTGCCCTCCTGGGCACTGACTCTGGCGGTGGCCTCCTGGCCAGTGACTTCCTGGCCAGTGACGATCGGGCTGCCCACCTGGGCACTGACTCTGGCGGTGGCCTCCTGCCAGTGACGATTGGGCTGGCGGTGGCCTCCTGGGCAGCGGGATGATGGCGGTCTTCTCCGCCGTGCTGCTCCTCCCAGACTTTGGCGATTTTGTTCTGCCCCTTCCCCACCTTGGGAGGAGTCACAGCTGAGTCGACACTCCCCCCGGGACCCTTGTGAGCGGCTTTGCTGTGCTGGAGTCTTCCCCCTCTCCCGCCGGGCACTGTCCAACTTCTGGTGCTTCACAGGGGGACTGGCTGTGCTGTGGCTCCGTGTCACACTGGCTGCCCTGTTGCCCGGTGCACTCCACATACCTGTAACAACAGGCACCACTGGTCCCGGAGATTTTTTGGCTGAGGTGCTAGTACGGGACCTATGAACTGGAGGGGGGGGGAGAGGTCAAGCTTGGTCAGGAAAAGTTTCTTAGGAACACTGGGACGGGTAGCTGGAGGGGGTTTGGGAGTGAAGGAAGAGGTAGTGGTTGTAGGAGGTGTACGTTTGGTGACTTTGGGTGAAGGTGCATGCGTTGGAGGCTGTTGTGAGGTGGATGGCTGTTGGGTGGGTGTGTGCCTGCGTTTGTCTACTTAGGGAGGGGGCGTCACAGACACACTGGGAGAGGACACAGGGGACGTGTAAATGGTAGTGGGGGTGGTGACTGCACGTGAGCGGTGTGTGGTGGTGGGTGTGCTGGTGTGGGACGTAGTGGCTGTAGTGGTAGTGCAGGCAGGTGAGAGTGTAGACGAGACTGGGAGGGAGGAGGGAGACGACGAGGAGGGGGACACAGTGGAGGCAGTGGATGTTGCTGTGTCTGTATGTGTGTGATGCTTGCGTGAGTGCCTGTGGGATGTGTGGTGCTTATGTTTGCCTGAGCTTCCCTTGTGTGATGAGGTGTGTGCATGCTGGTCTGATGGTGTACTTGGGATAGGCTGGGGTACAGGGGATTGGGTCTGGGTGGAGGAAGTTGGAGGGGGGAGGCTAGACACAGGGACAATGGCTGCCATCAGTGCTGAGGCCAGAGTTTGCAGGGTTCGATGAAGGGCAGCCTGACCAGAATGAATGCCCTCCAGGAATGCATTTGTGTGTTGCAATTCCCTTTCCACACCCTGGATGGCATTCAAAATGGTAGACTGCCCAACAGTGAGTGACCTGAGGAGGTCATTGGCCTCCTCACTGAGGGCAGCATAGGTGATAGGGGCTGAGGTGCCTGGGGCGAAGGTGATGCCCATCCTCCTGGGTGAGCGGACATGGGGCGAAGGCTGAGGGGCTGCTGGGAGGGCGGTGCTGGTAGGGGGGGTGGCGGCTGTACCTGTAGAAGTGGGGGGCACAGATTTTGCCGCCACCACAAGGGAGCTCCCATCGGAGGACGAGTCCAAGTCGCTGGTTGCAGATCCTGTGACCGCCGTGAAGCTCCCCTCGCCCTCCGTCCCACTGGTGTATTCCTGAGTCCGTGGTGTGGCCCTCCATGGCCATGTGTGATGCAGCTCCTTCATGCTCCGGTGCCACTGTACCTCAGCCTGATGATGCTGATGCCCACAAGAACAGGGAGACCACAAAAAGGGGGGTGACGACAGAAGAAAGACAGGTTGAGTGCATGGCTTACCGCTACCGTTGGCGGACAATACAGACACAGCAGTCCCCTGCACTACGCCGTGCTGTCGGGCTCTACAGATGCAGTTCCTGGGATATGGCCTACATGGCTATGGTCGACATCTGCACACATAGATGACACAGGGGCATGTATACCTGTACTTGGCACTCTACAGAGGTGGGGTGGGGTGCCACATGGCCTGCATTACGGAGGGGCCTAGCCTACGGAAATCGCCCTGGCCTAGGGAAACCCACAGCCCTCCTCCCCCACCCAGACACCTTCACTGCACGCAAAGTCCACTGAATGATGTTGTACTCACCCCCTTGTGTCTGCTGTGATGCCCTCAAGCGCCCATCCAACTCAGGGTAGGCCACCGCCAGGATCCGGAACATCAGGGGGGTCATGGTTCGACGGGCACTCCTCCCGCGTTAGGAGGCCATACCCAGCTGAGCCTCCACCGTCTTCTTGCTCCAGCAGCGAATGTCCTCCCATCTTTTACGGCAGTGGGTGCTCCGTCTGTGGTGGACCCCCAGGGTCCGGACGTCCTTGGCGATGGCACGCCAAATATCCATCTTCTGGTGGGCGCTGACCTACATGAAATGTACAGTGGAAGAAGAGAAATCATTAGCAACTGCACCGTCGAAGTGAGTGGCCCACATCCCTAGCCTTGCCATGTGGCACATGCATTCACAGTCCTTCATGCACGCAGAACTGTTCCCCCTTCCTTCTTAAAACCAGCCCTATCCACACAGGCATAGCCCATACAACGTGCTCCCTGTGTACTTACCTGTTGGTCTGGAGGACCATAGAGTAGCGTGTACTGGGGGAGGACCCCGTCCACAAGCTTCTCCAACTCCTCTGCAGTAAAGGCAGGGGCCCTTTCCCCAGACGCATGAGCCATTGTCTCTTCCAGACCGAGGTCACAGCAGCACTTGCAGTGTAGGTCCTCTCCTGTTGAAAATCAGGTATCAAGTGATTGAACAGCTAGAAAATGGCGGTCATGTCCGTGGCGGTCACGTCCGCAGCGTTGCGTAGCATCACCGCCGGCGTACATCGTCATTGGCTCCTGGGACCCATAGGGCCCAACGTTAACCAATGCAGCATTGCGCCGCTATCTTCGACCACACATCAAATTGTCCCACTTTAGAGGTCAGGCAGCCGCCATTTCAGGGGCCCACATGGCCTAATTACCAACTGCGTCACACAGACCTAGGCCTTGTCGCACAACACAAATACAGGCCAGATTCTGTGTTTGAATGGTGTTCTGTGTAGACTGTGGGTACATACCTCTGAGTTGTTTGACTCTGTGGTCGCTGTTGTCCTTCCTAGGCACCATCCGCTGGGACATGTGAGGAGATGGCGGAATCCTCCGGTGTACCGACCGCTGGTGGACCTGTTGACAATGGAGGAGCGACATTTGATCATCACCTACTGGTTTGACCGTGCCACAATCCAGGAACTGTGTACCCAGTTGGAGCCAGACCTGATGTCAGCAATCCGCCATCCCACAGGGATCCCCCCTCAAGTGCAGGTGCTATCAGTGCTCCATTTCCTTGCAAGTGGGTCATTTCAAACAACAGTGGCCATGGCATCAGGGATGTCCCAGCCTATGTTTTCCAACGTGTTGTCCAGAGTGTTGTCTGCCCTGCTGAAACACATGCAGAGCTACATCGTTTTCCCTCAGGTGGAGGATTTGCCTACAGTGAAAGGTGACTTCTATGCCCTTGGACATATCCCCAACATCATAGGTGCCATTGATGGGACCCATGTAGTTCTGCCCCCCCCCCAACAGGAGTGAACAGGTGTACAGGAACCGGAAGAGTTATCATTCCATGAATGTACAGATGGTATGTTTGGCAGACCAGTTCATCTCTCAGGTAAATGCTATGTTCTCTGGCCCTGTGCATGAAGCCTACATCCTGCGGAATAGCAGCATCCCTTATGTGATGGGTCAACTCCAGAGGCACCGTGTGTGGCTATTAGGGGACTCTGGTTACCCCAACCTTTCATGGCTACTGACCCCAGTGAGGAATCCCAGGACCAGGGCAGAGGAACGCTACAATGAGGCCCATGGGCGGACTAGGAGGGTGATCGAACGCACCTTCGGCCTCCTGAAGGCCAGCTTCAGGTGCCTCCATATGACAGGTGGTTCCCTATTCTACTCACCAAGGAAGGTGTGCCAGATCATCGTAGCCTGCTGTATGCTTCACAATTTGGCTTTGCGACGACAGGTACCTTTTCTGCAGGAGGATGGTCCAGATGACTGTGTCGTGGCAGCTGTGGAGCCTGTGGACAGTGATGAGGAGGTACCTTTTCTGCAGGAGGATGGTCCATATGACTGTGTTGTGGCAGCTGTGGAGCCTGTGGACAGTGATGAGGAGGAAGCAGAGGAAGAAGACGTTGACAACAGAGACTCAGTTATCCAGCAATATTTCCAGTGACACACAGGTGAGAATACATTCCTGCCTACTACAAGTACTTTCCCACTTCTACCTCTATCCTGTCTGTCGATTTCAACCAGTATATGGCAACTGAGTTGTACATTTCCATTACGGTTTCACAGGTGTGGTTTCCAATGTTTGTTATCTGCTTAGATTCCTCATGGACTTGAGATGTGTGACATAGGTATGTTGACATTACATTTGAGAACGCATTTTGTTACTGTCATTGCTAATACACATTTTCAAAATCACAGACTGACTCCAGATTGTTTTGTGCTTCAAGGGTGTTTATTGCAGTGCTAAATATTGGAGGGGGGTTGTAAAATGGTCAGGGGTGATGGTGGAGGAATGTCCATGGCAGAGTCCAGTCTATTAGTCTCACAGGTGCATTGCCCATATGGGCATCGGAAGTGGAGCTGGGGCAGTTCCAATATGGACAGGGTTACAAAGTGGGACAGTAGGATGATAATCAGGGTGGTCTAATTTCTTGGCGGGGTCTTGGCATCGTGCTCTGTCTTGTTCCTGGATCTCAGGGACCGTTTGCGGGGTGGTTCTCCGTCTGCAGGGGGTGGGGTGCTGGTGTGGTGGTCGTGTGGCGGTTCCTCCTGTCCACTAGGGCCGGCAGAGGTGGTGGGCAGTTCATCGTCCATGCTAGTGTCCAGGGCCCCTTGGAGTGCCACAGTGTCCCTCCTGGTGTTAAGTATCTCCTTCAGCACCCCTACGATGGTGCCAAGGGCAGTGCTGATGGTTCTGAGTTCCTCCCTGAAGCCCAAATACTGTTCCTCCTGCAGGTGCTGGGTCTCCTGAAACTTGGCCAGTAGCGTTGCCGTTGTCTCCTGGGAGTGGTGGTATGCTCCCATGATGTTGGAAAGTGCCTCGTGGAGAGTGGGTTCCCTAGGCCTGTCCGCTCCCTGTCGCACAGCAGCCCTCCCAGTTCCCCTGTGTTCCTGGGCCTCCGTCCCCTGGACCGTGTGCCCACTGCCACTGCCCCCAGGTCCCTGTTGTTGTTGGGGTGGTGGGTTATCCTGGGTTCCCTGTAGTGGTGGACACACAGCTGATTGACGTGTCCTGGGTACGGAGGTATGGGCCCGCTGGGTGGGTGCTGTGCTGGTGTTACCAGAGGGTGGAAGGTCTGTGGTGGCCTGTGCCTGTGTGAGGGGAACCGACTGTCCCAAGGCCCACGATGGTCCGGGCTGGTCATCTGGATCCAGTTGGACAGAGCTGCTGTCATCACTGTGGGCCTCTTCTGTGGGTGGGGTGGAGATGTCTGGACCCTCCTGTCTGGTAACGTTGGGTAGTGGTCCTGCAGGGGTATAAAGGCATGATTATTGCATCTGTGTGTGTCATGGTGTGCAATTGGTGGGTGAGCGTGTACCCCAGTGCTAGCATTCCTGTGTGGGGACTTGTGTGATGATGGTTGAGGGGGGTGTTATGGGTATGTGCAGTGGGAATGGTTTAGTGATGGGTGTCCATGCTTTGTTGTGTCATGCAGGACTTGGTGTTGGGATGGGTGGTTTGTGTTATTAGTACATTAGTGAGGAGTTGGAGTGATAGGGGAGGGGGCGAGGGTGGGGGTCTGTGATAGCATGCAGGTAAGGTGGGGGATATGATAGTTAAGATTTGACTTACCAGAGTGCATTCCTCCACCGACTCCTGCGAGGCCCTCAGGTTGCAGAATAGTCAAGACCTACTCCTCCCATGTTGTTAGTTGTGGGGGAGGAGATGGGGGTCCGCCGCCAGTCCGCTGTACCGCGATGTTGTGCCTGGAGACCACGGAACGCACCATCCCCCGTAGGTCGTTCCACCTCTTCCTGATGTTGTCCCCATTTCTTGGGTGCTGTCCCACTGCGTTGACCCTGTCCATTATTCTTCACCATAGCTCCATCTTCCTAGCTATGGAGGTGTGCTGCACCTGTGATCCAAATAGCTGTGGCTCTACCCGAACGATTTCCTCCACCATGACCCTGAGCTCCTCCTCCGAGAACCTGGGGTGTCTTTGCCGTGCCATGGGGTGGTGTAGATGATGTGTGGGGTGGTGTATGTGGTGATAAGTGTGGAGATATGTAGTGGTGTGTGGTGTTTTGTGCGTGGAAGTATTGTGGGTGATGGTGTTGAGTGCCTGTGGCTGCTAGTTTGTGGATGGTGGTGTCTCTCTCTGGCCTTCTTTCAGATTTTTTTGTCGTAGGGGTTTGTGGGTGATGTTGGTGTGTGTTTTATATAGTATTGAGTGTGTGGGAGTGGTGTGTGTATGTGTATCAGGTGTGTGTCTTTCGAATTGTCCAATGTGGTGGTGTTTTGGAGATGTATGTGTATTTTGAGCGCAGCAGTGTGTACCTCCAATGGAATACCGCGGTTGAAAGACCGCCGCGTGGATTCGCGGGTCGTGATAGCATAGTATTTCTGTTGGCGTGACGGTGTCGGTTTTGTTTTCGCCAGTTTATCACTGACCTTTGGTGTGGCGGACTTGTGTGGGTGTCTGAATTTTGTCGGATTTCGGGATGTGGGTCATAGTAGCTGAGGCAGATTTCCACGGCCACGGCGGTGTGTTGGCGGGCTTCTGCACGGTGGTAAGCGGTTTTTACCGCCAATGTTGTAATGACCCCCATTGTGTAACATCATCAGCTTACAGCAAAATGAGGATGTGCATGGTTGGCATCTAAGTAACATATTCACTGTGGTGCTGGCATAGTGTGGTGGCCAGGGACTCATTGCAAGTACAAATAATAGGTGTGATAGAGGGCACCTCTGCGTTGCCCTCTCCCCCCCCCCCGGGTGATAAGAAACATTGCAGATCGCATGCCATTAATTTGTTCCCGCGCCGAGGGATCTGCATAGAGAAGAGACATCCAGGCCAGATACTCAGATGGGAAGCCCATGTGCCACTAGATGACCATCAGGTAATTCCACTCAACTAAATCAAACGCCTTTGTGGTATCTAGAAAAATAGCAGCAGCCAATAATTCAGGATCAATACTTTGCAATATGGCAAATAATGTGCATAGGTTATGTGAGGTGGCTCTGCCAGGAACAAACCCTGATTGGTCTGGTCTTGTACAAAAAGTCATTAGTAGCCTGAGCAAGTTTGCTAAAATTTTAGCTAATATTTTAACATCGCAGTTTATAAGAAATAATGGTCTGTAGGTGTCACAATTGAACACTAATTTTTTGGTTTTAGTAGTGTGATAATCAAGGCCTCCCACATGGAGGATGACAGAAACCCATCCTGTCTGGCCTCTGTGTAAACCTCCTGCAGCAGGAGCAGGATGACATCTGCATACATCTTATAAAAATCAGCTGGGAGGCCGTGGGGACCGGGGGCCTTCCCCGATTGCAACTGCATGACAGCCTCACGTATATCATCCTGTTCAATGTTTGCTGCCATTCACACACGTTGCGCATCGCTCAGCCAACTGAGGGCAACATCATCTAGGTAATCATCAATGTCTAACGGGCATTTCCCAGTTGAGGAGTAGAGTTGTTTGTAATATGCTGCGAACATCTGTAAAACATCTGTGGTGCCAGGAAGAAGCAGGCCTGACTCCTCTTATATTTACAGAATAGTGTTTTCTGGGTGTGAAGCACAAATTGTGGTGGGCAAAGCATTACGTGGCTGCTTTCCCTGACCATAAGTCCACGCCCACGTGTATGTGCCCTTGTAGAGGACCTCCCTGTCCTCCCTGTCCTCCGTTTCCTGATATTCTATCAGTGCTCTACGGAGCCGTCTCGCCACGTCTGCAGAGTGGGCGCTCCCAGACCAGCCTCCAAATTTTGAATATCTGATTCTAGCCGGCCCATATATCGAGGACACCACCACTCTTTGCCAGAAAGATCTCTCTCATTGTGACATTGAAGGCCTCCAAAACTATACCCAATCCAGATGCCATACTGCAATTTATAGCTAAAATTCTGTAATCTCTTGGTGCAGTTCATCCAGAAACTGAGCATCTAGGAGAAGCTGCTGAAGACTGGCGGACTGAGCCTTAAAATGCCCGGTGAGTGATCTGAGTATGCACATGCTAATTGAATGGCCTCCTCCACCCACAGCTTTAAGACACAGGAGATCTGCCAATAATTCAGCCTGGACCAACTAGCGTGTGCACTGTAATAGAAGGTCCTCTCCTTGATGTGAAAATTAAGCCAGCACCCGCTGTCTAGCATGCCGTTAGTTTTCATGATAGTGTGCAAATAATTAGCAGCAGCTGCATGGGATGATGTCACACCTGTCTGCCAGTCAAGGGCAGAATTGATTGGTATGTTGAAATCTCCTCCCCAGATTTTATTCATGGAGCCTAAGTTAGCAATATGTCCCCAGAGGCTTTAAAAAAAAGAGGGGTCTTCTGCATTGGGACAATAACAGCTGGCAAGTGATCATGAATCGACCTTGTGGGTCCTTTCGGACACCCTGTGGTGCATATGTTGTGCCCCTTCGATCAGGATAGCCGTGCCTCATAAATAGGAGGAGGAGGTAGTAAACAGATGGTATGTCACAAATGTTGCTTGTGCACCAGGTGCAAAGTGTGTTTCCTGTAGTATTGCCAGATGTATATGATGCCTGGCTATGTACGCAAGTATATATCTCCTTTTGTGTGGGTCCCTGATCCCTCTCACATTCCATGTGAGATAGCTATGGCCGCGGCCCTGCCCAGTTGAGACATTGTTAGTCATGAATGGTTGCATCCAGTAGGGGGCCCATTCTCACAGCAATAATAGACAGCATTGCAAGCAGGGTCAGCTTGTGTTGCGTGAGTGTAAATGGTGTATGGCATTTTCTATCATTTAACAACCGAAAACCTTCCATTCCCTCACCCACCCACAATGACAACCCAAACCCATCAGGTATTATCCAGCCCGTAGAAGGCCAGAACCACAAATCTTGTGTCATAGGGGTATCCCCTGGTGGGTTCATCCAGAGGGACATGCAGAATTTCCTCCACTTCGTGAGGGTGCCTGGGAGAACCAAGATCGCCCCCAGGGGGACTATGCCAATATCAGTCACCTCAAGATGTCAAAGTCGTGACACTCCCCCATATGTACAAAAAAAAAAAAAACAGGCCAGCAATGATTCAGCGTGGTTATGCTGTTTGAGTAGCATAACTAGGTGTGAAGAGTCATCCATGATTGAGGGGTGTTCATTATGCAGAGGCCAGTCAATGAGCAATTAGTCTTGGTCCGTCATGCACGAAGATGAGGGAGAACGATTTGGGCCCCAAGACTCTGGCAAGGCCTGCTTCTGACTATGTTTCAGATAATCTTCAGCTTGCTGCGTAGATGTGAATATGTGATTTTTGCCTTTGTGTGTGTTACATAGTGGGGCCAGATATAATATCACATATGGAATATTTGTCTTCCATAATTTTTGGTTTACTTCTTACGGGCTTCCTGCACTGCCATGGTGAAATCTGGATAAATGGATATTTCACGACCTTCAAAATTCAAAGTCTGCTGCTCCCGTGATTTTCACAGGGCCACATCCCTATCTCTATAGTTCAACATGCGGGCAATTATTGGGTGGGGAGGCACGGCTGGAGGTGGCTTTGTAGACAAGAATCTGTGTGCTCGCTCCACAATTAGCAGTGACGAGAAAGAGTCAGCACCAAATAGAATAGTGAGTAGTACATATTGTTCCTTTCAGCCGATGTCTGTGGACTTTAGGATGCTCACTATACGTAGATTATTTCTTTGAGATCTAGCTTCAAGATCTTCATTTTTGGCCGGCCTAAGCTTCAGGATTTTCTCCATCTGTAGCAACTGATCACATTTTTTGAGCACAGTGCCTTCCACCTCCGAGATCCTCTGATTGGCCTCAGTCAGACGCCTGTCCTATATTTTTTATTTGCTGGAGAGTGAGTCAAGCCTGGTGCACACATTATCTACTTTACTGACAATGGATGCCAGGCTACTCTGCATGGCCAGTAGTACAGTTTTCACGTCCCCAGTATCTGATGTCTCCTCAATGTTTTGTTGTATCGGGGGCCCCTAGTCTACGCTTTCGCATTGTGATCAGGATAATTTCTTAGCCTCAAATGGCAATTTTGTCTGTTTTTATCTGCTTTTCCCATCGTGACAATGGATGGTGTTCAGTCGTAGCAGGACAACATTATGTACATGTGGGGAGGGGCCCAAAGTAGGCTGCGCCAGTCAAATTAGCCCTCGCCCACCAGCAAGTACGGGTAGCTGCTCCACAGACAGCCCCACCACGGTCTCCATGCACACCTCTGTCTGCCTCATGGATATGCCTCATCTGCTAATGGTATTGGAATGTCCTTTCCTTAGCCGATTACCCCACACAATGCACCTTTCATTGGGCTGTAGCTTACAGAGGTGCAATTAGGGTTGTTTAACTATCCCCTGTGGAGGATTCTAGTGGCTATTGCTCCCGGGCTGCAGGAGCCTCACAAAAATGTGGCCATCTTGCTTGCAGGACCTCTGGCATACCTTCACAGCAAACATTTGCCCCCATTTTGACAGCTAGGTACTGGTGTAATGACTCAGAAATGTAATGAGCACTGCTAATCAGGACTCTGTGCATGTGTTCTGATCCTGAAAATGGTGTATGTTCAATTGGCTTATTCCAAATTGGTATACTTACTTGTAAGTCCCTAGTACATGGTACAAGCGGTACTCAGGGCCTGCAAGTTAGAGTGTCCCTTAGGGATTGTAGCAATTGTTGAACCATCCTAAACAGGTAGCACTGCAGACTAAAAGGGAGCCCACCCCTCCCTTTTTAATATATATAAGCCACTCCTAAGATAGAACTGTCAAGCCCTAAGGCAAAGTGCTGTATACTAAAAAGTGTAATACGTACTTTTACATGTCCCAGCAGTATAAACCCTAAATTGCTGTTTTTAATGTGGAAAGGCCAGTAGCCGCAATGGGAGGTATGAATTTACATGCTGAAATGTCAGCCCTGCCAACTTCTGAGTCAGACTACTAAAATTGGTACTGTAAGGTATTGAAGGAATTAGGGCATTAAATCCAATTCAATAGTTAAATCAAATGTAATGTAACTGGTGGGCAAAGTGCAACCTTAGAAATTGCCATTTTGGTGTTACAGTTGCACTCAAGGTTGGTCTTTGAGACAGCCTTCTGCCCTCCTGGGGAGACATGTGCAAGACTCCAGGACAAGAATAACAATGGAGGACTGCCACTGGAGGAGGTGTTACCTCCAAAAGGTAGGAAGTCACAAAAGTGTTGGGCCAAAATGCAAACTTTAAAGGTGAAGCCACATTTGAAGAGCAAATGGGGAACACATAGGAGAGGGCTGCCCGACTGTTGAGTTAGAGAGGCTGGCACAGGGAAGTAGACGGAAACCAGTTGCCAAACTGGTTTTCCAGGGACAAGTAGCCCTCTTGCTAGCCACTCCTCTGAATTGGGCTAGAGAGCTCTGGATAGTGAGAGAGGAGATCTGTCATATTGGAAGCAGGCATACTGGTGCACCTGGGATAACCAGATGCCACACTTCACAAGGAATGGTCATCAGAAGTGGTCATTAGGAGGGAGGGAAGCTTGAAGCCCCTTGGCCTCCAACTGCGTACTACTCTGAGGGCATTTTCTGAGCATAACTGGGGCACCCTGGCACTCAGAATTCAGTTGCCAATGTAGACCGGAAGAAAGACTGAAGAAAGACTGACCTGCTGCTCTGTGGATCCGGCAAAGAGAGGCTGCACAAGCATGAACTGTACCTGCTGAGCCTGTTTGCTAGCAAATGAGAAGGTACTCCTGTTCCTGGGGAAGTCCTCTACGGAGCCCAGGCTGAGGAAAAGACTCTAAGGGGCATTTGTATGACCTCCTGATTGCAGAACCCAACTACAACAGATGCAGATGTCTGACGGGGTAATTTGGTAACCCAGGTCATTGCATCACTGCCAACCACCGCCAATCACTGGAGACCAGGACCTGATGCTAAAAGTTGCACCCAAGTCTGTGGACCTGGGGGTGTTGTTGGAGTGCAGCTTGGTCACCCAGAGGATAACTAATCATCCAGAGAAGGATTTGGCTGTGAGTGCAATGTGGGCAGGTGGTAGTCTGTTGGCAACTGGACTCCTGCCAGGACTGAGAGGACTTTGAGGGCTGTTGACCCTTGAGGCCAGGACCGCCTTAAAGAGAAGTAGCACCAGGAAGACTCCTTCAACTGCCTTGTATCTACAGCATCTTTGAGCATCTTCAGCATCTTTCATCCCTTGAATCAGGACCGCTCCTGAGGAACCTACAGCAAAGGGATAAAAGTGCTTAGAACTAACTGAAGTTTGCTTCTACTTTTGGGGTAACTGTTTCTGTGAAATATGAGTGTCCCCTGACTAGCTCCCTATTGGAGTTGGTCACTTAAAATAACTCTAAGTAACCGCATTGACACTTGCCCAAGTTTCACTTGAAATAGCTTCCAAGTGTCACATTTGTGGAATTTGCCAATGCTTGTTTGTGGTCAAATAAAAAAGTGCATATTTACTATACCCTGTGAAATATATATCTTCAGAACCCTCCAGTGGATTGTTTTTTTGTGGTGTTTAAAAATACATAAAAATGCAGTCTTTTTTTTACAAAGTGGTGTTGTATGGGTGACTTGTCTATTTTTTCTTCAATTGTTTTGATAAAGTTTAAATGCTTTACCCTTGTTCCTTCATGTAAGCCTTGCTCCTAAGAGCTACAGCTGCTCAAAGGTGAACTAGAGGGTTTAACAAATGAAACCTAATCTTCCTCAAGGGGC
This sequence comes from Pleurodeles waltl, assembly GCF_031143425.1. NCBI lineage: Eukaryota > Metazoa > Chordata > Amphibia > Caudata > Salamandridae > Pleurodeles > Pleurodeles waltl. The sequence continues at coordinate 457,437,494 of NC_090440.1, read as the reverse complement.
TGGTAAGTGTATTACACAGTGATATCGCACAACAACACCATATAATACACCCCATTTCCTCACAATTGGCCATTTACTTTCACATCATCATTGATTAATGAATTTGGATGGTAACTTGCACAGTCTAAGGGGTCCTTGTTCTCCTTAAGAAGAAATGTGATGGTTGCTATGTTAGTGATATTCCCCAAGGAACAAGCCACATTAGCTTCTTGGTATGCTTTATCAAAAGCAGTACCAAGAGGGGTTTACCCTTATAGAACTCACCTGCATAACCATCCTCTTCAGATGATTTATAGGGCTGCAACGGGTTTGGCCACCTCATCTTGCATGAAGTTTCCCTCCAAGTATCCTCAACTCTCTGCATTAAAGGGTGGGGAGGTCCAATAGTGCCAAGAAAGCATTGATATCCTTATTCACAGTTTGAGACTTCGAGGTATTGAGGGAGGAATACAAAGAGGCAAAGCAGTCTGATATGTCAAGTGGATGGGTTAGTATGGCAAGTCTTAGAATGAAGCCACGCCATATATCTACTAGAGCATGGCCACCACTAAGTCCCGCAGAATGGCTCTACCAAGTAGGTTTTGATGACCAGTGTAATCTATAATAAGATCCAGGGATTGGTTCCAATCTCTACCTATGAGTAAAGGAGTGTGCCCAAATGAAACTAAGATCTGGGAGTGGTGGGCTAACAAATGTGCCTTGTGCATATTGTAGGGGGTGCTAATGGAACATAGTTTGGCAAAAGCTAATCTATGTTCTTCATCTTTTCTGGTTTTTAAAAACTTATTGGGGAGTTCCTACCCAATAAAGATTACTATGCCACACTTCTTGGACAAACTATGAGATGGGGACATTTTACTACTCGTTCCCACCATCCTACTACTGCACACCACCACGCACACCTAAATTGAATGAAGTTTGAGGAACTCCTGCAGGGAAAGATATGTTTCTTGAATGAGAGCAGAATTGATACATAGCTTGTTAAGGTGGTGTGAAATCTTCTTGTGTTTAAACAATGCAACAAACTGCTGAAATTCCAGGTGTGTAGTGATAAGGGTAAACATCTCATGAAATAACCCTGTTGACAAGATACAACGATTCTAATAACCATGTAGAGAAACAGAAGAATGGAAAGGAGGAACACCTGTTGTTCCCCAGATAAGAGGACCCTGGTATTGTCTGTGTGGGTCCCTTGAGCCTTAGGGGTTCCGGTCAGCCAAAAAGTGGAGTTGGCAGATGGGAGGGGATGGGAAAAATAACATATTAAAGGGGTGAATGAGAAAAAGAAGAAGACAAATAAACTTTAAATCATATGATAACTCCTAGACTACTTGAATAGCAGAAACCCATGCAGTCATAGGGGGGAATTGAACAGTCTTGATTATATCTATGGGGAGGCAATGCATTTCAGGAGTTAGTATTGCAGCACGGAGACATCCCATGGTGAATTCATTCCAGTTACAGAAGAGTGACATGAAAGAAGGAGAGTGTGAACTGGTAATTAGAAACTGATTTGTATGCAATCATTGAATGAGGGAGGGTGTGAGGAGACCAGCTGTAAGAAATTAGGTTTTTGGTTGACAGGTGTGTGAGCCCTGGTCAATCAGCAACCAAACTACTATTCAGGTTAAGGCACAAGCAAACCACAAATAAAAAATTAACTTGTGCGCAACCCCCTGGTAGCTTGGCACAGAGTAGCCAGGCATAACTTAGAGGCAATGTGTAAAGTATTTGTGCAAAACATCAAATAGTAACACAGTGAAAACACATCACAAAAGAAGCCCAAAACAGAGTTAGAAAGGTAGGTCTTAATTGAATAAAACAAACAAGACCAAAATGACAAAATTCCAATTAGCATAACCAGAAATATTGAATTTTAAGGTTTTTAAAGATAATAGCTCCAAAAGGCATAAAGCCCCAACTGTGGATATCTGGTTGTGGCGGACTGGGACAAAGTCAAACATCCAGGCCGACCCCGATGGAGCATGGGTCAGCTACAGGGACCCGGTTAGGCCCACTTAACAAAAGCCTCTTTAATCCTGGTTTGCGTGCATCCACATCAAAGATGCGTAATGCAGATGAGGTAATGCGTCAGGTCTGAGATGCCGCAAGGATGTCATGTGAGATACTGCTTCATCAATGTCAAAGATCCCTTTGATGGGGATTATGACCAAAGATCCAGTGTCAAGGATGCGAAGTGCAGTCACAGCATTGCATTGGTTCCAAAGAGCTGTGATTGTCATTGAGGCTGCCGACAACGAGAGATGCAAGGGCTTGTGCCGGAGAAGCATTGCAATATGGGTTGCGGCAGTCATGTAAGTCTTTGGGGTGGATCCATCCACACAGCAATAGCGATACATCAGTTCTGCTCAAGATTGCACTGCCCAGCAGAGATGCACTGGTACTACAGGCTTGCAGAGCACCTTACCTCCATTTCCATGGGTCCAGGACTGGGGAGGCATCACTTGGCAGGGCAAGCCCACAGATGGGAGAGTCCAGGTGCAGGTGCAAGGTTGCTGGAAGCCTGTTATGTCCATGAGGCTTCAGATCAGGAGGCCAGCCAACTAGCCCTTGGAGTCACTCTGGATTCTGGGTTCAAGAGACACAGGTCTAGTCCTACTACCCCAGGCGCAAGAGGGCAGCAGGTCAGCACATCAAAGCAGGAGCCCAACAGAGTGCAATCAAGCAGAGTGACAGTCCTTCACCAGCACAGCAGTCCTTTTTCCTGGCAGAGTATCCACAGGTCCAGAAGTGTACTGAAGTGGTGATGTCTGAGGTTCATCTTTTATAACCTGGTGCGCTGGTCCTGGAAGGTGGGAGAAGCTTCTGTGCAGTGGCTATGAAGATGCAAGGAATTCCCTGCCTCCCCTGCCCTGACTTCAAGCTGACTGGAGTGTTAATACTGGTCCCTTTCTGTGTGGACAGGGTACAGCCTATACAGGTGTAATTAAGGCGATTTCCAGCTCCTACCTCCCATCCTGCCTGAGATGGCCCATCAAGTCACACCTAACCTCCCGTTGTGTGTAGTTCTCTAGGAGGAATATACAAAACCCAATTGCTAAATAAGCCAGTCATGTGACCAGAGACAGGCTGTATGCACCAAATGACTGAGACAAGAAAATGTCAACTTTGTAAAAGTGGCATTTTCAGAATTACAATCTAAAATCTGACTTCACCAAAAGGTAAGATTTTAAATTGTGATTCAAGAGACACCAAATTTAAAGGAGTTATCTCGTCCCATTTGGAAATTATACATGTGAAAGGTAATAAGGCAAATCCTAAGGAAGAGATAGGCCTTGCAGCAGTGATACATGAATTTAAGAGTTGTTCACTACCAGGACATGCAAAACCTAAAAGTATATGGCCTACTTGTTAAATATATTGCACTCTGCCTTCTGGGTTGTCTAGGGTTACCCTAGGGGTAATAAATATATATATTGAACATGAAAGTTTGAGCCTGGCAAAAGGTTTATTTTGCCAGGTTGAAATAACAGTTTAAAACTACACACACAGGCTCTGCAATGGCAGGCCTGAAACATGTTTAAAGGGCTACCTATGTGGGCACAGCAATCCGTGTTATGGACCCACTAGTAGCATTTAATTTGCAGGCCCTGTTCACATGTGGTGCACTGTTGGACCTGGCCTTCTCTGCAAGGTCATCCCCAAACATTTTGCCTTCCTCCTCCTATTTTTGATGAATTTGTTTGTGTTGGCTTTAGGACTTTGAAAATGTTCCCACTGCTAACCAGTGGTAAAGTTCAGGTCCACGTGAAGTACACTCTATGTGCCCAGAGCCTGCAAATCAAATGCTACTAGTGGGCCTGCAGCACTAATTCTGCAACCTACTACAGTAGCCTTTCAAACATGTGTCAGGCCTGTTACTGCAAAGACTGTTTGCGCAAGTCCAAACCCTTTTTTTATTACATGTATGTCAACCCCAAGGGAGGCCCTAGTTAGACCCAAGGACAGGAGCAGTGTATTGAAAATGTTAGACATGTACTTTTAAGTTTAACATATCCAGATAGTGAAAAACTCTTAAATTGTGAGGCCTATCTCTCCCATAGGATTACCTTAAAACATCTTTCAATTGGGAAAAGATAGACATTTGGTGTTTGATGTTCCTGGACTCATGATTTAAAATCACAAAGTATGGTGAAGTCGGATTTTAAAGTGTAAGTCTGAAAATGGCATACTCGGAAAGTTGGCATTTTCCTACTTTAACCATTCTCTGCCTCTCCCAGTTTGGGGTTGATGAAAGTTGGGCTGTGTGCATTCCCTCTAGACAGTGATACAAAAAGGGAGCTTGGTGTGACATTTGCATCCTGGCTGACTGGCTTCATGAGGGGGCTTCATGGGGAGAGGAGCTTAGCACAGCCTCACTTACGTCTTAATAGGTCTCTGCCTTTTCTCACAAAAAGGGTTATATAACTCATGTAGAGTATCTGGAGATAGGGAGACAGGACAGGGTCCTTGTGGACTTTAAAGAAAGGCCTGCAAGTGTCTCCCACCTTCCAGAACCAGGGCACAAAGTATAAATACTGGACTCTAAACGTCACCAAATCAGATCTCTACTAGAACCAAGGGCATTCTACCAGGAAGAAGGACGATTGTGCTGCCAGGAAGGACTGCCACCTGCAAACTTCACCGGAATTGATGCCGGGTGATGTAAAGGCGTGCAAAGCTTTGCTGTGCAACTGCCAGTCCATCGGAACGACACACAGTGACACCAAGCCCTGCAAAGCCTCACCACACAAATCCCTGGGATCGATGTGACCCCAATCCTCGCAAAAGCCTCGCCACACAGCTTCCCAGAACCACGAGCCAAGATTTTAGGTACTTTGTACAATGGGCCCAAGTGGGTCCCTGCAGCCTGCCCACGCTCCATTGTAGTTGGCCTGAACTTGTGACTTTGTTCCAGTCCAGTACAACCAGATAATCACAATTGGCTCTTTGTGTTTCTATGTGCTATTTTCACCTAAATCTCTAAAATTGAATATCCCAGGATCTACTCATTTGATATTTGTCATGTAGGTCTTCTTTCAATCAGATAAATATTATCTACTTTACTAAACTGTTGTGGAGTGTTTTGTGGTATATATCACTGTGTTGATGTAATTAAGTGTTGTACAAATACTTTACATATTGTCTTTCAAGTGAAGCCTGCATGCTCTGTGCCAAGCTACTAGAGGGTGAGCACAGGTTAATTTAGGTTGTATATCTGATTTACCCTGACTAGGATTGTGGTCCCTACTTGGAAAGGATGCATTCCTCTGCCAACTAAAGACCCAGTTTCTATTGTGTAATTCTTATAATGACCTAAGAAGAAATCCTCTAACCTAGTGCTACCATTCATTCTCATCTTTTGCAAAGCATTACTTGAAACATTAAGATCTGCAGGTCAGTTAGGTGAGTCAGCTTAGTGGCAGGGCACCATTTTCAGGTATTTGTTAGCTATGCCATTTTCCAATTACTCAATAAATTACCTTAGTCTTGATGACAGCTGCACATCATTTCACCTGGATCCAGTCGAAGACATTAGTCAATAACTGCCCATTACTTTCATAATAGAACAGTAGTTCAAAATTACTTTGTAACTTTCTTCTGCTACAAATACCTTAGTGAAAGGGGCAGGCAACTAAATCTAGACTAGTTAACACTTTCTCTTGCACTTCTGTGTTGTGCCCTTCACAATAGACAGTCTGAGAGAAATAATAGAACAATCCTGGTTCCTAGCTAAGTGTGATATATATTCTTTAAATTAAAGATTTTTCAATGGCTATAATGAGGACTTAATTCAAGTGAAAACCATTTTAATCACAGGCTATTGAGAATATATGCTCTTGAATGAGAGCTCTTAATGCAAAATAATGTTTTTTGCACTAGACCTTACATAGGTCATGTAACCATTATCAATATAAATGGATTTGTAGAATAGTTCCTTCACTGACTGACCACCTATTAGCCAAGTCATGTGATCCCAAAATTAGATCTCAAATATCATATTATTGTAATTGACTGGATTATAATCATACATTGCACATTATTGTTTTACTAGTTTGGGAGTCATTTTCTTGTAGGCGTAATTCACATAAACATTCAAGTTCATTAGATAATGGACAGGTCTCCTATTTTGAACAGCTGATCTCTCATTTCTAGATAGGCAAAGGTAGCAACAGCATTGCACAATGTTCTACCAAAATACAACCTTCTGGCCAATCGATAAGGACTACCACTATTGTTAATTAATGTATTACTCCTTTAGGTCTTACCCATGCTATGACTGGCACATATTCATGATAAATAAAGTTTACAATTTCTATATACGCTTTACATTTTAAGTGATCATCTACAAAATGTCCACTGATTCAACTGGCTTTCTAAGCTATGATTGAGAGATGCCTCAATCTCGGTGAGCTATGACTAAACTCTGACATAGCCAATGCAATATGATTTCTATTGTTCTATCGTCCTCAATAATGAATGGCTGTTTCACCTGTGGTAGATTTACACATGTGGCAAACCCTTCCTCAGTGACAAATGCATGTGCCACATGTGTATCAACACAAAAGCTACATTTTAATCAATAAATTAACAGCTTTTGGTAACAAAGGTAAAGATATCTTGATTAAAACAGCACCAAAATAAAAATAAAATGATTTAGCCATCATGAATTAATGGAAAAAACCTTCTAGAAACAATGCGATTTAAAATAATGTATGTAAATCAATGGGGTGCTTGGCATTGTAAGTGAGGTACCCTTGTCAGTTAACCGGTGACTGAACATGGTTGGATGGAAGTAAGCAGTTCATTGCAGTAAAAAATCATTAAGGACCCAGACCATGGTACCCACATTCATCACTGAGCAATGAATCAAGTTCACGGAAGAATTAGTGTTTCATCCCAGTGATGGAGCGAATTTGTTCAGTTTACAATTTATACACATTTAACTGAAAAGTGCAAATGTTATGCTGAAAGACACATGCACAATAAATTCAAATTAAGCGGGTAATCATATTTATGCATTGTAAGCACAAGAATCAAGTAACATAATGTTCTGATTTAAGTTAGCCTGTTTGCAGATGCTATATTAAATGTTGACTTTTGATTCTATTGATGCTTTGGTAGAATTATATTAATGTGTGTTCCTTAGTTTGAGAGCAGAGCAGGACTGGATAGGAGAGACCCACTGAGTACTTCCCTCCCCCCCAGAGATTAGCTATTCCTGCTGATTTATGGCTGAGAATACTTTCTAACTTTGTGCATTTTTCAATACTTATGTGTAAATGTGTTATTTGTATGCATTTTCATTCTCTAATTAGAACTTTCCACTTGAGTTCCTGAAGGTGACTCATTACCTTGCCACTTGAAGAAACTGACCTCAAAATACCTAAATCTCTATTTGTTTAGATTGTGGATGTCCTTTATGTAACACACATGCTGTATATTAGCCATCTTATTTGTAATTCTTACTAATGTTGTATTTTATCTTGTTTTAAAATACAGACTAATGGTTTATTTGAATCTCTCATGATGAAGAAAATGTAATATGTACTGAATAAATAAAACAATTTGAATTAATTAATAAACAAAACCCTTTAACTCACACCAACTCTATGTAAATAATTGCTTCTTTTCAATTCTCTTTGTTGAACAAATGTCCATACAACTAATGGTTGCATTATTTAATGATTAAACTTGAAGATTGAGATGCAAGAGTCCCTGCCCTGGCACAAATGAAAATGTTGCCCATTAGACTTAGAACGTTTCTAGACCAGGAACCCTTCAGCAGGGTAAGGGTGGAATGTTTAGGTGAATGAGGCTCTTTGTGTCAGAAATTACCTTGTCACATCCAACCAGACTCTCACTCATACACTCTGTTGGACCTAGCCCTTTCTGGAGTGCCACCTCAGATTTTTGCCTTCCTCTGCCTTCCCCTGCTGAATCTATTTTTCTTGTCTTTTTGGGCGCTGTGCACTTTTTCCCTGATAACATGTAGTCAAGTGCTTGTGCCCTCTTTTGAAAATATGGTAAAATTGACTTACACCTGATTGATTCATTTAATGTACTTATAATTCCCTAGTATATGGTACTAGCTGTACCCAGGGTCTGTAATGTAAATGCTGCTAGTGGGTAGCAGCACCCATTGTGCCACCAACTAAAGTAGCCTTTTAAAACATGTCTGGGGCTTGCCACCTCAGCCTGTAGTACAGTCTTAACCTGCCATTTTGACCTGACAAAATGAACCTTTTGCCAGGCATAAATCTTTATTTTTAATGCATATAAGCCACCTCTAAGGTATGCCTTAAATAAATATATGGCAAGGTGGATGGTATTTAAAATGTAGGACATGAGTGCTTAATTCTTGCATGTCCTGGCAGCTAAATCTCCTAAAGCAGGACTGTCCTGCTTCTTTAAAAAATCTCTAAACAAGGTAGATTGGCCACGCTTGCCTTGCTCCCAGGCTACCTATAGTGATTTCAAGGGTCAGATGACTGAGACCTCTGTTTAAGCTACAGGTACCCACCAAGCTTCCATAGGCCTCTCTGCAGTTGCCCAGCTGACCGCCACCAACTGGTCCTACCTGGACCTGACTAAGCTCTGCTGCTGGTCTCTGCTGGAGTGATTCCACACCCCCAAGACCTGCTCTCCAGGTCCTGGATCCTTGGCTGACATCAGTGTGAACTCTTTCTTAAGAAAAAGTAAAAATCCTGAACTTTGGGCTCTTTGAGACCGCACAGTGATTTCTTTGCTCTGAGAATTGATTGCCTGTGACAGCAGATAATGTTGTGATTTCCTCACCTTTATCTGCTTCTTGTATTGTGTGTAATAAACTACCACCAGGTTGTTGGCATGATCATGTTAGGTGGGGGCAGTTATGTTAAGTGTAATGTTTACAGTTATGTGGCCAAAGCTTGTTGCCTTTGTAATTTGAAAAGTACGTACACCATGTTTTTACCAATGCTTGTTTACCCAGTGTTGCTTGATTTTATCGAGGCTTATTTACTCAACGTCCAAGAGGATCTTTGGAATATCTACGGGGTTAATTGGTAACACCTGAGCTCCTGCACATTGTTGAACAGCTGCCTTTTCTGATTGTTTAGGCAGCACTCATGTTTTCAAGAGCCATGTGCTACTCATGACTCATCACTCATGACACGTGTTTCAAGAGCCGTGTACTAATCAAGACTCATCACTCATGACTCATCCATGCACAAACTATAAAAAGCCTCACTGGTATTAGTCAGCTCTTGGCTTTGTCCCGGTTCTTCTTGAAGCTGACATCAAGAGCCTGCTCCTGAGAATTCCCTGCAAACCTTCTGTATCGTTGCTGGGCAACAAGAGAAAAAACAACTTCTTCTTCCTCTGTGCACTGGCATCTGTTTACATAAGTGAAGTGGAGGAAGGGCGCTCTGTTGGGCAAATGTATTTTTTTGAGATTAAGAACTTCAGTATGTAACTAAATGACTTTATTTTCAAGAATGAACAAAAGTTTTGAAGTTGAAGTACGGAAACGCTTTGAGCTTTGACATTTATTGTGCATGTGTACCCAGCCTTGCTCATTCATTCTAAAATCAGAAAAGGCATCAGCACACAAAGAGAATGATGTGAGATAAACAATCTTCATATGTGTGTGACTTTGCTAATTACGCGTGTGTGTGTCGCTTGTTATGATAACGATCCTCATTTTCTAGGAACACTTTTAGTGTTGTCTAGAATTGATTTGAGTGATTCCTCAAAGACAGAAAAAGTAGGCTTTCACTTGACTGTATAAATCAGTGTATGTTTATTCATTTTGGGGTAGAGTTTTTGTTATGTGTTTGTGTGATATAAGTTTTGAGTGCAAACAACTACACCAAGAGAGATTACTCTAAGCAGTGTGAGACAGAGAGAAGGTCCAGACAATGATGGCACATTCCAGTAAGCCCAATTAAGTGGAGAGGACGTGCAAGGCATGTGTTGAGTGACAGGTGATTAGCTCAGATAATAGACTGTGTGCATAAATACTGTACAAGAGTGCCCTCAACACATCACTCATCTCTGTCCTTTCCCTTATAACTCTGGACACTCAACAACTAACGCTAACAGCGATTACCTGCACCCCAAAGCATCAGGAGCCCGGCTGGACCAGGCAACAGAGGCAATATCTTTCTTCTCTCTCTCTCTCGCATCCAATCCCCCCACCATTCTGGGGACACTTGCTGGGACTCATGTATCACATCGGCAATGCCAATAGATGTCGTGTAAGTCATCGCCCTTGCAGACAAGCTGCCTTTCATGTGAGTGGTCAAGCTCTTATAGATAACATGAAGCTCCAGCAGCACTTTGCTCTGACAGCAACCTTCTGCAAAGACTGGCAACACAAGAACTGCACTTCAGGATGACACCAAAGTTCAAAATGATCCATGAAAGTGAAGTTCTACCAACAAGCAGCTCTTCATGCTACAGTAATAACAGTTTACAACACTAGACCTGCTAATCGCGCCAAAACCCTCCTTCAATATGAATGAAAATCTTTGTGCCAGACCCGAGATAGTAACTTTTCAGTAGGACTAATGTGATCCCTGTATCTGACCTGCTCTTCATTGTGGTTGGCCTGAGCTTGTGATTTTACCCAGGTCCAGCCTTACCAGCCTTACCAGATACCCGCAAGTGGCTCTTTGTGCCTCTTAATTTTGTCACTCTGGTAGCATTTTTGAAAAAGATTTTTTTTGCATTTTCTAATTTGGTTTATGATTTTAATTGTGTTGTGTTTTAACTTTATTACAGTTAAGCACAGATTAATATAGAGACTTTTGTGTTTCGCTCTGACACTGATTGCAGTTGTTGCTTTAGTGCGGCTTCCACCCCTCTAATCAAATAAGACAATATGTACCAAGCTCATTTAAGTGCAAATTACCAAAATGTTGCCAGCGAGGTTATGTCTTTGTTTATGTAAGATTGGCTCTCTATCCCACCTTCTCCTTGTGAGTCAGAAGTAAGTTTTCTCCCTTAACACCTGGAGAAGCTTCTCAGTCTTAGAGATAGAGCTCAAGACAAAAAAACTAAATCCACAGCTCCCTGTTTGGCAGTTGGTAGTTCTTCTAGCAGGCAATGTTTTGTTTCAGAACAGAGCTTTACTGAACTACAGCAAACAGTTATGGGAACAATGTGACTGTTTTCTGTTCCTCTCTAGTTCTCCCCAAACTGCACCCGAAATCAGCACAGTCCTCCAAAGTATAGAACTAGAACATAAAGGAAAAGTAGTCTTCTAATAAACCTGCCCTTTGATTAATTGATTAATTGTAGCCGTGCTGTTAACATTACTTTGGAAAACCACCATTAAATTATGCAGCTCCACTTGCATTTCAGAAAGTTGTGCAACATTTCGAAAACTAGCTTTTCCACTGGGAATGCTGCCATGCATATATGTGCATGCAAACTTTGAAGTACACAGCATATGCACATCGTCAAGGAAGCAATGCTCATGCTGTAACCATGCACTGAAGTATACAAAAAAAGTGATGCATGGATAGAATGGTTGAATTAATCCTAGCCACTGATGCTGCATCCCTGACCATTGTTATTGCTGGTAGTTATACCTATTGTAAGCATTCCTCCCATTGCCTTTTTTGTGTTTGATGTACCAGCCTAAGTGGCAAGGGTACACCTAAAAGTGGGTCCTGTGTTGCTGTGCCACTGACACCAATCTACACCCGACTGAAGAGCTACAATCAGGATAAAACCAGTCTTTAACTGGTTCCAGTTAAGGGAGGGCCTGATCAGGCAATTTGGGCTGGACTGTTCCAATCGGACCAGGATCAAAACTGATCTGCATATGGCTTGTTTAACTGAGGAGGCATGGAAGGCAAAATATGTGGTTGCAATCCTACTCTAAGCAACTGTTCTGATTAGAACATGGTCATGATTGGTTTGCATATGGCTGGGTCCAAACATAAAGTGGCATAGCAGTCAAAAGAATGATATGTTGGAATGCTACCATACATGCTACCATACATGATTGTCAGCTGTTAAAGTTTTATCAAGCACTGTTTCCATTGCCTATTGTGTTTGATGTAACCCTGCAGTAGGGCAAAATGTTGTGTATGACCTTGCAACTTTATACAGAACAAAAAAAATAAAGTCATATAGTTCAAATTACTTTTCGGAAGAGGAAATCTGAGATTTCACCAACATTTTTCCAGGTAAGTAGACACAAGCTACAATGATAAAGTAACAGAAGTTCGTGATCAACCTAAATAAATGGACGAAATATCAAAGTTTGGATTGCAAATCTGGAAGCTACATATTCTACCATGAAAAAAGCAGTTGACCAAACTGCACCAAAATGAAGATTAAGAAAATTGAGCACAAATGTTGAATCTAAGATTTGTAGTAATCCAAGAAAGAACAGAAGGTGAAACCCCTATCAAGAACTTTAACAAGAAGTCAGTACAAGACACAGTTATACCTGATGTCTTAGGACTAGACTTAACTGTTGCCAGACTCATCAAGTTCCTTTTCTAAAGCATAAAAACTGTCATCCCTTCAGCACCATATAAACATTCTTCATTATCAGATCAAAGAGCTCATTCTGGAAAAAGCAAGATATATCAGGCCCTTCAACGCTCCACAAAGGAGTATTTTCTCACAGATTTGGCTTGGGCAGACAATATGATGCAAAGGTAACCAATCTTTGGAATCAAATCATCTGGAGAGTAAAGAAGATAATTAATATTTGATGAAGTCACTAAACACTCATATCCTAAATAGACAGATGCCTATCACCAATGTAGGAGCGGTAAGATTAAATTGAGAGAGGTTTTAATGTTGGGACAAGAGAGTGGGGAGAAGAGAGTACATTATAAGAAAAATGAGATGCAATAGCAGTCCAGGAACCAATCATGCAATACACATCAGAGACATATAGATACTTTAAAACCCAAGCCCTTTTGACAGTGGTTGCTCAATCAAACAGTGATAATACTCTTTCAGGGGACTCACCTAATGAGGGAACGCTGTGTGCTTACTGTTAGAAATGGGGTTTCTGGTTGGATAGGGTATGCACCTAAGCCAAGAAGAACCCATCCACTCTAGTCATGGCGAGGGGTTTACACACCCAGGATAACTCCTGCTCACCTCCTTGGTAGCTTGGCATGAGCAGTCACGCCTAACCCAGAGGCAATGTGTAAAGTCTTTGCACAACACACACAACACACGCAACGCACTATCCCCACAACAAAGGAAACACAACACCAAAATACATAAAAATAAACTGTATTGTACACAATCCTGCTACCCAAGCAGCTGTCAGAAAGTTACACAGTATTGTTACTCTGCCAAGACGAGCAGTAGTCACATAAAACACATAAGTTACTGATTATTCTGCAACATAAGTAGTAGTCAGGAAAACACTATCAAAATGCACATATCAGGGTAAGAACGCACACCACCACATTTGCATAAAGTATAGAGAATACATTACTTATAAAGCTTTTGCTCTAGGTAACATAACCTCAAATGTCCATAAAGGGAACATCTACAGATAATGGCAATCATAAGAAGGCACATATCATCATAATTGTGCCTGGGGCAGTACATATATCATCCTACATGCCCAAAGTGAAGAGGGGCTTACACTCAATAATCACAGTCCCCACAATCAAAATGGAGGGGCTCGGAGGTGCAGGCTGCCTCTGATCAGGCTCCCACCCTGCCTGTGAGCCTTTCAGCACTGAGGGGGGCCTGGCTGAGCGGGGGCCACAGATGAGGCTCCCTCCCCGCTCGTGAGGTGGCCACACCCGATGAGGTGTGCGTGCCTGCTGTTAGACTCTCACGGCAGCAGTGAATCTTGAGAACAGTCAGGGCCGAATGGTGCCCCGGGGGCCATTCTCTGTAGCACTAGACGCAGCCCACTCCAGGCGCGCTTGGAAATGCAAGCGGCCCGGGTCGTGGCAGTGAAGTTTCACCCAGCGGCAATGCAGGACTGCACTCCCCAGGCGGGGCATCCACCCAAAGAGAGTGCTTCCAAGGTGCCAAGGAAAACAGGACTCTGTGCCTTCAAGGCGCTTAAGATGTAAGTAGGGTGCCCATCCCAGAGCTCCAAAGAAATAAAGGGGAGCGATCCTCAGACGCTCTGCTCCACTACAGGAGCCTTTAAGTAGTGCTATCTTCGCGCTAAGAAATGGTTGAAAGGGACAGGGCCAAGATCACCCAGCCCCTGGAGGACACAGGTGGAGCACAAGGCGGCAGGGCCCAACAACAGGCCAGCATAAGGGGTATGCAGTCAGTTCCTCCTAGTGACCCACCAGATCACAGGTCAGCACAGCAGCAGCAGTCCAAGGTGGTTGTTGGTGAGTCCCTCCGGCAGCATTCTGTGTCCAATTCCAAGTAGCTTTCTTGTGTGTCTTTATGGGGAAAAATCTGCTGTACTTACACTCATTTTTGCAAAGCATTTTCAATGATGGGGAGAGGAGGTTCCAACCCATTATAACTGGTTTTAGGAGTGTCCCCTCTCTCCTCAAGCACAGGCTCCAGACATCAGTTGGTAGTAAATGAGCCCATTGTGTGAGGCTAGGGCACAGCCTTTACAGATGCATGTGTGCCCCGTCTCCCCTTCTCTCAGCTCAGGAAGACCATTCACTATGTAGATGCATCTCTGTGACACCTCCTCCCTCCCTCCCTGTGTACAGGCTGTCTGAAAAGTATGCACAAAGCCCAGCTGTCACTCTGCCCAGACGTGGGTTGGAGTCAAGCTGCAAAATGCCAGAGTCATAAGTACAGAGAAATGCTCACTTTCTAGAAGTGGCATTTCTATAATGGTAATAAAAAATCAACATATACCAGTAAGCAGCATTTCTCACTACCATTACAACCATACCAAACATGCCTACACTACCCGTCATAAATCAGACAATACCCCCTAGACAAAAGGCAGGCCATTTCTAATGAAATCCTAAGAGAAGGCAGCACTCACAGCAGTGAGAAACCAAAATAGGATGTTTCTCACTACCAGGACAGGCCACGCTACCAGGCACATGCCCTGCCTTCTACCTACACAGCACCCTGCCCATAGGGCTAGCTGGGGCCTACCTTTATTAAAAGGGGAGTTCTGGGCCTTGCAAGTAAGTTTAGATGCCTGGTCTCTGTGGCAGTAAACTGTGCACATAGGTCCTGTGCTAGCAGGTCTGAGACAGGTTTGAAAGGCTACCTCTGTGGGTGGCGCAAGCTGCGCTGCAGGCCCCCTAGTAGCACTTAATTTGCAGGCCCTGGGTATAGGGACACCACTATACAAGAGACTTACATGTAAATTAAATGTGCCAATCAGGTATAAGCCAATCATACCAAGTTTACAAGGGAGAGCACATGCACTTTAGCACTGATTAGCAGTGATAAAGTGACCAGAGGCATAACGTCAGCCAAAAAGTGTCAGAAAAATTAGGAGGAGAAGGCAAAAAGTTTAGAGAATGACCCCGAAGAAAGGGCCAGGTCCAAGACTTATCAAAATTAGAAGAGTGCAAAACGTTTTGCTATAAAATGCCTTTCTGTCAGTATGTGTGTAACATGCATCATCAGGGAGAAAAGGGAATATGGCTATAGAGGGGTATACTTGGAAATGGGATTATTGATCTAAAGGACATTATGGGACAGCACAATACACCAGTGAGCTACTGTGGTCCGACTGAAGATCAGCTGCATGCTCTGCTCTAGAAGGGATATTAACATAGCAATTATCCCCAAAAACAGATTATCCCAAATAATCAAGATGGGGCACTCTTCTTCTTAGATTTGTACAATGAGAGGGACTATTATGATTATTCAGCAAAGTTATATTGTTCTCTGGCAGCTTCAAAATACAGAAACTGCAGGTTTCAGGTAGTTTAGTGAAAATATAACAGACAGGTGAGAATTGATTATTTATTAGTTACCAGTGAGACACATTGTGTAGATTTTTGAAATATTACAAGCCTTTTGTATCATGCACCCAAGTATAATAATAACCAGTGTCTACATCAAACACTCTTCTTCCCTAACAGATGCTGATCATATTAATTCAATACATCTTTTAATTAGGGACATTTCTTCTCACCAATTGGGAGGGGACCTCTTCTTCTGTTCTTGTTAAGGATATTTCCAAGCCTACTACAGAAGTGTATTACCATCTCATTTCTTAGTAAGAAGAGACCAGTGAACTGCAAGTAGTTGAACACAAAGCTACCCATATACTTAGGGAGACATTTATAGATCTTTCAGAGGGCAATATAAGATAACTCAAAAAATCAAGAGATGAATATAGACTGCCTTGGTGTTGTAGAGAAATTGTGCATCAAAACACCATGTTGCAGCAAATTTAAGAGCAAGATAATAGAATAGGATGACAGCAAGTATAGAAATCTATTTTAGAAACTCAGAGAATCACGTTAGAGAGCTATTAAATCAAGAAACAGGACACCGCATAAAAGAATCAGTCATGATTTGTGAGACAGTTTTATTTTTTATTAAAATCTACTGTCAGAAACACTTAAGGGCTGATTTAAGAAAAGTGGCACCGCACCCATTGCAGTTCCGCTTTCCTTGCACCCTTAGCACCCCCCTACTGACACCATGTGTGCACCATATTTAAAATATAGTGCACCATAGTGCAGGGTAGTAGACAATAGCATTAGAATTCCTGATGCTATTGATGTACTCTGCAGAAGTAGTGCCAAAATGTTGGTGCTACTACTGTAGAGTACCTAGGGGCCCATTGTATTCAATGGCATGCCCCCTTTTAACGCCTGCTATGAGCACGTGTTAAAAGTGGCAAAGAAATGGTGCAAGGAAATCTCTTAGATTTCTTTGCACTATTGTTTCAGCTCCCCTAAGGGGGGAGCACCCCACCTTGCATACGTTATGCCTGACGCAGGCATAATGTGGCCCAAGAGTTTACAAAGTGGCACAATGCATGCATTGTGCCACTTTGTAAATATGGCACTTGTAAAGAGCCACTTTAGGGCCATCTTAGTCTAAAAACAAATGACGCTATGGCAGCTCTACGGTGACACTAAGGCCTCATAATCAAGCCCTAATTTCTAAGCTGATAAGATTAAAAGCTTTTTTTTTATTTTTTTTATTACTAATCCTAGCTACCTAATCAATCATCAAATACTATTTACTAAAGAATAAGTCAACAGATCTACTTGGTTAATGCCCAACTTCAAAGTCCCAGGGTAAGATGGCATTACATGTGAAATATTTGAACTCTTTCAGGAAGAGCTGGTCCCGAAGGTGACTAATTTATATCATTATATCTTGATGGCAAGTGACCCACCCAAGACGTTTCAGGAAGAAAAACTAACCCTGTCTTTAAAAAATGAAAATCTCAAACTTCTTTAGCTCATGTAGGCCATTTACACTTTTGATACAGCCTACAAAATAATAATAATAATGAAAATTTCCTCCCAAACGTATACATCCTGATCAGACCAGACTAAATTTTGATAGACTTCTCATATCAAATACAAACTGCCTCGTGGAAGTTATTGATTACTGTAATGCTGCCTTCATACCCAGCTCTGTTGTTTTCTTAAAGATTGAAAAGGCATTTAACAGAATGGACTGAAAGTTTCCTAAAACAATGATGGATAAAATGAAATTCCCAGAAATGGTAAAGGTAGAAGATGGCACAAGACAGTGATACTACTTATCAACTTTGTTGTTCACTGTTTTAGGAGAAGCACTGGCAATTAATTGCTATATACTGTATATATATATATATATATATATACATATATATATATATATATATATATATAGCAATTAATTTGGGTCTAAGATTTTATCATATGCAGAAGACTGAGGCCCATATTTAAGAAAAATGATGCACAACTGCACTTACCCAGTTGTGCGTCCAAAAAATTACAGCGAGCTAACGCCATTTCCTTCGCCATCTTTGCGCCATATTTATAAAATGATGCACAGTGGCACTAAGGAATGGTTAGTGTAAAAAAATAATTATGCTAACCACTGCAACAATGAAGCTTATGCTGCAAAAGTGGCGTTAGAACGTTTTGTGACACGTTTTTTGATGCAAAATGTGTTAGAGCCATATTTAACAGCATTAGCATTAAAGAAGTCTGGCACTCCAGGAGGACCTGGATGAGCTGGAGGAGATGGTGGCAGCGATCATGCCGAGGAGCTGGTCACTGGAATTGCAGGACAGGACAGTGCAGATTACCAAGAACTACCACAAATGCAGGGTAAGTTGCAGGGAGGGGACTATCTGGAATCTCACAAATGGCAGAATGGGGAGGCACATAGGACACACTCACTGCATGCTAAAGGGTTGCAGCGAGACACATAGGGCCAGAATCAAAAGTCCCTGTCGCCACCCAAGCCTCCCTTTTAATGACACTCTGGTGGCGCAATGCATTCCGACATATACACAATGTGGTCTTCTGCCACTTACTGTAGCTTAACACCACTTTGCAAATATGGCCCCTACACATGCAGCACATTGCTTGGAAGGGGCGTGCAATCAGTGTAGCTGTGGCTGTGCCATAACAACACCCATTGCATATTGTTGTTGCTCCAGATCCAATATAACATTTTTCAGGGGTGGTGTCAGGGTAGCACAACAAGGCAAAATTCTTTCCAGCCTCCTTGTGCCATTGCTCTTCTCATGTGTGCTGCATCCTGCACACATAGAAATGCCACCTTGCCAAAATAGATTGTTTATGTGCAGGAAGGGACACCTCCCTGCATATAAACAATTGAATCCCCTCAACGGAGGCACCCTTGCACTATGGTGCAAAGATGCCAGTGTTGGTGCAGGGAGAACAAATTCTTGCAGGCGCCAGGGGAACTAGAGGGGTGTGCCCTATTCCAGTAAACACGGTGCATCCCTGCATTTCAAAAGTGGCGCAATGTGGTGGAACTATTATTACCGCTGCACCGAGCTGCACCACTTGAGAAAAAAATAGGGTCATAGTGTGCAGCATGGGGAAAGCAACTCACACAAGGTGGCGCAACAGCAACTCTCACATACCTCCATGCGCCACTTGGGAATGGTCACAGAAGTGAACTCATACAACACATGTGGCATATCTATGAATATCATTTGTGCTGCTGTACAAGTAGCTTTGATTTCACCATGTAACAAGGTTGTCGGTGTTGTGTGATTGACTGGTGTTCTGCATTAAGGGACACCTTCATGCGTAAGAACTGGGACAAGTGGCATCAATGTTGCTGTACGGGCACAATGTTACTAACCCGAAATGCAACTGTATTATCATACAAATAGTTGCCCATGTGGATCCAAGCTGCCCATTCCCCTTGTGCCACATCAACAAAGTCTCAAAATGCATACATTGATCCACATTGTACATCCCTACACCAACATATGCCTATGGCAGATATGTTGTATGCAAGGAAATGTCCCAAATGTAGGGAGGGATGAACGAATGGGGCAGACAATCCATAATGGTTGCACTGTCCCAGCCAATTAGCACATGTCTGGGACCTGCTAAAGGCAAGTGATAAAGTAATACAAGTATTGTAAGCAGTGAACCTACCTGTGCTTTGCTGCACTAGTGCCATCATTTATGGTGCCAATGTAGTAAAGCACCAGAAAAGTGACAACACACTTAACACTACTGTGGGAATGTCCACCATAGTGAATCGGAAGGTAAATTACATGCTACCATGGTGTCAGTGACAGGAGCAGGGGGTCTACAAGGAAGATGGTGGCGTGGGATCAATGCACAAATTACCTTGAAAGGTTGCCCCATGTGTGATGTTCAATGCGAAACATAATTAATAACTACAATCTGGGATCTGTAACATGTCACTGAGCCTCCAATAGCAAGTAAATGATGAGCCATGTCAACAGCCACTACAGTCAAAGATTGACATTTCACTATCTCATTGCAGAGGATGATGCCTTTCCTCCTGCTGACCTGCCTGTCCCAGATTTTACAGATAAAGAAACTCTCCAGGATGTCCTAGGTTCCCTCCAGACACCACCTCTAGTCACAGGGAGCACACACAGCATTGTAGGGTCTCCACATGAACCACCCAGCTACCAAAACAGAGCACCGATCAGTCCTGCCACAGACCTGGACTCCAAGGACCTGGACATCACCTTTCAAAGGACAGTGGTAGGAGCCCAGCAGAAGCTGGCCAGACTGGTGCAAGTGGAGGTGGAGACCATAGCAGGCAACCTAGAGGGAGTGCAGAGGTGCCCCCACCCAAATAAGGACAACTCAGCTGCCATCAGAGGCTCCCACTCCTGCTACCTGAACTCCAGCAGTCCCTAGCCAACATAACTGCTGTCATAAGGCAGGGGCTTAAACAATTGCCCTCTCAAAGTGGCAGCAGCTTGACAGACAACAGGCTGGGGGCTAAACCAAATACCCTGGAGTCCATACAGTGGGAAATGGCCTCCCTCAGGGAAAACATGGCTGTCTACCCTGTGATGTTGCTGCGGATTTCAGTAATCAGCATTTCCTCCTTGCTACAGTGATGCCATATGTGTTCCCATAAATGACAGCTACCGGGACCTTTGACTCCACATCTCTATCCCTTGATATGTGTGTTGCCCCCTTCACTTCTACAACAGCATCACCCATCGCACAGGAGGCACCACACACATCAGAGGATGAAGATGTGGATTGAACAACATTCACACGGAAAACAGCCTGGTAGCACAAGTCTATGCCACATGGACAGTATCTCCTTAATTCTGTGCTTAAGATCATGCCAGTGTTGTGACACCTAGCAATTTGCCCCTTCACTCAATCAATGTTTGGACACATCCTCACAAATGCACACTTCTCCTACCCATGTCTCATGACATGACCCTCACCATGACAGCTCCTTTGTCACAGGGGATGCACATAGTCATACATGTAAATCAATACAGAAAACATGCCCTAAGGCATTCCTCTAATGTGGCCAGTGCACACATCACATGAGAACACCTAGACACTCAATCAGCATGGAGACCTAATTGTCTAAATTTAACTAGATTTATTGTAACATTAAATTAAACCAACATCTTATTAAAACTTAACCTATATACTATCCTACACTAAACTAACCTATACTAACTTATATAAACCTAACCCTACAGCTATCTATCCTAATCTAAATGTATCTTAAACATTTAACACCGCATACTAAACATTGTCCCCTCAACCTCCCTTCAGAGACAAGATACAATAAAGACAACATAAACTAAGGCTACACATATACTAACTTAACCTATAGCCTAAACAATTTTTTTTTTGTAATATTCTTTTGGATTTTTCAAACATAGAGCCCCATACATAACCCCCCTCCCCACCCCAAAACAAAACACAATACTAAAACCCACCCCTCAACAATACTTACTCTATTCTACAGCTAACCTAATCTATTTAATGAACCTATTCCTACCCACCTAAACCCCGCTAAAAGTTTTAACAATAGACAAAGGGCGAATGGGAGGAACTGGGAGGCTGTGCATCTACATGTTTAGAGCTTTTTCAGTTTTTTTTTTACAAAACTTCAGCAAATTGTATTTTCTGGCATTGTCCTTCTCAAGATGGTCCAACCTTGCCATAATGGCTGCCATGTCCCTCCTCATGTCCGCCTCAAAGTTTGAGAATGTGGCTACTGCAGGTGGCTGTTGATGTCTGACTAGGCATAGGTGTAGATGATGTGGAGGGGGTTGGACCAGCTGAGGCCCCCCTGACCTCACATGTTGTGCCTAATGTGCCCTGCACAGTTGTGGCTCGCAGAAGAGGTCCCCCATGTTGAAATGCAAGCCAAGCCCCTGAAAAGTTTTCATGGCGCTACCTCCTGGCCATCTTTAGGTACCCTGCCTGGACCTCCATGATGTGGCAATAATGTTCTGCCCTCTTTTCAAAAGCATGCTTCTGTGCTGTGGTCATAGTGGCAGCTAAAACATGAGAACATGGCAGCAAATACTGCATTGGGTAGAGGTAGAACAAACTTGCAATGTACACAGCATCCTCAGATAACACACCCTGTCCACCAGACATTCCACAACGATGACAATCTCCAAATCAAGACTGAACTTCCTACCAGCCATCTACAGTATCATGTACATGTCACTGGGTTTACGGCAACCTATTGTCGACCACTAGGCCCCCATGGTAAGTGGATTACTGCTTCCTTGCGCAACAGTTGTTTCATCATCCTAGTGAACACCAAGTGGCCCAACAAGTCCCATATCCCTGTGCCATAGTCAAAATGTTCTGCAATGCATACATTCCACCACTTTGACACTCCTTGCACTTCATCAAGCCTTGGCCAGGCATCAATGCTTACAATGTGCCCCTAGGTACAGTTCAGGGTTAGTGCCCATATAGTTTGCCCTAAGCCTGAACAGTACAACTATATTGTCTACAGATTTTTTACCTATTGCCCTCCAACCCTGTGGTATGGTGTGCAAAATGTCTAATGATGTGCACAAATGGTGTCTGTATGGGTGCCATAAGGGGCACAGGAAGAGTGGCACTGCACTGGGTGCAGCTCCAGTATTCCTACTTATTGAACTACCTGAGCATATGCATGTCTGACATCTCCTAAGTACCAAGTATACACTCAGCATCCACATTCTATACACACGTGCTGTGACCAATCCGTAGACATGTCCCACATCCATTGGTGCAGAGTTATATTCTCATTGTGTACTCAACTCACTGTTGTCTAGCACAATAAAGCTCCTTGCATGGTCGCTGCCTCACTTAAATTCTGAAGAGCAGTGAGGCTCCGGTGATTCAAGTGTTTCCTACATAAGTACCCTAGAGACCTCAACACATGTACATCATCTGTGACATTTCATGAGTAACTTAAAGCAGCATGTGGCACACAGTGCTATAAAAAGTGCTGTGACAAATATATTGGCAACAGGCATGTTAATCAGATAAACAGCAGCTCTGACACATATCTTGGCTGACATCATTGTGTATGTGGTTATGCTTTCCTCTTCAACACCTACAATTCCAAAACAGCACACGTTGCCACGTGTGCAACAATCAACTTAATCTATATCCTCAACATTGCATCAAACATGATTTCTATGTCCTAACTCAGATAATGTCATCTCATTGGTCACACATGGCACTTCAGCATCGCATTGAAAACATCATACCTTCTCACACAAAACCCTGGAATGACACATGTGATGCACACAGTGACACTTACTGGCTGCATCGGGGTCTTCAAACTGGGGCACCTCTCCAATTGTGTAGGCTGGAGACCCACCTGCAAGACATGATGGGAACACATAGCTGAGTGATTTTTGAACATTTATGTGCATGGACAACTTTTACACATTCAACTTGTTAAGCTGTGTAAGCAAGTCAACTTTGTGGTAGGACTGAACAACTGCCACACATTACAAATCTGTCTGTATGACAAAGGGCCAGATAATAGAGGCCCTGGCGCCACCAGAGCATCACTTTCTCTGACGCTCCTGTGGGCCTTTTCATTGCACCATATACACAAGGATCAGCTATGCAGCTTTTTGTTGCATAACACCTCTATGTACATATGGGGCAGCATGACACAGTATTCTGCATCAGAGGGGCATGCCATGGTTCTAGCAGTGGGCGTCCTATTGTAACACCCATTGTTTTTTACGCTTCCCCAGATGTTGAAGAAGTTACTTGTTGCCAGCGTCAAAAGACTAACAACACCCAAATGATGGTGTGAGCATTGCAAAGTGCTGAAGAATGCATTGATGCATTCTTATTTCTTGCTTCTTAAGTGTGTGCACCATGTAAAGACACACACAGGGAAGCTAAAATGCCATGGATGTTTGCTTATGTGTGTATACTGCACATTAACAAAATAACATAATGGATGTCTTGGCACTACTATGTGGGCTGCCATTGTCGCCATTGTAGTCCGTTTATGTCCAGGAAGGAATACTTACCTGCACATGGACACTCCACTCAACGCAGACACACTTGCACTGTGTTCTAGGTATGCCTGCGTTGGCGCCGGATGCTGAGGTATGTGCTGGTGCTGGTGCTGGTGCAGGCGCAGGCGCATGCTTGCCCTGTAATCTCAGTGATACAGGGCAGGCCTGTGTTACAAAGTCACAGATGTGTGTCTGATATGTGACACCTTATGAGGTATATGTGATACACAATGTACACAAAGAGGAATGTGTAAGTAGTCTGTATCTGGTGCATAGCTAAGCTCTCTTAAATGCTGTTTGCTTAAGACTCAAAACTTCCTGCCTGATCCTTTACAAAACATGTTGCTGTCAACCGTACGTCCCCCTGTTATGCACATACAAATGAGGATGTTGCAATGCAAAAGGAGTGCTTACCAACTGGTCCACCAATCCGAATCACCAGGTGATCCAGTAGATCTCGGTCTCATGCAAAGACGTCCTCCCAATGTTGTTTGATCTGGTGGTTGGTGCGCACAACTCCAAAGATCTGGTGTAGGTGGTGGAGCACCCTGCCCCATTGCAGCTTCCGTGCCTCGGTTGGGTAGCCCTGGATGACCCGGCCATCCAGACTCAACCTCATGAGGAAGTAATGTTTGACCAGCCAGATGAACCCTCCCAGTTCATCTCCACTCATCCTTTGTGCTCTCCCTTTACCAGACATTTTGCAGTTTACCTTCAGTGCAATTCAAATAGCTGCAAAAAAAATAAAACACTACCACACCTAACCCCAAATACCCCAACAGCCTACGCTACTCCAAGACACACAATGCAATTAAAATGACAGGAAAAACATTACACAGGAAGCAGCAAAATGACAAAGTGCACAGGACAGCAACAGGACACAGCACAAATCTCTCAAAAACAACCACTCCTCGATCAGCACCAGCTCCACACACCCTCTTACAATTACGGACAAAAAGACTGTAAAGTAAAAGGGAAAGGGAAATCACTATACCATCTATGCAGCAAGAAAGTCCTGTTTCATCACTTCCTGGGCGTGTGTCACGATTTCTGACATGCGTCATTTTTTTGAAGCATGATGATCATGCATGTTTTTTTCCCATTAAGGCTGACAAGGCCTGTTGACTTGCAATTGATGTGCAGGGGGCAGGAGTCATTTTGTTGATTAGCTAAGGGTGAAGTATTAGTGTTTGCATTAAAAAATTTGACGCATGACTGTCATGCTTGGTATTCCTTCCCATGAAGGCTGACCAGGCCTGTCGACTTGTGAGTGACGCGCGGGGGCCAGGTGCCATTTTTTGAATAGCATAGTATGGAGTATTTCCACTTGTGTCAAAATTTTGGACGCATAGCGGGAATGTGTGGATTTTGTTATAAAGACTGACAGTGCACCCAGATTCACAAACCTTGTTACAGGGGCTATACATGTATGTAGTCAGTATGATATGGTTACGTGTGTGTGCACGTGCATTCATATTGTAACGGTAACATCAAAACATGTTACCATATATTTGTTTATTGGTAATACATACAATGACTGACACCGTTGGCATATGTGCATGTGTTGGTATACTTTTTCCACATACATGTTACCACATGTATACTGGAGTGTACATATGTGATATACCACATAATTGTGGGTCTCCCACATTGTCATATCTGATTTCCAAATGTAGGTTTGACAACACCAATTTAGATATGATGGGCTATGTCCAATACATTTTCATGCATGTGATACCCTTGACAAATCATACTCAGAGGATGCAGTGGACTATGACAGGGTCGATTTCACGTTACCCATGGCAATGTGAGTGCAAGTTTGTCCACACT
This sequence comes from Pleurodeles waltl, assembly GCF_031143425.1. Lineage (NCBI taxonomy): Eukaryota > Metazoa > Chordata > Amphibia > Caudata > Salamandridae > Pleurodeles > Pleurodeles waltl. The sequence goes on along the minus strand of NC_090440.1, from coordinate 457,411,774 downwards.
GTGGTGTGTTGTATGGGTCAGAGTTCATGATGCTATGCTACATGTGTAAAATAGGGTTCCCCATGGATCCATTTGTCAATGAAGGTTGGTATGTGACGTGTGTGGAAAGACATGTGTAGTGTGATATATGTAAAGAATGCCAAAGCGGTGTGTTAATGGGAAAGGAAACCTCACAAATCTTTCTTCCTGCATGGACATATGTTGCCCATTGTTTAATAGCTGTGTTGTCATATCAGCACCACCTATGTTTCCCTATATGGGAACATATCTGAAGGTCATTTTTTAAGTCCATGTATGATCATGTGATACAAAATACATTTTTATTAGTGGAAAGTAGACTTTTGTGCATACTCCAATACACAATACCAGGCCTGTACCATTGAAGTTGTACATGTGTGCTGAGACTTCAGACAAATGTGTGCAAGGCACAAACTAGGTACATAAAATCGACCACAACATATTTGTTATGACTGTAGCATACAATGGCATACTACTGTGTAGCAGGGTTGCAGTCAGGCAATGATGACATCATTGCTCCTGTGGGCCTTTGTGTTCATAGACAGACCTATGGTTGCATGTTTTGAGGCAGGTTAACAGTGCTCCACTCAGCTCAGTTCACTGTGCACATGCATCAGGCCCCTGACTGTGACAAGAGCCAAAGTAGCCTCAGCATTGCAGTGAGGGGGTGGTGCGTGTGGATCTACCCTCATCATGACAGCTCTTCAGCAGCACAATGCACAGTCCCCTGCAGTCAGACACCTGCACAAATGTAATCCCATGGCCTTGAATTTTTTATTTCCTTTGGGGTATGTGATGTCAGGCTTGTCCTATTATGTACAGGGGACTGGCTGCTTGTTTGTGTTGGACATGTCTCATCATTTGGCATGGTCTGACATGGTTATACATTGTTAGTATTTTCCATATGCAGCTTCATTAGGGCATGTATCTCTAGTGTAACTTGTTTATGTTTTCAGATGCAGGGGACAGATGATGTAATCTGTCACTACCTTCTGTCAGAATAGTATGCAATAGGCAACTACATCATTGTTGTTGTTGAAAACATGAATGGGTTATGTACTGACCTAGACATCCTCTGTGAACATATGTCGGGTTATCACATGGTTACATTGTTGTGTCAATATTGGTCTATGTGTGAACCTTTTCCAACATTACCGGCATATCTTGTTTAGAATTGATTTGGTCCTACATTGCTGACATTCTTCAAGCTACTTACACTTTGTATACATCTTCTACTGCAACATTGTCCAGACATACATGGAAGTGCTACAGACTCTGCCTACATTCCACCCACACATTGGTGGTGCATTCTCCCATTCTATTGTTCATTCCTGGCTAGGGGGCATATGTCTAGCGACCCTTAGCGCACTCCACAGCCAACATGTGTGTGCAATATTTGTGGTACAGTACATCATGTTGCAGGGTTGGGGCTAATAGCACTCATGGTATGTAACGTCATTGATATAAGGTGCAGGGTTAGGGTAAAACCATTGGCCCTAACCCTGACCAGTCTATGAAGGTCCATTGATACCAATGGTGTACCCCCTTGTCACACGCGCTCAGTGCTGGGATTACAGCTACCCACCTGAGATGTGACACAGTTTAATTCCTAATTTTCATATACACCATTTGGAAACAGCCCCTACTGTATGTGCGCCCCCCTGAATACATCTTGCTTGGCATAGCCATAATGTGGTAAAAGAGCTAGGATTTTGCGCTATGTCTATTTAACAACACTTAGGTGGTCATTCTGACCGCGGCGGACGGCGGTCGCCGCCCGCCATGCGGTCACCGCCAAATGCCCGCTCCGCGGTCAGGAGACCGCGGATGCCATTCTGGCTTTTACCGCTGGGCCGGCGGGCGACCGCCAAAAGGCCGCCCGCCGGCCCAGCGGGAAAGCCCCTGCAACATAGAAGCCGGCTCCGAATGGAGCCGGCGGTATTGCAGGGGTGCGACGGGTGCAGTAGCACCCGTCGTGATTTTCACTGTCTGCAAAGCAGACAGTGAAAATCTTCATGGGGCCCTGTTAGTGGCATGGGCAGTGCAGGGGCCCCCAGGTGCCCCACGACACCCGTTCCCGCCATCCTGGTACTGGCGGTGTAAACCGCCAGAAACAGGCTGGCGGGAAGGGGGTCGGAATCCCCATGGCGGCGCTGGAGGATTCCCTGGGCCAGGGGAAAACCAGCGGGAAAACCAGCGGGAAACCGGCGGTTCCCCTTTTCTGACTGCGGCTTTACTGCCGCGGTCACAATGGCCCTGGAAGCACCGCCAGCCTGTTGGCGGTGCTTCCGTGGTCCCCGGTCCTGGCGGTCATGGACCGCCAGGGTCGGAATGACCCCCTTAGTATTTCTGGTGCATGCATCTAGGCCTTTGAGAGCCAAATGAGCAGGAGTTGTGTGATGCTGATGTGTCGTATGGAGGCAGTAGATCCTCTTACATCACAACCTATGTTCCAACAATCTTTGTAACTGTTGTGTTTTTTTCCTGCTCTCTGAGGTCTGAGCAACATTCAAATGGTATATGTAGAAGAGAATGAGTACACCAAGGACAATCTGGTGATAAGTGATTTAATGGTGATATTTACAGGGTGATATTAGTTGTACAGTGTCTATGTGTAGAAGTTCAGTAAAATTTGTCATCGCCTGGAAACTCCTTCAGCAGTGTTTAGTTGTTCCCCTCCACCTGTGCTGCACCATTGTCATCCTCCTACTCATTGGGGAAATCTACCAGTTCATTCCAGGGGACATTAGTCCGAATACATTTGTTATGCAAGATTACACGTACAAGGATCATCTTGCATACCAAGGGTGGTGCATAGAACAAGTTTCCTCCTGTCTGGCCCACACCAGTGAACCTTGATGTCTGGATCCCAAATGTCCTCTCTAATGTCCTCTCCACCACATTTCATGTCCTTCTGTGCCGCTCTTCCACTGTTATTGGGTTGCCAAAAGAAGTTATCACCCAGGGCTGGATGCCGTAACCTTGGTCAAGCTGCAGAGTCATGAGAGAACATGTGTCTGTCATGCATATTTGTGGGTATGTATGTGCCATGGCAGATGTTAGTTTTAGGTGGAGTGGTGACTGGTTGCATTGGTGTGTGGTGGTGAACATTACTATCAAGAGTTCTGGCTTAGAGACCTGGTGATTGTCAATTTAAACCTGGACTGACAGTTCGACCATGCAAAACGTGTTGTGTTGTCCATATCTGAGGCTGTGTCCTAATGTTTGTGAAACCTACAAACTCCTTGCACCACAATAGCGTCATTTGCATTGACATTATGGTGGCCCTACAAGGCCAAACCCAGGCCTCCATCTTACCATGTGGCACTACGCATGCAGTGCAAAACTTGGTGACCATTTGTGGCAGATTATGTCTGTGCCAGGCATCATGCGTACAAGGGTGAGATTAACACATAAGGATAACTAGCAAAATTGATGCAAAGGAATCTCCAAGGTTCCCAAGACATGATTTATCACAGACACTTTCAGCGCCTGTGCAGAGCAGGCATTAGGAGAAGGCACAACATAGTTTTGAACAGGTCCTTATAAACTGTGCATGAAATGGTCAGGTATGTTCTCAATACTTCTACAGAGTCCTAGTATGGCATCCATTATCTTGACATTATTGCACCTACTCTGCACCAGGGTACACCGTTTATTGTATACATGGCCCACATGGTGGCATTGGGGTGCGGCAAAGGGGTACAATTACAGTGGTGCTGCTGTAGATGTTGCACCAGTTTCCTGACATGTGGCCCTCATTCCCTTTACTTCAGACCTGCAGATGAATGCTATTCTGGAACTTTTAACCTATTTTATGTTCTGTGTGCCATGACACAGGTATTGCGCCCTGTGTGTAGCGTGTGATACCCACCCCTTTTCCCTTGGAAAGGCTCCTTTGTACAAAGTTGTGTTGTTGGCAATTGCTGGCTCGCATATGTATCTACATGTGGATCATGGGCACACTGCAGCACTGTTGGATGGTATGTTTACTGATGTAGGCATGCGTTTTCAGACACCTGTGTGACAGGAGTGGTAATGATGTGTTATTCTGTAATGCCCTGCAGCTCATGACCAGTCTTGCTAAGTCCCATGTCTTCTCATTCACATGCATCTTTGCCCTTGCCCAGTGCATTGTCAGTAGTCCAGCTCCACAGTGCCCTGTTGGTACCCAGCTATCATGTTAGGGAGTTGTGGAATTACCGGGTATGATTGTAGGAGTGCTCTGAGGTGTCGATACCTACATATGGAGGCAGATTAAAGAGCCCCTAGCACCTCCTTGTGCCATGTTAGTGTCATGTTTTTATCTAATGCATGCATTACAACACTTTGTAACCCTTTGTGCTACATCATGCCTGCACCAGGCATAATGTTTGCAAAGGGGCGTTCCCACGTTAGGGGAGAGCAAAAATATGGTGCAAAGAAATCTAAGAGATTTCTTAGCATCATTTTTTTCTGCACATTTAACGTTTGCTCAGAGCAGACATTAAATTAGAAGGAGGCTCCTATTGGTTTCAATGGGCCACTGGGTGCTTTGCAAGATTAGCATCAGATTATTTGACATAAATCCTGCAAAGCGCCGAACTAGCATATTAAATTCTGACGCTAGTTCCCTAACTACCGCAATGGTGTGCCATATCTTAAATACTGCGCACACATGGAGGCATTAGGGTGGTGCTAAGGGGTGAAAGAAAAGTGGCACTACCGTAGGTGGAGCGCAACTTTTCATTAATCTGCCCCATGGTCTTTCATGGCTGGTGATGTTGTGTTCCTATGTGTGTGGAACAATACACCAGACAAGTGAAGATGCACACAATGGGTATGCCTGATATGTTTAGGTAAGATGTCATTTAATATTGGTGCAGCTGGAGGCTTCGACACCATGACAAATGTGGGGCTGTGCCTATATGTGACTTTCTTTACATTGACATGACCCATGCCATTCACATAGCTGAGCTATTTTTTGTTAGGTGTTGGATTTGCATTTAGTTGTCAAACACGGGACTGTTTTAGTGGTTTTGGGCCAGCTTATGCATGCAAAGGGGACATAGCTCCACCTGTTCTTCACATGGTGTGCCAGTCAGGTTGTGTCTGTATTATGTACATATGGGTCTATGTATGATGCGCAATGAATGCGATGTAGTGTGGCATGTGGCATATAAGTTGTTGTCTGTACATCTGTGTTCCCCTGTCCATGTGATTTTAATGTGTGTATTCATTGTCTGTCCTACAAGATTGGTGTGTTGTCTGTGTAATGATTGGTATGGTGGCTTACCTATGAGTAGGCCATTGCCATATTGCCCATCCTGGAACTACTTGTTGATGGTGGAGTGCCGAAATATGTAGGCATCATGGACTCTGCCAGGATATTTGGCTAGGATGTTTGTGAAGAGCCCAAGGTGGTCCACAATGGCCTGCACATTTACTGAATGGGTGTGTTTTCAATTCCTGTAGAGGTGTACCGTTGCAGCAGGCGGCACAAGTTGGACATGAGTGCAGTCCTTTGCACCCAGCAAATGCAGAAACCCATCAATTTGGTAGAAACCTTGCTTGATTTCCTATAGCAGTTGCTGGGTGTTGGGGAAGCAGATGTGGTCGGGTGTAAGGTGGATGATTGTGTCCAGATCTTTTGGACCGAGAAGGATGGCTGGGAGATACCATACACTTGTGCGCCAGTTGTCTTGGATCGATCCTGAGGCCAACATATGGAAGACAGCCAGGAGTTTTGTAATCAGTGGAATAGTTGTTGGAGTTTCTACCCATGCAGAGATGTCTGGCGGAACATGTTGCAGCGGGCGTACAATGGACTTCCGCTTCAGACGGTAGGTTCTGATGACATCTTGTTCCCTGAGCAAAAGTATAGTTGTGTGCTGTTGAAATATCCTCTCCCTCCTTCTGCTCTGCCTTTGTGGCTGCTATGGTGGTGTTTGGGGTTGTTGCGGTGGTGCTGGTTGGACCTTTTGTCATCGTTGTCATCTGTGGCATGTGCCAAGCTGGAGCATTAACAGTTCCATGTTGTCCAGGGAGTTGCCAATGTTCCTTCTGTGTGTTTTCCTTAAGTAGTAGTGTGTGGGCCTCATTTTAACACCTGTTTTAGCCAGGTATTATACCTTGATACTAATCGGACTTTGTGTCATTTTTTGGGACTGGTTCCTTTATGTGCATCATTTTTTGCATTGAGCAGTAAATATGGCACGGGAGGACTAGCATAATTTTTTTTAAAGGTACGCCTACCTTGCATTTCATTGTTGCTAAATGACACAAGGTGGGGTGACACTCCCAAAAAATGATGCTAACTCTTATATTTTGTCGCTAGATGAGTTTAGCGACAAAATATAAATATGGCAGTAGGTTAGCACCCCTTTTGCATAAAAGAAATGCTGCAAAGGTGGCGCTAACTTTTCTTAAATATGCCCCTTAATGTTCCCCAGACCCTTGAGCTGCCAAATATACTGCCCTATTAGGATTACTAGATAAAATTCTGAAGCATCTCTGGATACTGACCAAAGTTATACTGATTATATTAAACAGGATGTAAATCCTCCTAATATAAGAGGTGAAGGCTCCTCACTACTTATTAGGTGGCTGGGTAATGGTTATATTAAATATTTGGAATTACATGACATTGCTGGCAGTCTAACAGAAATCACGGGGCAATGAATACTTTTTCTGCTAGGTAAATTTGTGCATGAGCCATTGATACATTTCTGGACTTCCCTATAGAACACAGCTTGTGAATAGATTTTCCAAACCCCCAGACACTAAGGACAATGTACCACCATGAGACAGAGAATGCAGTGGACTGCAATTACTCTGCAAAAGTAAGCTGAGTTTTAGGTGACAATAAGCCCTCTGAGAGTTCACAGAAATATTTAGTTGAACCCAAACCCTTTGTTATCATGAATATACACTTTCAAATACAGTATGAAGCTAAAAATATAATTTCAAGACTTATTGAAATTCAAATCCTATCCTAGTGCACAACATATGAATAATACTTATACAAATAAATAAGATAGTGTTAATGATTTTTGTCAAAAGACAGAACAATAGAAACTTTTGTAACATTATGATAGTATTTTATTGTTTCTTTACATCATTGTACTCAACCTCTCCTTTATATCAATATTCCTAACTCCTTGGCTGAATAAGTACCAAAAATGGCCTACTCGAGTTTCATAGATGGTCTGTATTGCATTCCTTTTTCTGAACAATCAAAGCAGTAAAAAGCAGCTGATGTTCTTCTCTCCCATTTCAGGAGATTTGTTGTCCGTGTGCCAGCAGGTAGGCGTGCAGAAGAACATGATGTACTTTCTTTGTGTGCTTCAGGAATGAAAGGTGTTTATGGCTACTAGATGACCCTTAACCTTGAGTCACTGGATCAAGGTTCCTTGCTAACGAACAATGCTACTTTCTAGTTTATAGTCTCTTTCTGAACATTGTTGAACATTGTTGGACCTGACCCTTTTTGCAGGGTCATCCCCAATCTTTTTGATTCCTTCCTCCTATTTTTCCTAACCAGTTTTTGTTGGCTTTAGGACTATGGGCATTTTACCGCTGCTAAAGTGCATATGGTGTCTGTATAAATTGAATTGGTAATTGGTTTATCTGTGATTGTCATATTTGATTTACTAGTAAGTAGCTAGTAAAGTGTACTAGCAGTGCCTAGGGCCTGTACATCAAATGCTACTAGTGGGCCTGCAGCACTGGTTGTGCCACTCACATGAGTAGCCCTATAAACATGTCTCAGGCCTGCCATTGAATTGTCTGTTGTGCAGTCTTGACCTGCCAATTCTACTTGGAAAGTATACCCACTTGCCAAGGCCAAACATTCCCTTTTCATACATGTAAGGCACCCCTAAAGGTAGGCTCTAGGTAGCCCCATTGGCAGGGTGCAATGTATGTTAAAGGGGGGACATGTACTGAGGTGTTTTACATGTCCTAACAGTGAAATACTGCTAAATTTGGTTTTCACTGTTGCAAGGCCTATCTCTCTCATAGATTACCCTGGGGGCTGCCTTTAAATAACTTTCAAGTGCAGATTCCCTTTGGGAGCAGATAGAAATGTGGAGTTTGGTGACTTTGAACTCACAATTTTAAAATACATCTTTTAGTTAAGATGTTTTTTAGATTGTTGGTTTGAAAATGGCACTTTTAGAAAATGGGCATTTTCTTGCTTTAATAATTCTGTGACTCTGCCTGTTTGTGGATTCCCTGTCTGGGTTATTTTGACAGTTGGGCTGTTTGTGAATACCCTTTAGACAGCAAGACAAATGGAGCTGGGGTATAGCCTGTATATCAGGATGGGCTATCTGTGCTAGAGTGGAGGGAGGAGTGGTCACTTACACCTGAATGGGCTGTGCCTGCCCTCTCGCAATGCAATCTACAACCCCCTGGTGTGAGTCTGGGGCCTGGCCTGGGCAAGGCAGAATCTTGTGAACAACAGAGACTTTCCTTTGAAGTATGCCTACTTCAAAGGCAGAAAGGGGTGTAAGTAGTGGACCTCAAACCCCATATTTTAGATTTCTTCAAGATCACTTCTGGACCCAAGAGGAACCTCTGCCAAGGAGAAGAGCTGAAGAGCTGAGAAGAAGTGCTTCCTCTGCCTGAAACTGTGCTTTGTTGGGCTATTCAACAGTTGCTGCTTCTGCCTGTGAAAGGGGACAAAGACTGGACTTTGTGGTATGTTCCTGCTTGCGAAGAATCTTCAAGGACTTGAACCGAGTTTGCCTCCTGTTTTGAAGTCTCAGGGCCATCAAAGGCTTCCTCTGCCAGCACCTGGACTCTCTGCTGAGACTCCTGCCCTTCCAAGTGGTGTCCTATCTAGTCCCTCATCCCTTGAAAGGTGAGGGTGATAGAACTAGAACTGAAAATCCACGCACAGAACACCGTGCTGGGAATTTTTCTACGCACCTTCTGCAACACGGCTGATAAAAGATGTGCCTCCGGCTTTGCCTCTGAAATTAATGCTCCACCTGTATCGTGGCTGGGAGATCAAAGCATTGCAGCTGCTGATAACGACGCCAGGTACTTTGTACAAAATCATCATTTCCATTGTTTTCTAAGGAGTAAGACTCTTACTCTTTTAAAAATACATATTTTAAATTGTGTCTGTTGGAGTTTTGTCATTATGGTCTTGTTTGATTTAGATAAATATTGCCTATATTTCTAAACTGATGTGATGTCCATTTTGTAGTGTTTTCACTCTATTACTGTGTGTGTTGGTACAAATAATTTACACATTGCTTCTGAGTTAAGCCTGTCTTTTCGTGCCAAGCTACCAAGGGGGTGAGTGTGGATTAACCATGTGTGTTTCTCCTTTCCCTGACTAGAGTGAGGGTCCTTGCTTGGACAGGGGGTAACCTGACTGCCAACCAAAGACCCCATTTCCAACAAACATCTTCAGAATAACTGAATAATAAAGAAACCCCTCAGCCCTTTTGCTTGCTAAAAATTTCTGAACCACCGTGTTACAAGCAAGTACACCTAGTATGATTTATCAAGTTTTTTGAAGAACCATCAACTGAATCAGGCAGTCTTATCAGGTTCTTTTCATAGACTGATCTCCTCAGAACCCCATGTCACAGGAGTCTGAGTTACATACATCAATTCCATAACCATAGTAACAAGTAAACCAACAACACCCCCCCAATTAATTGTTATAATACTAGAGGAAGAAAATAACAAAAATAAAAACAATCAGAATACTTTAAGGTAAGGGAAACAACAAGAAAAACAACAAGGAGTCCAGCAGGAGCTAGAGGAAAAGCTACAGAATAACTTTAGGTGCTACAATCTTTTAACCATCCAGGTTTACATCAAATTCAGATTTCAATGCCTGTCCTTGCAGAGAAAGCAGTCCTATGATCCTCTTGATCAGAGATCATGTGGTTGCCATTATCCACACTGGTGGATGGTTCCTACCACTTCACAATGCGGGACATAGCCACACCTCATCATTGTCTAACACCACCACATTATAGGTATAGGTTCTAAGTTTTCATAAATGTTTCTTCCTTCCGCCCTTAAGTTGTGGAGGAGAACTCCTTGTTTCTTCACCAGTGGATAAGAATCAAATAAACTTCTCCATGTCTTCCATGGAAGAACTGGTTTTCCTTTTTTCAGATAAGAAGGCAGGTGGCTGGGGGGGCATGGTTTGGAGCCCATGGCGTGAGGACAAAAAAAGTGAGGCACTCCAGCCCGGGACCTCCCATCCATGCCTATCATGACATAATGGCCTCAGAGCCCCAGCGGCCATACCCCCCCAAGGTGCAGTGGGGGGGCGGCAGGAAAAAAAAAATAAAAAAAATAAAGAGGCGCAGCAGCTGGGCCTAGAACCAGCCCAGAAGGGAGTGGAGCCTAGGGCAGACGGGGACCGCTGATGGGTTGCGCTGCCTGAGGCCCGGGTGAGTGGAACCTGGAGAGGAGGCCCTGGACCTGCTGCAGTGAAACTGGCCCCCTCAGAACTGGCTGGTGGCCCGCCGACCGGAGGAGGAGTGCAAGGGGGGGGACTGTTGGCAGTTCAGCTCCTGAACTTCCGAGGTGCCGGAGAGGAGCGAGACGAGCACCCCCCTGCATTGGTAGAAGTAAGAATGCAGCCCGCTGGGCCCGGGGGGTGGCGGCTAAGGCCCTAGGCAGGAAGACTGGTGGCCTTGTCCCCTCCTGGCGGCGGGGCAAGTGCGGTGAGTGGTGGGACCCGGGGGCCGCTGCGGAGGAAAGCCACCCGGGCCTGAAAGGGGACGATGGTGGACGAGGCCCGCGCACTGGGCCCTGATGGCGAAACAAAGCCAGCATCGAGGGGCACCAGGGACGAAAAAAAAGGAGGGGACGGCCCCTATCCTAATGGTCGTTAGAAGCCAGCAACAGGTGAACAAGCCATGGAGGGTGGAAGCTGCAGTGGAGCACAACTGGACAACGATTATAACAAGGGCCTCCCGAACTGCGAACTGCGGCAGCAGCGTGCAATGTCTCAGCACAAGTGCCCCAGAAGCACCAAGCACAAGATAGCACAGCCCTATGAGAGAGAGAGGAATACTGCTGGAAATGGGTAAACCCAACAAGAAAAGAGAGATGCAGGAGACACTAGATCGCAGCCTGACTGCCCTACTCCATTGCACACTGGCACTGTGCAAAAGGCACCTATGAGTGAACTGACGTTGGGGCCCTCTCTGGGTGTCAAAGCCCAGCTCACCTGAGTTCTTGTTCAGTTCTGATGGAGGTTGAAGACAATCCGACCCACCCTGAAACTGCTTGTTCCAGCACACTAGTTTTTAAAACAGTGCACTAAGAACAGAAGCTCAAGGGAAGGGGGGAAGTGGATAAAATAAAAATAGAGAGACAACACCGTTCTTGCGTTTCCACTGTTGAAGTGCTGCACAAATCTGCGGCCCTTTCTGACTTCTGTAGAAACTGGTGTCTAATGAAACATAAACAAAGAACAGATAAGTGCAACCTATTCCTAAATGGGTTCCTGACTATCCCTTTGTTTATTAGAAATTCTCTTCTAAAAGTACCTCTTGGATCCTGGTCTCTAGTTTCCAGGTTTGGAATGTGTTACTGCTCTGGGATGTGCTTTCTATTACTGTAAAGCTTCTAAAACATTAAACAAATACCGTTATCAGAATTACCAATATCAAACATTCATCTTAATATATCTAAAGCCTAAATTCCCAATAGCAAACTCACTTTTCCCATATTTCCAGAATCTTTTATAAAACAAATACTGTACTTTTACATCAAAATACAGCATGTAATTTGTGCAAGTCCTTGATTTAGTGTTTGCCTTGCTGTTAATGGTTTCCACTGTTCGATTCTTAAAAGTTCTGCAAAGTATTCTTGTAACAAAGAGTTTGAATCACAATGTTCGTGGAAGGTATCTTGTTTCAAATTGTCTATACACGAATCCAGAAATTGTTGTCAAAATTCCTTCAGGTAATAAAAAGTTTTGCACTTACTTGTTGCTGGCAAGAGATACTGATCAGTCTAACCTTGTCTTCTTTCTCTTTTGCAGGTTGCTTGTAGGAGAGAGGCTGAGACAAGGAGGAACCGGAAACCGGAAGAAGGAAGAGCCAGCAGCTGCGCCCATTGAAGCCAATGAAAGTCTGTAGAGAGCAGGAGTGCCAGCGCCGAGGGATCTGTTCTCAGGTAAGCGGGAGGTAGACGAGCACAAGCACTGAGTGAGGCTCGTGGGCTGCCTTTTATAGACAGGGCTGGGTGTGGTTCGAAGAGCTGGGTGTGGTTTGAAGAGCTGGGTGTGGTTTGAAGGGCTGGGTGTGGTCCTCACATGCTGCACATGTTCTTGAAAGGTGTGCAGAGCTGGGTGTGGTTTGAAGAGCTGGGTGTGGTCCTCACATGCTGCACATGTTCTTGAAAGGTGTGCAGAGTTTCAGTTATTATGCAAATGAGTTGAATTAACACATGGCCTAAGGAGGAGTGTTTTAAAGAAGCCTTGGTAAAAGCAAGGCCCAATGTGTAAACAAAACAGCACATTAAACAACATACACAGAAGCCTAGGGGGGGAAGGTGAGATAACAAGAAAGGCTTTCAATAGTAAGTTTAAAAGGGGCTATTACAGAGCCCACTAGTGCAGTGAGAGGGGACATGCTCTTTGCTGTGCAGAAACCCTAACACTGGGGGACATACTACAAGCCATCAGGGTCTCCAGGGAGATTTTTGAGTCCAATATAGACACACTGGCAACGGACTTCGGCTTTCTGCGACAGGATCAACGACACCTGGCAGGGAGGGTCACGATGACGGAGCGAGACATGGAGGATCTTAAACCAGCAATGTCAGCAGTGTGTGACTGGGTGTCCGCCCTGGAGCAGCAAATGGAGACCCTGATGGCCCACGCAGAATACGCCGAAAATAGATCAAGGAGAAACAATATCCACATAGTGGGGCTGCCTGAGAAGGTTAAACTTAAAGATTTGACTAAGTACTTGGAGAACAGGATAGACACTGAAGTTGCGCCGGAGGGCCTGTCGCGGTTTTTCGCTTTCGAGAGAGCGCACTGAGTGCCTAGCAAGGCCACCACCTCCCTGGGCCCGCCGCGGCCAGTAGTGGCCCAACTACTGCATTACAAAGATAGTGACCACATCCTTGGACAGGCTAGGAAAAGCAAAGAGTGAAGAGTAGAGAGTAATGTAGTTAGCATTTTTCCAGATTTCTCCCGTGAAGTGCAAAAACAGAGAGCCACTTCCCTGGAGGGCAACAAACAGTTGCAAATATTAAATATTCAATACACTATGCTATTCCCTGCCACGCTGAGGGTGGCAGAGGGACGAGGGGCAAGATTCTTTCGAACGCCGCAGGGCAGGAAGCGAACGATTGGCTGGATAACCGAAAAGGAGCTGCAGGTACGAGCGCGCCCTGGAGAAATCGACCCAGGAGCCAACAATGGTGATCCAGAGGACTCTGACGCAGCAAAGAGGCACTCACCCTGGAGGAAGTACTGAGAGAGGGACTGCACGCTACTGCTGTAGCATCGTTGAGCGGGGAGGAGGCCAGCCCCCAGTCAGAAGTGACAAGAAGAGAAATGCGGGGGTCGGACTTGGATGGAGAATCCGAGAGTTCGGCAGCACTGAGCGTGGAGCTGCAGGTGGTCATACCAGGGACGTCTAAAAACGTCATTTGACATCATGGCAAGAAACTGGAAAATTCATAGAGGAACCTTCTGCAAAGAGCCCATGCCACGACGAGATATGTTACCACAAGGCCCGAAGAAACTGGACAGGGTGTGGCCTGGAGCTGAGGGCCCTGCGCAGCTGTGAATCTGTTTGGACACACCCCATAAGAAATGATACTTGTTCACAACTAGTTTGGATGGGGGGTTGTTCTGTCACCTGTCTTGGAGTAGGGTAGTTGGGAAGTTTGTTGTTTGATGTTTTAAGGGAACCTGGCTGCGGCACCACCCGACAAGAAGCCCTGAAGAAAAACACTGCATTTATAAGTCACAAACATAGCAAGTGGGTGCCCAATGACAGTCACGTAACATTGGATCCCCATGGGGGACTTGCAGCATTATAAAGAGGTCTTCTGGAATGTCAGGGGAATGCATATTATTGCTAAACGATATAAGGTATACTCCTACCTGCAGAGGAGTGGGGCCCAAATACGGATGTTAAGGAAACACACTTGACAGCAGCGGAGGGGGTGGCACTGTAGAGGAGGTGGAGGGGCCAAGTGCACTACACAACCTACTCGGTGTACACACAGGGCACCCTAGTATGGATTAGGGTGGGAGTCCCTTTTCTGAAGACCAGCACACTTGTGGACCCTAAAGGGCACTATATTGTGGTCACTGGCCGGTTGGTGGGACAGGACATTGCGCTCGTAAATATATACGCACGGAACACAGATCAGAGCACATTCCTGGATCCCCTCTCGGACGCCTTAGCCCCTCTCCTACTACACATGGTATTGATTAGGAGAGACTTTAATTGCGTGGCCAACCCAGAGCTGGACAGGTCCCACTCCCCGCTAAGGGACTCACCAGTGAACACCATAGCTAAAAAATTCCAGGAGTGGCAGACTGAATGCCGACTGATGGACTCCTGGAGACACCTCTATCTGGGCACCAGAGATTACTCCTTCTTCTCTGCAGTGTATGATTTGCATGTACGCTTAGATACCATACTCTGCACACCGGAGGTGCATACTGAAATCAGGGAAGTAGAGTACTTGGGGAGAGCAATATCTGACCATAATCCTATTCTTCTCTATTTGGCATGCGAAAAGACAAACACACGAATGCCAACCTTGCGCCTAAAACCCGAATCCTTAGAAGACCCAATCTTTCAAGAATAAGTAAGAGGACACATCAAAAACTATTTTGAGGAGAACGCAGCTACTACCCCATCTCCCCAGATAATGTGGAACACATTTAAAGTATTGGTCCGAGGGAGATGCACAACTGCATCAATGGGAATTTGGAAGACAATCCTAATGGAGATAGCGACAGCAGAGGCTGAGTTACGTACATTAGAACAACAAAGACAAGAACACCCTGAGCTACAGGGGGAGGAGAGCGAGGCCAGAGGGAAGGTAGCAGAGAATACCGAGAGGCTCTGCTGTTTTAACTACAAAAATGACATGTTAAGGGCTGATGCGAAGAGAGATAAAATGGGCGCACTGTTAGCGTGTCTGGCCAACCATGCAAAAAGAGGGGCCTCCACCATAGAGATCATTACCCCCACAGGGTGTAGACTATACTGTCAGGACGAGATTAATCATAATTTCCTAGAATACTATACAACACTCTACACAAGTGTCACACAAGGGGAAGGGGAACACATACGAGCATTCCTTGGGCATCTCCCACGCCAATGCCTTGATGAGGCAGAGAAGGACGCTTTGGGAGGCAAAGTAGAGGAAACAGAAATCAGGGAAGTCATTAAGGGCCTAGCACAGGGAAAAAACCCAGGTACAAACAGATTCCCAATAGAATTATACACTGCATATATAGATGACCTGGCCCCTAAACTGGTGCAGCTATATGGTGAGGTACAAGAGGCGAATTACCTCACAGATTCCACAAGGGAAGCTTTGATAATTCCATGGCTAAAACCTGGCAAACTGGCTAACAACAGCAGAGCCTACAGGCCCCTGTCCATGCTGACCTCGGATTACAAGATCCTAAGTCACATACTAGCGGCAAGGTTGCTCCCATGTATGACCCACACAGACCAGGCAGAGTTCATCCCCACCCAGAACATAGCTCAGAATATCCTCCAGGCTAACCGAATTCCAAAGGCTGACATTCCAAACAAAAGAACTGCAATTATCCGAGCGGTAGACATTAGATGGACGAAACTGCTATACACAGACCCTAAAGCTCGAGTCAGAACCGGGGTTACAATATCTGAGCAATATACTGTAGAGAGGGGCACAAGGCAGGGTTGCACACTTTCGCCCTTAGTATTTGCGTTGGCAATTGAGCCATTAGCTACCCAGGCACAAACTGCTACTTGGTATCAGGGTCTCGAGTACCAGGATCATCATCACAAAATAGCATTTTATGCGGACGATCTACTTCTGTTCCTACGGAACCTGGGGCCAGAACTAGAAGGAGCTCAGGCACTCTTTGCACAATTCGGCAGATTATCAGGGCTACATGTGAACTGGCAGACATCTCATCTGTACCCGCTCTTTGCAAATGACGACCTGCCAGAGGAGCTGGGACATGTCTCCTGGGAGCCCCGATGCATGTCCCATCTGGGAGTCATGGTTTACCACGCTAGGGTGGATATCCTAGAAGGCAATATAGGGAGCGCCATCAGAGCACTCAAGTCCAATCTGGGATTCTGGAGGACACTTTCATTATCGGTAGCCGGGAGAATAGCACTTATTAAGATGGTGGCACTACCAAGACTCTTGTACTATTTTGCGGTCTTACTACTCTTGATCCCTGTTGCACTTTTCAGAGAGCTGGACTCCTTAATCACGGCGTTCATATGGGAGGTCGGGAGGTGCTTGGTGGCACTTCCACTCTGAAAAAAAGCACGTGAGCAGGGGGGCCCAGTGGTCCAATACTTCGAATCAGATTACCTGGTGACCCAATTGCAGTGGCTAACCCGGTGCAGAGGAATGTGCAGAACATGAATGGGTGGGTAGGCCACGGCGGCTCCAACCCTCTCCAGGCTGGCTGGTCTTTTCTTTCGATTCATTGGGGGGGACCCAGCGGTCACCCCAGAGGTCGGGGTCCTCCACTGATGTTGGAAAAGGTGCCTTCAGAAGACTTGCACAAGCACGCCCTACACACCTGAGATCCCAATTTCATGGCTCAAATGGCTGCAACATGCAGGCGATTTAGGGAGCTTGGTGGTTTGGGAGGAGGCAGGGGCCACGTGAATTGGGGTCCTGTACAGGGGTGGTAAGCAAGATGCCTTTTGAAAACTTCTGACAGGAGTATGATCTTCCGCAGGGTCACTTCCTACTGTACTGAGCAGTCATCCATACCATCCACACCCATTGGTAGATGGGAAGCGCAGAGCCCAGACCTCACGAGACCAGCAGCTATTAAAATGACCTCAGATAGCACACACAGGGCCATAACCAGCTTAAATGGGGCAATCTGTAGGGGAGTAATGTGCCCCCTGAACGACCTGTGAGAAAAATAGGAAATGGACTTGGGGTCCCGATACCAGAAAAGTCCTGGGACAGATACTGGAGAGGGCGCCAAAGGTCTCTAGAAATGATAAGTTTCAACTCGTACACGTTTATGTACCACACAGAGCATATCTTACTCTGAGACGGCTCTGTGACCACCTCTGGGTAACAGACACGCAGTGTCCCCGCTGTGGGGAAGAAGCAGCAGACTTTATCTACATGATGTGGGCCTGACCGCACTTAGCCGATTACTTGAGAGCAGTGACGTCATATGTAGCGGAGATCATAGAGCGCAAAACCTTTTGCATGCTAGGCCACTGTCTCCTGCATTGGTTCCCTCATACTCACAAGAACAAAGCCACTAGTAAACTAATAGACCTCACATACACCCTGGCTAAAAGAGAGATAACAAAGAACTGGAAGTGACCACTGGGTCCCAACCTCCTTTGCTGGAAGAGGAAACTTGAGATCTGGGCAGAATACAAAAGCTTAGTGTTGAAACAGGAACTCAGGCAAGGTAGGGGTTCCCCAGAGATAACTGGCGCTTGGGAACAGTTAGTTGCTACCTTGAAGGAAGAAACTAAGACACCCCTTTTTAAATCTAATGAGCCCACACCATCACCGACTGCCTGAGAAGGCACTGCTCCCACAACAGGGAAAGCAGCAAGCCCCTAGGACAAGTCACCCACAAGCTTTGAAATACAAGAACCCTAAACAGTGTAGCGGCACAACACATGCATTGGCACATTTAGAATTGAATAGATGATATTTGGGGAGGTGGAGCAGCGGTAGGGGAAGGGCAAGGGGGAGTTAGAGTGGCATTACTCTACACACCATGCTTATTAACCAACTAAAGGAAGCTTTATCTTAGCACTAACAGCCTGTGAAGACACATTAGAAATTGGCTTAAATAAATCCGGAATACCTGCGGATAGAAACACAATACAGGTTGCCTGGTCAAGTAATATGGGGTGGATGATACATGCCTACTTGATGTGCACTAATGATAATATACAATAACGTAGCCACACTTATTAAAGGTTGCTGAAAAAAGCTGATTGATATTGTAACAACTATATAATTGTAGAAGTATGCCATTTTCAGAGGTGGAATGTATTTGAACCAAACTTCAATAAAATTTGTTTAAAACAAAATAAGGCAGGTGGCTGAGACCATCTTTCACTGATCAGTATTGTAAAGGATGGATATGAGAAGAAGTGTTACTGTTCACTCAAGAAAGTTATAACTCTGAGAGTTTCCAGTGTACATCAATCAATCAATCAGGAATTTGTAAACAGCACTACTCACCCATGAGGGTCTCAAGGCGATGAGTGGGGGGGAGGTGCTGCTACTGCTTGAACAGCCAGGTCTTGAGAAGTCTCCTGAAGGTAAGGAGGTCTTTGGTCTGACGCAGGTGGGTGGGAAGAGTGTTCCATGTCTTGGCGGTGAGGTGCGAGAAAATCTGCCACCACTTTTAGTTCTGTGGATGCGTGGGACGGTTGCGAGGGTGAGGTTGGTGGAGCGGAGATGCCAGGTCGGGATGTAGAAGGAGAGCTGTTTGTTGAGGTATTCTGGTCCGGTGTTGTGCAATGCTTTGTGAACGTGGGTGAAGAGTTTGAAGGTGATTCTCTTGTTGACTGGGAGATAGTGCAGGTCTCTCAGATGGCCTGGGATGTGGCTGTGGCAGGGGATGTACAGGATGAGGCGTGCAGAGGCATTCTGGATGCTTTGCAGCCTCTTCTGGAGTTTGCCCGTGGTTTCTGCTTAGAGGGCATTGTCGTAGTCCAGTATGCTACTTACGAGGGCTTGGGTGACTGTTCTTCTGGTTTTGGTGGGGATCCATTTGTAGATCTCTTGGAGCATGCGGTGGGTGCTGAAGCAGGAGGAGAAGATGGCGTTGACTTGCTGGGTCATGGATAATGAGGAGTCTGAGATGAATCTTAGGTTACATGCGTGGTCGGTGGGAGTTGGAGCGGATCCAAGAGTGGCAGGCCACCAGGAGTCATCCCATGCAGAGGGAGTGGAGCCAAAGATGAGGACTTCAATCTTGTTGGAATTGAGTTTGAGGCAGCTGATCTTCATCCATTCGGCGATGCCCTTCATTCCTTCATGGATGTTGGACTTGGCAGAGTCCTTGGTGAGAAAGAGGATCAGCTGGGTGTCGGTGGCGTATGAGATGATGTTGAGGTTGTGGGATCGGGCAATGTTAGCGAGCAGGGCCATGTAGACGTTGCAGAGGGTCATGCTAAGAGACGAACCCTGGGGTACGCCGGAGATGATTTTGGTGGCTTCCGAGCAGAATCAGGGAAGGTGGACTCTCTGGGTTCTACCGGTGAGAAAGGAGGTGACCCAGTTCAGGGCTCTGTTGTGGATTCCTGCATTGTTGAGGCATGAGCATAGGGTGTGGTGGCAGACGGTGTTGAATGCAGCCAAGAGGTCCAGGAGGGTGAGGGCCTTGGTTTCACCGTTGTCCAGTATGGTTCTGATGTCATCGGTGGCAGTGATGAGGGCAGTTTAGTTACTGTGGTTGCTGCAGAATCCGGATTGGGAAGGGTCCAGGATGTTGTTCTCCTTGAGAAAGCGGGTTAGTTGCCTGTTGACAGCCTTCTTGATGACTTTTGCCAGGAAGGGGAGCAGGGAGATAGGCTGGAAGTTCTTAAGGTCCTTTGGGTCCGCCTTGGATTTTTTGAGTAGGGCGTTGATCTTGGCATGTTTCCAGCTCTCCGTAAAGGTGGCGGACTCAAAGGAGCAGTTGATGATCTTCCGTAGTTGGGGTGCGATGACGGAGCTTGCTTTGTTGAGGATGTGGTGAGGGTAGGGGTCAGATGGAGAGCCGGAATGGACATGTACTTGCTGCTCCTGTTCCACCAATAGTGTTTTAGATGTTTAAAAATTAAGCATGTGCCTTGTGTCTGTAAAATTATAATCAACTGTTAGTTATCCATTTCTTTTCTTTTCCTTATTGCACCTATTGATACCTGTATAACACAGTTGCTTCTCAGATGGTGCTGATTTGTTCAGACAAAATCAGCACCGATCGTGTTTGTTTCTGTACACTGCGTACTTGTTTCCTGATAGAAAATGGCAGTGAGACATTGAGTGCTGATGTCAGACATCACGTGGTAATGAAGACTACTGAATGCGAATAAAGAGCAGGGAGCAGCACTTCGGATATGCCCTCCGCAGCAATGCAGAACGAAACAATAGCTGTCCAGGTTAGCTCGTGGCAGTGAGTACTGTAGCACAATGGTAGCGGCGGTCACTTGGCAGCGTGTGAAAAGCATTATTAATATTGATCTAATCCAGTCTCAAGGTACCTAACTCTAGAGCTTAAATATGTCACCTGCACCATAACAATAAGTAGCGGCGTTGCCCTTTACCACACTAATAAAATGTACCTTGTTTATTTGTGAAGCAGAAGGGGTCGCTTTGATCAAACTATCAGCAACACCAGCACAAATCTTTCTTCATATATTGTTCCAAGGGCGTGGGTTCAGTAAGGAGAGGTTGGTGGTAGTGCTTGGCATCTCCCAGGCACCTTCGTCACCAATGTTACAAGCAAGTATGCGTTATGATGTATCAAGTTTATTGAAGAACCACCAACGAAAGCAGGCAGTTTCATGAGGCTCCTCTCATCAACTGATCTCTTCAGAAGCCCAATGTTACAGGATTCAGAATTTCATACAACATTTCTATAACTTCAGTAAAAGTAAATCCACAACACATTTCTTTCTGTTCAAAAACAGTACCTGAGCCACCAAGTCATCAATTTCTATGAAGTTCTGTTCATTATTTAAATCAATAACCAGGAAATCAAGCCACGCCATGCTAAAATAAAATATATATGTTGGATCAATCTGAATTATCACACTACAATGAAACACAAACTTAAATGACATTGGCTGTGTGCATTTTTTATTTTCAGGATATACCAAAATACCTGTAATGGAAAATGCATAAAAATGATATCACCATTGGGTTTCATTATGCTAGTTACATTACACATCTGCATCATTTATTTTATAGATACTCAAAAAAGTGTTGCCGAAGTCCTGAAGAGGTTGGGAATTAACTACATGTTAGATGGTCCTGCAGGGAACTTGCACGTTTTTTAGATTGTTTTATTCATGAAATAGTAAAATAT
This sequence comes from Pleurodeles waltl, assembly GCF_031143425.1. NCBI lineage: Eukaryota > Metazoa > Chordata > Amphibia > Caudata > Salamandridae > Pleurodeles > Pleurodeles waltl. The sequence goes on along the minus strand of NC_090440.1, from coordinate 457,390,503 downwards.
GTTATTAACAAATTCCACTTGATCCGGGCAAAGTCCTACTGGGTTGTTTTTTTGTCCGAAATACGCCCCCATACCAACAGCTATGGAAAAGGTTTGTTTTTCCTCTTGTCGCCTTGTCTTGATTTGCACAAAGCTGATGGTCAATGGAAGCAAGCTCAGTTTGATTATGAAGTGGAGATATTCTATCAGCAACAAGAAAAAACAACAACCTTTGAAGCAGGCATCAGGGATGCTCGAGCAGAAAATGATAGATTAATAATTAACAGTAAGTGATTATTTCATATTAAAGAAGATGTATAACGGCTTTTGTAGGAGGCTGGCCTGGCTTATAGTGGGTACCTTGTGGTACTTACACCTTGTGCCAGGTCCAGTTATTCCCTTATTAGGAGATTAGAAGTGTTCTAGCAGCTTAGGCTGATAGAGGTAGCTATAGCAGAGCAGCTTAGGCTGAACTAGGAGACATGAAAAACTCCTACTATACCACTTATATCACTTAGCACTATATCACAAGAAAGCACAATACTCAGAGTTACTAAACATAAAGGTATTTATTTTAGTGACAATATACCAAAGGTATCTCAGAGGATATACTCCCTTAGGAGGTAAGTAATATACACAAAATATACACACAAACCAACATCAGGTAAGTAAACAGTTAGAAAAGTAGTGCAAACACTGTAGAACACAATAGAATGCAACAGGAGGCAATAGGCCTAGGGGCAACACAGACCATATACTCCAAAAGTGGAATGCGAACCACAAATGGACCCAGGCCTAGTGCAGTGTGTAGAGGGTCGCTGTGAGTGTTAGAAAACACTAAGGGTGTCCAAGATACCCCACCCCAAGACCCTGAAAAGTAGGAGTAAAGTTTCCCTACTACCACAGACAGTAAAGTCGAGATAGGGGATTCTGCAAAGACAACAACTGACTGCAAAGCACTGAAGACGGACTCCTGGACCTGAGTACCTGCAAAGGAAGGGGACCAAGTCCAAGAGTCACGCAAGTGTCCAGGGGGGGGCAGGAGACCACTAAACCCTGGATGAAGGTGCAAAAGGGCTGCCTCCGGGTGGAAGAAGACAGATTCTGAAACAACGGAAGGTGCCAAGAACTTCTTCTTTGGTCAGAAGATGTCCCATGGCGTGCTGGAGGATACAGAGTTGATTCCAAGCAGAAAGACCGCAAACAAGCCTTGCTAGCTGCAAGAGTCGTGGTTGAGGATTTTGGGTGCTGTCAGGGCCCAAGAAGGACCAGGTGGTCGCCCCTTGGAGGAGGAGACAGAGGGGGCGCTCAGCAACACGGAGAGCCCACACAAAAGTAGGCAGCACCCGCAGAATCACCTGAACAGGCATTGAGAAGATCTGAGCACGACGGTCGACTCAGCACAACAAAAGAGGGTCCTACAAAGTTGGCATCCAACTCAGCGAGTTGGGCAATGCATGATGGAGTGCTGGGGACCTGGGCTAGGCTGTGCACAAAGGAAGTCTTGCAAAAGTGCACAGAAGCCCTAGCAGCTGTAGTTCACGCAGTACACAGGATTACTGTCTGGTGTGGGGAGGCAAGGACTTACCTCACCAAATTTGGACAGAAGGGCCACTGGACTGTCAGGGACACTTGGATCCAGCACCTGTGTTCCTGGGACCACGCTCATCAAGATGAGAGGGGACCCAGAGGACCAGTGATGCAGAAGTTTGGTGCCTGCATTGGCAGGGGGAAGATTCCGTCGACCCATTGGAGATTTCTTCTTGGCTTCCAGTGCAGGGTGAAGGCAGACAGCCCTCAGAGCATGCACCACCAGGAGACATTCGAAAAAGCTGGCAGGATGAGGCGCTACAGTGTTGCTGGTAGTCTTCTTGCTACTTTGTTGTGGTTTTGCAGGCGTCCTGGAGCAGTCAGCGGCCGATCCTTGGCAGACATCGAAGAGAGAAGTGCAGAGGAACTCTGGTAAGCTCTTGCATTCGTTATCTGATCAGAAATCCACAGGAGAGACCCTAAATAGCCCTCAGAGGAGGATTGGCTACAGAGAAAGGTAAGCACCTATCAGGAGGGGTCTCTGACGTCACCTGCTGGCACTGGCCAATCAGAGGTCTCCATTGTGCCCTCACACCTCTGCATCGAAGATGGCAGAAGTCTGGGACACACTGGAGGAGCTCTGGGCACCTCCCCTTGGGAGGTGCTGGTCAGGGGAGTGGTCACTCCCCTTTCCTTTGTCCAGTTTCTCGCCAGAGCAGGGCTGGGGAGATCCCTGAACTGGTGTAGACCGGCTTCTGCAAGGAGGGCACCATCTGTGCCCTTCGAAGCATTTCCAGAGGCCAGGAAAGGCTTCTCCTCTCAGGCCCTTGACACCTATTTCCAAAGGGAGAGGGTGTAACACCCTCTCTCAGAGGAAATCCTTTGTTCTGCCTTCCTGGGACTGGGCTGCCCAGGCCCCAGGGGGGCAGAAACCTGTCTGAGTGTTGGCAGCAGTGGTAGCTGCAGAGAAAACCCCAGAGAGTTAGTTTGGCAGTACCAGGGCTCTATGCTGGAGCCCTGGGGATGCACAATTCCATGATCCTAGACATGTTACATGGCCATGTTCGGAGTTACCATGGTGACACCACATATAGGTATTGACCTATATGTAGTGCACGCGTGTAAAGGTGTCCCCCCACTTACAAAGTCCGGGGAATTTGCCCTCACACTGAGTAACTTTGCACCTAACCTTCACTAAGTGAGGGTTAGACATATAGGTGACTTATAAGTTACTGAAGTGCAGTGTAAAATGGCTGTGAAATAACGTGGGTGTTATTTCACTCAGGCTGCAGTGACAGTCCTGTGTAAGAGTTGTCTGAGCTCCCTATGGGTGGCAAAAGAAATGCTGCAGCCCATAGGGATCTCATGGAACCTCAATACCCTGAGTACCTAGGTACAAGTATTAGGGAATTATAAGGGTGTTCCAGTGTGCAAATCAGAATTTGTAAAATGAGTCACTAGCCTGCAGTGACAATTTTAAAAGCAGAGAAAGCATAAACACTGAGATTCTGGTTAGCAAAGTAGGCACCACACAGGCCACAAACTTATGAGCACTGGGGTCCTGGCTAGCAGGATCCCAGTGACACATATCAAACACACTGACAACACAGGGTTTTCACTATGAGCACTGGGCCCTAGCTAGCAGGATCCCAGTGAGACAGTAAAAACACCCTGACATATACTCATAAACAGGCCAACAGAGGGGGTAACAAGGATAGAAAGAGGCTACCTTCCTACACTTTTACATTATATGATCTTTTTTTGAGTGTTTACTTATGGTGTGCTGGTATTTTATCTCTGTCATATACAATGATACCAAACTGTGTTGGCTGGATGCCTACTAACATGATCTTGATAAAAAAGTACGAAGGTACCATTAACACGATCTCAGTCAAAAGTACCAAGGTACCATCACACCTATGTTTTCTCGCGTGTTCCGAATTATTCAGACACCGGTCATTCGTTTCTGCGACCCTCCTAACCAGTCTACATAAACAATAAACGTGCAGTAAAGAGGCCTACTAACTTAATTGATTTAAGATAGTGGTTTAATAAATGCATGCAATTCAATTATGGGAACCCTTTTCAAAAACATTCCCCTGTATATGACGTGTTTTACTCCAACAGGCACAGAGCTCTATTCCAGATTTTAAGTAAAGGTAAGTGTGCATCTAGCTTTGATAAAACCTTTTTTCTCCTTTTTGTGCTTTTGCTGTATATTCCTGTAGCCTTTAGACTCCTGTGAGAACCGCAGAGGCATCCTCAAATACTCCAACTCTTGTAGATTAAAAATGTAGTGAAGTATAAATATTAAAAACACCCTAGGGCTAGCATGTGTACTGTCTATAAAGAGACTTTTGATCTGTATCTGCAGCTTTTGTGCTACAACGTGATTGTGTTTCGCATTGCCTGGGCCCTTGTTGACACTGCAGAAATTGGACAGGCTAACATTCTATTGTAATCTATTATCTGTTTGTTTACCATGAGATGAAATATGGAGACAAACATAATTTTAACTACAGAAGATTATTTGATCCTGTGGTAATTCAGCAGCTATGTTACGGTATGTATTTTCTTCCTCGTTTTGGAATAATGATATCTCAGTGAGCCTCTATTAAGTTTAAGTTTTCACTATGACCAACACTGGTCCTGAAATTTCCAATCAAATAAAGAACTTATAGAATTCTCCTTTCTACGATTCTTCAAACTTTTACAGAACCCGTTGTCTTTAAATGAATAACCCTGTGTAAAGCGTGGCAGTAAGGAGACTGAAGACTGGCTGAGGGACAATTCACAAGCCTGCTTTGAATTTGCGTATTGTATTTGTATCATATTTTTGCATTTAAAATTTCCTAAAGGTATAACAAGTACATCATTCCTCCTAATAGCAAAATAATAAAATTACATCTTTACACTTGGTAGTAATAGAGCTATCCTAAGTTCAATAAAATCTCCCATGCGGAAAATTGCATTTAAAGGGTGGGGATGTGGACTACACAATGCTGGCTCTGGTGGGGCGACCAGTATTTGGAGTAGGAGGGACGAGGAAGAGGGCGCTGTAAACCACGAGCTGGATCGCACAATTGCCACTGTGCAATTATTGATCCGACCAGAACTCTTATACCTTCAGGAGGGCGAGGGTTTTTTGCGGTGTATTATGGAGTGGGTAGGCCTGCATGGATAAATGGAACATTTGCTAGATACAGTAAATTGATGCAGGGGGCAGAGGTGGAGCCAGGAAGTGAGAGAGAGGGAGAGAAACAAGAAAAAGTAAGAAGGGAGTAAGGAAGACAGAAAGTATCTGCCACCCAAAGTCAAGCATTATAACATAGGGGAGAATTCCTGGCGTGGGGAAGGAAGATTGTAGGCTGTCATGATCTGGCCCTGGGAGATGTGGGCTTTGCAAAATGTCCTCCTACTGAGTTGAAATTAGCAACCTGATCATTACGTTTATAAACGGTCCCCAGTTACGAGAGCCTCAGAAGGATGCCATCTGCATGTAGGAGGATTTCCCTTAAGCCCACCTGAGTGGCAAAGCCTTTGACAGTGAGCAATTGGTGAATCGTTGAAGTTGGAGGTTCAAGAGTGAAGGTGAATAGAAGAGACAACGGTGGGCAACTATGGCAGGTACCCATCTTGATAAGTAACACGTCAGAAGTTAAGCCATTACAAGATATTTGCACCATAGGAGATGTGTACAACAAGGACACCTTCATCATAGTACCTGATCTCCAGCCTTCTGAAGTGATCACCCCATTCCACTCAATCAAGCGCTATTTCTGCATCAAGGGAGAAGGACACTTTCTCAACCAAATTGTCCTTGACCTGCTAAAGCAAATGTAAAGATATCCACATACTTTCACTTGAGGATCTACTAGGCACAAAGTCCTTCCGTGTTGGGTTGATCAGTGACAGCATTCGTGGTCAGAGCCTATCAGCCGTAACTTCATGTCAGTGTTCAACGGTTAAATAAATGGTACCTACAGTACTGAGCAAAGTCATTGCCAGATTGCATATTAAGTGGTATATTTTTCCAGTTCAGCTTGGGTCTCCATTGCCATGTGCTCAATGTACAGCTACAAGCTCACAGTCTTATTGACATTACACTATTCAATTGGCAAGCCGTCTGCATCTGGGACCTTCCCATTTTTCAAATCATCTATGACCTTCCCATCCTACTCTTCTGACATGCTGCTGCCCAAAGCTGCAGCCTGCTCTTCCAGATGTGTAAGGTAATATTAGCAAGAAAAGCTTTATCTTGTTGGGAGGAAAGTATAGAGGGGGTTACTCCATCACAAATGTGACGAATATCCTGTCTGCTGTTTTACAATCCCATAATAGCCTATGAGCATCATAATTCAGCATTCTAGATATCGGTCACGTCTGTGACGGAGTAGCCTGTTTGCTAAACTCTAAATCAGGTCCCATGTCTAAAATTGCATTGATCCTTAAAATGTTTTAAAACTTCCCAGGCATATCAATCAGGTGGGTGAGGAGGGCACCATGAGAGGTAGAGTGCAACAGAATGGCAGACCATCTATTAATGTACTTGTAGTGCAAAATGCTTCCTGCCATTTTCCCACATGTTTATGGGAGACTTGCATCACGTTTGCACCATGCAATGTGATACATGCATGATGCAGACCTCTAAGTCAGATTTTTGAAGCCATGCAAAGCCACTTTGCGTGGCTCTGAGTGACTCCAAAAATCGAGATTAATAATCTGCTTTGGGAAGTCATTCCATGGGCATTCTGTGGGTGTTCCAATGCATCGCCCATAGTTTTTGATGCATTCCCAGAATTAAGAGAACTTGTAAACCTGGGAATGTGCCAAAATCTTACACCTTCCAAGGGGAGGCGTAAGGAGGAAAATATCTCTAATTATCAACGTTTCTTCCTCTTTCTATGTATGCTGTATCCTGCAGCACACATAGAAGGAGGAATATACCTCCCAGGATTGTTTTTGTGCTGGAAGGCTCCCCTTCCTGCACACAAACAATCCTGCATGCAATGCAGGCACCCTTGCACCATAGTGCAAGGGTGTCTGCATTGGCGCTAGGCAGACAAAAGGGCGCCAGAGCAGGGGAAAGACAGGAATTCACCATATTGGCTTAAAAACTGTGCATTCCTGCCCTTTCCCCGTCACGCAGTGCAGCACAGCAAGGTGACTTGCTGAGCTGCATTGTGTGGGGTGTGGCCAGACATTTGTCCCATAGTGTTTTCTCTTGAGTCTGTAAACAGAGCATTCAGTTACACACATGTAAAGTGTATTAAGTGCACATGTATCCTTTCTTTGATTATCTCTTTGTAAGAGTGAGAGGGTGAGTTAGTGAAAGAATTGTATGGACCTGAGGCTTCTAGTGTAACCTAATCACCGTGGCACTTTCATTTTCATACTGTGAATCCCTTGACATGAACCCCCTGACATAGGTTTTGCTGGTTGTCCACAGTGTGGTTCTAAATCACAAATTGCCCGATTCACAAAGGTAAACTTAGACTTTTGGTCTGAAGTTACACCAAAAGTCTAAGGGGCAGAATAAAGAAAAGTGGCTTTGCACCAGGCATTAAAAGTGCCCAAAAAATGGTGCAAGGAAATCTCTTAGATGTCCTTGCGTTATTTTTTAAGCTCCCCTAACGTGGGAATGCCCTCCTTGCATACATTTTGACTGATGCAGGCATATTGTGACGCAAGCATTTACAAAGTGACGCAATGCATGCATTGTGGCACTTTGTAAATATGGCACAGGGTGAATGCCACTTTAGTGCCAACTTAGCGTCAACAAAATGACACTATGGTGGCGCTGAGATGATGTTAGGGGCTTTTAAATTTGCCCCTAAGTTTGCAACTTTAGGAATTCACAAAAGGCATTTACAAGCAGTATCTTTACATCCTTAATCAGAGCAGATTCTCCGCACTCGAGGTGGAGAATGCACACTCAGGCAGAGTAATTGAATCTGTATACACCGCAGCCAATTGATACCACCTGCAACCCTGCACTACAAACCACATAAAAGCAGCACACATTCATGGCTCTGGTCTTTCCACAATGACATTGCACCTGCCTGCCCTCTACTCGGAAAATCTGACAACATGCTACCTTTGAGGAGGAAGAAGACATATTGAGAAGGAAACCACCATCATACTCATTTTCATAGTGCGCTACTACAAAAGACTGCATGGTTTCCCTCCCACAGCAGCAGTGCCACACAGAAGGCAGCCTTATGACAGCATTTGGCTACTGCGGTCACTACATTGAGTGAGGATGTTCTTGCAGTCACAGACCTCAAGAAGAAGTGGCAGGATGAGAAGTACAGCAGGACAGAGGTGGCCGGAGCTCTCCCTGGTCGACCAACTGGAGCTTGCCTCCCTCTCACCCCACTTGAGAGGGATGTTGTCAGCACCATCCACACCAACTGCTCCTTGGACTTCTTGCGAGTGATGATCTCAAAGTGGTACCAAATAATATGCGATGTATTTAACAGCAGCACTAAATGATAATTGTCTGCAATATAGTAAAAATCTTACTATGGATACCATTTCAAAAATGTGTAAATGGCCTGGTGAGTCAGGCCTTCGGGGGTCTCATTTTGTCCAATCCACTTCAAGTCCCAGAACCCTTTTTGATGGAAATGGCAACTTCAAATTCTTCAGTCCAAGACAGCAGCCCATCACTGCTTGTGTATTCACATGACTTTGGTAAATGGCACTAGATAATGTGCCTAATTCAATTATCGTTACTGTTGGCATGTAGATGTAAGAGTGCAAATATGTGACAAGTTGCACATATTTAACATGTTTTGGTTTGGTCTGGTGACTTATCCCTTTTATGCCACACACAGCTAGAGTACAATCACCCACTGCAGCAGAGGTCCCCCCAAAAGAAGGGAAACAACATCATGTGGCACATTAACCTATTCCACCAACACAAACTGTTACACAAATATGGCCAGGAGAGGGTCAAAGCTCCTAAATTATGATCAGAATATCCATAGAAATATTACAAGAATCCATCAACAGTCCCAAACATTTGAACCAAACTAGGAAATGTTGTGCATCACGTGTGTCAACTCAAATGTAAACTAAAAACACACATTTCATTGTAGTGGACTAAATGTCAGGTGTATGTGGTGTGTGTCTAATATCACTGTTGTCTCTCATCTCCATATGTTCAAATATGGCTCATAACAGTATACCCCTCCATAACATGTTGCCTAAAGAAAGGATAACTCAAAATGTATAATAAGTGAGTATGGTGCTTATGTAATTGCTCATATTGGCCCTCATTACAACCCTGGCGGTTGGTGATAAAGTGGCGGTAATACCGCCAACACGCTGGCGGTAAATACTGCCACATTATAACCAGACAGACAGCCACTTTACCACACCGACCGCCAGGAATCAACAGGCACCAAAAGCCAGGTGGAAGCCAGTGTTCCCCCCACTATATTATGATAGCCGAATCCACCACCTTTCCCGGGGTGGTACCAACGACCTCAAAAGCCTGGCAGAAACACTGCAGAGAAGGGAAACAACTCACCATTGGAGACTCAGGGAAGAGCCACGCTGCTGTGGAGCATGAACTGCAGATCTTCCCAATGATTTTCTACGTCCTGCTCCTCCACAAACACCAACGATGGTGAAGACGACCACGGTGAGTACAGCTGCCTAGCACACAGGGGAGGGGGGAGGAAAAAGAGAGTGACACACACATGCAACATGCAACACCCTCACCCCACACAATCAGATGCAGTAATATAACATATTTACCCTGTACCCCTCAAGAATAATGCAAGGACAACACGAATAGATGAAAGTGAGTGTAATAATATAAATGAAGTAGAAATACGTACATCCAATCTAAAAGTATATACATATGTACAAATCAAGGGACACTGCCCAGTCCTCAATGTGCGTGGGCCACAGGGCCACATTACAAATTCCAAGACCCCACTTGTCTCCTCCAAAAACACAGAGAGAACACTGCAGGGGCATGAATTAAAAAATAGGCAGGCACCTCAGGGGGACGGGAAACGGGGGGCACCTCAGCTGGCAGATGGAACAATACCACTGGTCCTGGAGGGGTCAACATGCCCATTGCTCTGTCCTGGGGAGTGCAAGGCCACAGTCTCTCAAGTGGGTGACGTTCCCACATGCTCTGGAGGGGGCAACATGCCAATTGCTCTGTCCTGGGGAGTGCAAGGACGCATTCTCTCAAGGGGGTGACGTACCCACATGCTCTGGAGGGGGCAACATGCCCTGTGCTGGATCCTGGGGAGTGGAAGGCTACAGTCTCTCAAGTGGGTGACTTGCCCACTAGCTCTGGATGGGGCAACATGCCCTGTGCTTGGTCCTGGGGAGTGCAAGACCATAGTCTCTCTGGTGAGTCACTTGTCCACTGGTCCTGGAGGGGGCAACATGCCCTGTCCTTGGGGAGTGCAAGGCCACAGTCTCTTGGGTGGATGACTTTCCCACTGGTCCTGGAGAGGGCATTGTGCCCTGTGATCTTCATCATGGGGAGGATGGGGTGAGTGGATGTCTTTCCCACTGGGAGGGGGCATCGTGCCCTGGGATCTTCATCCTGGGGAGGATGGGGTGAGTGGGTGGCTTCCCCATTGGTTCTGGAGGGGGCATTGTGCCCTGTGATCTTCATCCTGGGGATGATGGGGTGAGTGGATGTCTTTCCCACTGGGAGGGGGAATCGTGCCCTGGGATCTTCATCCTGGGGAGGGTGTGGTGAGTGGGTGGCTTCCCCACTGGTTCTGGAGGGGGCATCGAGCCCGGGGATGCAGATCTTGGTGAGTGAAAGGTCACAGTGTCTCAGGTGGGTTTCATACCCACAGGATTTGCAGGGGGCAGGCCGCACAGCACCCCATGGATGCAGGACTACAGACTGTCCGCTAGCGGTGAGGGCTGCTTATTGGTGGTGCTGCTGATGCTGCTGCTGGTGGTGGGGGGAAGCTCCAGCCCATCCCCTGCAGCCTCGGACGGCTTCCCACTGCTGGTGGTGATGCTGCTGGTGGTGGTGCTGCTGATGCTGGTGGTGGTGGGGGGAAGCTCCAGCCCATCCCCTGTAGCCTCGGACGGCTGCCCACTGCTGGTGGTGGTGCTGCTAGTGGTGGTGCTGCTGCTGCTGGTGGTGGTGGGGGGAAGCTACAGCCCATTCCCTGTAGCCTCTGACGGCAGCCCACTAGTGCTGCTGCTGGTGGTGGTGGGGTGAAGCTCCAGCCCATCCCCTGCAGCCTCGGACGGCTGCCCATTGTTGTTGGTGGTGGTGCTGCTGGTGGTGCTGCTGCTGGTGGTGGTGCTGCTGCAGGTGGTGGTGGGAGGAAGCTCCAGCCCATCCCCTGCAGCCTCAGACAGCTGCATAACCGTGGTTGGTGGTGGGGGCTCCAACTGAGTCGCACCTTGTCCTTTCTGACTGCTGGGGATGGCCCCTTGCCCATCCTGCCAGCATCTGGGGATGGCCCCTTGCCCTTCCTGGCAACAACTGTGGATTGCTCCTTGCCCTTCCTGGCAGCAGCTGGGAAATGCTCCTTGCCCTTCCTAGCAGCAGCTGGGGATTGCTCCTTGCCCTTCCTGGCAGCAGCTGGGGGTGGCACCATGACCTTCATGGCAGCAGCTGGGGAGGGCTCTTTGCCTGTCCTGGCAGCTCTTGGGGCAGGCACCCTTTCCGTTTGGCTGCCTGGTGCCCGGGATCCGTTTCTATGTGGATGAGTTGCTTGCCTGGGTTTTACCCACCCTGACCAGATGTGAAGGACTGGGGGGGTAGGGAAGAGGTCAAGGGCAGAGAGGAAACATTAGGGACATTTTGGCGGAGAGAGGGAGAAGGTTTAGGAGTGGAGGTATAGGGAGTGGTTGTAGGAGGTGTCTGCTGTGTTTGGGTGCAGGTGCATGGGCTGGATGCTGTTTTGAGGTGGATGTCTGTTGGGTGTCTGAGTGCTTGCATTTGTGTACTTTGCGAAGAGGGGCACAGAAACAGTGGGAGAGGACACAGGGGACATGTGCATGGCTGTTGGGGCGGTGTCTGCCAATGAAGTGTGTGTTCTAATAGGTGTGCTGGTGATGGCGGTAGTGGATGAGGATGTAGTGCATTAAGGTGTGAGTGTAGACACAACTGGGAGGGAGGAGGAGGAGGGGGACACAGTGGAAATTGTGGATGTTGGTATGTCTGCATCTGGATGGTGTTTGTGTGAGGGCCTGGGGTATGAAGTGTGGTGCTTGTGTTTGCCCGTGCCACTCTTGTGTGTTGTCGTGTGTGCATGCTCGTCTGCCTGTGTGCTTGGGATAGGTTTGGGTTGAGGGTAATGGGATTGGGTTGAGTAAGTTGCACAGGAGGGTGGAAGCAGGGACAATGGCTGCCATTAGAGGAGGCCAGAGCCTGGATTGATCTCTGTTGGGCCGCCAAGGCAGTGTGAATGCCCTCCAGAAATGCATTGGTCTGTTGCATTTGGCTGCCAGCCCCTGGATGGCATTCACAATGGTAGACTGCCCAACAGAGATGGATTGCAGGAGGTCAATAGCCTCCTCACTTAGGGCAGCAGGGCTAACTGGGGCAAGGCCTGAGGTGCCTGGGGTGAAGGAGATGCACACCCTCCAGGGAGAGCAGGCACAGGCAACTCGCTGAGGGGCTGCTGGGAGGGTGGTGCTGGTATGGGGTTGGTGGCTGTACCTGTAGCTAGGGTGGGCACAGAGGCGTCCGGCACCACCAGGGAGCTTCCATCGGAGGAGGTATCCGTGTCCGAACTGTCCCCTCCAGTCTCCGCCGTGGTGCTCCCCTCACCCTCCGTCCCACTGGCGCCCTCACCGTCAGTGGACTCTGCCTCCTGCGTCCTGTCGGATGCAACTCCCTCCATCGCCGGTGCATCTGCTCCTCAGCCAGATAATGCTAATACACTTAAGGACAGGTTGACAAAACAAGAAAGGGGGGAGAGACAAAGGAAATACTTGGTCAGTGGCTGCACCTACACCACCGTTGGCATACATAGCACCCTCACACACAGGGAACAGCCCTACACACTACGCAGTGCACTACCAGTAACAATGCTAGTCACCAGGGAATGGGGAGGGACAAATACTGCCAGCTGCAGCATACCTGGGACCCACACAGCCCTGCCCAGTAGTGGATGCCGACTAGCTAGGTTGGAGGAATATCACATCAGAACCCTGCCTAACATGGGACCTACTCTGCAATGTCAGGCCTGGCCTAGGGGCACCCACAGACACACATCCCCCACCCAGATACCACTGCACCAGGCGTAAGTTGTGATGATGGGCAGCGTACTTACCCCCTTGTGGCTGCTGTGATGCCCTCAAACGCACATTCAGTTGAAGATAGGCCTCCACCAGTATGCGGGCCATCAGAGGGGGTCAGAGTCCAACGGGCACCCCTTCAGCATTGGGAGGCCATCCCCAGCTGGGTCTCTGCCGTCTTCCGTGCCCAGCGTCTCAGGTCCTCCCACCATTTCTGACAGTGGGTGCTCTGCCTGCCGTAGAACCCCATGGTCTGCACTTCCTTGGCGATGGCAAGCTATATACCCTTCTTTTTTTGGGGCGCTGACCTGCAGAGGAAATACACTCAGGGAAAGGTAATAGTTAGACCGTCCTGGCTGTTACAATCATGGCCCACCATACCCCTTTCCATCCCCATTTGCACAGACATGGCCCAGCATACAATCTGCACGCCGCCCAGGGCCCATGAACCCACCTCCCCCACACAAGGCCTTCACACACACCACTACATGCATTTATGTCCAATGCATCGTGCTCACAGTGTACTCACCTGTTGGTCTGGAGGCATATACAGCAGTCAGTACTAACCCCATACAGCAGTCCGTACTGGCCCATCCACTAGTCTCTCCAACTCCACCAAGTTGAAGGCAGGGGCCCTTTCCCCAGTCACATGGGCCATGGTAGGTTCCAGACACAAGTCACAGCAGCACATGCAGTGTAGGTCCTCTACTGTTGAAAGTCAGGTAGCAAGTCAGTGAACAGATAGAAAATGGCAGTGACGCCTGCGGCGGTGCATACCGTCACCGCTGGCGTACATCACCATTGGCCACTGTACCCCATAGGGCCCAATATTATCCAATGAGGCGTTCTACAGCGGTTCCCGACTGCCTCCCTCAACGGCACACAACATCAGCAGATTTACCTCATTTCCACCTGTCCCTCCAAACAGGACAGGCGGATGCCATTTCGGGGGGTGGAGGACAGGCCATGCATCATAACTGCTTCACAGATCACAATTGTACATACAGGACAAATGGCACTAATACATTTAAAAGTCACATCATGTATTCAACTGTAGTGGCTACAATGTACAATTTTTGACTGGCTCATCACTCTTTTGCCCCATTGATTGCAACCGCTGAGGATGAATAGGAAATTGAGACATCCCCCATGTACAGACCTTTGGTAGACTTCGCAACAATGGAGCACAGGCACATTATCCTCACCTAGAGACTTGACAGGGCCACAATCACGGAGCTGTGTGCCCAACTGGGATACCCCCTCTTGTGCAAGTGCTGTCTGTGCTCCATTTGTTGGCAACTGTTTCTTTCCAAGTGACGGTGGGCTTGGCAGCAGGAATGTCACAGCCAATGTTCTCAATAGTGCTGACCAGAGTGTTGGCTGCCCTGATTAAACACATGTGCAGCTAAATTGTTTCCCCCCAGGTGGAGGATTTGGCCACAGTGAAAGCTGACTTCTATGCAATGGGACATATCCCCAACATCATTTGGGTGATTGATGGAACACATATTGCATTTGCCCCCCCCCCCGGCAAAATGAACAGGTCTTCAGAAATCGAAAACGTTTTCACTCAATGAATGTCCAGATGGTGTGACTGTCGGACCAGTACATCTCCCACGTCAATGCTAAGTATCCTGGGTCAGTGCATGATGCCTTTATCTTGAGGAATAGCAGCATCCCAAATGTGATGGGCCAACTACAGAGGCACCGGGTGTGGCTAATAGGTGAGCCCTTGTTCCTATCCAGTGGATGTTGGTGTATGGGTATGGTATGGGCCATAAGGGATAGTGTGTGGCTAACTGTTGTCCCTCGATATTTGAAGGTGACTATGGTTACCCCAACCTATCATGGCTACTGGCCCCTGTGAGGAATACCAGGACAAGGGCTGAGGAACGTTACAATGGGGCACATGAGTGAACAAGAAGGATCATTGAACGTACCTTTGTCCTCCTGAACTCCTGGTTTTGGTGCCTCCATCTAACTGGTGGACCCCTGTGCTACTCACCCAAGAAGGTCTGCCAGATAATCGTAGCTTGCTGCATGATGCATAACCTTGCCTTGAGACAACATGTGCTGTTTCTGCAAGAGGAGGAGGCTGTAGATGGTCAGGTGGCAGCAGTGGACCCTGTGGACAGTGAAGATGAGGAGGCAGAGGATGAGGACAACAGAATTGCAGTGATTAGACAATACTTCCACTGACACAAAGGTAAGACAGTGTAACTTCACATTTCATTGTAATTTGTTTGTTTCACTTTGTCACTGGCAGGCTGTTAATTCACACTTCTATGCCCACTCACTGTACCCTTTGGCAACGCTTTTTGCAGATGTTGGTGCCCCACTATCACTCCTGGTGTGTTCACTGCAGGCAACTACAGGGCTTTCCTATGTAAACATTACTGTACAGTTGAATTGCAATGTTTAAACCTTGTTAAACTAATACATACTTAAATCAATTGACATACTCCATACTTGTATTTTTTCAAAGTATGTTTATTGCAGTGCTAAGAAGAAAAGGGAGAAGTGCAATGGGCTGGGGTGATGATGGAGGAAAGTCCAGGGTATAGCACCAGTCTATTTGTAGCACAGGTGCATTGTCCAAGGGGGCATAGGAAGAGGAGTAATGGCAGTTCAAAGTGGACAGGGTGACAGAGTGGGACACAAGGGTGACAATCAGGAGTCTTATTTCCTGGAGGGGGGTCTTGGCAATAGTTTCTGGCTTCTGCCTGGATCAAAGGGAATGTTTGCGGGTGGTTCTCCTGCAGGGGGAGGGGTGCTGGTGGCCTGTTCGTCCTGTGGTGGGGCCTCCTGTCCACTAACGGCAGCGGAGGAGGAGGGCAGTTCAGTAGTCTGGCTAGTGGCAGGGGCCAGTTGTTGTATGACTGTCCCCTGCACGTTGTCCAGGATCTGGCCTAGTGTATCCTGGGACTGTTGGTATGCTCCCAGGATCTCAGTGAGTGCCTCATGGAGAGTCGGTTCCCTTGGCCTGCCCTCCCCCTGGTACACAGCAGTCCTCCCAGCTTCCCTGTTGTCCTATGCCTCTGTTCCCTGAACCGTGTGCCCACTGACCCCAGGTCCCTGATTATCTTGGGATTGAGGTGTGCCTTGGGGTCCCTGTAGTGGTGGACACACTGCTGATTGTGGTGCTCTGGGGACAGATGTATGGGTACGCTGGTTGGGTGCTGCAGTGGTGTTTCCTGAGGGGGGAGGCTCTGTGGGGATGTGTGACTGTGCCTGGGTAACCGACTGTCCGGAGGTCCCTGATGGGCCAGTTTGGTCATCCAGATCCATGCAAGCAGAGTCACTGTCATCACGGTGGGCCTCTTCTGTGGTGGGAATGGATAGTGCTGGCACCTCTTCTCCAGTGACATTGGATGAGATGCCTGTGGGGATGTAAATGCGGTGTTATTGCTTCTGTGTGTGACATATTGTGCATGTGTGGGTTGCCATCTCTGGTTGTAATTGCCCTGGCAGCTTTACCTTGTGTGAGTTGTTCTGTGGTGGGCTATCTGATTGTCTCTAGTGTGCATGCTTTAGTGATAGGTGTTCATGCAGGGCTGTGAGTGGTGTCCATGCATTGGTATGGCATGCAGGGCTTGGCATTGGGATGTGTAGGTTGTGATGGTGTGGTGTGTGGGAGGTGGTGGAGTAATGGGAGTGAGGGTAGAGATTTGTGATGGCATGAAGGTAGGGGGGTGAAAGTAGTATAGAGTTGACTTAAAAGGGTGCAGTCCTCCTCCTACTCCGGCCAGGCCCTCAGAATACATGATTGCCAAGACTTGGTCCTCCCATGTTGTTAGTCGTGGGGGAGGAGGTGGGGATCCACCGCCAGTCCTCTGTACTGCGAGCTGATGTCTTGCAGGAATGGAACATACCTTCCCTTGTAGGTCATTCCGCCGCTTACTGATGTCATCCCTTGTTCTGGGATGCTGTCCCACGGTGTTAACTCTGTCAACGATCCTCCGCCATAGCTCCATCTTCCTAGCAATGGATGTCTGCTTCACCTGTGCTCCAAATACCTGTGGCTCTACCTGGATGATTTCCTCCACCATGACCCTTAGCTCCTCCTCAGAGAATCTGGGGTGTTGTGCTGGTGCCATGGGTGTTGTGTGAGTAGTGTGGGTGAGGGTGTGTAGGTTGATGTGTTGGGGTGTGTGTTTTGAGGTGCATGGGTGGTGTATAGGTGATGGTGGTGTGTGTCTCTGGTCTTGTCTGTGGTTGTTGTGTCTATCTTGTGCCAATGGTTTGTAGTCATAAGTGGTTGTGGGTAGTGTGGGTGTGTGCTTTATAGTGGTGTGGTGTGTGTATTTGTGTCAGGTGTGTGTTGTTTAAATTGTCCAATGTGGTTTTATTTTGGATGTGTGTGTGTATTTTGAGCTCGGCGGTATGTACTGCCAATGGTATACAGCCACTGAATCTCTGCTGTGGTGATTTGTGGTTCATAATGTTGTGGGCGTTGATCTGTTGACGTACCTCGGTACACAAATCTCTGTGCCCACTAGGGTAGTGGGGCACCCGACCGAGTGGCACCTTTTTCTCATCTGACTCACTTTGTTGCTGAAATAAGAATTGTTACGGTACGGAGGTGCGGCATCCTTACCACTACTACCCTTGTACAAGTTTATCATTGTTCTTTGGTGTAGCAGACTTGTGTGTGTGTGGCTGAAGAGTGACGGATTGATGTGTGTGTGTCATAATATGGTGAACGGATATTCGCCGCCGCGGCGGTAGGTTGGCGGCAGTCAGCATGGTGGTCAGTGGGATTTACCGCCAATTTCATAATCAGGGCCATTGTCTCTTACTAATAGGAGTAAAAACAACTGATTTGAGAAACCATTACATGGATACTTGCTAACAAAATCCAAGGGCCCAAAATGTATGGTAAATGATGTGACTGAGGGCTTCACTAATGGCAGCAGGGGTGTGTTTGGGGAGGAAAGCTGGTGCTGATAATGTGTTCATAGAAGAAAGGAAACATATAAATATGGTGGTGGAACTGAACAATGTGAAAGGTGGGGATCATCCCAGCATCTCCACTTGACTAGAATGTGTGATGCTAGCCAATTGTTGATTTTCACTTTGCCCCCTCTGCCTACATAATCACATGTGAGCGAACCTCGATATACATGACTTCAGAATGTGTGTGGTACATGGCCTTATCCAGTGTCAGGTAAAATAAATAATGATGATGTTCATGTATAAGGGGAATGGAGACCACACAAACATTGCACTGTCAAATGTCTGTCCTTGCAGTCCACAATGGGCATTGTTGTCCTGGGGAGAGACGAATGAAATTTAAAGAGACCACATCAGACTTGTCATGCATGATGCTTCTAAAAATGAAGGTGTATCCAAACGTAGGTGTTGCAGAACAACCTAGTTACTTATTTCCTTTAACTATCAGTAACCTTCAAATACACATTTGCCAGTTATTTTGATATCTGGTTGATGTCAGTGATTTTATTGAGTCAACAGCTGCCCAGTGTTGCTGCTAACTATGGGGCTGCATGTTAAGGTCAGGAGGGCCACACACGCTCACCCAGCTAGAAAATTGCAGGATACTAGTCTATACTTAAGACATATACATGTAAAATAATTACCATCATACCTTTCACTTAAATATGAACATTAAAGTCACATTACAGCTGCTGTCAGGACTGCCTCAATGATCTCGAAGACACCATCGAGGGGTTTGAGAGACATCATGGCTGCAGCAGTCAAACCCACTAGCTTCTATTCATCAGGTAAGCATGCCATATAGTGTTGCAAACTATTGAATCCCAAATCATTCACAATAATCAAGTCCTTGTGGAAGAAGATTAGCAGTCATAGCCTGTTTTGCATAATCTGAAGTTGAAGTATAAAATGTTCCCAACATAATCAGTGATGTGTCTGTCAAGTGTGCATGATCACATGTGATCCATGCAGAATATTAAGTATGGTATCACTTCTTTCTCAAACTGCTGGATCAAGAACAACATCTTCTGCTGCACATTTGAGGATCCAGGTTCAGCAGCTGAGATCTAGGGGGATCTCAATACCACTCAGAGCTATGGTAGGAGCGGGTGAGTTTGTTTTGCATTGCACATCTGCATTGAACACCTCAATGCTACAGGTGTACACAAACTAGACCACATGTGGAACATCCATTGATTCAAAGATAATTTTATTCAACCCTTGTATTGCACCACATGACATTCTAAGGAAAATACTCATCCTGTTGAAAACTCTGTCTTTCGGGTGCTTAGGACGATGAGTCACTTCTGGATGAAGGACCATCTACCAGTGGTGGGTGACAGCCAATCCAAGGGGAGAACCCATTCCTCTTCCAAGCAGCCTTGTCAGCTGCCAGTAATGCACAGGAGGAGGAGAGAGGAGGAGGAAGAGAAAGTAAAGGAGGTTGAAGGAGATCAGGTGATGTTTGCAGAGGATGACGAGGATCATCCCCTGCCCACCATTGTTGTCCCACTGGGCAAAAGATCGAAGCCCACACCTGCTCCAGCCAACATTGTGCCACCCACTCCAACCCATTTCCAGCAGTCAGCTAACCAGCCACAGCATTCACATACCCCAACACAACCAGCAACCCCTCATTGCCCTCGTATCCAAGTCAGAAGTGTTGGCTTCCCTACACACTCTTCCCATCACAGTGTGTCCCATGCCTTCTCTACCACCATCTGAGGGCTCTACTACCACTAGTGTGGAGCAGGTATCCCCTAGGTAACAATCTCCAGCCCACAGTCTCCCACCTATCACCCACTCTGCTGGCAAACCTGACAGTGGTATCCAATACCATCCTGGGTGGATTGAGCAGGTGGATGTTTATGGTGGCCAGTGGGAGGAGGATTTTTTCCAACAGTGGGCTGATGTGAGGCAGGACATTTACACCATAGGGGCTACTGTGGCCCAGGTCTTGGACAGGATGGATAAATCTTGGCAAACGGCCAAAGAAGATGAATGAGATAATAGTCATCCACAGGAAAGAGAGAGCAAGACACAATGGCTTGGCCATGAAGATAATGGAGGGCATGCTGACACTCATCCAAAGTCACCCATCATAGTCAACACATGGAGGGGACCTAGCACATCTACCTGCACCACATCACACCCAGGCATTGGTACCATAACTTGCACAGGCACACCCCTCAACCTTCTCAGGTAGAGTTGAGTAATAGTTAATGATGGTCAATTGGTTAATCTGGTTGCAGGCCACATATGTGTTGATAAATGTGTTTAAGACAAGTATATTAGTAAAACCATCTGTGTACAAAGGTACCATTTTGAAAGCATAGCTAAACACCTACCGATGTAATTTCAGTGGTTGGTATACTGCAAATATAATAAACACACATTGCAGAGATATAGATTTTTTTTAATTTGATCTGAGAAATTATAGAAAACAATGGCCAGAAATCAAACTGGATCTTAAGTCAGATTGGGGAAGGGGACTTGGAGGGGGCAAAATAAATATAACACGTTAGGAAGTGTCAGATGAATCAGTCTATATACAAAGGGTTGAAAAAAAAGTCACACGTCCACACAATGTTCAGTAGCTGGCCGACCTCATTGTGCTTGATGACAAGGTGCAAATCCTCTGCACCTATGGACTTCTCTAGGCTGCCTGGTGCAGGACCAAACACCCCACGGGAGTGGGCAACATGAGGGTACGAGGGGTAGCAGTGGAAATAGGATACACTCACCGGGAGACATGACTACAGTGGAGCAAACATAGACAATAGGGCTGGGCCAAGGAAGTGATGGAGGTGCTGGGATGAGCCATGTCTCATGGTTGGTCCTCTGGGAACTTACAGAGTTCATCTCTGATCTCCTGTAAGATCTGAGAGTACACATTCCCCTCAACCTAAGATACCAGCACCAGTTACTTGGATGCAGTCTGGGGAATCACAGTACAGAGAGGTGATCTGGGTTGAACAACTGGGAATGGGGGGTGAGGGTCAGGGACAGGTACCACCCTCAGCTCTCAGGGGCAGGCACCTGGAGGGGGAGTAGTTGCCAGGGGTGCAGCTGGAGGCCCTGATGGAATGTGAGCCTCAGGAGCTAGGGCGGGGTTGGTAGTAGACACAGATGGTGATGGCTCCTGCCTTGGGGATAGCATCTCAAGATCCAGTACTTCAGGGCCAGGGGGAAACTGACATTCCTCTCCAGCTGGTGATGTCTCTCTCAACGTACCCCTTCAATGTCTGCAGCCTCCATCTGAGCTGATGGTGTTGTTGCTATAGCTTCTGTTAGGGTGGGTACACTTGCCCTTCCTTGATCTTCATCTCCCTTCTCCTCCTCGTTAGTGGTGTCAAGAGGTCATACCACCCTACAAGTTGAGGTTCCACTGACCTGCCCCTGGTCCTGGGTGGATGTCCCTTGGCCAGCTGGGTCAAGTGAAATAGAAGGCAACATAGAATACAAACAATTATATAGTTAGCATACAAATCATAAAGAAACTAGCTCACAACATTCAGCAAGTGTTGACTTTGTAATCCTTTTATCTCACTCTGCAATGTAATGAATTAGGAACCCGAAAATATGTTTAATTTCACTGTATTGTACTGATATTATACATACAATGACATCTGTCTCAAGTTTGCTCAGTATCCTCTTCAGTATTTACTAACCTTCACCTTCTGCATTGGTGTAATGTGAGTTTCTGAACATTGAAACATAGTTATCATCCAATGTACATTTTTATTAGTGGAGATACAACACAGTCAGGATGGATATATCCACACCTAAAGGTAAATCCTGGATTTTCCTGTAATGTGTATTCTCAACAGTGATACAATTACTATCAATTGTTGTCTGTTGTGTAGCACTCAGAAGCACTACATACCTGCAAAATAAAGTGTACAGACACATAAAAGGCCTTGGATATGATGTCAAAGATGTAATTAAAAAGAATGGAAAATCCCTAAAGAGCATCAGACACTGTACATGGCAAGTACCTCATGTAAAATGTCAAGACAGCTTTGTCTATGTTGTATACTGGTAACCGCATGTTCATAGTTAGGGCTTTGACCTAGAAATTCTAAAGACATATGTGCCACTGCACGGAAGATGTGTGTATGTCCTCTTCGATCTGTTTGTATCATTTGAGTACAACAATTATCAAAAAGTCAGCCTTTAATCATTATGCCAAAATATGTTATCCAACATATAAACAAATACACACAAAAAACATGCATGAGACAACATCCAGCACCCAAACCCCTCACATATCAACAAAAGACATTGTGCAAGCCCTTCCTTCCCCATTAAATACAACAGTTATGAGGTCCTTTGTAGACTATTCATGATATTGTAACTTCATTTATTCAAGAAAATGCAACAAAAAAAGTAAGTTTTCTGCAGTTGTGTTTACTACACTATAAGTCCCAGAATGCCCTCATAAATCAAGCTTCTTATTGCTTTAAGGAGGCATAGACCTCATAAGTACTGTAATCATTTCACACATATGGTGAAGACTGACAATAAACCTGAAGTAACATCTTTTTAACTACTCACCTCATATTAGCAAACACATAAAGCAGTTCATGCACTTACCAAGTCACTCCTGCTCCTCCAGGTAAGCATGGAGGGTTGGCTAGGGTGTTCTCAGGATCCTCCCGTATAATGAGCTTAGGTGGGGCCTATGTAGGTGTGGCTGGGAGGACAGGTCAATAGCTCCTGGGCCTTAATCCTGGCCCAGTGTTGCAGGTCCTCCCAGGGCTGCTTACAGATTCTGACACGCCAATAGTAAACGCCCACTGCATTGCTGCACAATGTCTTCCCAGAATTATTTGCACACTGCAATACTCAACTGTTGTTCAGGGTCTCTCATGAAGCTGAGGGCACTTATCAAGTAC
Source organism: Pleurodeles waltl (assembly GCF_031143425.1). NCBI lineage: Eukaryota > Metazoa > Chordata > Amphibia > Caudata > Salamandridae > Pleurodeles > Pleurodeles waltl. The sequence goes on along the minus strand of NC_090440.1, from coordinate 457,367,893 downwards.
CCCCTATGCTAGGACGCTTAATTGTGTCTTACTGAAAGTCCCTCAATCATGCTTGGGACAGATTTGGTACGCAGAACAGCAGGATGGCAGGGGATCTTGTTTACAGATGCCGATGGCTCAGAATGACTGTGAAATGACTGCCAGCAGCTTCCTGGTATGACCTTTCTGCTGTTTATTTCCTGTATGTCATATCCTGTATGATATTGCTGGGATCAGGACTGACTTCAGAGTATTTCCTCCATGCGTGAAGTCTCCCCTCAGTGTGCAGAGAGTATGCACTCAGGGCGGAGACTCACACTCAGGGTGGACAGTCCACACACAAGCTGCAAAACTATGATTTGCTGAAGACTAAGACACACAATCAACAAAAAAACAAAAAATACAGTTCTTAACATTACACACAGCCATTTTAAGTTTGTTATGAGCCATTCTCAAACTAACAAAAGAGCCATACAGGACAAATTATAAGAACTGTGTATGAGAGCGTTGCATCATGTTAGTGCCTCACAGATTGGTACATGCATATGGCAAGACTCAATGTCACATATATGAAGCCACACAAAGAAAATTTAAGTGGCTTTGAGTGGCTTCCTAAATTAGAAGTAGCAGTACACAGCGCAAGTTGCTGCACTACACTACTGTGCCCTGGCTTGCAGTGGTTACTCCCATGCAACACCCATAGATGTTTACAGATCCCCAGATTTAGAAGGCCATGATACCTTGGAGAAGTGCCAAAAATGTACGCCTACCCAAGTGAGGTGTAATGAGGAGCCAATTCACTTTTTCGCCGGCAGCACACATAGAAAGAGGGAAAAGTCACTGAAGTTTGTTTTTATGGAGGAAGGTGTCTCTTTCTGCACAAATACAATCATGCATACAACACAGGCACCAGCCCACCATGGTGCAAGGGTGCCTGCATTGGCACCAGCACAGGTATAGAGGGCAGGAATTCAAAATATGCCTTAGATATGATGCATTCCTGACATTTTCCAATGGTGCAGCACAGCAAGGTAACTTTCTGCCCAGCACTGCTGCTCTTTTTTGTAAATATGCCCCAAAAATCATAACACTGCCTGACACCCCATGTCACATGTGTTTTAGGGCCATTTTCTAATTTATAGTCTGCCATATACCAAACTGCACTCTAAACAATGTCTAATGTGTGCTAGTTTGGAGAATAGGTATTTCAACAATCTAAGATTGGCATTTGCTTGTATAATTTTCAGTTTCAATTCTAAGTATAATTTTCCTTTTTGTACACAGTGCCAAACCTAAATGACTCCTGTCCGGAGTCCTTTGCAAAAAAAAAAAAATGAAACCACAGGGGAGTGTTTGTTAATTAAGATTAAAGATCTTAGCTTTATTTTCTCCTTCTCTAAATATCTATGATTATCTTTCTCTTTCTATTTCCTAATAACAAGACTCTCTCCTACTCTTGTTTACCTCTTTGACCATAAGATACATGACTAGATATATTACTAATTATTATTTTTGCCCTCTCTTTATGAGAACTTTATGAGTTCCTTCAATCTTCTCGCCCTATAGCTCATTTTGTCTTGTTTATTGCCTTTTTTCACGTTTTCAGATCTGCAAACTCTTCTGGTGGGGTTCTGGAAGCCACATGTCCCCTCTCTCTGTTGTTTTCTCCGCAGTGGTTGCTTGTCTCTACTCCACTCCACTTGGAAACTGATTTGGTGTCAGAGTTCTTTCTTTCTCCTCAAGGTCCATTGTTGCCATATTTCCTTCTTCTGTGTCTGCCTTCAGCTCCTCTCCTTTAGTTGCTGCCTTCTGTTCTGGTCCTTCATTGCTTACTGTGTCTTTCCCCTGCAGAGAGTCCTTCCTTTGTTACTTGTATTCCCCTCAATTATGCTCTGTCATCACTGTTAACCACCTTTCCTCAATTTTATTTCACATTGTCCCCATTGGGAACAGAACAGCATGGGAGCTCCGGTGAGTCTTCTATTTCCTGCCCTTCCTGGGCCTCCTGACAATGTGTCATGTACACTAGAAACAAATGTACATTCCCTATTTTTGGGGTGTAAGAGTCACCAAAGCCCCTTGAAGGAGTGGTCCTCTAATAAGCTAGGTAGTAGTCTTTAGTTTCCTAATTGTCTCACATCAGCCCTACCTGAAGAGTCTAGGTTTGGATCAAGTATCATGTTCCAGTCACCACTCACAGTAGTCTTATTCTTGCCAAACTATGACATCATCCTAGGTAGGCATGTGAATAGGAACAACTTGTAACCAGTGGACACATCAACTGAGCCCACCAGTAATATCACACACTAATCGGAAAATTCAACAATAAAGTAACATTCCTTGGTATCTCATCACGCCCTTTGAACCATCACCAGTAGTGACTTTTGTAAATAAGATGGGCAATCCACCACATCTGTATGCAACAAAGGTGCATTGCCCCAAACCATCACTCCCTTCTTTACAAGCACCCTTGTCTTTAAGTGTCTTTTCAGTTTTGCAGCTTCAGAAGGCAAAGGTACATCCTTTGCAATAAAGGATTGTGGAGGTTAGGTAGATAGGAAAGTCAATATTTTAGTAGAAGTAATATTATGTGTAAGCCCTTCAACATTTAGTGAAATGATGGACCATTATTTTTAATCATCTTGGATCCAGGATGGTCTGTGGTTGCGGGTGTCTGGGCTGGTGAATTAGGGAAGCATGACATGTAGCAATATCACCTGTGAGAGTGTTAGAGTATGAATGCTCAAGGTATATGAGCCACTAGGTCATGATTATAGGATGCATCTATAATGGTGTTTGACAGAAATATGGCTAGCTGAGAGGAGGGTAAATTACTGAGACTCTAATTGGTAGAAGTTTCTGGCAGGTTCTTCTTGCAAGTACTGAATATCTTGGAGGAGAAAAGGTAAAAGTGAAAGCTTTGGGAAGTAAGGGATGCCACTTGGTTTACAGGAACAGAAATGTATTTTCTGACAGATGGGGTGAAGACTTAACAAACAAGCTTCAGTATGAGCAAGTGAACAGCCGGGGGGATCAGTTTATCGTAAACTTTAAACACAATAGTAAAGCAATTGGACTCCACCTCCCTATCTCCTTCCCTAAGAAGCACCAATATAACACATACTATTGACCAGTGCAAAGGCTGTAAAAATTAATGAGATTAAAGAGGTAGCAGAAATGGATATGGTACTAAGGTATGAAGCAGAGAGTGAACTAAGAGTGCAAAATCGAAAAGAAAAACAATTGAGAAAAAGTGATAAGTCGAACCTCTGGGTTTTCAAAATGTCTCATAGTGCTGTGCAGCCTTTGCATCCAGTGAGCTGGCCGCACTAGACTTCTTTAGGCAGCAGTGATTTGCCTTATTGGGCATCGGTTTCAAGCAACATACCTCTGTGGAGGAATTAATGTCCATTAAACATCCCTCTTAACCGTACTGAACATGCTGTTTTGCAGCAGTCCACTATACTCCCTAACACTCTCTGTCTCAATGGGCTTATAGAGTGCTCTCCATTGCAGTCTGAGAATAAACCCATTTTCTTTTGCCTTACCAGGGGAAAAGTTAGATGGCCACTCCTGCGTCACACCACTGATGGTTCATCAGTTGAATCCAGTTGTTATAGCATGAGTGGCTCCACATCTTTTCACTGGATGTCCATTCATGTCTCCTGCTTGTCCCCACTCTGCTATGTAGATGTTCTTCCTCTTGAGGTGGGGAAGGATGGAGAGCCTGATATTTTTGAACACCAATCAGGGTGCTTGCAGTGGTATGAGCACCACTTTTAGGTGAGGTTTCTTTTCCTCTGTGTTGCTAACATCTCTCCACTGATTAGGCTGTCATCAGTAGTGGGCCATGATAAGCAGTCACAGGCTACAAGCTATTTGTATGCTGTCTGAAAAGCCAGCTTGGTAAGCAGACAATAAAGGATGGTCCTCCATGGCAATTTACCAGTCTGTCATTGTTCCCCAACCAAGGGGCTGGCAGACATCAATCCCCCTCACCTCCCTTCACTTCCAGCACATTGAGGGTGCTATCAAGATTTCAGGATACAAGTGCATGGTCGGCCACTCAGAGCCTTAGAGAGTGGTGAGCATCTTGTATGTGGCCAAGTCCCATTTCCATTGTATTGTATTTGGGAATTGTCTTAATATTCCCTACTCGATAGAGACATTATGAAAACATATTTTTTAATATGAACTGCAAATAAGGCAAAACATGAAATCACGTGAAGAGAGCTTCAGGGCTGTTGGAAATGGCCATTGTTTGTGTAATGCACCCGATTTTTGCCTGAACTGTGTTTTTGGGCATTAGGACTCTGCAAGCTTTACATCAGCAATTAAGAGCTGTTCTCTCACTTTAAAAGCACTTACACTCTCATTATGACATTGGTGGTAAGTGCTGCTTACCCCCATGCTGACTGCTGCCAACATACTGCGACGGTATACAGCTATGAGTATTATGACCCACAGAGAGAAATCCGCCACTATGCAGACACACACACAAGTCCGCCAGCCCAAAGGTCAGTGATAAAATGGCGATAGCAAACCCACACCATTACACCAACAGAAATATGCTCACAGCATTATGACCCACGAATCACTGCGCAGACATTCAAACTCGGTAAACCATTGGCGGTACATACCCCGTGCTCAAAATACACACACACATACAAAACAACACCACATTGGACAATTCAAACTACACACACCTGACGCACACACACACCACACCCACACACCCACACCACTATAAAACACACACACATTACCCACAACCCTTTACCACTACAAACAATGTACAACTGAGAGAGAGACACACCAGGAGCTCCCACTGAATCAGAGCCACAGAACACCATCACCCATACACTATCCACGCACCTCATAGCACACATCCCAGCACATCACCCCAAACACCCTCACACACACCACACACAATACACCCTTGGCACCACTAAGAAACCCCAGGTCCTCAGAGGAGGAGCTAAGGGTCATGGTGGAGGAAATCATCAGGGTAGAGCCACAGCTATTTGGATCACAGTTGCAGCAGACTTCCATTGCTAGGAAGATAGAGCTATGGAGGAGAGTCGTGGACAGGGTCAACACCATGGGACAGCACCCCAGAACAAGGGATAATATCAGGAAGAGGTGGAACGACCTACGGGGAAGGTGCATTCCGTGGTAGCAAAACCCCAGATAGCAGTACAGAGGACTGGCGGTGGACCCCCACCTCCTCCCCCACAACTAACAACATGGGAGGAGCAAGTCTTGGCAATCATGCATCCTGAGGGCCTGACAGGAGTAGCAGGAGGACTGGACTCTGGTAAGTCAAATCTTTACTACTTTTACCACCCCCTACCTGCATGCCATGACAAACTCCCACCCCTACCCTCACCCCATCACTCCACCACCTCAAATATACCCCACCATCACAACCCACCCATCCCAATACCAAGCCCTGCATGCAACATCAATGCATGGACACCACTCACAGACCTGCATGGACACACATCACCACAGCATGCACACTAGTGACAATCACTTAGCCAACCAAATCACAACGCACACAAGCCAAAGCTGCCTTGGTTATAACAATCATAGAGGGGAACATACCCATGCACAAGATGTCACACGCAGTAACAATAACACTGCATTTACATCCCCAGAGGACCCCCACACAACATCACCATCGAGGAGGTGCCAGCAACAACCAGTCCCCCCCCAAAGAGGCCCACAGTGATGACAGCAGCTCTGCACGCCTGGATCAGGATGACCAACCTGGCCCTTCAGGGAACTCGGGACAGTCGTTGACCCAGCCGTAGTCCCATACCACCACAGAGCCTCCCCCCTCAGGAAACACCACCACAGCACCCACCAAGTGGGCCCATACCTCTGTCCCCCTGACACATCAATCAGCAGTGTGTCCACCACTACAGGGACCCCAGGCAACCCCACAAACCCAGGATGATCAGGGACCTGGGGTTAGTGGCAGTGGGCACACGGTTCAGGGGACAGAGGCACAGGAGAACAGGGAAACTGGAAGGACTGCTGTGCGACAGGGGGAGGACAGGCCCAGGGAACCGACTCTCCACAAGGCACTCACCAACATCCTGGGAGCATACCACCATTCCCAGGAGATGATGGACCAGATACTGGCCAAGTTGCAGGATACCCAGTGGCTGCAGAAGGGACAGTACCTGGGGATCAGGTAGGACCTGAGGGACATCCAAACCACCCTGGTCACCATTGTAGGGGTGCTGACAGACATGGCCAACACCATGAGAAAGGCGGTGGCACACCAAACGGGCCCCTGACACTAGGCACACTGATAAACAGCCCTCCACCTGCGCTGACGCTAGTGGAGAGGAGGCCCCGCCATAGGAACAACAGGCCACCATTACCCCTCCACCTGCAGATGGAGAAGCACCATGCAAAAGGTCCCTGCGATCCAGGCAGAAGCCAGAGAACATTGCCAAGACCCCCGCCAGGAAATAAGACTCCCCTGAATGTCACCCTTGTGTCCCACTCTGTCACTCTGTCAACCTGTCCATCTTGAACTGCCATTGCCCCACTCCCTATGCCCACTTAGACAATGCACCTGTGATACCAATAGATCAGACTCTATCCTGGACATTCCTCCACCATCAACCCAGCACATTGCAATACCCCCTACACTTATTAGCACCTAAATAAACACCCTTGGAACTAATACAAGCATGGAGTCTGTCAATGTATTGAAATATGTATTCGTTTAACAAGCTGTTAACATAGCAATTCAAATGTACAGTTATAGATACATAGGGTTGACCTGTAGTGGTCAGCAGTAAACACACCAGGAGCCAGAGTGGGGCCAATATATCTGAAAATTGAGATGCCAAAGGGTACAGTAAGTGGCCATAGAAATAGGAATATCGGCTTCCATGTACAATATCCAACACAAAACTGCAATGGAAGGTGAAGTTACAGAGTCTTACCTGTGTGTAACTGGAAGTACTGTTGAATTATGGTTGTTCTGTTGTCCACATCCTCTTCCTCTACTTCCTCTTTGTCACTGTCCACAGGCTACACCGCTGCCTCACGGCCATCTCCAGCCTCATTCTCTTGCCGAAAAGGCACCTGGCGTCTCAAGGCCAGGTTATGCAACTTGCAACTTGCAACATGCAACAATGATCTGGCACACCTTCTTGGGTGAGTAGCACATGCATCCACCTGTCAGATGGAGGCACCTGAACCTGGCCTTCGGGAGGCCAAAGGTGTGCTCAGTGATCCTCCTTGTTTGCCCATGTGCCTCTTTGTATCGTTCCTCTGCCCTTGTTCTGGCATTCCTCACTGGGATCAGTAGCCCTCAGAGGTTGGGGTAACCGGAGTCACCTGTAAATATTGAGGGATACCTGTTAGCCAGACACTCACCCTTAAGGCCAACCTCATACCCATATACCAACAGCTACTGGGTGGGGACTATGGGCTCACTTATTAGCCCCACCCTGTGCCTCTGCAGTTGAGACATCACATATGGAATGCTGCTATTCCTCAAAATAAAGGTATCATGCACAGACCCAGGATACTTTGCATTGACATGGGAGATGTATTGGTCCGCCAGGCACACTATCTGCACATTCAGAGAGTGAAAACTCTTTTGATTTCTGAACACCTGTTCATTTCTCCGGGGGCGGGGGGGCAAAGGCAATATGTGTACCATCAATACCACCAATGATGTTGGAGATATGTCCCGTTGCATAGAAGTCAGCCTTCACAGTGGCCAAATCCTCCACCTGGGGAAAAACGATGTAGTTGTGCATGTATTTCATCAGGACAGACAACACTCTGGTTAGCACGTTTGAGAACATAGGCTGTGACATCCCTGCTGCCATGGCCACTGTCACTTGGAAGGACCCACTTGCCAAGAAATGGAGCACTGACAGGACCTGCACAAGAGGGGAGATACCAGTGCGGTGGCAAATTGCTGAGATCAGGTCTGGCTCCAATTGGGCACACAGCTCATGGATTGTGGCTCTATCAAGTCAGGGATAATGTGCCTGTCCTCCATTGTCGCCATTATTCAAACACATCCTCAGATTAATATGCCTTGCATTTGTTTTACAGAAACAGTATGTGAATGTGTAGGTCTGTGATGTGCCAATGTCTGCTTTGACACAGTTAGGTGCCATGGCCTGTTCCCCCTGAAATGGCAGCTGCTTGACCTGTGAGGAGGGACAAGTGGAAATGAGGTTATTCTACTAATGTTGTGCGCCGTTGCAGGAGGCGGTCGATGACCACTGTGCAAAACATCATTGGTTATCATTGGGACCTAAGGGTTCCAGGAGCCATGATGTACGCTGGCGGTGATGGTATGTACTGCCGCGGACATGGCCGTCATTTTCTATCTGTTCACTCACAAGAGAGGACCTACACTGCAAGTGCTGCTCTGACCTGTATCTGGAAGCGACCATGGCATGAGTGTCTGGGGAAAGGGCCCCTGCCTTCACTTCCAAGGAGTTGGAGAGACTAGTGGATGGGATCCTACCCCAGTACCCTTTACTTTATGGTCCTCCAGACAAACAGGTGAGTACACTGTGAGCACGATGCATGGGGCATGAAAGTATGGAGTGCTGTGTGTGGAAGCCTCGTGTGGAGGGGGTTGAGGAGCCCTGGCCAGAGTGCTGCATGTTTTTTGGGCAATGTCTGTGCATAAGGTGATGGGAGGGATATGGTGGGCCATGAATGTAACAGTCCGGACGGTATGACTAATTCCCTTTTCTTATGTATCTTTTTCTGCAGGTCGGCACCCATCAGAAAAAGGGTATTTGGCGTGCCATCGCCAAGGAGGTGTGGACCGTGGGGGTCTTTGACAGGCAGAGCACCCACTGACGCAAATGGTGGGAGGACCTGCGCCGCTGGGCAAAGAAGACGGTGGAGGCATAGCTGGGGATGGCCTCCCAACGAGGAAGGGGTGCCCGTCATACCCTGACCCCCCCTGATGTCCTGCATCCTGGCGGTGGCCTATCCAGAGTTGGATGGGGATTTGAAGGCATCGCAGCAGCCACAAGGGGGCAAGTACAGATTCAGAATCATGAAGTTGCGCATGTTGAAGTGTAACCTGGGTGGGGGATGTGGGTCTGTGGGTGCCACTAGGCCAGGACGAACATGGCAGGGTAGGTTCCATGATGGGCAGGCTCAGATACACTCCAACCCCATTAATGCTAGTGGGCATCTACTACTGGGCAGGGTCCTGTGGGTTTCAGGTGTGCAGCTAATGGCGTTAGGCATTGTACTCCATGGCCTGGTGACTAACATTGTAATTGGTATTGCATGGCCTAGTGCATAGGGCTTTTGCCTGTGAGTTGTGTAGGCCAACAGTGGTGGTGTTGCTGGCATTGACCAAGTGTATCCTCTGTCCCTTCCCCACCCTTTATGTTTTGTCGCCCTGTCCTTGTGTGCATTAGCATCATCTGGTGGAGGAGAAGAGGCACCGCTGACAGAGGGTGCTGCATCCCACATGGGCCTGGAGGCCGAATCCATCAACGGTGAGGGCACCAGTGGGACGGAGGGCGAGGGGAGCACCATGACAGAGAAAGGAGGGGACAGTGCAGACAGCGACACCACCTCCGATGGAAGGTCCCTGGCGGTGGCGGACACCTCTGTGCCCACCCCAACTACAGTTACAGCTGCCACCCCCGTACCAGCACTGCCCTCCCAACAGCCCCTCAGCGAGTTTGCCGTGCCCACTCACCCAGGAGGGTGGGCATCTTCTTCACCCCAGGCACCCCAGGCCCTGCCCCAGTCTGCCCTGCTTCCTTCAGTGAGGAGGCTATTGACCTCCTGAGATCCCTCTCTGTTGGGCAGTCAACCATACTGAATGCCATCCAGGATTTAGCAGGGCATTTGCAACAAACAAATGCATTCCAGGTGGGCATTCACTCTGGCGTGGCGGCCCCACAGAGATCATTCCAGGCTCTGGCCAACTCACTGATGGCAGCCATTGTCCCTGTCTCTAGCCTCCCACATCCAACTCCCTCTACCCATTCCAGTTCCCGTCAACCCGAGCCTATCCCAAGCACATCTTCAGATCTGCATGCACCCAAATAAACACACAGAAGTGGCTCAGGCAAACACAAGCACCACACATCATCCTAGAGGCACTCATACAAGCACCATTCAGATGCAGACACACCAACATCCACTGCCTCCACTGTGTCCCCCTCCTCCTCCTCATCCATCTCCCTAACAGTAGCGTCTCCACTCACACCTGCATTGCACTACATCCTCATCCACTACCTCCATCACCAGCACGCCTATCACTACACACCCCTCACTGGCAGTCACCACCCCCACTTCCATGCACATGTCCCCTGTGTCCTCTCCCACCGTGTCTGTGCCCCTCCTCCCAAAGTACACAAACGCAAGCACTGAGACACCCAACAGCCATCCACCTCACACCAGCATCCAGCCCATGCACCTGCACCCAAGCACAGCAGACAGACACCTCCTACAGCCACTCCCTCTTCCTCCACTCCCAAACCTTCACCATCTTCCAGCCCCAGTGTCCCAAAAAGGCTTTCCCTCTCCACTCTTGACCTATTCCCTCCCCTCCCCCCCATCCTTCACTTCGAGCTAGGGTGGGCAGAACCCAGGCCAGCACCTCAGCCACCCAGTTCACGGCCACTGTAGTTTCTCCATCTACTGCATGTGTGAGATGCTTCAAGGAGGCACCCGTCAGCACTGCTAGTGTGCCTGCACCATCTGCCAATGGCAAGAAGGGATGGACAGCTAGCAAGGGCAGGAAGGGAACACCAGCCAGCAAGGGGAAGGAGGCACCACCAGCCAGCAAGGGGAAGGAGGCACCACCAGCCAGCAAGGGCAAGGAGGCACCACCTTCTAGCAAGAGCAGGAGGGGAATACCAGCTGGCCGAAGCAAGAGGCACCATCATCTGCCAAGGGCAGGAAGAGGACAACAGCTGCCAAGGCCAATGTAAAGGGAACAGATGATACAGGCAGGATGAATCTGGTGCCTGGGGCAGGAGCGGCATCTGGGCAAACAACACTAGCCATGGCACTTCGGCCATCTGAGGCTGCAGTGGATGGGCTGGAGCCTCCCCCCACCACTGGCAGCACCGCCACATACACCTCCGCCAGCACCGCCACCTGCAGCGCCACCAGCACCACTCCCAGCAGCCCCAGTGGGCAGCTGTCTGTGGCTGCAGGAGAAGGGTGGGCTGGAGCCTCCCCACACCACTGGCAGCACCGCCGCAAGCACCGCCACCTGCACCACCACTAGCACCACTGCCAGTAGCAGCAGCCCCAGTGGGCAGCCATCTGACGCTGCAGGGGAAGGGCTGGAGCCTCCCACCACTGGCAGCACCACAACCTGCACCGCCACCAGCACCACCACCTGCAGCAGCCCCAGTGGGCAGCCATCTGAGGGTGCAGGGGAAGGGCTGGAACCTCCCCCCACCACTGGCAGCACCTCCAACTGGACCGCCACCAGTACCACTGCCTGCAGCACTGCCAGCAGCAGCAGCCCCTGTGGGAAGCCGTCCGAGGCTGCAGGCGAAGGGCTGGAGCCTCCCCCTACCACTGACAGCACTGCCGCCGGTGAGCAGTGTGTAGTCGTGACTACATGGGCTGTAGTGTGTCCTGGCCCCTGCAACACCTGTAGGTGTGACACCCAGGTGAGAGACTGTGGCCTTGCACCATCTAGGATCTGCATCACAGGGAATAAGGCCCCCTCCAAAACCAGTGGAAGGAGGCATCCACTCACCCCCTCCTTGCCAGGATGAAGCACACTGGGCACAAGGCCCCCTCCAGAACCAGTGGAAGAAGTCATCCACTAGAGAGACTGTGGCTTTGCACTCCCCAGGACCAAGCAGTGGGCAAACACTCACTTGAGAGACTGTGGCCTTGCAGTCCCCAGGACCAAGCAGTGGGCAAACAACCCACTAGCAAGACTGTGGCATTGCACTCCCCAGGACCAAGCAGTGGGCAGACTACCCACTAGAGAGACTGTGGCCTTGCACTCCCCAGGACATCGTACAGGGCATGAAGCCCCCTCCAGGATCACTGGTGTTGTAACATCTTCTGGCTAAGGTGCCCCCCCATTCCCTGTCCCCCTGAGATGCCTGTGTGTTTTCGACCTGATGCCCCAGCAGTGTTCGGAGGTAGACCAGCATTGAAAATATGAGCGGTTCGGGCTCCATGGCGTTGTGGTTCTTCCTTGAGTCTCCAGAGGTGAGTCGTTTCCCTTCTGTGTATTGTTTCCACCGTGCTTTTGATGACATTGGTACCGCCCCAGAAAAGGTGGCGGATTGGCCTCTCATAATACAGTTGGCAGTACATTGTCTTCTGCCTGTCCGTTGGCGGTTACTGCTGTGGTGCTTGTTGCTACTGCCGTGGCGGTCGGACTGTTAAAGTGGCTCTCTGTGTTGGCTGTTTCCACTGTGGTCAAAATTCCATTTTTGTTACCGCCAGCCTGTTGGCGGTATTGCCGCCGCTTTATCACCGAACGGCAGGGTTGCAATGAGGGCCTTAATTTTTGCACATTTAATTTATTTACAAATACCTAGTATATGGTAATACGTGCATCAACGGCCTGTCCTTTAAATAATCCTAGTGGGTTGCCACACTCATTGTACCACCCACTACAGTAGCACTGCTAAATATATCTCCAAGTCTGCCACTGCAGACTGGATGTGCAGTTTTTAAACTGCCAGTTTTGTCTGTCAAAATCACCCTTACGACAGGCCTAAACTTTCCTTTTAAATCTTTATGTCACCTCTAAGGTAGGCCCTACTGATCAATAAGGCTGAATGCATAGCGTTTAAAAATAAGACAATAGGAAAATAATGTTACACATGTCCTGACAGTGAAAAAGGTTCAACATTCTTTTCTCAGTAACAAGGTCAGCTACCCCACAAAATCGCACTTGATTATATTATAACTCCTTCTAATGATAATTTAAGATATGAAGCAGCTAAAAATATAATTCAAGGGCTCATTTTTATAGTTCATCAAAATCCCATTTAATTGTAAAATCAAAATTCTAACTTTTTGAGAAGTTGACTTTGCTTGCCTAAACCACTGGAGGCCTTTCTACCAGCTTTCAACTGTCAGCTCACTGCTGATGACTCTCCTCGGATGAGATGTGGATTGTTCCCAGACATAGAACAAAGGGCTTGGCTATGAGATAATGTTGCCCTTCCCTTGACTGGATGGCCTGGGAGCTTTTCCAAAGTACTAGCTATACTTCAAAGAGGCCTATCCTGTCACAAGTAGATGAAACTGACACCAGGCCTACCCCCTTTATATGTCCCTCTAGTCTGCTTGGCTCCAAAACTAGTGGGAGGATGAGCTGCCTCATACCTGACTTAGAGTGACCACAAGGTGGGGGGGGGTCCCATTTTCACAGCCACAACCCTAGATGTGCCCAGGGAGCGCTGAATAAAGGAAGAAATGTCCTTCTAACTTAGATTTAGGTAGAGAGGGGTGTTGTGGGGTAGTGTACAGTGAAGCACACAGAATGTGCAGTAAATGTGGGTAGGATCAATTCTGGGAACTTTTACTTCATTGGCTAGGGTGAGGCCAGTGGTTGCCCCCACAACCAGACTGGCAATGGGTATAAAGGTGACATCCTCAGTACCCTCTTCATAACACTCCTGGACCTGAGAAGATCCAAAGAAGGATTTCTGGGCTGTCTGAGGAATCTAAATTTGTTTTTGGATTTTTCTTGTGCCGTATTTTGTTTGTATAGGTACTCCATAAATACTTTACACATTGCCTCCACGTTAAGCCTGGTTGCTCTGTGCCATAGCTACCGTGGGTTGAGCACAGGTTTATTTATTTACTTTCATTATTCACCTTGGCAAGGACTATGATTATTATTGGAGATGGGTTCTCGCTCTCCCAACTAATACACCACTTTTTGCAAGGATCCACTTGCTTCTTGTTACTACCACTACTGTTTATATGCTTGTCTCAGACAGCATTTAGAATTGGTAACTATGCAAAAGTGTTTTATTAGTTGAGGGGGAGTGATGTCCACCATTGGTAATAAAGTCACTGTCTTGGTAGGTCGAATCAAATGTTTCAGTAATTTCAATCTGAGCTCAGCCCCTGGAAGCTACGGCATAGAGCACACAGGCTTAACTTAAGCACAAAAATGTGTAAAGTATTTAAAAGTACAAAAACAGTTGAAACGTCAGAAACATAACACTCCAATGTATTAAAATGCAGAAAAAGTGAGTAAGCAAAATGAGACCAACAAAAAAAATCCCATGAGGGGAACCAGAGATATGCATTTTGAAAGACAACTGAAAATAGAGCTGAAAAACTCAAAGCACCAATGGTAGTCAAAGGTCACAGTGAGCCAGGACCTATGCACATTTGAGGCTTACTGTGAAGGAATGTAGGTTGGATACACCAAGTTGATTGGCCCTGCTATCACCAGGAAAGTTTGAGAAAGTATCTAAATCCCCATCTGAAAGGGACTTTGTTGTTTTTTCACTTCTCCATGTGGGAAATACCTGAAATTGAAAAAGTTCCCAAACTTTTTTTGGTGCCAAACAAACCATAGACGTCTACCCCAAGAACACAGGACTTCATGTGGAGCACTTGGAGACTCTCGGGTGTCTGACAGAGGGCAATAGCAAAGTCTGATACAGGTCCCATTGACAATGGTCGGCTGAGGTTCTGCACAGGAACATTCTTTTGTGCTTTTTTATGTTCCTGAAGCAATCTATGGAATCTGCCTTATGATCCTTGGAGATCGTTCTATCCTTGACTGTCAGGTGGAGGGGGGGCAGCTACTCAGGTCCTTCTCACAGATGGGAGGTGCAGCAGGTTTAATTTGCCTATTATAAGTACAGCAGTGGTCTGCGGAAGGCTGGATGAGGTCCCAGCTCTGTAGGGTTCACCAGCATGTAGACAGGACACACCCTAAGACATGCCTAGTCCTTGTCTGACAAATTGATTAATTGGTTATAGGCCTTGGTCTTCCTAATTCTTCAGTAGTTTTTGTTTGCTCTACTGCAGACATGCCCAAAAGACAATGCGCTGTGACAAATCTAATAAGGGAAACCTCTTTAGCCACACTGAACTTGGGCTCTGAAGGCTTAGTGTGTGTATGGGAGTGTTATAGGGAAATCAACATATTTCAATTTGAAGCAGTTATTGAACCCACAATAAACCCAGAGACAGATTTCTTATAGGACAAAAGCTGGGCTTTTCAGTAAACAGACCGAGGATTAACAAGAATTGTCTTAGCACCCTGTTTTCTACCTTTCAATTATGCCTCAAGTGTTACATGTGGCTCAACAGACCTGTCAAGCAGTATTTTACAATGTTGTGTCCACAGGATGCCCACAGCTCCCACTATAAATATTCTGCAGAGTTGAGAAGAGTCATCTCTGTCCAATCCAGTGGCTTCAGGAAGAAGTGTCAGAGGAAGAACGACAATGTTTATTCAGAATAGGCTGTGTTAAAAGAGATGATGACACTTGGGCTTCAATGGATAGAAGACCAGTGTTACTGAATAGTTTGTTACCTCCAATGTCTAGGCGTTTCCATGGTCCAGTTCATGCTGGTAGAGATGTCATGATGAGGTTGTTAAGCAAACATGGTCACAGATGTGTTGTGTGTCAGCAGAAAAATGTTGGAAAGAGAGCTGCTGTAAGATTAATTTACATAAGACAATCAGGAGAACCTTTTAACAAGATGCAATCAGACAAGGTTGAGATGCCTGTGTGCAACAGGCTGGGATATGTCTAGTGATCCTATGCATCTTCTCACATTGGATTGAAGCTTACTCGATCAGAAGAAATGATAGTCTCACAGTAGCAAAACTAGTGTTGACAGAGCTTATACACAGGATTAGATTCCTGACTTCTTTGGAATCAGATTGCAGGACTCATTCCTGAGGTTGTTGTGCGCAGCACTGCAAATGGGACAGAAACTGCATTATAGCTATAGACCTGAGGCTTCAGGTCTTGTTGAACGGATGAATAGAACGCTGAAATCCAAAGTGGCAAAAGTTTGTGCTTCAACATCTTTGACATGGCCTGATGCTTTGACTCTTGTGTTGATGTACCTGATTGGAAGACAGGACTGTCCCCCATGAGTTCATCATGGATGGGGGGTGAGACTGGCAGCTATTCCTGCAAATGCATTTATAAATATTATAGACAACATGATCCTTGACTATTTTAAAGAGCTAGCTGATATGGTGTGTTCTTTGTTTCATCAGTTGGAGCAGCTACATCCCCTCCACATCAGGAACAGTAACATGAACTTAGTCCTGGCAAATGGGTCTTTGTAAATAAATATGTAAAGAAGGCGTGTTTGGAGCCTCTTTGACATGGGCCATATCAAGTCATCTTGGTAACCACAACAACAGTCCAATGTCAAGGTCTCCCTTATAGGATCCATGCTTCCCATTCTTGCCAAGATGAATGTCCACCTATTCTAGAAGTCCTGGTGGTAACAAAGAGGTAACAGAAGAGGGTTGGCCAAGCTATTGAGGAAAAAGCAGAGTTGAAAAATCACATGCTTGGTATTAGGGTGGCCTGAAGAGTCCTACATTCAAATCCAAAACAGGAGAGTCTTGTCCTGTAGTGGCATGAATCAACTTTAGATTTAGACCCCAATGAAAAACCTAGTGCTGTTGGAAAGTGGGTGGAAGCTTGAGACTGTTAGCCCAGAAGACAAGAAAGAGGAAAGTGGAATCTCCCCAAAGGGCGATGCCTCCGACAATCTCCAAGATTACTGACACTATTGAACAAAGTGAAAGCGAGAACAAACGATTATCATTGAGGAGGTAAAAAAGAACAACAATGTCCTGTGGGAGGTACTCTTCTCCACCTGAATGGACATACCTTGCTTCAAATTATGAAGAGGGATAGTTTCTGGAGTTGTGGCGTAACCTTGAGGATCCAGCTGAACTTTATTAAACTGAACATTGTATTTGAATTGTATTTTAAGGTAACCTCTGCTGTTGGATAGACTGAGACATTTATTTCTGGATGTGATTATCTTTGAATTTCAACTGTACATATTTTAGACTTTGTGTTGACTTTGATAGGGAATTAAGAAGAATACCTAATCCTTGCCTCAAGTCTGATAAAGAAGAGAGGGTTGTCCTTTGGAAAAACATGTAGTAGGGCTATAAGGAAGTCTCACTAAGACCTTGTAAATATATCTGCTGTTGTTCATTACTCTGCACTTTGTTGTGCCACTTTGTAGGGGTAGAACTGATGGAGAACACTTTGCTGTGTTTTACCTTAAAAATCATAATTTAGAGAAATTATTAAAGCTAACTTGACCCATAGATTGAGATAAATATTAGGTGCCCTATTGCTTGGTTTCCTTCTAGTATTATTAATTATTCTACTGATAGGAACATTTTCTGCTACCCCTTCTGCAACAAATAAGACATTCCTACAGATAGTGGCTTATTTAGATTAGATGAGAAGACATTACACATAGATGATTCTAGAGGAGATTGTTCTGCAAACATACATTTTAGATTGCTCTATGATACTATGGATGCAAGGAATTGCGACCATTCTATGCAACTGCCTGTTTACCATCACATTTCTTTGACATATGGAGTTTCTTGTAGTCTCCTGCTGAGTATGTTTTATAGGCAGAGTCGTTTTCACTATTATATTTCCAGTTATGATTTATGGCCTCTTTTAGATCTTGGCGAATGGAAAACTCTGTTACAAATGTAACGGATATCTCATCTTATGTATTAAAATCTCTGTACGATTCCCCTCAGCCGAGATCTAAATCAGACGCTTAATTCTTGCAGAAGTTCATATATAGGCCAGGTGGTTAAAATTCACTCTGTTTGCAGAGTTTGTGGAATTCGGACACTGCACTGCGTGGCGTAATGCAGAGGTCTCAAATTCCACCATCCAGCATGTGGTGGATTTTATTTCTGTTAACACATGCAAGAATTGTTTTTGATGCTCTCTTGCAAGTGCCATAATAGCCTCAGCCTGCTTGCGAACACACACAAGCAAGGAAGAGCCCCAGAGACTCCAACTTCCTGTTCCTGTCCAGCAGGCTCCTCCCAGAGCTTTGACCATCTTCTGGTCACTGTTCACATGCATTTGATTTGGAGGTGGAAGGATCACTCTTTTTGTCTGCTGAATACATACCTTTGAATTTAAGGACTTTGTTTTTGTGAAATCACGCAAGCAAGTTCAAAAACTATTGTTGAAAGGTGTTGTTCATTTGATGGGAGATGCACCAGTATTTCTCTGTACTTTTATTTGATTTGTAAATTTCACTGCAGAGCGTTGCCTGGATTTTCAGTAGGGGCCTAGTTATTTTTTTGCATTTTATTTTTGACCTTATGTAAAGGAAAACTGTTGCACAGCTCAATACCTTTTCTCCATGTTTGTTACATTTGAATTATTCATTTATTTGACCATGTGGCCTAGCCTGACAATGGGACATCCAGGCAGTAGTACTACTCAGCAGTGTATGAAATAACTGTTTCTGTGTTTCATGCTTTTAAAAACATAATTTAGGAAAGGGATGGCATTGGATTAAATTATAAGTGTTGGCTATTGTTTGCATTTCATTTGTTTCTGTAAAAAGTGTATATGTGGCCTAATATTTGATGCCAATGAAGGATGTGTTTTGTTATAAAAATTTGTATAACTCGGTTAATATTTGTGTTTCACATTGCTGAATTAATGTTAGTGTTTTTTTCAGTGTTACCATGTTTCCTTTGTCTGGCCAGCATGTTGCCAGAGGCTATTTTGTGTAGTCTGTGTCCATAGGCCTGAACGTGACCCTTGTTCTTCATGCCTCCTTGCTTGCAGTTGTTGGTTTGACCATGTTCCCAAAGGCCATGTTGTGTACTCAGCCAGTGTGCTTTTGTCATAGGCTTGCATGTGTTTTCTATTCTCCATGCCTCCTTATTTGCTGTTTTTGGTCTGACCTTGTCCTTGGATGCCATTTTGTGTACTCAGCCAGTGTGCTTTTGCCAAAGGCTTGAATGCGCTCTTTATTCTCCATGTCTCCTTGCTCCTATTGTTGTTTGACCATGTGGCTTGTGGACATTTTGTGCAGCCAGCCTTTATGCTTTTGATATAGGCTTGCATGTGTTCTTTGTCTTCCATGCATACTTGCTCACTGTTGTTGTTTGACCATGTGGCCAATTTGGGCAGCCATCCAGTATGTTTTTGCCATAGGCTTGAATGTGTCCTTTGCTCTCCATGCCTGCTTGCTCACTGTTGTTGTTTGACCAGGTGGCCAGTGGCGATTTTTTGTATTCAGCCAATGTGCGTTTGTATGTAATATCAGTCTAATAATCTGCTTAAGTATCATTGTAGTATATGCACATTATGAATATGATGATGATGAACAGTGTTTTACATTACATGAAATTATTTGAATTTTTCGTCTGCACCTCCTTGCCTCCCAAAAGGTTTTTCATTATACCATAGTGCAAACATCAGCAATTCATTTGTGTTTTTTATTTTAATTTTATTTTTTTAATTTGTTGTATTTTTTTGTATTTCATTTTTTTATTTTAATTTTCGAATGTTTTCAATTTGTTTCATTTTACCTTTTTACTTTTTATTTCATTTACATTTTTGTATTTTTCTTCATTTCTTTTTTTTGCTTGCTTTTCACCTTGACCCTTTGCACATCCGAACAGCAGCATTAATTTGTCTTGATATTATTCTATTTCCCTCACGACTCCCTGCCTGCTGTAGAGTAGAAGCACTGCACACACCCCAGCATCATTATTTTTTTAATGACTATTCAATTTCTACCTGGACCACCTTACCTGCCATAGGCACAAACTAGCCTTAATATTTTAAGGATGAGTCTATTTACCCTTGTACCTCCCTTACGCGCTCAAGTGTCTCCTTTAGAATAGACGCCCACAAAGCAAAGAACTGTATCTGTATGTTGTGCTATCCTGATTAGAATTGAAATGTTATGTTATAGTGGTGTGGTTAGACTTTAAAATAGCAAGCTAAATTGTTGTTAATTAATACCTAAGTAACCAACCACACTAAATTATACTATCTTTGTCAGTAGTCATTCAAACTGCAACAACACAACATTTCAATAAATGCTTTTCTGGTGCACCAGAGAAGAGACATCACCCAAAGTACTGCCAAACAGAATGCCTGACCAAAACATGTGACCACACAACACAATGTCAGTCCTTCAATCTGTTCCACTTGTGCAGCTCAGTGCCACTGCCAACTGATAGCTTTGAGATGGCCCCAAAGAAAGGTGCTCCCAGGATCTTTATCAGTGATAAGTA
The DNA here is from genome assembly GCF_031143425.1 of Pleurodeles waltl. NCBI lineage: Eukaryota > Metazoa > Chordata > Amphibia > Caudata > Salamandridae > Pleurodeles > Pleurodeles waltl. The sequence goes on along the minus strand of NC_090440.1, from coordinate 457,347,633 downwards.
GCAGCAGCTTTCCACTATTGGCGTGTCTACCACAACCGTTTTTGGGAGATGTGTGCCTGCTGCACCAGCCTCCAGGAAGGAACCTGGGAGCAGTACTCCTGTATCAATGGCACCATACCAACCTAAGCCCAAGCCCATGTCTATCAGCGAGGCAGCCACTGCAATCATGGTGATGCTGATGAGCAGTGATGTTGAATTATATTTGTCCCTTCTTACAGTAATACTCAGTAATCGTTTCAGAAAAGAGAGCAAAGCTGACAGCAACCACTGCCAGCAATAGTATATCTTCCTGAAGTTGCAGCAGAACAGGAGAGTGGGCTTCTTGTTAAGCATGAGCTCCTCTTTTACAATCGTTGACTCACAGATCTCCAGCAAGGAAAAGGAAAGGTACTCTACCATCTTCTTCAAGCACCCTTTCTGATGATGATGATGATTTGGACATTGAGTAGACCCTGGCAGAGTTTGAGAGATGCCAGGAGAGACACAGAAAAAGAATAGTTCTTGAAAGCCTCAGGATTATGGGAGGGGATAAGGAGGAAGATGAAGACGAGCCATTCATTGTTATGGAAGCTGGTACAGAGAAGTCTGACATTACCCCTTCTATTCAACTTGCTCTGACGGATGTGGCACAGGTACCTCCACCAGCTCCCATTTTTGTAAAGCCCCAGCTGACACCTGCATCAACCCCTACCTCAGTAGAAGTATGCACTGCAGAGAGACAATCGACAACACACCCACTACCTCCAGTTCTTCTTCAGGCATTGTCACAAGGACTTTTTTATGCTTAGTAAGCAGGAGGACAACATTTAAAACATAAATGTTTACCAAGATAAGCCTGTTTCATGCTATGATACTGAAGGCCAAACAACACATATGATAAAACATAACTCAATCCAGTTGTGAGGAGCACCTTAAAAAAATTGCTGAAAGTGGTGGTGGTAAAAGTGAGGCGACCCGGGAAACATCAGCTCCAGTCATATTGGTAGGTCATCAGAAAAAAGAGGGTGTCATCTTAGTGCATCTCAGCCTTAGTCCCAGCAGTGCACCAGTATCTCCTGCCTCATCAACCTCAAAATGACACAAGACTCAGAGTCAGATGGACACACCACAGCATACAGTGACTGCTCCAAGATGCATATTAAGTCTATCACCTCCTACTTCTCAGAAGTCACCTGGGTCAGTGGCCCCAGAAAAGAAGAAAATCCCAGCTGATATTACAGTATTGTTTAGGCTGGAGTTGCCCTATGACAGCCACCACCCAACGGCCAATTTGTAGAATGTGAAGCTGGCAAAAATGTTAGTACTGGATCTCCTCCGTTTTGCTTTTGTAGAAGTAGTGGGATTTTTAGAATTTGCTGTGGTCATGTGTCCGAAATGGAAGGTTCCAACTCAGACTTATTTTGTCAGAGATGCTGTTCCAGCTCTCCATCAAAGGTTCTGCAATTGGTTTTACAAGCATTGCAGCAAAGTGTTGTTAACACTATCCAGCTGATGGCAGACGTTGACCAGCTGTCAATAAACTGATGACATATCACTGCATACTGCATACTAGATCTCTTTTGTGTGAGTTAGGCAACAGCTATCTACAGGTCTCAGTGCTGAAGATTTTTTTTTTAAAGGCGTTCGGTGCCATGCAACAGTAGCCATGTTCGCCATGGAACAATCCCAAACTTCTTAGACAAATTCAACAGCAATAGGTTTGAATGGCTGTGACCCAGAGGTCTCAATATTAGATTTTTTGCCACAGACAATGGCAGTAATATAATCAAGGTCATGTCAGATGAGTCTATTTCAGGGTCTTGAGGTTAGGGCATTGTGTCAAGCTGGTTGAGTGGGACTTTCTCAAAATAGAAGACATAGGCCCTCATTACGACCCTGGTGGCCGGCGGAAAAAAAATAGAATCACGACCATGGCGGAAACCGCCAACTTAGCCACTTTAACACTCCGACCGCCATGGCGGTAGAAACAAACACTGCGCTGTAACCGCCCACTGTATTTCATCATGCCTATCCGCCACCTTTTCTGGGGCGGAACCAATGCTATCAAAAGCACAGTGGAAACAATACACAGAAGGGAAAACACTCACCTCTCGACACCCAACGAGGAACCAGGGCGCCATGGAGCCCGAACCACAGGTGTTACCAATGCTGCACTTCCTCCTGTTCAATCAGGAGCAGGGCAGACGCCGTCAACGACCATGGTGAGTACTGCACCTACAACAGAGAGGAGGGGGGAAGGAAAAGAGAGTGACACACAGATGCAACACGCAATACCCCCACCCCCACATATACACCCTGTCACCCCCTGGAAGAACGCAAGGACAAAATTAAATGATTGTAACAATTGTAATCATGAAAAATCTGATGGTCAAAATTCTAACTTTTGTATATACAAATATGTACACCAACTACACAAGTCCGGATAGTGTACCAATCATTGTCCGTGGACCACTGGTCGCAAAATGCACGAAGCCCACACAAGATACCTGACTGGAAATGGAGAGAACACTGCTGGGGCATCAGATCGAAAATAAACAGATGCCTCAGGGGGAGGGGGGCACCTCAGCCAGATGAACGCACAATGCCACTGCTGCAGGAGGGGGCTCCATGCCCATTGCTGTATCCTGGGGAGTGCAAAGCCACAGTCTCTCAAGTCTCACCACTGGGTGGTTTGCCCACTGCTTTGTCCTGGGGAGTGCAAAGCCACAGTCTCTCAAGTTTCTCCAGTGGGTGGTTTGCCCTCTGCTTTATCCTGGGGAGTGTAAAGCCACAGGTTGTCAAGTCTCTCCAGTGGGTGGTTTGCCCACTGCTTTATCCTGGGGAGTGCAAAGCCACAGTCTCTCAAGTGGATGACATTCTCCACTGGTTCTGGAGGGGGCCTGGTGCCCAGAGTGCTTCATCCTGCCAAGGACTGAGGTAGTGGATGTCATTCTCCACTGGTTCTGGAGGGGGCCTGGTGCCCAGAGTGCTTCATCCTGCCAAGGACTGTGGTAGTGGATGTATTTCTCCACTGGTTCTGGAGGGGGCCTGGTGCCCAGAGTGCTCCACGTGCAGTGTGGCCGGTACCATTCCCTCACGTGGGTGTGTGTGCCATGAGATTGCAGAGGAACCGGTAGCATGATACGCCATGGAGGCAGCGACATACACCACACTGCTGCGGCTTCGCCTTCCACCTGCAGGTGCAAACAGTGATGGAAGTCATGCCTCATGGAAGCTGGCCAAGGTCCAGGAACTCTCCTCCAGCCTCAGACGACTGACCACTGGGGAAGGCAGCCATGTCAGCGGTGGTGCCACTGTCCGAACATGTCGCAGGGCTGGTGGCGGTGCTTGCGGCGGTGTCTGTGGCGGCGGTGCTGGAGGTGGTGCATGGGCCAGCACCTGCTGAGGGACATAGCAGGACGTCTCCTGCAGCCTTGGATTGCTGTCCACTGGTAAGATGCTGGGGACTGTCGCTGAGGCTGTAGATGTGCCGGTGGCTGTACAGGTGGTTGTGCAGGTGGCTGTGCAGATTGCGGTGCAGGTGGCAGTGCAGGTGGCAGTGACGGTGGCAGTGCAGGTGGCGGTGCTGGTGGCGGGGCAGCTTGCAGGGTTGCACATGTTGGTGTTGTCGTGGACAGAAGGGGTGACACTGGTCCCTCACTCCGTGCCACCGTGCCCTTTCCTGACCTGCTCTTCTGCTTTTGTCCCTTCCCCACCTTTGATGTTGCCGCAGGTGTCTTGCCACTATCCCCTTTTGTTTTTGCGGATGCCTTGGTGGCTGTTAGGTGCGGCTTCTCCCACCGGGATGTGGGTACCTTCTTCACCATGGCAGGTGGCGGAATGACCTTGTCCTCACTACGTGGCACACTGACAGCCCTGATGGGTGCCGCACTCGATGACCCTGCAGTTGCTGGCACCACTGTGCCTGGGGATTGGGTGGCTGAGGTGCTGGGCTGGGACCTGGAAAGCCTGGCCCTAGGGGAAGGACGGGGGGGAGGTGAAGGAAAGAGGTCAAGGGTTGCCAGGAAAAGTTTTTTAGACACACTGGGACAGGAAGATGGAGTGGGTTTGGGAGTGGAGGAAGAGGTAGTGGTTGTAGTAGCTGTACATCTATTGAATTTGGGTGAAGGTGCATGGGCCGGAGGCTGTTGTGAGGTGGATGGCTGTTGGGTGGGTGTGTGCAGCATTTGTGTAGTTTGGGAGGAGGGCTCACAGACACACTGGGAGAGGACACAGGGGATGTGTGAATGGTAGTGGGGTGGTGAGTGCACGTGAGCAGTGTGTGGAGATGGGCATGCTGGTGATGGAGGTAGTGGCTGAGGATGTAATGCATGCAGGTGTGAGTGGAGATGATGTAGGGAGGGAGGAGGAGGACGTGGAGGAGGGGGACAGAGTGGAGGCAGTGGCTGTTGCTGTGTCTGCATGGGGATGGTGCTTGTGCGAGTGCTTGTGGGATGTGTGGTGCTTATGTTTGCCATGTCCACTCTTGTGTGTTGATGAGTGTGCATGCTGGTCTGATGGTGTGCTTGGGATAGGCTGAGGTACAGGGGATTAGGTCTGGGTAGTGGAAGTTGGAGGGGGTAGGCTGGACACAGGGACAATGGCTGCCATCAGTTCTAAGGCCAGAGCCTGAAATGCTCTCTGGTGGGCCGCCTGCCCAGAATGAATGCCCTCCAGGTATACATTTGTTTGTTGCAAAAGCCTCTCAACACCCTGGATGGCATTCAAAATGGTAGATTGCCCAACAGTAAGGGATCTCAGGAGGTCAATAGCCTCCTCACTGGGGGCAGCAGGGCTGACTGGGGCAGGGCCTGAGGTGCCTGGGGCGAAGGAGATGCCCACCCTCCTGGGTGAGCCGGCACGGGACACACGCTGAGGGGCTGCTGGGAGGGCGGTGCTGGCAGGGGGGTGGCGGCTGTACCTGTTGATGAGGTGGGCACAGAGGTGCCCGCCACCGCAAGGGAGCTCCCATCACAGGAGGAGTCGCTGTCACTGGTGTATGCTCCTGTCCCCGTCGTGGAGCTCCCCTCGCCCTCTGTCCCACTGGTGGCTTCAGACTCCGTTGCTTCACCCTCCAGGGACAAGTGGGTTGCAACTCCCACCTGCTCCGGTGCTACTGCTCCTCCGCCTGATGATGCTACTGCACACAAGAACAGGTAGACAACAAAAAAGGGGGGGGAGACTGAAGAAAAACATGTTCAGTGCATGCAACACCACTACTGTTGGCAGACACAACACACAGGGAGCAGCCCTCAGCACTACGCCATGCACTAACAGTTCCTCGAAAATTCACATGCCCATGGGGTACGAATCCTAAGCCCAATTGCTGCACACCTGGAAGTCACAGGAGCCTGACTAGGTGTAGATGGCTCTTATCACTAGTGGGGTTGGGGTGCCACATAGCCTGCCTCACAAGGGACCTTGCCTACCAAGTTCGCCCTGGCCTAGGGGAACACTCTGCCCACCTCGCCCACCCATACACCTCATAATCCACGCAGAGTCAGCTGAATGAGAGCGTACTCACCCCCATGTGGCTGCTGTGATGCCCTCAAGTGCCCATCCAACTCCGGATAGGCCACCGCCAGGATCCGGTACATCAGGGGGGTCATGGTGCGACGGGCACCCCTTCCACGTTGGGAGGCCATTCCCAGCTGGGCTTCCGCCGTCTTCTTGCTCCAGTGGCGCAGGTCCTCCCATCTTTTATGGCAGTGGGTGCTCCGTCTGTGGTAGACCCCCAGGGTCCGTATGTCCTTGGCGATGGCACACCAAATATCCTTCTTCTGGTGGGTGCTGACCTAGAGAAATGGTGCAGGGGGAAAGGAAATTACTCACCTGTCTGGACCGTCATACTCATTGCCCACCAGTTCCCACCCATGTCCTGACGCGCATACAGTCACCATCCGCACATGCAGGCCTCAGCCCCCCCATGTATTTTCCATCCACACCACTCAAAACAGGCATTGCCCATGCAGCATGCTCACTGTGTACTCACCTGTTTGTCTGGAGGACTATACAGTTGTGTGTATTGGGGGAGGACCCCATCCACTTGTTTCTCCAACTCCTCTGAAGTGAAGGCAGGGGCCCTTTCCACAGACAGTGTAGCCATCGCCGCTTCCAGACATAGGTCACTGCAGCACTTGCAGTGTAGGTCCTCTCCTGTTGAAGGTCAGGTATCAAGTGAGTGAACAGACAGAAAATGGTGGTCACGTCCGGGGTGGTGCGTACCGTCACCGCCGGCGTACATCGTCATTGGTTCCTGGGACCCATGGGGCCCAATGTTAACTAATGCAGAATTGCACCGCGGTCTTTGACCGCCCACCGCGACGGTGTACAACGCCAGCGCAGTTACCTCCTTTCCCCTTGTCCCACCTTACATGTCAGGCAGCCGCCATTTCAGGTGGCCACATGGGATGGATAAAAACTGCATCACACCTATCTAGGCCTGGAATACAGACAGATACCGGCACATTGCGGATTACAAACGTTTCTGCAAATAACACATTGTGATACCTCAGTGTTGGATGACTCTCTGCCCGCTGTTCTCCTCCATAGGGCACGTCTTCTGGGGCAGGTGATGAGATGGCCAGTGCACAGACCCCTGGTGAATCTGTCGACAATGGCAGAGAGACACATCATAATCACATACAGACTTGATCGTGCAACAATCCTGGAACTGTGTGCCCAGTTGGAGCCAGACCTGATGTCAGATATCCACCATCCAACAGGAATACCCCCCACTAGTGCAGGTCTGTACTCCATTTCCTGACCATCAGGGATGTCCAAGCCAATGTTCTCTAATGTGTTGTCCAGAGTGTTATCTGCCCTGCTGAAACACATGCGCAGCTACATCATTTTCCCTCAGGTGGAGGATTTGCCCACAGTGGAAGGTGACTTCTATGCCCTGGGACATATCCCCCATTTCATTGGTGCCATTGATGGTACACATGTGGCATTTGTACCCCCTCCCGCAGGAATGAACAGGTGTACAGGAAACAGAAAAGCTACCATTCGATGAATGTGCAGATGGTGTGTTCGGTAGACCAGTACATCTCCCATGTGAATGCCAAGAATTCTGGCTCTGTGCATGACACTTACATTTTGAGGAATAGCAGCATTCCTTATAGGTCAATCCAAGGTCCCAATGCAGTTGACATAGGTGTCTGGATCTCGGGTTGTCCCTAAGGGTTAGTGTGTGTCTAGCAGTTGTCCCTCAACATTTGCAGGTGACTCTGGTTACCCCAACCTGTCATGGCTACTGACCCCAGTGAGGAATCCCAGGACAAGGGCAGAGGAACGCTACAAATTGAGGCACATTGCTGAACTAGGAGGATTATAGAACCCACCTTCGGCCTCCTGAAGGCCAGATTCCCGTGCCTCCATCTGACAGGTGGATCCCTATACTTCTCACCGAAGAAGGTGTGCCAGATAATCGTGGCCTGCTGTATGCTGCACAACCTGGCTTTGCGACGCCAGGTGCCTTTTCTGCAGGAGGATGGGATAGATGGTGGTCTTTTGGCAGCCGTGGAGCCTGTGGACAGTGAAGAAGAGGAGGCAGAAGAAGAGGATATCGACAACCGAAACAACATCATCATGCAATACTTCCAGTGAGACACAGGGAAGAAGATGTAACTGCTTCCCACATCTCATACTATTATTGGAGCTAGCATAAGTCTGTCATTTTCACTCAGTGTATGGACATTGACTTGTCACTTTGACTTTCCATTTCACAGATCTGAGTCCCACTTTGTGCCCTCTGCTATGCTTACTGCTGGCCTACAGCTGTGTTACATTGGTATGTGAAAAAGTACATTGACATTGCTATATTCCATAGATATTGCAATTACACATTTGTGAAAGCACAGACTGACTCTAGATTGTTTTGTGATTGAAGTGTGTTTATTTCTGTGCAAATAAGTGGAGGGGGTTGTAAAATGGGCTGGGGTGATGGTGGTGGTATGTTCATGGCAGAGTCCAGTCTATTTGTTTCACAGGTGCATTGTCCAAAGGGGCATAGGGAGTAGAGCAATGTCAGTTTAAGGTGGACAGGGTGACATAGTGGGACAGAAGGGTAATATTCAGGGGGGTCTTATTTCCTGGAAGGGGTCTTGGCAATGTTCTCTGTCTTGTTCCTGGATCTCAGGGACCGTTTTTGGGGTGATTCTCCATCTGCAGGGAGTGAGGTGCTGGTGGCCTGTTGTTCCTGTGGCCTGCCTCCTGTCCACTAGCGCCGGTGGAGGTGGAGGGCTGTTCATCATCCAGGCTAGTGTCAGGGGCCCGTTGGTGTGCCACTGTGTCCTTCATGGTGTTGACAAGGTCTGCCCGCACCCCTGCAATGGTGACCCAGGGTTGTGTTGATGGACTTCAAGTCCTCCCTGATCCCCAGGTAGTGTTCCACCTGCAGCCACTGGGTCTTCTGAAACTTGGCCAGTACCGTGCCCATGGTCTCCTGGGAATGGTGGTGAGCTCCCATGATGTTGGAGAGTGGCTCGTGGAGAGTGGGTTCCCTGGGCCTGTCCTCCCCCTGTCGCACAGCAGTCCTCCCAGCTTCGCTGTTATCCTGTGCATCTGTCCCCTGAACCGTGTTCCCAGTGCCACTGCCCGCAGGTCCCTGATCGTCCTGTGTTAGTGGGGTTGCCTGGGTTCCCTGTAGTGGTGGATACACTGCAAATTGACGTGTCCTAGGGACAGAGGGATGAGCCCGCTGGGTGGGTGCTGTGGTGGTGTTTCCTGAGGGGGGAGGTTCCGTGGTGGTTTGTGACTGTGTCAGGGGAACCAACTGTCCCAAGGTCACTGATGGGACGGGCTGGTCATATTGATCCAGGCATGCAGAGCTGCTGTCGTTACTGTGGGCCTCTTCTGAGGGGGGACTGGATATGTCTGGCACCTCCTGTCCGGTGACGTTGGGTATGGGTCCTGTTGGGGTGTAAATGCATAGTTATTGTATCTGTGTGTGCCATCTTGTGCAATGGCTGAGTGACCCTCTACTCCTGTGCTTGCATTATTGCCGTGGCCCGTTTGTGATTGGTGATTTTGGAGCATGAGTGAATCTCTCTACTGGGCATGCTTTGGTGATGGGTGTCTATGCATTGGTGTTACATGCAGGGCTTGGTTTTGGGTTGTGTGGTTTGTGTTAGTGGGGAACCTGTGGGTTGTTGGGGTGATGGGTGTGAGGGTAAGGGTGGCGGTATGTGATGGCATGCAGGTGGGGTGGGGGGATAAAGTAGTAAAGATTTGCCTTACCAGAGTGCAGTCCTCTTGCTACTCCTGCGAGGCCCTCAGTATGCATGATCGCCAAGACTTGCTCCTCCCATGTTGTTAGTTGTGGGGGAGGAGGTGGGGGTCCACTGCCAGTCCTCTGCACAGCAATCTGGTGTCTGGATACCACGGAACGTACCTTCCCCGTAGGTCATTCCACCTCTTCCTGATGTCATCCCGTTTTGTTGGATGCTGTCCCACTGCGTTAACCCTGTCGACAATTCTGCACCATAGCTCCATCCTCCTTGCAATGGATGTCTGTTGCACCTGTGATCCAAATAGCTGTGTGTCTACCCGGGCGATTTCCTCCACCATGACCCTGAGCTCCTCCTCAGAGAACCTGGGGTGTCTTTGAGGTACCAAGATGTGGTGTGTGTGATGTGTGAGGTGGTGTCTGTTGTGATGTGGGAGGGAATGTGTTGGTGTGTGTTGTTTGAGGTGCGTAGATGTTGTGTAAGTGATGATGTTGTGTGTCTGTGGTTCCTGGTGTTGTTTTAGGTAGTCTCTCTCTCTGGCTTTGTTTAAAATTTTTGGTTGTAAGGGTTTGTGGGTGATGTGGGTGTGTGCTTTATATTGGATTGGGTGTGTGGGTGTGGTGTGTGTATGTGTGTCATGTGTGTGTATTTTGATTTGTCCAATGTGGTTGTGTTTTGTTAGTGTGTGTGTATTTTGAGCGGGCGGTGTGTACTGCCAATGGTTTACCGTGGTTGAATGACCGCCGCGTTAATTCGTGGGTTGTGATAGTGTGGGCATATTCTTGTTGGTGTGACGCTGTAGGTTTTGGTATCGCCAGTTTATCACTGACCTTTGGTGTGGCAGACTTCTGTGGGTGCCTGTATTGTGTCGGATTTCGAGCTGTGGGTCATAATACCTGTAGCGGAATTCCGCGGCTGCAGCGGTATGTTGGCGGTCTTCTACACAGCGGAAAGCGGGATTTACCACCAGGGTTGTAATGAGGGTCTTAGTCAGCAAAATACTGACTACCTGCTGCATAATCTGCACTCATTTCTGCATTCTTTTAAATCTCAGAAGCAGCTGCTGATTATTCAGCGTGCTAATAGAGCACCAGTTAAAGCTCTCAAACAGGAGGTGCCAACACATTGGAACTCAATCTATTACATGTTGCAACATCTCTTTGAGCAGTACAGACAGATCAATGACTATGCCAATTCAAATAGGAGAAGATACAATTGGGAAAGGTAGGCCCATGGATGCGGACAAGTGGGCCTAGTCAAATGCCTGATACATATGATACTCCCTTTTGAGGTTTTTACATGGGAAGTTAGCAAGGAGGATAAGATGGACAAAGCTATCCTGTTGTTGCATCTGCTAGAGGACCAGCTAAAGAAGGTGTCAGAAAGGTTTGCACTCGCAGGTGTGAACAAAAACACAGAAGGTCATACCTTGGTTGAGAGCTTAATCCTTCACTCAGCTGTTAATGCAAGGCTGTAAAATGAAATCATGTTGTCCAAAGAGTACATCTTTGCCACACTACTTGATCCATGGTTCAAAAGCATTCTGCCCACTTTAATTCCTTTTTCTGAAGGTTATGTTTCAAAAGAGGTGGATTTTTTTATCAAACTGAGACTGATAGCAGAAGGCTAGAAATTGCTAGAGTCTCATTCCAGGACAGACGTTTTGGGGTGCTGCTTTTGACTTCCAGAGAGGGCAGTCTTGTCTCATAGCAACCAACAACAGCAACAAGAACACCAGTAACAACAACAGCTACAGGAACTGAAGAATTGGCCCGAACCTCTGCATTGACTTGGTTTCAAGTGTCAGGTCTTAAGGCCAGTGCAAAGGCAAGCAAAAGTATTTGAGCAAGTGGCAGCACCAATGACCATTGAGAGGTAGTTCCAGGAGTATCTAGAAACCCCAAAGTGGATCAAAACCCATTGGTATGCAGAGATGCTTCAATGTCCAGTGCTCAGCAGGCTGGCAATAAAGTATCTGGCTCATCCTGCAGCCAGTGTACCTGTTGAGCATGTGTTCAGTGCAGCTGGCGTAGTTGTCACAGTGAGAAGGACCAGTCTCTCTCCTTAAATTTTTGAGAGATTGACCATTACCAAACTGAACCAACATTTCACACCACACAATTATACCAATCCTAAAACAGTAGAAAAGGAGGGGGTGGAGGAGGAGGATGATTGGCCAGAATCAAGTGTGTTAGCTGACCAACTTCTGGGCAAACCACCTGAGTTTGAGGATGACTTCTACTTCATAGGCTGAGTATGTAATCATAGTGCTTTTTAATTATTTATTGTCAAACTTCCTTCTTTGCCAACAAAAGAAAACCTAGTGGAATATTATATTTATATCTGATTTATACTGCTTCACCATTTTTAGTCACATGTATGGCCGGTTTGGAGCTGGACCAGTGTGTAGTGAAGAAGCCTTCAAATTCCCTTCTGGACATTGCAGACAATGGCTGCCTCCCTCACATGCCTTTCTTTTTTCTGCATCACCTAGCAGGAATGCCCCAGAACATCAGTGATTTAAAGACTGCAATGCCATATTTCAATGTGTTGCTTACATCAGAGAGAAATTTGGATTGGATTGTAAGAGGTAAATATGAACTATTGCACCAATTAGTGATATATATTATTGAGTGATTTTGAGTTATGACCGATGATTTATTTATATGGTGGTAGACAGTGAGGGAGAGTGTTCAATTAATTAGTAAACTTGATTTTGAAGATTTGCAATGTTTGGCCTGATGGGTGCTTATTTTTTCCTGAAGGTGGTTTATCTGCGGGATCCACTCCTTTTTCCTGGTCCATCAGACCAGACCATTCACTTTAGTTAACAAGCACAAATCTACACAAAATCCTCTTGTTCTGTTTCTCTACTTGTTCTTCAACTCAAGGTCAATCTCGCTCAGGTTGGGGCTGAGAAGGAGTTACTCAGAGTCTGGAGAAGGATGGGCAGGACTACCTCAACAGTTATAAAAAGGAAGTTATCAACTTCAAAGGAAAACCATGATGATGAGGACTCCAAGGCCTAGTGCTCAACTATGTGGAATGGAGAGAGGTGCGTTGATTTGTGAAATGCAACTGAGAAAATGCTGGAAAATGTGAAACTCCACTTGTTTTTGGTCTGCCTCTGATTCTTCTTGGTACACTCCTCATGAAACTTATCTTCCCTCTGTCTTGCTCCTTGACTCAACAATACAGATATCGGTTTTGCAAACCATAGGCCTTCTCTTCTCCTGCATGAACAAAAGGTGAAAGTTGAGCATAACACTTCTGCTTACCAACCAGACCAGTTCAGCTAGGCACCCAAGAGTGACGGACATTCCGAGAACAATGCAGATGCACCGCCCAATTTCGTAATACACTATTGTTTTCATTTTAATCATCATGTTTTTTAGAACCGGGTGGGTTCAATTCACTCCCCTATAATTTGAAATGTTCAAATCTAGATGACAGAGCATTAGGATATCTAATAACTTGTGTCTCTGTGGCAGAAAGGCTGTTTGCAATTCATTTAACAGAACTGTGTCATACTCATGTTCTGTTCATCACCCTAATGAATATTTTGTTGTGCTGTGTAGTGTTTGTCTTTGTCACACCTTTCTCAAATTCTGTTTCTTATTCATTCATCGAACCCCTAATCCTCTACTCCTGGGCTGTGTGATTTCTTTTGATTTCTTGGGGTGTGAATTAATATGCACCAATTTGATCACACACTTGATGGGACGGATGTGGTTAAATGCAATACCAACTCATTGCAGGATCTTCTATCACCTGAGCAGTAGTCCACACCATCCCCACTTACCCAACCATGCTTTAAAGAAAATCATTTGTTGATATCCACATCATCATTCAGGCCCTGTTTGTTCACTACCACTACCATTACAAAGGCACCTTGGGAAACCCTCCAGTAAGGTGATGGAATATTGAGGGAAGTAGCAGCCATTGCTTCATCTATTCAGGTGAGAGAACTATAGAGTGACGTAAAGTAGCTTAGTTAGCAGGTAACTAACTTCTGGTGCAGATGTGATAAGTAATTATTTATCTAGGTTTCTGTAGACATTACCCCCTAATGGGCAATTTCACTGCAGAGGGCAGTAGGAAAAGGGTATAACTAATTAACTAATTGCCATACACTTTGGGAAGCAGATTAAAAATACAAGATGCATGAAAAGGCATTAGTGCAAAGTGAAAGTAAAATACAAGAAACTTCTTCAGACTTAAACAAGCCCACCCCTCTCACTAAACATGCACGACTTCTTAAATAATCAGCCCAAGTGAGCACCTACAGCTATGAGGACAACTTGGTAGCACCAAGCACCTGGCTCACTCAAATTGGATCCCATAATGTTTATAATGTTATGTGAACTTAACTTACCTCTGAGTGTGAGCATTGTAGAACACAACAAATACATAATTAGGAATTACTCATCAAGCCTCACAACCTGGACAGTCAGCAGGTTGAGCAGGTCCTGATCCCGGTCAAGGATGTCAGCCCAGTGGTGCGACAACTGCTGGTGGGTGTGCCAAACTTCAGTACACCGTTGCACATACCGAGACACCCTTCCCCCAGCAGCCGATGTTCCTGCAGGCCATACCCACTCCCATGCCTGCTGCATGCTGTCAGCATTGAGGGAAGATGGTGCTGCACCCAAAAATTTGTGAAGCCTCTGCTGTGAAAATGGCACGGGCAGCACCCCTTGGATGCACCGACAACCGCAATATGCACGGTTAGCACCTCCTGTATCGGCCCTGCCTTACCCATGCTCTGCCAAGGCTCTGAGTGGGGAAAAACAAGAAATAGGAAATAGAAGTATCAGAAAGGAAGAAATGAGGTAGTAATTGGAAAACAAAAAAAAGGACAAAGATTCACATAAAATAAAAAAAATAAAAAAAGGTAAAATACGCAAACACAACTACACAGATTAACATAATAAATGTAAAACAGGGGTTTATAAATGGGATAAATGGGCTAGAGGAAAGATTACAGACATTGAGAGATTGAGAGTAGGCCCGTGCATAGAACAGGAAAAGCAAAATGGCCGTGTGTGCATAGGACTGTGGACTGCAGAACACGCTACTCGCACCAATCAGAGCAAACATGCGGCTAAGCACAACTCCGTCCATTCATTGAGCGAGGCAGAGTTCTTAGAGAGTTTCTAAATCACTCATTAGAATTCTGTGTAGCAGAACTCCAAGAGTTCACCCAGGCCTATCGCTATGTTCAAACACCTGAATAAAAATCCTCATTTTAAAGATACAGAAATAGCAGGAAAGCAGTTTGTATTCCTCAAGCTATTAGACACTGCATATGCACACATACATAGTTTAACTTGTTCAGTGACTGATGTGGATAAGTCCTTTTTGAATTTAGTGAGGACAGAAGGAGACATTTAGACTACAAATTTGAACCTGATAAAGATCTTAAGAAACATCATAGGTGGAATAGAGAGGAAATTGACCACCAGGTGAAGGGAAATCTAACATTATTAGCTCTAGATTGGCAACATAAGGAAAAAATCTACATTCACATTGATCAAAGTTATTTAGACCTGTTCTTTAGAGGGAAGAGTGAGTGTGGACGTACATTTGAATTCAGAGGAAAGAATGAACTCTTTTTAGCTGCTAAGGATCCTATGATTCCTGGAGTTTATTTTATTTGTGGACAGTATGAATATTTTAAATTACTTAAGGTATGGCATGGTATGTGTTCTTCTGCTCTGGTTTTTCCAAAGATTTACCATATGGAACATTCAATGACCCCATGTGGAAAAGGAAACCTAGACCTAGAAGATGTGATAGTGCTTTATAAGTCGATGGAGATATTTCTTGGTGTGTTAATCTCGCCTGTGCAAGTGATCTTGAATAATTTGAAGATTAAAAAGCTGTCTACAATAGTGGATAAATTGGCAACTAGTACAGCAAATTCCTTATTGCATATGGATATAGAGATGGTAATGATAAGATACATGGTTTTGCAGAACAGACTTGCCTAAGAACTTTTGCTCCCAAAAGAGGGCAGAGTCTGCCAGATGCTAAAAGTCAGCAATGTTGTACAGACAAAAGTAAAGACTTGGAGAAATATATTCAGAACATTTCTGGGTTGACTAAGAATTTGAAGGAGCTAAATGTATCAGATGTTGGAAATGGGTTTACTGCTGTAGAAGGAGGGTTTGGACACCCAGGAAGTGGAGTTGTAGGTTTTGTTTTGACGCTGTTGTTGATTATTGCTGCGTGCACAATAATTCTGATAGTGGGGTTCAAAATCTGTTAGAAATTGAAGGTTGAAAAGGCAAAGACGAGAAAGAGAGAGGATGTTGAGCTGCATGATATTCAGCATAAGTATTATATACTGATATGAAGAAGTTGGAGGAATCTTGACAGAAACTGATGAAAACAACAAGGTTTAGTCAGTCTCATCTGAGAGATTTAGCAAGATTATGTTGACTTAATTCATCATCAGAGGGGGGAATGAGAACGCATAACTTGGCTGTGTACTTATGCAGTGCAGAAGTGTCATTTAAAGTGCAATCAACAAACAAACATCTTGTACTTTGATATTACTAATGTTAAGTAATGAATCATGATCATATTATTCAAGGTACATTCCCAAGTAGTAAGGTAACAAATTCATATGTATGCTTTATTAATAACTTTAATCAGTTGAAATCTAACATGTGTGTATTTATATTCATTTATTTGTATTCTGGTATTATAGTTGTGATATGTATAATCATTTATTCATAATTATGTTATATCTATGAAGAGAAATGTACTCATAACTATGTATCTCAAATGTGCATTGAACCATTCATTGAGTTAGCTCAAGTGAAGACCTGAAATGTTGTTTGTCTATGTTTAATCTAAAATATGTAGTTTTGTTTGTGTTTTTTTATTCTTTATTTGCAGGTGCGTTTCAACAAGTCCAAAGGTAAAGGAAAGACAAATTGTGTATTTGAGATGATGGGATATGAGAGGATATGTTGTCAAGGACAAGGAGCGCTAATAAACTGGAAAAAGAAAGATGTGCCTGTGGGCACAAGGATCTGGGAGACACCCAAGGTCATCTCGAGGTTTGTTTCACGGGATGAAAGAATTATGGGAGTAACAAATTCCAGTTGAGCACAGAAGATGGAAAACTACTGGTGTTGGTGATGTGAGTTCCCAAAGATTCCACATGGTCTAATTTTGTATTTAATTAGTTGGATAGTAGCAGGCCCCTTTTACCCTTTGGCTAGAGTGGATTCCCTGAGACTTAAAGAGACTTACAGAGGTACAGACCGCTCTATTCTAAATCTGGTTGAGTGACTTTATTCTATG
The DNA here is from genome assembly GCF_031143425.1 of Pleurodeles waltl. Classification (NCBI taxonomy): domain Eukaryota; kingdom Metazoa; phylum Chordata; class Amphibia; order Caudata; family Salamandridae; genus Pleurodeles; species Pleurodeles waltl. The sequence continues at coordinate 457,331,107 of NC_090440.1, read as the reverse complement.
CACACCTCTCTTTCAGAACTTCTACTGAGGTATCTTTTATGCTGACACTTTCTCATTATTTCCATTTTCCTCTGTATTTCCTGAGAGATAATTAAGATTTTCCCTGTAGCTTAGTTATGATATTTATATAGAATTAGTTTTCAAATGTTTAGACAAGAAGACCGTGACTTGATTACTGACCATCAGATTCTGTTCCCCTCTTTTATAATGCTGCTACTAAGGCTCTTGTATGCCTTATGCTCATACAATTTAATCTGATACAAAGCTTTACTTCACCTTTGGTGTTTCTGTACTTGTACAATATATTTATTTTTTTTAGATTCAATTACATACGTTTGGCCTTGATTTTGTAATAACTCTTTGAACTTTATTTTATGACTCTGAGATTTAATGTGAGACCCAATAGGTTAGACTGTTTACTTCATTTGAAACATTAATTTTAACTCCCTTTACCCCGTGAGACTCCTAAAAAGGTCCATCAAGTGATGAGAAATAGAAAATTGGGAGAGACGTTTTTTCACTGCTCTCAGACGACAAACTCTGGGATCGTGGTACAAGGTAGGCTACCTTTGGGGACTTCATGATGATTAAATAGATCAAATGCAAGCTTCGCAACCACAACTTCCCAAGGGGCCTGATCCTATTAGGATTAGGGTCTGTCAGCACTGACCAATGTATACACTGATGGGGCTTTAAATACCATTACTTATCCTAATCTCTAAAACAGTCTCCATTATTAGCATTATATAATAAGGAACCAAAGGGTAGTTGCCAGATATAATAATAATATTAACAGATATAATTAACATTAGACATATGTGTCCAGTTGTAAAGAATAGAATATGTAGATAGGCAGTAGCAACTCTGTTTTTGCTTCAGAGTTACTTGCATTATTTTAGCGTTGGTAATCACAAATGCTTTGTTAGCTTGATGGGATTTTACCAGTTTACAGGCACAGCATTTTTTTTTGCCCATAACAACACTTCCAGTTTGCATGGACATTGTGCTCGTATACTATGTGGCATTTGTGAAGTTTGCAGCTGGGTTGTTTCAATTGATGCCATGAAATTCTGTGGTTTATGGTGGTGGTGACCGTTTCTTCAAACAGTTCAATTTTCAGCTGTTCCATGGTTTATGTGTTCATCCCACTGTATTGATATGCATCGCTGTAACCGATGTTAAGAGCTACTATTGTACTGGTGCCACAGGAAGAGACTGCTACTCCTATCCGTTTTTTTCCAAACTGGATAGTAGTGATGATTCGGTTGAAAAGAAAGTGGGAACATTATCCAATTATTGTGCAAGAACAGCTTCTAAACGAGTTATTAAAAAAAGATGTAATCTTGAAAAAATTGTGCCTCATTCACGAAGGCAATCTTGGTCTTAAATTTAAGATTATTCATTCCAGAATTCGTCGCAAGTATAGAAGAATCTGCAGTAGTAAATCCCATTCAAGGGGTGGGAAGTGGGTGTTCCTAGGCATCATTTGCCTTGAATGTTTAGGAACACCTGCAAATATGTATGATTGTGGGCATTCCCAAATGTCTCTCTTACTCCTTTCCACCGTGAAAATGGTGGGCGATATACCCCAGCTTTTGGTAACTTTAATACCAGGATGGAAAAGGAAAAGAATCACCGCAGACATGCAAGAAGTAGAGTGAATGGTTTCAAAGTCCCCACAGAGAAGAAAATGAGCATTTGTTCACAGGGCACTCCATTCCCCCTGTGCTGAGTTCTCTTCTTTGAATGACTGAGCACATAGGGAATAGGAGCATTTAAGAAAAGCTGCATGTCATTCGTAGACATATGTCTAGAAAACTGCACCTGACACAAAAAACCTTTTCAGGTGTACTTCTGTAAACTCAGGAAAAGTGCTCAGGTGGAAAGTAAAATCTCTACTCGCTTTTTTACAAGTTTTTTTCTGGTTACTGTAAGTCAGCATGTGGATGCATGTTTCCATGGTTGCCCGGGAAGTGCTGCAGATAATTAACCTTTGCTTCTGGGACTGAAGTAGACAGCACTGCTGATCATGACTGCTGGCGTCAACAGGGATAATATAGAGTTAATGGAAGTGGTGCTGTTGTGGTCATCTATATCTTGCTAGTCATGCATTTGCATGGACATTTTCTCCCATAATTTTTTTATATGTAGAGAATGTTTAATATGATACTAAACAAAGAAGTAAAGTATTAGCCAGGAAGTATGCTAAAGAAAGGTCATTAAAACTCAACTGTCAAAATCTGGACAACCAAAATTATTCCAATGCCATATGTCATTTTTCTGGGGGTCAAGTCCTCCAAATCCACTCAATCGTGTCGAATTCATCTACAACCTGCACCTTAGAGTGCAACCAACTAATACTGGGCACAGAATTTCTGTAAGAACTCACTACAATTTCAGTCACATGTGAGTATGATAATTCCATGACCGTAAAATGGACTAGGAGGTATAAATATGAAAAAATGCTTTGATGGCTGTTGCGAATGGCCTTTCTGCAGGGTCACCCCCCAAACATTTTTCCTTCCTCCTTCTCTTTTTCAGACCAAATGTTTGCTAGCTTTAGGACTCTGCGCACTTTACCACTGCTAATCAGTGCTAAAGTGCATATGCTCTCTCCTTAAAACATGGCAACATTGGCTCATACCCAATTGGCTTATTTAAGTTACTTGTAAGTCCCTAGTCAAGTGCACAACATATGCTCAGGGCCTGTAATTTAATGCTACTAGTGGGCTGCAGCACTGGTTGTGCCACCCACATAAGTAGCCCGCTAACCATGTATCAGGCCTGCCACTGCAGTGCCTGTGTGAGCAGTTTAACTGCTACTTCGACTTGGCATTTAAAAGTAATTGCCAAGCCTTAAACTCCCCTTATTCTACATATGTCACCCCTAAGGTAGGCCCTAGGTGGCCCATAGGACAAGGTGCTATGTAGGTAAAAAGCAGGACATGAACATGTGTGCTCTATATGTTCTGGTAGTGTAAAACTCCTAAATTAGTTTTACACTGCTGTGAGGCCTGCTCCTTTCATAGGGTAGCATTAGGTCTAGCCTCATATACTGTTTTAGTGGTAGATCCTGATCTGAAAGGAGTAGCCAGGTCATATTTAGTACAGCCAGAATGGTGATACAAAATCTGCTTAATGGTGAAGATGGATTTTATATTACTATTTTCGAAATTGAGCATTTCTCTACACTTAAATCCTTCTGTGCTTTCCAATCCACGTCTGGCTAGGTTTAGTTGACAGTGCGCTTGTGCATTCACTGAGATAAACCCTAAACACAGGATACTCAGTCACACTTGCACACATCTGCATATTGAATGGGTCTTCCTGGGATGTGAAGGTGGACAGCCTGACTATTACATTTCAAAGGACAGTAGCCTGCCCTCACACAACGGACTGCCACACACCCTACTGGGACCCTGGCAGACAGGATGGAACTGAAAGGGGACCTTGTGCACTTCTAAGCCACTCTTTGAAGTCTCCCATACTTCAAAGGCACATTTGTGTATTTAAGCAGGGCCTCTGACCCTACCAACTTAGACACTTCTGAGGAAGACACTTCCACTTCACAGGCCCTTCTGGAGAAGACACTTCCTGGAGAAGAAACCTTGAATGAGAACCTGCAACCTGCCAAGAAGAACTGCCAGGCTGCCCAAAGGACTCACCTGGACTGCTTTTCTGAAAAGGACTGCTGCCTTGCTGTTGCCTTGCTGCCTTGCTGCTTTCTGGCTATGCTAAGAAGTGCTTTCCAAGGGCTTGGATAGAGCTTGCCTCCTGTTCCCTGAGGTCTCAGGACCAAAAAGACTTTGTTCCTGGAAAAGAACTCCTTGTCTGGCAAAAATCAACACACAGCCTGCACGAAACAATGCACAGCATACATTGCGGTGATAATATCACCGCATGCCGAACTGGAATGACGCAGCCTGACTTTGCAAGGAGAAGATTGCTGCAGTACCAGCGTTCCAGCAGATATTTCCACGCATCGCCCACCGGAACGACGCAGCCCCTTTACTTCGTCCTGCACACCCAGGATTTTGAGACATCTTCCCCGGGGCATCTGAAAACCTCACAACTCAAAGAGTATCCCAGTCTCCATGCCGGAAATCGACGCAAAGCCTGCCCTGCATGAAAACTCAATGACGCATCATCTGTATGTGCCAGAAAAATCGATGCACACTTCCCTGTTTTCTACGCAATTCCTCTGCAGTCCCTTGCAGAGAATTTGAATGCAACCAAGAACTTTGTGCTTGCAAGAGACATTTGTTGCTTTTTAAATACTAAAGACACTTTATATCATTTTTTAAAGTGATATCTCAATGCATACTTATTGCATCTTGATCGTTTAGACCTGCATTGTACCAGATAAATATTAAATATTTTTCTAAACACTGTGTGGTGTATTTTTGTGGTATTCTACTGTGTTATTGCATGATTTATTGCAAAAATACTTTACACATTGACTTCTAAGTTAAGCCTGACTGCTCAGTGCTAAGCTACCAGAGGGTGGGCACAGGATAATTTGGATTGTGTGTGACTTACCCTGACTATAGTGAGGGTCCATGCTTGGACAGGGGGTAACCTGACTGCCACCCAAGGAGTCCATTTCTAACAATGGCAAAATACTTTCTTGGGGAACAGAATTTTCTGATTGGATTTTACATTATGTGAAATTTGCCTTCTCTTCGTTTTTCCTAATTACAAGTGCATGGAAGCACCTGGCTCATACACTGTGTAAACTAAGGGCCAGATTTGTAAGACCCTAACGTCTCCTCGTGCCACATTAGTGTCATTTTTAGGGTCGAGCCTGCTTTGCATGCGCTCGCGCATGTGTATAGCAGCAAGACTCTTTTGTATTTATAAAAGGGCTCGGAGCCCTGTCAACTTCACGTCAGTGCTTTTTATTGGTTCGTGGGCTTTCCTAATTAAATCTGCTTGCTTTCATTAGTCGAAGGCACGCATATGGCATGCCTTTTCCGGTGGCAAGCCCTCCTCAAGCGCAGCGACCAAATACAGAAAACATGCGAGACTCGCTGTTATCTTCAGGTTTGTGGACTACTCTTTCCTCTATTTTCGCAGCGCGATCTCGCTAGCAGAAGTCCAGCGCTTCGCATCCCATCGATCTTGTTACACGATTAATTTCACTTCTTTATGTTCATAATTGCATTTTTTGCTGATAGATATTTGTTATGTTTAAACTGTAGCAGCGCGATCGTGATGTTTTTTGCTTTTTTCTGTTTTGCAGTGGAGCCTCTCCTCTGCATGTACTGTGGCCTCCTGACGTCACATTGCAGACCCTGTGAGATCATAAGTGTTGCATTCACAGAGTTCTGCTTCAGGTGCTCTGGGAAGCACGACCTTTTATGTGAATTTTAGAACTTGCTTTTTTTCCGGTCTTCGATTAAAATAAACATTTTCTCCTGGAGTCTTGTTGCCACAGGCTGCCTGCACAGCCCCGGTGTCTGTCCTGCTCTTGTCCTCGTAAATTGTCAATTGTTCATTCCTTAATAGGAACGATAAATAGAAAAGTAATTAAACAGTGATTATTTAGTCAAGTGAATGGAAGGGGTGAGTCTTACAGCCTCGCACTTTGGAGACGTGTATTTTGAACTTTGTGCAGAGTTGCGCCTGAGTCACCTCTTCTTGTGCTCCTGTAAATGCGGCTTAAGCAGAGTGGCGGGGATGCAAAGACCAGTCCAACTTATAATATTACCTGCTCCTACCAAAATGGGGCCGCAAAGCCATCGGCATTTCTTTGCATGTGCTGTTTAAGACGGACTTCCAAACCTAGCTTTATATATGGGTGGGTGGTGTCTGAGGTTGTGGTGTTGAGTTTTGATGGGGAGGGGCCTGTGTCCTGGGCGCCTGGTCTGGCAAACATAAGAGATGGCACAAGAGAGCCGCGCTACAGCCACAATCACTGTCAGTGTCAGTGTGCAGCCGTCAACCCAAAGCTCTCCCTTATTCCAGCAGCACCATACTGACTAGACACCCAGCAGGTGCTATTATTCTGCCTGACTGAACCCTTAAAATCTGTGTGTATGCTGCCACTCTTCCAGATACTCTTATCCGTTTCCCCTCTGAGGCCAACCCATGCAGTTTTGGACTTCTGATCAGGGCTGACTTTAGCCCTGGTGGCGCACTGTGCGATACTCTTTTCTGGCTCCCTCACCCCACCTCCTCGGATTCACTCACAACCACCTGGCAAATGTGCCCCTCATCTCTCCATAGCCCCCCTTTCACTTACATTCATTTGTTTTAAAGTGCTAGTACTAACCCACTCAGCTATTCACATAAAATATATTTCTGTTCTTTTCAGCAGGCATATTAACCCTCTACGCTACTTTATGGTGAGTCAAAGCTGCCCCTAGACAAAGCTCCTATCTTTCTCCCTAGCAGGAACATTAATCACAAGAGGTATCTTGATACTGTAATTGTCTGCAGAGCCGGACTCCTCTACATGGGTCTCCATTGCCCCTTCACAAGTTGGTTATTGCCTCTGCATAAATCCACATGGCTACAAATTTGCGGGGTCCAGAGCACTAAAAACAAAGGGATGTTGTGCTTCTGCATGAAAACGGCGGCACTTTTATAAGTAATAACATGTAATTTGTATTATGTATTGAAAGTGTCTTCTTTTTCAAACAGAGAGGCACATTTATTTACCCATACTTAAATTCCAAATGGTCCTGGTTTTTTAAGTGTACTTCATTTATGGACTTCAAAATGCATGCTCTGGTCAGAGCTACTTGTTATAACAGAGAGCCTTTCACACTACAAATCAGGAGCATCCCATATGTACAGTAAAGTGGGTGAGCCAGCAAATTAACAAGGAGAGTTGAGCCTCAGTCGAGCCAATCACTACTAGTTCACTTAATATCTGTGACATATGGGAGACTCAGGGGCCCTTCATCACATTTTGCAGGGTGTCCCCATCATTAGGGTTGAGCACACAAGCTCTCTGGCCCCTGGTGTAATCTCTTTATGATGGGCTTTTAACCACGCCCATGTCACACCCATCACCTTTGTTGGTTTGTGGGCTTGCCTTTTAAAATTTGCTTGATTTCATTAGTGAAAGGCATGCATGCGTGATGCCTTTTCTGGTACTTAGCCCTCCTCTACAGGACCAACCAACTACTGAAAACATACAAGTCTCCATGTTTTCGTGTGGTTTCTGGACTACTTTTTATTTTTATTTCATAGACAGCGTGATCTTGCTGGGCTGTAATCGGGTGCTTTTCAGGACTACCAGTCTAATTCTATTGTTTATCTTAGCATTCCTTTGCGAATTCAGGGTTTTACTCAGCGCAATTGCAATTGTTTTTTTTTCTCATGGTGTGGAGCTTTAAATCGGCTCTCTTATGTGAAATGGTATTACTTTTCATTTTCAGTTTATTTGGTAAGAAAAGTCCAGTTAGGAGTTTACAACACTAATAGCTCTAACATGAGCAAACGCGAGACCCATTGCATTGTAAATGCTTGTTTGTAATGTGGCTCAAAGAGGCAAAAATCGCCACACCATATTTACAAAGTGGCGCAATGCATGCATTGAGCCACTTTGCGAACCCTTGTGTCACATTATGCCTGCGCCAGGAATAATGTATGCAAAAGGGCGTTCCGACATTAAGAGGCCTGCAAAACTGGTGCAATGAAATCTACAAGATTTCATGCATCATTTTTGGCTTCATTTGTGATGTCTGCTTAAAGCAGGCATTAAAAGGACACACCCATTTATTTCAATGGGCCTCCTTGCGCTTGGCTCCAATAGCATCAACATTTTTGACACCAGTGGAGTAAAGTGCCACAATAGCGTACAAAATGTTGACACTTTTGGCCTAACGTGCGCCCGGCTATTTACAATACAGCGCAACCATAGTGGCGTTAGGTGGCATGCGAGAGCGCAAGCAATCAGTACTGATGCATGTAAGATTCTTTTAAATCTGGTCCTCTTAATTTATTATTAAGACATGCTCAAACCAAGAAAAATTACAGCTTAACCAAAGTTAAAATTAAGCTGCTCTCTGAAAGAACCGCGCTTCCTGCATGATATTGATGCTTCTGCATTCCCCCTACCTCTAATGTTCACGAACTTTCTTGTACATAAAACTCTTTTAGATTTATTCAGTGCATTACTTGAATGTAGGTTGCTCCCCAAGAGCATTGCTCGTTTGCGGTTCTAGGTTACTCGGGCTTGTCAGTAATAATGGAGTAATCTATATACATTCCTCGTCTTCTCGAAACATGTTTCATAACAATGATTTTTGAGCTTTGTAAACTGTCATGTCAACGGTGGTTACAGTACAATGGGAGTTTAATGTATAGTAATTGTTAAGCAGTTATACCAGAAACAATGATAAATGCAAGATTACTAAATTTACAGTCCGTTCTGTTTTCCACAGCTAAAAAGCTTATTTCATGCAAACGATTCAGAAGGTAATGAAAAATACGTATAGCTGTGCATAGCTTAAAAGGAAACTCTACACTGCAGACGCATATATCATACAATGTATTGTTAAAGATTGAGTAAAATGTTTTCAACGAGAAGAGCTGTCTTCGATTTCCCAGTTTATTGCCTTTCAATCTATAAAATGGAAAAACATACACGGGTGATTGCAAGTTAGTGTTTAACAGAGCTAAAGAAAGGGGAATTGGTTTATGAGTAGAGGTAAGGAACAGAGCTGCGCATTTACCTACTTCATTGACTAAAAGGCAATCTTTCCTTTCCCATAATTTAGAGGTTTAATGATTATCATATTATGCACTTTTATTCAATACAATCAATGTTCAAGACAGTGGCATAACAACAGGGCCGGCTTTAGAGCTGGTGGAACATGGTGCGACAATTTTTGTTGGCTCCACCCTCATGTCCACCTCTGCCATGGATTTCCTCACTACCACGCTCTAACAGTGCCCCTCAAGCTGCCATTACCACTCTGTCAGGTGCATTTGAGAGAGATTTAATTTTATTAATAAATTTATGGCATAGAAGTTAGCATATAGGGAATCATTACAACATTGGCGGTAAATGCTGCTTACCGCCGTGCAGAATGCTGCCAACACACCGCAGCGGACCGTGATATACCACCACAGCTATTACGACCCACAGCACGGAATCCGCCAAAATCCAGACACCCACACAAGTCCGCCACACCGAAGGTCCGTGATAAACTGGCGAAAACAAAACCTCCACCGTCACGCCAGTAGGAATACGCCCACACTATCACGACCCACGAATCCATGTGGCGGTCCTTCAACCGCGGTATTCCATTGGTGGTACACACCGCCGCGTTCAAAATACACACACATTTACAAAACACAACCACATTGGACAAATCGAAATACACACACCTGATACACATACACACACCACTCCCACACATCCAATACAATATAAAACACACACCCACATCACCCACAAACCCTTACAACCACAATTGCGACTGAAGGCCAGAGAGAGCCACCAACAACAGACAACTAGCATCCACAGGCACTCAACACCATCACTCACACAACATCCACGCACAAAACACCACACACCCCTAAACATCACCCCACACATCACAACACACACCACCCCACACATCACCCACACCACCCCATGGCACCGCAAAGACACCCCAGGTTTTCTGAGGAGGAGCTCAGGGTCATGGAGGAGGAAATCATCCTGGTAGAGCCACAGCTATTCGGATCACAGGTGCAGCACACCACCATAGCTAGGAAGATGGAGCTATGGCGCAGAATCGTGGACAGGGTCAACGCAGTGGGACAGCACCCAAGAACACGGGATGACATCAGGAAGAGGTGGAACGACCTACCTTGGAAGGTATGTTCTGTGGTCTCAAGACACCAGATTGCAGTTCAGTGGATTTGCGGCGGACCCCCACCTCCTCCCCCACAACTAACAACATGGAAGGAGCAGGTTTTGGCTATACTGCATCCTGAGGGCCTCGCAGGAATAGCTGGAGGAATGGACTCTGGTAAGGCAAATCTTTAAATACTTCATCCCCCACCCTACCTGCATGCTATCACATACCCCCACCCTCACCCTCACCCCCATAACTCCAACTCCTCACACATGTCCCACTATCACAAACCACCCATCCCAACAACAAGCCCTGCATGCAACAACAAAGCATGGACACCCATCACCAATGCATGGCCACTGCACATACCCACACACACCCCTAAACAATTAGCACACAAGGTCCTACACAAGAATGCAAGCACTGGGGTACAGGGTCACCCACCCATTGCACACCATGGGCCACACAGATGCAATAATCATGCCTTTACACCCCTGCAGGACCCTTACCCAACATCACCGGACAGGAGGTTCCAGACATGTCCACTCCACCCACAGAAGATGCCCACAGTGATGACAGCAGCTCTGTCCAACTGGATCTAGATGACCAGCCCAGCCCAGCCCATCTGGGACCTCAGGACAGTCGGTTCCCCTCACACTGGCACAAGCCACAACAGAGCCTCCCCCCTCTGGAAACACCAGCACAGCACCCACCCAGTGGGCCCATACCTCTGTCCCCAGGACACGTCAAGCAGCAGTGTGTCCACTACTACAGGGAACCCAGGCTAACCCACCACCCCAACAACACCAGGGACCTGGGGGCAGTGGCAGTGGGCACACGGTTCAGGTGACAGAGGCACAGAAACACAGGGTAACTGGGAGGGCTGCTGTGTGACAGGGGAAGGACAGGCCCAGGGAATCCACTCTCCACGAGGCCCTCTCCAACATCATGGGAGCCTGCCACCATTCCCAGGAGACGATGGCAACAGTGCTGGCCAAGTTTCAGGAGACCCAGCGGCTGCAGGAGGAACAGTATTTGGGGTTCAGGGAGGAACTCAAATCCATCAATACCACCCTGGGCACCATTGTAGGGGTGCTGAAGGAACTCATCAACACCAGGAGGGACACTGTGGCACAACAAGGGGACCCTGACACTAGCCTGGACGATGAACTGCCCACCACCTCTGCCGGCACTAGTGGACAGAAGGCACCATCACAGGACCACAACACCAGCACCACACCCCCTGCAGATGGAGAACCACCCTGGAAGCGGTACCTGAGATCCAGGACATAGACAGAGAACAATGCCAAGACCCCCGCCAGAAAATGAGACCACCCTGATTGTCATCCTTCTGTCCCACTTTGTCAGCCTGTCCATCCTTAAACTGCCCCAGCTCCACTTCCTATGCCCCTTTGGACAATGCACCAGTGAGACTAATAGACTGGACTCTGCCATGGACATTCCTCCACCATCACCCCTGATCATTTTACAACCCCCTCCACTATTTAGCACTTAAATAAACTCCCTTAAATCACAAAACTATGTGGCGTCAGTCTGTGCTTTCGAAAATGTGTATTTTCAATAGTTGTGGAAAACTGCTATATCCATTGCATTGTCAACATACCTATGTCACACAGCTCTAGTCCATGAGGAAACAAAGGAGATGTCACACAGTGGGACCCACATCTGTGAAATTGAAAGGGAAAGTGACAACTCAGGGTCCATACAGTGGGTAAAAGTGACAGACAGTTGAGAGGTAGAACAAGGGTATCAGATGTAGCAGGCAGTGATGTCTTCTTACCTGTGTCTCACTGGAAGTATTGATGAATCACCGCGTTTCTGTTGTTGATATCCACTTCTTCTGCTTCCTCGTCTTCACTGTCCACAGGCTTCACAGCTGCCACAAGACCTCCATCTGGACCATCCTCCTGCGGAAAAGGCACCTGTCATCGCAAAGCCAAGTTGTGAAGCATACAGCAGGCCACGATGATCTGGCACACCTTCTTTGGTGAGCAGAATAGGGAACCACCTGTCAGATGGGGGCACCTGAACCTGGCCTTCAGGAGGCCGAAGGTCCTCTCTATAACCCTCCTAGTTCACCCATGGGCCTCATTGTAGCGATCCTCTGCCCTTGTCCTGGGATTCCTCACTGGGGTCAGTAGCCATGACAGGTTGGGGTAACCAGAATCACCTGCAAATGTCGAGGGAAATCTGTTAGACACACACTAACTCTTAGGGATATCCCAGACACCTAGTCACACTGTTTAAGGTCCATGTCCTCACCTAATAGCCACACACAGTGCCTCTGGAGTTGCCCCATCACATAAGGGATGCTGCTATTCCTCAGAATGTGAGCGTCATGTACTGAGCCAGGAAACTTGGCATTCACATGGGAGATGTACTGGTTGGCCAAACACACCATCTGCACATTCATCGAATGGTTACTCTTCCGGTTTCTGTACACCTGTTCACTCCTGTGGGGGGTACCAATGCCACTTGTGTCCCATCAATGGCACCAATGATGTTGGGGATATGTCCCAGGGCATAGAAGTCACCTTTCACTGTAAGCAAATACTCCACCTGAGGGAAAACGACGTAGCTGTGCATGTGTTTCAGCAGGGCAGACAACACTCTATGGCCATTGTCATCTGAAAAGACCCACTTGCCAGGAAATGGAGTACTGACAGGACCTGCACTAGAGGGGGGGTTCCTGTGGGATTACGGATAGCTGACATCAGGTCTGGCTCCAACTGGGCACACAGTTCCTGGATTGTGGCACGGTCCAGTCTGTAGGTGACAATTACATGTCGCTCTTCCATTGTCGACAGGTACACCAGTGGTCTGTACACCGGAGGATGCCACCATCTCCTCACCTGCCCCAGCGGACGTGCTCTATGGAGGAGAACAGCAAGCAGAGAGTTAGCCAACACTGAGGTATGAAAACACAATTTTATTCCACAAATTTTTAAATCCGCTATGTGCCTGTCTTAGTGTATATGCAAGGCCTAGATATGTGTGACACATTTAAAATTAATGCCATATGGCCCCCTGAAATGGCGGCAGCCTGACCTGTAATGTGGGACAAGGGGATATGAGGTAACTGCTCTGGCGTTGTACACCATCGCGGTAGGCAGTCGAAGACCGCGGCGCAATCCTGCATTGGTTAACATTGGACCCAATGGGTCCCAGGAGCCAATGACGATGTACGCTGTTGGTGACGGTACGCACCGCTGCGGACGTGACCGCCATTTTCTCTCTGTTCACTCACTTCATACCTGATCTTCGACAGGAGACGACCTACACTGCAAGTGCTACTGTGACCTCAGTCTGGAAGAGACAATGGCTCATGTGCCTGGGGAAAGGGCCCCTGCCTTAAGCACGGAGGAGTTGGAGAAACTAGTGGACACGCTACTCTATGGTCCTCCAGACAAACAGGTAAGTACACTGTGAGCATGCTGTATGGGCACTGCCTGTGGTGTGGAGGGAAGATGGGGGAGAATGAGGCGTGCATGAAACGATGGTGAGTGGATGTGCGTCATGGCAAAGGTAGGGACGAGGGCCAATGACTGTGACGGTGCAGACGGTTATATCTTCTCCTTTTCCCCTGTACTATTCCTGTAGGTCAGCGCCCACCAGAAGAAAGATATTTGGCGTGCCATCCCTGGGGGTCCACCACAGACAGAGCACCCACTGCCAGAAAAGATGGGAGGACATTCGCCGCTAGAGCAAGAAGACGGCAGAGGCCCAGCTGTGAATGGCCTCCCAACGTGGGAGGGGTGCCCGTTGCACCATGACCCCCCTGATGTTCCGGATCCTGGTGGTGGCGTATCAGGAGTAGGATGGGTGCTTGAGGGCATCACAGCAGCTAAAAGGGGGTGAGTACACGCTCATTCAGCTGATTCAGCGTGCATTGGAGGTGTCTGGGTGGGGGAGGTGGGCTGTGGGTTCCCCTAGGCCAGGGCGTGTTTAGTAGGAAAGGTCCCTTCATAAGCCAGGCCATGTGGCACCCTCCCACCTGTGTTCAGAGGCAACTACACATAGTCAGGCTCCTGTGACTTCCATGTGTGGAGCAATCGGGCATAGGCCTTGTAACCCATGCCCCTGTGATTAATTAGGGTACTCAAAGTGCACTGCATAGTGCAGGAGGCTTCTGTGTCTGTAGTGTCCACCAACGGTCGCGGTATTGCATGCACTGAACATGTCTTTCTTCTGTCTTCCCACCCTTTTTGTGGTCTCCCTGTTCTTGTGTGTATTAGCATCATCAGGCGGAGGAGCTGTGCCACCAGAGCAGGAGGAAGCTGCATCCCACATGGCCCTGGAGGGCGACTCAATAGAGTCTGAAACCACCAGTGGGACTCCTCCTCTGATGGGAGCTCCCTTGCGGTGGCAGGCCCTTCTGTGCCCGCGCATCTACAAGTACAGCCGCCACCCGCCCTACCAGCACCACCCTCCCAGCAGCCCCTCAGCGTGTGCCCGGTGGCCGCTCACCCAGGAGGGTGGGCATCTCCTTCGCCACAGACACCTCAGCCCCTGCCCCTGTCAGCCATGTTGCCCTCAGTGAGGAGGCCATTGACCTCCTCAAATCCCTCACTGTTGGGCGGTCTACCATTTTGAATGCCATCCAGGGCGTAGAGAGGCAGTTGCAACAGACCAATGCATACTTGGAGGGCATTCATTCTGGTCAGACAGCCCAACAGTGAGCTTTTCAGACTCTGGCCTTAGCACTGATGGCAGCCATTGTCCCTGTGTCCAGCCTCCCCCTCCAACTTCCTCCACCCAGACCCAATCCCCTGTACCTCAGCCTATCCCAAGCACACCATCAGACCAGCATGCACACACCTCAACACACAAGGGAAGCTCTGGCAAGCATAAGGACCACACATCCCACAGGCACTCACACAATGCATCATACCTATGCACACATTCCAAAATCCACTGCCTCCACTGTGTCCCCCTCCTCCTCGTCTCCCTCCTCCCTCCCTGTCTCGTCTCCACTCACACCTGCATGCACTACATCTTCAGCCACTACGTCCATCACCAGCACACCCATCACCACATCCCGCTCACGTGCACTCACCACCCCCACTACCATTCACACATCCCCTGTGTCCTCTCTCAGTGTTTCTGTGAGCTCACCTCCCAAGGTACACAAACGCAGCCATACGCACACCCAACAGCCATCCACCTCACGACAGCCTCCAGCCCATGCACCTTCACCCAAAGTCAGCAAACGTACACCTCCTACAACCACTACCTCTTCCTCCACTTCCAAACCCACTCCATCTACCTGTCTCAGTGTGTCCAAAAAACATTTCCTGTCCAACCTTGACCTCTTTCCCTCACCTCCCCCAACCCTTCAGTCCCCTAGAGCCCGCCTTTCCAGGTCCCAACCCAGCACCTCAGCCACCACATCACCGGGAACAGTGGTGCCAGCAGTAACCAGCTTCTAGAGTGCGCCAAGCAGCAGGGCAACCAGTGTGCCAAGGAGCCAGACCACGGACAGTCCCCCACCTCAGAAGCATAGAAAGTTGGCCACTGCCTAGCGGGAGAAAGGAAACACATCTGGCACCAAAGGCTCTCCCAGGAGTACAGTTGGGAGTGGGAAGACAGCTGCGCCACCATCCAAGGTGGGGAAGGGGCACAGAAAGAAAGGCAAGTCGCCGCAAAACTGCACGGCGGACAAGACCGCCACCAGCACTGCTTCACAGGACACCGCTGCCACCAGCACCGCTTCATAGGACACCGCCGCCACCAGCACCATTGCCAAGGACACTGCCGCTACCAGCACCGCTGCCAAGGACACCGCCACCACCAGCACCGCTTCACAGGACACTGTCGCCACCAGCACCGCTGCCTAAGACACTGCTACCACCAGCACCGCTGCCAAGGGCACCGCTGCCAAGGAGACCGCGACCACCAGCACCGCTTCACAGGACACCGCCGCCACCAGCACCTCCTCACAGGACACCGCTTCACAGGACACTGCCGCCACCAGCACCGCAGGCCAATGAGCGCAGAAAGCTTCGACGTTACTGAGTCCGCCACAAGCAGGTTGTAGCACTCTGAGAACAAAGCCCCCTCCAGAACCAGTGGAGAAAGACATCCACTACCTCTGTCCTTGGCAGGATGAAGCTCTCTGGGCACAAAGCCTCCTCCAGAACCAGTGGAGAAAGACATCCTCTACCTCTGTCCTTGGCAGGATGAAGCACTCTGGGCACAAAGCTCCTCCAGAACCAGTGGATACTGTTATCCACTTGGGAGACTGTGGCTTTGCACTCCCCAGGATGCAGCAGTGGGCAAACCACCCACTTGAGAGACTTGTTAGACTGTGGCTTTGCACTCCCCAGGATAAAGCAGTGGGCAACCCACCCACTTGAGAGACTTGTGAGACTGTGGCTTTGCACTCCCCAGGATAAAGCAGTGGGCAAACCACCCACTTGAGAGACTTGTGAGACTGTGGCTTTGCACTCCCCAGGATAAAGCAGTGGGCAAAACACCCACTTGAGAGACTTGTGAGACTGTGGCTTTGCACTTCGCAGGATGAAGCAGTGGGCAAACCACCCACTGGAGAGACTTGAGAGACTCTGGCTTTGCACTCCCCAGGATAAAACAGTGGGCAACCCACCCACTTGAGAGACTTGTGAGACTGTGGCTTTGCACTTCCCAGGATAAAGCAGTGCGCAGCCCACCCACTTGAGAGACTTGTGAGACTGTGGCTTTGCACTCCCCAGGATAAACAGTGGGCAAACCACCGACTTGAGAGACGTGTGAGACTGTGGCTTTGCACTTCCCAGGATAAAGCAGTGGGCAGCCCACCCACCGGAGAGACTTGTGAGACTGTGGCTTTGCACTCCCCAGGATAAAACAGTGGACAAACCACCCACTGAAAAGACTTGTGAGACTGTGGCTCTGCACTCCCCTGGATAAAGCAGTGGGAAACGCAGCCACTGGAGAGACTTGTGAGACTGTGGCTTTGCACTCCCCAGGATACAGTAGTGGGCATGGAGCCCCCTCGTGGATCTGGCGTTGAGCACTCATCCGGCTGAGGTGCCTCCCTTCCCTTCCCCCTGAGGTGCCTGTTGTATTTCTATCTGATGCCCCTGCAGTGTTCTTTCTGTTCTGGGTATTGAGTGTGGGCCTTGCCCATGCATTTTGGGCCCAGTGATCCACGGACTGTAATGGTGCAATACCTGGACTTGTATTCTTGGTGTATATATTTGTTTGTAGTGTGTATATATTTTTGAGGACTGAATTTTAATAGATTACAAATGTTAAAATCATTTCCTTTTGTCTTTGCATTCTTCCGGGGGCTTGGAGGGTGTAACTGTAATTTATAAATATGTATTAGTGTGTGTGTTGTAGTGGGTGAGGGTGGGGGTGTGTGTGGGGGTGTTGCGTGTGTGTGTCACTCTTTTTTTCCTCCCCCCTCCCCTGTGTCGTAGGTGCAGTACTCACTGTGGTTGTCGCCGCCGCCGTTCGTGCTCCTGGTAGAGGAGCAGGAAGACAAAAGCAGGGAGAATCTGGAGTTACGGTTCCTCGTGGGGTGTGTAGAGGTGAGCGTTTTCCCTTCCAAGTCCTGTTTCCGATGTGTATTTGTTTGCGGTGAATCCGCCCCGGAAAAGGTGGCGGATTGGTCTGTTGTAATACTGTGGGCGGTATATTGTGTTCCGCCTGTCTGTTGGTCGTTACCGCCACAGTGTTTGTATGGCCGTGGCGGTCAGAGTGTTAAAGTGGCTATCTATGTTGGCGGTTTCCGCCACAGTCATGATTCCATTTTTTTTACCGCCGGCCTGTTGGCGGTGTTTCCGACGCTTTAACACTGACCGCCAGGGTTGTAATGACCACCATAGAGAGGAGTTAACCTGCATTTAGAACCCTACAGAGAAAGTAACACAAACTGTGAAATGTCCACCTTTGAATTATGGTGAGCCATGTGGCTACCATTCATATTGTACACCATGTTTTGACATGAAAGTTTTGCATTCATAATAGATGAAAGTATTAAAATTAGTTAACATACAAATGTTGTGTTAAAATGTAGATTCATAATTGAAGTGTTCACAACGAATATGAAGTAATCATACTTATATTTGAATAAATGCATTTTATTATTGCAAATTATGTGTATACATAAAAATAAATGCATGTTCAAAATTAGTTCTAACATGTTTGAATAAAGTTTGCAATTGAATAGTTTGCTTTGCATATATAAAATGTAAGATGCGCAATAGGTTTATTAATGTCTTAAGGCCCTGATTTATGGCACAGCGTGGCCAAAAATAGCAGTGCCACGCTGCGCCACTTCTGAAATGCATGGATGCGCTGTATTTACAGGAATACGGTGCACCCCTGCATTCTGCCTTGCACCAGCAATGAGTTAAGCTGCATTAGCCAACACAGGCACCCTTGCACCATAGTGCCCAGGTGTCTGCGTTGAGGGGATAGATTGTTTATGTGCAGGAAGGTGTCCCTTCCTGCACATAAACAATCTATAATGACAATTTGGCACTTCTATGTGTGCTGCAAAATGCAGCACACATAGAAGTACCAAAGCATCATTTTGGTATGATTATTTATGTCCAGGAAGGGACACCTTTCTGCTCATAAACAATGATCCATGGCATTTTGCTTCTTCTACGTGTGTTGCAGAATGCAGCACACAAAGAAAAAGCAAAAAAAGATGAGGAATAAAAGCATTGTTCCTTGTTTTGCCATGCTAACGCCACCCCTGGGTTCTGGATTTCTCGTAAATCCGGGGCAGTGCCAAAAGCAATGGGTGTTGCGGTGGAACGCTCACTACAACACTCATTGCACATCTCTCTGCCTCAGAGAACTGCATCGGCGGGGCCCATATTTACAAGGAGGCATAACACCACAAAAAGTGGTGTTAAACCTCCTTATAAATATGGAGCAGTGGTTAGGGAGCATCATGACAAGTGACGCTCCGGTGGCACTAGGGGCTCTTAAATCTGTCCCTAAGTGTGTTAATGTGTATTAAAGCTTCCTTGCCTTGACTAGGCCTGAAAAGAAATTCATGTTGCTGCAGAAATAGAAAATCACTTGTTTATTCTGTCCCCTCTGGCCTGAGTACTTTCCCTAGGCTTCTAATATGAATGTTGAGTGTCCTATTATATTGTAGGCAAAAGTCATGTTTTAGATGCAATAATGTAATGCTATTTGTTCTAGCTGTGGAACATGACAGAAACACTTCAGTTCTCATGTAAAATTAATTGGTTTAGTGTGTATGAGAAAGGATTTCAAGTAACAAATAATTAGAGAATATACTATTTTGTTAGTAATACATAAACCATCCAGTGATAACGCACTTTTGCCGATAAGATTCTTAAAAGTTACAGAATTTGGTGGTGCCGTCTGCAGTGATTGGATGCTGAATCTGACATCCGAAATGCACCCACCTGAAGGACCAATAGAAAATATTGTGCAGATTTTAATTAATGAGAAACTTGGAGCTTAGACTTCAGTCCTTCAGTCAGTCAGTCAACTTTATTTCGGCAATAGGCCATAAAAAGCAAGGTGGTAAAACGCATAAACATAATAAAAATAAAAAATCATATATATAACACCAGAGGGCAATAAAACATATAAGATCACTATTGATAAAGTTCCAAAAGATCTGGAGGAAATTACTTCTCTTTCACATTAAAATCTCAGGTTAAATTTACAAGTTCATACTGATCCCAAATTCGAATTGCACTCTTAATAAAATTTAACACAGCATGGCACAAATTAATCATAGTTCATTTCTGTAAGAATTCCATTTCGGGACAGTGTTGTCTATACTCCCCTTGACACAACAATGGAGTCCGAAAGGACCTTCTTGGCTCTGTATAGAAAGGACAGAACAAAATAAAGTGACAAGTGCTTTGTTTAGTGACATGATCACAATAACAAGAGGGTAAGTCTTGCAGCCAAAAACATTGTGATGGGAAAGCTACTTTAAAATTGATCAGATTGAGTCTAAAATATGTTAAAAGACGCTGATGATTTGGATTCTCTATCCATCTCAAATATGGTTCCTTGGCTTTAACCATAACAATCTGCAAAAAAAGGTCCACCAATTTCATCTACAGAACACCTCTCAGCCTCTCCTCCCCACAACGGGTTGCATACCTGTCTTTTGCAATCAACTTTGCGTTTCTTGAAAGACATGTGGGGGAGTTGAACCAATCAACTAAACCTAGGTCTTGAAGGGACGATTTTACATACATCAACCACTGTATCTTGTTCACATTATCTAGAGCTAGACAATTTAGCATGAGGCTCTGACTAATTCTGCTTCCGGGTTTTGGCAACACTTGATCCACAATAAGAGTGGCAAGACTTTTATTTGACCGGCTATGTAAGAGAGGCCCACCTCCTCGTGGCATATAATGTTTGTTAGACTTGGCATCATTTGCATGGTCTACCCTAACTTTTTGCCTCTACTTCCCAGGCTGTTACTGTGTGCTGAACTCTGTTTTTGCCGTTTTATTTGCTCTGGACACTTCACCACTGCTGACCAGTGCAAAAGTATAAGTGTTCCCTCTAGAAATTGTATGTGTACATTGGCTATCCATGATTGGCATATTTGATTTACCAGTAAGTCCCTAGTAAAGTGCACAAGAGGTGCCCTCGGCCTGTAAGTAAAATACTACTAGTGGGCTTGAAGCACTGATTGTGCCACCCAAATTAGTAGCCTGCAAACATGGCTCAGACCTTCCACTGCAGTGTCTGTGAGTGCAGTTTTAAACTGCCAAATCAACTTGGCAAGTGTATCCACTTCCCAGACCTAAACCTCCATTTTACATATTTGTAGGGCACCCCTAAGGTAGGCCCTAGATGGCCCCATGTGCAGGGTGCTGTGTATGTTAAAGGTGGGACATGTACTTATGTGTTTTACATGTCCTGACAGTGAAATACTGCCAAATTCATTTTTCATTGTTTCAAGGCCTATCTCTCTCATAGGTTAATATGGGGGCTACCTTTAAATATGATTAAAGTGCAGATTTCCTTTGGGAGCAGATAGACATGTAGAGGTTGGGGTCTCTGAACCTACAATTTAAAAATACATCTTTAAGTGAAGTTGGTTTTAAGATTTTGTGTTTGAAAATGACACTTTTAAAAAGTAAGCATTTTCTTGCTTCACCGATTCCCTGGCTCTGCTCGTTAGTGGATTCCCTGTCTGGGTCAGTTTGACAGTTGGGCTGTTTGCACCTCTCCTCTAGACAGTGACACAAAGGGAGCTTGGGTGTACCCTGAATAACCTGATGGGCCATCTGGGCTGAGGGGAGGGGAGGAGCAGTCACTTACACCTGAAAGAGCTCTGCCTGCCCTCACACAATGCAGTCTCCAACCCCCTGGTGTGCATCTGGGGCCTGGCCTGGGCAAGGCAGGATATTGAAAACAACAGAGACTTCTCTTTGAAGTAGGCCTACTTCAAATCAGAAAGGGGAATAAGAAGAACATCCAAAACCCCTGAAAATCAGATTACTTCAGGAACCAAGAGGAACCTCTGCCTGGAGAAGAGCTGAAGAAGCTGGAGGAGGAGTACTGGCCCTTTGCCTATGCTTTGCAGGGTTTTATGTGAATTCCTACTGGTAAAGAATCTCCAAGGGCTTAAACTGAGCTTGCCTTCTGTTGTTGGAGTCTCAGGGAGAGCAAAGACTTCTCTCTGCAAGGACTTGGACTTTCTGCTGAGAGTCCTGCCTGCCAAGTGTTGTCCTAACCTGTCTCTGAGCTCTGAGCTCTTGAAAGGTGCAGCTCGTGGAAAAGGACAAAAATCCAGGCAAAGACCACTGTGCAGGGAAAAGTTAGATGCACCACCCGCTTCATGGCAAAAAACGAACTGCTGCAGGACTTGCGTTTAAAATCAACACTCTACCTGCAGTGCGGCTGGGAGATCGACACAACGTGGCTAGAGAAACAACGTGCAACACCTGCAGCGGCTGCTGTTAACGATGCAAGCCCCCATGCAGCGCGGTTTCTTGACCAGATTTCAAAGCAACATAGCTGGGTGTGGAAAATCAACGCAAAGCCTGCACAGACACGAGGTTCCCGTCCGGATCGACGCATCACTCTCTTGTGAGAGAGAAGAAACGACACACGCCGTGACGACCGGAGGAGGAACAACACATGCTCTCGCTTGCAAGTGAGAAATCGACGCATGTTGGCCTTTTACGATGCAAACTTGCCCATTCGGCTTTATTTTGACGCTACCCAGGTCCCTTTGCACGCTAACAATGTTCTCAGTGTTTTCTAAAGGATTTAAGACTCTTTTGCTTTTTAAATTCATAACTTGAGTTGTATATGTTAGATTTCTGTTGTGTTGGTCTTGTTTTCTTTAGATAAATATTATGTATTTTTCTGAGCCTGTGTTGTGTCATTTTGTAGTGTTTTCACTGAGTTACTGTGTGTGTTGGCACAAATACTTTACCCCTTGCTCCCGAAGTTAACCCTGCCTGCTGGTGCCAAGCTACCAAGGGGTTAACTGAGGGTGATTCTTCTTTACCCTGAGTAGAGTGAGGGTCCTTGCTTGGACGGGGGTAACCTGACTGCCAACCAAAGACCCCATTTCTAACAAAGTTTGCTATATTTTTTGGGACTGCAAGCAACCCACGGGTAAAGGCATTCTCAATATATTGGACAGTATCTGATTTATGGTAACCCCAAAACCCTGCCCCTTAAATAGCTGCAGCAATGCATTTGGTTTTATACAGGGTGATCATCTCTGCCAGAGGTGTATGACCTAATAGCCTAGCAAATCAAAAATTGGCCTCCACATTTCTTTTCAATTATTGTACTTTTGCAAAGATATGTGTTTTCCACCCTAGGCAAAAGCTAAAAACGATACCTAAATAACTGAAATCCTTTGTACGTCCTTTAGTCAGTCTGTCCTGAGCCAGTCCTATGCTCATCTGAAAGCTGTCCGGAACCCTGTTTGAGTTTGCACACACACTCCTATTTTTTTAGCCATCTGATGAATTTCCTCATCATAGTCTTAAATGCCCTATTCTGTTATGTGGTCAGTACTAATAAGGCCAATGTATTCAGAACTGATGATTCTGTCCTATGTGCACCTCATGCTATGAACTGTCCTGATGATGCTGTCAACTGTCACCAGAAGAAAGTGACTGTGCTGTCTGATGAACTGCTTCCCCATGAGAAGAAGAAATAACTATATGTGGATTCTTATTTTCTTTAGTTAGTGACTTACCCCATCATATTTGTTTAGAAAGTTAGATGATTTTCCAAATTATTTTTATATTTATTTTTCCTGCTTTTGCCTGCATGTGTTAGCCTATTCGCCCGCAGGCAAGTCCCAATTCTTGTTAGTGTTAGGAATGGCCCAGCTTTGAAACCTGAAACCTGAAATCTGAAATTGAATGTCAAAGATTCAGTTGACCTTAGAGGGTGCGACTAGTGATGGTGAGTCACGCATACAGCGGTGGTTGTTGAACTGGAATCAGGGAGTAAATTCTTCCCAGACCGTTGCACGCCAGCAGTTTTTTGGTAGCAGAGCTATGGTTTTATCTTGTGAGGAAGAGAGTCAGACTTGCCCACTTTGTGAGTTGTTCCTGGTGTAGTTAAGGATTGATGAAATTCCAGCATGGTGTTACAAGTGTACGATTTGTGTTTTGAATAGGGTTTTGCCCTTGCATGCGTTGGCAAAAGGGGGTGAAGTGTGATGTATGAAGTGAGTAGGGAGTTTTTGTACTCTAAGGTAATTGAGTAGGGAGTATGATTACTCCAAGTGAGAGAGAGGGGAGTTGGCACACTCCAATTAATGCTGCAGTTTGTGCTATAAAATTGCCAACGTGGTTGTTGTTGTAACGGGTCCTGTGAGGCCTAAGACTCCGGAGTATTGTACAAGTGTATGGAAACACTTGGTTAATTTATTGTCTGCAGGTAAGATGTTGGTCGATTGAGCTCTGTCGACAATACCAGTAGATTTTCCCTTGAGAGTTCGTGTTGTAGTTGGTATTAGTTGAATCCTCAGTGCACATGGAGGACCCATATCAATCAGATTAAGGTTTGCAGGTCAAATCTTACTTGCATTTGTGAGAAAGCCACAGTCACAAGAGTAGCGGTTTGTGTGAAAGACCACAGTAGAAAGTTCCCTACAGCTATCAAAGCATGTGAGTCCTACCCAGAGTGAGCAGACAGGTTTTGCTTGCAATATTTGCATTTAGGTTTTGCTTGAAAGGTGTGTGAGAAGGCTATGTCATGAGAGGCAGCTGCGCAATGGAATGAGTGTGACATAATTTGGTCTGTGCTGGGATAGGTGAGTTGGTTAGAAAAGCTGTGCACGGTTTGTTGGACAAGACTGCACTGCTATAGGTTGAGAACTGCTCATGAATAGGGGTGTGCGATTGAAAATTACTTCCTGGTTTCATAGGTTTTGTGTTTGTGAATTACATTTGTGTAAAAATGAAGTTTTTCAAAGCTTTAAGGAGCGCATTGAGAGATGTTTTTATTCCATTTAGGGAGGATGAACCTACTCCCTCTGAGGGCACACCAGCATTCTAAGTAATGGAAAAGAGAGGAGTTTCAATATGTCTTTGGTTAAATCAGTGGTACAAAACAACCGAGAAGGAAGGCAGCTTTGCTTTCCCTAGTTATGGAACATTTAATTTGAGAATTTTGGAGTCTTTGAGGAGGGTGATGTATCAGTCAGAGCCCCTTCCTAGACCTGCACAATTTGAAGCACTTGCTATTTGGGTATTAGTTGCAAGGCAAAAAGATGCTCAGAAATTCGAAAGGAGAATGAAGAAAGCAGAAACGACATTAGAAGAAGCTAGGTGGAATACAGAGCAGAGAATGTGGAGAGCAGATACATTACATGAGGTGAAATTATTTTTAGCAATTACTCAGGAACTAACAAAGTGATGGAAGTGTTAATCCAGAACAGGATTTTGGATCAAATAAGAAAGTAGCAAATGTTGAAATTGATTCAGAAGATGAGTTTATAGCTCAGTTGTTGCGGAATCGCCCCCCACTATATAATGAAGTTGAATCAATAAATCAGTAAATCAGAAAGTAGTCCTGAGTGTTGCCACAGCACCAGTTGCAGAAAGCCAGCTTCAGGTAATTCCAAACGTACCTACTGCAAATGTTGCACAGGGGCCAGTGATTTACCGGACAGTTCCAAATGTTAACGTGGTTCTGAATGTTCTAGTTCAAGTTATGCCTCAGCCAATTCAGAGTGTAGGATGGCTCTGTTTGAGTCCACATCTATTATACAGACACCTGCACAAGTCATGAACCAGAGACGGACCATGTCAATGTATTCCCCAGTAATGACACCACAGAATATTGCCCCAAATCAGTCAAATCAAGCTTTTGGTACAGTAGTAACTGGCCAAAATAAAGGATTCATGTTCTCGCAAAAGCAGTTGAATTTGTCAGGACCAGAAGCATTAACAGTTCCTTTAACCATAGATCCAGTAGTTCCGTATGCCCAGGGAAATAACGAGAACTGTCTCCAGATTTCAAATCCAGTATCAGCAGTGAATTCACCTTTTTGAACTAATGCAAAAATGGAGAGACTGAGCACCACTGTGCCATCCATGACCTCTGTGAATTTTATTGGTTAGAACCAGACATGTTTTGACAGCCCAACAATTGATTGAATGGTTATGTAATTTGAGCAGAGCATCAATTCCAGGAAACATGTCTGAGGGAGAAAGGACATTAAACATTTGCAGATTAAAATAAGAATTAAATGATATGATTGAGGGAACACTTGAATTGAACAGATTTAGGGCCAGCTGTATCAAGCTCCTGGTTTGCATTTCTTAAATAGCGAATTTTAAGAAATCACTATTTAAGAAATGCAAAATGGGATGTATGAAAATTGCGAGTTGGTAATAGCGATTTCTTTAAATTCGCAATCGCAATTTGTGAGTTGCAAATGGCGAATCGCAAAAAATAGCGAATCAGTATTTGCAAATTGCAAATTGTGAAACAGGCAATGTGGAGTCTCCTCTCGTTTAGCCGGTGCTTTACCCATAACTGAGTGTACAGTGGCCGGATTAAGACCCGGAACCACCGCCTGTGGGTGCGCTGGAGCAGCACGCGCTGCATTCGTATTTAATGTCTGCATCACAAACTGAACTAATCGTCTATATGTAGCCGTTAATTCTGTATATAAACGACGAACTTCAACCACTGCCAATTGAGCAACCGCAGGATGTGGTGTATATGCAGCCAATAAAGGCCAGGTAGGACCATCATTACTCAGTGGACCTAACCTTACTTGTGCTATTGTGTGTGGGAGGGCGCCATCAAGCCAATTATGGTGTTCTTGATAAGATAGAGGTATTTCTAAATAAGCGTAAGCCCTGTATTGTCCAGGGGCATTCGCAACTGTGTATTCGTGAAAAGTATTTGTTCCCCCATCCACTGCTGGAAAAGCGACCCAAGAATAAAAAAGTTCCGCTCTATAGGCTGCATGGGCGTCCACCACAAAAGTGACTGGACCCCCCTGGACTGTCAGTCCATGTGTCAATAGATGTCCCGTGAGCGGATGTCGCATATTAATTGCTATGTTCACTACATTAGGATTCGCCATTTCATAAAAAACGGCTGGAGGTCAGAGAAGGCACACCAATATCGGGGTTTTTTCCTTTCAAAGTTCAAGCTTGAACAACCGACCACTAAGCAATAGGATGTACCCAACCTGTGGTGGCGGAAACCCTCAGCCCCACGGACGTCTCCGCATACGGAACCGAGGAGTCAAAATATATACGAGACCGAGAGAGTCAGTCGGACCCAAACATTAGAGCCAGACTAAACGTTGGCGGCGCCATGTCGCGTGGGCTCTCATTATCCTAAATGAGACTACTGGATTTCTAGGCAGCAGGATCGATAACGGTGTGGGGGACTGAGTCTGACCCACGTGTAAGGAACTCTGTCACCCTAAATCCGGTTGTTGCTCCGGCTAACTAGCAGTGCCTCATTTCTCCCACGGGGAAGAAATGATTGGGCAGCCGAGCGCATGACATCTTTGGAACTTCTCAGGGAAGTCGTGGTCACTCAGATCCAAACCAACTCTCTCATTCACAATATGGTCTCATATACAAATGACAAAGACAGTATAAGTTTTATATAATGTTTTAATAAAACGACTGTATTTTAGATATTAAGGCGTGAGCCGCAATAACCAGAACAATACAACATAGTAGGATTGATATAGTAACCAGGAGAGTAAAACATAGAAATAAAGCTATCATAATTCCTAACCGTTTCTACTCTCCCTCTGCTTGTTCTATTTAGAGCACAGCCTGTTAAGCTTTCAGCTTGCCTTTCTGTATCACTAGGGAGACGGATACACTCATACCTGAGCAAAGGCCTGTGATCTTGGTTCAGCATCTGCAACGAGGCAGTCAGCGTCAAGTTGTGGTTCCCTGGTCGGAATCTCCCTCTTGCATGTATTGGGACAAGGAAGTGATTTTATAACTAACATGTCATCGTGATCACAAAATGTTCCTACGCAGGAATGGCAAGTCTAGACTCCTACCACGTCTATCGGCAATGTACCAGACTGTATCCTTGACTAAAGCACAGAGTGAATATGTTATGAAGAACTCCAGTGCTGAAGTAGGCAAAACAGTGTGATATGAATAAAAAAAAACACCGTAGAACTGGCTATTCTGTAAAATAACAGTACGAAGCCTAATAGAAAGCATTTAGAGCAAAGTGCACAGAGGCTCTAAGCTGTTAGCAAATGAATAAAATATATTTAGGGCAAAGTGCACAGAGGCCTAAGGCCTGAAGCTAATGCGCAAAATATATGTAAAACTGACCACACTACAGCATGATGACATCACAACCAGGAAGTGAGTCTGTCCATGCTGTTTCCAGAAGCCCCACCAACAGGAGCAGGCAGAGAGACCCAGCTAAGCACCAGGGAGGCAGTCTTGAGAGCCAGCCAGGACCAAACAGGATAATGGCTACTGATGGGAATGTGAAGGAGAAAGGACAGAGGAAGCGCAAATTCAGTGAGCAGGAATTGAAGGTCCTCACTGAGGAGGTGGTCAGGAACCACAACAAACTATTTGGAAAATACTCACTACAGGTACCTGAAAGTGAGAAGAGAAAAGTGTGGTAAGACATCCAGACCAAAATATGTGCAGTGGGTGTTGCGCATGCTCTGTTGAGGAGATATGAAAGCGATGGTACGACTTGCTTTCACGTGCCAAAGAGAGGGTAGCAAGCAGGCTGAAGGAGCCAAGGAGAACCGCTCACCCATACCCTGTCTACAACAATGGAAGACACACTGTTTCCTGAAGCTGTCAGTGGTGTCACTGACATTGACACCTTAGACACACCCAGCACCAGCAAAGGAAAGGGCAGTAATGATGTGCTTCCCTATATGTGCTTCTACAAATGGCCTTTAGAAAATAGCTATGGCACTATGCAGTGTGATAAGTAGTCCATGCCACATCTTACATACAACACAACAATGCATTATGGGAGTGGTAGTCCACACACCTAAAGTGCAACCACCACACAAGTAGCGAGGTAGAGTGAAACCAAACACATACACGACACAAAAAACACGTAGAGATACTATGCCAGGGTAAATGTAATCCTATTATGCAACTGTGTGAGTACATATCCAAGAATGACATGCTCCACATTGTTGTTGCAGATATTCCAGGCCCTGATGCAGCAGAAGGTGGAAATGTGTGGGATAGCGAATGTCAGCCACAGTCCCACTCAAACACCAGTGAGTCCTTCATACAAGCACCAACTAGACACAGGGCAAGAGTGCTACCGCTCCCTGAGTATAACCTGGATTCCGATGAAATGCCAGATGAAGTACCCACACCATTCCCAGAGGCTAGATGCACCGACAGACAGCAGTCCCTGGCCCAGCATCAGTTCACTCCCGTCAGGAGGTGCCCCAAAGAAGGCAGACAGTGCACAGAAGAAGGTGAGGGCCCATCACTGTTTGGTGGCCTTGAGGCTGCCATGCTGACAGTGCAGAGTCTGCAATATAAACACATGAGGTCAGTGCACAGGCAGTTGGTGTTAATCGATCATAACATGGGAGCAATGCACAGGCAGTTTCAGCCTTACAATGACAACATGGTATCAATGCAGAAGCAGTTTGGAGTCACTCAATGAAAACATGGAATTAATGCACAAGCAGTTGGAGTCTCTCAATGAAACCATGGGCAGGCTCCATGAGGGACAGCAAACAGCAGCACAACACGCAAAGGAGATGACAAATGCCATTAAGGAACAATGCACTGTGATTCAGCAGGAGCATGTCATCCACTGTAGGCTCCATCACCAATTGATGGGCAGGTTAGATGGGTTCTGCAGATCTGTCAATCGGCTCACTACCACAACTGCTTTTGTATCACGACATGCTGTGGGCATACAGGTGGAGATGGCACATTGCAGTAGGGATGTTGCACAAGGATTGGTGCGAATCCCCAATGTTTTGGAGATAATGTAGACAGCACAAAGTGCTACAAACAGAGAACTGGGTGGTGGTGATAGTGAGGAGCTCTCTAGCCTCAGCAGTCTCACAGCCCCTGTGATGGATCCTAGGCATCACAGTACCAGACACTGTACTGTCTTGGAGCCTGCAACAAGAGGTGCCACGGAGACCACTGAGAACTCAAGTGGAGTGCGTGGACGTAGGAAGTAACGTTGAGAGGTACAGGGGACTAATAGTGTGACACTAGCTAGCACCTGTTTGTGTATAGTGCTTACCTATGTCCTAATCACACGTATATTACCTGAAGTCAAGGCAATAAAGATGCTACCTACAGTAATACATAAATGTTGATGTGGTGTTGTTTTTACTTACATCAAAAATAATAGTGCATGATCTCAGAACGTCTTTGTCAGCCCTCTGCTGCACTGCTTCTGTCTGCTGGCTGAAGGGGTGGCAAGGAATTGTCATCCTCATCTGAGTCAGGCTCTGTGGGTTCCACTAGTTTGCCCCTCGCTGTTGCGATGTTGTGCAACATAGCACATGTAGCCACAATTTTGCAGGTGTTTTCAGGGCTGTATTGCAGTGCACCACCTCTTTTGAACAGGCATCGGAAATGGCTCTTCAGCAGGCCAAAGGTCCTCTCTACAAGTCTGTGTGTCGTTCTGTGTGCTGCATTATACCTCCTTTTGCCTGGTGTGGCAGGATTCAGATAGGGTGTAAGTATGAACAAGCACAATGCATTGTGTGTACCTCACCGTCAAGACCGCCCCCTGGTTCACCACAGAACTCCAAGCTT
Source organism: Pleurodeles waltl (assembly GCF_031143425.1). Classification (NCBI taxonomy): domain Eukaryota; kingdom Metazoa; phylum Chordata; class Amphibia; order Caudata; family Salamandridae; genus Pleurodeles; species Pleurodeles waltl. The sequence continues at coordinate 457,301,058 of NC_090440.1, read as the reverse complement.
CCAAACGAGAATGGTGTAAAATTGAGACAGCATGGCGCCAAGAACCCTCAATGAGCAATTTCTCTGCCCTCAAAACAGCAATACGCAAATACCACCAACTCATCCGGACTACCAAACGGTCCTTCTACAAAGAATGCATAGGCAGCAACACACACAACAGCAAGGAACTCTTTGCCATCGTCAAAGAACTCACCAAACCCAAATCCAGCACCATCGACCCTCCTCACACCCAAAATCTCTGCAACTCCCTCTCCAACTACTTTCACCTCAAAATCATAGACATACACAACAGCTTCACAGCATCAGCACCCACCATCACCACCACCGACACGGGCAACAACACAACACCCTCCCACACAAACCAACTACACACCTGGACCCCCACCAACGACGAAGAAACCAAACAAACATGAACTCCATCCACTCAGCATCCCCCACAGACCCCTGCCCCCACCACTCAACAAGGCCAGCCAAATCATCACTCCCCAGCTCTGCGCCGTCATCAACAGCCCCTTCGACACCGCAACCTTCCCAGAGTCTGGAAGCACGCCGAAGTCAACGCGCTCATCAAAAATCCCAAAGCAGACCCAGAAGACCGCACAAACTACCGTCCCATCTCTCTTCTTGCCTTCCCCGCAAAGGTCGCTGAGAAGATAGTCAACGCCCAACTGTCTCACTTCTTAGAAGAAAACAACATACTCAACGCATCCAAGTCCAGATTCTGCAAGAACCACAGCACTGAGACCGCCCTCATCGCCTGCACAGACGACATCAGAACCAGAGTGGACAGGGTGAGACCGTCGCCCTCATCCTCCTAGACCTCTCCGCAGCCTTTGACACTGTGTGTCACAAGACCCTCCAAGCACGCCCTTTTGAAGCAGGAATCCGACACAATGCCCTGGACTGGCTCACCTCCTTCATTGCCAAAAGAACCCAAAGCGTTTGCCTCCCTCCCTTCCTGTCTCCAGCCACCAAGATCATCTGTGGGGTCCCCCAAGGATCCTCCTTCAGCCCCACCCTCTTCAGAATATGCATGGCCCCCCTCGCCAACATCCTCCGCCCCCACGGAATCACTATCATCTCTTACGCAGACTACACCCAGCTCATCATCTACCTCACCAGGAACCCAGCCACCGCCAACTCCTCGACATCACCAACTGGATGACAGCAAGCCACCTCAAATTTAACTCAAACAAAACAGAAATCATCATCTTCGGCCCCAACAAGACAGCATGGGACGACTCCTGGTGGCCCACCACCCTCGGACCACCTCCAACACCCACCACCCACGCACGCAACCTTGGCATCGTCCTGGGCACATCTCTCTCCATGGGCCAGCAAATCAACAACATATTGTCATCCTGCTTCAACACCCTCCGCATGCTATGCAAGTCTTTCAAATGGATTCCATTAGAAACAAGAAAAACAGTCACCCATGCCCTCATCAGCAGCAGACTGGATTACAGCAACGCCCTCTATGCTGGGACCACAGCCAAGCTTCAGAAAAAACTCCAGCGAATCCAGAACTCATGTCTCACCATCAACCTCCTCCGCCACGAACACATCTCCGCTCACCTCAGATCCCTACATTGGCTGCCCATCAGCGAAAGGATAATCTTCAAAGTCCTCATCCATGCTCACAAATCCCTCCACGACACTGGACCGGCCTACCTCAACGAATGAGTAAACTTCCACATACCAACTCAACATCTCTGCTCTGCTGACCTCGCCCTCTCCACAGTCCTCCGCATCCAAAGCACCACCTCCGGCGGCAGATCCTTCTCCCACCTCGCTGCCAAGACCTGGAACTCCCTCCCCACCAACCTACACTGACCCAGGACCTCCTAACTTTCAGAAAGCACCTCAAGACATGGCTTTTTTGAGCAGTAAACGGCAACCCCCCCATAGCACCTTGAGAATCTAACAGGTGAGTAGTGCACTTAAGAAATTTCTTGATTGATAGGCACTGTCTCCTAGAATGACAGGAGAGTAAAATGAGTATTTGTTATCCGTGACATCACATATAGATCAAGGCAACATTGTCAACTATTACATTACTAAGTAGGTATCCATCGCCAAACTCCCCAGCAAGTAGTCTTCTATGTATTCCACTGTACCTGAAGATGTAGGAGTCATGTGTGCTACCTGGGTATCTGGCCACAAGATCGGTTATAACGTTGGAGGCATTGGCTATGACTTGTATGTTCATGGAATGTGTACTCTTTCTGTTCAGAGAAACATACTCTCTGGCAGATGGTGGACAGATAGTTAACTATGTCCCATTGATACAGTCAATGACATGGGAATTGGACAGTCTGGTAGAAATTGTATTTGGTTTGTAGCAATTCCTGAGGGGTATTGGGGTATTGGGGAATCTTATGTCCTGTTGGATTTTGCTAAGCATGGCATTGAGGAATGAATTGAAGAAGCATGAAAGCGCACTCTGTGAGACACCTCCAGGTGCTGCTATGACCCCTTGACAGCTCCCTGAGGCTAAGAGGTGCAGGGAGCATAATACCTGCAAATGGGTGGGTATGTTATTGGTCCTGTGTGTGTTTCGCTGCAGTAGGGGTTGTAGATCAGCTATCAGATCAAGTATCATAGCTGAGTTTAACCCATACTTATATCTCCTCCTCTGTCTGATCAAAAAGGGTAATGCGCACTGTGAGTCATTCTGGGCCTCTTTACATAGGTTGCACCTGTTTACGACCTGATTTCAATTTGTGGTAAATTGCACATGCAAAAAGCCATTCTGCGAATATTCCCAATTTGCAATTTGTTGATGCATTGTATTGCGATACGGGATTTGCAAATTGCAGAATGGGATTCACAAATTCACATCACTATTGAGAATCGCAGAGTGCGATTCTCAAATTCACGTCGCTATTTGTGAATCGCAGGGTTTGATTCATAAATTCACATTGCAGGTGCAAGGAATCGCTATTTTAGCGATTCTTTAAATTTGAACTGCGAATTCCTTTCCTACATAATGCAAGGCGATTTTGCATTCCCAAACGTTGGAATTAACCGATTCACACCGTTTGCAAATGCAGAATCCTTTGATCCATCTGGCCCTAGGTTCTTACTATTAAAATAAATTGTACTTCATTTGCAAAGATGTTTCTGTTAGAGCAGGTCAGGTCTATGATTAGTTAACCAATTTGGCTGAGAAATTTGAAATCAAAATTAATAAATCCAAGCAGGTGAAGAAGAGTTACAGCTTAGAATTTGATGAGAGAGACATTGCAAACATGAGATCACCTGAATCAAAAAATTCACATTAGGGAGTTGATTCAAAGCATTCAAACATGGGGAGCATTAGAGAAATGGGAAGACAGATGGGCAAAGAAAAGAGATCAGAAGAATAATCCAACTGCATCTTCAAATGATGTACAGCAGGCTGAAGATGCTGTAAAAATGACACCAATGAGAGAAATTTCTGTACAGAATTTTGTTCTTGTTCCTTCAGGCAAAAGTGACAAACTGTCATTTACAAATGATCACCCAAAGTTGAGGGAGAAACCAGTAGAATGGTACCAGCAGACAGATAGGTTTGTCAAAGTTTTTGTGGAAAGATCTGAACACTTTGTTTGAGACTGTGGTGCCAGCAGATTTGTGGGATGAGAATAAGCGGAGCATTTATTGGCCAACATGTGAGCCGCCAACAGACGCAGTAACAGGTGGGGCATCTGAAGAGCTGATGAAAGCTTATTATAAGGTGATCAAATTTCTGGAAACTAGACTTTCCCCTAAAGATATTGGCCCTCTTTATGAACTGGGCGGGATGCCCCGTGCTGGCGGTCAATGGAAGACCGCCAGTGGTGGCGGCCAACATACGGCAAAATAATGATGCATGGAGCCTCACTGTCATTGATGGTGGTGAGGGCAGACATGCACCATGCTGGATGTCGGTGGTGGGGGTGGATGCTGCTCCACCCTTACCGACACGTCAGACCATACACCGCCATGCCTATAATGAAGCAGTTATAGATGTGGCGTAGTATGGAGAAGCGGTGATAGTGGCAAAGAAGCATCCAGGAAGCCTGTTCCCTCCTGGAGCAGCGCAACGGAAGAGGTAAGTACTCGCCGAGAGGGAAGGGTGGGATGTGTGTGTGAATGAGTGCATGGGGGTGTTTGTGAGTGTATGTCTGGGGGGAATGTGTGTCTGAGTGCATGTATGCGTGTGTGTATGTAGGTGAATGGGTGCATGTGGATGTGGGGGGGTTGGGGTTTGGGGGGACCTGTATGTAGGGGTGGGAGGTGGGGGATGGTGAGGGTCGGGTTGGGGGACCTACATAGAGTTTTGGGGGTGGAGGATTTGGGGGTCGATTTTCAGGGTTCAGGGGATGTGGGCTGTTCTAAGGGCTTGGGGGTTGGGCAGGTGTAGTGGAAAGGAGGGAGGGGTCAGGTGTGTCACATACAGATGACAAGTATGATTATTCCTGTCACCCATATGCTTTACGCCAGGGATTACCTGGTGGGGTAACACGCCAGGAAATCCAAGGTGGAAATGGGATCATAATCCCACCTCCGGTCCGGCCTCCACCGCCGGGTCGAATGTGCCCACAGTCGGTCCGGCGGTCGAATCTGGCCTGGCTGTGGGTGGTAGTGAACTGGCTGCTCTGCACCCAGTTCTCTATTGTGTTCAGAATATGGGGGTCTGAACCGCCATGCTGTTGGCAGTAATGAACGCCACCACCGGCGTGGCGGTCCAGGCCGCCATGTTCACAATGACCACCATTGATTGGCAAAGGATTGACAGGACACCAGAGAAAAAAAAGGAGTTTGTTCATGCTTATTATGAGAGACTGCTGAAAGAAAATATAGTGGCACATAAATTATTGAGCCAAGAGACATTGGGGGTCATTCTGACCTTGGCGGACGGCGGAGGCCGTCCGCCAAGGTACCGCCGTCAGAACACCGCACCGCGGTCGAAAGACCGCGGCGGTGATTCTGACATTTGCCCTGTGCTGGCGGGCGGCCGCCAAAAGACCGCCCGCCAGCCCAGGGCAAATCAACCTTCCCACTAGGATGCCGGCTCAGAATTGAGCCGGCGGAGTGGGAAGGTGCGACGGGTGCAGTTGCACCCGTCGCGTATTTCAGTGTCTGCTGGGCAGACACTGAAATACTTTTTGGGGCCCTCTTACGGGGGCCCCTGCCGTGCCCATGCGATTGGCATGGGCACGGCAGGGGCCCCCAGGGGCCCCGCGGCACCCCCTACCGCCATCCTGTTCATGGCGGAAGAGCCGCCATGAACAGGATGGCGGTAGGGGGTGTCAGAATCCCCATGGCGGCGGAGCGCGCTCCGCCGCCATGGAGGATTCAGACGGGCAGCGGAAAGTCGGCGGTACACCGCCGACTTTCCGTTTCTGGCCGCGGCTGAACCGCCACGGTCAGAATGCCCAGCGGTGCACCGCCAGCCTGTTGGCGGTGCTACCGCCGACCTCCGCCATGGCGGTAATTACCGCCATGGTCAGAAAGACCCCCATTATTCCTTTTGTATTTAGTATACTCAAGGATTGAAGCCTGAAATTAGAATTTCTGGCAAGGAAAGCCGATTGATGAGGTGTTGCAATGCCCAAAATACTGTAGTAATGAGGTCGATCTGAAGCAGAAAAGGTTGAAGGAAAAGGCAATGTGAACTGTCAGACAGTAACAGAACCCATCCACAGAGCCAAAGTTACTAAACCTGAATGACACTAACCAAAATGGAGTATGGTACACATCACAGACAACTAACTACCACCATTGGTATGCTGTGCAGCATCTGTAATTGTCATTGCTTGGAATCATGTCAGGCCACTGTATACATATGATCAAGAAATATGCAAACACACGTTCAGCATTCAACTCCCTCTCTCACTCCATCCACAGGTAACCCTGCCAGTGCCACCATGCAGAAGATACCAGAGATTGCCAGCCCTCCTCAGGATGAAGGCCCCACTGAAGACAACACACCTGTATGTCAGGACACTGACGACCTCCCTGGCCCATCTGGGACACCGGGTCAGTCTACGACTCCATGCCCACATCAATCCCCCCCAACCCTGTGGCTTCTACATCACAGCCAACCCATTGTCCCCAAACCTGTGTCCCAAGGCCTGTTCAAACTATTGTGTGCCCCAAAGTACAGGGACCTGAGTCAACCCCTCACATCCCAGACAACGAATGTCCTGCAAACATTGGAAGTGGGCACACCATGCCAGGGGCACATACACATAAGGCAGGGGGTGTGGTAGGAAAGTTGTGGGCCAGAGGATGGGGCCCACAAGGGACCCTACTGACCAGGAAACCATCTCCCTTTTCCTGAAAGCATACCAACAATCGCAGGACAGGATGGGCCAGATCATCACCATGTTGGGGGAAAATCAAAGGCTGAAGAGGGAAAACCACCAGGAGGTCATGCAGCAGTGGCAGACACACAATGCCACCATGGCCTCCATTGCAGGGGTGCTGAGGGATATCAACACCACCCTGCTTGCTTCCCCCACCCACCAGCAGGCCCCTTTCACTAGTGATGTAACATCTGAGCCATCTACATCAGGGGCAGTTAGTCAATTTTATTATATGCACAATAAACACCAATGGAACACAGCTCCTTTATCTGTGTCTTCATTAAAACATCAACAAATGTAATAATTGCAAAATGTGGTAATGCCCCATTACATCCAACAGGCAGTGTAATGGACAGCAGAGGGAGGCATCCTCGGCAGGAGACACAGTACAATAGATATGTTCCAGGACAAATGTCAGAGAGTCACAAATGCAGGGGCACACAAGAGTTTAGTTAGTATTCCAACCTGCAAAAAGACAATGACAGCTAGTTCTACCAGGATGGAAGGCATGGAGCCTCACAAAGCACATGTACAACTCATAGATGTTGTGCTCAGTGTAGAATGCCTCCTAAACAGGGGCCCCCAGTGATTACTTATACATCCCCATTCACAGAATATTCATCACAAATCACTTTAGCTGCCATCTGTCATGTACAACCCTCAATTCTCAAATCATTTAACACTGGCTAATGCCTTGAATGCCTCAAGCCATAGGTAGCAGAGGAACAGATTACAATACCACAATCAGTGGGTGGAATGATATGAGAACAGGAGCATGCGGCAAACATAACTAAATAGTGGTCTGTACAGTGGAGATGTGAATGTAGGAATCTGCTGTGAGTACACTTGTACAGATCAAGACACTTTTACTGTGCTCCTTACATTCAATCAGCCATATCCCCCAACACACATAGGGATAGGGCCACATTATACCCCCACTGATGAGTCAACTCAAGAGCACTACTGTCAGCAATTCATGTGGATATACAACAATTGCAAACACACACTCACTATACCTGAATGTCACTGGAAGTACTGACTGATGAACTCAGTCCTAGAGTCAGCTGTAGGTTCCTCCTCTGCCTCTTCATCACTTGCCATGTCAACATTACCAGCAACTGGTCCAGTTGCCTCACCCTCATCAGCTAGCAATGGTATCTGACGTCTCAGGGCTAGATTGTGGAGCATGCAGCAGGCTATTATCTGACATACCTTTTGGGGTGAGTAGAGAAGGGCACCTCCAGATAGGTACAGGAACCTGAATCTGGCCTTCAGGATGCCAAATCTTCTTTTGATTACAAGTAGTTCTGGTGTGCCGGGCAATGGTTCAACCGCTTGGTGGTGACTCTGGGTTGAATGATCAGGTTCAGGGGGTAAACTCTGATCTGATGGGGAGTAGGTATGCTCCCAAGGAAGTCCTGGTGCACCAGGCAGTAGTTCAACTGCAGGTTGGTGATTCTTGGTTGGGTCACCATGTTCAGAGGGTAAACTCTGACCTGGTGGAGGGTAGGTGTGCCTTCCAGGAAGTCCTGGTTGCCAGGCGGTGGTCCAGTCTGAGGGTACAGACCCTGGACTGGTGGATCAGGTGCAGGGGGTAAACCCTGACCTGAAGGGGGGGGTTTGCACAATCCCCCTCTGGTGTGATTTCAAGGGGTACTCTCCCTGGGGGGGTGCAGAACCCTGAGAGTAGGGGCAAGGGAGAGAGAGAGAGAGACTCACCCCTGACCCCAGTGCAATCTAAGGGTACAGACCCTGGATTGGAATGCCAGGTTCAGGGTACCCCCCTGACCTGGAGGAAGAGGCTACTGCTAACAGTGCCCCTACCATGTTGTCTTCTGGAGGGGCCACTCCTAGTTGGGGGGTGCAGGAACCCAGAAGGGAGGGCAGGGGGAGGGAAGCCTCACCCCTGGCCCTAGTCCAACCTGAAGGTACAGACCCCCGGTTGGAGGACCAGTTGCAGGTTAACATCCCTGCACTGGTGGGAGAATTGTGCAGGACTGCTTCCATAAGCACTCTGACAATTCTGCACTCTGGGGGTGCCTCTCCAGGAGGGAGGGTACCGAGCCCCAGAGGGGAGGACCAGGGTCAGGCTGTCCTCCCTGACCTGGTGGAAGGGAGAGTGGTCAAAGGGTGCCAGGCACCTGGGGCTACCGACCCCCACTCTCTACCATCACAGTGCTTCAAGAGTCATGAGGTCGGGCTCTCAACCCTGGCAGGTGCCAGGGGTCACTGTGGCTTGCTGTCCTGGTGGACAGAGTTGCATCTGGGGGGACGAGAGTCACACCCCAGGGGTGGAGTGTGCAACACCATTGTGTTGGCCCTGGTGGTACTATCTGTCCACTGAGATACATCTGTGTGCAAAGTGAAGTTAGGTGCTGCACATATGGGCCATATTTATACTTTTTGACGCAAAACTTCGCTAACGCAGTTTTGCGCCAAAAAAATTAGCGCCGGCTAACGCCATTCTGAAGCGCCATGCGGGTGCCGTATTTATTGAATGACGTTAGCCAGCGTTAGCCGACCGGCACTGCCTGGTGTGCGTGAAAAAAAAAACACGTACACCAGGCAGCGCCGGCGTAGGGAAAAATGGCGTTTGGGCGTCCAAAAATGGGGCAAGTCAGGCTGAGGCAAAAAAAACGTCTTAACCCGATTTGCGCCATTTATTTTTGGCGCCCAGACGCCATTAACATGACTCCTGTCTTAGCAAAGACAGGAGTCATGCCCCCTTGCCCAATGGCCATGCCCTGGGGACTTCTGTCCCCTGGGCATGGTCATTGGGCATAGTGGCATGTAGGGGGGCACAAATCAGGCCCCCCTGTCCAAAAAAAAAATATTAAAAAAAATACTTACCACAACTTACCTTTTCTTCCCTGGGGTGGGTCCCTCCATCCTTGGGTGTCCTCCTGGGGTGGGCAAGGGTGGCAGGGGGTGTCCCTGGGGGCTTGGGAGGGCACCTCTGGGCTCATTCTGAGCCCACAGGTCCCTTAACGCCTGCCCAGGCGCTAAAATCCGGCGCAAATGCGGTTTTTTTAGTCCCGCCCACTCCCGGGCGTCATTTTTGCCCGGGAGTATAAATCCGACGCAATAGCATCGGAGTCATTTTTTAAGACGGGAACGCCTACCTTGCATATCATTAACGCAAGGAAGGTGTTCACGCAAAAAAATGATGCTAACTCCATGAACTTTGGCGCTAGACGCGTCTAACGCCAAAGTATAAATATGGAGTTAGTTTTGCGTCGAATTTGCGTCGAAAAAAACAACGCAAATTCGGCGCAAACGGAGTATAAATATGCCCCATGGTATCTGTAGATGTGGAGAAGGGTTCCCGATGGGCGTGCTTCCAGAGGGATCTAACTGGAGTCAGGAAGGCGGAGAACTGGAACATGCCCCTGCTGTTGCGGGCCTGGGTCCCTGTTCTATCGCCCCAATCAGGGAAGTACACCAATTTATTGATTCTTCTCCCCTGGCTGTAGGCTGGTAGGGTGTCGTGTTGGACCTTTTTCCTTATGCAGGGTGATCCCCAATCTTTTTGCCTCCTGCCTCTTATTTCTTCTGACCTGTTGCTGTTGGCTGTTGAACTCTGAGCACTTTACCACTGCTAACCAGTGCTAAAGTGCATATGCTCTCTGTGTAAATTGTGTTGCTGATTGGTTTATCCATAATTGGCAGATTGTAATTACTAGTAAGTCCCTAGTAAAGTGCACTAGAGGTGCCCAGGGCCTGTAAGTCTAATGCTACTAGTGGGCCCGCAGCACTGGTTGTGCCACCCACATAAGTAGCTCTGTAATCATGTCTCAGACCTGCCACTGCAGTGTCTGGGTGTGAAGTTTTGAACTGTAAATTCGACTTGGCAAGAATACCCACTTGCCAGGCCCAAACTTTCCCTTTTTTTATATGTAAGACATCCCTGAGATAGACCCTAGGTAGCCCCAAGGGCAAGTGCAGTGTATGGTTAAGGTAGGACAGATAGGCCCTCATCACAACCCTGGCGGTCGGTGATAAAGGGGCGGTAATACCGCCAAAAGGCCAGTGGTAAAAAAAAAGAATTTTCGACCATGGCGGAAACCGCCAACACAGATAGCCACTTTAACCCCTTCGCTGCCAGGCCTTTTCCCCCTCCTGTGCCAGGCCTTTTTTTGCCTAATTGGGGCAGTTCGCGCTTAGGACCTCATAACTTTTTGTCCACATAAGCTAACCAAGCCAAATTTGTGTCCTTTTTTTCCAACATCCTAGGGATCCTAGAGGTACCCAGACTTTGTGGGTTCCCCTGAAGGAGGCCAAGAAATTAGCCAAAATACAGTGAAATTTTGTGTTTGTTTTTAAAAAAATGGGAAAAAGTGGCTGCAGAAGAAGGCTTGTGGTTTTTCTCCTGAAAAGGGCATCCACAAAGGGTTCGCATTGCTAAACTCACCAGCTTCTCAGATTTCAGGAACAGGCAGACTTGAATCAGAAAACCCAATTTTTCAACACAAATTTGGCATTTTACTTGGACATACCCCATTTTTACAATTTTTTGTGCTTTCAGCCTCCTTCCAGTCAGTGACAGAAATGGGCATGAAACCAATGCTGGATCCCAGTAACCTAAACATTTCTGAACAGTAGACAAAATTCTGAATTCAGCAAGGGGTCATTTGTGTAGATCCTACGAGGGTTTCCTACAGAAAATAACAACTGAAAAAGAAAAATATTGAAATTGAGGTGAAAAAAACATCAATTTTTCTCTACGTTTTACTCTGTAACTTCTTCCTGCAATGTCAGATTTTCGAAAGCAATATACCGTTACGCCTGCTGGACTCCTCTGGTTGCGGGGCTATATAGGACTTGTAGGTTCATCAAGAACCCTAGGTACCCAGGGTCAATAAATGAGCTGCACCCTGCAGTGCGTTTTCATTCTATACCGGGTATACAGCAATTCATTTTCTGAAATATAAAGAGTAAAAAATAGCTATCAAGAAAACCTTTGTATTTCCAAAAAGGGCACAAGATAAGGTGTTGAGGAGCAGCGGTTATTTGCACATCTCTGAATTCTGGGGTGACCATACTAGCATGTGAATTACAAGCCTTTTCTCAAATAGATGTCTTTCTTACTCACTCTCCTATATTTGGAAGGAAAAAATGTAGAGAAAGACAAGGGGCAATAATACTTGTTTTCCTAATCTATGTTCCCCCAAGTCTCCCGATAAAAATGATACCTCACTTGTGTGGGTAGGCCTAGCGCCTGCGACAGGAAACGCCCCAAAACGCAACGTGGACACATCCCATTTTTTTGAAAGAAAACAGAGGTGTTTTTTGCAAAGTGCCTACCTGTAGATTTTGGCCTCTAGCTCAGCCGGCATCTAGGGAAACCTACCAAACCTGTGCATTTTTGAAAACTAGAGACCTAGGGAAATCCAGGATGGGGTGTCTTGTGGGGCTCTGAGCAGGTTCTGTTACCCAGAATCCTTTGCAAACCTCACAATTTGGCTAAAAAAACTCATGTTCCTCACATTTCTGTGACAGAAAGTTCTGGAATCTGAGAGGAGGCACAAATTTCCTTCCACCCAGCGTTCCCCCAAGTCTCCCGATAAAAATGATACCTCACTTGTGTGGGTAGGCCTAGCGCCCGCGACAGGAAATACCCCAAAACGCAACGTGGACACATCCCATTTCTTGAAAGAAAACAGAGGTGTTTTTTGCAAAGTGCCTACCTGTAGATTTTGGCCTCTAGCTCAGCCGGCACCTAGGGAAACCTACCAAACCTGTGCATTTTTTAAAACTAGAGACCTAGGGGTATCCAAGATGGGGTGACTTGTGGGGCTCTGAGCAGGTTCTGTTACCCAGAATCCTTTGCAAACCTCAAAATTTGGCTAAAAAAACACACGTTCCTCACATTTCTGTGGCAGAACGTTCTAAAATCTGAGAGGAGGCACATATTTCCTTCCACCCAGCGTTCCACCAAGTCTCCCGACAAAAATGATACCACACTTGTGTGGGTCGGCCTAGGGCCCGCAACAGGAAATGCCCCAAAGCACAACGTGGACACATCTCTTTTTTTGACAGAAAACAGAGCTGTTTTTTGCAAAGTGCCTACCTGTAGATTTTGGCCTCTAGCTCACAGGCACCTAGGAAAACCTACCAAGCCTGTGCATTTCTGAAAACTAGAGACCTAGGGGAATCCAAGTTGGGGTGACTTGTGGGGCTCTGACCAGGGTTTGTTACCCAGAATCCTTTGCAAACCTCACAATTTGTTAAAAAAACACATTTTCCTCATATTTTGGTGACAGAAAGTTCTGGAATCAGAGAAGAGCCACAAATTTCCTTCCACCTAGCGTTCCCCCAAGTCTCCCGATAAAAATTATACCTCACTTGTGTGGGTAGGCCTAGCGCCCATGACAGGAAATACCCCAAAACGCAACGTGCACACATCACAGGTTTTTAAAGAAAAGAGAGGTGTTACTTGCAAAGTGCCTACCGGTAGATTTTGGCCTCTAGCTCAGCCGACACCTAGGGAAACCTACCAAACCTGTGCATTTTTGAAAACTAGAGACCTAGGGAAATCCAGGATGGGGTGACTTGTGGGGCTCTGACCAGGTTCTGTTACCCAGAATCCTTTGCAAACCTCAAAATTTGGCTAAAAAAACACATGTTCCTCACATTTCTGTGACAGAAAGTTCTGGAATCAGAGAGGAGGCACAAATTTCCTTCCACCCAGCATTGCCCCAAGTCTCCCGATAAAAATGATACCTCACTTGTGTGTGTAGGCCTAGCGCCCGCGACAGGAAATGCCCCAAAACGCAACGTGGACACATCCCATTTTTTGAAAGAAAACAGAGGTGTTTTTTGCAAAGTGCCTACCTATAGATTTTGGCCTCAAGCTCAGCCGGCACCTAGGGAAACCTACCAAGCCTGTGCATTTCTGAAAACTAGAGACCTAGGGGAATCCAAGATGGGGTGACTTGTGGGGCTCTGACCAGGGTTTGTTACCCAGAATCCTTTGCAAACCTCACAATTTGGCTAAAAAAACAAATTATCCTCATATTTTGGTGACAGAAAGTTCTGGAATCAGAGAGGAGCCACAAATTTCCTTCCACCTAGCGTTCCCCCAAGTCTCCAGATAAAAATTATACCTCACTTGTGTGGGTAGGTCTAGCGCCCATGACAGGAAATGCCCCAAAACGCAACGTGCATACATCACATTTTTTGAAAGAAAACAGAGGTGTTTTTTGCAAAGTGCCTACCTGTAGATTTTGGCCTCTAGCTCAGCCGACACCTAGGGAAACCTACCAAACCTGTGCATTTCTGAAAACTAGAGACCTAGGGGAATTAAAGATGGGGTGATTTGTGGGGCTCTGACCAGGTTCTGTTACCCAGAATCCTTTGCAAACCTCAAAATTTGGCTAAAAAAACACATTTTCCTCACATTTCGGTGACAGAAAGTTCTGGAATCAGAGAGGAGCCACAAATTTCCTTCCACCCAGCGTTCCCTCAAGTCTCCCGATAAAAATGATACCTCACTTGTGTGGGTAGGCCTAGCGCCCGCGACAGGAATTGCCCCACAATGCAACGCGCACACATCACATTTTTTTAATGAAAACAGCTGTGTTTTTTGCAAAGTGCCTACCTGTAGATTTTGGCCTCCAGCTCAGCCGGCACCTAGGGAAACCTACCAAACCTGTGCATTTCTGAAAACTAGAGACCTAGGGGAATCCAAGATGGGGTGACTTGTGGGGCTCTGACCAGGTTCTGTTACCCAGAATCCTTTGCAAACCTCACAATGTGGCTAAAAAAACACATTTTCCTCACATTTTGGTGACAGAAAGTTCTGGAATCAGAGAGGAGCCACAAATTTCCTTCCACCCAGCGTTCCCTCAAGTCTCCCGATAAAAATGATACCTCACTTGTGTGGGTAGGCCTAGCGCCCGCGACAGGAAATGCCCCAAAACGCAACCTGCACACATCACATTTTTTTAAAGAAAACAGAGGTGTTTTTTGCAAAATGCCTACCTGTAGATTTTGGCCTCTAGCTCAGCCGGCACCTAGGGGAACCTACCAAACCTGTGCATTTTTTACAATTAGAGACCTAGGGGAATCTAAGATGGGGTGACTTGTGGGGCTCTGACCAGGTTCTGTTACCCAGAATCCTTTGCAAACCTCAAAATTTGGCTAAAAAACACATGTTCCTCACATTTCTGTGACAGAAAGTTCTGGAATCTGAGAGGAGGCACAAATTTCCTTCCACCCAGCGTTGCCCCAAGTCTCCCGATAAAAATGATACCTCACTTGTGTGGGTAGGCCTAGCGCCCGCGACAGGAAATGCCCCAAAACGCAACGTGGACACATCCCATTTTTTGAAAGAAAACAGAGTTATTTTTTGCAAAGTGCCTACCTGTAGATTTTGGCCTCTAGCTCAGCCGGCACCTAGGGGAACCTACCAAACCTGTGCATTTTTGAAAATTAGAGACCTAGGGGAATCCAAGATGGGGTGACTTGTGGGGCTCTGACCAGGTTCTGTTACCCAGAATCCTTTGCAAACCTCAAAATTTGGCTAAAAAAACACATGTTCCTCACATTTCGGTGACAGAAAGTTCAGGAATCAGAGAGGAGCCACAAATTTCCTCACAGCCAGTGTTCCCCCAAGTCTCCCAATAAAAATGATACCTCACTTGTGTGGGTAGGCCTAGCGCCCGCGACAGGAAATGCTCCAAAACGCAACGTGCACACATCACATTTTTTGAATGAAAACAGAGGTGTTTTTTGCAAAGTGCCTACCTATAGATTTTGGCCTCAAGCTCAGCCAGCACCTAGGGAAACCTACCAAGCCTGTGCATTTCTGAAAACTAGAGACCTAGGGGAATCCAAGATGGGGTGACTTGTGGGGCTCTGACCAGGGTTTGTTACCCAGAATCCTTTGCAAACCTCACAATTTGACTAAAAAATCAAATTATCCTCATATTTTGGTGACAGAAAGTTCTGGAATCAGAGAGGAGCCACAAATTTCCTTCCACCTAGCGTTCCCCCAAGTCTCCCGATAAAAATGATACCTCACTTGTGTGGGTAGGCCTAGCGCCCATGACAGGAAATGCCCCAAAACGCAATGTGCATACATCACATTTTTTGAAAGAAAACAGAGGTGTTTTTTGCAAAGTGCCTACCTGTAGATTTTGGCCACTAGCTCAGCCGACACCTAGGAAAACCTACCAAACCTGTGCATTTCTGAAAACTAGAGACCTAGGGGAATCGAAGATGGGGTGACTTGTGGGGCTCTGAGCAGGTTCTGTTACCCAGAATCCTTTGCAAACCTCAAAATTTGGCTAAAAAAACACACGTTCCTCACATTTCTGTGGCAGAACGTTCTAAAATCTGAGAGGAGGCACATATTTCCTTCCACCCAGCGTTCCACCAAGTCTCCCGACAAAAATGATACCACACTTGTGTGGGTCGGCCTAGGGCCCGCGACAGGAAATGCCCCAAAGCACAACGTGGACACATCCCTTTTTTTGACAGAAAACAGAGCTGTTTTTTGCAAAGTGCCTACCTGTAGATTTTGGCCTCTAGCTCAGCCGGCACCTAGGGAAACCTACCAAGCCTGTGCATTTCTGAAAACTAGAGACCTAGGGGAATCCAAGATGGGGTGACTTGTGGGGCTCTGACCAGAGTTTGTTACCTAGAATCCTTTGCAAACCTCACAATTTGGCTAAAAAAACACTTTTTCCTCACATTTTGGTGACAGAAAGTTCTGGAATCAGAGAGGAGCCACAAATTTCCTTCCACCCAGAGTTCCCCCAAGTCCTCCCGGTAAAAATGATACCTCACTTGTGTAGGTAGGCCTAGCACCCACAACAGGAAATGCCCCAAAACGCAACGTGCACACATCACATTTTTTTAAAGAAAACAGCGGTGTTTTTTGCAAAGTGCCTACCTGTAGATTTTGGCCTCCAGCTCAGCCGGCACCTAGGGAAACCTACCAAACCTGTGCATTTCTGAAAACTAGAGACATAGGGGAATCCAAGATGGGGTGACTTGTGGGGCTCTGACCAGGTTCTGTTACCCAGAATCCTTTGCAAACCTCAAAATGTGGCTAAAAAAACACATTTTCCTCACATTTTGGTGACAGAAAGTTCTGGAATCAGAGAGGAGCCACAAATTTCCTTCCACCCAGCGTTCCCTCAAGTCTCCCGATAAAAATGATACCTCACTTGTGTGGGTAGGCCTAGCGCCCGCGACAGGAAATGCCCCAAAACGCAACGTGCACACATCACATTTTTTAAAAGAAAACGAGTGTTTTTTGCAAAATGCCTACCTGTAGATTTTGGCCTCTAGCTCAGCCGGCACCTAGGGGAACCTACCAAACCTGTGCATTTTTTAAAATTAGAGACCCAAGGGAATCCAAGATGGGGTGACTTGTGGGGCTCTGACCAGGTTCTGTTACTCAGAATCCTTTGCAAACCTCAAAATTTGGCTAAAAAAACACATGTTCCTCACATTTCTGTGACAGAAAGTTCTGGAATCTGAGTGGAGGCACAAATTTCCTTCCACCCAGCGTTCCTCCAAGTCTCCCGATTAAAATGATACCTCACTTGTGTGGGTAGGCCTAGCGCCCGCGACAGGAAATGCTCCAAAGCACAACGTGGACAGATCCCATTTTTTGACAGAAAACAGAGCTGTTTTTTGCAAAGTGCCTACCTGTAGATTTTGGCCTCTAGCTCACAGGCACCTAGGGAAACCTACCAAGCCTGTGCATTTCTGAAAACTAGAGACCTAGGGGAATTCAAGATGGGGTGACTTGTGGGGCTCTGACCAGGGTTTGTTACCCAGAATCCTTTGCAAACCTCACAATTTGGCTAAAAAAACAAATTATCCTCATATTTTGGTGACAGAAAGTTCTGGAATCAGAGAGGAGCCACAAATTTCCTTCCACCCAGAGTTCCCCCAAGTCCTCCAGGTAAAAATGATACCTCACTTGTGTAGGTAGGCCTAGCACCCACAACAGGAAATGCCCCAAAACGCAACGTGCACACATCACATTTTTTTAAAGAAAACAGCGGTGTTTTTTGCAAAGTGCCTACCTGTAGATTTTGGCCTCCAGCTCAGCCGGCACCTAGGGAAACCTACCAAACCTGTGCATTTCTGAAAACTAGAGACCTAGGGGAATCCAAGATGGGGTGACTTGTGGGGCTCTGACCAGGTTCTGTTACCCAGAATCCTTTGCAAACCTCAAAATGTGGCTAAAAAAACACATTTTCCTCACATTTTGGTGACAGAAAGTTCTGGAATCAGAGAGGAGCCACAAATTTCCTTCCACCCAGCGTTCCCTCAAGTCTCCCGATAAAAATGATACCTCACTTGTGTGGGTAGGCCTAGCGCCCGCGACAGGAAATGCCCCAAAACGCAACGTGCACACATCACATTTTTTAAAAGAAAACGAGTGTTTTTTGCAAAATGCCTACCTGTAGATTTTGGCCTCTAGCTCAGCCGGCACCTAGGGGAACCTACCAAACCTGTGCATTTTTTAAAATTAGAGACCCAAGGGAATCCAAGATGGGGTGACTTGTGGGGCTCTGACCAGGTTCTGTTACTCAGAATCCTTTGCAAACCTCAAAATTTGGCTAAAAAAACACATGTTCATCACATTTCTGTGACAGAAAGTTCTGGAATCTGAGTGGAGGCACAAATTTCCTTCCACCCAGCGTTCCCCCAAGTCTCCCGATTAAAATGATACCTCACTTGTGTGGGTAGGCCTAGCGCCCGCGACAGGAAATGCTCCAAAGCACAACGTGGACAGATCCCATTTTTTGACAGAAAACAGAGCTGTTTTTTGCAAAGTGCCTACCTGTAGATTTTGGCCTCTAGCTCACAGGCACCTAGGGAAACCTACCAAGCCTGTGCATTTCTGAAAACTAGAGACCTAGGGGAATCCAAGATGGGGTGACTTGTGGGGCTCTGACCAGGGTTTGTTACCCAGAATCCTTTGCAAACCTCACAATTTGGCTAAAAAAACAAATTATCCTCATATTTTGGTGACAGAAAGTTCTGGAATCAGAGAGGAGCCACAAATTTCCTTCCACCTAGCGTTCCCCCAAGTCTCCCGAAAAAAATGATACCTCACTTGTGTGGGTAGGTCTAGCGCCCATGACAGGAAATGCCCCAAAACGCAACGTGCATACATCACATTTTTTGAAAGAAAACAGAGTTGTTTTTTGCAAAGTGCCTACCTGTAGATTTTGGCCTCTAGCTCAGCCGACACCTAGGGAAACCTACCAAACCTGTGCATTTATGAAAACTAGAGACCTAGGGGAATCCAAGATGGGGTGACTTGTGGGGCTCTGACCAGGTTCTGTTACCCAAAATCCTTTGCAAACCTCAAAATTTGGTTAAAAAAACACATTTTCCTCACATTTCGGTGACAGAAAGTTCTGGAATCAGAGAGGAGCCACAAATTTCCTTCCACCCAGCGTTCCCTCAAGTCTCCCGATAAAAATGATACCTCACTTGTGTGGGTAGGCCTAGCGCCCGCGACAGGAATTGCCCCACAATGCAACGCGCACACATCACATTTTTTGAATGAAAACAGCTGTGTTTTTTGCAAAGTGCCTACCTGTAGATTTTGGCCTCCAGCTCAGCCGGCACCTAGGGAAACCTACCAAACCTGTGCATTTCTGCAAACTAGAGACCTAGGGGAATCCAAGATGGGGTGACTTGTGGGGCTCTGACCAGGTTCTGTTACCCAGAATCCTTTGCAAACCTCAAAATGTGGCTAAAAAAACACATTTTCCTCACATTTTGGTGACAGAAAGTTCTGGAATCAGAGAGGAGCCACAAATTTCCTTCCACCCAGCGTTCCCTCAAGTCTCCCGATAAAAATGATACCTCACTTGTGTGGGTAGGCCTAGCGCCAGCAACAGGAAATGCCCCAAAAGGCAACGTGCACACATCACATTTTTTTAAAGAAAACAGAGGTGTTTTTTGCAAAATGCCTACCTGTAGATTTTGGCCTCTAGCTCAGCCGGCACCTAGGGGAACCTACCAAACCTGTGCATTTTTTAAAATTAGAGACCTAGGGGAATCCAAGATGGGGTGACTTGTGGGGCTCTGACCAGGTTCTGTTACCCAGAATCCTTTGCAAACCTCAAAATTTGGCTAAAAAAACACATGTTCCTCACATTTCTGTGACAGAAAGTTCTGGAATCTGAGAGGAGGCACAAATTTCCTTCCACCCAGCGTTGCCCCAAGTCTCCCGATAAAAATGATACCTCACTTGTGTGGGTAGGCCTAGCGCCCGCGACAGGAAATGCCCCAAAACGCAACGTGGACACATCCCATTTTTTTAAAGAAAACAGAGGTGTTTTTTGCAAAGTGCCTACCTGTAGATTTTGGCCTCTAGCTCAGCCGGCACCTAGGGGAACCTACCAAACCTGTGCATTTTTCAAAATTAGAGACCTAGGGGAATCCAAGATGGGGTGACTTGTGGGGCTCTGACCAGGTTCTGTTACCCAGAATCCTTTGCAAACCTCAAAATTTGGCTAAAAAAACACATGTTCCTCACATTGCGGTGACAGAAAGTTCAGGAATCAGAGAGGAGCCACAAATTTCCTTCCACCCAGTGTTCCCCCAAGTCTCCCGATAAAAATTATACCTCACTTGTGTGGGTAGGCCTAGCGCCCGCGACAGGAAGTGCCCCAAAACACAACGTGGACACATCACATTTTTTTAAAGAAAACAGAGGTGTTTTTTGCAAAGTGCCTACCAATAGATTTTGGCCTCAAGCTCAGCCGACACCTAGGGAAACCTACCAAGCCTGTGCATTTCTGAAAACTAGAGCCCCTAGGGGAATCCAAGATGGGGTGACTTGTGGGGCTCTGACCAGGGTTTGTTACCCAGAATCCTTTGCAAACCTCACAATTTGACTAAAAAATAAAATTATCCTCATATTTTGGTGACAGAAAGTTCTGGAATCAGAGAGGAGCCACAAATTTCCTTCCACCTAGCGTTTCCCCAAGTCTCCCGATAAAAATGATACCTCACTTGTGTGGGTAGGCCTAGCGCCCATGACAGGAAATGCCCCAAAACGCAACATGCATACATCACATTTTTTTAAAGAAAACAGAGGTGTTTTTTGCAAAGTGCCTACCTGTAGATTTTGGCCTCTAGCTCAGCCGACACCTAGGGAAACCTACCAAACCTGTGCATTTCTGAAAACTAGAGACCTAGGGGAATCCAAGATGGGGTGACTTGTGGGGCTCTGACCAGGTTCTGTTACCCAGAATCCTTTGCAAACCTCAAAATTTGGCTAAAAAAACACATTTTCCTCACATTTCGGTGACAGAAAGTTCTGGAATCAGAGAGGAGCCACAAATTTCCTTCCACCCAGCGTTCCCTCAAGTCTCCCGATAAAAATGATACCTCACTTGTGTGGGTAGGCCTAGCGCCCGCGACAGGAATTGCCCCAAAACGCAACGTGCACACATCACATTTTTTGAATGAAAACAGCGGTGTTTTTTGCAAAGTGCCTACCTGTAGATTTTGGCCTCCAGCTCAGCCGGCACCTAGGGAAACTTACCAAACCTGTGCATTTCTGAAAACTAGAGACCTAGGGGAATCCAAGATTGGGTGACTTGTGGGGCTCTGACCAGGTTCTGTTACCCAGAATCCTTTGCAAACCTCAAAATGTGGCTAAAAAAACACATTTTCCTCACATTTTGGTGACAGAAAGTTCTGGAATCAGAGAGGAGCCACAAATTTCCTTCCACCCAGCGTTCCCTCAAGTCTCCCGATAAAAATGATACCTCACTTGTGTGGGTAGGCCTAGCGCCCGCGACAGGAAATGCCCCAAAACGCAACGTGCACACATTACATTTTTTGAAAGAAAACAGAGGTGTTTTTTGCAAAATGCCTACCTGTAGATTTTGGCCTCTTGCTCAGCCGGCACCTAGGGGAACCTACCAAACCTGTGCATTTTTTAATATTAGAGACCTAGGGGAATCCAAGATGGGGTGACTTGTGGGGCTCTGACCAGGTTCTGTTACCCAGAATCCTTTGCAAACCTCAAAATTTGGCTAAAAAAACACATGTTCCTCACATTTCTGTGACAGAAAGTTCTGGAATCTGAGAGGAGGCACAAATTTCCTTCCACCCAGCGTTCCCCCAAGTCTCCCGATTAAAATGATACCTCACTTGTGTGGGTAGGCCTAGCGCCCGCGACAGGAAATGCCCCAAAGCACAACGTGGACAGATCCTATTTTTTGACAGAAAACAGAGCTGTTTTTTGCAAAGTGCCTACCTGTAGATTTTGGCCTCTAGCTCACAGGCATCTAGGGAAACCTACCAAGCCTGTGCATTTCTGAAAACTAGAGACCTAGGGGAATCCAAGATGGGGTAACTTGTGGGGCTCTGAGCAGGTTCTGTTACCCAGAATCCTTTGCAAACCTCAAAATTTGGCTAAAAAAACACATTTTCCTCACATTTCGGTGACAGAAAGTTCTGGAATCAGAGAGGAGCCACAAATTTCCTTCCACCCAGCGTTCCCTCAAGTCTCCCGATAAAAATGATACCTCACTTGTGTGGGTAGGCCTAGCGCCCGCGACAGGAATTGCCCCAAAACGCAACGTGCACACATCACATTTTTTGAATGAAAACAGCGGTGTTTTTTGCAAAGTGCCTACCTGTAGATTTTGGCCTCCAGCTCAGCCGGCACCTAGGGAAACTTACCAAACCAGTGCATTTCTGAAAACTAGAGACCTAGGGGAATCCAAGATTGGGTGACTTGTGGGGCTCTGACCAGGTTCTGTTACCCAGAATCCTTTGCAAACCTCAAAATGTGGCTAAAAAAACACATTTTCCTCACATTTTGGTGACAGAAAGTTCTGGAATCAGAGAGGAGCCACAAATTTCCTTCCACCCAGCGTTCCCTCAAGTCTCCCGATAAAAATGATACCTCACTTGTGTGGGTAGGCCTAGCGCCCGCGACAGGAAATGCCCCAAAACGCAACGTGCACACATCACATTTTTGGAAAGAAAACAGAGGTGTTTTTTGCAAAATGCCTACCTGTAGATTTTGGCCTCTTGCTCAGCCGGCACCTAGGGGAACCTACCAAACCTGTGCATTTTTTAAAATTAGAGACCTAGGGGAATCCAAGATGGGGTGACTTGTGGGGCTCTGACCAGGTTCTGTTACCCAGAATCCTTTGCAAACCTCAAAATTTGGCTAAAAAAACACATGTTCCTCACATTTCTGTGACAGAAAGTTCTGGAATCTGAGAGGAGGCACAAATTTCCTTCCACCCAGCGTTCCCCCAAGTCTCCCGATTAAAATGATACCTCACTTGTGTGGGTAGGTCTAGCGCCCGCGACAGGAAATGCCCCAAAGCACAACGTGGACAGATCCTATTTTTTGACAGAAAACAGAGCTGTTTTTTGCAAAGTGCCTACCTGTAGATTTTGGCCTCTAGCTCACAGGCATCTAGGGAAACCTACCAAGCCTGTGCATTTCTGAAAACTAGAGACCTAGGGGAATCCAAGATGGGGTGACTTGTGGGGCTCTGACCAGGGTTTGTTACCCAGAATCCTTTGCAAACCTCACAATTTGTTAAAAAAACACATTTTCCTCACATTTTGGTGACAGAATGTTCTGGAATCAGAGAAGAGCCACAAATTTCCTTCCACCTAGCGTTCCCCCAAGTCTCCCGATAAAAATGATACCTCACTTGTGTGTGAAGGCCTAGCGCCCATGACAGGAAATGCCCCAAAACGCAACGTGCACACATCACATTTTTTTAAAGAAAAGAGAGGTGTTACTTGCAAAGTGCCTACCGGTAGATTTTGGCCTCTAGCTCAGCCGACACCTAGGGAAACCTACCAAACCTGTGCATTTTTGAAAACTAGAGACCTAGGGAAATCCAGGATGGGGTGACTTGTGGGGCTCTGACCAGGTTCTGTTACCCAGAATCCTTTGCAAACCTCAAAATTTGGCTAAAAAAAAAACACATGTTCCTCACATTTCTGTGACAGAAAGTTCTGGAATCTGAGAGGAGGCACAAATTTCCTTCCACCCAGCGTTGCCCCAAGTCTCCCGATAAAAATGATACCTCACTTGTGTGGGTAGGCCTAGCGCCCGGGACAGGAAATGCCCCGAAACGCAACGTGGACACATCCCATTTTTTGAAAGAAAACAGAGGTGTTTTTTGCAAAGTGCCTACCTGTAGATTTTTGCCTCTAGATCAGCCGGCACCTAGGGGAACCTACCAAACCTGTGCATTTTTTAAAATTAGAGACCTAGGGGAATCCAAGATGGGGTGACTTGTGGGGATCTGACCAGGTTCTGTTACCCAGAATCCTTTGCAAACCTATAATTTGGCTAAAAAAACAAATTATCCTCATATTTTGGTGACAGAAAGTTCTGGAATCAGAGACGAGCCACAAATTTCCTTCCACCTAGCGTTCCCCCAAGTCTGCCGATAAAAATGATACCTCACTTGTGTGGGTAGGCCTAGCGCCCATGACAGGAAATGCCCCAAAACGCAACGTGCATACATCCCATTTTTTTGAAAGAAAACAGAGGTGTTTTTTGCAAAGTGCCTACCTGTAGATTTTGGCCTCTAGCTCAGCCGGCATCTAGGGAAACCTACCAAACCTGTGCATTTTTTAAAACTAGAGACCTAGGGAAATCCAGGATGGGGTGACTTGTGGGGCTCTGAGCAGGTTCTGTTACCCAGAATCCTTTGCAAACCTCAAAATTTGGCTAAAAAAACTCATGATCCTCACATTTCTGTGACAGAAAGTTCTGGAATCTGAGAGGAGGCACAAATTTCCTTCCACCCAGCGTTCCCCCAAGTCTCCCGATAAAAATGATACCTCACTTGTGTGGGTAGGCCTAGCGCCCGCGACAGGAAATACCCCAAAACGCAACGTGGACACATCCCATTTCTTGAAAGAAAACAGAGGTGTTTTTTGCAAAGTGCCTACCTGTAGATTTTGGCCTCTAGCTCAGCCGGCACCTAGGGAAACCTACCAAACCTGTGCATTTTTGAAAACTAGAGACCTAGGGGTATCCAAGATGGGGTAACTTGTGGGGCTCTGAGCAGGTTCTGTTACCCAGAATCCTTTGCAAACCTCAAAATTTGGCTAAAAAAACACACGTTCCTCACATTTCTGTGGCAGAACGTTCTAAAATCTGAGAGGAGGCACATATTTCCTTCCACCCAGCGTTCCACCAATTCTCCCGACAAAAATGATACCACACTTGTGTGGGTCGGCCTAGGGCCCGCAACAGGAAATGCCCCAAAGCACAACGTGGACACATCTCTTTTTTTGACAGAAAACAGAGCTGTTTTTTGCAAAGTGCCTACCTGTAGATTTTGGCCTCTAGCTCAGCCGGCACCTAGTGAAACCTACCAAGCCTGTGCATTTCTGAAAACTAGAGACCTAGGGGAATCAAAGATGGGGTGACTTGTGGGGCTCTGACCAGAGTTTGTTACCCAGAATCCTTTGCAAACCTCACAATTTGGCTAAAAAAACACTTTTTCCTCACATTTTGGTGACAGAAAGTTCTGGAATCAGAGAGGAGCCACAAATTTCCTTCCACCCAGAGTTCCCCCAAGTCTCCCGGTAAAAATGATACCTCACTTGTGTAGGTAGGCATAGCGCCCACGACAGGAAATGCCCCAAAACGCAACGTGCACACATCACATTTTTTGAAAGAAAACAGAGGTGTTTTTTGCAAAGTGCCTACCTGTAAATTTTGGCCTCTAGCTCAGCCGGCACCTAGGGAAACCTACCAAACCCGTGCATTTCTGAAAACTAGAGACCTAGGGGAATCCAAGATGGGGTGACTTGTGGGGCTCTGACCAGTTTCTGTTACCCAGAATCCTTTGCAAACCTCAAAATTTGGCTAAAAAAACACATTTTCCTTACATTTCGGTGACAGAAAGTTCTGGAATCAGAGAGGAGCCACAAATTTCCTTCCACCCAGCGTTCCCTCAAGTCTCCCGATAAAAATTATACCTCACTTGTGGGGTAGGCCTAGCGCCCGCAACAGGAATTGCCCCAAAACGCAACGTGCACACATCACATTTTTTGAATGAAAACAGCGGTGTTTTTTGCAAAGTGCCTACCTGTAGATTTTGGCCTCCAGCTCAGCCGGCACCTAGGGAAACCTACCAAACCTGTGCATTTCTGAAAACTAGAGACCTAGGGGAATCCAAGATGGGGTGACTTGTGGGGCTCTGACCAGGTTCTGTTACCCAGAATCCTTTGCAAACCTCAAAATGTGGCTAAAAAAACACATTTTCCTCTCATTTTGGTGACAGAAAGTTATGGAATCAGAGAGGAGCCACAAATTTCCTTCCACCCAGCGTTCCCTCAAGTCTCCCGATAAAAATGATACCTCACTTGTGTGGGTAGGCCTAGCGCCCGCGACAGGATATGCCCCAAAACGCAACGTGCACACATCACATTTTTTGAAAGAAAACGAGAGTTTTTTGCAAAATGCCTACCTGTAGATTTTGGCCTCTAGCTCAGCCGGCACCTAGGGGAACCTACCAAACCTGTGCATTTTTTTAAAATTAGAGACCTAGGGGAATCCAAGATGGGGTGACTTGTGGGGCTCTGACCAGGTTCTGTTACCCAGAATCCTTTGCAAACCTCAAAATTTGGCTAAAAAAACACATGTTCCTCACATTTCTGTGACAGAAAGTTCTGGAATCTGAGAGGAGGCACAAATTTCCTTCCACCCAGCGTTCCCCCAAGTCTCCCGATAAAAATGATACCTCACTTGTGTGGGTAGGCCTAGCGCCCGCGACAGGAAATACCCCAAAACGCAACGTGGACACATCCCATTTCTTGAAAGAAAACAGAGGTGTTTTTTGCAAAGTGCCTACCTGTAGATTTTGGCCTCTAGCTCAGCCGGCACCTAGGGAAACCTACCAAACCTGTGCATTTTTGAAAACTAGAGACCTAGGGGTATCCAAGATGGGGTAACTTGTGGGGCTCTGAGCAGGTTCTGTTACCCAGAATCCTTTGCAAACCTCAAAATTTGGCTAAAAAAACACACGTTCCTCACATTTCTGTGGCAGAACGTTCTAAAATCTGAGAGGAGGCACATATTTCCTTCCACCCAGCGTTCCACCAAATCTCCCGACAAAAATGATACCACACTTGTGTGGGTCGGCCTAGGGCCCGCAACAGGAAATGCCCCAAAGCACAACGTGGACACATCTCTTTTTTTGACAGAAAACAGAGCTGTTTTTTGCAAAGTGCCTACCTGTAGATTTTGGCCTCTAGCTCAGCCGGCACCTAGTGAAACCTACCAAGCCTGTGCATTTCTGAAAACTAGAGACCTAGGGGAATCAAAGATGGGGTGACTTGTGGGGCTCTGACCAGAGTTTGTTACCCAGAATCCTTTGCAAACCTCACAATTTGGCTAAAAAAACACTTTTTCCTCACATTTTGGTGACAGAAAGTTCTGGAATCAGAGAGGAGCCACAAATTTCCTTCCACCCAGAGTTCCCCCAAGTCTCCCGGTAAAAATGATACCTCACTTGTGTAGGTAGGCATAGCGCCCACGACAGGAAATGCCCCAAAACGCAACGTGCACACATCACATTTTTTGAAAGAAAACAGAGGTGTTTTTTGCAAAGTGCCTACCTGTAAATTTTGGCCTCTAGCTCAGCCGGCACCTAGGGAAACCTACCAAACCCGTGCATTTCTGAAAACTAGAGACCTAGGGGAATCCAAGATGGGGTGACTTGTGGGGCTCTGACCAGTTTCTGTTACCCAGAATCCTTTGCAAACCTCAAAATTTGGCTAAAAAAACACATTTTCCTTACATTTCGGTGACAGAAAGTTCTGGAATCAGAGAGGAGCCACAAATTTCCTTCCACCCAGCGTTCCCTCAAGTCTCCCGATAAAAATTATACCTCACTTGTGGGGTAGGCCTAGCGCCCGCAACAGGAATTGCCCCAAAACGCAACGTGCACACATCACATTTTTTGAATGAAAACAGCGGTGTTTTTTGCAAAGTGCCTACCTGTAGATTTTGGCCTCCAGCTCAGCCGGCACCTAGGGAAACCTACCAAACCTGTGCATTTCTGAAAACTAGAGACCTAGGGGAATCCAAGATGGGGTGACTTGTGGGGCTCTGACCAGGTTCTGTTACCCAGAATCCTTTGCAAACCTCAAAATGTGGCTAAAAAAACACATTTTCCTCACATTTTGGTGACAGAAAGTTATGGAATCAGAGAGGAGCCACAAATTTCCTTCCACCCAGCGTTCCCTCAAGTCTCCCGATAAAAATGATACCTCACTTGTGTGGGTAGGCCTAGCGCCCGCGACAGGATATGCCCCAAAACGCAACGTGCACACATCACATTTTTTGAAAGAAAACGAGTGTTTTTTGCAAAATGCCTACCTGTAGATTTTGGCCTCTAGCTCAGCCGGCACCTAGGGGAACCTACCAAACCTGTGCATTTTTTAAAATTAGAGACCTAGGGGAATCCAAGATGGGGTGACTTGTGGGGCTCTGACCAGGTTCTGTTACCCAGAATCCTTTGCAAACCTCAAAATTTGGCTAAAAAAACACATGTTCCTCACATTTCTGTGACAGAAAGTTCTGGAATCTGAGAGGAGGCACAAATTTCCTTCCACCCAGCGTTCCCCCAAGTCTCCCGATTAAAATGATACCTCACTTGTGTGGGTAGGCCTAGCGCCCGCGACAGGAAATGCCCCAAAGCACAACGTGGACAGATCCCATTTTTTGACAGAAAACAGAGCTGTTTTTTGCAAAGTGCCTACCTGTAGATTTTGGCCTCTAGCTCACAGGCACCTAGGGAAACCTACCAAGCCTGTGCATTTCTGAAAACTAGAGACCTAGGGGAATCCAAGTTGGGGTGACTTGTGGGGCTCTGACCAGGGTTTGTTACCCAGAATCCTTTGCAAACCTCACAATTTGTTTAAAAAACACATTTTCCTCACAGTTTGGTGACAGAAAGTTCTTGAATCTGAGAGGAGGCACAAATTTCCTTCCACCCAGCGTTCCCCCAAGTCTCCCGATTAAAATGATACCTCACTTGTGTGGGTAGGCCTAGCGCCCGCGACAGGAAATGCCCCAAAGCACAACGTGGACAGATCCCATTTTTTAAAAGAAAACACAGGTGTTTTTTGCAAAGTGCCTACCTGTAGATTTTGGCCACTAGCTCAGCCGACACCTAGGAAAACCTACCAAATCTGTGCATTTCTGAAAACTAGAGACCTAGGGGAATCCAAGATGGGGTGACTTGTGGGGCTCTGACCAGGTTCTGTTACCCAGAATCCTTTGCAAACCTCAAAATTTGGCTAAAAAAACACATGTTCCTCACATTGCGGTGACAGAAAGTTCAGGAATCAGAGAGGAGCCACAAATTTCCTTCCACCCAGTGTTCCCCCAAGTCTCCCGATAAAAATGATACCTCACTTGTGTGGGTAGGCCTAGCGCCCGCGACAGGAAGTGCCCCAAAACGCCACGTGCACACATCACATTTTTTTAAAGAAAACAGAGGTGTTTTTTGCAAAGTGCCTACCAATAGATTTTGGCCTCAAGCTCAGCCGGCACCTAGGGAAACCTACCAAGCCTGTGCATTTCGGAAAACTAGAGACCTAGGGGAATCCAAGATGGGGTGACTTGTGGGGCTCTGACCAGGGTTTGTTACCCAGAATCCTTTGCAAACCTCACAATTTGACTAAAAAATAAAATTATCCTCATATTTTGGTGACAGAAAGTTCTGGAATCAGAGAGGAGCCACAAATTTCCTTCCACCCAGCGTTCCCTCAAGTCTCCCGATAAAAATGATACCTCACTTGTGTGGGTAGGCCTAGCGCCCGCGACAGGAATTGCCCCAAAACGCAACGTGCACACATCACATTTTTTGAATGAAAACAGCGGTGTTTTTTGCAAAGTGCCTACCTGTAGATTTTGGCCTCTAGCTCAGCCGACACCTAGGGAAACCTACCAAACCTGTGCATTTCTGAAAACTAGAGACCTAGGGGAATCCAAGATGGGGTGACTTGTGGGGCTCTGACCAGGTTCTGTTACCCAGAATCCTTTGCAAACCTCAAAATGTGGTTAAAAAAACACATTTTTCTCACATTTTGGTGACAGAAAGTTCTGGAATCAGAGAGGAGCCACAAATTTCCTTCCACCCAGCGTTCCCCCAAGTCTCCCGATTAAAATGATACCTCACTTGTGTGGGTAGGCCTAGCGCCCGCAACAGGAAATGCCCCAAAGCACAACGTGGACAGATCCCATTTTTTGACAGAAAACAGAGCTGTTTTTTGCAAAGTGCCTACCTGTAGATTTTGGCCTCTAGCTCACAGGCACCTAGGGAAACCTACCAAGCCTGTGCATTTCTGAAAACTAGAGACCTAGGGGAATCCAAGATGGGGTGACTTGTGGGGCTCTGACCAGGGTTTGTTACCCAGAATCCTTTGCAAACCTCACAATTTGTTAAAAAAACACATTTTCCTCACATTTTGGTGACAGAATGTTCTGGAATCAGAGAAGAGCCACAAATTTCCTTCCACCTAGCGTTCCCCCAAGTCTCCCGATAAAAATGAAACCTCACTTGTGTGGGAAGGCCTAGCGCCCATGACAGGAAATGCCCCAAAACGCAACGTGCACACACCACATATTTTTAAAGAAAAGAGAGGTGTTACTTGCAAAGTGCCTACCGGTAGATTTTGGCCTCTAGCTCAGCCGACACCTAGGGAAACCTTCCAAACCTGTGCATTTTTGAAAACTAGAGACCTAGGGAAATCCAGGATGGGGTGACTTGTGGGGCTCTGACCAGGTTCTGTTACCCAGAATCCTTTGCAAACCTCAAAATTTGGCTAAAAAAACACATGTTCCTCACATTTCTGTGACAGAAAGTTCTGGAATCTGAGAGGAGGCACAAATTTCCTTCCATCCAGCGTTGCCCCAAGTCTCCCGATAAAAATGATACCTCACTTGTGTGGGTAGGCCTAGCGCCCGGGACAGGAAATGCCCCGAAACGCAACGTGGACACATCTCATTTTTTTAAAGAAAACAGAGGTGTTTTTTGCAAAGTGCCTACCTGTAGATTTTTGCCTCTAGCTCAGCCGGCACCTAGGGGAACCTACCAAACCTGTGCATTTTTTAAAATTAGAGACCTAGGGGAATCCAAGATGGGGTGACTTGTGGGGATCT
This sequence comes from Pleurodeles waltl, assembly GCF_031143425.1. Taxonomy (NCBI): domain Eukaryota; kingdom Metazoa; phylum Chordata; class Amphibia; order Caudata; family Salamandridae; genus Pleurodeles; species Pleurodeles waltl. Next base: position 457,270,554 of record NC_090440.1, on the reverse strand, counting down.
GACCAGGTTCTGTTACCCAGAATCCTTTGCAAACCTCAAAATTTGGCTAAAAAAACACATGTTCCACACATTTCGGTGACAGAAAGTTCAGGAATCAGAGAGGAGCCACAAATTTCCTTCCACCCAGTGTTCCCCCAAGTCTCCCGATAAAAATGATACCTCACTTGTGTGGGTAGGCCTAGCGCCCGCGACAGGAAATGCCCCAAAACGCAACGTGCACACATCACATTTTTTGAATGAAAACAGAGGTGTTTTTTGCAAAGTGCCTACCTATAGATTTTGGCCTCAAGCTCAGCCGGCACCTAGGGAAACCTACCAAGCCTGTGCATTTCTGAAAACTAGAGACCTAGGGGAATCCAAGATGGGGTGACTTGTGGGGCTCTGACCAGGGTTTGTTACCCAGAATCCTTTGCAAACCTATAATTTGGCTAAAAAAACAAATTATCTTCATATTTTGGTGACAGAAAGTTCTGGAATCAGAGAGGAGCCACAAATTTCCTTCCACCTAGCGTTCCCCCAAGTCTCCCGATAAAAATGATACCTCACTTGTGTGGGTAGGCCTAGCGCCCATGACAGGAAATGCCCCAAAACGCAACGTGCATACATCCCATTTTTTTTAAAGAAAACAGAGGTGTTTTTTGCAAAGTGCCTACCTGTAGATTTTGGCCTCTAGCTCAGCCGGCATCTAGGGAAACCTACCAAACCTGTGCATTTTTTAAAACTAGAGACCTAGGGAAATCCAGGATGGGGTGACTTGTGGGGCTCTGAGCAGGTTCTGTTACCCAGAATCCTTTGCAAACCTCAAAATTTGGCTAAAAAAACTCATGATCCTCACATTTCTGTGACAGAAAGTTCTGGAATCTGAGAGGAGGCACAAATTTCCTTCCACCCAGCGTTCCCCCAAGTCTCCCGATAAAAATGATACCTCACTTGTGTGGGTAGGCCTAGCGCCCGCGACAGGAAATACCCCAAAACGCAACGTGGACACATCCCATTTCTTGAAAGAAAACAGAGGTGTTTTTTGCAAAGTGCCTACCTGTAGATTTTGGCCTCTAGCTCAGCCGGCACCTAGGGAAACCTACCAAACCTGTGCATTTTTGAAAACTATAGACCTAGGGGTATCCAAGATGGGGTAACTTGTGGGGCTCTGAGCAGGTTCTGTTACCCAGAATCCTTTGCAAACCTCAAAATTTGGCTAAAAAAACACACGTTCCTCACATTTCTGTGGCAGAACGTTCTAAAATCTGAGAGGAGGCACATATTTCCTTCCACCCAGCGTTCCACCAAGTCTCCCGACAAAAATGATACCTCACTTGTGTGGGTAGGCCTAGCGCCCGCAACAGGAAATGCCCCAAAGCACAACGTGGACACATCTCTTTTTTTGACAGAAAACAGAGCTGTTTTTTGCAAAGTGCCTACCTGTAGATTTTGGCCTCTAGCTCAGCCGGCACATAGTGAAACCTACCAAGCCTGTGCATTTCTGAAAACTAGAGACCTAGGGGAATCCAAGATGGGGTGACTTGTGGGGCTCTGACCAGAGTTTGTTACCCAGAATCCTTTGCAAACCTCACAATTTGGCTAAAAAAACACTTTTTCCTCACATTTTGGTGACAGAAAGTTCTGGAATCAGAGAGGAGCCACAAATTTCCTTCCACCCAGAGTTCCCCCAAGTCTCCCGGTAAAAATGATACCTCACTTGTGTAGGTAGGCATAGCGCCCACGACAGGAAATGCCCCAAAACCCAACGTGCACACATCACATTTTTTTAAAGAAAACAGAGGTGTTTTTTGCAAAGTGCCTACCTGTAAATTTTGGCCTCTAGCTCAGCCGGCACCTAGGGAAACCTACCAAACCTGTGCATTTCTGAAAACTAGAGACCTAGGGGAATCCAAGATGGGGTGACTTGTGGGGCTCTGACCAGTTTCTGTTACCCAGAATCCTTTGCAAACCTCAAAATTTGGCTAAAAAAACACATTTTCCTTACATTTCGGTGACAGAAAGTTCTGGAATCAGAGAGGAGCCACAAATTTCCTTCCACCCAGCGTTCCCTCAAGTCTCCCGATAAAAATGATACCTCACTTGTGGGGTAGGCCTAGCGCCCGCGACAGGAATTGCCCCAAAACGCAACGTGCACACATCACATTTTTTGAATGGAAACAGCGGTGTTTTTTGCAAAGTGCCTACCTGTAGATTTTGGCCTCCAGCTCAGCCGGCACCTAGGGAAACCTACCAAACCTGTGCATTTCTGAAAACTAGAGACCTAGGGGAATCGAAGATGGGGTGACTTGTGGGGCTCTGACCAGGTTCTGTTACCCAGCATCCTTTGCAAACCTCAAAATGTGGCTAAAAAAACACATTTTCCTCACATTTTGGTGACAGAAAGTTCTGGAATCAGAGAGGAGCCACAAATTTCCTTCCACCCAGCGTTCCCTCAAGTCTCCCAATAAAAATGATACCTCACTTGTGTGGGTAGGCCTAGCGCCCGCGACAGGATATGCCCCAAAACGCAACGTGCACACATCACATTTTTTGAAAGAAAACGAGTGTTTTTTGCAAAATGCCTACCTGTAGATTTTGGCCTCTAGCTCAGCCGGCACCTAGGGGAACCTACCAAACCTGTGCATTTTTTAAAATTAGAGACCTAGGGGAATCCAAGATGGGGTGACTTGTGGGGCTCTGACCAGGTTCTGTTACCCAGAATCCTTTGCAAACCTCAAAATTTGGCTAAAAAAACACATGTTCCTCACATTTCTGTGACAGAAAGTTCTGGAATCTGAGAGGAGGCACAAATTTCCTTCCACCCAGCGTTCCCCCAAGTCTCCCGATTAAAATGATACCTCACTTGTGTGGGTAGGCCTAGCCCCGCGACAGGAAATGCCCCAAAGCACAACGTGGACAGATCCCATTTTTTGACAGAAAACAGAGCTGTTTTTTGCAAAGTGCCTACCTGTAGATTTTGGCCTCTAGCTCACAGGCACCTAGGGAAACCTACCAAGCCTGTGCATTTCTGAAAACTAGAGACCTAGGGGAATCCAAGTTGGGGTGACTTGTGGAGCTCTGACCATGGTTTGTTACCCAGAATCCTTTGCAAACCTCACAATTTGTTAAAAAAACACATTTTCCTCACAGTTTGGTGACAGAAAGTTCTGGAATCAGAGAAGAGCCACAAATTTCCTTCCACCTAGCGTTCCCCCAAGTCTCCCGATAAAAATGATACCTCACTTGTGTGGGTAGGCCTAGCGCCCATGACAGGAAATACCCCAAAACGCAACGTGCACACATCACATTTTTTTAAAGAAAAGAGAGGTGTTACTTGCAAAGTTCCTACCGGTAGATTTTGGCCTCTAGCTCAGCCGACACCTAGGGAAACCTACCAAACCTGTGCATTTTTGAAAACTAGAGACCTAGGGAAATCCAGGATGGGGAGACTTGTGGGGCTCTGACCAGGTTCTGTTACCCAGAATCCTTTGCAAACCTCAAAATTTGGCTAAAAAAACACATGTTCCTCACATTTCTGTGACAGAAAGTTCTGGAATCTGAGAGGAGGCACAAATTTCCTTCCACCCAGCATTGCCCCAAGTCTCCCGATAAAAATGATACCTCACTTGTGTGGGTAGGCCTAGCGCCCGCGACAGGAAATGCCCCAAAACGCAACGTGGACACATCCCATTTTTTGAAAGAAAACAGAGGTGTTTTTTGCAAAGTGCCTACCTATAGATTTTGGCCTCAAGCTCAGCCGGCACCTAGGGAAACCTACCAAGCCTGTGCATTTCTGAAAACTAGAGACCTAGGGGAATCCAAGATGGGGTGACTTGTGGGGCTCTGACCAGGGTTTGTTACCCAGAATCCTTTGCAAACCTCACAATTTGACTAAAAAATAAAATTATCCTCATATTTTGGTGACAGAAAGTTCTGGAATCAGAGAGGAGCCACAAATTTCCTTCCACCTAGCGTTCCCCCAAGTCTCCCGATAAAAATGATACCTCACTTGTGTGGGTAGGCCTAGCGCCCATGACAGGAAATGCCCCAAAACGCAACATGCATACATCACATTTTTTTAAAGAAAACAGAGGTGTTTTTTGCAAAGTGCCTACCTGTAGATTTTGGCCTCTAGCTCAGCCGACACCTAGGGAAACCTACCAAACCTGTGCATTTCTGAAAACTAGAGACCTAGGGGAATCCAAGATGGGGTGACTTGTGGGGCTCTGACCAGGTTCTGTTACCCAGAATCCTTTGCAAACCTCAAAATTTGGTTAAAAAAACACATTTTCCTCACATTTCGGTGACAGAAAGTTCTGGAATCAGAGAGGAGCCACAAATTTCCTTCCACCCAGCGTTCCCTCAAGTCTCCCGATAAAAATGATACCTCACTTGTGTGGGTAGGCCTAGCGCCCGCGACAGGAATTGCCCCAAAACGCAACGTGCACACATCACATTTTTTGAATGAAAACAGCGGTGTTTTTTGCAAAGTGCCTACCTGTAGATTTTGGCCTCCAGCTCAGCCGGCACCTAGGAAAACCTACCAAACCTGTGCATTTCTGAAAACTAGAGACCTAGGGGAATCCAAGATTGGGTGACTTGTGGGGCTCTGACCAGGTTCTGTTACCCAGAATCCTTTGCAAACCTCAAAATGTGGCTAAAAAAAACACATTTTTCTCACATTTTGGTGACAGAAAGTTCTGGAATCAGAGAGGAGCCACAAATTTCCTTCCACCCAGCGTTCCCCCAAGTCTCCCGATTAAAATGATACCTCACTTGTGTGGGTAGGCCTAGCGCCCGCAACAGGAAATGCCCCAAAGCACAACGTGGACAGATCCCATTTTTTGACAGAAAACAGAGCTGTTTTTTGCAAAGTGCCTACCTGTAGATTTTGGCCTCTAGCTCACAGGCACCTAGGGAAACCTACCAAGCCTGTGCATTTCTGAAAACTAGAGACCTAGGGGAATCCAAGATGGGGTGACTTGTGGGGCTCTGACCAGGGTTTGTTACCCAGAATCCTTTGCAAACCTCACAATTTGTTAAAAAAACACATTTTCCTCACATTTTGGTGACAGAATGTTCTGGAATCAGAGAAGAGCCACAAATTTCCTTCCACCTAGCGTTCCCCCAAGTCTCCCGATAAAAATGAAACCTCACTTGTGTGGGAAGGCCTAGCGCCCATGACAGGAAATGCCCCAAAACGCAACGTGCACACACCACATATTTTTAAAGAAAAGAGAGGTGTTACTTGCAAAGTGCCTACCGGTAGATTTTGGCCTCTAGCTCAGCCGACACCTAGGGAAACCTTCCAAACCTGTGCATTTTTGAAAACTAGAGACCTAGGGAAATCCAGGATGGGGTGACTTGTGGGGCTCTGACCAGGTTCTGTTACCCAGAATCCTTTGCAAACCTCAAAATTTGGCTAAAAAAACACATGTTCCTCACATTTCTGTGACAGAAAGTTCTGGAATCTGAGAGGAGGCACAAATTTCCTTCCATCCAGCGTTGCCCCAAGTCTCCCGATAAAAATGATACCTCACTTGTGTGGGTAGGCCTAGCGCCCGGGACAGGAAATGCCCCGAAACGCAACGTGGACACATCTCATTTTTTTAAAGAAAACAGAGGTGTTTTTTGCAAAGTGCCTACCTGTAGATTTTTGCCTCTAGCTCAGCCGGCACCTAGGGGAACCTACCAAACCTGTGCATTTTTTAAAATTAGAGACCTAGGGGAATCCAAGATGGGGTGACTTGTGGGGATCTGACCAGGTTCTGTTACCCAGAATCCTTTGCAAACCTCAAAATTTGGCTAAAAAAACACATGTTCCACACATTTCGGTGACAGAAAGTTCAGGAATCAGAGAGGAGCCACAAATTTCCTTCCACCCAGTGTTCCCCCAAGTCTCCCGATAAAAATGATACCTCACTTGTGTGGGTAGGCCTAGCGCCCGCGACAGGAAATGCCCCAAAACGCAACGTGCACACATCACATTTTTTGAATGAAAACAGAGGTGTTTTTTGCAAAGTGCCTACCTATAGATTTTGGCCTCAAGCTCAGCCGGCACCTAGGGAAACCTACCAAGCCTGTGCATTTCTGAAAACTAGAGACCTAGGGGAATCCAAGATGGGGTGACTTGTGGGGCTCTGACCAGGGTTTGTTACCCAGAATCCTTTGCAAACCTATAATTTGGCTAAAAAAACAAATTATCTTCATATTTTGGTGACAGAAAGTTCTGGAATCAGAGAGGAGCCACAAATTTCCTTCCACCTAGCGTTCCCCCAAGTCTCCCGATAAAAATGATACCTCACTTGTGTGGGTAGGCCTAGCGCCCATGACAGGAAATGCCCCAAAACGCAACGTGCATACATCCCATTTTTTTTAAAGAAAACAGAGGTGTTTTTTGCAAAGTGCCTACCTGTAGATTTTGGCCTCTAGCTCAGCCGGCATCTAGGGAAACCTACCAAACCTGTGCATTTTTTAAAACTAGAGACCTAGGGAAATCCAGGATGGGGTGACTTGTGGGGCTCTGAGCAGGTTCTGTTACCCAGAATCCTTTGCAAACCTCAAAATTTGGCTAAAAAAACTCATGATCCTCACATTTCTGTGACAGAAAGTTCTGGAATCTGAGAGGAGGCACAAATTTCCTTCCACCCAGCGTTCCCCCAAGTCTCCCGATAAAAATGATACCTCACTTGTGTGGGTAGGCCTAGCGCCCGCGACAGGAAATACCCCAAAACGCAACGTGGACACATCCCATTTCTTGAAAGAAAACAGAGGTGTTTTTTGCAAAGTGCCTACCTGTAGATTTTGGCCTCTAGCTCAGCCGGCACCTAGGGAAACCTACCAAACCTGTGCATTTTTGAAAACTATAGACCTAGGGGTATCCAAGATGGGGTAACTTGTGGGGCTCTGAGCAGGTTCTGTTACCCAGAATCCTTTGCAAACCTCAAAATTTGGCTAAAAAAACACACGTTCCTCACATTTCTGTGGCAGAACGTTCTAAAATCTGAGAGGAGGCACATATTTCCTTCCACCCAGCGTTCCACCAAGTCTCCCGACAAAAATGATACCTCACTTGTGTGGGTAGGCCTAGCGCCCGCAACAGGAAATGCCCCAAAGCACAACGTGGACACATCTCTTTTTTTGACAGAAAACAGAGCTGTTTTTTGCAAAGTGCCTACCTGTAGATTTTGGCCTCTAGCTCAGCCGGCACATAGTGAAACCTACCAAGCCTGTGCATTTCTGAAAACTAGAGACCTAGGGGAATCCAAGATGGGGTGACTTGTGGGGCTCTGACCAGAGTTTGTTACCCAGAATCCTTTGCAAACCTCACAATTTGGCTAAAAAAACACTTTTTCCTCACATTTTGGTGACAGAAAGTTCTGGAATCAGAGAGGAGCCACAAATTTCCTTCCACCCAGAGTTCCCCCAAGTCTCCCGGTAAAAATGATACCTCACTTGTGTAGGTAGGCATAGCGCCCACGACAGGAAATGCCCCAAAACCCAACGTGCACACATCACATTTTTTTAAAGAAAACAGAGGTGTTTTTTGCAAAGTGCCTACCTGTAAATTTTGGCCTCTAGCTCAGCCGGCACCTAGGGAAACCTACCAAACCTGTGCATTTCTGAAAACTAGAGACCTAGGGGAATCCAAGATGGGGTGACTTGTGGGGCTCTGACCAGTTTCTGTTACCCAGAATCCTTTGCAAACCTCAAAATTTGGCTAAAAAAACACATTTTCCTTACATTTCGGTGACAGAAAGTTCTGGAATCAGAGAGGAGCCACAAATTTCCTTCCACCCAGCGTTCCCTCAAGTCTCCCGATAAAAATGATACCTCACTTGTGGGGTAGGCCTAGCGCCCGCGACAGGAATTGCCCCAAAACGCAACGTGCACACATCACATTTTTTGAATGGAAACAGCGGTGTTTTTTGCAAAGTGCCTACCTGTAGATTTTGGCCTCCAGCTCAGCCGGCACCTAGGGAAACCTACCAAACCTGTGCATTTCTGAAAACTAGAGACCTAGGGGAATCGAAGATGGGGTGACTTGTGGGGCTCTGACCAGGTTCTGTTACCCAGCATCCTTTGCAAACCTCAAAATGTGGCTAAAAAAACACATTTTCCTCACATTTTGGTGACAGAAAGTTCTGGAATCAGAGAGGAGCCACAAATTTCCTTCCACCCAGCGTTCCCTCAAGTCTCCCAATAAAAATGATACCTCACTTGTGTGGGTAGGCCTAGCGCCCGCGACAGGATATGCCCCAAAACGCAACGTGCACACATCACATTTTTTGAAAGAAAACGAGTGTTTTTTGCAAAATGCCTACCTGTAGATTTTGGCCTCTAGCTCAGCCGGCACCTAGGGGAACCTACCAAACCTGTGCATTTTTTAAAATTAGAGACCTAGGGGAATCCAAGATGGGGTGACTTGTGGGGCTCTGACCAGGTTCTGTTACCCAGAATCCTTTGCAAACCTCAAAATTTGGCTAAAAAAACACATGTTCCTCACATTTCTGTGACAGAAAGTTCTGGAATCTGAGAGGAGGCACAAATTTCCTTCCACCCAGCGTTCCCCCAAGTCTCCCGATTAAAATGATACCTCACTTGTGTGGGTAGGCCTAGCCCCGCGACAGGAAATGCCCCAAAGCACAACGTGGACAGATCCCATTTTTTGACAGAAAACAGAGCTGTTTTTTGCAAAGTGCCTACCTGTAGATTTTGGCCTCTAGCTCACAGGCACCTAGGGAAACCTACCAAGCCTGTGCATTTCTGAAAACTAGAGACCTAGGGGAATCCAAGTTGGGGTGACTTGTGGAGCTCTGACCATGGTTTGTTACCCAGAATCCTTTGCAAACCTCACAATTTGTTAAAAAAACACATTTTCCTCACAGTTTGGTGACAGAAAGTTCTGGAATCAGAGAAGAGCCACAAATTTCCTTCCACCTAGCGTTCCCCCAAGTCTCCCGATAAAAATGATACCTCACTTGTGTGGGTAGGCCTAGCGCCCATGACAGGAAATACCCCAAAACGCAACGTGCACACATCACATTTTTTTAAAGAAAAGAGAGGTGTTACTTGCAAAGTTCCTACCGGTAGATTTTGGCCTCTAGCTCAGCCGACACCTAGGGAAACCTACCAAACCTGTGCATTTTTGAAAACTAGAGACCTAGGGAAATCCAGGATGGGGAGACTTGTGGGGCTCTGACCAGGTTCTGTTACCCAGAATCCTTTGCAAACCTCAAAATTTGGCTAAAAAAACACATGTTCCTCACATTTCTGTGACAGAAAGTTCTGGAATCTGAGAGGAGGCACAAATTTCCTTCCACCCAGCATTGCCCCAAGTCTCCCGATAAAAATGATACCTCACTTGTGTGGGTAGGCCTAGCGCCCGCGACAGGAAATGCCCCAAAACGCAACGTGGACACATCCCATTTTTTGAAAGAAAACAGAGGTGTTTTTTGCAAAGTGCCTACCTATAGATTTTGGCCTCAAGCTCAGCCGGCACCTAGGGAAACCTACCAAGCCTGTGCATTTCTGAAAACTAGAGACCTAGGGGAATCCAAGATGGGGTGACTTGTGGGGCTCTGACCAGGGTTTGTTACCCAGAATCCTTTGCAAACCTCACAATTTGGCTAAAAAAACAAATTATCCTCATATTTTGGTGACAGAAAGTTCTGGAATCAGAGAGGAGCCACAAATTTCCTTCCACCTAGCGTTCCCCCAAGTCTCCCGATAAAAATTATACCTCACTTGTGTGGGTAGGTCTAGCGCCCATGACAGGAAATGCCCCAAAACGCGACGTGCATACATCACATTTTTTTAAAGAAAACAGAGGTGTTTTTTGCAACGTGCCTACCTGTAGATTTTGGCCTCTAGCTCAGCCGACACCTAGGGAAACCTACCAAACCTGTGCATTTATGAAAACTAGAGACCTAGGGGAATCCAAGATGGGGTGACTTGTGGGGCTCTGACCAGGTTCTGTTACCCAGAATCCTTTGCAAACCTCAAAATTTGGCTAAAAAAACACATTTTCCTCACATTTCGGTGACAGAAAGTTCTGGAATCAGAGAGGAGCCACAAATTTCCTTCCACCCAGCGTTCCCTCAAGTCTCCCGATAAAAATGATACCTCACTTGTGTGGGTAGGCCTAGCGCCCGCGACAGGAATTGCCCCACAATGCAACGCGCACACATCACATTTTTTGAATGAAAACAGCTGTGTTTTTTGCAAAGTGCCTACCTGTAGATTTTGGCCTCCAGCTCAGCCGGCACCTAGGGAAACCTACCAAACCTGTGCATTTCTGAAAACTAGAGACCTAGGGGAATCCAAGATGGGGTGACTTGTGGGGCTCTGACCAGGTTCTGTTACCCAGAATCCTTTGCAAACCTCAAAATGTGGCTAAAAAAACACATTTTCCTCACATTTTGGTGACAGAAAGTTCTGGAATCAGAGAGGAGCCACAAATTTCCTTCCACCCAGCGTTCCCTCAAGTCTCCCGATAAAAATGATACCTCACTTGTGTGGGTAGGCCTAGCGCCCGCGACAGGAAATGCCCCAAAACGCAACGTGGACACATCCCATTTTTTGAAAGAAAACAGAGGTATTTTTTGCAAAGTGCCTACCTGTAGATTTTGGCCTCTAGCTCAGCCGGCACCTAGGGGAACCTACCAAACCTGTGCATTTTTAAAAATTAGAGACCTAGGGGAATCCAAGATGGGGTGACTTGTGGGGCTCTGACCAGGTTCTGTTACCCAGAATCCTTTGCAAACCTCAAAATTTGGCTAAAAAAACACATGTGTCACGACTCACGTGCTGCTTGCCCCTGGAGTTTGCAGATCTTGAGGCGTGGATCTTGAGAGTTCGACTTTGGCCCAAAAAGGGGCGACTCTTTCTGGTAGCCACGGTGCTGTAGGCAAAGGAAACGCCAAGGACAGACCGTGACCGTGAGAAAGTAGCGCCAGAGGGAAAAAACCCCTTCAGAAGAAGAGGAAAAAACCTCCAAGAAGATTCGCAGAGGATTCCTGAAACAAGAACAGAGGAACAGGAATCAAAAGAACTGACGTAATAACACAGAAATGGCGAAATCCAGAGCCAAAGGCTAGGAAATCAGGAGCGAGGACACTAACTGAACAGAAAGTGTTGCAGCGCAAAGAGGAGAAGAAAACACCACCCTTAAATACCATAAAACAGGAAGTGACCCACAGGAAGAAAAAGGACACCATCTTGGATAAGGAAAAGTAGATAGAATAGACTGGAGCAGAAACCATAGAGAATAGGGAAGGAGGAATGCTGGGAAGACAAGGGTAACCTGGGAAGGGGAAAAGACATAAAGGAAAGAGTAAGAAACAGACCCAAAAAGGAAGAAGACAGAAGAAAGAAGAAAAGGAGCCCAAACAGGTAAGAGGGGTCAGGAGACCCCAACAAAACGGAGGGAGAGAGCAGCGCGAGGCCCCAAGTAAGCCCTGGGGCCTCGTAGGGTGCAGGACAGGCTCGGGGCGCGCCGCGTCTTAAAGACGCGAAGCGCGGCCCGAGCCGAACGCGCGGCTTGTGCCGAACGCTCGGCTCGCGCCGCGCGGTGTGGCGCGACAACATGTTCCTCACATTTCGGTGACAGAAAGTTCAGGAATCAGAGAGGAGCCACAAATTTCCTTCCAGCCAGTGTTCCCCCAAGTCTCCCGATAAAAATGATACCTCACTTGTGTGGGTAGGCCTAGAGCCCGCGACAGGAAATGCCCCAAAACGCAACGTGCACACATCACATTTTTTGAATGAAAACAGAGGTGTTTTTTGCAAAGTGCCTACCTATAGATTTTGGCCTCAAGCTCAGCCAGCACCTAGGGAAACCTACCAAGCCAGTGCATTTCTGAAAACTAGAGACCTAGGGCAATCCAAGATGGGGTGACTTGTGGGGCTCTGACCAGGGTTTGTTACCCAGAATCCTTTGCAAACCTCACAATTTGACCAAAAAATCAAATTATCCTCATATTTTGGTGACAGAAAGTTCTGGAATCAGAGAGGAGCCACAAATTTCCTTCCACCTAGCGTTCCCCCAAGTCTCCCGATAAAAATGATACCTCACTTGTGTGGGTAGGCCTAGCGCCCATGACAGGAAATGCCCCAAAACGCAACGTGCATACATCACATTTTTTGAAAGAAAACAGAGGTGTTTTTGGCAAAGTGCCTACCTGTAGATTTTGGCCACTAGCTCAGCCGACACCTAGGAAAACCTACCAAACCTGTGAATTTCTGAAAACTAGAGACCTAGGGGAATACAAGATGGGGTGACTTGTGGGGCTCTGAGCAGGTTCTGTTACCCAGAATCCTTTGCAAACCTCAAAATTTTGCTAAAAAAACACACGTTCCTCACATTTCTGTGGCAGAACGTTCTAAAATCTGAGAGGAAGCACATATTTCCTTCCACCCAGCGTTCCACCAAGTCTCCCGACAAAAATGATACCACACTTGTGTGGGTCGGCCTAGGGCCCGCGACAGGAAATGCCCCAAAGCACAACGTGGACACATCCCTTTTTTTGACAGAAAACAGAGCTGTTTTTTGCAAAGTGCCTACCTGTAGATTTTGGCCTCTAGCTCAGCCGGCACCTAGGGAAACCTACCAAGCCTGTGCATTTCTGAAAACTAGAGACCTAGGGGAATCCAAGATGGGGTGACTTGTGGGGCTCTGACCAGAGTTTGTTACCCAGAATCCTTTGCAAACCTCACAATTTGGCTAAAAAAACACTTTTTCCTCACATTTTGGTGACAGAAAGTTCTGGAATCAGAGAGGAGCCACAAATTTCCTTCCACCCAGAGTTCCCCCAAGTCCTCCCGGTAAAAATGATACATCACTTGTGTAGGTAGTCCTAGCACCCACAACAGGAAATGCCCCAAAACGCAACGTGCACACATCACATTATTTTAAAGAAAACAGAGGTGTTTTTTGCAAAGTGCCTACCTGTAAATTTTGGCCTCTAGCTCAGCCGGCACCTAGGAAAACCTACCAAACCCGTGCATTTCTGAAAACTAGAGACCTAGGGGAATCCAAGATGGGGTGACTTGTGGGGCTCTGACCAGGTTCTGTTACCCAGAATCCTTTGCAAACCTCAAAATTTGGCTAAAAAAACACATTTTCCTTACATTTCGGTGACAGAAAGTTCTGGAATCAGAGAGGAGCCACAAATTTCCTTCCACCCAGCGTTCCCTCAAGTCTCCCGATAAAAATGATACCTCACTTGTGTGGGTAGGCCTAGCGCCCGCGACAGGAATTGCCCCAAAACGCAACGTGCACACATCACATTTTTTTAAAGAAAACAGCGGTGTTTTTTGCAAAGTGCCTACCTGTAGATTTTGGCCTCCAGCTCAGCCGGCACCTAGGGAAACCTACCAAACCTGTGCATTTCTGAAAACTAGAGACCTAGGGGAATCCAAGATGGGGTGACTTGTGGGGCTCTGACCAGGTTCTGTTACCCAGAATCCTTTGCAAACCTCAAAATGTGGCTAAAAAAACACATTTTCCTCACATTTTGGTGACAGAAAGTTCTGGAATCAGAGAGGAGCCACAAATTTCCTTCCGCCCAGCGTTCCCTCAAGTCTCCCGATAAAAATGATACCTCACTTGTGTGGGTAGGCCTAGCGCCAGCGACAGGATATGCCCCAAAACGCAACGTGCACACATCACATTTTTTGAAAGAAAACGAGTGTTTTTTGCAAAATGCCTACCTGTAGATTTTGGCCTCTAGCTCAGCCGGCACCTAGGGGAACCTACCAAACCTGTGCATTTTTTAAAATTAGAGACCTAGGGGAATCCAAGATGGGGTGACTTGTGGGGCTCTGACCAGGTTCTGTTACCCAGAATCCTTTGCAAACCTCAAAATTTGGCTAAAAAAACACATGTTCCTCACATTTCTGTGACAGAAAGTTCTGGAATCTAAGTGGAGGCACAAATTTCCTTCCACCCAGCGTTCCCCCAAGTCTCCCGATTAAAATGATACCTCACTTGTGTGGGTAGGCCTAGCGCCCGCGACAGGAAATGCCCCAAAACGCAACGTGCACACATCACATTTTTTGAATGAAAACAGAGGTGTTTTTTGCAAAGTGCCTACCTATAGATTTTGGCCTCAAGCTCAGCCGGCACCTAGGGAAACCTACCAAGCCTGTGCATTTCTGAAAACTAGAGACCTAGGGGAATCCAAGATGGGGTGACTTGTGGGGCTCTGACCAGGGTTTGTTACCCAGAATCCTTTGCAAACCTCACAATTTGGCTAAAAAAACAAATTATCCTCATATTTTGGTGAGAGAAAGTTCTGGAATCAGAGAGGAGCCACAAATTTCCTTCCACCTAGCGTTCCCCCAAGTCTCCCGATTAAAATGATACCTCACTTGTGTGGGTAGGCATAGCGCCCATGACAGGAAATGCCCCAAAACGCAACGTGCATACATCAATTTTTTTTAAAGAAAACAGAGGTGTTTTTTGCAAAGTGCCTACCTGTAGATTTTGGCCTCTAGCTCAGCCGACACCTAGGGAAACCTACCAAACCTGTGCATTTATCAAAACTAGAGACCTAGGGGAATCCAAGATGGGGTGACTTGTGGGGCTCTGACCAGGTTCTGTTACCCAAAATCCTTTGTAAACCTCAAAATTTGGCTAAAAAAACACATTTTCCTCACATTTCGGTGACAGAAAGTTCTGGAATCAGAGAGGAGCCACAAATTTCCTTCCACCCAGCGTTCCCTCAAGTCTCCCGATAAAAATGATACCTCACTTGTGTGGGTAGGCCTAGCGCCCGCGACAGGAATTGCCCCAAAACGCAACGTGCACACATCACATTTTTTGAATGAAAACAGCGGTGTTTTTTGCAAAGTGCCTACCTGTAGATTTTGGCCTCCAGCTCAGCCGGCACCTAGGGAAACCTACCAAACCTGTGCATTTCTGAAAACTAGAGACCTAGGGGAATCCAAGATGGGGTGACTTGTGGGGCTCTGACCAGGTTCTGTTACCCAGAATCCTTTGCAAACCTCAAAATGTGGCTAAAAAAACACATTTTCCTCACATTTTGGTGACAGAAAGTTCTGGAATCAGAGAGGAGCCACAAATTTCCTTCCACCCAGCGTTCCCTCAAGTCTCCCGATAAAAATGATACCTCACTTGTGTGGGTAGGCCTAGCGCCCGCGACAGGAAATGCCCCAAAACGCAACGTGCACACATCACATTTTTTGAAAGAAAACAGAGGTATTTTTTGCAAAATGCCTACCTGTAGATTTTGGCCTCTAGCTCAGCCGGCACCTAGGGGAACCTACCAAACCTGTGCATTTTTTAAAATTAGAGACCTAGGGGAATCCAAGATGGGGTGACTTGTGGGGCTCTGACCAGGTTCTGTTACCCAGAATCCTTTGCAAACCTCAAAATTTGGCTAAAAAAACACATGTTCCTACCATTTCTGTGACAGAAAGTTCTGGAATCTGAGAGGAGGCACAAATTTCCTTCCACCCAGCGTTCCCCCAAGTCTCCCGATTAAAATGATACCTCACTTGTGTGGGTAGGCCTAGCGCCTGCGACCGGAAATGCCCCAAAGCACAACGTGGACAGATCCCATTTTTTGACAGAAAACAGAGCTGTTTTTTGCAAAGTGCCTACCTGTAGATTTTGGCCTCTAGCTCACAGGCACCTAGGGAAACCTACCAAGCCTGTGCATTTCTGAAAACTAGAGACCTAGGGGAATCCAAGATGGGGTGACTTGTGGGGCTCTGACCAGGGTTTGTTACCCAGAATCCTTTGCAAACCTCACAATTTGTTAAAAAAACCCCTTTTCCTCACATTTTGGTGACAGAATGTTCTGGAATCAGAGAAGAGCCACATATTTCCTTCCACCTAGCGTTCCCCCAAGTCTCCCGATAAAAATGATACCTCACTTGTGTGGGTAGGCCTAGCGCCCATGACAGGAAATGCCCCAAAACGCAACGTGGACACATCCCATTTTTTTAAAGAAAACAGAGGTGTTTTTTGCAAAGTGCCTACCTGTAGATTTTTGCCTCTAGCTCAGCCGGCACCTAAGGGAACCTACCAAACCTGTGCATTTTTTAAAATTAGAGACCTAGTTGAATCCAAGATGGGGTGACTTGTGGGGATCTGACCAGGTTCTGTTACCCAGAATCCTTTGCAAACCTCAAAATTTGGCTAAAAAAACACATGTTCCACACATTTCGGTGACAGAAAGTTCAGGAATCAGAGAGGAGCCACAAATTTCCTTCCACCCAGTGTTCCCCCAAGTCTCCCGATAAAAATGATACCTCACTTGTGTGGGTAGGCCTAGCGCCCGCGACAGGAAATGCCCCAAAACGCAACGTGCACACATCACATTTTTTGAATGAAAACAGAGGTGTTTTTTGCAAAGTGCCTACCTATAGATTTTGGCCTCAAGCTCAGCCGGCACCTAGGGAAACCTACCAAGCCTGTGCATTTCTGAAAACTAGAGACCTAGGGGAATCCAAGATGGGGTGACTTGTGGGGCTCTGACCAGGGTTTGTTACCCAGAATCCTTTGCAAACCTATAATTTGGCTAAAAAAACAAATTATCTTCATATTTTGGTGACAGAAAGTTCTGGAATCAGAGAGGAGCCACAAATTTCCTTCCACCTAGCGTTCCCCCAAGTCTCCCGATAAAAATGATTCCTCACTTGTGTGGGTAGGCCTAGCGCCCATGACAGGAAATGCCCCAAAACGCAACGTGCATACATCCCATTTTTTTTAAAGAAAACAGAGGTGTTTTTTGCAAAGTGCCTACCTGTAGATTTTGGCCTCTAGCTCAGCCGGCATCTAGGGAAACCTACCAAACCTGTGCATTTTTTAAAACTAGAGACCTAGGGAAATCCAGGATGGGGTGACTTGTGGGGCTCTGAGCAGGTTCTGTTACCCAGAATCCTTTGCAAACCTCAAAATTTGGCTAAAAAAACTCATGATCCTCACATTTCTGTGACAGAAAGTTCTGGAATCTGAGAGGAGGCACAAATTTCCTTCCACCCAGCGTTCCCCCAAGTCTCCCGATAAAAATGATACCTCACTTGTGTGGGTAGGCCTAGCGCCCGCGACAGGAAATACCCCAAAACGCAACGTGGACACATCCCATTTCTTGAAAGAAAACAGAGGTGTTTTTTGCAAAGTGCCTACCTGTAGATTTTGGCCTCTAGCTCAGCCGGCACCTAGGGAAACCTACCAAACCTGTGCATTTTTGAAAACTATAGACCTAGGGGTATCCAAGATGGGGTAACTTGTGGGGCTCTGAGCAGGTTCTGTTACCCAGAATCCTTTGCAAACCTCAAAATTTGGCTAAAAAAACACACGTTCCTCACATTTCTGTGGCAGAACGTTCTAAAATCTGAGAGGAGGCACATATTTCCTTCCACCCAGCGTTCCACCAAGTCTCCCGACAAAAATGATACCTCACTTGTGTGGGTAGGCCTAGCGCCCGCAACAGGAAATGCCCCAAAGCACAACGTGGACACATCTCTTTTTTTGACAGAAAACAGAGCTGTTTTTTGCAAAGTGCCTACCTGTAGATTTTGGCCTCTAGCTCAGCCGGCACATAGTGAAACCTACCAAGCCTGTGCATTTCTGAAAACTAGAGACCTAGGGGAATCCAAGATGGGGTGACTTGTGGGGCTCTGACCAGAGTTTGTTACCCAGAATCCTTTGCAAACCTCACAATTTGGCTAAAAAAACACTTTTTCCTCACATTTTGGTGACAGAAAGTTCTGGAATCAGAGAGGAGCCACAAATTTCCTTCCACCCAGAGTTCCCCCAAGTCTCCCGGTAAAAATGATACCTCACTTGTGTAGGTAGGCATAGCGCCCACGACAGGAAATGCCCCAAAACGCAACGTGCACACATCACATTGTTTTAAAGAAAACAGAGGTGTTTTTTGCAAAGTGCCTACCTGTAAATTTTGGCCTCTAGCTCAGCCGGCACCTAGGGAAACCTACCAAACCTGTGCATTTCTGAAAACTAGAGACCTAGGGGAATCCAAGATGGGGTGACTTGTGGGGCTCTGACCAGTTTCTGTTACCCAGAATCCTTTGCAAACCTCAAAATTTGGCTAAAAAAACACATTTTCCTTACATTTCGGTGACAGAAAGTTCTGGAATCAGAGAGGAGCCACAAATTTCCTTCCACCCAGCGTTCCCTCAAGTCTCCCGATAAAAATGATACCTCACTTGTGGGGTAGGCCTAGCGCCCGCGACAGGAATTGCCCCAAAACGCAACGTGCACACATCACATTTTTTGAATGGAAACAGCGGTGTTTTTTGCAAAGTGCCTACCTGTAGATTTTGGCCTCCAGCTCAGCCGGCACCTAGGGAAACCTACCAAACCTGTGCATTTCTGAAAACTAGAGACCTAGGGGAATCGAAGATGGGGTGACTTGTGGGGCTCTGACCAGGTTCTGTTACCCAGCATCCTTTGCAAACCTCAAAATGTGGCTAAAAAAACACATTTTCCTCACATTTTGGTGACAGAAAGTTATGGAATCAGAGAGGAGCCACAAATTTCCTTCCACCCAGCGTTCCCTCAAGTCTCCCAATAAAAATGATACCTCACTTGTGTGGGTAGGCCTAGCGCCCGCGACAGGATATGCCCCAAAACGCAACGTGCACACATCACATTTTTTGAAAGAAAACGAGTGTTTTTTGCAAAATGCCTACCTGTAGATTTTGGCCTCTCGCTCAGCCGGCACCTAGGGGAACCTACCAAACCTGTGCATTTTTTAAAATTAGAGACCTAGGGGAATCCAAGATGGGGTGACTTGTGGGGCTCTGACCAGGTTCTGTTACCCAGAATCCTTTGCAAACCTCAAAATTTGGCTAAAAAAACACATGTTCCTCACATTTCTGTGACAGAAAGTTCTGGAATCTGAGAGGAGGCACAAATTTCCTTCCACCCAGCGTTCCCCCAAGTCTCCCGATTAAAATGATACCTCACTTGTGTGGGTAGGCCTAGCCCCGCGACAGGAAATGCCCCAAAGCACAACGTGGACAGATCCCATTTTTTGACAGAAAACAGAGCTGTTTTTTGCAAAGTGCCTACCTGTAGATTTTGGCCTCTAGCTCACAGGCACCTAGGGAAACCTACCAAGCCTGTGCATTTCTGAAAACTAGAGACCTAGGGGAATCCAAGTTGGGGTGACTTGTGGAGCTCTGACCAGGGTTTGTTACCCAGAATCCTTTGCAAACCTCACAATTTGTTAAAAAACACATTTTCCTCACAGTTTGGTGACAGAAAGTTCTGGAATCAGAGAAGAGCCACAAATTTCCTTCCACCTAGCGTTCCCCCAAGTCTCCCGATAAAAATGATACCTCACTTGTGTGGGTAGGCCTAGCGCCCATGACAGGAAATACCCCAAAACGCAACGTGCACACATCACATTTTTTTAAAGAAAAGAGAGGTGTTACTTGCAAAGTTCCTACCGGTAGATTTTGGCCTCTAGCTCAGCCGACACCTAGGGAAACCTACCAAACCTGTGCATTTTTGAAAACTAGAGACCTAGGGAAATCCAGGATGGGGAGACTTGTGGGGCTCTGACCAGGTTCTGTTACCCAGAATCCTTTGCAAACCTCAAAATTTGGCTAAAAAAACACATGTTCCTCACATTTCTGTGACAGAAAGTTCTGGAATCTGAGAGGAGGCACAAATTTCCTTCCACCCAGCATTGCCCCAAGTCTCCCGATAAAAATGATACCTCACTTGTGTGGGTAGGCCTAGCCCCGCGACAGGAAATGCCCCAAAGCACAACGTGGACAGATCCCATTTTTTGACAGAAAACAGAGCTGTTTTTTGCAAAGTGCCTATCTATAGATTTTGGCCTCAAGCTCAGCCGGCACCTAGGGAAACCTACCAAGCCTGTGCATTTCTGAAAACTAGAGACCTAGGGGAATCCAAGATGGGGTGACTTGTGGGGCTCTGACCAGGGTTTGTTACCCAGAATCCTTTGCAAACCTCACAATTTGGCTAAAAAAACAAATTATCCTCATATTTTGGTGACAGAAAGTTCTGGAATCAGAGAGGAGCCACAAATTTCCTTCCACCTAGCGTTCCCCCAAGTCTCCCGATAAAAATTATACCTCACTTGTGTGGGTAGGTCTAGCGCCCATGACAGGAAATGCCCCAAAACGCGACGTGCATACATCACATTTTTTTAAAGAAAACAGAGGTGTTTTTTGCAACGTGCCTACCTGTAGATTTTGGCCTCTACCTCATCCGACACCTAGGGAAACCTACCAAACCTGTGCATTTATGAAAACTAGAGACCTAGGGGAATCCAAGATGGGGTGACTTGTGGGGCTCTGACCAGGTTCTGTTACCCAGAATCCTTTGCAAACCTCAAAATTTGGCTAAAAAAACACATTTTCCTCACATTTCGGTGACAGAAAGTTCTGGAATCAGAGAGGAGCCACAAATTTCCTTCCACCCAGCGTTCCCTCAAGTCTCCCGATAAAAATGATACCTCACTTGTGTGGGTAGGCCTAGCGCCCGCGACAGGAATTGCCCCACAATGCAACGCGCACACATCACATTTTTTGAATGAAAACAGCTGTGTTTTTTGCAAAGTGCCTACCTGTAGATTTTGGCCTCCAGCTCAGCCGGCACCTAGGGAAACCTACCAAACCTGTGCATTTCTGAAAACTAGAGACCTAGGGGAATCCAAGATGGGGTGACTTGTGGGGCTCTGACCAGGTTCTGTTACCCAGAATCCTTTGCAAACCTCAAAATGTGGCTAAAAAAACACATTTTCCTCACATTTTGGTGACAGAAAGTTCTGGAATCAGAGAGGAGCCACAAATTTCCTTCCACCCAGCGTTCCCTCAAGTCTCCCGATAAAAATGATACCTCACTTGTGTGGGTAGGCCTAGCGCCCGCGAGAGGAAATGCCCCAAAACGCAACGTGGACACATCCCATTTTTTGAAAGAAAACAGAGGTATTTTTTGCAAAGTGCCTACCTGTAGATTTTGGCCTCTAGCTCAGCCGGCACCTAGGGGAACCTACCAAACCTGTGCATTTTTGAAAATTAGAGACCTAGGGGAATCCAAGATGGGGTGACTTGTGGGGCTCTGACCAGGTTCTGTTACCCAGAATCCTTTGCAAACCTCAAAATTTGGCTAAAAAAACACATGTGTCACGACTCACGTGCTGCTTGCGCCTGGAGTTTGCAGATCTTGAGGCGTGGATCTTGAGAGTTCGACTTTGGCCCAAAAAGGGGCGACTCTTTCTGGTAGCCACGGTGCTGTAGGCAAAGGAAACGCCAAGGACAGACCGTGACCGTGAGAAAGTAGCGCCAGAGGGAAAAAACCCCTTCAGAAGAAGAGGAAAAAACCTCCAAGAAGATTCGCAGAGGATTCCTGAAACAAGAACAGAGGAACAGGAATCAAAAGAACTGACGTAATAACACAGAAATGGCGAAATCCAGAGCCAAAGGCTAGGAAATCAGGAGCGAGGACACTAACTGAACAGAAAGTGTTGCAGCGCAAAGAGGAGAAGAAAACACCACCCTTAAATACCATAAAACAGGAAGTGACCCACAGGAAGAAAAAGGACACCATCTTGGATAAGGAAAAGTAGATAGAATAGACTGGAGCAGAAACCATAGAGAATAGGGAAGGAGGAATGCTGGGAAGACAAGGGTAACCTGGGAAGGGGAAAAGACATAAAGGAAAGAGTAAGAAACAGACCCAAAAAGGAAGAAGACAGAAGAAAGAAGAAAAGGAGCCCAAACAGGTAAGAGGGGTCAGGAGACCCCAACAAAACGGAGGGA